>NC_134455.1:141935574-143265574 GCF_047948215.1 Lycorma delicatula
TTTCATAAATTATTCCCTTCAATAGTTTCATTACTAAACTTTCAGAACCGTACTGCATGATTACTTTTAACCGATATACCAACGTTATTATTCTTGTAACCATAATATTTAAGATTTTTTTTCTCAATTCGATTAAAATTAAAGAAAAAATTCAATCCGATCACCGTGACTGAGTAGATAACGTCTAGGCAATTTATACGAAAGTCTTCGGTTTGAATCCCGGTAAGGCGTGGCATTTTTTTTCATACGCTACCAATTTTCACCGGTTTAATGACCTGTTGTCATTATGTCTAATGACCTCTTGTGATGTCCGCTCTTTTATAACACAAAAAACATGTTCAATCCTTCTAATTTTCAGTTATAAATTCATAATTTAAAAAAAAAACCAATTCAGTATTATTTTTTAGCCTAAAGCATAAATTTTATTTTCCTTAAAATACAATGGCATTATAAAAAAGTAACAGTTTTAGTAAAAAATTATAATCAATGTTTAACGAAGAAAATCCTAATAATACAGGTAAAAGATGCAAAAATAGAGAAACTGAAAAGTCCGAGGTAAAGCAAGAGATATAAGCAGAGTTTATTCTCTTCGTCATTAATACAAAATAGTTTCCTAAGTATAAATGGTCGGTAATTTCTTTTGAATTTTTTTGTTTTTTAAAGTAATTCCTATCTTTTTACATACGATATATGTTATAATTTATTAAGCTTAACAGTACTTTTCTTGAATTTTAATGAAAATATTTTTCATAATTTATTTTTCACTTTCATTAGGTGAGATTTATTATTTCACGATTTTCAAACCTCAAGGAAAAACTAATTAAGAGTGTCAGTGAAGGGCAATAGAGAGAGAAAGAAAAAGAGTGAGAGAGAGAGAGAGAGAGAGAGAGAGAGAGAGTTAATGGACAAAATTTTAATTATAAGAATTTTTGGTTAAAAGTATCTGATCCTATCACTACTATATTACAGTTAGAGTTAATTTAAGAAGAAATTTATTTTAAGATGACATTTAGCTTGATGATGGTGATTATTACGTCATTTTTTACACTGTTCGATCCAATCTTTATGTAATAAAAAGATGTGCTGTGAAATTATAAAATAAATAATGTAATTCATTACAAAATTTAATTGTAAAAATGAATTAAATAAATACAAATCTTAACGATTATTTACTTTTTAATATTTTACGTGCTGTTACAAGCTCACTCTCGAGTATGACATCGATTTGCAGACTATAGAAAATAATAATTGTACCCGATTTCAGTGAAATATAATTTTTTTTACCTTTTAATTACAATTAAACATACTATATACATATTTATATAGCCTACGACACTCCGGTAACGTAAGGATTCCAACGCAGGGTCATATATTTAAAATCTGTTTGGCCGTTGAGCTGCTATGGTGGAAAAAACAAACATTTTTGGGCAGTCGTGTAAAAATAATAAATAAACCTGTTTTTTGTAAAATTATTAGACTACTTTCCTCTGATTAATAAGCTTTCTTAATTTTTTTTTTTAATTTGATAATTAAAATGATATTTTTTTTAGAGGATGCGGGAAAACAGTTACTTGTGAGGTGGCATGACTAAATGGGTTAGGCGCCACTGTTATTTGCTTTTAAAGTCCTAATTACAAAAATGTTCTATATATGTTTAGGACATCGCAATGATATTGAGATATCAAAAAAAATTACTACTGCTGGTCGCGTTATATATTTGTCGATGAGTTTGCAAATTACCTCACTTCGTTATAAAGATAAATACTCGAGAATGCTTTGTCCCTTATTCACACTTCTGTAAATCATGAAATTTCCATATTTGTCATAAAACAAAACAAAATTTTGGAAGCTCCACCATACAAAGGTAAGAAATAAACGATATAAAATAATAAATACTAACTAACGGAAATGGAAACAACAGAATAAGATTTATTTAAAATCACATCATTATGAAAATACAATTAAATTAAAGAGTAATTAAGAAAATAAAAGAGAATTAAGAGAAAAGAAGAAACAAAATCGTGTAAATGTAAAAAATACTATATATTCCAAGATTCATTGAGTTTTACCCCCAATTCATGTATCGAATTCCAGGAAATAATTTTAAAAATTTATACGTATTATATATATTACAAGTACTTTTTATTACCTATACTTATTAATACCATTATAGATTATATATCTAAAAAGTGTAGATTACGTATAGACATAATCTACACTTGTCGATTTTGTATTTATTCGTAGTATTTATCCAAAAATGCATTGTTTTTAAGTTCTGGCTAGCGAAAAATGTCCCTTCCGTTATGCTTCTAAAGTAAAAAAATTCGATACTAACTACTGGAAAAAAATCTTATCTTTTTTTATTTGCTTTCTGATCTGAGATATTACAGACAGTAGGTCTCAGATGTCTCACAAACTTCACCAGTTCGTTGATAATTTAAAATAAACTCTACAATATTCTCCTACTGAGTTGAAGCTGAATACATAATACATTTTTTCAGAACAAAACGAATTGAATGGGAATAAATCACACACAACACAACTACATACCGACTACTTGGCAATATATTTCGAAGTTACAAGATGATAAATTTCTGTGAGTTAATCTATGTTAAATTAAGGTCTAAAGAACGCAAAAGTCATAGAATTCCAAGTTATTTAAATTAACGTACCTTAAAGTGCACAAAAATTATTCTTCTGTCTCATCTCATTGGTCAGTAAATGATGTAAATAAGTTTTCATTTCCTCATTAGAAGAGCTGTGTAATCGAAAAATTGAATTTCAGCAGAGAGGTTAAATCTTTGTGAACTGTGAGCTTTGAGCTTACAATCCATGTCACCCTCGACTAACGGTGATGATATTAAACAGTAACTGGAGGGTTAGTAGAGATTTAATATTAAAATAATATTTATAATTTTATGGATGTGAAATAATCAGTCTTCTTTCCTTTCCAAAGAAAGGATTATAATTTTAAATACCAATTTTATTATTTATCTTTTATAAAAATTGTAAATAGTTTAATTAAAATTCCCAGTGAGATAACTTTAGCAGGTATCTAATAAAAGTCAGATCTTTTTATTGTATGAAAAAACAGATTTGCATGTATTTAGTTGTAAGATTTGTCACATGCTTATTTTTATTCGTAAATACTGATATTTCAAATTAAAATGAATCTCTTGGACGTTTATTCTTTGAATTCATTTCAAGAATAAAAACTTAAATTGTTCCATTCTAATGTACATTATAGATATTTCATTTAGCTGGTATTTGAAATAAATTGTGCAGAAGTTCACTGTACAATACAAATACTGTCTTTTCACACTATCTTCATGCAAGTAGCACTTTAGAACTGACGTCAAGGGCTGTTCTATATGACCTTACGTTTTTGTGGTTGCTCTTCTAATGCATCTGTACTGTAATATTTTTCTTCTTCTCTGTGGCGGTTTCCCTATTTTTCCCCTATTCATGAGATAAATATGATTTTTTTTTAAAAAATAAAGTGTGGTCTTTTACAAATACGTCATTAACGATTATTATTATTAATGAAATTTACGGCAGTTTTATTTCATTTCGTCTGACGTTGTAATTTTTCTTTTAGACTTTTAGTCTAATATTTCGCGAATTCAATTACTTACTGCCGTTCAATTTATTCACATTAAATACAGCGTAGAGCAGTGAGTGAAATGACTTTAAAAAACTAAAATTTACAATTTCTTCACTTAGAATTGTTTTATATTACAGTAAGTTAAATTTAAGCGAAATAGGAAACATATTATATATTAAAAAACAATTGTAACTACTGTCGTATATTTGTTTCTCATTTATAGAAACACGGTATTTTTACATCTCCACCAACTTTCATCTTTTTGATGGAAAAGCATTTGATAATAAAAATCCTATTTTTTTCTGTCTCCTAACTCCAGAAAAAATATACAAAAGAATAATAGTGGAGCGAATACTGTATCTGACGTTAAAAATAGGTAAAATATGACTTAACAGCAAGTTATGAATTTGTCGGATAATTAGCTACTACAAGAAAATAATGTAAGTTTATCTTCATAATGGTCATGGTATTTTGTTTCCATTAGCGGAACAACTCATCTCTCACTAAAATTTAATACACTGACCCCAATAGGATTACTGAAATTGTTTCAGTTATAGCTAGCAGATTTCTATCCCTAGCCTTTTTAATTGTAACTCCATGTCAGAATTATAGTCCTCTGTGGAACTTGATTAAAGATTTCAATAGAACTGTAATTTCAATATTTACAGAACGTATTATGATTACTTTTAAACTGTTAATTATAATTACATGTGGGGAATATATATTATGCAGGCATTTCTTCTCGTTTGCCGAAGAGAAAATTAATCAGCGTTTGTAACTGTATATTGCAGTCGAGTTATAAATAATGCAAGTTACAAATAAATTATGAATTATTATAAATACTACAAGTTATAAATAAATAGGAGTTGTAAACAAATCGAGTTACTGAATGTTAAAAGTAATAATTTATTGCACTTAGTACTATTGTTTTCCAGTCCAAAAAAAATTCATTGAAAATATTTTAATTATGTTTATTTAAAAGAGTGAAAATCCAGCTTAGCTTGTGGTCAATTGTAATGAAAAGTATCAGAAAAGACAATCCTAGGTCTAAATCAGGTTTACGTACATTAATAAACTAATTTTGTTTTATTCATTGTCATTCATTTACAACTGCTGTCGAGAGTTCATAGTAATATTATTACTGTTACGGCTTGTTGGGGAGACGTAATATTGAATATTAATTTTAATAAAAAGAAAACAAAATCTCGCCAGATGAGAATAGTTTACAGAAAAAACCAAACTAGCTGAGAATTTTATATTTTTCACATTGTTACGATTTAAAAAAAAAAATATTAATTTAAAAAAAACGGAAATTCTTACGATAATATAATATAATATAATTAGAAAATAATATACTAGTACGATAATACAATTAGAAATTTATAACGGAGAATGGTAATGTAGAATCTATACGCTATATAATTTCGTTAATGACATAATATTTTACCGATTTTAACTTTCAAGTCGTACACCTATATATTAAAATTAAACTAAATTTTCAAGAACTGAAGTGTCGATTTAACTGACAGCTTCTATGGTAAGCAGGTATTGAAATTTACTTTCCTTAAATATTTTCACGTTTAATAAATTCAGCCGTTCCATAGATTTGGGTCGACGATCAGTGAGAGGGTTATTGTTTTCAATTACCCTGTTCTACAATCGTTGAAAACAGAATGTACATAACCTGAAAGAAACGGACTTCTCTATTGAGCATTCACATCTGCTTTAAATTGTTTAAATCAGGGTTTTGTATCATCTGTGACGGAAAATAATTCTGTAATATCCAAAAAGGTGCTATGAAAAAAGACCTAATATTTCTAAAAAAAAGCAATAAGCGGTTAAATTTTTCTAGAAATTCTAATTTATGATTTAGTTAGCAAATCTGTCAGTAAGTATGGTTCATAGTCTCTTACATCACTAGAAAATTTAGTTAAACCTGCATCTCTAAATCTGCAGCCATTCCATGCTAAACAGCTCTTTTGTAGTACTCCCTCTTAAGCAAAGTACAATTAATTTCATTTTTTATCGGAAATTTCTATTATTTTACTAAATTTGTTTCCCGAGTGGTTATTTTCATTTCAGTTTCATGCATCTTTTTAATCGATTGTTCTGCAGTTCTTGTCCATTTACTCTCTTTAACGGCAATACTTTCTTTCCATCGCAGTATTTTGCATCAGTTAATAACGTTATTGAATCTAATTATTCGTGGTGTTATATCACTTGTATCCTTTTCCCTAAGATTTCTTTATTTTTAAAATAATGATACGTTTCTTTTTTTAAATTCATTCGATAACCAGTTGTCTTTATATAAATTTAATTTTCTTTAAGTTTTGCCCACATATGAAGATCCTTTTTTATGTTTTTTATATATTTTTAAGATCGCAGTTAACCTATACTCCTCCGCTTTCTTGGTAGATATTTTTCAGTTAAGTTGAAAATTTTTACTTAAATCTGGGCACAGTTGTCGAATTTTTACCGAAAAGAAGTAAAAGGAATTAATAAAACTTATAAGAAAGTGAATGGATATGCATTATTATTTATTTTTTTTGGAGAAGTAAATTTATATTGAATTGTTTGACGTATTACTAATTCTTTAAAAATGCAGAATTTAAGTCGGAATACATATCAAAACTGTGTTTTCTTCTTTTTGTTTTTAATTTTCATCATATATAATCAGCTGTTAGAAGTATGACCGTGTTTCTTTTAGTGTTGTTAATCATAAGATTTTTCTGTGGGAAAAAAGATTGTGTATCTTGTTTTAATTGATTATGTAACATATTTTCAAAGGGAAGTATATTGTACACGACATTTTAGTTGTACATTGTTAGGATTTTCGATAATGTTTTTGACCAGAATAATTAATAGACTACAATGCTGGACGTAAACATGGAACAGCTGACAATGAGGAAACCTCTTTACTAACCACTTTATTTTTCTGTTAGCCTCTGAAACCACCATAGGCTATTACTTCAGAGGATGAATGAGAATGGGAAGTATGAATGTAAATGAATGTAGTTGGTACAGTCTCAAGGTCGACCATTCTTGAGATGTGTGGTTAATTGAAACCCAACCACCAAAGGACACCGGTATCCACGATGTACCACTGGGAAACGAGGGACAGTCCTACCACTAGGAAATGTGGGCCTTCAAACAGGGGCTCGAGAAAATTATCTCATAGAAACTGAAGAGATATTATCTTACCAATATAACTGAGACCTCAGAAAGTAGTAATCGACTTGATATCATAGACTCACAACCATGTTCCCTTCACTGGCAGACTATGTGGAGGCTTGCAAGACGAGCGTACCACAGTCCCCCAACGATGACTCAAGTAATTTTTCATTGTCAAATCGATATGGTAACCTCCCGAAAAAAGATGTTAACGATGAGATAAGTCAGAAAAATATTGTCAGATCTTCAAATAGTTCTATATAGAATTACCAATGTAATGCGATTGTATGAGCTACTGGTGACGGTTGTAACTAAGAATGATTACTGTAAGCGACTATTGGGTGCTAAACAACTTCGTTTAATCTCAAAAAACGTCGAGATACACAAGAAGGTGATTGACTTACTTCGTGAACATAACCTGATTGGTCATACATTCACAAGGAAGGAAGAGAGAACTTTCCGGTTGGTACTCAAAAACTTGCATTACTCGGTTAGATTGAAGTTATCAACGAGGAAATAGAGGGATAATGGCACAAGGTCTGATGCATTATTTATTCCCGGCATAGAGTAACAAAGGAACCGATATCAATGTTATCAACTGCAGAACAATAAATGGTAGATGAAAAGCAGATGTGATATCAGAGATATCAACCACAGAACAATAAAGAGATTTTTAATCTGAGGTATATTGCTATTTTGAAGTACACCCTTCAAGGTAGGGTTTACTTGGATGGGCGCTTTTCTCAGTTACGTGCAATTAGGAGTTGTCTGGTCTCTTTTATACTAAGTCAGAGGCTCCTCAAGCCTCTGTTTTGGGATCCGTATTGTGCCCAATTTTCACTACGGACCTTCGGCCTCCGGATCCCCTCATTGCCACCTCTTTTTCTGATGACACGGCGATTCTGACTGAATATGAAGACCCAAATCACGCCTAAACTAAACTCCAATCAGTATTATATCTAATCGGCGTGCGGGTGACTAAATGGTGAATTAAAGTGAATCAAACCAAATCGAGTCGCGTAACATTTGTGTTGAGGAGAAGTGACTGTCCATGAGTCCACCTAGATAGCGTTTTCATTCCACATACGGACCGTGTATGATACCTTGGGATGTCTGTTGATCGTTACCTTACATGAAAGATTCACATAAGGGGAAAAAGGAAACAGCTAAACATAAAGTTTAAGGAACCATACTGGTTCCTAGGCAAGAGTTCGCAGTTATTTTTATCCAACAAACTGTTATTATACAGAATTATTCCAAAACCGATTTTTACATATGTTATCCAACTATGGTGTACAACGAGCAGCAGCAACGTCGAAATTACACAACGTTTCCAGAATACGTTAGTGAGAACCATATCAGAGGCACCTTGGTTTGCTAGAAACAAGAACATATGATTATCTGGGATTACCTTAATTTCGAGAAGAAATCCAAAGGTTCAGCTCTAAATATAAACAGAGGTTAAACAATCATGCAAACTATCCATCTCTAAACCTTCTCGACAATAACGAGATGTAAAACGTCTGAAACGCCTTTATGTGCTGAACTTGGAAGAATGTACGTGATTCTTGGGTTTATTCCCTGACTGGAGGCCGTCATTTCGATTACATCACTGGGAGCCTAGTTTCATTATTTTCTCTTTCATGTGTTATTATAGTACTGTTATGTATTTCCTTTTCTTTTGATAATGATATAATTTGGTTTTCTTACTTTGTTAATCATGTCAATACACCTATTTTTTTTTTAAGCTCTTATATGTGAACTATTTGATTTGTGGGCATTTTTTTTTTTTTTGTGAGGTCTCATTGAGGACCTCTCTTTATGTAAATTTTGTTATTAAATTTACTTATGAACAGGACCCTTATAAACAAGACCGATTATAAATAAAAGAAAGAGGTAAAAAGATTTCATCTAGAAATTATCACAGTCGTAACTTTTATCTCTTCCATTAATGCCAATTAAAAAATATATTTATAAAAAAAAATTATAACTTTAATATTTACAACTGATAATTCTTTCCATTTGAATGCCATCGTAGTTTCATATCATCTAGTTATAGTTTTTGAATCTTTTAAAAAATAATGGAATGAGTTGTATAGAAAGAATATTTGATTTCAATTTAATTTTCTAAGCATTTGGCACCATTGGTATTAATAAAATTCGTAAACATCTTACGGACATGACGTTACATATTTATTAACGTGTAAATTATTTTATTAATTGACAATCGACAACTTTTTTTATACATAAAAAGAAACATTGTTTACATAAATAACTTCAAATAATCTCTGATGATAGAGAAGTGACTCCGAAAGCGTTCGGATACTTGCATTAAAAATTGATGGTAAGTGGAAATATTATTTTATAGAAAGAATGTTGTTTACTTTACTTTTATTTCGTTTTGATTTTGGTATAAAGATGAACGGAGCGATTCTCACTACAGGTGCTAGAGAGAAGGTCGTAAGAGAAATATAATCTTATAGTCTCTTCATTCTTCATAATTGTCATAAGATTAATATAAAATGTTTTAAACATTATATCTCAGCCCGTTTGGTAAAAATTATTTAATAATCATTTTAATCTTTCTCTCCTGTTAAATTAGAGACTAGTTTTAATTTCTTGGAAAATATCTGGAACATGTTTCAGTGCTGGATATGTAAAATATTTTATGGAAAAAAACAGTTTTATTTATTTATCAGTAATAATATATTTATATTATTAGTTTTACAGTGTATCTGTATTATTGGTATTTTAAATGTTGATCCCTCAATTGGAATTTTCTAGAAAGAAAACATTCACACATACCATAGCGTTCCTAAAATAAATGAAAATAAAAAAAAAAAAAAACATTGGTAATTTATTAAGAGTTTTTATAACTTCTATTAATGTACCCCTTCTTTTCCATCTTTTGCATACATTTTTAATTTCAATCAATTTTATGCTGAGTGTACTATAGAGGTTACTGTTTGCTTTTTTCACCCACACCGTTCATTTCATCTAAGCCAGTGGAATGCCCTTATCGTATATTTAAGTGAAAGAAGTTCTCATATATCAGACCAATTTTAGTATTTTTAAGTCCTGTTGCGATAGCTGCTTTTATTCATGTCTTTCAATATTCTTATTCGGCTATTTTTATTTTCTACTAACCATCAATTTTAGTACGCGTAATAAACGTTTAGTTCTCAAACCTTTCATTTTAATTTCCTCTTTTCTTGGTATAATGTCCTTGCTCTACCATTCGGTTATTACTATTTCTAAACATATTTTCTTTAAGCATCGAGTTTAGTAGGAATCTATCATATTATAAGTGTTTTTTTTTTTTAATTAGTTTTCTTTTGTTATTTCTATAAACATGCACTCTTTAATTCTTGTTATTTCATGTTGTAAGTTAATTTCTTCAGGAATGTTCATTTGTTTTCTTAAACGACTCATGTGACGGCATCGAAATTAATATCCCGTTTCTGTTCGTAATAATATTTTAATCTCAAAATAATTACTTCACAGTACATCCTCGGTAGTCTGTTTTATATATTCCCACTTTCCGGCATAATTCACTACTTATGCTTAATTGTTATTTTCTTCAAATTAAGTTTCTTTCATAACAAAAAATCAGTACCGTTCAGATTTTCTTCGTTTTTAGTTTCTGCTAGAACAATATCTTCGGCGAATCTTTTTTTATTTTTTATAAAATATTTTATACAGTCTAGATAAAAAGTATTGAATTTTAATGCAGCAAAAGTTTTATTTCTTCACCATAGATAAGCCTAGTTACTTCGTAATCAAACTACATTAAGAAAAAATATTTAGACGTATGGTAAACATATAGTACAAAAATAAATAAATGACGGAATAATTATTTTTTAATGTTTTTAATATAATTACCCTACATATAAACAAAGATTTCTACGTAATACTAAACAGTGGCAACATAAAACAACAAGAGGATAATTTATATTCATAAATATAAATAAACATTGTAAATCCTTACTGTAAAACAGGTATTGTTTTATTATTAAAAATATAACAATTTTTAATGAATTGAATCAAACCTTCTATATAAAATTCAGCGAGAATGACAGATCTTGAGTAAAATATTTTATGTAATGTGTGCAAACATAATTGGCTAACGTTAAGTCTCTGCTAAAATTAACAAAACACTTCTACACTAGTAACGTCATGAATGTTACTTAAAAAATTAATGTACCTAGAAAATTAATGTACTTAAAAAAAAGGAAATCGTATGAATTGTTAACGTTTTATTTTTTCACGATAAAAATTATTTATAAATAAAAAAAGGTTTTCTATATTTATACAAAATTCTATTATCACCTTCTGGAATAAAATTTTTACGTAATAAGAGTGAAAAAAGAGATAAATAAAAGAACCTTATTTTTTTCAGCGTCATGGTGTCGAATAGATTATATATTATAATTTTAGGTCAACTTAGCCTATGTATTTTTCTTTTCGCGTAATTTTAGCAGTACTGTCTTTTTTAGCAGATACTGATTTTTTACTAGCCTATATACATACATAAATTACGTATGCATACAAGTGCAAAGAATGTATTTTTATTTCATGACGTAATAAAAAGTAATAATATAAATATACATGTAAGTTATTGAAGTACCTACATGGTTATTTAATAATAATAACGAGAATGTTTTATACCGCTTAAACTTTGAGGATTAAAAATAAAATTCTTTATTAAAAAATTAGATTTATAGTTTTATTATTAAACCTAAAGATTGGTGGGTATAGTTAGTAGAGTATTTATATTAGCTCCAGGTAGCAACATTCTCAGTAGTAAATTTATATCTATATCTATACCTTTATATAAAGAGGAAGGAAGAACTTTTTTTTGTTCCGGATGAGCATAAAAACTACTCGATACATCGAAACCAAATTTTTATCCATGTTTCTTGGCATAACTAAGATTTTTAAATATATTTCATCTCGAAAAAAATATACATGCAGTAGTGGACATTTACCGGTTGAAGCACAAATTTTTAATGAATTGAATTAATGTGAGTCTGAACACTGTTTAATCTGGATTTGAACTGAATGACTCGAATCAATCAAATGAATAATTTTACAAAAATAGTAGAATTAAATTTACGTTAAAAAAACTAATATTGAATAAATTAAAAAAAAAAATTCTATATAACAATAATGGGATTCCCGCGGGGACTGCGTGTGAGGCTAAAATGGTGAGGTATGCAAGCATTTCCTGGGAGGCTAGACCAATCATTACCACCGACTGATAAATAAAGGAAGTGCCCCTAGGGGGGTATTTTGTGAGGTGCAATGGGATGCTATTATAATATCTCTGCAAACAGTCATGCAATTTTGAAAATTCAAATGGGGTATTTGTTAGTAGGTTGAAGGCTATCTTTTGCATTTATCAGGTACACTAACAGATCACGGTTATTTGGAAACATATATATATATATATATATATATATATATAAAATTTGAAAGTAATCGGTCGGTTGGTTCTCGTGTGATCTGATAACAAACATACTGACTTTTTATATATATATATATATATATAAAATAAAGACTGGAGGACTTTAGTTTGCAGGATACATTCGTGTTATCCCAGGGAAGGTTTTAAGCCACAGACTGAGGGTCGAGCCTCCTTGAAGGTTAAGACATTAAAAATATTGATTATTTCTTCATTCCCAAGGAAAGTTGTGAATTAAAGATACTCATTAAGGAAAAAATAGATTAATACTTTTACTTCATTATTATATTTCTGCCACCATGGCAAAGAAATGTTATGAATTTTTCGTCGTCAAAGTTGTGTGTACTTTAGTTACCATAGTTACTCTTATTCACTCTTTTGTAATCTAGTTTCTTTTTCAGATTTCTATAAAGCCTGAATACTATAATTATTATTTATCAGTATTATTCTTACAACCGTTATCCTCATACGTACGGTCCAGAAGGTGGAACCCTCTGGGTAGATGGGAATGGTGACCGAAGGAAGCTCTACGGGAGTCCAGGGTGCCGCTGGCAAATTGGGATTGGTGCGGGAAGTGAGCTCTGCGGCTATGGGGTAGGCCCCTTTGTCCCGGATGGCCCCGAGGAGCCCTTGAATTATCTCCAGAATTCGTCTGGGCTGACCACCAGGTTCCTCCGTCCAGGTTCTGGCTAGATGTGCGGGCTAGTTAAATAAATAATCTCCAAAATGGTATGTTCAGAAAACAGAAAATAAGAATCATTAATATGAGTGTATAATATTTTATAAAAAATATTTATAAAATTCGTATTTTAACATAAATTAATGAATTTGGGTTTCTTATTTTACTGTTACTCAGCAAACAAACAAGATTTAAACATGTAAATGCGTTAATCCTCCTTAATAGCTGCCAAAGCAATTTTTAGTCACATATTAACATAACTTAGACGCACGTAAGTGGTGGTTACTCGGTAAAGTTATCACTATTTTATACAAGTCTCTTTAGCTCTTCCGTTTTTAAAAACAATTATTTTTACGTAACGCTTTAATAATCTTTCGTGTATTAGATGGTGGACGAAAACATAAAGAATCTAGTTTGTGCGCGCGAAAATGCACTTTCTGTAAACCTGGATGACGGCATTATTATTGTGCGTCACCGACTTCAAAATAAATAGGAAAATTGACTAGAAATAGAAAAAAAAATAGGAAAATCGAGTAATACCCATAACAGTTCGTTAAATGAGCCAATTTAATTTAATTACAATATAATAATAATAATAATAGACTACTAAAATATTAATTATTTTACAGATATTCATTAAAAAAAAAAAAAAATTTCTTCATTCTGTTAACATGGTAATAGAGTAGTATATCACGATATTCTCCATGAGGAATACCGTGATAATTTTAATTGGAGATAATGACCATGTCTCTAAGTCTACGGTATAAATCTGAAAAATGTTTTAAAAATCTGTCCGGTAGTTTTTGCGTGAAGTGCTCACAGGGGCGACCCTTGTTATCATTTCATTGTAGATAGATAAATTAGTAGGCAAATTAAAAATTGAAATCATTTTTAACAAAGTAATTATGATAGATAACGTTTGACATACGTTTTGCTCTTTTAGAAATAATAAGAAGAGTTAATACGCGCGCGCGGGTGTACGTTCGCAAATGTTTTAATACAGAATTATCTTTTTAAACCCAAAATCGTAATAAAATCCTTTGTTATCCTTAATCCTTTGTATATTTAAAGAAGCTAATTTGAAATTCAAATTATTATACTTTTTTAAAGCAGCTTACAGTAATAAAAATTGAAGTATAAATCTTCTTTAAATGCTGCAAGTAGAAGGCAGTAAAGTTCTATTAAAAAATTATTCCGGAAATTATGCAGTTTGAACAGTTTATTGGAGTTGACTTTGATGTATGAAAATTCTAATTTGTTTACTGTTTTTTGAAACTCACCTTCACTCGGTTGGTTAAGGTTTGCTATTGATCTAACGCGCACTAAAACAAAATATTCACGAAAAAATTTGTCTCATAATTTTAATCTTACCCAAATAATTCTTTGACGCAAAGAAAAATAACTTTAATATTTAATAGTATATAATTCTGAGGAATAAATTAAGCATTGAAGAAACGACCTTGTCTTTTCCCTTCTTCTTCTTTTCTTCTTCCTAAGGTATTGTTTTACTTTTATTTTTTATTTTTTTCCTAATGTGTATGTTGCAATCCGTTAAACTAGTGAACAATAAGCAACGCCCCCACGGCCCAATGAGATAAAGATAATATATACGACACGCAAATGAGGTGCAGTCTTGTACAGATTCAGGCCGATTTAGGCCCTGAGTCGGAATGGCATGAGAAGCACACTGTATATACATGTCGCTGCTGCCTGGAGACTGCCCCTGACAGGACTCCAGGACCTGATCTAATACCCGGTACGATTTTCAAGGCACTTGTTATACTGCACCCATGGAACCTCTTAGACGCTTTTAATCCCGCCTTGGAAGCCTGTTGTTTTCCACCTTGTTAGAACGAGACAAGAATGGTTTTGATTCTAAAGAAGAAAGACGCAATATAAGAAAGAAATTTGTATCGTCCCTTCTGCCTCCTCAACACTGTTGGCAGGTTATTTGAACGCCTCATTGTTGATAGACTGTGGTTGGAAGTCGAGAAGAAGGGTGGACTCTTCCCCAATCAATACGGCTTTGTTTGGAGGAGGCCCATTATTGACACCCTGATGTCACGAATGTCTATTGATGTCATTGGATGGGTAAGGGATCGTACTGCTGGGACCTGCTGGGCGTCGGAGAAAAATCTCATTAGTGGTCCTCTTAGACGTCAGGAATGTATTTGGGAGTGTGCCTTGGAGTGTGATAAACGAAGCCCTATAGCAGATAAACATCAATAAATACTTGCGTTGCCTAATTAATAGTAACCTCCATGAAAGGCGGGTAAAAACCAATACAGAAGATGGAGAGGTGCCGATTGACATGTATGGCGGTGTTCCACAGGGGTCGGTTCTGGGACCACTTATGTGGAATCTTGGGCTGCCACAGTCACGTTGAATTGGTGGCCTCTGCTGACGTCCTGGTTTTCCTGGTCGCCGGATAAACTGAACCAGAAGTTGAAGAGGCTGTAAATTTAGCGGTTAGGCAAATAGATGAATGGTTAAAGCCAAGAGGCCTGAACCTAGCTCCGGCCAAAACATCTGCGATTGCACTCGCCGGGAGAAGGTGACTGAGAGATATTTTGGTTAAAATTGGAGTCACCAACATACCCAAGTCGAGATCAGTAAAATATCTCGGCCTGTGCCTTGAATAGATTCGCCTTTACAACAAATACATCAAGAAGATTACTGAGCTGCTAAGAAGACTACTGATAAACTAAGTCGGCTCATTAGTAACCACCGTAGACCGCGTGCATCTAGAAGGAGGTTAATTCTGGTAGCGGCTTCATCTATTATATTTTTTGCTACCCCAGCCTGGGTTGAAGCTTTCCAGAAGAAGAAGAATGTGGATAAGATATTCGCGATCCAAAGGCGTGTGTCGATTAGTGTGGCAGCTTCCTACAGGACTGTATCTAGGAGTGCTATTGAAGTTATTACAGGTATTCTACCAATGAAACTGTGGGCTCAGATGTTAACTTGCGTATACAACGAAGTTAAGACTGAAGCTAAACGTGTCTTACTGGATGAATGGCAGGACGAGTGGAATGCCTCCGCGAATAATGCCATTAATAATAATAAATTCACGAATAATGACCTAACGAGGTGAATAATGCCACGAGCATATGACTAGGTGCATTGAGGGTTTGGGGAGTTGGGCTTCTACCTTTCCCACCTTTTGACTGGACAAGGGGATTTTGAAGCCTATCTCCATCGCTTTGATACGAGGGATTCGTCTGACTGTAGGTACTGTAGTATGTTAGACACACCTGAACATCCTATTTTTTGGTGTAATAGGTGGGACTTTGTTCGACAGGGTTTGGGGCTGAGTTGGCTCATACCTGAATTAACCTGTGAATACATGCTAACTGGAAAGAGATAGTGAAAGTCGGTTGTGAAATTAACTACGCGGATTCTTAAGACTAAAGAACGGGATGCAAGGGAGTGGGACGGTGTTTGATAGGTAGGCACCCACTGTGGCTGTACAATGCTTCTGCGCAGGACCATCCCAGTGATAATGGTAATTAAAAAAAAAACAACACCAAAATACCCCGATAATCACTGTCTAGTATTCAGATCCGAATAAAAGCAACTAACTTGTACTAAGACTTGGACCTCAGAACCTTCGACTTCGAAAATCAGTTGTTAAACAACTGATTTGCGTATACGAGTTACCAACTAGACCAGCCCGGTGAGCTAGTTTTACTTTAGTAGAAAATATTTTATATAATTTTATTCAGTACTTACCATGTGATTTCTTAACTATCATTTTTATTTTTTCACAAATTTCGCTACCTATGCACAAGTTTAACCACGACATGGAAAGGATTTATAAAAGCAGAGAAAAACCCCTCTTCCAGTTCTTGGAAAATCCTTTTAAATAAAGTAGTAACTGCAAGTTACAATAAATCAGATTCTCATAGATTCATCTATAATATTATCTCTATGTAGAGTATAACGCAACAAGCATATTATTTACTTCTGAAATTGAATTTAATTTAATTATTATTGAATATTATTATTATTTTATTTTATTGATTTTAATTTTTAATTTTGCAATTTTTAATTGAAGTAAACTGGTTTTAATTGGGTTTTTATTTTTCATTTTGGTGATTGCTAGCAAGGAAATGTTTTAGGAAACAAACATTTATCTATAAACATAAGAAAAAGTAGCCTGAAAGATGTTTAGTTCATCACGTTTTCACACGTCTAAACATTTTGGCAGCCGGAGTTATTTTATAAGGTTTTAAAAGAATACTTTGCTTTAATTACTCCGTAGTTTCTGTCACCTTGAAAGATGCAGTTTATAAATAAATAATTATAATAAATGAAACAAATTTTAATATATATTTTCATCAATTGTCATGGTATTGCAATTAGATACAGATTATTTTCTTTAAATGTTTTTCATAAATTTTTTTTCTGCCTGGACTAATAATACAATTTTTAAAGCACGATAAAAATTATTTAAAACTGGAAGGTTGTAACAGTTAAATCAGAGAAATACGGTAATTTACTTAATATTCCTTGCTCTGACGTAATATATGTAAAGCAAGCGTTGTTCAGAAATGCGGAAAAACAACTTTTCTCGCAATCTTGTTTTTTTTCTATAAAAGATCAGCGAGCGTGTTTGAAGATAAATTTTTATTACAAAGTTGTACTTCTCAATGAACAATAACATTCAGAAATGTAAATATCAGCTATTTTAATATAGGACAGAATATTTAATAAAAAAATAAATAATTTTTATCACTATTTTTTTCTGAACTGAATAATTTTTATTCTCTTAAAATGAGCAAAAATGAATTTAATATTTAAAAAAAGACACTTATGTAATTTATTTTTGAATTTTTTGCAGACATTTTACCTAAATGTAATTTGAATTACTTGTTTAACTTCTTCTAACGAAATTGACCGACATTCGAAGCATTTTAATTCCAAATCCAACAGTTATAAAATAAATGCGGAATGCTGTTCAAAAACTAAAAGAAATATTTTATATATGTAGCTTAATCTTTTTATTTGTGGTTTGTTAAACCGCTAATAAAATTTATTTTAGTGTAGAATATTCTAAATATGTTATAGATAGTGATTATGTCTTTGTGATATTAATTTCGGAAATACAAAAGAGCCAGCCAACATATTTGCTGCGTAGGAAAACTCAAGAAAGAGAAAATAGTTAAGGAGCTGAAAATAATGACACATGAATTGATCGGCAGAGAAGAAGGATGGGAAGGAATGAAAGAAATCATAACAGTAACGGCTAAGGAAATAATAGGGCTAAACAAGTTAGAACCAAGGAAACCATGGATGACCAAAGAAATACTGGACCTCATTGAAGAACGAAACAAGTTAAGAGGAAGAGACCTGAAGAAGTACAAAAGAATAAAGAACATGATTACTCAAAAGTGCGGACTGGAAAAAGAAAGGTGTATGCGAGACAGAAATGAGGAGATTCAGAAAGACCTAGAAAGAGGAAAACTGACAGATCTTACTCGAGTATTAAATCAATGATAATAAAATGGAGAACGAAAACAAATACGGTAAGGAATAAAAATGGGTATCTTTTCTTTGATTTAGATGATATAGGTGACAGATAGAAAGAATATATATTGAGGTGCTATATGAAGGAAAGGATATTGTTAACAGTACGGAATATTTGGAAAATAAAAATAGGGTGGATAAAAACATGGTGGGACGGCCTGTATCTAAGGAAGAATTTGTCAACGCCTGAATAATCTGAATAATGGCAAAGCGACAGGCATAGATAACGTCCCGGCAGAAATATTAAACCATTTAGGAGAGTCAACAAAGGAGTGTTTGTACAGGCTTATCAAACGTTGCTACGAAGAGGGAACGATACCGCCACTAATTTTATGAATAGAAAAACTGTAATAATTCCTAAGAAGGGAAATGCAATGGATTGCACCAGTTCCAGAACAATCTCTCTGTTATCCCACACTTCAAAGATAGTGAGAAACATTGTTAAAAACAGAATAAAAGGAAAAATTGAGGCAAATTTGGGAGAAGACCAGTTCGGATTCAGTTCTGGGAAGGGAACTAGAGAAGCGATATTAGCGCTGAAAGTGTTACTGAAGAGAAGAATTGGGGTTAATAGGAAGACCTTTTTGACTTTTATAGACTGAGAAAAAGCTTTGACAAGGTGGATTGGGAATTGCTATTTAAAACAGTGAGGAACATAAAGCTTGACTGGAGGGATAGAAGATTAATTCGGAATCTATAATAAATGTAGAAAACGGTGATTGAAATCAACGGCTTAAAGAAAGAGAGGATAGTAGCGGACAAGTGTAGTGCGGATGAGTGTGCGAGCGTTTGCGCTCGTCGCTGCAAACTCCTCAGGATACTCAACACTTAGCTTCACTTTCTTTCACCTTTTGAACGGTCAATTGATTATTCCTCGCTAGTGTAAGAATATTTTGTTTGGAGACATCTCGTTTTCTCTGTGTCGGCTTTGGACTAATTTCTGTAATTGGCTGACTTTTTAATTTGTCATTAATGATACGATAAGCCAGCCTTTATTTTTTCAGGATACTTGACCCGCGTCGAGACATGTGATGCGGTGGGTATAACTTGTCGGTTTCGTCGAGTGTTCAGTCATGTACATGCAATAACTCCTTGTCCATAGAGTTCTTCTACGATTTCGTCTTTTATGCAATTCAGGAAATCTCTGCACACTACTATTCCCTTGGAGGTATTTAGCGTACCATGCGGTACAACCTAAATATGTATAAGTCCTGACTTCTTGGCGTTGAGTAGCCGTGACGACTAGCGGTCGTTGACGGTTTCCCACAGCAGTCTTTATCGCCTCCTTTACAGGTTGCTCCTGCAGCTTCACTTGAGAAATCTAATTAAAATCTTCTCTCTCCTTTTACACCAAATATATTAGCAATGCTTCAGTTCCGTTTGGTCGAAACTCAGTTCGATCCTTGTTTCCAATATCACTAAACTCCACATCCTTCCTTCGCTTCACTTGCGAAGAAAAAGGCTCTCCTAGACGAGAGTTTTTATGTGGAATCTCTGCCACAGAAATCGTGGAAGTTGAAGCGTTCATGAAAAAAGTGACGCCAGTCAATATACACCACTGTCGCAAGGTGCAGCGCAGAGGCGGTTGGGCATCTCCCAGATCCCTGATTCTGCTTGGGTTCTTCTAGTTCACAAATTTAACCCCGGTCGAGGAGTCAGGTGCTGCCTGAACTACTATACCAACCTCGCAGTGCTCGCACTTAGCAGTAAGGGCTCCAATACCCTTATCCACAGGGCAATTATTGCCAAGGGTCAAAGTGATTGACTTACGCCGAGCGTCACAAGACTTTGGCAGAGCAAATTCACATCAGCCCACCCTTAACCCGGTTTTCACTACCTGAAAGAGGGATAAGCATTCTCCGTCGGCACTCTGCCTAACATCGGCAATAATAACAACGTCTGCCTAACGTCGGAATAACTACGGTCATTCCTCTGCCCCCACTGTAGGCAGCGAAACCGAAAAGCACAACCGCAACCAGGTTGGAGAGCACGGGACCGCCAATCCCGTCCTCTACAGGGAACTCCTGAGCAACATAATTTTCCCGTTTGCAGGCATAAGTGAAAGTACCGAAGTACCATATCATTTCCCGCCCCGGGCGAGTGCGGAAGTGTAACGCACGTTGGATTTTGTGTGGAACATTATTATTATTAACATTTTCTTAAAAAGAAAGAACTACTTAAAAAAAGAAAGAAAGAAAGATATACTTAAAAGTATATCTACTTACCGGAATCTTAAAATTTCAGAAACGGTAAAAAAAAAATAGAATAACGGTATAAATTAAAACTTTTATAAAGAAAAATAAGAAGAAAGGTATGTGGCAAACTAAGTTTATTTAGAGAAAAAATATACTGATTTAAATAAGAAAGTAGTTTGAAAGATTGTAATTTGTAGAGTGCAGAAAAACAAAATAAACTCGGAAAATGAAACCAATGTAGATTAGTGCCAAAGATATGAATGAAAAATCTTTTTTTAATAGAGAGAATGAGTTGATGACAACACATTAGAGAGGGACATTACAGTGGAGAAATATATATAACGAAATTGTGGAGGAAGGGAATTAATGCTGATTTATTTTAAAGTGAATAGAGTTCAAAGATATTTAAATTCAAACAAATACATTGAATAATATCAAATTTACTGTACTGATTAAGCAAAGAAAAACAAAATAAGTTTTACTAATAACTACCAAATACAATTTATGAGACCTGAAAAAGCTCTGTAGATCTTAAACAAGTTGTAGTTGATTTCGTGCTGAGGAGTTGTTTTACATTATGCTAAACACAGGAGGTACAGTATTTTCATAGCATTCATGGAATATACTCATTGTTATAGATAAATGTAATGTAACATTCGAGGAATACGAGATATGTAACCGGTTGCTTTCAGAATTGCCATATGATGTAGGAAGGTGATTATGGGCTGAAAAAACTTGGTAAACGAAATGAAGAAAAACGAAGCAAACTAAATATTGTTTGTTAATATTCAGACGCTATTTGTTTTTGTAGAATTCAATCTTTCACGTTTCGAATTTTTTTAGGGCATTTTGCTTAACTACACAAAAACAAAGATTATTTACAAGAAGCACAAAAGTGATAGTGGTACATTTAGAAAAGAAAACAAAGACAAGGTGAAATAAAATCTTTCCAGAAAAAATAAGTCAGCTTATTTTGCGAATCAAAACGAATAAAGTAGAACGGCATTCAAAATCTTGTTCTCATAATTATGGAATGTGAAACTGTCACTCCAATTTAAAATAGTGATAATACTCTTTGGAAAAGAATTACCACTTGAAAGGATAATTATATTTTTATACCCACGGAAATACATAAGATACACTTTACCACAAACCCAGTACTAATTGTTTTTAACTAAGTACTATTTAAATTTATAATCTTTTATAGTTACCTAAACATTGTAATTGCACTTAAAGATGAAAAACAAACCAGAAAAACTAGACGTGTTCTGTTACTAAAGGATAACTTTATTGTTTTCATTTTTTTTCTAGTCTAAAATCATAATAATAATACTAATAATTATTATTATTGTTATTATTATATGAATTGTTACTTATAACTGTTTATAGATATTGTTAACTATTGTATATATTTTCATGTAATACTGTGCAACATATGAAGGCTTTGTAAAGCTGTTCTGTTGAACAAAAAACAAAATAAATAAATAAATAAAATAAATTATTATTATTATTATTATTATTATTATTATTATTATTATTATTATTATTATTATTATTATTATTATTATTATTATTATTATTATTATTATTATTATAATATTATATTATATTATAAAATCGACAGGTACAATTTTTGGAACAGAGTTTTAATTAAAGCTTTTCAGTGCTGTAATTTTTTCAATCTTCAATTAAATTATATATATTTTTTTACGTTTAACCTTATTTTTCTTATTATAAGTTAACCGAGAGTGACCTTTTTTTTAACTTTTCTCAATATATTATTAAAATAATGAATACATACATATATACTACATTTTTATGAATTAATAAAATTTTTAAGTAAAATTAATTATAATGTGAAAATGTTTCAAAATTGCACTGGGAAACTTCGACACTGATTTAGAAAAGGGTTCCTATAAACATATACTGCATGTCTTAAAACCCTTTAATTTTCAGTTACTGTTATCGAAATATTTTGACAGATTTTTGCACTAAGGATAAAATGAAGCGATACTAAAATTCTAGTTCCAAATTGAAGAACAAATTTGTAATTTTATATGTTTTTTGACCTACAAAAATGAATAATGTAGGTTCGAAAACCATATCTGTAGTAGTTTCTGAGAATGTTGTTAAACCTTTGGAGACGAAAAAAGCTTTTTTTTTATTTTCCGTAAATTTTAAAATTTTCGATAAAAAAAATTTTATAAAATTGCTGGAGAATTTTATTATGAGAAATTTGATCTAAATTCAGTGAAATTCGACTTAATTTAAAACAAAAAGACCACATTTGGCATAAAAACTTTACGATTTTAAACGGAACAAAAATTCGCTCGTAATGTTAAAAAATTATGTAATAGAAACTGATTTTAACTATTCTTATCAAAATACACGAAGCGGAATAAGAATTAAGTTTGAAAAATTCAAATTTAAGTTTTATTTAAAAATGTTTTATTAACCATATGGTGAATCGTAAATTTAATTTTAGATTATAATAATAATTATTATTATTTATTATATATTTATATTTTAAAAAAATACATATTTTTTATAATTTAAATTATAAATTTTTTAATTACTATAAATTTATGGTTCATGAAATACTTTTTTATGATTAAAGGTACTAACACTTTAAAATTAGTTAATCTGTATGACCGCCATTTATTGGAATGCACCAATCAGCAAGAATAATGCATGCTTCTTCAGTATGACTTATAGGCCCAGGACGATTTTTAGTAGTTGCTTCTGCTTTTATAATGAGATTTCTCAACCGATTAGTGTAGAAATAGATTAGTGTGTTCAGAAATAGACCATTGAATTCATTTAACTTATCGATTGCTATATATATTATTTAAATAATTTTAACATTACTAGACAAGTGCGTTGTGCACCATAATTCATAAATATCATCTCCCCAGCTATCCGTAACTGAATAATCTTCCAAGAGTTCAATCAGATTGTTCATTTGACGGAAATATGAATACTGTACTCGTAAACGCCTTTATATTAAAGCCTTTATCTTGGAAATGCTTAGAGCAATTTCATATTGTTTTTGTTTGTTGAAAACTGCAGTTTTGTTCACGTTTTCTAATTGAGCATCAACAGAATTTTGTTAGTTTATTATGATCTAACGTAATATTTCTTGCACACGCGTTTTTGAAATGATCTTTCTATAAAATATATAAACTACGTGATATCTTTCTGTTTCTTCAATAGGAGATAATTGAATAGCGTAGAATTTTCTTCTTTATTATTTGCGTTTCTTACAAACCGTTGTCGATTATATCTGTTATTTGTGGTTTCAACATAACTGTTTTAATAAGACATCTCTTCATACCTTCAAATACTTTACGATTGGAATTTTCGCTCAACATATTTTTTATGGCCCTCTGGAACTGGAGTTATACCATTCATAATTATTTTCTATACAATAAATTAACTGCGTGTCCATCAACTCTCCAAAAGTATACGAATTCCTGTTTTTTCCCATTACGCAATTACGCATTATTGTAATATATTGTTAAATGTTACAATATGATTTCATAAAAATAATATTAATGAAATAAGATTGAGTGCTCGAGCTGAAATGTTTCAATTAAAAGAGATTGTTATGCGGATACAAAATATTAAATACCCAGATTTACTGAATCAATTTAAAAAAAAATTTAACAAAAAGACGTCTAATTTAGAAAAAAAAAGAATTAATTTATGATCTTTAATAATGAAAATATAAAAATCCTATTGAAATAGAAAAGTCAAGTTTGAAATTTAAAAAAAGGCAGATTGTTAAAAAAATAAGTAGAAATTGGCCTGTTGTGATTGAGAGGATAGTCCTGCTCCCAAGATTCTGATAATCTTACTATTCTAAATTATACTTGTGAAAGGAACGTTTTGATAATGAAAGGAATGGGCGGCTTCCTAGTAGCCGCCCGTCAGGAAAGATGGCGGATTGGTGAGGATCGAACGGTCCTTGGAATGGTTTTTTATACCCTCGCTGCTACTTATCCATATTGACTGACGACGAATTTGATGACCAACTGACTGGCTAATGTTTAGTGAAAATCATGGAACGGAAGGGAACGTAAGGGGGAGATTTACGTATCCCCCTACTAATTGCAGAACCTGGACAACTTTCCTTTGCTGCTGGGTCATTCTTATTATCGAGCTGGTATTTTTTTTTATTTATGTCAGTTATTTAGTAGTTTTTGTCGATGGACGGTATTGTGGATTCAGTACCGATCCTTATAAATCGACTTTTCTTGGGCTGACCTTGGGAGACTAACAACGTATTTGCGTCTTTCACCCAGTACGATTCCCTTTCAGTCCATCCATTGAATTCATGTCGATGTTAGCACCTTTCGGCCTAACAGGAATGCGCCTGATAGGGCCCTAGTTGTTTGAGGATGCAATGCATTTCCCTCACCGGAGGAAGTCGCATTTGTTGACGATGGCCTAAATTGTAAGTTATATAAGAATCAAGAGTCATGCTTCTGGCTTATAAACAACTACCGGGGTTTACATAAGCTACTGTCTTGACGTCCCGTAGAATGTTCTCCATTTCAATAATTTAATAATAAATGTAAGTCTAACATATGGAAAAACTTTAAGCATGATGATTTCGTAGAAATGCAATAACTGTATTCCATCAATCTTTTATATTAAATTTCTTTATAATTAGTATTAACATACTCTGGTCTCTTTTCATTACGCATAAATCTTTCGCCTTTTACTAAAGATTTCCGTGGAAAGAGGCAAATGATGAGTCTTAATTAATTTTTAGTTAGTGCCTGCCCCGGCGGGGCGGGCCAAAACGATACTCCCGGAAACAACTGGAGTTATCGGAGACGATGTCGACGCCATAACAAATGCAATAATTGAGTCGGCATCGAGATATATTCCCAAAACATCTGGGAAACTTACAAAGAAACCCGTTCCATGGTGGAACGATGAAATAAGTGAAGCTATAAAAAGAAAGAAAAGGGCGTATAACGCCTTTAAGAAGCGTCCTAGTATAGAAAATCTTGTTGCCTTTAAGAAATACAGGGCGTATGCAAAACGTCTTATGATAGATTCGAAAAAACGATCCTGGCAGCAATACGTGTCATCCATCGACAAAACTACTACTGCATCAGATGTTTGGAGGAAAGTGAAGGCGATTTGTGGGCGTAATGATTTTGCTCCCATAACTAGCCTTCAAGATGAAGATGAAATAAAAGATACTCCATATGAAATTGCAGAGCTGTTATCCAATCACTTCGAAAAGGCCAGCAAAACGGCCAACTACGAGGAAGGGTTTCGAACCAAAAAAGAAGAACGAGAAGGTCTACTAAATTTTAGAACTGAGTATAATTACTCATATAATGTACCATTTAAAATGGAAGAATTCGCGAAAGCGTTGGAAAAAGCAGGTAACACAGCTGCTGGTCCGGATGAAATCCACTATAATATGATCAGGCAGCTGAATACCACTGCAAAGTGTAGATTATTAGAACTTTATAATAAAATATGGCGGGATGGAACGTACCCGCAGCAGTGGAAAAAATCTCATGTTGTTCCAGTACCAAAGAAAAATAAAAATTTAACAGACCCCCAATAGCTACCGTCCTATTTCTTTGACGTGTGCTATGGGGAAAATATTGGAAAAAAAGATTAATAATCGACTCGTCTGGTTTTTGGAAAAAGAAAACCTGATATCACCGTATCAAGCAGGTTTTCGACAATACCATTCTACCACTGATCAAATGATCAGCTTAGAGGACATTATATATAACAGCTTTATTACAAGGAAATATTGTGTCGGAGTCTTCTTTGATCTTCAGAAGGCTTTCGATATGACCTGGCGTCATGGTATAATGCTCCAGTTACATGAATGGGGCATTCGTGGCAATCTGCCTATACTGCTCAGCAACTACATGAATGACCGTACCTTCCAAGTACGCGTCAACAATGAATATTCATGTGAAAGAATTTTGGAAAATGGCATACCGCAAGGTTCGCCGTTGAGCGGTACGTTGTTTACCATTGCCATTAATAAATTGATATTACCCATTCCAGTAGAAATCAGCAAAAGCGTCTATGTTGATGACCTGGCAATCCTATATGCCAGCAACAAGACTGCTATCGTGAGGTACAAATTGCAACGAGCGATCAATGCTCTAAATGAAGTTGCAAGGAATACAGGATTCCAATTCTCACCAGAAAAAACGTGCTGTGTACACTTTTGTAGGAAGAGAATTCCTCATCAAAGTCCTGCTCTGAAAATTGATGATAATCCAATACAATATAAAGACAGCGTAAGGTATTTAGGACTAGTATTGGATAAATCCCTTACATGGGGATTACATATACAGGACTTGAGTGATAGATGCAAAAGAGCCCTAAACATTATAAAATGTTTATCGAACTTAAATTGGGGCTCAGACAAAGAGACATTATTGAGATTGTATAAAGCATTGGTTCAATCTAAACTAGACTACGGATGTATCGTATATTCATCCGCTAGAAAGTCGCACTTAAGAAAGTTAGACGTAGTTCATAATAGCGGAATAAGATACGCAACAGGTGCTTTCCGCACAAGTCCGGCGGCTAGTCTGATGTCTGAAGCCGGAATAATGCCACTACATTATAGAAGAGAGATCCTCTTGTTAAGATATGCAGCAAATATATGGGCATTCCCTGCTCATATAAATAATAAATTGTTTATGAATCATCCCATGGCTGCATTATACGAACGTCGTGCTACCTATTCCAGACCAGCCGGAATGAGGTATCACGAATTAAGAAGAAAATATGAAATTGCTATACCAGAGACACTAGCAATTTCTACTAGAGAAATACCGCCATGGCTCTTGCCAGCGGTAAATACAAGTTTGGATCTCTCTCATGGAGAAATAAAAAAGAAACCAGCAATGATCATCCAGCAGGAATTTTTAGCAACCGTTAGTAGTTACGAAGAACATATTAGAATTTATACTGACGGTTCTAAAACCGAACATGGTGTTGGATGCTCTATATATGTAAATGAAGAAGCCCACTCTTGGAGACTGCCAGATGTGGCCAGTGTCTACACGGCAGAACTCACTGCAATTCAGCAAGCTCTTCGCTACACTGAACACTATTGCGAAGAGAGAGTGCTAATATGTTCCGACTCATTAAGTGCACTCGTCGCAATTCGGAACAAGAACATTAAGGATGTCCTAATTGCAAACATCCTGTCCATTTTATACGTTCTAAAACAACGAGGACAGCGGTGCGTATTTGTGTGGACTCCAGGGCATGCTGGTATTACAGGTAATGAAATCGCAGACGAAGCTGCCAGAAAGGCAACAGTCTCCGATGATTTGGATGCATTTCCTGTAAGAGTGGCAGATATTAAAAACCGTCTAACAAATATAGTAAGAAACAAGTGGAACGCTGAATGGAGGAGTTTAAATACAAAATTAAACTCAGTTAAAACTTCTCCTTATAAATGGAAAAGCGACTTTAAATTGACTCGCCGTGAACAAGTAGCGGTGACCAGACTTAGAATCGGTCACACGCGATTAACAAATTTATATTTGTTAACCGGCGAAGTGAGACCAATGTGCGGTGTTTGCAATAAAACACTGACAATCAAGCATCTAATAGAAGAGTGTACCATATATGAGGACCTCAGAAAGAGGTTCTGTTTTACAAATAATATTAGTGCTGATCTGGATAATGGAAATGAAGAAAATATAGTTGCATTTTTACACGCCAGTGGACTTCTTAAAAGTCTGTAAAACGGAAGTTTAAAGCTGTGGTAAAAGATACTCTAAGCGGTAGTTATATATATATATATACATATAGAAGAAAGAGGAAAGATATGGTATTGAGAAGATTAATTATAATTTTAAGTTCATGGTCTTTTGAGAACCTATCTCAAATTTTAATATTGGGGCCCTTTACACCCCGTAAGTGTTTGTGATTGTCCTTGTCTTTCATGTTTTAATGTTTATTGTGAAGTTTGTGTTTTTAAATAAAATGTAAGGGCCCTTTACACCCTTACATATGACGATCCTGATGGAGATAATAATTTCTTTTAAAGAATGTGACGAGGGCTAATGACCTTAGCAGTCGATGCCCGTAAAAATTTCAGAAAAAAATAAAAAATAAAAAATAAAAAATAATAATAATAATAATGCCTGAGGTAGATAATCCCCACGTCCGGAACACAACATCTATGTTCCACGTCCAGGGCGGCAACAGCTGTACCTTTGTACATCACATATAGCTGGCTAACGGGGTTCCGAGTAAATTCCTCGGTTATGCCTTGTTAAGTTTGACCTGGTTCCAACTTCAGGTCACTAAACGGACTGGTTTTTTGGCTACCTGCAGGAAATGGAAGAACAAACGATTTTGGAAATGGACTCATACCATTCTTAGAGCTGGCGATGTGGCGGCCAGGGTCAATGTTATTGCAGGTGTAACGGAGACCCTTCCGTTGTCCACATGCCCCCTGCGATGGCAAGCATGTAGCAATGGTGCCCATGTATGTCGGTGCATGGGAGCTCTGAAAGCTTCGGTGAGTAGGAGCCTGGAGTCAGTGCAGAGACTGCGCATTCGCTCTCTGCCAGAACATATGCCGGTTCCACCGGAGTACCGGAAAGGACCTCCAAGGTTAGTTGCCCTGGAGTGGGGGTGTACCCCGGCGGCTAGCCTTGCTACAGAAGGGATCCACTGTTCATGAATATTGAACAAACTAACGTGGCAGAGGGTGCACGTAAACACCCTCGTTTAGAAACCTCCGATTCGCCGCAAGCGAAGAGGAAAAAAAGTAAAGAATCTGATAGGATAAAGAAAGATGCTGATAGGATCAGTAAAGAATTAAAGAAAAGTCTTTTTGGCTATAGCGCACCAAAGCCAAGATTTTTAATTATTACAAGGGAGAATGGAAACTTTCAAAAAGTTAGTCCATTCCTTATCGCAAGAGAAGTTACAAATTGTGCTGGTGGTCCTGTCAAGGATATTCGTAAAACTTTTAATGGATTGCATGTCGAAACCATCAACGACATGCAAAGCCAGAAAGTTTTGGCGTTGAAGAAGATCGGTGAATTTGCGGTTTCTGTCCAACCGCATAGCACACTGAACTCATCCAGAGGAGTTGTTGTTTGTCGCGATCTTCTTAATTGTACAGAAGAAGAAATTGTACAAGAAATGTCAAGTCAGGGAGTAACTCAATGTCGCAGACTTACTATGAGAAGAAATGGTGAGATTCTTCCTTCGGCCTCGCATGTTTTGACATTTAATAGGCCGAATCTTCCTGAAAAGGTACGAGCTGGCATCCATCGGCTTGATGTACGAGCTTTCATCCCGCAGCCGATGAGATGTTTTAAGTGTCAACGATTCGGACACACAGCAGCAAGATGTGAAGCGCAGGAAATATGTATATGTGGAGAGAAAACACATGAGGGTTACCCATGTAAAGACCCTCCAACCTGCGTTAACTGTAAAGGGCATCACAATTGTCGTTCAAGAAACTGCCCTACATATAAATTAGAAACAGCAATTCAGGAAGTTAAAACGCTTCAGAAGGTAAGCTATCCTGAAGCAAAGAAGATTGTTAATAAGCGTACACCACGACCATCGACTTCTTATGCAGAAGCAGCGGCTGCCCCTTCCACATCTACATTAATGTGGAGCAGTTGCTTAACACGATGGCACCAAGTCTTGCGACGATGATTGAAAGAATCATTGATTCAAAGATTGAGTCGACTCATCAGAGAAAACAAAGTAAAGATGAGAAGGCTCATCCCCGGACTGACGCCGTTGACATGAGAGACACACCAGCGCCGTTTAAAAAACCAGCTAAATCTGCGATTGTAAAATCACCAACTTGTGTAAGAATTAAAAATCTTGATTTATCTGACAAAGAGAAACAGATCGTTCCGTCGTGTAGTCACAAATCCCAAGAAATTGTGACAAGAAAACCTGAATCTGCGGAAACAGAGGTGCAAGTTATTATAGAAAAAGCACCAGGCGCAGATGAAATAAAACCTGTACCAATAGAGCCTCCCAAAGCGCAAAGACCAGCTTCGGTGAGAGCATCTATTTCAGCCGGACCCAGTACTGCAGTAGACATAGAGTCCGGCTCATCCGCCGCGGAGACATTATCGCGCATTAATTTAGATTCTTTAGCAAAGATGCTAACAGCGCCGGCGAAAGTTTCATCAACTGACGTCAGCCGAAGAACGTCACTGGCATCCGAAATAGAGGAAGACGATGCCATGTCTGAGGCCTCAGATACGCTGTCATCAGAGGTTGAGGCCGTCAGAAGAATGGAGAAACGTAAAAAAGGTTGGCCGAAAGGAAAGCCTAGAAAGTGATTTTATTGGATCAGAAGTTATAAGAAAAGTAAAATTTTGATCATTTTTGACACATGAAAATGTGAAATTTTGAACCCTTTTTTTTATTTTTTTTTGAAGTGGGATGGGGCTAATGACCAAAGTAGTCGATGCCCCTAAAAACCTCAAAAAAAAAAAAAAAAAAAAAAAAAAAAAAAAAAAAAAAAAAATAAATAATAATAATAATAATACGGCATAATAGATTAAAAACAGTTTATCTTGGTAAAATGTTAAAATGACTAAACTCCGAACGACAGCATTTTTGTTTTTAGAGATTAGTAATCTACTTTTTCTTCTGGGATTATGATATTGAAAAATAAATTTAAATTTAAAAGAATAAGTACTAGATTTATTCGAGCCGTATTTTTAAGCAGGCTGAAATATTTTTGTAATTAAATTACAAAAAATTATAAATAAATTTAATTACTTAATAAATTAAAAGTTATGAAGGTAACGTAATGTAATGTAATTACGTATTGTTAGTAATGTAGTCACTAATAAAGCTAATTGCAAAGAGAAAAAAAATTAAGTAATTAAATTAAATGTATGTAGAACAGAAACAACCGTTTTATGAAAAAGGATATTTTTATGTACAACTGATTCTCTAAACAAAATTTATTAATTTTTTCTAGTTATTTTTACTTCCTTGTACGAAGTAAGGGACCATTTTGACCATCCCTGAATCCATTTTAACTGGTTTTAGCGTGACTTCTGTACGTACGTATGTATCTCGCATAATTCAAAAACAATTAGCCGTAGGATGTTGAAATTTTGGATTTAGGACTGCTGTAATGTCTACACTTTGGATTGCAATCAACTGGGTCAAAAGTGTCCAAAAAAGCCCAAAATCAAAAAATTGGACTTTTTCTTAACTGTAGTAATAAGTCCTTCTCATTGAGAGCTTTTCAATAACATATCATAAGTGGTACTTATTTTCATTGGTTCCAGAGTTATAGCAAAATTAAATTTTAATTAATGAAACATTTGGATCTTACAACTGGAAGGCACATCGGTTCAAATCCGACTTCATCTCCTTTTTTTCTTTTTTTTTTAGCTGAAATATATCGATTTATTAATAATTATTAACCAATGATTGTAAAAAAAGTTTTACAATAAATGACGATAAAAAAAATTGAAAAATATCAGAAGTTATTCATAAAATAAAATTTTATGTACTTTTCATTTAAAAAAAAAATGTGTATATATAATTTAATAGGCGTACAAGGAAGTCATGTCGTGACTACATCAGACTTTTTATACTACTGACAAGAAATATACGTATACAGATACGTATTAGCATACACAAAGAGGTCATTCATTTTATAATGACAGATGACAATACACTTTAATTTAAAATTTATTATAAAAAAAAGTCGTTCTACTCCTAAAAATTTGTAAAGAATGCAAGACATAGCAGTACTAATAGTTACAATAATTCCAGTAAAGTTTAGATAAGACGGATCTATGATGTTAGACGGATCTATGCGTAAAGTATTGTAGCATGTTCTCCTAAAAATTTCTTATAAATACAATTATTATCCCAACAATATAAAAAAGGAAATTAAATAAATACAAATAACATAAAAAATTGTAATTCAAATAAAAAGACAAAAATTATTTAACGAAAACTAAATTATAAATACCAAAATACATTTGAATTTATTAAAATCACTATAATGATTGATAAAAACTAACATTGCATTACCAGTATTATAATAATAGGAAAATCTAAAATTCAAATATTCCACTTTCTGCAAGTATTATTGCTTCTACTGTTAACAGTGGAACTACCCTACACTTTATAAATGAATAGAATTCTCTCATTTTCACTATTGTTTACAATTAACTCACCGAACAGCTTCTTATTTTCACTAATGTCCAAAATGGAATACTTCAGTCGGTTTTACCAACACTTATTATTATCGCACGTTGCACCGAACTCGGGCTTAAAAAACTACTGACCCTGTATGCTGGTCCTTGACAGTATGTAAATTCTCTGGCCTGCAGAATCTGTACTCAACCGTCCTTTTGATTGTTGATGCGTAATAATTTTCATTATCGCGCTTTTACGTATTTCTATAAGTTTTTTGCGGTCCGGTAATCCTTCTGGTCGAACAGGAGCTTTTGCAGATGCCATTGTTTGTATTGAAAAAACAATGTATTGTTACAAGGACCCGTTATTCTAAATAAAAAATCCCTTGTGGTTCCTTGTAAATTTTTCTTTCCTTATTTTCTCTCCCTTTCTTTTTTTGGATGAAACCTGTTACGTTGGGCATGTTACAGTATGTATACAGTAGGGCCTCCCTTAACCTAGCCTCTTTTAACCGAGATGATCAATCGCCGTGGTCGAGTAGCGTTTCGGCCTTTCTTCTGGCGATTGCGAGTTCAAATCACGCTCAGGCATTGCATCTTTTCACTATGCTACAAATCATCCATAATTAGCCTCAGGTACAATAAGTCTGAAGTTCAGAAAAACTAAAAAAAAAAAAAAAAAAAAAACTAACTTAGATCCCGTTTATCCATGTACGAATTTTATTATAGCTTTATTCGTTGTATGTAATTACTATTGAGTGTTTACAGCGCGTGAAAGTAAAGCAGAACAATAAATTCCCTTTACTTTTTGTTATCTACTATACGCATAAAGTTCAGTCTATATTTTGCGAGTGTGTACAGCTGTACTGAAATTGTATAGTAATTGTGTGTTTTGTTGTTTATTTGTATGTACTGTATTGTGGTTATTGTTATAATGGCTAGATGTAGCAAAGATATTACTAATACAAAACGTAAACGTGTGGTAGTGTTAATGGAAAAAAAAAAAAAATATTAAATGCCGGAGAATCGATTAAAAAAATTGCTTATGACTTTCGGAGAAACAATCTCGACGATTAGAAACGGAACAAAAATTAAATTGAAGAACATATTCAAAAGTGCCAGAAAAAGTTTTAAATTAACGATCTACGCTGAAGAAGCTTGTCGAGGATGCTTTAGATGATGCCGTTTCCTTGTGGTTCAGGCAAGGGAGAACCTTTGGAGTATCAGTGTCTGGCCATATTTTGCAAGAGAAGGCTAGCCAATTTAACAATAAATTGAGAATCTAAATACATTATCTCCCAGTAAAGGCTGGCTGAAGAAATTTAGAAGTCGTCACGGCATAAGACAATTGCCCGTATCAGGGGAATAATTATGTGCTGATACTGATAACTTAATTTTATCAAAAGATTTTCTGCTCTTGTTCAGTCAGAAAATCTGCGGCCAGAACAAGTAAATGACGTGGATGAGACAGGATTAAATATTCATCAAGGGAAGCAGCTCTCACCCGGCTTTAAAATTAGTAAAGAGCGAATGACTATCCTTGTCTGCAGTAACGCTAGATGTGGCGACAAAGTATCCTTCTTGTGATCAGCAAAGCTGCTAAACCTAGGGCATTAAAAGATTTAAAATTGGATTCATCACCTGTTAGATACGCAATCCAAAAATCGGTGCGGATGAGTGCAGACATTATTAAGAATCGGTTTAACCACAGTTTCGTTCCGGATGTGAAAAATTATCTTAAAATATAGAAATTACCGAAAAAACAGTTCTGTCGTTGGACAATGCGCCCTGCCATCCATATGCAGATGTTCTAGTTTCGGGGAATATTAAGACAATTTTTTTCCACCAATGTGACACTCATTTGTCAACCTATGGATCAGGGTGTCATAACAGCAATAAAAAAAAGACATTATAAACGAAAGATGTTACGCCCGAATGATGTTACGCTTCAAGTTACGCCCGAATTAAAGGCATTGACCATAAAACATGCAGTTTACATGTTGGCAGAATCATGGCATTCAATCGATCAATATATCATTTACAATAATATGGCCAGAAATTCGACAGGTTAACAATCAGAAAATTTTATGTACTATCCCGACGAATGAAGAGTTTTTTGCTTTATTAGAAAATATTCCTGGATGTGAAAATGTAAAGAAAAATTAAGTGCAAGACTGGGTAGAATCGAATTCAAGGGAACCAACATTTAAAATGTATGATTATACCGAGATTGTGAAAGATATGACAGAGAGGTTAATGAATTCTCCAGGGACGAAGACGAACCGATTGATAAAAATGAAAAAGATTAACCGCAATGAAGGGACTGTATTTCTCACAAAAACGCTTCAATATTTAGAAACTATGTTCCTTTCCTCGATTTAACGGTAGTATGAAACTGGCGTGATCACGATGTTATTTTTGAATGCGGAATATATAAGGAAGACTTATTTTAAGAAAGTAATTTGAAAAACATTTTTCGCAATATCAAAAAATTCCATCCGAATTAATTGGTCTTCAACTCTATCTGAAGTTCTGTTCTTCGGACTGACAGAATAAATTTCGAACCGGCGTTCGGGCTAACACATTAAAAAATACTTCGTAAGCAAACCTGCTTCAACATTTTTTACATGAATGTAATGTAAAATCAGACAGTAATTTCAATATGAAAAATAGTGTTTAAGTTAAAAATTTTAAAAATTAATAAATCTTGTATTACCGAGTTCAAATTAAAAATGGTAAAAATACTTCATTTTTTTATCAATAATAATAATATTAACGTAGTTCAAGCATTGATAAATATTGATAATGCGATTTTATTTCCTTTTCTTTGTATAAAATATAAAATAAGTTTATAGATTAGCTAAAAATATTTTAATATCGTATATTTTGCTGCTCATTTTTACTTTCTAGTACGAAGTAAAGCATGTATTGAGACTGCGAAAAATTTCGGTTTTCAGATTTCAACGGAAATATCCATTTTCACCATCCCTGAATCCATTTTGACTAGTTTTGATGTGACATCTGTACGTACGAACGTATCTCGCATAACTAAAAACGATTAGCCGTATGTTGAAATTTTGGATTTAGGACTGTTGTAACATCTAGTTGCCCACCTCCCCTTTTGATTGCAATCGCCTGCACCAAAATTGTAAAAAAAGCTCAAAATCAAAAAATGTGGACTTTCTTAACTGCAGTAATAAGCCTTCATACAGAGCTTTATAGCAATATATCATAAGTGGTACTTACTTTCATTGGTTCTAGAGTTACAGCCAAATAGAATTTTAATTAATGAAATATTTGGATCTTACAAAGGGAAGGCTTTCCTTCCGACTTCACATACATATATTAAAAAAAATTTATTTAAATATATTTATTTATTAATACTTATTAACCTCTAATTGTAAAAAACTTTTAAAATAAATAATAATTCAATAATAAAAAATATGTAAAAAAATCAGAAGTTATTAGTGAAATAAAATTTTATGTACTTCTCATTTTAATTTAAAATATTTTACAGAAGTTAATAATTATTAATAGATCAAATGTTTAAATTAAAAAAAATTATGTGTATATAAAGTCGGATTCGAACCGATGTGTGCATGGTTATGGATCCGACACATTCTCACTTGAACCACATAACTAACTACTTGAGCGACGTGAAACAAAACTAATATAAAATGCTGATAAGGACACGACAAAAAAATGTGATGCAACGTGGTGTCCACCACAATACATTTTTGTAACTGTCCACTTTAAAAAGATTTGTGTAGGATTGTATCTCACTTTCAAATGGAATAAATTTAAATGAAGTGCAGAAAAAATATGTGTATGTAATTTTATAGGCTTACAACGAAGTCACGTGGGATCTACATCAGATTTTTATACTCTATTTTCATCAGAAAAAAATAACATCTGAACAGCCTGAAATAACGAATATTTTGTACATTTGAGATAACATTCTTTGGTTTGTTAAAATTAATTGTTAATTAGTTTATACATAACTATAGTTTAGTATTATGTCAGGTAAAATGTAAAAAAATAATAATTTAAGAGAATGTGAACGGTAAATCTCTAAATAGGGTATATTAAAAGAAATAATACAATTTTTATCATACTATTTTAAGCTCTAAAAAAACATATCTTTTTTTAAGGAACCGTTGAATTCCACCATTGAAAAAACTTTTACTCTTCCATTAAATCAAATCACAGAAGATTATTCATATTTGTAAAACATAGGCTTACTAAAACTGTTATGTATTTTTTTTAACTTTATACTCTGTGTGTGTATGTGTGTGTGTGTGTGTGTGTGTGCTCGTTTGTTAAAGAGGGTTATATGTTTTTTCATTCCAGTGTACTCGAGAGCTGTAGATTTAGAAAGGTTTATGCCACCTAAAAAAAAAAAAATTTTATGATTACATAAACATATAATAATTTAATAATCGTATTTGAAAATAATCAAAATAATTACTATAATTACCCATAATCTATGAAATTACCTGTCAACTATAAACTACTACTATTACCTGAATAACATAGTTAGCTTTAAAACTAGTCACTATCCTTTGTTACAACTACAAAAAGCAATTGAAAATAGCACTTATTTCTGAGATTAAGAGTATTTTCGATGTGATTTTTGATTATACAGTGCAGTGATGTTCGTCCATGCGAACTTCTGATAATTACGATGGAAAGTTTTGAACTGCGATGCGTATTTTGTAATTCTTTATAAAATGTTCTAAATAAATGAATATTTTTTAAGATAATTTTTGAGGTAAAAAGAGGTTATGTCCAATAAATATTTTTGTATGGTTACTAACGTTCACACGAGATCGATAAAAATATTAAGCTGTATGTAAAGCTTATATACAAGTGACGTAACTAGGGTGTGATATATGAGATTCAATAAATAAAAGTTAAAAACAGGTAATATGTCTACAGATGTGAGATCATTGTTATCATTGCTAACATTTTATTTTGTATATATACTGTAACGAAGTACGTTTAATGTAAAATGGGTTAACCTATATATAAATATTTTTTCGCTAAGTATAAAATTTCCTTTAGAGGTTATAACTATTTCTTACTATAGATTTACTCTTTTTCTGCTAGTAAGACAGAAAACAAAACGCAGAGATTTCACAGAGAAACAATAAAAAAAGGAGTATTTCATAAAAATAAAGTTGTAACACAACATATAAAATATAAAAATTACTTGGAAATTGGTGTGACATCCGAGTCACTACCTCTACTCACCTTGTGATAACGCCATTCCCGTTTGGTAGGATAAATCAATAAGGAATACTATACTTAGATCACCAATTACATTATACAGTTCCATTTATAGTAAATTCCTATTGCCGTGGTGGTATATATTTTTTAATTGTTCCAAGACAATGAATAAATGACCGCATACCGACTATAATGTTTTAAAAGAATACTGTCCTAAAATTATTCTTACGAAACGCATGTAAAAATAAATGATTTTTTATTTGTTTATATAATTATGTTTTCAATAAAAATTACGATTGTCTATTCATATCTTTATCCATAGAGCTTTCTTGTTTTCGATTCTTACGAAATAATCTAGCGATCCTACTGCTAGCCTTTCTAAAAAAACTTTTATCAGACAATTTTATATTATTCGTCTTTGTAGATGGTTTCCTCTTTGAAGTATTTCCTTGAGAAAATGATTGTAAATAATTTGAATTTTTTTCAGATAATACGTTTGACGAAACAGATGTTAACGAATTCGTCCACGATTCTATCTTTAATAAACTCATATCTGATGCTTCTTTTATTTTGTCGCATTTCATTGGAAAATTCTTATTAACTTTTGTTGCACTCGAATTTGACTGCTGCAGTTTCGAACTGCTCTCTTCTTCAATTTCTAATGAAGGTTTACTCGTTTTATCTATGTATTCACCTTCTGTTATTACTTTAAAAGAATAACAACTTAATTGTCTTTGTAGACACATGCCTGTTTCCTGAATCTCCAAGGCGTTTTCAGAGCATACTCGTCTTTCCATGCTCCCTGAGCTCATTTCCTTACCCTCTGGTAACATCCGATTACATAATAGTGAAATATTGTTACATAAAGATTTTGATAATTGATTTTCGTAATAAAACATTTTACTGGAATTTACCTTTTTTTCAGTATACTACGTGTTTCCATAGAAAATAATGCTTAGTTACGTAAATTATGATTCTATTTAATTCAATGTTGTATTGAATCATTAATTACATTTTTCATTTATTTTTTTAAAAACCTTTCATATCAAAATTCGACCGCATATTAAATAATACTTTTTTTTTCAAATATTTGGCTGTATAATCAATCAAATAATGGAATATTATATTTTAAAGCAACAAAAAAAAATTTAATATTATTCTATTAAGAATAATATAATACTCTATTATAATTTATACATAAGATATTGGATATTGGTAAAATGAAATTTCATTAATACAAACTGAAATTATCAATGACTATCAAAATATTTTAATAACGGAATCTGAAGTTATAGATTTTGAATATATTGGGCCATTAAACAAACTCCCCGGAAATTAAATATATGAACTAAAATCTTTCAGAAGATTTTTGTAGAAGAGATTAAAAATAGTAATAATAAGTAAGTGATAAATCTATTTGGGACTGATTTCAGGTTCAGTTTTATTAATGATGAAAATTTTTGGATATATTAAACCTAATAATTATGTGACCACAGATTCACATATTAGTAATTAAAACATTTTAACAACTTTAGGTATAAAAGGACTTGAGTGAAATTTTTTTGGAAGGTTATTAGTTGTAGTTACGATTTATCGTCGTTAAATAAATAAATTAAATTTTCAGTGTTTCTATCCAACAGAATGTTGTAAATGTTTAAGGAAGTTATGGATCTATAAGGTTATGAAGTTTAGGAAGATAATAAGAATAAATATTTACTTGTAATCTAAAGCTACGTGTTTGAGGTAAGTCCTTAATAGAAACTAAACTGTTTTAATTTATCATTAGAAAAGATCAGAGAACACAATAAGAAATTACGTAGGAGAAAAGAATACTTTAATGAAAAATAAAACAGGCGGAAATAATTATGAATAAATAACGGAAGTGAATATTTTAATACTAACTGGAGATTTTAGCCCAGTTAAGCAAAGAATACAAACTGAAGAAATAATGGATAAATAAAGATCATTATAGATTTGAATAATTTAAAGAAAGAAGAGTGATGCGGGATGGAAATAAGAATGAGATTTAATAAAATAATTTACAGTGAACTTCTATAGAATCGGAGCGGAAGTTCCTAAACCATTTTTTCTTTCTAAAATTTTTTACTTCTTTAAATAATGCACTATTGAACAACTTATGATCTCGATGAGATCGGATTAAATAGTATTTAATGCAAAAAGCACTGGAAATTATATCGTAAAAATATTGTAGTTTAAATTAAAATTTAATCTAAACCTAATAACTAAACGCTTTTTTAAATGAAATTTAATGTACTCGAATAAATGAGGTTTTTTCTCCAAACGCGAAAAGAATTCTCGGAAAATTTTACAAAATGTTTACCTGATGCTACGCTACTAAGAGAACCTGAAAACCTTTTACAAGGATATATTCTGAATTTTTTCTACCTTTCGGCGATACTTTGATAATTTTTAATAAATAAGGGCTAAACAAAACACTGATGACATTTTATTTTAAATGTTGGATATCTTTTACAATGCCAATATCGAGATAATCGATCTCAGACAGCAGATTGCACTTTTTCTTTCAGTTTATTTCAAAACAACTTGTAGGAAATAAAAGCAACTTATTTGAATTTATATTTACTTAACTTTCTAATTCTATTAAATATATATTTATTTGTTTATTTACGTTAGATTAAATTGGGACAAATTTATCGGTTGCATGAAACGTACTTGAACGTTTTTTATCGGTTCAAATATATTATTTCACTTTTAGATTGAATCATTTTTCAGTTCGGTAAGTAGGAAATTAATTGAAACATTCAAATCAAACGAGAAAGAATAAAAAGTTTTAGAAAGAGGAACACGATAAATACTCAGATTATTGATCTTTGTTATTCTCTTTCTTAATTCACATTTAAAATCCTAGAGCAGGAGTAATTACGTTCTTCTTAAATTTAATTTCTTAGCCATTCCTGTAAAATATAACGTAAAAAAATTAGAATTCATTTTTTTTATTTTACAAACATTATAAAAAAACGTTAAAATAATAAAAACAAAACTACTTGGTAACTCTTATTTAACCAGATTTTCAATTCATTAACAATACTATTTGCTGTGGAAAAAGTGATTTTATTGAATTGGAAGAAGAATAGTACGAACAGTCAAGAGGTACTAGACCAGAGAATTTTTCAAGTACTGGAATGTAATAACAAACTACGTTCTTATTCTATGTAGTAATATAGAAAATAAATAAATGTAGCAATCAAAATAAAAAATTATCGTTCGATAGTTATAAATAATTATAATGATTGATTTATAATCGTTCGATTATAAATCAATAATTTTAATTATATTAAATAATAAATTATACATCTTTAATTACAATTATTTTTACTAGTTAACTTTTAATTAAATTATTATTAAAATATTATGTTTCTATCTTTATTTTAATATGATAGAAATTTTCCAACATACTTTGTATTTTAAGTACGCCCATACATGCATTTTTATCATCTTCTCAAGTTAAGTAATGATTCCGCTCCCGCGTCCAATGGTGGCCCGTGAGTTAAGTACGGTGTAGTGTTCGATTGTCTGTAAAGTGTTTGTTTATGTGATTGGTTGTGACTGGCTTTGATGAGATGTGTGGAGTGTGCGGCGTGAGGTATGTTTTCTGAGTGATGATTGGATGTCGTGGAGTGTGTGGTGAGATTTTAGTCTGATGTTTGGTATTTTGTGGGTGTGAGGTCCGTGTCTGTTGACTATGGTGTCTGAATGTGTGTGAGGGCGTATTCCCCCCTTCCTGAAGTAATGCACATCAGCTGTAGCCAGGAGTGGCGGTTTAGTCGGTAGTGCGCAGGAACACATACGTATTTATAACACCTTGCGGAACCTGTTAGATGGCCCGACACTGTGCAGGAGCTCGTAAATGGGGGATTTCTCCACCTCTAAAGAAAAAAAATTGAGGGATGATACATATTACGAATCTTATTTGAAACAATAAGGTTGTATAACAGGAAAGATACGAGTTGAAGAGCTGGCCTATATCTTTAACTCGACAAGTAAACAACTATACCTGAATTTATTTCATTCGAAGGAGCTATTATCAATTATAATTTATTCTAATACTAAAATTTTGGACAATAAAATTTAGTTAGTTTTAACAACCTTTAGTTTATTTTGTCTAAAAGTAAGGAAACCTTAGACCATTAATTTCCCTTTTTCTTAGTATTTAATATTTTTGAAACCTTATTTTCATTGACTTCTTCCCTTGTCAGAGATTCGTCTTTGTGTTATTTTATATAGTGTCATTAAAGGTAATAGGATATAAAAATTAAATTCAACAAAATGTATCCCACTAAATAGTATATTAACCACATAAAAGTATCTTTTTATAGAAATTACAATTCTCTTTATTTTTTCTTTTGAATTTAAGTCATGAATAACTCTTAAAGTATTCAAAGTATTAGCAAATTATAAAATTATTATCATGTAAGGCAAATATTATTCATGTAAATTTAAGATATTCTTTACAGCTTGCTTAGATATACTCTTTATTTTAGATTTTATAACTTTCTTATTTTACAGAGATAAAAGAAAATTCTGAATTTTCAGGATAAATGACAGTGCTCCGTGCTCCTTGCACAGTTGTTAGTGGGTGATATCCTACGTGTTTTAGATAAAACACTAAATCCAAAATTCATATGGTTTCAACTTTCAAAAGAAAAAATTTAAGACTGAATTCTCAGTTGAATTTCAGTTAATTCCTCCTAGAAATAAACTATATTTATGTTCTCTTTGTTCCCATCACCAGCCAGCCTAAAGGCAAACACAAAACTGACACCGATTTTAAGTGTTGAGAAGAAATCTGGTAAATGTTTTGCCTATTTCTAGATAAATAAGAAAATAATATGGTATGGATATCTTATAGGTAAATAAAAATTACATGTCATATAGACTTTATAAATACTGTTCAGTATTTAACTGCTTTAAATTAACGTTCAGAAAAATTCAGACTTGAAAGCTTTCCAAAATTGCAACCAGTTCATTGGAAATCCAGTAATCAATATTGTAAAGAAACTTTTGGATGTGTCGCAAAAAATATCAGCCTATTATAATTTAAAGTGTATTTTTATTGTGAAATTTGGTCATTATTGAAATTCAACTTTATCTTAAGCAATTATGTTGTAGAAGCCAGCCCCTTTAAAACATGTTTTCTTTTTTTCAAATAGGGGAAAATATTTTTGAAAATTTCTTAGTAATAAATTTTAAAGGGAATAGAAGTAAAACTTCCTAAATATATTAAAAATGTTTTCCAACAATTTAAGTAAAAGATGAAATTTTTGCATAAAATACAAATAATTTGTTAAAATTGTTATAATTTTTAACTTTTAATTTGAAGTGAGGTATTTCATAAATTACTCGCGTTGTGTGGTTTTAAGTAGCAGAAACCCTATAACAGTAGAAATATGTGATTGGTTTTGTATATTATATTATGTATATAATTTTTATATGCATTTTTTAATTGTAAATTTCAGGCAACTCTGTTTGTCACTAAAAAACAGGATTTTTTAAAAAAATAGGATTTATACCTATAATTTCATAAGACAGTAATGAATTTCCAATATTTTCTTGAAACTGTAAGTATATTGCAGAGTACTGTTATTTTATTACCTCAATAAATTGTAATAATATACTACATTAAATAAAATCATTATAGAAAATGGAATACCTATCTCCCGACATGTGGATTTATGTTGCGCGGGATTTATAAACAATTATTTACACAGGATTTATACAAAAAATATAGGAAATTCATCGTAGTAGGTACGTTTAAATTGTGTGCAATGATGCTTAAAATTATTATAAGGATTCAAAATATTATTTATTATTTCCATTTTCTCTTTATTAAACAAACGACGGAATGGTTGATTTGATGAATTCTTAAGGAAAGACGTGTTACAATTATTTAGTTATTTATAAGAACCATGTAAATACTTTGAGGAGAAAATTTTAATATTTCAAAGAAAGCGTAAATTAAATACCATAAAAATATTTTTAAATAAACCAAAAATATGGCCGAAGCCTATAATCTCCATTGTAGTAATAATATCCCATTATTTCGTTTTCACTTTTTTCTTTTGTTTTTTATTCTGTTGTCTTACTTGTCTGTATGAAATATTATTTTATTGAATAGTTGAATTAAGAAAAATTATCTTCAACTTTATGATCACGCTTAGAAGTTGTAACAAACATCTCATTTAAACCTTTTGATAAAGGATTATAATGCAAACATGTAATACGATTAAAAGTTATATACTATGATTATACTATCAGGTTAAACGATCACGGAACTCAATTTCCAAATTTTCCTTCGGTTATGAAGTTTTCAGTTAAATAAATCTGATTAGTAAACAGGGATCAATACTTAGAAGTTGCTGAAAGTGACAAATTAGATATTATACAATCTTTATTTAAAACCTAAAAGTCTGAGTCTTTGATTTAGCTATTGTTAATGATGTAAATAAAGACATCACCAGAGATTGTGTTTAATTACGTATTATGAATAAGATTGGGTTGGTAGATACCGCAGTAATTGAGTTCTTTTTTTCTCCAAGAAATTTAGCATCTCTGCATTAAGTAGAAGCGTTATGAAATCAGATTTTGTCTGCTATAAGAAATGTTATAGCAGACAAAAATTGTAATAGTGGATTGATCAAAGATTTTATTCAAACATTTTTGGATTAGATGCTTATTAAAAGTGAAGTGGAAGAAGATACTCAATAGAATGGCATTCTAGATAATCAGATTTGGCCGCCTTAGATTATTTCTAGAAAAGCAAGTTAAGTCTTTAGAGCTAGGATGGACTGTATTGATCGTCGATTGAAATGAAATGAAATGAAACCATATTCTTCTAGGACAGCTGAATTTATTTTGTACAATACTAAATAACACTAGTCACATTAGACCAAGAAATACATGACCGCGCCAGACGGAATTCTTCATTCGAATGAATGTATAAAACTGACTGGAGCGCAGCTCTAGCTGACGTAAACTAGGAACGGAACAAGATTTATATAATAAATTCATTAATAATTTTAATGAAATTAATAATTCTGGAATAGAATCGCAGGCACTTCTAACTCATCACCTAGCATGTGCCGTTTAAAATAAGTCAATCTATATCACAGAAAGTAGTTGTGGCTGATCACCTATTACAACTTATCAAAGAAGAAAGTTATTAAAAGTCGACTTTCACAATGAATGTCTCGTAAAAAAATGTAGGGAAACAAGCATGTAATTTGTCAGAAATTCTACTTAAAATTTTAAAAGCATTACGTATCTTTTATGTGAAGAGAAAAAATGGTTTAAACAGGTTTTGTAATAAGATTTATTCATAGTAAAGAATGAACTTTAAATTAAGAATTCTAACGGTATGTCATTTCAATTTTTTTACTCGTTTCTGGAATTTTAAGATTCCAGGATGTAGACCTTAGTATGATTTCTTTTTTTCTAATGATATATATATATATATCGGAGTATAAATATATATCTTTAGAAATATATATATATTTCTAAAAATAATAACAATAGCAATAATTTTTTTTAATTCGGCTTGGTAATTAACAATGTAATAAATAATGTTTAAACTTAATAAATTGAAAACAAAATTTAATACAAAATAAGTTACTGGTTATAAATAGAGCTAAAGGATACTCAAAAATTGTTTAGATATCGGCACAATTCAGTATATTTAGTTTGCATGTAATTGTGTTTACGATACAAATATGTGTGAATAATATAAATATTATTTTAACATCTAATTTTGTATTCACTCCTGTACCCATTTTAGGTTAGGTTATCAAAACATCAGCTACATATTATTGTACAGTAAGATATGTTTCTTCTATATATTATAAAATTAATTTACCTCATTTTGTTCTTATTATTAAATTATACTGCCAAGTAAATAAAATATTTTTTAACATACTTTTTTCAAAATGCAGCTATGCACCAGTATGGGAAGAATATTACCTTTTTCAGGTTTAATTTAATATTTTAAAAGATTTCAAATTGGTTTTTGTTTACTAAGTACGATAAAATTCCTTTATACTTATTAAAATTTCAAATTAATTTTATTATTATTATTCGAGTACAATACGAGTGCTGTAAACAAAAAAACAAATGTGGCATGCAATTATTAAAAATATTTAATTCCATCCTAAATCAAATGTTTAAGAAACTTCTATTTTTCAATTTAAATTCAAAATACAATGCAGATAACTTTTAAATATAAATTTACCTAACAGAAATCGTACAAAATGTGTTTTGTACATTTATTTTCATGTAAGATATTTCCGCCAACATTTTCAGTACCTCCAAAAATTGCAGTAGAAATGCTTCAGAAAAAACGTTGAGAATATATTTTCTTCCTTTGTGTTGCTTAAAAATGCAACACTTAATAATGAATAGTTCGAAACGATTCTTAGGTACTGATTAATCTTGATATGATTTTACTGTTGAAATAGAAAGTTATTGCGAACTGCTTTAACACTTAAAGCAAATTTATAATATTAATAATATTACTGGCTTGCGATTTAGAAATACTGGTAGTAGGGATTTCATATTTATGGAATGTGAAACTGTCAATAATAAATTTATAAAAAGTGATAAAAATCTTTGGAAAAGAATTACCACATGAGAGGATAACTGTATTATAATACACACGGAAATACATACGAGCTCTCGATTCTTTACCCAAGGACAAACCCAATACTATGTTTTTAAAACTAAATATCAAAATTTATAATTTCTTATGATCAGCTAAACATTGTAATTGAACTTAAGGAGAAGAAACGAAGGAAAACTACTGGACGTGTTCTATTACTATAACAATGACTCTATTATGTATACCCTCTCATTCAGTGTTGTGGTGCATTAACACAGTTCGTACAATCCTGCACGATTTCAGAATTACTGATGTTTGGGCTTTTATCTATTTCTGCCTAATTAATATTGTTATCAGATGGATGAGTGATATCAATGAGAAGAGCAGTTTTTTCTCTAATATTGTGTAGAACCATGTCTGGCCTATTTGCAGCAACAAATTTGTCAGGATGTATGGGGAGATCATAATATAGTCTATAATGCTTATTTTCCAATGTAGGTCTGTCCTTATATTCATAGTAAGGACAACGCCCCTGTCATCTGCAAGTTCTAATTTTAATGCCAATGCCTGATGAACAATATTTACTGTAAGACTGTGGTGATGCAGATATTCCGTGTTACCCAAGTTGGAGCATCCAGTTATCAAATGATCAATTGTTTCTGATGATTAATAACATACTATGCACTTATCACTGATATCCTGATTTTCTATGAACTTTTTTTAATTTTTTGTCGCAATGAACTGGCCTGAATGACATGAATAAACCCTTGAGTTTCTCCAAATACAGAGCCGTCCATTAGCCAACGCGTAGATGCGTCCTTATCGGCATTTTCGAGATAATGGGGAAATCTACGGTGAAGTGCCTTAGACTTCCATGCTTGGATCCTATCACTAGTTGTAATGATATTGGGGTAGAAATTGTCATCATTCTGTCTTAGAGGGAAGTTGCCCTCTATAGCTTTGTGCAATGATAATGTTTCAGACCTGGGGCAAAAATATTTTCATTGATGCAATCAGACTGTTACAATGACATCAGGTTGAGGAAGCTTCTACCACCTTCTTTTCGAGAGATATACAAGCGTTCTACTGCGGATTTAAGGTGATACATCCTGTATTTTGTTAATGTTGTGCATACCAATATGTTCGGGTTTTCAAGATCTGTCTGGAACCGATGTAAAAATCCAAATGCGTATGTGAAAACTGGCACACACCAAGAGTTAATGGCTTTGATTTTGTTTTTGAGTTGAATTCTGTCTTCAGGATTTTGCGGAATCATTCACTGAAAACTGTATTCAACTCCTGGTTGCTTGATTAACTGTTTATTATGAGGGTCTGGTTGAAACCAAGATGTTTGTAAGTGGTCTCTGCGTCTAGTGACCGTATCTCTCCATTTCTCGGCACACTGTAGGTTTTTGGGACGTTCTTATTCTCTCCTTTTACAACCTTCAGAGTGGCACATTTCCCAACACCAAAGTGCATCTGGATGCCATTGCTGAATATGTCTACAATATTCATTAGATTTTAAGTTTTATATCATTGGATCTATCTAGATCATGGTACCAAAATGTACCATGATCTGTCAATCTGTTAGTATTTCACTGATGGTGATATAAAAGGTTTTGCACTTGATTACCTTATTAGATTATTTAGTATACTGTGCTTTCAAATAGTATCATACGTCAAAGATAAGCCTACAAATCCCACTCTTATTGTTAATTTTTTCTGGAATCCTTCTTCAGTGCTAGAGGTCTAAAGCCAGCTTATCTCTAAAGCCAGCCGGCTCAGCTAGCAGGGGATTGACAATTATTGTTCTTATCTTATTGTACAAACCAGTTCGAAGAATTTATGATATACACTCAACAATGATATAGGAAGATAGCTAGTCACGTCTGTCGCGGATTTGCCTGATGTTAATCAGGTAAATGTTACTATTATTTCAGGATGTTACTATTTTTCATCAAGGACAGTAATATCATGAATTCTTCAAGAATTCAGGGTAGACTTCACCTGCATCAGCGGCTTCACATGTTTTGACCGATGCAATTGCCCGATCAACTTCTTCCGTTTCAGAGGATACTGATAATCGCGTTCTCTGAGCAGCACATGACGTACTCATAGCTAGTTCTTCTCTGATTTTCTTTTTAAAAAGTTAATTCCCTTGACTTTAGACATATTGACAAGCTTAGTAGCAATGTTTTTTTGCAAAAATAATACTTGAATTAAGTAATATAATACTTGAATAAATAATTATTTTATTCAAATATTAATTAATTCATTATAAATAATTAATTAATTAGTAATTAATCTGAATTAGTAAATAATTCAAATTAATTACTTAATAATTCAAATAATACTTGATTTAATTCAGAGAAGTAGAATTTTCTGAATTCAGAAAATTTAAAAAGTTTATTTCCTTATACCTACCGACAAGCAGTATTATTTGCAACGGCGATTGCTTTTTAACGTGCTTCTCAGGAGACAGTCGTTTCAACAAGATGCAGGTCTTTTTGCTTTAGTGTTGAAAGTTCATAGTTTCAATTGCTTCCTTCCACTTTTCCCTCTGTTCATGATCAAGCGTATTTAGCAGTTATGTTGCATTCTCTTAACTGTCATCTTCCATGTGTTGATTATATATTTCTTGATATTGCTCATTCCAGCCCGGGATGTGCGATCTTCTAAAATCTCCCGAGATATTCCTCTCAGTAATATTGATAGTGACGCTAAGAATCTATATAACGTTCCAATCATGATTGTATACATCATATATCGTTACTAAGATCCCGAGCAAATTTGATTCATTTGCCTTACCAAATTTCCACCTTGGGTTTGGTTTGATTTGACAAATGGAACTCTTAGACCTAGACGGTCTTTTCTGGTCGATGTTGACCGTGAGGAAAATTGTAGAGGACCTCTTTCTAGTTGGTAGAGGTATCCCATCGCTACTTTTGGGAAAAAATCCTTTTTATCATTTTTCCATCTTGCAGAGGAGAAAGTTCGTCAATTTTTTGCATCATATACCAAGTGCAAGTCATTAAATTCCGTTCAACTTTCAATAGTAACACCATTACCGTCAGTTTCCTCATAGCTCCACAAAGTGTAATGTATGTTAAAATTGCTCAATATAATGTGAGTTGGCTGGGGAGGGAGATCTGATCTGATTCCTTCTTCCATGCCACGGCTTATACAGATTCGTTACTTTATAAGTATTAATTTCAACAGTTACTGCATGAACATCTCCGTGTGTAAAAGAAGAATGAAAGTTTAAATTATGCAGATATTTTTGAGGTAAGTCGCTACACCAGCATTGCTTCAACTACTTTATATCCCGTAATCCCATCTCTTTGTACATGATCTTCATCACTGCCGGTAAATGTTTCTTGTAGTACATTCATGTCAATGTTTTCTTCTTTTGTTAAATTTGCTTTGGGTAATAATTAAATACCTGCTTTGGATTTAATAATGCCTTCAACATTTAATTGTAATTTACTTATTGAGTGTCCTAGACTTTATGATTGAAAACTTTGTTTGTTGATTTTGTCGCACATCGTAGATTGAGTGTCTTGTTTCCAAGTAATTCAATCACCACTTTTGAGTAGACTTTTAGCGTTACTCAGGGGACAGCGCATGGAGCTTGTCTACTCTGCGTACCCCAGAATAGACAAGCAAAATATTACATAATATTACTAGAATATGATTAATGGGGTTCGAAGTAAAATGTTTTAATTAAAAGAGATTATGCCGATACAAATTATTAAATACCCAGATTTTTTGAATAAATAAAAATGAATTTTAATCAAAAGTTCTTAGAAAGAAATAAAATAAAAATATGTATTTAAAAACTATTTAAACAGTTAAAAGCACAATAAAATTTGAAAAATCATATTCTGCATGATATAATTGTGAAAGTTTTCATTTTAATTATTTCTTAAAAAATGAATGTGATTCGTGGATTAATAAGATTCAGGTTTAATCTTCATGATGTAACTTAAACTTCGGAATATAATATTCTTGAAGCTTGAAGTTTCAAAATATAATGCAAGAAGCAATAGAGCAGCTAATTAAAACACGTTTTAGAAGTGCTTATGAGGTTTGCGTAGTTTATAACTGACCCAATTACTTACCTGTGTACTAGAACTATATTGGTTCTTAAAGACTAATTTGAACAAGGATTAACTACTTTAGTGTAAACATTTTTTTTGTTTTTTTTTAATAATTAATATTGATCGTTTCTTTAACATTCAAGATCATTTATTTAATATTTATTAAAATCGGGCCCATCGTATAACATTATTCTAGTTTGTGTAACAGCTAAAAATTCTTCCGATAGTACAATATAAATTTTATGAAACATTTTGAAAATTTTCAAGCGAGAAACATGTTTGATTTACCCAATAATACTGATTACTTTTATAATAATGGTCTTGTGGTGGAATTAAAAAGACATTAAAAATGTTAATCTAAAGGATGATATTAAATACGTAGCAGACTGACAAAGTTAAAATTGAAGAGGCGCTTATGAATTTGAGGGTATTAAGTAAAGTTATGAAAAAGAGAGGAAGGAGAAAACTGGTTAGGTCATATTTTCTAAAAAGAATTCTTAAAGAAAGAAATGTTGAGAATGTAAGGAAAGAGGAGTAAAAAAAAAGGAGGTTGAAAAAAGGAGGAAGTAGAATAAGATTAATTGATGATATAAAGCTTTTGGAACTTAAAAGGTAGGCAAAGTATGTAGGTGGGTGAAGGTTATATTACTCTTCCTGATCCTAAAAACTTCATCACCTGAGAGAAAATTATGAGGTTCTTATGATGAATATGATGTAGAATTTTTTACGGTTGTAAAATAAATTGCGTGTTATTTACATCGGATATTTAATAAACAACGCAGACGGAGTCTGCGATATTAGTTTTGAATTTTATTTCACTTTTTTAACTTTTGTTTTAACTTAGTTTTAATTTTTTTATTATATAATTTATATTAGTTTTAAACCTTATTTAGTTTTATTATTTTAGTGTTATTTTACCTTTTTATTAAAGAAAATTCCGGGCGATGATAACGCACAGGCGTTTTTCGCCCCCAAACAAAAAAATAATAATAAATAAAAATAACATGAAATGTATAATTTTTCGTTATACTGTTAAATACTTAAAGCATATGAATATAAACATTTCTTCAAGTACAGGTGATAAAATAACATGTATGTTCACTAGCATTAACAAAGTTAAAGTAAAAAAAAAAAATTAATTCGTTGCTTTGGTTTTTTGCTACAAAAGTCTAACGGGTTTAAATTTTTCGTTTCTTGTATAATTATTATTTTTTAACTGATAATAACAGATACTACACTTTGATCTTAGCCAAGACCATTATGCTTATTATGACTTTAGTATGACTATAAAATTCAGTACATAATTATATTTCTTAATCATCATATTTTGAGGCAAATATTTGTTAAATTGCCAATGAATTTCTTCCAGTTCGACCGATTATATTCACTAGTTTATGTTGTAACTCCCTGAATTATTTTCAATTCAGGGAAATTTCGATTTGGAAATCGTGTTACTGTTTTTAGTAATTCATATAAATGTTTAAATAGCTTTTATTATTAGAAGAGATTTAGCGTATTCAGCTGAGATAAAACTATTTATTTTAATTTTAATACTATTTTATTTTCAAGATTAACGTGTAAATTATTTTTGTTTATATCTATTATTCAAAACAATGAACTGTACGCATCAAGTTCATTTTAATAATCTTGAAGTACGAATAATGTTGTATTGGCATTAATCTATATTTTAAACCATTAAATGACCATTTTGAGAAAGTGTATAGTGATGTTAAGGTTGTTAGGTCTCATATATAAATACCTATTGTAGATTTCCTGTAGGTTTTGAAGATATAATCTTCTGACAACATTTTCTATAAGTCAAGGATATAAAGCAGTTATTTTCGGTTTCTAAAGTAAATAATTTCTATGATTAATATTATTCGTAAATTTTATTTAAATGTTCAAATTTTTACTTGGAGTATATTGAAAGTGTCAATTACATATTCAGAATAAAAGATTAATCGTTTAAGTTTGTTGCACGGGAGAATTATTACTAATTTTAGTTATCGTTTAGTTAAATTTCGCTTAATAATTCTTTAAGACCCTTCCGGCCCTGGAATATTTCATCGTCTTCACATTTGCCGATGACACTGCTATCCTTAACATTTTGCTATCCTTGTCAAAATTAAAGTTAATCAGGATAAATCAAGGTATGTCACATTCGACATGCAAAAGGGTGACCGTCCTAATGTGTACATTGATGGTGTCTTGATCCTACACACAGAGAGTGTGCGGTACCTAAGACTTCACCTAGATCGGCGTTTGACCTGGAAGTGTCACGTGAGGATGAAAAGAAAACAACTAAATGCGAACTATAAAGAACTGCATTGGCTGCTACGAAGAAACTCACGCATCACGTTATCCAATAAAGTACTAATTTACAAAGTGATCCTACGACCAATCTGGATTTATGGCGTGGAGTTGTGGGGAATAGCAAGTAATATCAACATAGACATCATACAACGCAAAACAAAGTAACGAGAGCAATTGCAGAGGAACCATGGTTTACGCGAAATGATGAAATTCATGAATATCTGGAGCTTCCGATTGTTCGTGAGGTTATGAGACAGCGCAGTGTTAAATACCAACAACGGCTTGATAGCAGCAGGGACGTCCGAAGGTTGAAACGTCTCCGTGTGCTTGACGGGACTACTGAATGACAGTTTGATAAATGATAACGCCAGATCTAGTGATATTATTCTTGTTTACTTTATTTCTTTATTTTTGTTTATTAATGAACATTTTTTAAATTTCGTAATATTTCCCTGATTAGGAGATTCACTAACACTTTTACAACGAAATTGTTTTTCTAGTGGTTGTGATATGCATATTATATTAAATTTTAATTAAATACTTATCATTTTTAGTAAACCATGTAAATAATTTTCTGTGAATTTATTTATTTGAAAATTAGATGCTTTGTTATAATGGAATTGAACAGCTTAAAAAATAAATACATGTTTTTTAGAGCTTAAAACAATGTGAAAATGTATATTATTTCTTTTAGCATACCATTTATGGGGATTTACCTTTCACATTCTCTTAAATAATTACTTTTCTAACTGTTTACCTAACATAATACTAAACTACAATTATGTATTAACAAATCAATAATTATTGTTTAATTAACCAGGGAATGTTATCTCAAATGTACAAAATCTTCACTATTTCCATTGCTTTGCCGTAAACTTAATCATCTCCTCGAATATTACTAATAATTTTTATTAACTTTTAGTTTATTTTATTATTTTAATTTTTATGCTCATTTTTTTAATTTTACACACTTATTGGTGGATCCATTTTCTTGGAAGGTATACCTGACCTCATATTTCGAAATTCAGGTTATATAATGAAGGCTGTTTTTTTAGAAATTAATCCTAAAAAGAACATTATTATCAAACAACATATCGGAATACCAAAAAATTCCATTCGAATTAACTGCTTCCATCTCTAGTCTTCAACTCTAAGTTCTGCTCTTTGGATTAATAGAATAAATTTCCTTTACAAACCGGCGTTTGTGCAAACCCATTAAAAATAGTTCATGAGCAAACACTGTTTTACCAGTTTTTACAGGTATGTAATGTGAGAATAAACCTTGTAAATTTTATATTTGACCTTACAACATACAATAAACAATCAACACCATCTACTGTTTTCCGGCAAATGTTTCAGTATATTTTCACCAAGACGAACCCAGACGCGGTGATATACACTGATGAGTCGAAACAAGACGATACCGTTGGTTGTGCTTTAGTTGTCAATGAAAGAACTTGGCCTACCCGGTATTACGAGTGTGTTCACGGCTGAACTACTCGCTATAAATTAGGTTCTAAATATCATTAACCCTAAATATAGAAACATTCTTATTTGCAGTGACTCGTGTAGTGCTCTCCAGGCGTTAGAAAACTTTTATTCCAAACATCCTGTCGTCATTGAAATTTACGATGCAATCGCCGAGTTAGGTAATCGCAACACAGAAGTAAGTTTTTGCTGGGTCCCTAGCCACGTAGGGATTCCAGGTAACGAACAAGCGGATTATGCTGCCAAAGAAGCGTGTATTCAACCTTCTTTCACCACTCGAGTTACTACCTTTGATTTTATTAATCGTGTAAAACAATCACTGAGAGAAAGGTGGGAAAGTGACTGGGCGACTACGGTCGATAATAAACTCCGACGGATTAAAGATTCAGTGTTGCTATGCGGCTCCTCTTGCAGAAAAACTCGTCGTGAGGAAGTGGTCCTCTGCCGGTTACGGATAGGACATACGAGGATCACACACGAATACCTAATGTCAGGAGGAATCGCACACCTATGCACACGATGCGACTGCCGCATGACTGAGCACCACATTCTCGTAAACTGCATATGTTATGCGGCGTCGCGTCGTAAGTTTAATCTACCCAGAAACATCCGTGATATCTTTTACAATAATAATGAAATTCTGGACCGGATGTTTCTGTTTTTTCATAGTACCAGGTTACTTCAAAAAATTTAATACTATCATATATATTTTTATGCTAGAAGAGTTTTTGATAAATTTAACCTTTACTTTCAATTTTGATTTTTTTGGTTCTATGTCTTTAATTTTACTATCCGAGAAGGGAGCCTTTTGCACAACCTATCGGAATTAGGTAAGTTTTATATAGTTACTTTATTCTATTATTTTAACTTTTATATTTTAAATACTTCGTCTGCGATATTAGTTTTGAGTTTTATTTCCCTTTTTTGACTTTTGTTTTAATAAACTTTTATTATATGATTTATATTAATTTTACACCTTATTAGTTTTATTATTTTGGAGTTATTTTACCCTTTTATTTATAAAAATTGACAACAACCACCAGAAAAACAATATCTTTGTAAGAGTGTTAGTGAGTCTCCTTATGAGAAAAATATTACTAAGTCAACATTTTTGAATAATAAAACTCCCCGAAAACACTTAAGTTGTGAAGGTATCACTAAAAAAAAACAATCGTTTGTACCAAAACTAAACAAATTGATATTTTTAAATTTACAAAGGTTCACTCGCCAAGGAGTTGTTTCAGTTACAAAACTCTAAATAAATATTACTCTTAACGATTGTGTGGCTTCCTTTTTTCGTGTTTTTTCTAATCAGTTGTTTATTATATTTTGAAATAGCTCTTGGCAGGAATTATTGTGTTGTATTATTTCCATTTAATTAGTAATTATTTTATTATAGAGTAGCTGATCGTAATTCAGTTGCAATTTTACTTTGTTTAACCTTCATCATAATAATACACAAAAAATATGATATTTATAATAATTTATATCATATTTATTAAAATATTATACGCTAGAAATTATTTTTATATATTCTAGTATTTTCTGAACCCTGATAACTTATGCTGTCTGACGGAATATACATGGAAAAATGGAATTTTTCATTTTTCTTGATGAAAAACGAGTAAAAAACATGTGATTGCAGCCTTAACATCTGACTAAATATAAATTAAACATTTATTTTTTTTATAGAAAGGGAGGCATCCCGAACACCGCCCAAGACAATATTAAGGTTTAAACAAAGTAAAGTACAATAACACGTATAACGAATAAAATTACAACTAAGCGTAACACACAATTCGAAAATTAACAATAACAAATAAGTTAAATGGTAACATAACTACAGAGTACAATAAAGTTAAATGGTTAACAAAATAGAGAAGAAATTGAGTATAACAAACTATCACAAGTCATATTTGAGAAACAAAGAAGACATTTTACAGATTAACACTAGCCACATACAAGAAACAAAGTCAAAACCACGAAATAAAATAATACTTCACATTACTGAACTAAAATAATTCATAAATTGTATCAGGCAAGAAGAGGATGATGATATTCAACGCATATACACACCTCCAAAACTAAAAGGGTACATGCAGCCTCATCAGTCGTCTCACATCTTCACTATTATCCAAAATGTTAACAGCCAGATGGTTTTCGTGCGGGTTAAGCTTAAGTACATACTTTGAACTTAGCCGGTGAATTTCTTCACGAGTAGATGGTATCACTAGGTAACCGTGGATCTATGTTCTTCGCAAACCATGGTGCCTTGACGTGTTCCTCAGAACTTTTTCTGGATGATGTCGATATTACTATTGCTTGCCGTAACCAATAGTTGTAACCCGGCGCCTACATTGGCTTTAAAAAAACGCCTTATACAACATTATTTGCTATTTAACGGTAACACGGATCTCCTTCCTAGTAGCCAGTCTAACAGCCTAAGCTCCATATTTAATTGCTTTTTCTCTTCTCTCACATGATTTCTCAATGTTAGGGGGTGGTGTAAGTGTAATCCTAGGTATCGCACGTTATCCGAATGAATTGTCAACTCGATCTAGGTAAACTCGTGGGCACACTTCCCTCCTCATCTCAAAAGTCACCTGGTTTGGTTTTGTAGTATTAACATATACCTTCCATTTAGCTAGCCATTCACTGAGAAGATCTAATTCAATTGCAGTCTCTTCCGACGCTAATGATGGGTTAATGTCAACACGCCATAATCGCCGTACCTTATCGAAAGCCTGTTGGATATCCAAAAATAACACCCAGCAGTATTCATTCCTTTTCAAACAACCGCTGATAACATAAAAAATTCTATGAATTTGTTCGATGCTGAAGTGTCCACTCCGGAAACCAAATTGGTGGTCAGGAATAAATTGGTGGCCTCTTCTGCTAAAACAGGTCTAACCCGTCCGAATAAAAGCCTCTCAACTATCTTAGAGAGATTCGGGAAAAGGATGATTGGTCTATACGAAGATAAATCTTCTACAACTTTGCCTGGTTTTCGGACCTGTGATACCATCCATTCCGGTGGAAAATGCGTCGTCCGAAGGATGCCATTGAAGAAACGAAACATGAAAATGCCATAGACGAAACCTAATTTATTTTTTATAAAACCAACATTAGTTGGCTCGCTGTCGGAGTAAAATAAAAATGGCAGTTCATTTTGCGCGATGAGAGATATTAAAAGTGTCAATTAATGAATATTTTATATTGGAAGTAGCTTTGATATAATTAAAACCGCATAACAAAGCGGTATTACTAGTTATCAAGTAGTGTAAGATTTTTAGTGAACGAAAAGTCGCTATGTTTCATAAGAAGCGTTTCTGTGAAAAACACTCATTAGTCGTTTTTATACTCTTGTTTTTTGGCGGAGATTCAGCAGACGGAAGTCTTTGATATATGTATGTAGATAAATACTTACTAGATACGACTTAGATACAACATATATACGAGCGCGCGTGTGTGTTTGTTATAGAGAATTATATGTTTCTTCGGTCCAGTGTACTCCAGAGATTTATACCACCTTAAATTTAAAAAAATAAATAAAATAGAACATTATACTTCGCCGGCGGCGAAGTATCTGGGGATTTGGATGGATAGGCACAGGTCTTTCTCCATACATGTTGAGGAGCTGTCAGAAAGGACGAGCAGGTAGTCCAAGCCCTGACAAGGTTGATGAGCTATATGGGTAGCCCCAGGACAGCGAAGAGGTATACTCTTCAGTGGAAGAAGAGGTATTCTTCAGCGGTGTATACTCTTCAGTAGTACTCTAAGGGGCGTCTGTTTGGGTTGGTGCTCTTGAAAGGGCACGCAACAGAAGGAGGTTGTTGAGCCAACAACGAAGGCTAAATCTGCAGGTTATCGCAGGGTACCGCACGATAGGTACAGAAGCGGTGTCAGTCATAGCTGGTGTGCCACCAATTGTTCTGCAGGCTAGGATTAAACATTCTGCTGTTTCGGGGAGTGAGAGGAAAGTGGCTGTCAATGAGATGTTCAGAGCTGGGAATGACAGGTGGAATGTGGCGGAGACTGGACGGTGGACACACCGGCTCATCAGTGACGTCAGAAGCTGGGTAGAGCGGAATCACGGTTATACCAATTACGAGCTCACCTAGTTTCTATCAGGGCACGGGTGCTTTGTCTGTACCGTATCAGTAGGAGTACCACAAGATGCTGCTACGATTGTCGGGAGCAGGATACGACAGAACGTAGTGTTTTCATGGACGAGGTCGAGAGACTTGAGGGCTGCCATGATGAGCCACGACGCAGTAAACGTGGATAATGTAATAAGTGTGATGTTAGGTGACAGAGATGCTTGGACGAGAATGACGACTGCGGTGTCAGCCATAATTAGAAACAAGGCAGCGGAGGAGAGGAGCAGGCAGTCTGGAAGACTGCAGTTGACCTGAGGCGGAGAGACCGATGCCGGGTGGCTACGGGCGGCCAGCCTTAGTGGTGGGTAGCGGGGGCTCCTCGCTCCCCAGGATGATTTCCTGGGGACGTCGCTCTGGCTATTCTAATTCGGTGACAAAAGCTTCTGGGTGGTTGCACGGGCTGTGGGCATACTATGTGGATTAGGTCTGTCCCCTGCGTGACTGGAGGAGGAGGTTTTTTTAGGGTGAGAGCCAGCCCCGCACTTGCCGTCAGAGCGGGCCTGGCGGCGGCTGACAGAGCTTTTTCCTCCTCCTACGGAAAAAAAATAGCATTTGAAAATAATCAAAATAATCACTATAATTACCTGTAAACTAAATAACTACCTATCAGCTCTAAACTAACCCCTTCAACGTACATATATAGTTACCTATAAAACTAGTTACTATATTTTATAATTGTAAAAAATCAATGAGAGTAACATGGTCATTTTAAGATTACGAGTGTTTCGATGTGATTTTTGACTTTGTTTGCGATAATGAGACGATATCATCATACAATGATGTTCATTCGTGTTAATTTACGATAATTATAATGAAAGGTTTCGGACTGCGGTGAATATTTTGTATTTCTAGCTGAAGTTTTTTTTCATGTGATTCTACCATCGATCTAAGTATATGGTTGAAGATGAATATTATACTTGATCAACAGTAGATTACTATAATGATTACACTATATTAAACATTTTAATTACAGAACATTGACATTGTAATCGTCTGAAAAAATCTATCGAGTCGGTCAGCTTCGTTAAAATTTGATTAATTTTTTCGATCAAGTATGCAAAATATAAAACCAATATTTAAATTACGCTGTAATTAAAAATACTGATTATAATTTAAAGTGCTTAACTAATAACGATGTACACTATACAGATTGTCAAGTACAATTTAAACGGTTGTTGTTGCTACATAATTTTTCACTGAAGTATATATTTTTTTTATTGGTTAAAATTATCCAACACTCTCTTTCAGGAATTTAGTTTTCCTAATTCGCGTGTAGTAACCATTAAATTATAACTAACCACGTTTTAATTACTATTTTATTACGAACTCACTCCATATTTCTGTAACTAACTAGATAATATAACACCACAAAATAACGTAAATCCATATTCCGACGACTAAATTTCCATCGTCTTTTAGTGAATAACTGACATATAGAGATAAACAGAGTGAGAGTCTTACTCTCAGGTACATAGACTATATATATAGCCTATATATATTGTTATTTTTAGCCAATTACCTTAGATTTCTTTAAAATTTAACTACCCCACTCCGCCTTCAACTCAGTTCCACGGTTCTCTTGTTAAAATGCTTTAACAATCCATTTATAATTCAAAATATAAATAACGGTACATTTTGTTTAGATACTGTGTTCCTTTAACACCATCTTTATAAAAAAAAGCACAATTTCTTTATAATTAAGCAAACGGTAAATCAGCGTTGATCTCTACAGAACTTTAAAAAGATACAAATCGCTACTGAACAATATAACATAGATTCTTTTCTATCTGCCTTCAGCATTTTTAAAATCGACATTTATTAATAAATATAATTATTAATTATAATAGAATTTTCTGTTATTTTAAAGGGTTGGAATTCTTATCCATACATCCTAAAAGATTTATTTAAAAATTTAAAGAAAATAGTTTTATTTGCTCAGTGCTTATTGACTGTACATGACACAATTTTTTACCAACGTGAGTTAATAGTATTTTAATGTGTAAAATAGAATTAATTTGTTTATAAAATAATACAAATTAAAAAGTTGATAATGGTGTAGCTGTCATTTTCTGACATTTGTAGAACGAATAAAATTAAATCCTTTCCTCATTGATAAAACTGAAAATTCATATTATTTTATGTTTTTACTGATTTTCTTACGCAGAGAAACAACCGCTAGGATTATTATTTGTTAAACGAGTAAAAAATACGAATAGTAAAATTTACTCATATTTAATCTTACATTTAGGTATTTGCCCTTGGTATCATAAAATCTAATTAAAAACACATATAAATGTAACATGTTGATATTGACTTTTTTTGCTTGTTTATTTCACCGCAAAGCTTGAAGTTTGTGTGAGGAATATGAAAATGGAAATTTGGGCATGAAAATTCCAAGCATGTCCGGGATTGAAAGCAACATTTTAGAGAAAAGTTTTCTAACTCAGCTTTGATGAAGGTTATAATTATTCTTACTTTGATAACGCTCCGTTAGAGAAATAACATTAAAAAAAATGTTGAAATCGGTAAGTTAAATAATGAAGATTAGAAAACCCATAGAACAACCATACTTCTGGGTGGGACAGTTAGCACTCTTATCTTCTCTGATAAGGCTTGAAAACTGTTCCTACCCTGGTTAACCCTCATCTAGAAAAACACTTCTATCATTAGGGTGGAGTAGGATGTTAGCTCCTAAATCTTTGATAAGTAATCTGCGTTATAATTTTTTCATCCTGATAAACTTTATAGAAAAAATATATATAATAAAATTTATGTCGATAGGCTGAATGGAAATGATAACGTATAACTTAAAAAATTACGAGTATCTTTTTTATATCATTTTTTTTGAATTAAAATTACACACCCTAAAATTTAAAAAAACCAATTGAATCATAAAATCCTAAAACTCACACACTAAAATAAAAAAAACAAAACGAGTCGAATACTGCACCCCGAACATATGCCCTTATTTCCTCATCCGATTTTGTATGCATTAATACAATCCGATGATGGATAGTTTTACCTACATCTTAAAATCGTATGTTATATTAAGAAATACACTATAATGTTTACTGTTGTACGCAGCGACCTTCTTGTAACCGATTCTTCTTGAGAAAAAAATAAACTGAAAACACACATACGCGAGCGTTTGTACACATGTACGTAAACATAGGTGTACAAAATTTAGAACTTATTTAAGTCCAATTTTTTTGGTTTAGATTAAAAAATCGAATAAAAAGAATAAATAAAAGAATACTTTTTTATAACGGTAGCATTTCCTTTGTTAAATGCTGTAACGAAAGTAAAACAGCAAAACGTATATTTACCAGAAAACCCCATAAAATCATTCAAATTAAAATATATTTACATTTATATACAAAACTTATGTTTTCCTTAATAATCTCTGTTAACCGCTATCTCAAGTTAATCTTATCCAAGCATAATAAATATATTGAGTAAGATTTTTATCAATATAAGGACGAGACAACTCTTTGTAGGCTAACTCAGCGCCTAAAGCTACAATATTGAATATTTAACTAAAATATATCTGTCTCATTACAAGAAAGTTTTTAGGTTTTTAGTAAAATTTTTAAAATCAGAACATCAGACAGCTGTATAGTAAATCCAGCAGTATTTTATTAAAAACTGATTTATTACAAAACTATATATATATATAAATGTAAATATAAAAAAAAAAAATATACGTATATATAAAAAATAAAAGTGTCATTGATCATCGATCTAGAAAGTTGTAAATGCATTATGAAACTCAAATGAAATGATAAAGGTATTCCATATTTAAGTTATTAATTTTCTAGCTCAATAATAAATTAAACAGAAAATTAACTAAAAATAGTTTTCTGGATTAATTATGAAAATATTTTAAAGTATTTCCTGAGAATATAAAAAAAAATTACAGACGCTTTAAAAAATATTTTAATAGTAATACGACTAAAGTATTATAAAATTTCAACTGGGAACTAATGATAAACTTTTTTAATTAAGTTAAATGGACGCTTGGCGCCTTACAGCGCAGGGCGGCAATCAAAATTATTTTTGCGTACCGAACGATAACCGGTATGGCTGCGAATGTTATTGCTGGTATTATTCCTATCCATCTGAGAGTTGCTCAACTGTCCAACTCGTACGAGGACATGACTAAGCTGGAGGCCGGTAAACTTTCCCTTGAAGAATGGCTGCGTGGACAAGGCGACTGATTCCGAGGGTTGAACCGTGGGTTCGGAGGGGGCACGGCGAGGTGGATTTCTACCTTGCTCAACTCCTCTCGGGCCCCGGGGTGTTTTCGGCATTCCTATTCAGTTTTCGCTGGTGTGGGTCTCCGGGGTTTTTATTGTGGAATGGTTGATACCTCGAAACATACATTTTTTGTATGCTATAGATGGGATCGGGTCAGGCAGCGTTATAATCTGGAAAGACTGACTGCAGATAATTGCATGGAGCATATGCTCATAGGTAAATCTGAGTGGGATGCTGTAGCAAATTTCGTGTGTGAAGTCATCAGAAGGAAGGAGGCAGACATCAAGCTCTGGGGCGAAGTGTAGATTGGGAGAGGAAACTGACGGCTCAGGAAGATTAGAAAACATGAGTTAAGACCTGTGCTCAGGTGAAGGTACGAACCGGAGAGCGAGGAGGTGAAGGACACCCCCTGCGAAGCTGTGGTTTGTCCGTGCTTCCATGAATGGGCGGCGGTGTTGGTGCACGGGAACTCTGGATCCCCTGAGCTCAAAGGCACCTCCCGAGGCTGTGTAATGCATTCCTGCGGGTCCGGGTTCCTGAGGATCGGTGAGACAGGAGGTTTAGTCGGTAGGGCGCAGGCACACATACCCACTTTAACAACAACTTGCAGAACCTGTTAGCAAACTCGACACTCTGCCTGTAAATGGGGTTCCTCCGACTCATCGAAAAAAAAAACATTAAGTTAATTGGCTGAAAGGGGAAGGTAATACGTCCTATATATTAGTCCATTAGTGAGGCCAGTAAAGGAATATTAAAACAAACATACGTTAATATATACACTCGCGTTCAAACGTACTGCATAATATGAAAAACAAAAAACGTTTAGTTGGGTTATATCAGTAAAAAAATCTGATGTAGACACCATATGATTTCCTCATACGCCTATTAAATTAAAAATATACTTTTTTTTTGCTGCACTTTATTTAAAATCTTATTTAAAGGTGAGGGACGATCCTCAAATTCTTTAGTAAAGAGGACAGTTACACAATAGCATTGTGGTGGACACCACATTGCATCACATATTTTTGTGGTATCCGTATCAGCATTTTATATTAGTATATACAAGTAGTTAATTTTGTTTCACATTGCTCAAGTAGTTATGTGGTAAGAACGAATCGGATCCGTAACCATGGACACACCGGTTCGAATTCGACTTCATATACATACATATTTTTCAACTTTTTTTTTAATTTAAATATAATGATTTATTAATAATTATTAACCTCTGTAAAATTTTTTGAATAAAATTAAAATTACATTAAATTTTATTTCACTAATAACTTCTGATTTTTTTATATATATTTTTTTTTATTATTGAATTATTATTTAATGTATAATGTTAAATTATTATTAATGTATAATAATTTAATTATCAATAATTATTTATTATTTTAATTTAATATATATTTAATTTAATTTGTTTCCAATCAGACCTTGAAAGATCCAAATATCTCATTAATTAAAATTTCATTTCATTATAACCCTGGAACCAATAATATTAAGTACCGCTTATGATATATCGTTAAAAATCTCTCATTGAGGCTTATTATTACAGTTAAAAAAACGTTACTGCAGTCAAAATCTATTTTTTTGGATTTTCCACAAAAAAAATCCAAAATTTTCGGTTAATCGTTTTTGAGTTATGGGAGATTAATACGTACGTACAGACGTCGCGCCGAAACTAGTCAACATCGATTCTGGGATGGTCGAAATAGATACTTCCGTTGAAATCTGAAAACCAAAATATTTTGCGAACGTAATACTTCCTTTACTTCGTACAAGGAAGTAAAAAGCTTGTGAAAAGAGTTTATGAGGCTATTTTTTCCCATGTTATAATTTTTTTTTAAACTTACTGGGATTGCAAAATTAATAAACATTATAAATTTAAATAAGAAGAAAAGGTATTATTAATACATTTTAAAAGGAATTTAAAAGGAATTTTAATGAAACAAAAGGAATATGAATGCTGCCGAGTCATACCAAAAACAAATTTAGTGAGTTTACGAGATTTACAAAAGCTGCATTTCACTCTATAGAAGCTAGAGAAATAATGTAATTTGACAAGGTTTACTTTCAACAGTCAAACATAACGTTAAATTTTTCTTTTGTAGGGATTTTTGCTTGTGATGGTGTATTAATATTGTAACATCTCCAACAAGGGCATCGTGACATACATGCTCTACTGTATGATGTGTGTCCATATGAAACCTCACACAAACCTGTGCGTCTCAATTCTTTTCAATAATTTCATGAGAAATGACGCTTATAAAACTCAGCAGAAGAATTAATGGCTACATAATTTATAATCTTATCTATTAAAAAACAAACTATTATAGAATTTTAAGGCAATAGAAAACCTTGATATATAGTTTATTTTTATTAAAACACTATAAAAATATAATTTTAGTTCAGGTCAATTTAAATTCTGTTAAAGCATGGTTTAAATTTGATACGAAATAATTACGAATTAATTATTTACTTAGAGATAATTATTTTACTTTTACTTTTACTTTATTTTACTTATAGATAATTATTTACTTTTATTGTAACCAAGTTTGTTTTTCTTTATATTTCACCGTTACCAATATTTAAATAATTTAAGCAAGACAAAGGTTGGAATGCATAAAGTGAATAATTACAAAGTTAAGATTGTAACAAAAAAAATGTTAAATTTAAAAGTAATGACAAAGGAATGGAGTAACTTCAGAAGATTCAACGATAAAAAATAAAAATGAATTTCTACATAAATTAATGTTTAAGTCTACCTTTTATATATTTTGTTGTTTTTTAGATGAAAATATTCAATATTTACCGTATCTAAAAAAAAAACTACCTACTCTTTGAACCTGTAATTTTTGTAGACCCTTATCGTATAAAAAAACCTTTATATTAAATTAATACGCTACATTTACTCTTATGGAGTTTCATCAAATGACATTCATCTGAAAATGTCAAATTCAGAGTATCTTATAAAGTTTGCTTACGAAAGCATAAATTGACTAGTTCCTTTTAAACGCGAAATATTTACACAAGCAGTAGCATCACTTGATATTTCTAAAAGGAATGATATTTGCAAAATATATATTAGTATACATAAATTCCCTTGGGACTTAATAGCATAAAGTACATAAAAATGAATTCCTACATAGACCACAAATACATTTAATCTTGTACAATGGACAAGCTTCTTTAATTCGTTCAAATTCCATGAGTACAAACATCTGTATTTTCGATAATGAAAGCATGTTCAATGGATCAAATATTTTCCCAGGAAAAAGATTAACGTGAATTAACCGTGATAATTTTCCTATAATTTCCATTATTTCAGAGTAAGTTTACACGCAGACACTTATCTGCAATATAAATCAACGGTAAGATGCGCTCTAAACTTATATATATATATATATATATTATTTAATACTAATGACATAATTTTCGAATTATCTCAAAAATTTTTCCTTTACAAAAATTCTGGTTCGACTGAGATATAGTACACTATCATCTACTTCCATCTTTAAATATTATAGCTTTTAAATAAAAGAAATGTACCAACTGTAAGGGTCAAAACCAACTGTATTTAATTGACGACTCGCAGAATAACCTACTCAGTACAAGAAACATTATACTGCTGGCAGATTGTGATCTGTTAAAATCTTCTTTATCAGAGTTACAACATGGTCTAAAGCTTTGCTGAGTACGAGTGATTTTTTTGTTTCATTTTTTTTTATGGTGATATTAAATATATTTGTAAATTTCTTATTAAATTAAATTGGGTACTGCAAGAAAAAAGAAAAAAATATATTAGACCAACAAATATAAAACAAATTACCCAGTCATTTTAATTCCCTAATCTAATGATTTTTAAACTACCTTGATTCTTTCTTGACATTGTTTTTTTTTTAATTGAGACTTTTACTACGACCCCATTACAATGAAACCTTTTTTTACTGAAGAATAAATTATAAAATATTCCGGAAAGATTATCTTTAGAGATAAATTTGAAAACGAATTTTCTAGTTTATTTATGAGTTATTTAATTTTAAAGAAAGGTAAAATTATCGGAAAAAATAGAGTGCAGGAAATTAAAAATAAAGTGAATGATAAATTGTATGAAGACATTAAAAGTAAATACATTTTACGTTTTCAGAGTTGGCGTAGGGTAGGCAGCATATGTTGTAGCGTAACAATGCGGATGGTTACCCTGTCACTACTGAAGTTATGAAAGTAGAAGGTTTAGTTTTTGAATATCAGCGTGAGAAATGCAGAACAAGTGATAAAGTTTATTTAGAGTAATTCTTGTATTGACTGATCCATCAGATCATAGCCAAACCCGAAATAGTGTGGAATAGTTATATATAATCTTTTTATCAATAGATTCCGATTTAAAAAGCAAAACTTATATGAAAGTAAATATTCTTTTTTTTTAAATCAAACCTGGTTAATTATTTGAAACAATAACACTTTTAACTATTAAATTCTTATACAAAAGACAAGAAAAATATTATAGCTATCTATACATATTGTGAATGAAGAATTATTTCTATTAAACCTTTTGTTAGGTGTCATAGCATTATTATTTACCATTATGTAAAATAATTCCGAAAGTAAAATACACCTTTAATACAATTAATATAATAAATTATATCCGTCTATGTGAACTTTCTATATGGGTATCTACTTAGTTTAAATTAATTATTGATTGTAACTTAGGTACATTATGATGAATTTAAAAAAAATTAATACAGTTAAATATAGAATATAATATCCAATTAATATCTTTTCTAAAACGTAGGCTTAAAGCTTGCGCTTTAGAATAAGATATCGAAATTTTATAACGCGTAGAAAAATGTTTATGCCTGAACGTTATTATTCATTATGGTAATGTCGATAACTAAAACTTTAGGAATTAGTTGTATATTTGAATACTAAACAGTATCTGATAAACTGTATAGCTGTAAAGTAACTGCCGCATTTATAATAAAATCCACAAGTGTATGAGAAGTTTTTAAACTTACATGAAATAGTGTGACTTTCAGAAAGTTGACTAATCAGTTCTCTGCAGACTCAACGTTTGAATTTATGCTGTTGAATTAAAAACAGATAAAATGTGATAAGCTGCTATTTTATACTTAAATGAAGTTATATTTTCTTTAACTTGATTGACTATTGGAGCACATAAAATCCAGTCCCATTTATTAATCTTGAATATGGATTTTGTTATATAATTTTATTATGGCATCGTAATTTTAAAAAAATCTTGGAGGTATACCTCTTATTGATAATGATGAAATTATTAAGGATATTTTTGTTATGTTTGTATGTGGACACTTCATGACTTCCTTGCCTACTAAATTACATATAAACATTATTTGCTGCACTTCAATAAAACTTATTTAATTTGAAAGTGAGACAGGATTCTCCAATTCTTTAATAAAGTAGACGGTTACACAGTTGCTGAAATATTAGTTCTTATTAACATCAAATATTTACAAAAATTATTAATACAACAATCTTTCATGAAATATTAGGATAGAGTAAAAGTCCGTTTATTACTCGTATTATTAGATCAGTATTATTTGTATCTTCGTGAGTTGCTGATTAACAAAATTTCACATTTCTGGTATGACATGTAAATAAAAGTTGACATGTAAATAATGACATGTATGACATGTAAATAATTAAACTATTCCATTTAGTAAACTCCTGTATACTGGTTACAAATATTAATTTTGACCTTACGGTGTAAAATATTCAGTTTCTATTATTGGATTATTTAGTGAATAATCAAAAATGAATAAGAAACAATCATACAGAAAAAGAAAGATAACAGGAAGAAATATCTCAAAAAAAGAGGAAGAAAATGTTGAAACCCGAGAAAGAATAAAAAGGAAGTGAATGTGACAAATCAAAAAATAAATAAACAGGAAGAAAATTTTGCAAAGAAAGAATAAAACCATTAAGACAAAAGGATAAATATAAAGAGGAAGAAAACTCTAAGACCAAGGAAAGAATGAAAAGAATAAGAGAAGATGATGAATATAGAGAGAGAAAATTTAAAAACTAGTGAACGTGTACACAAATTAAAATCAGAAAAATTATATCAAACCAAAGAACGACTAAATGATTGCTACAAAAAATAAATAAAAAAATAAAAAAACAACTCCGACTTAGGGAGAATATTGTCTGACAATATCAGAGGAGTAATAAACTAAAAGATAAGAATTTTTTTAAATTTATTAAAGATCGGGCATGTATGCCTCAGAGTACTGTTGTTCTTGTGAGGGTCTATTTTCAGTCACTCTGCAATTAACTTTAATGTAGTTAAAATTAAACAGAAATTCTAAAATAATTAAATAAAATTAAACAGAAATTAAACTAGAAAATCCAAAAATAATACGATTCTAAATTATAATTTTCAATTAATATTAAATAATCAGATGTTTCACCTAATCTATTACACATTTACATATGTCATAATACCTATCAAATTTCATACACACATTTTTAAAAGTACATAAAATTTTATTTCACTAATAACTTCTGATTTTTTTCATATTTTTTATTAGTATTATTTAATAATTATTTATCGTAAAAGTTTTTTTCATAATCACGTGTTAATAATTATTAATAAATCAATATATTTAATTACAAAAAAGTTAAAAAAATAAATTAAAAAACAAAGAAAGTTAAAAAAAGAAAAGGAGATGAAGTCTGATTCAAACCGATGTGCCTTACCTTGTAAGATCCAAATATTTCATTAATTAAAATTTTATTTGGCTATAACTCTGGAACCGATGAAAATAAGTACCACTTATGATATACCATTGAAAATCTCTCAATGAGGGTTTATTATTTCAGTTAAGAAAAAGACCAAAATCCAAATTCTTTGTGATTTTAGGCTCTTTTGGACACTTTTGATTCAGTTGATTGCAATCAAACGGGAGATGCATGGCTAGATGTTAAAACAGTCCTAAATCCAAATTTTCAACATGCTACGGCTAATCGTTTTTGAGTTATACGAGACACATACGTAAGTACAGACGTCACGCCGAAACTAGTCAAAATGGATTCAGCGATAGTCAAAATAGATATTTCCGTTGAAATCTGAAAAAAAAATTTTTCGCGATCACAATACTTCCTTTACTTCGTACAAGGAAGTAAAAATATACATTTACTTAACAAAGCTAAACTGCATCTCATGGGGTATTTTTAATTATTTAGGGATTACAATAATAATTATTTCTCAACTTGTAATTAGGAATTAATCCTCTGTTTGCAACATGTTCTGATGGTAGCTAATGTCCCACCTGAGATTTCCTAATATAGAGGATATATATGCTAATATCTGATATCTATATGTACTGATATGAATTAATTTTCCTCTTGCAAAGAGAAATACCAATTAATCTGTTTGTGCAATTTTTATTATTTTATATTTAATCAAAAATTTCAATCCTTTTAAATTTTATGAATATAAAAATTCAGCTAAAAAAATATTCAAAATTAATATGTTATCCATATGTATATGTATAGAGCCAAGGAAAACGAAATTACTTTCCTCTAATGCAATGCCAAATATATAAATTAGTGTGTAATTTATAATAAATAACATACATAGTTTTAATAAATAACATAGTATACTAATAAACAGACAACCTAATTAAACAATATATCTTACTAAGGGTTCAAAACCCACGGAAGTATGCACTTGAATACGATCAAGTTTATAAACTATTACAAGACATTTTTCGAAGAGTATTTAAATCCTGAATTTACAGCATAAATTACATAATTCTGTAAGTCAAGGTACGATAAATCACGTATAGATATATAAAATAATGGGACTAATTATTCTACCACATCCATCGTATCCGAGTATCATTAGGATGAGTTACGCTTGTTTATCATCCGCATGGGTTGACCAAACGTCCTTGAAATCACTTAGGTATGATGAAATCCCTATCATTATTATTCATTAACTTCTTTCTACTTCTCTAATTATATCTAGTCTTATTTATTAATCACCATGATTACAGATACAGTTTCAATTTCGAAATTATTTTTGAAAAACTTTAAAAAAATTGATCTGATAAAAGTTCATAATTTTGGATGTGTTGCTATTCTTCCGACCATAATTAAAAAATATGTGTAATTTTTAGTACGATGATTCCACTTAGAAATATTGCACAAAAGAGGGACGGTCCAGAATATTGGGATAAAAATAATTAAATACTTTTACCCTCATAGTATAATTTTCAAATCAAACAATTGCTGTTGATTTTGCAATAATATAATAAACATGGAAAAAAGTAAAGAAAGATTTTTTTTACATAAAACTTAACACTGTCATAAATTACAAAGATATAAAAACAATTCGAGTAGAAACAAAAAAATTCTATTGCTCCAATCCAAATCCTCTAATTCATCCATGAAGAAAATCAATCAAATAAATCCTTTTACGGTAATGCGATTGAATGTATACCGTTTTTGCGGGAAAGTAGTTTCTTATCCTAAGAATTCTGATGACAGAAAAACTACTAAACTTCGGTAACGTTCCGAATAAAATAGGTTTATTCTATATTTTTTCATAAGTCAGTGATGATTACTTATTTTTTAAATTATTCTATTTATGTGACTGTAAACGGCTACAATTCATAAAAGTCCGTTGTTGACTAAGAATAATTTAAATTTTATTAATCCTTATTAGTTTAATCATTAACTACAAAATTGTAGATTATTATTACTCGTCAAAACTTAAACGACAGAAACACACAGATCTGCAGAGTTCTAACTGGAGAGACTACTAATATTACAATCGAGAAATAATGTACCACGACAGGACGTCTTAAGTAGAATGAAGTCAGTCACCGTTCAGCAATCTATCTCCACTTTTCATGTAAACTGAGATTCCTAAACTTTGATTAATGGCTTAAAAATTCTTCAAATGATAGGTCCATTATAAAATTTCTTTAAAAAAATGTTAAATGTTGCAAAAATTAAATAAGATCATATTAAATGTTTGTTTCATCTTATTGCATTTTCATTTTTACAGACATTATTCAAAAGACAACAAAAAGGAAATTGAATCTAACTCATAATCTTTAAAGATGCATTTACTTATTTTTCCGCTTCAGACTTTATTGTGAATTTGTCATCAAAATAAAATAAACCCCATTTATTGAAATAAGTAGTCTACAAGAGAAGTAATTATCGTATTTTAAAATTTTCTAAAGTATAAAATCACATTTTTCATCAAAACTCTTGTAAAGCTTTGCTAATATCAAATCTATACGAATTACCTTAATTAACTTCGTTTACATTACATGTAAACAAATTGATTCTTAAATACCACAGTGGTAAAAAAAAATAACATAGTATTATTCAGTACGATTTTAAAAAGAATGATTGGAAAAAGGTAATTTTAAATAAACCGGTTCAGTAGATACAGTAAATTTAAAAATTGTACTTGCATTAAAAAAAAAATTCGCTTTAAATTCAACCGTTAAAAATTTATATATCGGATATCATGACGTAATGTACAAGATACTAATTTTTATCCTCAATCTCTAAACACCAATTCATCATTTCTACTGCTGTTTGAGGAGATATCGAATTACTATTACTTTTTTAAACTCGTTAATAATTTTTCAAAGTAAAATCATTATAATCATTTTAAGACCTTTATTTAGCTTCTTTAGATTTGAAGGATTTTAAGTCGAAATTAATTCGTATTAAGCCTCTAACGAAATCAAATTTTATAATAGAGCTAAACTCTCCCTTCTAAAGAAATTGACCATTTAATAGAATTAATTTACGTTTATATGATGTAAAAGATTCATATTTGTTTTTATTATGAAGTAATGATATTAAAATTTTGAAATATTTAATAAAATTTTCTATTTCATGAAGAAAAAACTGATAAGACACAAATTAAAGAGGCTAAACTGTTTTAGAAAAATAAAGTGAAATTATTAAAAAAAACAATATATATATATAGAAAAACTAACTTTTAAAATCCGCACTACAAAGTAAAGAAGAAAAAAAAAACATTAGTAACAGTAGTGAAAGTTTGTGCTGATCTTTTGCCGTGTGATTAGATTTTCATGAGCAGTAAAATTGATGTTGACACAAAGTAATTTTTTTTTTTATTGGTCATGTTATATTATTCGATTTTGGTTTTTTATCATTAACAAAATATTGAGTAATTATTCATTTTTTTGGTAATTCTTAGAAGCAGTATGATAATGACGCTAAGATACAAAGTTTTTGAATTATTTATTAGTTTCTTAAAAGCTATTTTCTACAAATAAAAAATGGAACGTAATATATGCACAAAGAACTATGTATCATGTATTTTTTATTATTATTATTATTCATTTGCATAATGTACTGAAAGCATCCTCTAGAAGGTTGAAGTCAGGATGGTATGCGGCTATAAAAATCCCTCCCACCCAAGGCAAGAAAAACTAGAAAATAAGCAGGGATAAAAGAAAAAACAAACATTTTACGCCATAAAATTTTATCATAACGATTGTCTAGCATTAGAATCTTTTTTAACGTAGCCTATTTACGGGAAAATCAAAATAAGATATAAAAGAAACCATCACCAACAGAAATTTGTTTCTTATCAAATGCCATTTGGAAATTTTTTTCTAAAAACGTTAAAGGAATTTGGCAAAGCTAGTACTGAGTACCTTTATTAAACGTAAATCCAAATTTCTATACTAAAACTATGTTAATCGTTTCCTTTTTGCAACGAAGTAACAAAATTTTCTATCGCATTCAAAAATTACTTTTTTAAAATTGGATTCTTTAGCTTTCGCTGTGTTTGCCATCATTTAATTATTTGACATAAATTGCAAAATAAAAGGAAAGTAGATTATTTAATTCGTTATAAATTTCAAAGCATAAATGGAGGCCTTGAAATTCAAGTGAATATTACAGCAGAGAATAATATAGAATTACTTTCTTACCCATTACAGTAGAAACAGAATAATTTCCTTAGCTCTAACACGTTTTATTTTAATAAAACGATATATCTTACTGTGTAAAAAGGAACGTCTTATTATTTTAAGAACAGAAGACAAATAACGGTTAATAATCTTCAGACATATAAAAGAAAATTAATTTTTTATGTATCAAATATGAAATTTAAGACTTATATAAAAATTTAAGATATTAGATATATTATAACAACCGACGTTTATGTTATAATAGCCATACTGAGATACAGTTTATGAGATACGTTGTTTTTTTTTTTATTTTTTATTTTAAACCTATTATAACACTATTATAGATAGCAACACGAGTTCTTTGTACGAGTATATAAATTATTACACTTCCATATTATTTTTGAGAAATTAGTTGGGAAAATTCCCCACAAAAAATAATGAATGGGTTGCTTCTCTTTATTTATACACATATATATCGTATGCTATGAACGTATTATTTTGAATATGTTATATATATATATATATATATATATATGCATGTCTTATTTTTAATGGATTTTTTGCATTCCTGTAGGTATCGGCATTGTTGAAACCATAAATGATCATTTTAGGAATGTTATATTTCCTAAAATGAAAGATGAAGCGATATTTTCTGAAGCAGTTTAACAGCTAATAATTGTGTATCAGTGTTTTTATGAAATGTTTGTGTAATCTATAGATGCTGTATAATCCAATTATATCTGGTTTATAAATTACATTTTGGAATATGTTTTTTTCAGCTCTTATGGTTATAAATTGCTTTTTAAGGAGCTGATGAATAAATCGGTTGTACTGGCTGTTATTTATCTCTAATATCCGTAAAAATAATTTTTATTTAATTTTTTGTCACTATAATGATCGGCGTTTAATAAAGTTACAAAAATTAAACATGTAATAATATCTTGCTGCATTATTGCTTTTGAATAACCGTGAAATTTATATGTAGAATAAAAATTAAAAAAAAAAATAACACAATATCGAAGCGATGAATTTTGTTTTTAAGATTACTGGGATTATAACCTCAAAATAGGTTGTTATCTTAGAGATACTTAATTACACACGTAATTTATTACATCTATACAGTTACTCATTCTTTCATCTTTTCTTTTTTCCTTTTTCTTTTGTTAAATGACTTATTACATTTTTTATTTTAAATTTTATTTTTTACGTTAGTTTTGTTTGTGGTGTAATTTATTGGTGAAATAAACTTTAAAACTTTGTAAAAGGAATGAAATTTCGTTTTCTTTATTAATATATTTTCCTTTTTTTTGTAATTCTGTAGAAAAAAAAGATATTGTGAATAAATTAATAAAAAGCAAATTGCAATGTTATTATAGTCTGCCGTATGTAACTGAAGAATGAGAAAGTTTTTACATTACACAGCACTTTTACATAGGTACAGTGTAAAAATACTAAATCCAATTTTCGAACAACTAAATACTAGTTTCACTGCATTTCAGTACATGACACTAACAGTGATGAATTGTGAGTAACTTAATGCTCAAATCATCAGTATACAGATCCGGCGGAAATTTGCGTAAAAGACTTAAAAAGAATCAGTATAACACTTTAAATTTCATTTGTTTATGGAAAAGGATAAAACCTCACCCATTGTTTTTAAATACAAAATTTGGATCAAAAAGTGATCGATTACAAAAATTAAAAAAGTGTTTGTTCCATTTAATCCGGTAATGTCCTTGAGAATAAAATTAATTTCTTAAACATCGTAAACCCCTTGCTTACGTATGGGATTTTAGGCAACCCTGTTATCATGGTTCAAATTTTACTAACATATTAAAAAATAGGTCATTTAAGTTGAATATTACGAGCTATACTACTAAAAAATTGCAAATATATTGCTCAAATTTTACTTCTGTAGAAATATATTGTCGATTTTTATCGTAACTTTACATATCAAGAGCGTAATGTTGTGCCAATTACCCTAAGTTACAATTTGTGATTAGTATGACTCTCGCTAAATATTATTTATGAATGATGATGGATCATAAATATTCAAATCTCTCACATTAAATATAAAAGTGTTTTATTAATGAAATAAATTTAGTAAGACTGAATTTTTTACATTAAAATTTTGTAATATTTAAGAAACAGGTTTAAAAATGAAAATACTCGTATTAAGTTCTGTTTTTGATATTTTAAAAATTGGAGGTAGCATATTTAATTCAAAAATTATGAGTGCGTTATTGTTGAGTTGTAAAGTCATCTCACTTTTCTCAGACTGCACAAACAGTTATTTAAAAATTTTTTATTTATCTATCTACCAACTTTTTTTTAATAAATCTTTTTTAATAAAGAGGACTAATAAAATTTGTAGATCGTCATTTTCGAGTAACACACAGTATCCTTTATAAGGTTTTACTTCAACTTGAAGTAAAAGATTATCTGTTTAAAATATTCAGAATATTTAATATTATTCAAATATAAACATCCATTGATGAATATATGTTTATTATTGAGAGTATCAAATTTTAACTTATTTTATAGCAACAGTTAAAACCCATATTAGGAAAGTCAGCATTATCATTGTATAACTCATTTATCGTTGTAGTTTGAAACATTTATGCGTTAACATTACATTTTTATATGAATTTTAGGAAATAAATTACAATATTGTCTAGTATATTAAGAATTATATTGTTTAAATTACAAAGAAGGAAATTTGTTTCCTGTATCTGTCAAGAGGATAATGTATTCTACTTTGGTGAAGCTATTTTTTAGGTACGTAATTTCTATATATGACAACTCATAACCTGAGTAAGGAATATCAAGACGTTCATATATTCAAATACAAAGCGTAATGTTGGCATCGTATTTAAGTCGATGATTATTTAATTCATTAATGTGAATGGTTTTGGGGTTGGATTTGGAAACGCATGATTTATTATAATGTTGTATAGATAGGTACCGATAAAAAACCGTGTTTAAATAGTTGCTGATTTACACTTTAGTTAATTTTAAGCATAGTCATAGGTAATAATTGTTCCGGGATTCACATAGAATGCTTTGTTTTAATACTGTTGTTTAATGAACATTTGATATGTATGTAGTAGCCTATATCCCATGATTTTATTTATCGGATTTTACTGTACATTTAGATTAAACATTAATAAAGATAGTTGTAGGTTAGTATTAGCAACACATTTACATCATGATATTATAGACTTTTAAACATTACAAAAAAAAAATCTCAGTGTATAATCCGCAACATATAATTAGCATACATTCAAGAGCTTAATTTAAAAGTCGTCAGCTCGAAAAGTGGTGTAAGTAATATCTATGAAACAAGAACAATACTTGATAATATAATAAAATAATAAATAGAGTCGTAAAATATTACAAAATACAGAATGAACACCATTACTACTGCTAATACTGTAGTTATCTTCGTAGGAAGAAAGAATCCCCTCTAATAAGAAAGATAATTAAATTTATTACAGATAACACAATCCGATTTAATAAATAAAAACAAACAGAATTAGAATAACTTTCAAAAAGTAGAACGATGATTTGTAAACGAAACTTTACTTAACAAGTAAGCATAGTTAAATAATTCATTACTATAACATAATTTAACTTCGAACAGAGGACACACAAAATTAAGAGAATACATTTACTTTTACTTCTCATTTTCAATTTACGAATTACAATTACTTTTAATCATACAACGGCAATACCTTCAATAAATTCCACCTTAACTTAAAACAACCGGAACTCAGGCAGAATGTAATGTGAAACATCGATATCGATATTGAAACTAAAAAGATGACAAGGTATTGTTACACCATACATAACATTGTAATAATTTTCAGTTGAAGCCCTAAGTAATCAATAATTGAACGAGTAGTTCCCGTTTACAATGTCATGCATCTCTGCGATAGGCTGCCGGCTTATCCCATTTTTTCCGTTCAAAAAGTCCATAAATAAATCACGTGACAGCTCGATTGACTCTAGCCAGCGACTATTCCACTCAGCGAGAATAGCACATCGAGTAACAAAACGAAAAATATCCTGTTGCTCTTCTATATTACGTAAGGACCAGCGAACATTTACATCTCCTCTGACCCTTACAGTTATGATCGATTAGCCCACATCTTAATATTTATTTTTGTAATTTAATAATTAAATTCTCACATTTATCTTAGTTCATGCAGTTCTATGCGTAGAAATATAGTACAATTAATTATTATTATTATTCTTTAAGTATTTAAATCCCAAAAGTATATCGTAGTTTTTTTATTAGAACTAGATTATACAATCTTTAGTGAAACTATAATATTAAATAATATTGGCTTTTTACTATAATAATTTTTTTATTTTCCTGTATGTGTGTGTGTGTGTGTGTGTGTGTGTGTGTGTGTGTGTGTGTGTGTGTGTAGTGTGTATGGGCGCACGCGCACCACCTTTGTAGAGGAAGTATGCTTTTGAGTTGCGAACGCGTATATTAGGTTTACTTGTAAATATGCATTTACATAATTTTTTTAAATAATATAAATATTAAATCTACATTTCATTAGATTTATTGAAGGCAAATATTAATATACATTTTTGTAATATTAAATACTGTAACATAAAATATAGGAATGTAGAGTTAGTTAAAATTGTTTAAAGATTGAAGGTATTTTTCTTTTTTACTCATTCCTTTTAACAGAGATTTAGTTTGAAATTACTCTTACATAAAATACTTGAGATTATTACTTAAATTATTATCATTACCTAAGTTATTGAAAGTGTATAAATGATTCGGAATTGATATGATGTAACAGTTAAATTACTGAAATTATTTTTATGATTTTGTATTTTAAAAATTACTCAAACTTTGTTTTCTTTTATCCTATTTTCAACCCAATATGACAGAAAACTCTCAGCGATCTTACAGAATTTTACAACATTTTTTTCTGGAAGATTTGTTTAAAATTAACTTTAGTTTGATTATCTATAATGAAATCGAAAGGAAGGTTAAAAGTCAGTTTTTTTGTTTCTCTCTTTACTGTAGTCTAGTTCATTATATAATATTTATTATTACTATTATTATTATTACACTGAATTATGCTACAAACAGGGTAATACGTTACTGTGAAAAGTATTATACTACATTTTATATCAGAAGTATATAATTTCATATTATTACTGTTAAATTTATTTATTTTATTTATTTATAATCTTCGGGGTGCAAATACAAACGTATATATAATTTAAAAAACTTGAGCAAAATTAGAATTTTGTTTGCATAAACATAGTTTTCAATTGGCTGACACCACGTTTGATGTATGTTCTATTCAAAATATTTTATTTACGAAAATCTTTTTTATTTATAAAATTATTAAAAGAAGTATTAAAATTACTGTACTATCTGATCACTGAACATTTTATACATTAGATGAAGCGACCCCAAAATGTTACGAAATGACTATATTTATAAATTTGTTTAGCTTTTATTAAAATGTCTATTTCAGTGATACAGATTGTCTATATGCATACCAAATGAGGGTAAAGGTAGACTCTTAATTTGTTTAACCGGATAAGTAAAAGCAATATTATTTTTAAAGACATCTAACAATACTACTTCTAAAACTATTTTAATAATACTAATAAAATAACCAATTAAAAAAATTACATTTGTAACATTTTTAAATTATATATTACTTTTACGTATTATGAATATTAAAACTATAGCGAGGAAAACTTTCTATCCAATCCCGATTTAATAGATAAGCATCAGTAGTTTTACCAACAGTAGTAAAATAAGCAAAACCCTGCAAAAGGGTTAATATTATTTTCATCCTTATATCAGAAACTCCTTTTACTAATACAAACTAATTGAACATCCAGACGGCATTTGACAACTATCCAGATGGCAGGGCACATGGGGGTTCAGCAATTGTGGTAAAGCTACGGAACAGTCTGTTCCCTCCATTCAGCACCGCCCAATTCAAACAACCTCAACTGAGAACTTGGATAACTTGGGGCCTATTATACTATCTGCAATCTACTGTTCCCCTTGTTACTCTGTAACCAACGACATGTTCATTGAATACTTTAGCCCACTTGAGCGCCGATTCATTGCGGGAGATGACTGGAACGCCAAGAATGTATTCTGGGAATCACGGCTTACAGCTACATGCGGGAGGGCCCTAAAGGTGTCTATCGAAAGGATGCAATTATACATTATCTCTGGGCTTCAACCGAGCTATTGACCTTCAGATCCAACGGATTCCTGACTTGCTAGGTTTTTATGTCAGCTCCAGAGTATTGCCTTTTTATAATGACATGACAAATAACTTCTAACAATTAGTACAATGATTGTGAGAAAAAATGGATCTGTGTTTTCGTTACAACAATAGAATGGACTGAGAATCGTATCGTAGCTGGGTTGAGGAGAAGCTCTATACTTTTCTGTATAGAGCTCATGATGCGAAAGTGCGCTGATGATGTGGATGAGGCTGCAAGATGCTTAATCGCTACCACATATGAAGCGGCATGCCGCTCTATTTCGTTGGAGGTAAACGGAATACGACAAGGCGCGAACTATCTCAGCGAAATTATGGTCATAGTTAGATAGAAAAAGTTTTGAAGGGAAGATCTGCGGACAAGGCATCAATGAACAGGACGGCCCGCAGATTGAAGGTACTAATTAATACGCACAGGAAAGAATTATTTAAGGAATACGTTGAAAGTCTACCTCCCATAAAGAGAAATGATCATTCTTTGTGAAAGGTGATGAAAAGATTCAAGAGACCACCAATCTCAATCCCACCGTTAATGACGGCTAATGCGTAGGCCTGTAGGACGACCAAAAGACCGAAATATTTGCTAAGCATCGAGGCAAGGTGTTCAAGCCGTATGAGATGCAACGAGATATCGAGGAGGAGATTAGTGACTTCTTAAATAACCCGATTCCTTTATGTTTCTCTTTGAGGCCCTTCTTGAAGGTAGAGATAACACAAGTAGTGAAGAGAATTGAGAACGTAGGAAAGGCTTCAGGATTTGACTGTATTACGCACACGTTGATATCTGGACTACCAAAGCTATTTCTTACATACGCAAACTATTTAATGTAATCCTTAGGACGAGTCACTACCCATCAGAATGCTAAATATCGCAGAAAACTATGGTCTTGAAACCTGGCAAACCTTCGCAGGAAGTACCTTTGTATAGACCCAGAAGCCTACTACCGATTTTATCTAAAATGTGGCTGATCTTAGAAAGCGAAGGTGTGATGCCTGACCATCAAATCGATCAAATCGGCTTTAGAGGTGGTCATTTAACAGTGGAACAAACCTATAGAATTACTAGTGCTATCATTAGGCACCTAGAAGAGAAAAGGTATTGTTTGGTCGCCATTTTGGATGTAGAAAAAGCATTTGACAAAGTTCGGTTATCTGGTCTTCAAATTAAAATCTTGCCTGCTACAGTCTTATTACTTAATCCTACAAGCTTTCTGGATGATCACTTCTCACGTGTTAACTAAAATCAAGAGATGTCTAAGTTTTTCAACAATAACTCAGGAGTTCTACAGCTCAGTTCTGGGATCGATTCTATTTCTGGTTTACATTGTTGACCTACCTAATCCAGATGTTACAATTGCGTCATACGCAGATGACACGACAATCTTGACGGTGACCGAATGTAGTTTCGGGAGAAATATAGTTTCCGAATATAATAATATTCGAATTAAACACAACAAAATTCGTTTATAAATTCGTTTTTTTCTTAATATGATATAATATAGTTTTCGAATATAGTTTCAGAGAAATTACAATCTGCACTAGATACCATTAAATTTCTCTACGTAAATGGAGAATAAAGATAAATCTGACAAAGTTCAGCCAAGTAACATTCACGATGAGAAGGATAGATTGCCCTGAAGTTCATTTAAACACTATCAAAATACCTCATGCCAGTAAGGCAACGGATCTGGGCTTTTACCTAGATCTCCGTTTATCTTGGAGAGATCAAGAAGGATAAAAGGAGGTTGCTTGACGTTAAGTTTAAAAGAATGTACTGGATATTGGTAAGGGATCTTAACTTTCTTCATCCAACAAGATTCTCCTTTACAAGGCTTTCTTGAGAATGGTATGAACTTACGAAATTGAACTCTCGAGTACAACCAATAACAGCAATGTGGAGATGATTCAACGGTTCCTGAATAAAATACTAGGAACATAATCCAAGCGCCGTTGTTTGCGAGGAATACTGAAGTCCACGATCGCATATACATTCCATACATTCAAGAAGTTTAACGTCTAGTTTTGAGATATGTGTCCAGGTTAGAGAAGCATATTATTCACCTAGCTTTGAATTTACTTGACAACCGTGAGGACGTTAGGAGGTTGAAAGATTCCATGTGCTTGATTTGGTTGATGAACCGTTATAATGATCCGGTATGTTGGAGATACCACTTATCATAAATATTTTTGTTTTATTTCCGTTATCAAATTTTTGGATCCTCATATTTATTACTTATTTACAATTATCTTAAAATTAATTTTTAATTTATTACTGTTCTATTTACGTACCAGACTTGATTAACAGTGAGAAGATATTTAACTATCTTCTCAAATATTATAAATTTATTTCATAGTTAGTAGTATTTATCACAAAAATTGTTTTTGTATTCGTTGAGGATTATCACTGGATGATCCTATTCAAGTAATAATCTGTTATACGACTTACTTACAGCTTCAATATGGAAGCTGATTGTAAATAAAACAAATTCATCAAAAAAAAAGAAAAAGTATATATATATATATATATGGTACTTTATTTTTAAATGGTATATTATTACGAATCTCACACTACAGATGTTATCTTCTAACTAGATATTACACATCTTTCACCATGTTCACATTAATGAAAGGTAGCCCATGACACAAACAAAATTTTGAAAAAAAAGAAAAAATAATTTAAATTTTTACTTGAGTGTAGGCCGCGGAGTGACAAAGTGTAAAATAAGTTGATTGAAAGAAAATAGTGGCATTAAAATGAGTGAAAGGAGCTAAAAAGAGACGGAAAAATATAAGTACACTCTGCCAGGAAGCAACTTTTAAAAGTTACTGCACTACTCACAATAAAAATGGACAAGATAGTCACTGCGACAACTACAGATAACCTCTACATTGAGGAATTAGCGAATTTTATTTCAATAATCATATTAACTTTAAAAAACTATAAACTACACACAACAATAAATAGTCCGAAAATGGAGGTTAAAGTCAATTTCTTTAGATTCTCATCTTCAAAAATATTTATTGCGATTTTTTAGGAAAAGATTTGCTCCTGTCAACAACTTCCTTAAGATTGAGAATGAGCTAATAGAATATAAAGATAACGTCTAGTTTCTTGGTTCTTGCTTAGAAATTTGATAGTCTCACTTGGCGATTGAATAGTCAATAAACAGTTGTGAAATATAATCAAACATTCACTTAAAATTACCAGCAACGTAGATAGAAAAATAGAGTTACGATTGCATAAGAACTTGAAGCAATCGCTAATTCGGTTTGGAAACATTTTGAATTCATCAGCAGGGAAAATCTCTTTATTTAATAAGATTCTTGTCCAAAAAGTAATGGCTTACATACCAAAAGAAAACTTTTGCTATTTTACTCAGAACGTGAAAGCGTAGGGCTCTACCAATCTACATAAAATTTAACATATACTTAATCACATGCTGAAGAATAATTTAAGATTATTCATGGTACACATACCACATACCATGTACTTCAAACCATCTGGTATTCGTATAACTGAATCTATGATGAAACATGAAATTGTTCCCTCGGACGTAATTACAACTTCAACAAAAGACTTGATTCCGTGGTTATCTCTGAGCCACTAATAGTAAAAACTATCTCAAAAAACAAAATTATACACAGACACTAAAAGCTCACTTACCGATCTGAATCTGAAGTTGAGTGAAACAAATATAAAATTTTTATAGAAAATTAAAACCTGACCCAGAATATAAATGTTCAACGGCAATAATGCAAAAGTAGAGGCTACATATGTTAGCCCCGGTTTAATGTATATAAAGAAAAACTGATGGGTACAGGAAGTTCTAGAGTTTGTTGAAAATTACGGCTAAGAGAGAATTCTTATATGTTTTCTGAACGTTATACACGTGGACTTAGCTTACAACTGGTGGCCTTGTTAGGGACCTTCAATTTTCGTCTTAATTGATATACGATAAAGGTTTGGTTATTGAATAAAATAAATTCAAGTAGACCTCAGAAATTTATGTTTTGCTAATATCTTGATGCGTCAGAACAAGTTGTTCTGGCATGAATTCGAATCGGTCGTTTAAAAAGAGAAAGAAAAAAGGAAACAGACTTGATCAACGTCCTCCGATAAAATAGTGTATTAAAAATCGCATAGGATAAATGTAACAACCTAGTTGTTTCTTTTTAGTTCTCATTTAATCAATTTCATCAAACGGTCGTAAAAGGTTTATACCTTTTACTACCTTTTCAGTTGCGTTATTTATTATACTATTTTTGTTCTGTGAAGGTAAAGGTATTTATTTTAAGCGACTGTTTTTTTCTAATCTAATCCGATGTAAATGTTGGAATCTGTTTGTGTACTGAGTCGATCAAGAGTGTTGCAGCTTATTAAGATAAGTTTAGGTAAATATTTTTATCGAAGTACATTAACACATTCAAATTTTGAATTTTTTATAATTCTGACACCAACATAAGTGAAAGCTTACAAAAATGTATAAATACTTTAATCAAATTATTATCATACATCGCATGACTTTAATTAATCAGTAGATTAATTTAGATTTTAAAAGATAACATCATATATTATATTTATAAAATATCAAACAAATTTTCAATCAAACATTTACAACACAAAGTAACGACATAATGAATTTAGCAAAATTTCATCATTAGCGATGTCAGGAAGTACGTTAAATTATTACACCCGCACCCTTAATTTACCCCTGTACGGGGGAATGGTTGCTAAAGAAATGGTGGAATATTGTATTGTCACCTGAGCTAAATTGTGCAAAATTTCATCGATCGGCAATTTCAGGAAGTATGTTAAATTAAGGATACAAGATTTGAGGACAAACGTGAAAAAAACTGAAAAACATTGCGAGTTAAAATAAAGCAAGTAAATATATTCATTTTTATTTAATTTAATTCACAAAAACTATTTAGCCTATTTTAAAAATAAGAGAAAAAAAATTATTGCCAGTTTAGGACACTGCATCTTTTAAGAAGCTATGCCGTTATTGTTTTACACATTAAATAATTTTATTTCACTGGATATGATTCGTAGTTAAAACAAAGCAGTTTGTATTATAATTCTGTATGGACTGATAAAATAAATATATAAGTTTAATGACCTTATCATCATCATTGTAAAACCTTAAAATCCATGAACGGCGATCAGGCTATTTTTGCAACCGTCACTCCGGACAAAATGGAGTGGGTGGTACATGGATGTAATATACATTACGGTAATGTACACATTAAAACCGATTTTAATATGTTTCCATATTCTACACTTGTTTTTACTATTATTGTTGTTACTACTTTTTATTGTTTTTACTATTCTTCTTATTGTGTTCTTAATACGTGTTTGATATATCTGGATTATCGGATCATCCAGTACTTGCCCGATGTTATGTAATTTTACATAAATTTAATATGTGGATTTTTCTCTCTTATAGCTTTTTTCTTAATAGCAGAATTTCATTTATTAAAAACAAAGCATCCTAGCGAGGCTAGAAGAAAAAAAGTATTTCTGTGAATGTTTTTTAAACCACCACCACCAAGATCGGGTTGCATTTAGACCTCGTGTACATAAACTTGTAATCTATGACATGTCTATTATATCACATGTTACGTAATGTACTTTTACTTAATTTCTGATAGGTACTTATTAAATTCTACGAGAATTTTAAACAGAAGTTTTTTTTTTGTACAATTTGTTCTCATTTTGTGTACCTGTAAGGTGAAGTTTTAGTAGCAGGAGAACATATTAATAAAGAGCAGTTATTTGGATTATAGTTAAAGATTATGTTCAGTTAGGTCTACTCGTTTGTTATGTTCGCCTGGTATTTGTGTGATTTCAGAAGCTCCTTTCTGAGGATATATAATCGATTTGCTGCTCCCCGGCACAATTTTGGTTTGGTGCTGCTGACTATTCTTCCGCGCTACCTACCATTTCTCAATATCCCTGGACGTCAGTCTCAATTTCATTAACTTATCCTGTTTTATATCTCGATTTTTATTTTTATTTTTCATTAGACATGTTTAAGGTGTGCAAGGTCATTTAAAAATGTTTTATTAGATTATTTAAAAATTACACGCCGTAAAATAAAATAAAACAATACAAATGGCACATGGAGTTTTTCAAATAGTAACTGCCAGTGGCTCAAACAACATAACCTTTTTAAATATATTGAAACAGTTGTAGAGGAATATACTACCTGTTTCCGGCGAATAACTATTATCCTGAGATTATTTTAAAATTACAAAAATACTTATAAAAATATCTTACTTCTATGATAATACTTCTGTAATTCCACCGTAATATAGGTATGCAATTTAACATTTATTTATTTTTTAGCTAAAATCTTACAGTTTTATAAATATATGCTACAAAATGTAGGTAGAGAACGAATCCCTTGGGTCGTCTGGTTTAGTAGTAGTGATATTTCTTTTCTCTTACTAAAAATATAATACCAGAAATATTGTAGCGTATGAAATAAAGGATATCAGTAAATAATTTGTTATCTCTCTATTTGAATATATTACATAAATTGTTTTTATTTACTTCTCCAGTAAAAAAAAAATTACAAAATTACCTTATCTGAAAGGCTTTTATCAGATATGATATCAGTTTTTTAATATTTAAATGATCAGGAAAAATCTTAAGCTAATGATTAAATCTTAAGTCAAAATTTAGCAGATTTTATCTGGTAATTCATTTCTAAAACGTGCATGCAACAAAATTTCTTAATGATTTTAATTATCTGGAATGCATTACTAAAAAAAAAAAATTATAAATTTTCTTTTAAATAGAATTTATAAAAATGCAGATGATCGTTCATTTATTTTTAAAGTTTATCAATTTTGTGGTTAATTAAATTTTATTATGAAATTTTAATAAAAATAAAATTTATAATTAATAAACCATCAATTTTTTTACTTAAATGAGATTTTAGAATACTTCTCTAAAAATTATACTAAATTTTATAAAATTTCACACACAAACTTTATTAAATTTTGGCAAATTACTTAAAGAAATATTAAATTGTTTATTATTTGTTACTTGATTGTTAGTAAACTAAAAATAAAATATTCCGACGATTTCTCGTGATCAGAGATAAAAAAAAAAATACATCTTAGATTGTAACATAATTGCAAATCATACAGATCATGTCAGCTGTGTGAGAGATCAGATAAAACACACGTGGTAAAAAAGCTACTACAAAGTTTGCCATGAATAAAAACGAGAGAATTATTTAATATTTAATTTATTTTTGGCGGTGGCGTTAAAAATTGACCGTGTGATAACTTTTATCGTCGCCAAAAAACTTTTACTTCATATTTTAAGTCACTATAAATAATAGCAGCTACTATTATAATAATAAAAAAAGGTTAATGACATTCATTATTGTATTTTCTCGTTCCGCACTGTCGATGGTTCTAAAGTTTTATTTTCTCTAAAATCGATAAGTCAAAAACTCTACTTCAAAGGAGATTAAAAATTGAATATTAAATGATTAAGTATTATTATAATGTTAATAATTTTGACCAGCATGGCGGTCAAAATTTCCTTCCTACAAATACTGAAATGTGAATAGTTAAATACTGTGAAACTATACATATAATTTTACAAGCGTTTTTATAGAATTTATCCATAGAAAAATAAATGACAATTGTAATATTTATTAAGAAAAAAGGTTATATTGTTATCATATTCAATAATTCTAAAGAAAGTATTAGCATTTTTTACTTCCCTGTACGAAGTAAAGGAAGTATTGTCATCGCGAAACATCTCAGTTTTCATATTTCAACGGAAATATCTATTTTGACCATCCCTGAGTCGATTTTGACTAGTTTCAGTGGGACGTCTTACGTACGCATGTATGTGCGTATATATCTCGCATAACTCAAAAGCGATTAGCCGTAGGATGTTGGAATTTTGGATTTAGCACTTTTATAAAATCTAGTTATACACCTCCATTTTTGATTGCAATAGAAATTAATATTAAAATTAATGAAATATTTTGATCTTAAAGGAAAAGCACATCGGTTCGAATCAGACTTCATCTCCTTTTGTTTTTTTTTAACTTTTATTTTTATTTATTTTTTTAACTTTTCGGTTTTTAATTTAAATATATTGATTTAATAACTATTAACCCGTGATTGTAAAAAAAAATACAATAAATAATAATGCATAGATAAAAAAAAAAAAAAAAATATTAGTGTAATAAAATTATAAGTAAAATAAAATAAAAATAATAGATTTGGTGAAACATCTGATTATTTAATTTTAATTGAAAATTATAATTTAGAATCGTATTATTTTTGGATTTTCTTAGCAAATTCTTACAAAAATTGTATATTTATTTTTAAAAAATAATAATAATTTTATTTCATTATTTGACAGAAAAACAAAATACATTTTTGTATTATATTCAGTTTAAAGCAATTGTTGAAATTTTTTTCACTAGAGCATAATATGTACAAGATTTCTGGTGTGTGTCAGATTTCTGGTGTGTCGTATAAATAAAAGTTAATAATAATTAAACTATTCCTTCAGTGAACTCCTGTAAACCGGTTACAAATATTAATTTTGATGGTACGGTGTAGAATAATCAATTTTTATTATTGGATTATTTGGTAAACAATTTATTTAAAGAGTAATCAAGGGGCTTTACTTTTACCTAATATTTCAGGTAAGATTGTTGAATTAATAATTGTATAAATATTTGATGTTAATAAAAACTAATATTTTAGCAATTGTTTAACTGGCAACTGGCAAGAATTGCAGGATCGTATCTCACTTTCAAATGAAATAGGTTTAAATGAAGTGCAACAAAAATGTGTATATATAATTTAATAAAAGTACAAGGATGTCATGTGATGTCCAAATCAGTTTTTACTGCTGTGTTCATCCAAAAAGCCATTGAATTAAAACTGAACAATAAACTTTACGTTACAAAAGTATATGAGGTATAAATTTTGTTCAATAACTTTTTAAGCCTAGTTATCTGGGCTTATAAAAAAATAGATTTTTTTATATAATACTAATGCAAAATGATCATGTAATAAAATATTTCAAACAGCCAATGGGTTCTAATCTCATGAGAAGGCACATAAATCAGAAATTGGAGCATTTTTTTGCTCCCCTACTCCAAAAGAAGGGTAATATGTATTTCTGAGTATTTTTTTTTTTACTTTTACGGTATGTGTTTGCATTTTTGTCACTATAATTCTAGTAGCAATTTTAATTAACTTCCTAAAAACAATTGTCTCAATTAGAAGAATAAAATTCATTAATGTCAAGTTCGAGAAAATAAAAAGATGTATTTTCTCAAATTCTAAAAATAAAAATTAATGTTCAGATCACTATAAACAAACCAATTAAAGTTAAGATTAATATTTTATTTCCACAATATTCTATATTTCCGCTAGGATTATCATAATTGATTTGACGGTCATTTTCTGCGTTTCCTAGCATTGTCATTCTACATTCTTAATTGACACGTTTAGGAGTACCTCCATTATTAAAATCTACTTTTAGATGCTAAAAATAATTTTAAGAATGGAGGTAATCCAAAACGTGAAAACTATGAATGTTACTTATGCTAGGAAAGGTATTTTGAAAAAACATGCAATTAACATGCAATAAATAATAATATAAAAAAAAAGAGTATTCCAATAATTATGAAAATTTGTACGAATAAGCAGTTTAAGTTAAATTTACACTTAAAAATAAAAATAAACAATATCAAATCACACATAAATCTTCTAAATTTTTACCGGTTAAACAATATCTAAAAAAAGAATCTTCATGAGGAATATAAAAATTTAATGATATGGATGCGGTAAGAAAATTGTTCTTCTATGTGGAATGAGAATGGGTTACACTACATTACCTTAAAACTAAATAAAAGTATAAACTTACACTATGATGCGTGCAAATGAAACTGGCTATCACTTTATAACTTTCTTCTTTCTCTTCCATCGTAATAAATGAAATTCAATTACTCTTTCCCTAAGGATGTATTGAAATTATACAGTAAAGATCGATTGTAGCTTGGAATTTTTTATTGTCGGGTTTTAATTAATTTTTAATATCCTGTTTATTTATGAAGTAAAACCGCATAGTATGAACGAAGCAAAGAGGACAGAGATCGTAAATTCTTTTTTTCCCAACAAATCTTTCTTTTGATGATACATATCAGAAGGATCGTCATTATTTCATTATATTACATACTCTTAATTTATCTTAGGCAACCGGCCAAAATTATTTTATTATTTATAATTTAAACTAGAAACAATGTATTTTATTTGCTGCATAAAGTGAGTAAAAAATAAAATTTCAATTTTGTTTACAAAAATTAAACAAATAATCTTAGTTACTCTAAAAAATAAATTATTAATCGCGCTTAAAGTATTATTTTACCATATTCATAGGTGTTATTAACTCTTAAAATGGAGTATTATGAGTTAACAGTACCCATTAATCGGAATAATTTTGCTACGTCTATGTCCAGCTAAATGGCCTCACTGAATTTGGTGTTTGTGTAAAATGTATCTCAAGCTACCTGAAACTATTTGCCAATGAATCAATAGTAAGTATTAAGTAACAGCTTACAAACTGGTATCATCGATTTGTCTCGGCCTAAACTATACGGTCCGCACCTTCAATGTCTGTCATGACAATGTGAGCCCAAGTGCCCAAGAAAGGAAAATATAATTTCTACGACAGAGATTCTTAAAAGCATTGAACACATCAACGTATATGAATGCGGTTTGAATAAAACTGTTTACATTGCGCCTGTCAATCTAAAAAATTTCGAAACGATCGTTTGCATTGATCCATTAAGTAACTATAATAAATGAATTCATTTACTATGAACATCTTAAACTGAAATTCAATTATATTGACTCAGAGAGGATTAAAAACTCTAATCTGAACTAATAACAAGCACTACAATAAATGAGCCCTTCTGTTTTGAATTCATAGGTTTAACATTCTAGACCCTCGGAAGAATATTGTTGGAGAAAGTAAAGAAGGTTTTGGAAAATAGAATTAACTAAAAACGAGACGCAGTGGAGAGTTTAAAGAGTGAAAATTATGAGATATAGATGATAATGTAACTAGTTTATAATAAACATTAAATCAGTTTTGCGCTAGACGAAATATATAAGTTAGTTAAGGCAAACGGAATCGTTCAACTGGACGCATAAAAATGAAGGCAAACTTGAAACTACTTTTAATGATGATAAACGGAATTATGACCGATAAAAAAGTGTTTATATGGAAATAAACAAGAGTTTTTGTTTTTTTGTTACGTCAACCGCATGTTGTTGGATATAACATAACCGGATAAAGTAAAATAGAATTATTATTCAAATATGAAATTATAAATATATAGTTGATTAATAAACTGAATTTACCGTTAAATATTAAAACATTATATGATGTTTTTTCATTCAACTGAATAAAAGATTTAAAATATAACTGCAAATGAAAGCAGTGTTCAGTTAACTTTTTTTAACTTGAAAGCATGTATTTTTTATTAAGCCATTTTTTTTTTGCATGCAAATACACGTTCAACTGTATTTTTTAATACGTATTTTGAAATTACAAAAGTTTTTGAATACGCTATCCTTTTTTATTAGAACAATTTTTGTTATTTGAAACGGCAGTAAACAACTCATTTTGTGGTTCACTGAGCGTGAACCACAAAAATGTTATTGTCAAAAAGTTAATGAATGTAATATTAATTTTTTTTTTTTTAAATTAAAAATGATAATCTTTCTCTTTGTTATAGACATTATTTGAATGAATGAAAAATATGAGCTAAAATGAACAGCTACCTTGTCCGCATTTGTCTGAGACAAACGAGCATAATAAGAGAAGTACATTCACACGTAACTGTATAAATTACATACATCAATTCATGCAGATGTGATTACATCTATTTGTATTTTACAAAAGGGGAAATATGGCACATACATGTATTCACATTCATTTGACATTTACAGATTCATGTTTCTGTTTAGGTATTTCTTTGTCATTTTTTGTTGGTGAGCACTTGTCCGTTGCGGGAGAGAGAGTGACTGAGCAGGAATGAAGATGGTGAAAACGTGGGAAATGTAGCAGGAGTTTATAAACATGGATTAATTTATTCATTCAGGTTTAAAAGTGAATGTATATGTTAGGTTTTTACATTAATTATGCAGAAATTCGCAGGTTTTATTTCTATATTCAAATAATACTAGGTTTACGTAATTTTACGTAAAACAATATTAAAAAATTATATTATTTATAGAATAAATAAATAGATATATATATATATATATATATATATATATATTAATTAGTCAAATAAATATTATTAAATTCTATTTTTTTTTTTCAATTCTGCTACCTTCTTAACGTAAATAATTATCATATTTACGTTTTTTTAGTCTACTTTCTTAAACGAGTATAAAGTATTTTTTCAAAGTGAATGCAGAAGTTTCCAGAAACACTTAATGATTTTAAAAAGTAATGAATTAATTAAAAATTTAACTCTGAAAAATCATTCTAATCTCTAAATTTATTTTTATATCTGTTTTGTTTGCATTAAGTAAAAGGTTTATTTCTGTATACACATTTAATATTTAAAAAAAAAGTGAAGAATTTAAGTTAAAACTTTTATAAAATACATATTCTTAATCAAACATAAAAACGTTTATTTGCGTGTAGTAGGGCAAGGAGAGTAGGAATATTTGTGAATTGTTATAAAAAAACCAACAAGGACTCATATCAAATTTAATTATCTCTAAAAAATGTACACAAGCTTTAATTACCATTGTTAACTTAAATCATAAATTTTAAAGACAGTGGAATTTCGATTAACTTTTGTATTAATATTATTGCAGACCAAATCTTTATTTTAATGTACAAATAAATAATAATATATTTTCGTTCATTAAGAGACTAATAAATAACACCAATTTAGTCTTAATCACCATTTTCTTTTGTTTCAAAGTTTTGTTTACAATCGGTTACATTTTTGTTGAACCTTAAGTAAATTACATCACAGAAAATGACATTATAAGGTAATCCTCGTTGAGATTTCTCAAAAATTACATATAAGTGCTACATAGAACTTCTGAGGGTAAAACGTAGAATGTACACAAAGTAATTCAGGAGAACTGTACTGTCAGGAGTATAATAGAAAAAAAAATATCAACAAACAAGAATCACAAAAATGGAAGATTGGTGAAACGCTTAGAAAATAAAAAATAAACGAAAAAAAAAACAGTTAAAAAAGGATGAGAAAACAGAAACAGAGAGGAAGGGAATGAAGGATTGATTAATTAATGCACAACACTCAGCAGGTATAATTACACTACAGAGTAACTAAGGTCCAGAACATATAGCCGCTTAAGTCTTCTAACATTCTCCCCGTTTACCAGAAGATTTACCCCCAAATGGTTTACGTGGAGATTTAGCCGAAGATCATAATATGCTATATTTATTCAGCATTTCCTTGAGCGTAACATAGACCAAAAAATTCGTAGATTTTACTTGCTTATCAGCCTTGCTTTGTGATGCTGTTGTCATTTTGTTTCTATTCCTCTACCTTCTATTGCTGATTTTCATCAGTCACAGAAACTATTTGACAACAGCGAAGTTCATGCTGAATATTCGTTTTACCAGCTTCTTATGCACGAATACTCACAGAATTTTGGTCAGATGTTTATTTGCCATAACGGCTTTTAAATGATGATGAATCTCATTAGAATTCACTTTTTCTGCTCCTAAAAACTGAAATATTATTATTTCAGAGGCGTCGATATAGCAGGCGTACCTAACTCCATAACAATGGCAACTGACAGAAAGTGAAAGGGCGTGAATTAACTAGTTTTGGAGTGTCAATAATAGGGAAATGAAGCTCCACTACTAATCGTAGGCTCGAACTTCATAATGATGATTAAAGAAATGGATAAATATGGTACAATAAATTTAAAATTCCCTTCATTATAGCAGGAAGCAATCATCATAAAAATCTGATCTCCAATGTTTAGTGCTTATTCATGAATTTTGGGATAAGATGAAAGGGACTCTGAACAGTAGAAATATCTCTAACAGTTCAATAAATTTTGTTCTTTGCCGTTTTGTAAAATTTCCATGACATCAATCAAATTCCTTCAAAGCTAATTACCAGAGCTATTTTCAATGAATGTTTTATTCTCGTAAGAGAATTTTTCTGGTAGTGCTTCATCAAATTTAGATCGTACTATTCAAAACCCTTTTCTCCAATTTTCTGTAGTTATCCGGATTATTCGTGCAGTCTTAAACTTTTGTTACAATGTTATTATAATTTAGTAATTAGATTTAAAATCTCAACTAATTTTAACAAACCTTTTTCAAAGATTTAAATGCAAAATATGTATTTCGCTTTTGTAAAAAGTTCAGAGAATAATAAAGAGAAACAAACTATGTCTCTTGGAAAAGAGTAGTAGATGTTTATTTCTGTTTAAGCACAATTACCGAACTCATGTTATGTTTGAACTGTCAACTCCTGCTTACGACATACCCTCAAGAGATGTAGAGATATAATTGTAGTACCCGGTGTTAACAGTAGACAAAAGGATATGAATAATCAACTTGACATCACAGATAGCAATCTACGGAGAACCAATTTCCAGTGTCAGACGTACGTGTAAATGTTTATGTTTTTAAATAAAATAAAGTTAATTAACAAAGAGAAATGATAATGCGGATGTTAAAATATTGAATATTCAAAGCTAAAATGTGTTACCTGTTAAAAGTATGAGATCTTATTACACACTGACTTTAGCAATGTTAGTTTAGAAATAAACTTTGTTTTCTTTATATATATATATATATATATATATATGTGTGTGTGTGTGTGTGTGTGTGTGTGTGTGTAATTTATTTTTTTCTATGGTACTTATCTTCTACCTGTAAATGATGTTTTTGGAAGTTTGAATTATAATTAGTGGGAATTTAAGATAAAATTCTCGTTACTAAATTTAGTCTAAACCATGTTTCATTTCAAACTGGAAGGAAATCTTATTTTTTAAGTAAGAGCTTATTTTGCCAGCTGGAATTGAGATTGTAGAAACTATGTTTGAAGATAATTTTGCCAAACAATTGCGGTCCATACCTCTATGAAATGATACTGTTGCCAGTCGAAATTGTGATGTAGCTGAAGATGTACAGCATTAGTTTTTCGGGAAGTTGCGTGACAAATTGTTTTCAATTTAGTTTGAAGAGGCAACAGGTAGCAATAAAGATGCTTTTTTAATTGTATGTTTGATTTTGTGATGGTATGTCAACAATAGAAAACAACTTTTCTGCAAACCAGTAGAACTCAAAGCAACAGCACATGTTCAAGGCACAACTGTATGCGCCTCCATGTTGTTCATCCGTATCAGCATATCAGGGATGATCATTTAAATTCTGACCGAACAGCGTCTTGGTGCTGCTTGTTGTTGACGTACATGAGTTTCCGTATCTCTTTTTTACAAGAAGTGTTCATTGTCAGGTATGGTGAGGTCTGGCCTAGGCAATGAAAAAATTTCATTGGGGGTCTGCAGACATTCACAGCGGAATGCGCTGCAGCACCATCTTGCTGAATCGTAATGATATCAGCGATCACTTTTGCCGTAAATTCTGGAAACAACCACTCGTCGATCATTCTCAGATAACTATGTTGTTGCGTCATCCAAAAAATAAGAACCAAGGAGTTGTTCAGCTCAAATCATAACATGATGCGGATGGTATTCGATTTCCTCAAAAAAGTGAGAATTGTCTTTTGTCCAGAAAAAAACAATTTGGTTACGAGAGCTTCCATAAATCTCAGACTTGTCTGAGAACATGACCTTTTTTTATCGTTTGCTCTCGGAAAGCGTTCAAGCAATTATTCACTGACATGCATAAACTCGTCTATCAAGATCATTGTCATTCAACTCATTAACTGTGGCTGAATGAAAACATTTAACTTTCAAGTCTCCTTCTGCATACGGTCTCACATTGTCGATCTTGGAATGCCTAACACTGCAGAAATTTTGCGCGTTGATTTCATCGGTGATCATTCAATCTATGCCTCTACAGCAGCAAACGTCTGAGCCCGAGTGCTCGACCTCCCACTGCGTGGCGCATCAAAAACACTTCCCGTTGCAAAAGCCTTCTTATTACATCACAGTAATGTTTACCGTGATGGTGATGATTTCCCAAAACGTATAAAGAAATCATTCATAATGTTTTCTAATGGTTTACCAGTGTGTGGACTTTCGTGGACCCACACACAAGCTAACAAACGCTCTTCAGTAGTGAATGTACTCTTATTCGCCGTCGTTCCACACTCGACTACAACTAAAGTCTTCCTACCATGAATGAACACTCCAGATGATCCTTCCCACCTTTTCCAGCAGCAGTGAGCGATATCAGCGGTGAAAATTGTTTTTGCCTAACTTCCTCGCTGTATTATTTTTTTACTTCGTATTATGAAACTCCTTGTAATGTATATACATCTTACATAAATAAATAGTAAATAAATAAATAAACCTGGTGAATTCTTGTTTAGATAAAATTGCTAATTCCTGTCGTTCAGAACTGTTACATATACAAAACGAAATGCAAATCTTGAATTTTTCTGAACATGAATACTTTTTCAAACTTTTAAACAAGGTAATTTAAAACCAGTAAATAATTTATATGAGTTCAATATATATATTGTAAGAACTTAAAAGAATTTGTATTAATTTCAAAAATTCATGACACAGATAGTTAAAGGTCAGTATTAATTATTGCAATAGTGAAACAAATCTTATGATTACTGCGTTCGGTAGAACCAGATAGAAGAAGATAACAAAAATTAGGATGTCAGTTGAAAAATTTTAAGTAAGAAAAAAAGGAATTGAATGCTTTTAACGAATTACCGAATACAAGAAGTCGGATAGACCAATTATTATGTTGTAGAAAAGCTGTTATGTTGTTTGCCAATCTAATGGAAAAAGATTGATGAATATTATTAAGAACAATTTAAATGTAAAATAACAGTGGCATATATAACAGTCATCATTAGCGTAGGAAAAACAACGGATTTGTTACAAATGAAAGCAGCATTGTTAATTTGAAAGCAATAGTATATAGTGAGTACTGACGTACAAATGAATCTAAAGAATCTCATTAAACCGGTTAAAACCAATTCCGAACTTCCAGCTAGGGTTGAAACGAACTTTAACAATGCATCGTATCACAGTAGTTGAAAAAAACATTTATTATTTCTAATTAAACTGTTTAATATTTGTAAACGAATTAATCATCCTACACTGAACCTCATGGAGCTGATATATATCAACTCTACAAATACGAATTTGTGAATTACTATATAGGATTTTGAAAAATTTAGTAACAAAAAAAAGCGTAAGCGGATATATGAACAACGTAATATATACATTTCAAGAAAGAGTGAATTCCTTTGCAAAGGTACAAAAAACAAATACTTGCAGTCAGTTCTTGAAAAAAAGGAAGAATTGTAAAGGTGAATATTTTGTAGAAATTTATTGATTCGTTTACAGTAAATGACGATTATTAGATGTGAATAATTCTGACGAGAATAATTTTGGTAAAGGCAAAGATAAAATGATTGCGCTGAACCATTGTAACAATTAACGAAAGTCATAAATATTTATAGTTATTTTATTTTTAATTCTAGAATAAATAAAATATTTTTGGTGTAATAATATAAAAATAAAATCTTTAAAATTCTCCATTTCCTAATTATTTCAAAATTCCTTTCGTCACAATACTGGAATCATTACTCAAAATATATCTTAAAATTTTTATCTAGGAAATATATTTAGAATGAGAAAACAAAATGCTTACAGGAGGAGTAGTACATACAATATGCAATCTTTGTTTAAGTGAGGAGTAGAGGGAGTCGAGCTAAAATGCAAGCTACAGCTGCGTTCATGGTAGTTTGTAGAATTAGGAAAACGATGGGTGGAAATAGAATAGCGCTGTTCTTTTCCATAGAAAAGTATTACATTAGAAAACGTGTAGTGAATTTTATTGTTTGATCTTGTAAATAATAAATTTTGATATTACTACTAAGTCAGTAGTTGTTAGATACATAGTCGATCTTTTTTGTAATCCAGGCACACCTTAAAATATACGAACTACTAATAAAATAATTTAAGATCAAGCGGTATTTTGAAATAAGTCTATAAGAATGATGAAATAAACTGCAAGATAATTTGACTGAGTAAAAGATTACGATTAGTAATTATCTTAATAAGATAATATTGACGGAAAGTAAATATTTTAAAATGCTAACAAATATTAGAAACTAAATATAAGAAACTCTACACAACAAAATTTATAATTATTCTTATACACTGAGTTTTTCAAGATATCCATTTAAAACTAGAAAATAATCCTTAATAAATATTTGATGAAAAAGATCTATTCAGTATTTTTCAACAATTACAATAAAAACAATAGTGTAGAGTTTCTCGTTACAAGATAAATGAATAATTTATTCTTCTCATGAGATTCATCATTTATAAATACAGCAAGATGCCGATTATCCAGATAACTCGATTTCGAACGTAATTGAAGAAAGAAATTTAAAAAAATATATATTTTAACTAAAATACTTTTACTGTCAAAATATTATAAAAATGCATTTTGAATTGAGAATCTATTTAAAGCGTATTTAAAAATTAAATGGAAGTTAAACTATTTCAATCATTTATCCGATGGATTTTTGCACTTTTTAAAATATTTACTGTCCAAGAAATTCTGAAATAAATTATATTAAATGATAAATAATTTTTTTTGGATAATAAAACATGATAAGGCTGCCGAAATTGATCATGAAGATGAAAAAAATATTACCTAACATTTATAAGAAATTTTCGTTTGTATAGAAAATTACATCCAGATTGTCAGTGAGTAGCTCATTCTCAGTGTCAGAAACTCTGAAATCAATTTTTGAGCTGTTACAAGATTGTAAATGTAATTCGAGAAGGTGGAAGATGTTGCATTTGAATAAGTAGAGGCTACAGATCCAAAGCCAGTATATGAGAAGACATGACGAAGGTTGCTTGAAAAATTCTTGTCTGACATAAAGTGATTGGAAAGATACAGAGAATACGTTTCTGTAAAAAATCTGTAATTAAAGGGATAGGTGAGATTAAATGTTTAGTGCTTATTCATAAATTTTGCGGTAACATGAAAGGAATTCTGGTTAATAGAAATATTTTTCTATAAGCAATCTTTAAATCAAGTGATTTCCATAAAATTAAATAATAAATAATAATTTAATAATGAACAATTTTAAGAATCCGTTTGAAATATTATCGGCATTATTTATAACATAATCTATATTTTTAGATTAAAAATGTTTTCTTTAATGAAATTATATAAATGCTTGATAATTTTCTGAAATAATCAATTTTCTTTCACTTTTTAAAAATAATTTATATTTCAGTACATATTTCCTACTTTTTATAATAATAATAATAATAAATGTTATAATTATAAATTAGTATAATTATTATTATTATTATTATTATTATTATTATTATTATTATTATTATTATTATTGTTGTTGTTGTTGTTGTTGTTGTTGTTGTTGCTGATCTATATGGCGGAATGGTAGTGTCTCGACCTTTCTTCAAAAATGGCATTTTTCATACTATACAAAATTCATTATCATTCATCTAAAAATTACAATAAAAGGGTGTAAGCCTTTTCTTGCTATACAAATAAATAAGGTATTATTGCATTATGGTATTAATTACAGTAATATAAAATTTTAATGATGTGTACGTAAAATAGTAATGGGGTTTTAAATGGTCATACTCATAGCTTCGGAACAAAACATTGTAGAAAGATGAAAAAGATGAAATGTAAGATGAAAGATGAAATGTTTCTCTTTCATTTAACATAAAAATGAAAAAGAAACTCTCCAAGCTTCTTATCTGTTCAGTAGATTTTGATGTGTGCTCTCTTAGTTGCTCTGCAGACGTCAAGACGATATTCAGTCTTTTGTCGTACAGGGCAGAGAACATCCGACATGATAGAAGAAACAGCTACAATGATACTTTCTTTTAAATGGTCCAGATTTCAAACTTAAACGGAATACATTTGTGTTTTTACAAAACCCCAAAATTAGAAATCCATGGGGTGTAAAGTCTGGAGACCGTGGAAGCCTGGATCCACCCTTCTTGTCCGAACTATCGCTGAGGAAATGTTTTGTTAAGAAAATCCTGCACGATTGAGGTAAAATGTGAAGGAGCTCTGTCTAACTGGAAAATGGAATTCTCCTGTATTTTGGGCGCTACATACTCTAAATAAACACATAGCATATTTTCTAACATATCCAGGAAGATGTTCCTCGTTATTTTTTTTCAACAAAAAACACCACACGTTCACTTTTTTGCTGTCACGCTGATGTTCTGTAACTACATATGGAGGTTTAGTACTCCATATACGAACATTATGCCGATGTACTCGTCCAGAAACATGAAACTATGATGTATCAGTGAAAATGAACTTATCCTAAAAATCAGCATGCTGCTTTAACCTATCCAAAATGTCTACGGGGATCTTCATTGTACATATGTCGGTATTCACGCCTAATACGTGTAACTGACTCGAACATAACAAGCCTCAACACACATTAAATCTTCCTCTGCAGCGCAATGATGATGACCAACGCGCACGCACTGCTTTAGTGTACTAGAAACACAACGCGCATGCTTTTGCTTTCTCACACATAAACTTGCAGTGTAATTATTTCATTTCGCACGCACTCACTCACTCATTCACTCACTAACGCACATGCACGCGCACGCGCGCTACACATACAAACAAACACACACACGATCTGGATCTGTTTCTTCGTACGTCGTGCAGCAGTGTGTCCGAATTTCTGACATCAGGAGCACAGCAATAAAGTCGGGATAATCGGACGTACGCTTCGATATCGGTTGATTTTCTCTAGACACCTTCGTTTGGTAAACAATATATTACTTGTTTTTCTGGTCTCCTTTACAGGTTCTCCTTCAACATCGGTGATGCCTCGAGCGATCACGAAATGGTCTTTGAGAAATTACCTTCCTTCCTGTTGATTACTAAATACTTTGGAATCGATCCGATGCTCTTTGGTCGAAATTTAGTTTGATCCTTCTATATCTGGACAACACTCTTCTTTTTCACTAAACTCTACCCTCTTTCTTCGCTTCGATTTCGAAGATAAAGGCTTTCTAATAAGAATGTTTTTAGGTGCACCCTCTGTTTTTACGTAAACGGTGTGGTAGAAAAATATCCATAAACTATAACATTTTCAGTCAATATGTAATAAGGTTCTGGCAGAGAGACGGTTGGGCGTGCCCCCAATCAATGATCCTGCCTGGTTCCTCCAGTCAGCCGCCTCCCACAAATTTAACGTGTCGGGGAGTCAGGTACGGCCTCACCCACGAAACCGACATCCCAGGGTTCGCACAAGCAAAAAGGACTCCGATACCCTTACCCGTAGGACAACCCTGCCAAGGGCTGAAGTGACTGACTCACGCTGAGCGGGGCGTGAGTCAAGCTTACCCTTAACCCAGCTCCACAACCGGGAAAAGGATCAGGCACTCCCTGTTCGCCCTCCACTCAGCGTCGGCAAACCGATCACGGTTATGTCTCCCGCCACCGCTGTAAACAGCAAAAACGAGAAGCGCAGTCGCAACGAGCTCGGACAGCTCGGGACTACCTACTCCACAGGTGAACTCCTGAGCATAACCATACCCCCTTGGCCGACATAAGTGAAGGCACCATAGCATCATGTCTTTACCCGCCTGACGTGTGTTTAGATGATTATTATTATTATTGTTATTATAAATGAACATAGTTCTTAAAAATATAAATTTAGCGCAATAAGTAGTTTTTCGTTCTACTAAATGTATATTCACTATTATTTTCTTTGCAATTATGCTCTATTTTAGCAAATAGAGCAGGAATATGTACATATTTAATTTATAGTACCTGTTAAAGTTATAATACTGTATTCATATGTATTTAATTAGAAAATCCAGCTTATTTGTAAAGTAATTGGAAAATTGAGTTTTATATATATTTTTGAATTTCATATATATATATTTACTAAAAATGTTTACTTTGTTGTTTTTGATCAATATTTATGTGTATACATGGTACATACCAGTACATATCTGGTACAACATTTTTATAACTTCCATACAAAATATTTTTGATCGTTTTGCAAAATGAATTAACAATGAAGTGTAATTAATCTTATAGGTAATATCTATAACAAAGCTAATTAATGTAGAACCCCCGCAGTGAAAGATCTATTCTGCTACATTTAATTAGGTAGGTCATTTAGAAAGAAGAAGGCACGCATTAAGTTGTTTTAGTCAACTTTCAAGTGTCTTAACAGAGACTGTCTCAGAATAATAAGTTACTGCTCAGGCGATCTTTAAACTTGCCTACTCATACTCTTCACAACAATCTTATTGATCTCGTACACCAAAAACTATTAAAATAAAACTCAGATAATAATAGTAATCTTACAAAAAAAATCCCATAAAATAACCGTTTTATAACCATAAGAAGCTAATAGTAATTTCTCTGTTAATTTGAATAAAATTAAATAAAAATACATTTCTTAGTTAACCGTTTTCATTGTTTGTCAGAAAATTTTTCTGGTCTAAATATCTGTAAGTAAATTTTCAAATTAGTCTCAAATAAGATACTTCCCTATAAACAAACTTCCGAAAGGATCTTTTTCGCTGTTTATTCATTTAAATCTTTTCTGATGAACAGTATTATCAGGTTGAATGTACTGTAAGTATTTATTTGTAAAGTCGAAAGTTTCCGAAGTCTAAGGGAATTTTTTCACTAGTAAATTGCCGTTAATTATGATTTGTTTTTGTTGAATATATCGTTTCTATGTTTATAATTCTTTTTCTTTATAGTTGTACATTTTTTCTGATAGTATCAAATTGGCTTATAGTATTTAGGCTATTCATCGGCCTGTCAGTAAACTATTTCTGTTGAAAATTTCTATTTAGATTTCATTAGAATTTTAAGCGCTAAAACTAAATAAAATATCAGACAGATAAATACCGTTGAATGATCAAAATTGAAAAAATCAATTGTTTTAATTTTTGTAAAAGCATCTGTATAGTTTACGCAATCTAATTTATAAACTGTTTGAAAATTACATATTTTGGAAAAATATGTCAAATTACCTGAAGGGGTAGCAAACAATAAACTACTGCGGTATTATGAATTAGTGATATTTTTTTCAAACATTAATAGTAGTATGTCAACCAATTTAAATACTTAATAAACATTAAATATTTAGCAGTTTAATTAAAGAGAGCTAAAACTCATAATCTAATTTATATTAAAATTACAATTATAATATTTTATTATAGAGATACATATTTTTCATTAATATTTTGTTTGTAATATATTTTTTGCAATAAAATTTTGTAAAATGAATTTTCATGAATTTTTAATTTTTCATTAAATAAATATTAACAATGAAATAAAAAACAAGTAATAAAATAAAATCAGAAACAGATGTTATTATGTAAAAAGTTAAAATACATTCGGTGTTTTTTACCGCTTAAAATGTTCACCTTTTATCTTCAGATTAAAAAAAGTAAATTCATTTCATTTAAGCATCAGATTAATAAAAAACATAGAATTTTTCATTTAGTTATTTTATTTATTATACGCCCACATTAAGTAGCACGAATTCTAACTGAAGGATTAAAAGGTTACAAAGGAAACAAGTCCGCATTCAAAAACGTTCAGGATAAGTGTGAGGCAAAACATCCACCATGATATGCCCACACCATACAAAAATGACGCTTACTTGAAATTATACTGACGTTTTAGCAAAAGTTGCTTGTCCCATCATACAATTCTCAATAACTTGTGTCCTTTTGCCTCAAGCAAAGAAATTTTAACACAAAAATAATTAAATACACTCACAGCCATTAGTCAACTGCTGGGTAGTATTTTCCAAACAGGCTTTAGTACCAGCATTGTACTTCTAAACAGCTTACTCTCGAGTTGCATTTGCGCTTCCATTATGCACACAGTATTATCACTGTGTTTAGAAATTCTCTTTCATGTTGATGGATCAACGTCTGAAAAACAGTCTCTGATAGAAGTTTTCAACATATCAACATTCTTTGGTAGCAAAGGGAAGATTTTTTCTTTGATTACACTGGTCAACAATGATTTTATTACATGGTCAATATTTTCTGAATTTTAATTTACTGGGCGTCGATTCCGAATATAAAATCAGAATTTTCCTATCGGCTTCAGATTTTTTGTAATTGCTGTTCCTACTTTCCAGCAAGTAAAGGTGCATGAACAATGTAAGTACAATAAGATATTTATTTTATTGTAGCAGTTAAGCTGTTTTTTTTTGTCTTTTGTTATTTGACTGGTTTTATGCAGCTGTTCAAGATTCCCTATCTAGTGCTAGTCGTTTCATTTCGGTATACTCCCTACATCCTACATCCCTAACTGTTTGTTTTATATATTCCAAACGTTGCCTACCTGCACAATTTTTTCCTTCTCCCTGTGCCTCCAATATTAAAGCGACTAATCCAGGATTCCTTAATATGTGGCTTATAAGTCTGTTTCTTCTTTTACTATATTTTTCCAAATGCTTCTTTCTTCATCGATTTGCCGCAACACCTCTTCATTTGTCACTTCATCCACCCATCTGATTTTTAACATTCTCCTATAGCACCGCATTTCAAAAGCTTCTAATCTTTTCATGTCAGGTACTCCGATCGTTTAAGTTTCACTTTCATATAAAGCTACGCTCCAGACATATACTTTCAAAAATCTTTTCCTGACGTTTAAATTAATTTCTGATGTAAACAAATTATATTTCTGACTGAAGGCTCGTTTCGCCTGTGCTATTTGCCATTTTCTGTCGTTCATGCTTCGTCCATCTTTAAGCTGCTAAATAAACTATAATTTATCTGGATTGATAAAGAGCCATGAAAAATAAGTATTGTTATTATTTACATAGCAATTAAAACGTTTACAAATGATGCACATATGATTCATGTGATAGTTTTTTTCTAAATGAAATTATGTCACCCACTAGGTTGCACGGTATTAGTGCCGTAGCGCAGCGTGTATGAATTTTGTTTTAGTGACTCAGTGCTGGATAAAAGACGGCAAACGATAAACAATGTATCATTCTGGCTAAAAAAATCTCAAATACACGGACTACTATTTTTTATAACGAAAATATCAGGGATAACTCCTAAGACTAGACAAACCCTTAAATATCTTGATGTTCTCTCTGTTATAAGACCAGTGCGTTACAGTTCACAGTTTCCAATTCCAGTACCACCAAAAACATGGGAATTAAATGAAGATGAAACAGTTTTTGTCGAAGGTTTTATAGATTTGGAAGATGAGGAACAAAGGAGAACCATAATTTTAGAAGATACAAATACTGAACCACATTTAATTAATCAGTCAAAATTAAATAATGTCGTTCATGATCTAAATTTTTCCAAGAATCAAGCAGAAATTCTCGCATTATGACTGAAAGGCTGGAATCTTTTACAATACAATAAATGCCTAAGTGCTTTCCTTGACAGCCAATGTGAATTTAAGGTTACTTCTTCCAGTAAGAGGACTTATTTTATTTACTGATGTAGAATCTTTATAGAATCTCTGGACATAAGCACTATCCTGATGAATAGTGACTTTATAGACTCCTCAATGCGTAGTTTGAAAGCAGTTCCTCTTTATGTTGGAAATAATATCCCAACAATCCCTTTATCCCATAAAGCTCACTGAAGAGTCATATGAAGATATGAAACTTGTGTTGGTTATGATTCAGTATTAGAAACCATTGCTGCATATTTGTGGAAACCTAAAACTGATACCTCTGTAACTTGATGTACAACTTGAGTATACTAATTTTATTGTTTCTTGTGTGAGTGAGACAGCAAAGATAGGAAGAATCATTATATAAAAAAAAGAGTGACTAAAAAGAAAAACATTGACTATACGAGAAAAAAACGTTGCGAGTCCAACACTAGTAAAACCTGAAAAATCTTAACTTCTGCCATTTTTTTTTCAGAGAATAATATGAATGATTTGTAGCGTGTGTGAAAATGCCATGCCCGGGATTCGAACCCGGAACCTCCGGATGAAAGGCTACCACTCGAGATGCTACCACTCGCGCTACGAAGGCCGGCTACACGTGCTTAACGTGTAAAGCTTTTAATGAAAAACTTTTGTTAAAGGAATGGGTTGTGATGAGACAGGATTTTACTTTCTAAAGAAGTTCCCTAATATAACGGATGCTAAGATAAAGGAAGGTATATTTGCTGGACCGTAAATAAAAAATCTAATGAGTGATATCAAATCTGAAGACAGTTTGAATGATTGTGAGGGTGCTGCGTGGAGATTTTGTAAACAACTTCCTTGGAAATCATAAGGCAGATTTCACTAAAGGATTTCTGAACTTCTTAAAAACTATAAAACACTTAGATGTAATATTCCACTAAAATTTACTTTTTAGATTCTCATCTGGATATTTTCTCACCAATTTTGGAGGTGTGAAAGATTAACATAAAGAACTCTTTCACCAAAAAATATCCAACATGGAAACACGCTAATAGGAATATGAAACTCACAAATGCTGGCTGACTACGTTGGAATCTCAAGACTGATGTATCTGCAACAGATTACACTAAAAAATCCAAAAGAAGCAGATTATAGGCATGTTGAAATTGGCGTCAAGAATACTAAAACTAAAACTGTTATCTAATACTAAAACTAATACTAAAACTGTTATCATTCTTTTATTAAACAAAAATGAAATTTAGTTTACCATTGTTATGTAGTGACAACAAAATTTCAAGTGAGATTTTTGTCCATTTTTTTACCAAAGAAAGTTATCTCAGGTCGTTGAATTTGGACTTCTAGATTCGACTAATAAATAAGACCGCATTAGCTGCAATTTAGACGCTTCTGAGCGCATGTTTTATTCCTTAAAGTAAATTACATTATTGATTTGTCACGATTAAGTTGTTCCAGCTCTTACACAAATTTTCAATTTTGTTGATGTTTACTGTGAACAGGACTAAATTGAATTTTAGTTTTTTGACATGCTTAATGTTATATTAACTGTTTGAAATAGGATCCTGACCGTCATAAAAGGAAGTCAGAATTTCCTTTGTTAAACGATGGAGAGTATTGCATGAATTCCATATTTTTTTTATCTTTTTCTTCCAATTAGTGCTTATATCATTAAAATCTATCAATTGATAAAAAGGGACTGCCAAATGCCATGCTCTAAAGGTGCTGTTAGGCTTCCGTCTTAAAATTTTGATGTTTCACTACGACTGAATATGCTTTACAAGAAGTCACGTCAAGTTTTAAATGATTTCGAGATATATTGTAGATAGTTAGTCTATTTACAGGTTTAAAATCTTTGACGATAATTTTATATTTTACACTCAAGGAATGTATAGATCAGTAGAGTTTGAGTTCGTGTCGTATTTGACTGAATATATTCTATAATCGTTCTCAGTGAGATAGCACAGAAGGAATTTTGGGTAACCAAAGAAAGTTATTTGCTTTCTTACTAGTATTTTACGTATGGAGTGAATTTTATATATTATATTTATGATTTTGTGCTTTAATTAGAGAAAAAATCGCTTGTACATTAAAATTCTAGTACAAAATTTGAAAAGATAAAGTGATGTTAAGGCCGTCTTCTATTGATTGATACATAATGGGCCTTGGTTCTCAATCTTTTTTTTGTTCAATTCAAGAGTTATATATCGATGTGAGTTATACATGATGTAGAGGTTTAAAAGCACCTTCTGATGCATCATTATGGGTTCATAACCTATCGCAATGTGGCGTAAAGAAGAAGAAACAAAGATTAGTTAGTGCTCAGTTTAGAATTTACTTGTTAATGGAATTATTAAAAATAAATTTAATTTCGTAAATTAAATAATACAAGCTCTTTGTATAATTACAATGTGCAATATTAATTTTAAGTAATTTACAAATCAAACCAGAAGGTAGCCATCGAAGTTCATTAAATAACCAAATATATCATTAAATAAACGCATCAAAACAATTGACATACATTCAATCATGCATATTATTTTGATAGGGAATGTTCGGAAAACATTATAATTAATTTTTGTAAAATATTTTCCTGTTTGATTAATATAAATAGTTTAAAAATTATTATTTTTTAACTGAATTGATTATTTGTGATATATAAACAAATTATAGAATAAAATAAATTAATAATCTGTGATATCAAAACACGTTATCAGTACTGGATGGTTAGTAGTCATCTCATTATTTAGATCACATGTAAAAGAAAGTTTGGTAACTCCTCTTTTAATGTTTTGCCGTGTTAAAGGTATTCATTTCTGAAATAATTTATACCTCTCGTGAATGAGATATAAAATTAAAATAAAACTAAATATACACTATTTTATTTCATAACTTAATATTTCAGGCTTTAAAAATTTTAAAAATCGATTCTTAATAATAATCAAAACGTTTTACCGAAGTCACGTTTTCACAATTTGTCTATCGTCTTCTTTCTGCGGGTAATAAGAGGAAGCTAAAATAGACATGAGAAAAGTTTTGGTGTTTGATTCTTTTACAGTACGATTCTTGTTATAAATGTAAAAATAAGTTTGGCATCTAGATAGGTTGTTAAATAAAAGTCATCTTGAAAAATATCTAAAAACGGAACTTGAACTTGTTAATTCACTCTGAAGTAATTCACTTTTCAGAGACGACTAATTACGTAACTTATTAACCTTCGGTTAAATATATTGCAATAGAAATTCCGATAACAAATTTTATTATTCGTTTCTGTTATGGTTCAGATATCAGAAAATATTTATTATTGAATCAACAAGAAATCGTAAGTGTAACGTATTTTCAATGTGAAATTTTAGGATAATAATTTAGGATAATAGCTTTGAATATATTTTTCTTATTTATTAATTGATCCATTATTTTATATGTATTTTCCCCTATTGATCTGTTATTTTTATTGCAGCACACAACTAGGCCGAAGCGATTTTAACGAAAAAAAAAATTAGTACAGTCTGCATTTTATGTTAATGTTAAATATCCATAAAATGTACCCTACAAAAATGTATATAATAAATATACATTTTTATTTAAACTTTATTTTGTGCATAAAGAAATATATTATGATTGTAATTATGAAACAATATATTAAGATAAACACAGAGTGTGTGACTAATTTTCAATTAAAGTTTCGATACAGATGAGCATATTTAATTAGTTAATAATTTTTATATTAGAAAATTTAAAATTTGTTAAATGAAATTCATTTTTACAGAAACAAAATATATGTTTGTTGTGATGCTTAAGTTTATTTTGTGATAAAACAGATTTTTTGATGCTAGTCCACTTACGTACATTACTGTTAAATGTGGGATTTCAGCTGTCTACATTTCAGTTGAATTTAAATTTTGAAGATATTGATATAATCATGCAGAAGTTCATCAAACGCATACAGTTCAGGATTTTTTTTTTTTTTGTTTCTATAAGTTAAACTGCAAATATAATTTTAGTGCAAAAATGAAAGAATGTTTTCTTAACCAGTTCTCCTTTTCAACTTTTCTTGCCTTGGATGTAGGAATTTTTCTAATATTCTGGATGTGATCCGGTGCTTTTTCAGTAATTATCATCCAATTTTTCGGAATTATTTTGGATTTTTTTTCGGTTCACTGTAAGTAATTAATATGATCGTAGTATTCAGAAATAGTTCTACTTGTTTATCGAGTAGATAAGGTAGAAATCTCAGTTCTCCTCCAAAGTATGTATATTAATATACTATATCGTAATAAGGTAATTTTGTAAAATATAAGAAATAAATCTTTAATTGTTTACTTTAACATCCTCCGAACTTACGAACAGGGAAATCTACCCACAGTTGTTTTTAAACTTTTTTTTTAAATAAATGCCGATCCTCTTATTCTTATTTTTAAAACTGATTCTCCCTGTTTTATAGTAAAGACCCAGTCTTTTAATTAATCTGTAGTTTGCCTTTTTAGTTTTCGGTGTGCATAGGTAATTTGAGTTCATTTATTTCTTAAATTAAACTAAGAAATTAAAATAAATTTGATCAATATTAACATGAAAATTACAGTAGGGCTGTAATTCAGTGTGCTCTTGCCTAACTGTTACCCGTGGAGTCCTTGGTGGCTCATCAGTGCCAACACACCGCAGCATGCTGGACCTCACCAGCAAGGCTGTCCACCCAGTCCTATTCTAGCCAACACCTTGTCTTCTCTCATCGGAGTATTTCTGTAGAACAACTTGTCTAACAAAACTAGCAAAATTATTCCAGTTTGACTCGCTTCTTAGCATGTAGTCTATTGTTGTCTCTGAAGTTATACCTGTGAGTGCCTTACTATGTCTAAGTGTGTCCCACCTATTGCACTCAAAAAAGGTGTGCTCAGCATCATCTATCTCGTTGCAGTAGTTGCAAATTGGCTCTTCTCTCTTGTCTATTTTGTGCAGGTAGTTATTGAAGGAACCATGTCCTGTAAAAAACTGCGATAGGTGATGATCAACCTCACCAAATCTTCTCGACAACCATGGCTTGATGTTGGGGATGAGGGTTCTCGTCCATCGACCCACAGCTTCCTGTGACCATCTTTCCTGCCAGATATTATAAACGGCATCCCTGACCTCTTGTTTGGGCTTGCCTTGTGCCCTCTCCACCCTCTTTTTTGCGATTAGGTCAATAGGAGGTGTACCCGATAACACGCACAGGGCGGCATAGGACACTGTCCTGTATGCGGACACAACACCTAGGAGCACACACCTGTGCGTCCTCGCCAGCCTCTCTTTGTTGCGCCTGATGGCGATAGATCGCCACCAGGCCGGAACGGCATACATAAGCGAAGACACGACGGTGGTCGCCAGTAAACGGCGCTTTGAGGTCCGAGGGGCATTCTGCGATGACATAATGATGTTTAGACTTTTTATCATTCTTTCTGCCTTGTTGCATACATTGACTATGTGCTCGGTGTATCTACCGTTTTTCTGGAGGATAACTCCTAAGTACTTGATGTTATTCGCTTCTTCTATAGCATGACCGTTGATGGAAATATTGAACGGTTCTAGCACTCTTCTACCCGTAAAGGCAATACACCGGCATTTTTCCGTAGACAGTTGCAGACCCCTGGACCTCAACCACTCCTGTATAGTGTCGATAACCGCATACACCCTCTCCCGCACCTCCAAGACCGTCCTTCCCTCTACGAGGACTGCAAGGTCATCTGCATAAGCCAGGACCTGGACGCCGACAGGAAACTCCTTCTGAAGGAGTTCATCTATAATCACCAGCCACAACAACGGCCCCAGAACAGAGCCCTGCGGAACTCCACCGTGCATTTGAAAATGTACTGTTTCTTCCTGTGCTTCTACCAGACATCCTCTGTTGGGCAAAGTAACATTCAATTTGCCCACGCAGGTACGGGCTGAGGCCCCTAGCCGCAATTGCGTCATTAGTGTGACCCCAACCAATAGCCCCGAACGCGTTTTTTATGTCTAGTGACAGCATCAGTGGAATTCTCCTGGTTCGCCAAGTGCCTCTCTTCACCTCGTCGGCCCATCGCGAAATTCGGCAGATAGCCTGCACGGTGGATCGCCCCCGCATAAACTCGTACTGGTTAGGACTGATTCCGGCTCCCTCTTCTAGTTCTTTGATGATGCGGCCAGCCAGCATCTTTTCTACTAGCTTCCCCATCATGTTAAGGAGGCTCAGGAGTCTATAGGTTATATCTTCCTCCGAAGAGGTGCCTTTAGGTAGGAATACCACTCTGGCCTCCTTCCAGCAGTCGGGGAAGTCTCCGTTCTCCATGCCGTGGCTGGCAATCTCGAGCATCTCCCAGGGAGCCTTCTGAACCAGCCCCTTGATCACTGCCGCGGGAATCTTGTCCGGGCCAGGGCTCTTTTTGGTTGCCAAACTCCTCGCCGCAATTTGTAGCTCTTCCATGGTGAATCTTCTATTGTCGCAAGGTGTGGATCTCACAATATCAGGCACTGTATGCGGGAACAACCTCGCTACCTCCCTTGCAACACTGGTCTTATTGAGAATAGGCATACGTCTCCCGAAAACTTTGGTCACAATACGATATGCCTGGCTCCAGGGATTGCTGTCAAGCTCTTCGCAGAGCCTGATCCAGCAATCCTTTTTACGTCTCTTAATAGCCTTATTGAACGTTCTTCTTGCCTCGAGGTATCTATTGGCTATTTCCTGGTACCCTTCTCTGTTATTTCTAAGAATACGTTGTTTCCTTCTCCTAAGGGACTGGAGCTCTTGTCTCATTGCTTCAATTTCAGCAGTCCACCAATATACGGAGCGCCTCCTTGTATTGTTAGCTGCCATTCTGTCCATTTCCTGCTTTATTATATTAGATAAAGCCTCAGGTGATTGTTGATGTCTATCAGACAGTCTACTTGCAGTCCTGTTGACGATTTGCTCTATTTGTACTGATGAGAATCTCGGTGGCGGGGAGTGCACTTCACGCCTGAAATCTACGTCTTTCCGATCCAAGATGGAGGCGCGGTGATCGCTCGCTATATCTTCTGAGAGAACCAACCACTGGTACTGATTCCTCCTCCACCTACAATCCAGGATGGTGAGGTCAAGCACCGACCGATGACCTCTCGCTACGTACGTGGGCGTATCGTCATTAATGCAGATGCAGCCGGCAGTTTCCAGGAGATCGGCAAGGATCTGTCCCCACCTGTTGGTGTGTCGACTGCCAGCCGCCACCATTTTGCTGTTAAAATCACCCAACATTACGATCCTCTTGGTTGAATTGGTAATCACACCTTGTAAAGTGTCGATGAAGTTAGTAAAGTCCGCGATCGTAATGTTGGGCGAAATGTACACACCCACGAATAGAGTTGTTTCGGTCTCAACAGACACCACGTTACTACCTCTAAACTTGAAATTCCATTGTATACTATGACTTACGTCCATAATGGCAACATCTCCCGACATATCAACAGTCCATCCAAGTTTGGCACCTTCATATTTATTGGGTTCGGTGACCACAAGGAGGTCTACGTTCTTGTCTGCAACAAAACGACTAATTAAGTCGTGAGCGAGAATACTCCTATTGGCATTCGCTAACATAGTCCTAATCATGCAATTTTTTCTTACATTGCCATGGTCCAGTCCTGTGTTCACCGCTCTTACAATCGAGGCATTGCTTAGGTTCAAGACAGTCCGCTATCTTGTGACCTCTGCTACCGCAGTTGAAGCACAAATCGAGCCTATCTGGGCCCTTACATTCGTGCCTTCTATGGCCCGTGCCCCAACAATGGTAGCACCTGTCTTCATCTTCCCGGATGTACGTCCGGCAACTAATCCATCTGATTCTTATTCTTTCCTCGACCAGTTTGCATGCCACTCTGTAAGAGGTCATGACCGTAATATTTTGTGTCTCGCCAAAACCTTTCCTAATGGATGTTATCTTGACTTCCTCGCTAGAACCCACGCGATTTACAATGGCGGCCATAACCTATTGCTCTGTTGTGTCAAGCTCGACATCTCGGATGTGCACAACAGTTCTCCTTCCAGCTCTGCTTTTTATATCAACGTGAAGGTCGGCAGCCTTGTCCCTCAGGATAGATGTAAATTGTTCCGCTTTCTCTGCACCCTGTATCCTAACGTGGAGCTCCTCGTTACGGCCCTTTCGCAATGAGATGACGTTATTTGCGTCCTCGCTGGTGACAGCATCCTTCATGGACCGGAGGAGCTCCGCGTACATTTTTCCTTCTGCCTTAACAATCACTGTTCGGCTTTGCCGGTGGATCTTCTTTATCGGGATTTGATTATTACCGATGTGCCTGGTCCCGCCATCCTCTTGGAGAGTTAACACATATGCAGGTGTTTCCCTTGCTCTGAAGATATAGGATATGATCTTCTTGGCAAAATTTCCCATACTGCCCGAAGGCAGTATGTACGCTGAATTTGGTGACTGTATAGCTATCTTTTTGAACCCCTTCAATAAACAAGAAAGGGTTTCCTTTTCCGGGGCTCCCGAGTCATAATGTATCTTAAATTTCTTCTTCTTTTCTTCAACGGTTTGGTCTCCTATTAGAGTTATTTCGTCTTTTATGATGTCACCAGCTGCGAGTTTGTTACCCATATCCTGCTCACCTACTCTCCTTAAATCTCTAAGAGTACAAGTGTCTTTGACTTCAGGTGGAAGGTCAGTAACCAACTTTAGCTTGCCCCTAAGTCAGTTAGGCCACCTTTTAGGAAGGAGCTCAATGAGTTCTTCATCACTCAAATCGCGGTCAAAATATACTCCATGTAATCGTCACCCGCAATAAGGTCCGTTTGGGTAGCTTGGGAAGTCTTTGTGTCTGGAGAGGACAGCTCGGAAAGCGCATTCAGTCCCTCGTATACTCGCCTTAGATCCTGTTCATGGGTCGCAATGTACTTATTCAAACCTGGGCCTAAATGCTGTTTCAACGATATCAGTATCAGACCCAATTGGTATGCTAGACTGCTCACTGTATCGGGTGCCTCTTCTTCCTCCTCGGAAGACCCTTGACGGAGCCTCTTCTTCCCTTTTAGATCGGTTTTCTTGACCGTCGCCGATTTTGTCATGCTGCTGCTACTTTGGGCGGATGTCCCATCCATAGGGAGTGAACCACGTCTTCGCATGATGTAGTACTGTACTCAGGGGGCCGTCCCAAGTTCTACGAATACCCACTCGGGGGAGGGACCCCAAAACAAATTGGGGGGGTCGTGTTGTTAGGGGGTTAGGGAAAGTTTTGGGACGAATTTATGTCCAGGTAGGAAGGAAATCGAGTGGGTAGTTCTCGAGATATTAGTAGAAATGTAATTCCCTAATAAAACAGTTCTGAGGACTTAGAAAAAAATCTCTACTAGTACGACGGTAATACGAGAGAATAATTACAAGTCCTTGTTTACTACAATAAACACGCCTGTATGAGCCTGTGTATTAACTTAGAAAAAATTTCGCTAAGAATTGAATAATTCTAACCTCAAATTCACTATATAACTTATTAAAAAAGTAGTTTTAATTCACTTGATCGTACTTAAAGTAACGTCCAATAAAACTACGATGCACTAGAAACGTAAAAACGCATTCACCTGTTATAAATCTTCAGTTTTAGAAGGTAAAAAACACAATATCCACAGCTCACTAATAAAGCTGAAAAACTCTAATAACTTTTTTAGTCCGTGACCGAATTCAAAAAAACTTACTATACTTGTCCGTTATCCTTATCACTTTAGTTCCTAAATGCCGTATCCGAAATATAAACCAAAAAACCAATCTAAAACACTAAAAAGCGCGGAGCGGTACACAACACATCTGTTCACAGCGATGTCCACAACTCGACTACATTTACATAAGCTTTTTTTTTAAGCTGCGTGATTCTAAACCCACGGGTTCATGTTTAATTGCACATAATTTAATTTTTTATTCTGCATAAAAATTCATCACATTCTATGAGATAAACTGTTATTCATGTGTGATATCTTCATTAATAATCCCAAATTTTGTAATTTGCTGCCTAAATAGCGACGATATCTCTCAACCTGGTGCGGTATACTTCCCTATATTGCTGTAAATACAATTCTTATTTCTTTTTCCACGTTTCATTACATTCTTTATCATTTTTCTTATCAAATTGATGGGGTTCCTCCTTTCCCAGCGAGTACATATTGTTCAAATTTTCTTTTAACTATTTTTACGTTTAACTAAAAGAGTAAAACCACATTAATCTGTACAAATCATTTATTTTTAATTTTAACTCTATTTTAAAAGTATTTCATTGAGTGAATTATTTTTTCTTTCATGGGACAAGTCAGAAATGAGTAAGATGAACTGTACCTGTGTTGTACTCCGTAGTTCTTAGAGTTTAATAACTTTTCTTTTCAGTGACATTTGAAACCTTATTTGTTAAGAATATGAACAGTCGTAAAAAAGAACGTAAAAACGTATAAATAAAGTCATTTTTTAATTTGATATCTGATCATAAATTATAAACAAAACAAAAACAAAAAATAATAATGACTAAAATGTCAGAGTTATATTGATTGTACACTACTAAACAATAATTAATTTAAGTGGAAATAAATTTATTTATTAATTAATAAAACAAATTAAAAGTTTAAGTCAATATGCCACGGAAGTACTTGTGAAGAAAATAAACAATTGTGGAACGAAAGGCCAACCGATACAATTAATATAAGTATTCCATCCTGAAGAAAAATGGCATTATTTTATTATCAGTAACACAACAGAAGTAGAGAAAACAATAATTAATTAAGTAGATGTAATTATTACTATAGTGTATATCAGTAAAACAACAGAAGTAGAGAAAACAATAATTAATTAAGTAGATGTAATTATTGCTATAGTGTATATCAGTAACACAACAGAAGTAGAGAAAACAGTAATTAATTAAGTGGATGTAATAATAATAATGCTCTGAGGTAGATAATACCCACATACTGAACACACCATCTACATTTCACGTCCAGGACGGCATAGCTATATATACCTATAATACATCTACCTAGCAACGGGGCTCCGAGTATTTTCCTCGAAAATTTGAACTTTTTTAACCTGGCTATAACCTTCAGGTCACTGTTTTGGATTGGCCACCTTGCAGATCACGTACATTGAAAATGATTTGGAAATGGACTTACACAATATTTAGAGCTGGTGATGTGGCGGACAGGGTCAATGTTATTGCAGGTGTAACGGAGAACCTCCCGTTGGCCAGATGCCCCCTGCGATGGCAAGCATGTAGCGAAGGTGTCCATGTACGTCGGTGCATAGGAGCCCTGTAAGCTTCGGTGAGCAGGTGTCTGGAGTCAATGTAGAGGTTGCGCATCCGCTCTCTGCCAGGAAATATGCCGGTTCCACCGGAGTACCGAATCGGACCTCCAAGGTTAGTAGCCCTGGAGTGAGTGGGAGTGTACCCCAGCGGCTAGCCTTGCTACAGAAGGGTTCAAACACAATGCAGCAACTTGAAGAACAAAACGTGGCAAAGGGTGCACACACCCTCATTTAGAAACAGTCGATTCGCCACGAGAGAAGAGGAAATGTAGTAAGAAGATAGAAAAAAATCAGAAAAGCTACTGACAGAATCAGTAGAGATTTAAGGAACCCTTTGCTTGGCAATAATGCTCCCAAACCAAGACATTTAGTCATTACAAGGGAGAATGGAAATTTCCAGAAAGTCAGCCTATTCTTAATTGCCAGAGAGATTAAGAATTGTGCTGGTGGTCCTGTCAAGGAGATTCGAAAGACTTTTAATGGATTGTACATCGAAACTGTTTACGATAGTCAAAGCCAAAACGTTCAGTCTCTGACAAAGATCGGTAAGTTCGCGGTTTCTGTACAATCTCATAGTACGCTTAACTCATCAAACGAAGTCATTGTTAGCCGTGACCTTCTTAATTGCACAGAAGAGAAAGTACTACAGGAAATTTCGAGTCAAGGAGTCATTCAATGCTGCAGGTTAAACATGAGGAGAAATGGTGAGGTTCTTCGTTCAGCCTCGCATGTGTTGACCCTCAATAGGCCCAATCTTCCTGAGAAAGTACGAGCTGGCATACATCGGCTAGATGTACGCCAATTCATCCCACAACCTTTGTGATGTTCTAAGTGTCAACGTTTGAACACTCTGCCATCAGATTTGAAGGGCAAGAAATCTATGTGTGTGAAATGTCTACCCACCGGGTTGGTCTAGTGGTTAACGCGTCTTCCCAAATCAGCTGATTTGGAAGTCGAGAGTTCCAGCGTTCAAGTCCTAGTAAAGCCAGTTATTTTTACACGGATTTGAATACTAGATCGTGGATACCGGTGTTCTTTGATGGTTGGGTTTCAATTAACCACACATCTCAGGAATGGTCTGAGAACGTACACTACACTGAAAACGTAAACTGAGAATGTACAAGAGTACACTTCATTTACACTCATACATATCATCCTCATTCATCCTCTGAAGAATTATCTATACGGTAGATACCGGAGGCTAAACAGGAAAAAGAAAGGAAAAAGGTGTGTGAAATGAAAACACATAAAGGTGATCCATATGAAGATCCCCCAGTCTGCATTAACTGCAAAGGGCAGCATAACTGCCGATCAAGAAATTGACCGATGTATTAATTAGAAACGGCCATTCAGGAGGTTGAAACACTGCAAAAGGTAAGCTATCCTGAAGCGAGAAAATTGTTAACAACAGAACACCTGGACCGACAATTAGTTATACAGAAGCAGCTGCTGCCCTTTCGTCATTAAAGTTAACGTGGAGCAGATGCTTACTACGTTTGCACCCAGCCTTGCGACTATGATAGAGAAAATTATTGACACCAAGATTGAATCTAGCCTGCAAAAGGAAACAATTATACCCGTGAAGACTCATCCCCAGATGGACATCGCTGATACCAGGATCGAATCTTCTCAACGAAAAGTGGCGGCAAAATCCGCGATGACAAAATCACTAATCGATGTTGTGTATAAGAATAAGGAGATATTTGAAAAAGCCGTAAACATCACTCCTACGATCAGTCATAAGGAAAAGGATGGTGTGGCAAGAGTACAGAAGAAGTCTGAGATTAGTGCAATGGAGGTGCAAGTAACAATAGAGAATGAATCGGATATAGACGCCATAGAACCCGCATCTATAGAACCTTCAAAACCCCAGAGGACATCTAAAGAGAGGGCAAGTATTTCAGCCGCACCAAGTATGCCTCTGATAAATGAATCGAATACTTCAGCCGCCGAAAATATACTACTGCAGATCGTATTAAGTGTAGATTCATTAACAGCTATCTTAACTGCTCCGTCTAAGTTGTCATCACCTGATGTGAGTCGCGGAACAACTGTGGTATCTGAAAGAGAGGAAGGCTATCTGTGGTATCTGAGGCCATGTCCTAGGCCTCAGACACCTTGTCCTCAGAAGTAGAAGCCGTAAGTAGAATGGAAAAGAGATGCAAGAAAGGATAGAAGAAAGAAAATCCTTGGAGGTAAACAAATGAGTTATGCTTATGAATCATGATTATTAGTGATGGTATTTTAGTATTCGAAAACTGAAATAACTTCAGTGTTATTTTCTTTTTGAGTGGAAGCGGCCAATGACCAAAGTTGTCGATGCTCCCAAAACCTCATTAAAAAAAAAATTTAATAGTTTTATTCTCATCTTTTACAAAATACATATTTCTTATAAAATTACGAACGTAGTAACTTAGTAGCAATTCTGGTGAACATAAAATAAAACAAAACATACTTATATGAAATAGATAAAATATACATAACTCTATGGATATATTCATGTGCTTGTGTCAACGCGCATGTACACGCTTTAACCTACTCTTGATTTTTTTACATTAGTTTGGTTAGCTATTTTTAATTTAATATTCTAAGTAAGTGAAATTAAGGTTATTTTAGGGAAATTTAAATATTAACCATGTAAATAATTTTTTAGTCAAGGTGAGAAATGTTTTTATAGTCATTAAAATGTTTGCATTTACTGTTAACGTAAATATTTACCATATAATGGTGCTGTTGCGAGCATATACGAAAATGATACTTGTAAATAGAGTTTAATAATTTTTTAAACAGAATATTTTTTACAAATCGTCCTGCAATTAATATTATCACATTTTTATTATTTTGGCAGATCAAATGTATATTATCTGTTGTTTGTTAAAATTTAATATTTGTTTTACAACCGAAAATTCCCTTAATATAAAAATTAAAATTAAAGATGAAATCAAAATTATCCATCATATTGGTTTAAATATTATATATTATTACGAGTATAATAACGATTAAACTACAGCCATTTTTAATATTCTGTAAGAGTATTTTTATATAGATAACAGAGTAATCTATATATAAATCTCCTGATTTTTGTGAATGAAAATTTACCGAAAATGAAAAATGAAATGATTCGTTTGGCTGTGTCATAGGATCTGTTTGAGAAAATTTGATAGGCGGCGAGGGTTATATGAAAAAAGATCTCTTGTATTAACAATCAAATCTCAAGATCAGTGAGAGATAGAAGTGTAAAATCTTTACATACATTTATATGCTTTTTTTCTTTTTTTCGGACGAAGTGAAGGAAAAACTTCCGACTTAAACAAGCCAGGAAGCACTGTACCACTGCCGAGAACCGGTGGGAAAAACTGATTTGGATAATGTTTGACGCCGCTGGTCGACGTGTGGGAATTGAACTCACCAAGAAACTTCTTACTCCGTTTATCATAACCAGGACCCGGATTCAGCCTAAGAAGGGCTGAATCCAGGTCTCCTGTTCAGGCATCTTCGTGTTCGTCATGCTCTGAGAAACCTAGAGCAAAATAATAGATTAGTAAATGTACTAAACGTAAAAGGGCATGGTACTCATGGTGCCTCTCTTGAACCGCACGAGGGTATCTGGTGTTTCAGGAGCGTCATTACCGCCGTCCACCCGCGCTTGGGCAGACTCATGACAGTTCCGCTGTCAGACTGACCTCACCGCCAAGTCCATCAGTCCCACGACACCGTTCTTCATTACCCGGATCTTGACAAATCTTCACGAATTCTTCATAAAAATAAGAATCAGAATATAGAAAGGTCAGCCTTCTGGCCTTCTCATCCTTACTCCTGACGACGTCAGTAACGTAAGCAAATATCGTCTTATAATCTCCTTATGAACATTACATTTTACTAATGATATCAACACCAAGTTGTCCGACCAAAAGGGTAACTGTTCTGCTCTCGGCTACCCGCCTTGAGCACGCAAACAGAGAATGAGCTGGTGCATCTATGTTCTAGCAACAGAACATAGATTGATGTTATGTATTTCTTTGTGCCTAGAGTGAAGGTAATTTCTAAATGGTCCGTGCCCGGTCAGGAATCCAACAAACCAAAGGTTTAGCTACCCAAACCCCCTCCCGTACCATGGTTGAAGATAATGAATTAAGATAAACGTCCAGCATCAGTATCGGCACGCTCACATCTCGTTTACCACTCACTTAACATTTCTTGAGTAGTCTCATTCTTTTTCATACTACTGTGGAACCCTCATTGTTGCTAACTGCTGTACCGGGGGTATCCGCACGATGACTAATATCTTTTCTCTGGAGACAGATCTAATGCTAGATATGATTCTTAAGGCTATTCTTCTTTGTAGTTTTTCCATGAGCCTCATTTATTCGCGCGCCACATCCAATGCGTGGTGCCAAACTTGCACACCGTACATTAAGACTGAATGGACGACGTGCAGCCTGCGCTTTGATGTCCTTGATCCTCGTACGTTGGCTAGCAGTCTACTGAGGCTATTTTATGGTATTTTCTGCCTTGGTGCATGTCTCTCTGGCATGTATCAAGGCATGAGTCGTGAACGAACGTCTTTTATCCAGCTAGATACCTAAGTATCTGGCATAAGGCTTCTGTTGTATAATAACGGCATTGTGTTTATTGTGATATCATTCACGCATCTCCAGCTTATCCATAGGATCTTGTTCAGTGATTAAGGTGATGCCTTTGTCCGCCATCCATTCCTGATCATGCCAATCGCATCGCCAACTAACTCAGTTAAAGTTTTTACGGTCCTGGCTCTCACCACCAATTTCAGGTCGTCCGCAAATCAAATAAATTCTACACTCTCCGAAAAGTTGATTCTTAACGATTCATCAAAAAAATATATTCCAAAGAACGGCCCCCAGGACAGAGCTCTGGGAAACACTACCCGTAATACGAAAAGAGATGCTATCATCGCCCATAATGTAGTTCATAGAGCGATCTTCCATGTAACATTGTATAATTCTCCGAAAATAGGGTGCTACTTCTCTCTACCTCAGTGACTGAAAAATGGCGTCCCATCTGACCATACTTAAGGCATTACGAACGTCCAATAGAAGTACGACAGGAATCTGACCTGTCCTCTGTCCCGCGGGCCGCCTCATCGACCAAAGTCATTAGTATGTTGGCAGCATAGACAGTGGATCTATTGATCCTGAAAACCCATACTAACTATCATGTAGTACGCCCGTTCTCTAAATCTCCGCCTGCTATCGTCCAGAAATCAACCGTTCCAACAACTTGGTGAAGCCGTTGACTATTTTAAACGGTCTGTATGCCGGCATGGCATCACCCGTAGCAGGCTTCCTAATCAGGATGAGCCTCGTCCTCCTCCATGCAGGCGGTATAAAATCACTTTTTAAAATATTGTTATAAACTGCCAGAAGCTCGGACGGTGCCATGTCAGACAAGATTTGGACAATTCCGGTAGGAACAAGATCCGGAACCGGATATTTATGAAGTTTCATCCTGCCCTTAGCCCCTTCTAATTCCCTAGGAGTGAGTTCTGGGATGTTGTCAACAACGATCTCCTCTCATACTATATTCTCGTAGTTTGGAAACAACATGTCTACGTTCTCTCTGACTTGCTCTTCTGTAATGGCAGGAAGTATCCTACTAATTCGTCCCGTAACCACTTTGAATCGACGCAGCTCTTTACAGCTGTTCCTGTTTCCCGTAAGTATAGCATTCTTGTATTGTCTTCTGACACATCGTAACGGACTCTAAGATTTCCCCTTAACTCCGAATCGCCTCTGGTTCCGGATCTCTGCCACTGTCTTCTGGCGGCCCAGCTTACTTCTCTTAACTGCCAGATCTCCTCTATCCACCAGTAGTCAATCCTAATTGTGAAGAATGTGTTGTGAAGAATGTAGTGTCTTGGATTCTGCATTCTTCCCACTCTTTGCCAATGACATCCATGAACTCTGTGGGGGATTCTTCATCACATAACTTCTCAGCGATTCTTCGTTATAAGCCCAGACATCCCGCTCTTGAAATCAGTCTCCTCGGGTAGGGCTCATGTCTTATAGCTAAATTAACCTCAAAGGATATCAATCTGTGATCAGATAGACACACCTGCTGCAGTACTGACCAGTCCCTGAAGATGTCCAGACGGTTTTTGGAGACCAAGGTGAGATCTACACACGATCTCCTTTCTCGTACTCATCGTTGTTTGAGTAGGCAAGTCCTAGCTCATTAGCCATCTCTGCGAGTATAACGCCTCTGTAATTCCTTCTTTTCCTTGCCAATTCCGGCGATTTAGCATTAAAATCTCCGGCAACAACCAACACCGTGTTCCATGTGTTCCTTGGGTGGACCTCTTGCAGGGTGGTTGACCATATAAGAACCCCGGTGCTTCAATTGTCAAGGCTTGGTCACCCACCCTCCGCTGCAGAACGCAGTCGGAGATGTGTGACCACTGCGCCCTTGCTGTATACAGGGCAGTTAACTGCCCCAATAAGACCGTGCCTGCAAAGTGCGCTCTCGGTGCCTTGAAGAAAGTCTTTGATGCTGGGCACCGGGTCGGGAGGCAACCAAAGACGGTCACTGACATAGCCCGGGCGAAGATCGTGAATAATACCACGCAATATAATTATGCAAACAATATTAATAAAGCATTAAATTTTAAAACTCTGTAATAATTATAATAATAAAATAAAATAATTAAATGTTTTATTATATTAAAAAGAAAAAAAAAACATTAGCTACGTTTTACTAACAAGCAATAATTATTAAACCACAAACATCATACTTGGAAAGCGTATTTAATACGTAATAGTAATGAACTTCGTCTGTAATTTCCTCTTTGTTTATCTTTAATATTTTACAAATTGCAATCCAAATTCTTCTTTGCATTTAAAAAAATACAGAAATGGGCAAAATGAGAATAAATTGCTGCAATTCCAAAAAAAAAATCAATCGCTTTCGTGTACTTCAAATTCGTAATGTTTAATATTTTAAATACGTGCTCATAAAAATGTATGCTCCAACTTTTACCAGAAAACAATACTAAAAAAATAATTAAGTGTAACCTGACTGAAGAATTAGTTTAAAAAACTTTTAATTTAACAAAAAGTAATAAAATATATAATAAATAAATAAAAAAAATTGTAAATGGAAATGTTAGTTTTCCCAGAATTACGTTTAAATATTTTTTGAAAGACTAATTTTTATGAATAAAACTTATTTACTAATGTAAATAAAAAAAACCATTAGGTGTTCTTGACTCTTGTGATTTGTTTATAGTGGTGAATATAAGAAAATAGCCAAATATTTCCAGTACTCTTCAAAGTAAAATAGCCTATTAATATCCAAGCAAATCACGCTACAGTTTATAAACTATTTATCATGTTTACGTATCAAAATTATTCTCTAGTGATTAAGTAGATATTTTTTCTACAGATCATTGATTTTTAAAGGAAAACCATTTTTATTACATATTAAAACTTCTCATATACATATCTGTTTATCAAAGATATGTTTCTCCTCTCCGCCCCCCTCCCACACGCGGTGAAGATTCGCTAATATAGGATGAAGTAGAAGGGGATGCCTCAAGAAACGTTTGATGAATTTTCCGGTTGAGAGTTTTTACGACGTGCTGCTAGAAAAAACCGCAGTATTTACTTTAGGTTCCCATTAACGTAGGAACCTCAGTTAGCAGGAAATCATCCTTTCGCACCACTCTTACTTTCCCTTGTCTTTAATCCTTTTTTACTACTTTGGTTCTGTTGTATGGGTTGAACCCTGGTAAATTTATGTTAAAGGTGCTGGAACCTGTATTACTAGTTTATACTTGATGCTCTCAGGAGGGAGGAGATCAGGTGAATTGATCTCCTCTCACCTGAGAGCCTGTCTTTAATAGAGAGATGTCTTTAATCTAAGAACCTTTGTCTTTAATAGATTTAATCTCTATTTAAAGACATTAAATAATTATAAAAAAGTCGGAAGCTTTCATTTTTACGTACTAAAATGGTAGTTCATAATTTTTTTGTCAATAATCTGCTGAATAAACACAAACAATTTTCATATATTTTGATAAGCAGCATCGGAGATAGAGGGTGAGGAAAATTAACCTACCTGTCCTTTCACTAATGAACTCATTTTAGAAAGATTTATTGTTAGAATTTCTGTTTAGTACTCGATACGGCTATGTTGAAGGTAAATATTTTTTATTACTTCTGTGGAGTCTCTAATAAATTTTTGAAATCTTAAAATTATACTTTAACTTCATTTCAGATAAGACATTACGAATTCTAAAAATCGGTTGCAAAGTTTATATTTTGTCAATTAGATTAAAATAAAATCTTCATATGACAGTCAAGCAACAAGAATAACAATTAAATGTGATTATAAATTGCTACCTACAAATTAGTGAGTAAATAAATGGTGTTTACTGTTGATGATAATTGACTGCTTTCAAAAATTAAATAATTTAATAAATATAATTAATATTATAACAAAAATAATTGTTTGAGTGCATTAATAGTCTGTACTTAGTATTGTCATTATTATTATTATCGATATATATATATATATATATAAAACTTATTATTATTTACTAACTGATTAATTATTACCATTAATTATACTCTAAAGAAGTAGAATATTTCCAAAAAGAGAAATTAAAAATGAAAAGTTACATAAAACATAACCTAGCAGAGCTTATTTAAATTAATATTAAAAAGCCAGCCATAAGAGGAAAAAAAGAAAGAATTTTATCAAATTGACAACAAAGGAGCCGTTTTTTCTTTTATTGGTTTTAAATGGCGGTTCTTATAAGACGATTTTCCCCCAGTAAAACGTTCCTCGAATGGTATCTTAGACATTTCTTTGCTGTTTCAATGCAGTATTCTATGATACTTACATTTTCAAATATCACATATGTATAACATTTATTCTGTATAGCTTTTAACAAAAATCAGCCAACTACAGAGACGGCAGTTAACCGTGTACTTATTTCAGTTCCGATTTAAGAATCTGAAGTAAAATTTAGTACGCCATTAATTTATGTTAGTGTAGAACACGTAAGCTGGACTTGTTGGCCTATATAACATCCACCTGTAAGTGGATATAGAGGATGTAGACTTGATCAATTTTACGAGGTAGTATAATCTTCGTAGAATTGAAAAACAAATGAAATACTGAGATGTATTTCATCGCACATACTGTTCACAATCTAACCTCTATAATAATTACAAATAAAATGAGTATAACCTATTTTTCTAACAGATGTATCATAGCGAACTATCTCAGTGCCTATTAATCCCCGTCCCAAAATAAAACTAAAACATTATTTTATACCGTATATTACAATATATAAATTAAAATTTTTCATTTTACTTCAAGAACAAATTTCCTAAAGATGGACGAAGCAGAAGCAATATAAAATGCCAAATAGCACAAGCTAAACGACCCTTCAGTAAGAAATATAATTTGTTTGCATCAAAAATTAATTTAAATGTCAGGAAATATTTTTGAAAGTATATGTTTTGAGTGTCGCTTTATATGAAAGTGAAGCTTGGACAATCGGAGTATCTGAGAAGAAAAGATTAGAAGCTTTTGAATTGTGGTGCTATAGGAGAATGTTAAAAGTCAGATGGGTGGATAAAGTGACAAATGAAGAGGTATTGCGGCAAATAGGTGAAGAAAGAAGCATTTGGAAAAATATAGTTGAAAGAAGAGACAGACTTATAGGCAACATACTAAGGCATCCTGGAATATCGCTTTGATATTGGAAGGACAAGTTTTAAAGTATTCTTATCAAATTAATTGCAAAAACCTTTTGAAAAACAAAGAAGTTCTCAGAAATTTCAATATTTTGTAATGCGTGGCAAATTTTTTGGTTTTTATTTGGAATTTTTTTACTGAAATGTTATCCTAAACAAGTAAATACCAGGATACTTTTTGTTAGAAGAGAGTAAGGATCGACAAACATTTCTTGTTATCATATGCCGTAGATTTCAATCATAGTGAAAATAATTCACTTTTTAAATTTCATTAAAATCGGTTTTATCCGACACGGGAAGAAGGAGAGCAAACGAGGAATAATTTTTTTATACGTTCTTTTTCCATGTATTTCTGCGAAACCCAAAGATACCAACACAGTAAAATAGATTATTCCGAACAATGCATAAAAAAATTCAATTTTATAAGCAGTGATTGCTACATAAATACATGTTAATTTATACGCTTTACAATATACACAATCATTATTGAATTAATTAGTATTTTAAGCAAGGTACATACTTTGGTTGGAAATACTAAATTAAACTCAACAATTTTTCTAAAGTTATTCTTTCTAAGCTAAAGTTATAAAGTTAGATTATAAAATAGTTAATATTTTTTTTAGATTATTTAAAAACACTTATGTTAGATTCGTTCAATTATCACTAACCTAAAAAATTGTTTTTATTTTTATTAAATTTGGAAAATATGAACAAATCAAACAAACCTCGAATTATGAAATTGGTAAATATTTTTAACTTCCGAATCAAAATATGGTAACACAAATTAATTATCGATCAATAACATACATGAAGAATATAAGTAGAAGGATTTAGTGCCAGTTATTTCTTACAAATAAAATAATTAAGATCAATAAAATAAAATAATTAAGAATCGGTTTACATTACCTTATGTTGAGTAGTACAATTTATCTTATTACATTCTGCATCCGGTGAAATATATACATTATTTTCATAGCTTTAGAGTTTTAATGAATACATGAACACTTAAAACCTTTCATAACAGTTTTATGAACAATTTTTTTATGTATACTTCAAAAGTGTCATATGCGTGTAGTATCAAAATATTTCACTAAAAATTCAAATTGTATTTTAAGTCCGAGTTCTTTATAAATTTTTAAGAAATCTACGCAAATAAATAACTTTGATAACTAAACCACTAACATTTCCAGAACCGGTTTTCACCAGGTAAATAATAAATTTCATCAATCTAAACTAAATGTATCTCAGTATGTTTTTATGAGCATGTCGTTCCATTAAACCAACGAGAATAAATAAGGAATAGGAAACTTTAGCTTTATCGATAAGTACTAAATTTTCCACAATTTTTTTTCAAAAATGTTTTTATTTAACACGTTTTTCCCCCCAAAAAAATAATAAAAAAAGATTTGAAAGTAGCCACTGATCATTAAGGAAATGTGATTGTTATAAAAGAGTTTTATAAAATATTCTCTGAAATATTTTATAATTTTGATTTTGATTTGGGTATTATCTCTTTCAATATCCTCAAAATTGAACTTTTATCAAGGTGGTTTTTGTTAGCTTTACAGTATTTTTTCATTAAGAAAACTATTATTTTTTCTAATGAAAATAAAAAATACGGATAGCTTTCTTAAAGATTTTTTTTTTAGATTCGTTTTCATTCACAAAATAAAATAATTTTGCCACCAAAAACTTATTTTCTGTAGGACAAATATCTTTCAGTTTTATTTTTATGCGTTTCTTATTTTTTTGTTTTTTTTATTTGATTCAAATATGTATTAAATTATTACTTATCTAATTTCATGCCAGAACAGTTCAGACGCGTCAATACGATCCTTTTGAAATGACTAATGGCATCACAGCACACAATTCGAAAAAATAAATTTGCGTTCAGCTATCTGACGAATAGTAATAACTTATTCTTTTTAAAACTGTAGAGAATGATATTAATTCTCATGTATTTGTTAACTTCAAGAGTAACGTCAGATTATCAAACGTACTTTAAAGACAGAATAAGGGCAGATTGCTATCAATTAATTTAAATAATACGTAATAAATTGAACAACTAAGTCATAAATAATTACTCGTTTTAACTTGTAACTCAAAATAAAATTTAATGAATTTATTTCTGTAATGTTCAGTAGGTTACATAATCCACAAAAAAAATTAAATAAGGTTTATTATTATTATTATACGCATATTATAATAATAATAATACGTGGATCCATACATGGACGAAAATAAGCCATCATCAAACGATTGCCATTCTTGTCTTCATAATGAAAACAAAAGTAAATATTAAATGCAAAACAATAACAAAATTACTATTTTGTTTTTGTTTTGCATTTAATTTTGTATACGAAATAATTAATTAAATTTCTCTAACACATTATCTCTAAATAACGGTATATTTAATGGTTTGTAGTTCTGTTTGTTTAAATGTTGTATTTGAACTAAATTCTTAATTACATGATTTTTGACTATTATTTATTAAATTTTGCAATTTGGGCTTTATAGTACACAAGTCTCTTCTGCGACTTGTATTCGATCCGAAGATAAAACATCATCAAAATATTTCAATTCAATTTCTGATTGAATGTTGTCATATTTGCTCTGCAATTCAAGAAGATTTCTTATTTTAATTTGTAAGGTAAGAATATCACCTTGTGAAAGATGATAATTGTGAGCAAATGTAAAAATCCTAGTTATAGTGGCCTAACTCTTTTTTTTTGTAATAGATGAGTCTGAGAAATACCATTTTCGTACTCACCATAAATGGGGTAGTGTCGGACTCTCACGGGTTTGGCTAGATGTTATTAAGAGCCTATGTGTACCCACACCCTACCAACTAAAACTTATATCTCACCGTTTCTCTCCCTCCGGGGCCGGTCTTGCAGTTAAGCATTGCGCGGCCCCAGGAGGTGGTTTTTAGGGTCCAGGGGTTCAGAGTTCCCGTGCTTCATCACCGTCGCCCATCCGCACAAGTGCAGACGCACGATGGCTCCACGGAGGGCTGTCCTTCATCCCTTCATTATCAGGTCACTTTCTTCGCCTGAGTATCAGGTCTTTTATGTGAAACTGTAATTATTTGCTGGGTGATCTTCAGTCCTCTTACTGATATGGGTCCTAAATCAGGCTCTATCCCATTCTCTAGCTTCTCTCGCTTTAGTTTTCAGGATACTTGTTGCTAGGTGTACTATTTATCCCATTCCGCTTTTCCTATCAACATGTATGTAACTGTTTCTTCCGGAGAAAGCCAGCTTAACCCGACTTCATGTCTGGCCACATCCCACAGCTGGCATTGGTAGATGGTGTGCTCAACAGTATCTTCAAGATCGTAGTACCAGCATAGAGGAGACGCTCTCCTGCCAAATAGATGCTGGTAGGCTTCAAACTCGTTATGTCCAGTATAGGAGCTGCGTGATATAGAAACCTACCTCATCCATTCCTCTCTACTTCCATTCATCCATTCTCGGAACTAATTTAAGTGTCCACCTACCAGTAGGTGAGGTATTCCATGCATTTTACTTCTGGTTCACGGTCAGAAATAAGCCCTTAGCCTCGGTCTTAGTCATACAAAGTTAAAAGTTAAGAGTTACAAAGTTAAGAGTATCAATGCACGCAGCCACACTGGTGGAATCCCGGAGGTGACCTCAATAGCATTTCGCGAAACCGTGCGATATGCGGCCGTAATGTTCAACGCAGCACGTCTTTGGAGCGAGGCTATTTTATCTATATTTCTTTTCACGTGCCTCTACCCACCCAGGGAGGCATAAAATATAATTGAAGACGCCACCGTTAGTATTATACGTCGTCTAGAAGCACGAGGACCTCTGTGGTTACACATAAGCTTACTGAGATTATCAACAATTGTCTCAGCATGTGCCAAGGTCTGCTGAAGGTGGACGTTGTAGTTTCGGCTGCTCTTCAACCAAACGTCGAGGTACTTAAAGCATCCCGACCAACGCTACTACGAAGGTTTTTTAGGCACTAACTGTAGACCTCTCAAGCCAAGAACTTATTCGCCGAACCGCATTATTGGGTATCTCCTCAACTTCTGCTTCAGTATGTCCGGCCACGAGAAGGACCATATCATCTGTATATGCAACAGTTCAACGTTCCCATCAAACTCAAGCTCAAAAGCCCATCAAACTCAATTCTCAAAAGCCCAACAAAAGCGAGGTCGCACAGGAGTGGGCCGAGAACCGATCCCTGCGGAACCCCACCAAACATGTCAAAAACCAACCCACAATCTTCTGTGGGGGTTTTAAGCTTTCTGCAATGGAGGTTAATTATGTCAAGATACCCACTTATATTCCTCTCTCTCAGCACATCAATAATCGTCGGCCACTGGAAATTACCAAAGGCGTTCTTGACTTTAGGAAGACCACTAACGGGATCCTTCGTCGACGCCCAGTGCCACTACTTCGATCTTTAGCCCATTCAGTTACGCGTTTCAACACGTCAATTGTGAACTTCTCCCTAACAAAGCTATATTGATCAGGGAAAAGCCCACCCTTCGCATTCATCTCGCACCAGAGCCTGTCAGTGATAAGTCTCTCCAACACCTTGCCCAGGGTGCTGAGCAAGCATATTGGACGATATGTCGCGAGCTGTCGCTTTCCTTCCAACAGGAAGGAAACCGACAGCTCTCCAACGGTGTATTATAGGCGTCGAGTATGACCCAACGATATCTTGTCACCATTAATTTAACGAGAAATCCAGGGACCTCGTCCAACCCCGGACTCTTATCTGCATTAATTCTCTTGGCTGCCGTCTCAGCTCCTCAATGGAGAATCTTTGCTCGTGCTTCGGGGCTATCTCATTCCACACAGCTACAGTTACTGGGAACAACTCCTCGATCACCCGAGGAGTTGTCTCTTGAGATAGGGAGGATGGGTGCGCCAAACTTGTTCATGACAATTTTGTATGCACCCCCCGCACGGATTAACTTCCAGATCTGCTACCAGCTTCGCCTAGGCTTCCGCCTTGGCCTCCTTAATGCACGAAGGTACTTTCTTGCTTGTCGCTACACAACAAGTAACTCGTCTACATTATTAGAAGCTCTTCTCGTTGCTCTCTGGAGTTTCCTTCTTGAAGCAATTGTAGCTGCTCTCCTCGTAGCAATCACATCAGTGCACCAGTGGATTCTTGTCTTTGCCGGCCCCTCCGGTCGTCCATCTCGACTGCACATATCACACAACACCTCCATAAGCCCTTCAGGTGTGATCGCCCGATCAGGGTCCAACCGATCAGCAGCCCTGTCCACAATACGTTTGGTCTGAAGTTCTGAGGGCCGCCATCTTTTTCTACGGGTAGGGGTTCCCGACCTTCCACACTCCACCCTGAGCATAATAGCCAAGTGATCACTCGCCAAATCTTCCTCACAAATCCGCTAGTCCTTCATCCAATGGGTAATCCCATCAGAGCACTCGGTAACATCCACAACCGAGCGTCGCCCCCTGGCAACGAAGGTGGGCGAGGACCCAGTATTATGCGTCGCAAGGCCGGCAGCATTAAACATAGCAACAAGTATGTAGCCTCGCGGAGTAGACCTCATACCGCCTAACTATCGATATTAAGAGTTGTAATCTCCAGCAAGTGCCACAGGTTTCCTAGAACTGCGTATACAGACCTGTAATTCATCAATAAATTGCTGAAACCTGTCATTTTCACAATTCTGGGAGATGTAGCCTGAAACTAGGCTGGTGTCCGCAAGTTCTACTATTACATCTAATAATACGGAATGTCGCATATCTGCCCGACACATTGAGAATCGCCGCATTCGCATCTATGTCCACTATCCACGGTAGCGCAGCCACATATAATTTTAAATTCTACGAAATTTCAAACTATATGTGGGGTTCTGGAATACCAAAATAATGTTTCTTCATATTAATCTATAGAAATTTCAGAAGAAATGCAACGATCAATTTCATACATTTTTTGGATCTTAATAAGAAATATAAGCAGGAAATATATATAGGTAACTGAACAAGAAGAAAACACGATGAAACTGTAAAAACTACTAGTTCTCATTTTCGTCACCGCACATCCCACGCACCGCAACGCAAATCTCACAACTATGGTAAAAAAGGTAATATTAAAAATAGCTACATTAAAACAGATTTTTAAAAATGTATTATTGTAGTGTACACATAAGACGAAGCTCAATACATTTAATTTAATTGGATAAATAATTTTGAAACATTTACTTTCAAAATAAATAGCGACTGCGTTGCAAAATTTACTTATAGATAATTTTAAATGTCTAAGTTTAAACTGTCTTATTAACACTTAATTAGTTATAACTTTTTTTTGTTATTAATGATGAAGAGTACCAGTTACGTACGCCCCATAAGGGGCAGTGTCGGACTCGCAGCAGGTTCCAAAACGTGTTGATTAAAGTGCGTATGTATTCCTGCGCCCTACCGACTAAACCAAAACCACCTAACCAACCCCCCCCCCCCCCGCTGGTCGGACTGGCATTGAAGCATTACCCCCAGGGAGTACCTTCGGACTCAGAGGATTCAGAGTTCCCATGCGTCATCACCGTCACCGATCCACATAAGCGCGGACCAGCGACAGCTCAGCAGGAAGCTGTCCTTCATCCCTTCGTCCTCCGGTTGTATTATTTGCCTCTATCAGAGTACTTTTCCGAGAATCTCTCATTCCGCTGACGGCACGGTAGAAATCCTACCAAGAACCGAGCTCAGTCAGTCAGCATTCCAGTTCTCTGCTTCTTTTTCCTTCGTATTGAGAATATTTGTTATCATACTTGATACCAGTTCCCACTGTCTACTTTGTTTCAGTATAAATTCTATCACGTTTTCCGGTACTAAGCTGACTAGTTCAGGCGAAGCCCTAAAAGTATTCCATCTGTTACGAACAAAGAACACATGTTCCGGAGTATCTTCCGCTCCGCAGTACATACAGTTAGGTGAGGATCTCCTTTTGAACTTCTTTACTTTTGTCCCAAATTCCCTGGGGCCAGAAAGGAACTGTGTGAGGAAGTATGACACCCCCCACACCCCTCCGGATGCAGGAATCCAGTCTGGGAATCAGACGCCTGGCCCATGCACCTTTAGTTGAGGTTTGTCAGGACGCTTGCCACTCTTCCAACAGCATTTGGTTTGTCTGTTTCTTGTGAATCCCGTTGTGAATTCTGCAAATCAAATTTATTCTGAGGCTGATTGGCGGTATACCGGCTATTACACCGACCGCTTCCCCGGATACAGTTCGGTACGCCATAGCAGACGCAATCGCCAATATACGCCGGAACGACTGTAAAAGCCCGCAGCTCCGCTTGATTTGTTGAACTGACCTCCAGGCCGGGGCCGTATATAGCAGTACAGATGTTGCTACTGATAGCTTCGTGACATCAGCTCTGGGTCCTGATTTTGTCGACATTTGGTGTAACTTAATTAGTTACAACTACTTAATTTTAGATTAACTTAACGAATAAAAACTTAAAAATTATCTTATAAAAATTATTTTTATTTGAATTTGATTAATAACTTAAGTTTCGAATTGTAAAACTGTAAAAATATATTAGTAAATTATAATTGTTATTTGATTTAAACTGATTCTTTTATATTTATTTATGATTCTGTTTTAAAATGTGGATAACATATATATGCACAGATAAGTAAAACAAATCTTTTTGAAAAAAATTACAGTTGTGTTTTTCTGTAATAACCATACTAATATCATACATAAATAAGTTTATAATTTACAAAAAAAAAGTTATTTCTAACTGCAATGTGTTTACTGTTTCTAAGTGGCTTATTTCATTTCTCTTCTCTTATTTCTGCCTTTCTACATTATTGTTGATTTCTACTTTCTTTTTCACTTCCGTTGCTGGTTTATGCCCATTTTTATAGCAGAAGTTTCTACAATATGAAGTGTCACTTCAGCTATTGTTCTTTTTCCACAATCCCATGTCGAGAAACGTAATTTTTTTTAAGGTTTTAGAAGGACTATTTTCTTTTTTATGACAACAGTGTTTACTGTTAGCTACTCAAGAAACTCTTTATCTCGGACACAGTTATGTATTTTCATTTAACTTTAAACTAAATTTTTCTTTCATGGGAAAAAGTAAATAAGAAATAAGTAAATATTAATTTAAATTACAGTTTATATCACATTAGTGAAATCAATTTTATTTTTGCTGAGAGCTGACCTAAATTACTTCAAAAAATATTCTTTATTGTGCTTTATTTTTTTCCGATTAAAACCTTTCTTTTGTGAACATTTATCACATTTCATATTTTCAAAATGTAACATATGTTAACACACATTATCAGTTGATATCGAGTGAGGCTACTCTTTCAGTGGTGTAATTAACGTCATTCCGAAATTAAACCAAAAATTAAAATTTTATTTTTCTTAAGAAATAACTTAGAATGTTATTCAGCTAGGCAACTAATGTATTTTAACGAAATCGATGTTGTATTTCGTTCCAATTTGAAAAATTTTAAATTAAAATTAATAATAATAAATCAATATAGCATTTATAAAATTATTTACCCTTTTTAAACTTTAAAAAATATAAATACGTAATGATCCTTTACATAAGCACGCTAAGCCAATGGGGTTAAAATGATTTTCAACCCTTCAACTAAATCTCTACTTTTTCAAATGCAATAAAATATCATTACACTCAGATAAAGCAATTATGAATAGTATCTCAAATACCTTAAAACTACAAAGCCAGGCAAATAAATATCCGTTGAGCACACAGTGTTATGTAACAGAAAATATGTTAATCGGTTGAAATAGGATACCATATTGTACTTGAAGACTTAAGATTAAGTGTAAGTACTTTCAGCTGGGATCAGCCTAAAAATATTTTATAAATTTTCATGATAGAATGAACATAATTTTCAATATACTGTATAAAAAAAAACTATCAAAATAATTACTGAAGTTTTAGAGCAAACTATTTTACATAAAAAGGAAGAAATACATAGTCAATTTAGTGTACTAATTAAATCAATATACAATAATAATTTGAAATTAAATTTTTGAATATTTACTCTTGTATATAATTATTTTAAATATTTCTTCATCTGCTTTTAAAACTCTCACAACCAGATTTGAAGAAATGAAATTAATTAAAACCTGATATTATAGGGTCTGCTCTGGTACTAGAAAACATTTTTAATTTTTAACGTCGATCGGAAAATATGAGTACTCTCTTTCCGTTAGCCTTCTGTATCTATAAAATCCCTCTATACCTGAAAAAATTTTCAATCGATTTTCGTGAAATAGCAACTAGTCGATAGAACAATAGCTTCAATTAATAAATGCTTCATTTTACATCTTATTGCGGGAACGTATGAGATTAAGTAACGAAATAAATATCAGAAAAAGAAAACGCGGAATGGTCGTTTTAGGATTAAATTTTATTAATGACATCAGTACAGTAGTATCAATTAAAGGTTATAAAAAATTTAATACTTTGTTCCAGTAACTGTTATATTTGATATACGAGTATAAGTAGGTAAGAAAAACCTTACAAAATATTCAGAAAATTTTCTCTACAACTGGGGGAAGTATATTGATTTAATAAAACTAATAGAAGTTCCTAATCAGGGATTGTGTGATAAGTATATTTGTATCACGTTAAAACTATTTTTTTTTTCAAAATTAAACTGCTTATATTAACAAAGATTTAGTTTTATGTACTGTTCAGATATGCATTTTATTTATATATTAGTAACAAATTTTCATATTCAATAGCTGTTTATCTGTCTTACAGAAGCTTACTTTTAGTAACCTTAGCAGACTGATTAATAATATAAAAACTAAGAACTTGACCAAACCTTTCTTAAAGTATGTATGTGTGATTTCAAAAGTATTGGAAAATATTATGCTTACCGATATCAGGAATTACACTTCTAACTAATGATTTTCCTTACGTTATTACGTAAGTATTTAATAGTATAAGTTTGCATATTATTCTATTAAGTGAACATTTTCTTACAAGGACTGAAAAAAATAAAACCGTACAGTCTGTTTTAAATTAAAGTAACATGAAGAGATAAAATATTCAAAACATTTCCCAGGTAATTTCCAAACAATGTAATCATAATTTTATCGATATTCTAAAAAAAATTTTTTTTAAAAATATATCTGATTATAAAAGCATAATTGTAAGTATATATGCACATTGAAAGACATTACTTTGAAATAATCTTTTAATAATAACTTTATTAAAAAAATGTCACTTGTTATTTTTTTTTTTTTTCATTCCGTTTTAAAACCAAACCTAGGCAAGTCACTTAGTACACCACAACGTACAAGCGGTCATGTATAATAAAAAATATTTTTTATGGTTAGTTTTATTAAAAGGCAATCATTTAAATGTAATTAAAATCCTAACTTAATCGTTTTCATATTATTTTTAATGCGTACAGTATTATGATAAAATATTAATTATTAGTATTAAGTCATTTCAGCAGTTACAATTGATTTTAAAATACTGCCGACCTGTAAAAAGAGATTTTATTATCTCCGATGTACAATTTCATCATTATTTTTAAACACAAATAGAAAAAACTTTTCCATAAGATTTTTACCGAGGATATTGGAAGAATCTTATAAGAGATGTAAAGTATGACCACTTTACATCGTTTACTGTAATAACCTTACATAGTTTAAAATTTATGGCTTTAATGGATTAAGGAAAAATCATAATTTTTTTCAGAAAAAATTATAATATAGGCTACGATATGTAAACCTGGTAATTTTAATGATAAAACTTTCTTACAAAAATGTTACTTCTAATTTTTCATTATTCATTATGAAATGCTATACTGAAACTAGTAGAATCGACTGTTCATTAAATTACTTAGTAATAATGTATGAATGTGTTTATTTATTCACTCATTTACAGTTTTTGAAGTAGGCCATTACAAAACTTACTGCATTGTAATGGCCAGATGTACCTATAGCTGTGCTGAGGTGATAATGTTTATTGCGCATATACGTTAACACTATTAGCAATCTATACGTGAAGTTGTGTTCTACGTGGTGAAGTCAATCTCTTGCGCTCACGTAATAATTTGTGACTTTTAATATTTTATTTATTCATTTACTTTTACTCTTATGTGTACGTCGAAAAATAAAAACTTTTTTTTTCTATAAAACGGAATCCTTCATGATCTTCATCTGAACTGTACAAAAATTGCAAAAGGCAAAAGGTGGATCATGACTGTAAGAATGATTGTCAAACATTGATCCCTGTTGGAAAAGATTTGAAGACATCCAGCGAGAGATGACATAAGAAAGGTAATAACTGAGATTAAACCTTGCGAAATGAAAATAATCAATTAAAACAAGAGATTAAGCACCAAAACAACAAAATTCGAAAATAATGTGTAAATTAAATGGCAAAAAGATGCGAGGTGTAGAAACCATTTAATATCTAAAAGTTTAATAGGTTGGTTAAAGAAAACAGTTCAACATTTTTATTTGGGAGTGTCGAGGACAAGACATATGAATCTATGATCCGCTTGGGCGTAGAAGAAAAGACCGGCCAATTTTTACGCATTTACTGGGTGATTATGATGTAAATCATATCATTTATAATTGACTACTGCTGTATTTCAACAGATAATTTGCAAATTCTTAAAACGTTCGCATGAAGGTTGAGAAGATGAGCATTCTACTTTTGAAAATACTGTGAGAATAGCGAAGATAAATAACCATTTAATTAAAAATCCAGCATTAATAATCAAGTTCGTACTTTATTTTATGAAATAAAATAAATCCGAGGACCGCGTTAATTGCATTTTCACTACCACAAAACAGATTAGTTTCTTCAGCATTAATAAGCTGATTGTATAGTTTAGCATATTTTTTAATTTTTGAACGCAGATTTCCAATAATATAAAAATTAAATCAGTCCATAATAATCCTGCTTAAAGGAAAACTATAAAACAATTCTGAAAGCTGATTATAGGAAACCTTTCATAAAATAACCATTTTGAATTGGAGTTTGCTTTTCTTTTAAAGCACTAATTTTTACTTCCTTGTACGAAGTAAAGAAAGTATTGTGATCGCGAAAAATTTCGGTTTTCAGATTTCACCGGAAATATCCATTTTGACCATACCTGAATCCATTTTGACTAAAAAAACCATATTTTTGATATATACAAACACATTTTTGTTATAATCAAACACATTTTTTATCCCATTTAGAATAATAAAATCTCCATCTGCTGTGCGACAACAAAATTGGCACAAATAAAGCCGATACACACTACAGGAAATTAGGTATTTGAGTATAAACGGATGGCCCTAAGAAACTGTAAAAAATAGATAAAAAAACAGTTTATTGTTTCCTAGAATAGTTCGCATATTAGCCTCCAGTTTAAACTTGCGATGCAATGTCGCACAATAGATACAATCCGCAAGGATGTGGTGCACTATCAGTCGGCAGTTGCAGCGAGCACAAACTGGTGCATCAGTTTGAGTCATCAGATATCCATCAGTGAGCCTAGTGTGCCCTATTCGCAAACGGTAGATAATAACCTCCTTTTGATGTTTATTTCTGCATAGGATCTCCACGGTGAAAGAGTGTTCATAATTGGATCAAGTTTATTGTCCGTGGTAGCATTCCATTCATATTTTTCCACTCATCATGAACCACCCACTTCAGAAAACAGACAAGATCGTTAGGAGCGAAGCTATCTGTGAAAAGAGGCTGGAAACAAGCCTCTTTTGCTGTATTGTCAGCACGTTCATTGCCTGTAATTCCTTCATGATTGGGGTTCAAGCAAAAGCTCACTGTTGTATTACGTATAGTAAAATGAAATCTATAAGCTCTTGAAATTTAAAAATTTAAAGTCTAAAAGATGTTTGAACGACTTGATTTATTCCTTGAAATCTGTGTCTTAAGTTTACGTTTCTATTTCTATTTTGATATATGATTGTTTTATTATCCCTTTGATTGTCACTTTTGAACTTTGTTTCCGTATTGTTTTACTAATATATTATTTCTATTATAAGTTGTATATTTTTGTGTTGGATGCTCTGTTATTTGTATTTTTATAGCAAATGTTTTTTTTACTTTGCAATATCAGTTAAAAAATTATTTGGATAGACACAGACAGACTTATTTCAATATGTGTTTTCCCTTTAAAATTACTGTGAAATTTTAAGTTTTGTAATGTTTGTTATTCATTAGTGCACAATAATTCTTATATTTTTCATAATTTTAGTTTTCCTACTTACTTCAAAAAAACGTTTTAAATTAATATCTTGATTTTTATTAATTTGTAATATTGTACGATGTGGTCAAGTAAAAAGACGGGAATTAACACCTCATGTTTGCTAGATATCATAAATAAAAAAAAAGATCAATTTAATTCTTAAAGAAAAAACTATTGGTGATTATTGTGTAAAAAACTACTCTTTATTAATACAGTTACTATTTTCATTTTTTTTATTAATATTGTAATCGTTATAGTTATTGTGGACGATTATGTTTGGTGTTAAATAGTGTTACGTAATTAATAGTATTTTGATTAGTTATTAGGCTTTCAGTGTTTACTTATTTAATGGGGGTTACACCCATAACCTATTAAAACGTAAACATTGATCAGCTGACACTGATCGATTTGATGCCAGTGAAATTACTAGTGGAACCAACTCATTATCTAGTAAAAAAGTAGATCTTTAACGATTTCGGATAGAGACCCTAGGAAGTTATCTCAGCGTAAACTAATTTGAGACAATATTGTTTGCAATCTGATTGACTCGAACAGCGAAGGTACCATTAATGGCTTATATTCCCAGCCAGGATTTTCATGGCAAACGATTCCTGTTCTGCGTAAGTCGAGAACGACGGACTAAGTCGCAAGCAACATACCTTTTCCGACTAGATATGAGGACTTCCGATGGAAGAAAACAATGATGAAACATACTAGAAGGAAGCTGTCAAATCACTATTGTCTTCTATGGAATAACATATGTGTTGCGTTTCTACGAAATAATAGAGTCCAGTGGTGTCCAAAAGTGACTTCTGTATAAAAATTGTCTGTACTAAAAACAAAAATCAAAAAGCGTAGACAAAAAAATAATACAGTTGGTCTGTATTATTTTTTGTATTTTTTTTTGGTCTGTATTTTTTTACTGCGCTGCTTGAAAGAAATACCGCAAGACATCATCACTTACAGAATTTCAACAGTAATCATACTCAAGCGACCTCAATTAAAATTTTAGACTGGCTCGGATCTCTCAAACCACAGCGTGCCTTTGGACGAGCGTGCCTTTCGAGTAGTACTAAGAAATCTTCATTATTCAATCCTGATTGACCTCATCAAAAATTAAATTGAAAAACGAGGACATAGAGTACGAAGTATAATAAACATTTCTCATCGCGCCATTGCAAACTGTACGTTACATTCGACACACCTAGAAGAGCTCCTGATCTAGTCCATTGCATGAGATGCCAGAAATACGGACATACAAAGAATAATTATATGCGACCCTTCCTGTGTATAAAGTGTGCAGAGGAAATCAGGATTGCTGATTATCCTAGAAAAGAACGAAATACGCTTGCTGCTTGCGTATTTTGCCATTCAGAGATCCGGCAAATTCTATGATTGTTGTAAGATCTATAAGGAGATCCTAGGTAGAAAACAAAGGCAGAAAGTGCTACGCTCCAAGGAAAATGTTAGTGTGTACGGGCTTTGGCGAATTAGTCGACTTCATTTAATATGAGCAAAGCCAATTTTTCTTCTTGAGGCTGAGAGAGATTTAGCTATCCAAGTTTCTAATATAACAATCTTGGGTCTTATGCCGCAGTTGTGGGACGAAATGCCTGTGGGGATACCGAAGACAAATTACAGAAATTAACTTCAAACATAGAGCTAAATATAAAGTTAGTACAACAAATGGAAGCTAATAGGCTTACTCAGAAAAGTTGTAGCCAAGTTTCTTAGAATAGTTACCTGGAACATTATTGTTCTTGTTGCTTGCAGACAAGAATTAGAGACGTTTATCTTTACAGAATCGTTAGATATTGTCCCACTCTGGGAAACTCACTTCACCGATCGAAACTATCTTCGTCTTAGGGTTACTTTATATATATGACTCACCATCCGGACGGTAAAGCGATTAGGAGACACTGCGCTGCTTGAAAGAAATACCGTAAGACATCATCACTTACAGAATTTCAACAGTAATCATACTCAAGCGACCTCAATTAAATGGCTCGGATCTCTCAAACCATAGGCGGTCTACTGTTATCCAGGGCTTATAATTTCGAATGAATTTTGGAACATCTCTGAACTTTGGAAACACAAAGCTTACATTTTACTGTGGGTGGGGACTGGAATCCTAAACACGCTCATTGGGGATCTCAACTTGCAATATCACGAGATAGAGCTTTAAGGAGTTGTTTTACAGAAGTGCAGCTTGATATAATCGGATTACAATCATCGACGTACTGGCCATCGAAACAGAATAATATATCTAATTTATGATACTTTAATGTAACTATCAGTGTATAGTCATGCATTTTTTTGAGGGTTAGCAACGACTCAACGTCTGATCATTCGCCGGGCCTGTTCACTATAAGTACGGCGGTATTTAGGAAGAAGAAATCCCCAATTCTACATAATAATAGGACTGATTGGGAGTCTTGCAGGAGCTGGATTGAGGATGAAGTGGTCGTTTGAAGTGACCATTGAGTTGAAAAGTTCGTCTAATGTAGACTTTGTGAACAAAAACCTGACCTCCTTATTCAGGAAGCATTCTCACATCCAATAGTCCTTATCCCAAATAGCAATTTTCCCTAAACCGTTCCCGTTAAAGCCCACAGGGCTATCATCGGAGGGGGTGACAACTGAAACGTCACTAGGCGGGTGTCTTCCATGTCTTCCCCTACGGGGACCGTACTTTGGCCCTTTGATGCGGACAAAGTTACGTTGACTTTGAGTCTTCCTATCTGTATTTTAGCTGCAGTCGTGTGTGTGTCCCTAAATCGTATCTCTGGGTTTTGTCTATTATCAGTGACTTTTTGGCTGCTGGTCGTGTGTGTACCTTCCAGCAGTATCAAGGTTTTTCTGGTTCTTAGACTGCGACTACAGTTAGCACTTTCCAATATAGACTCGATTTTTGCGGTTTTATAATGCGTAGATTTTTGCGACGCATGCCCGCCTCATCGCGGCTGAAAGGTTGCAACGACTCCTGGTTGTAAGAGACAAGCAAGGAAATACTCCCTAGTCCTGCTTGCGCTCTTTCCAGAGCGAGGGCCATAATCTGTGATGACACCCGACCCTAAAGTGCTATATCCTCCAGGCACTATCGATCGACAAAGTTTGATGCTTGGATCATTTTTTTAAGAACGGACTAAGCATAAATTTTAATATTGCCCTTATTTATTCAGTACTTCCTATTTCATTTAACCAATGTATAATAATAATAATTGGTTAACATACGATAAGTTAGTACGATAATTTTCTTATACGATAAATAGTAATACGATTAGTTATAATATTTATTGATTTATTGATATTTGTTTCGTTGGAAAATAAACTTCATTTAAGTAATCTCAGTCCATTAAAAAGACACTTCAGAAAATTAAAGACACTTTTTATAAAACTATAAATACCCTGACAATGCTCTATATCAGGTGATCGTTTGAAATTACCACATTTATTATTCAACAGCTATCGATCCCGTTGTATTTCTGTTTGCATGCATGAATACCATTCTCGGGGGAACCTTTTTAAAATTATTTTCAAAGGAGTGGACCCACTCTTCCCACTACACCTACCCCCACTCAAAAATCTTAAATGGCAATGGTAACTAACATTTAATTAAATTAATTGACAACCCAAAAAATAATGAATTTTGTTGAAAAAAATTAAAATCCACACACCCCTTCCCACGGTAGTTGCGAAAAATCATCTGGGGTTGTAATATTTTTAAATTTCAGTCCAGCAAAAATAAATATAAAATTACATGATATTACTTCTTAAACAATTTTAAATGATCGTAATCTGTTGATTAAAACTGTGAAAATTACTTTTTAAATTACCAATACAAAATTTCGCCCTTAAATGTTTTCTAAATTTTCAAGGGTTTAAAACTTATTTTTTTTAAATGATACGATATAGGTTGTGACACCTCACTGGAAGGCCCTTTGAATGGTAAGTAATTTGGTACAAATAAAGTAAAAATTGGTTCACTGATATTGAAGTCATGAATAAGTGTTACTGGCCGAAAGCATTAGGTCTGAAATCGTCCGTTCTTGTTAAAAATATGGGTTTTAGGTTTCTCCAGCATTGAAAAAACATATATATTGAAAAAAAAAATGTATACATCAATCTTTTATAAATATATTCCTTAAATAATAAAGAAAATCAAAGAAAAACTTGTTTTAAATTTCATCTTATTTAAATATTTTAATTATTTAATCGTACAGTCACATTAATTTGTTAAGTGTAATTTTAAGATTTTGTTTCTGTTGACATTAAACTGTATTTGAGACATTTGATTTAGAATTTGCTAATAGTCGCAGTAAAACAGTCAAATAAATTTTATTTACGATGTTAATAAAGATGGAAAACTCTAATTATGGTTCCAAGAGTAACCTTCGAATTAGAATGTCAGGATATTAACAACAATTTTTTTTATCTTGTTTCTACTTGTACGACAAATGCTGTTTATTTATCCTAATAAATACAGTATTTTAAGAACTAACACTAAGAAATCACAATTAACAAAATAACCCGTAGAAAGACACAGACCTATTTTCACAGCTGAAAATAGATGATGACTTCCGAAAAATTCTGTAATGAATCTCATCAATAAAGTGCAGTAAGCCAATTTCAGGAGCAATCTTTCTACTATTATCTCCAATTTCAGATACAACAGTAATAATTGACTTAAAAATAAAACAGTAAACCTCCTTTAAACTTACTTTTATAGTCATTTCTTGAATATTACTTATATCACTGTATTTCTCTCCTCTGTTTACTAATTAAAATATTAAATAAATAGAATCTTTTTTATAGAAACAGAGTAAAAATTCCATTTGGTAGAAAAAATTTTAAAACATCCTATTATGATACTAAAAAGTAATAAAACTCTTTATTTAGAATCAAAACATAACTTGAATTTAATTTTTGTAATAAAAAAAAGTGAACTAGAAGATTAAATTTTAAAAAAAGTTGCGCTATAAATAAAACAAAAAACCGAACCCTAAAATAAACTGATTTAAACGAACTCGTCTCTGGAAAAATACTAATATAAAATTTGTAAAACCTGTCTAATTCTCTTTCACTTTTTCATTCAATAAAGTTTTAAAACCATGCTAAAACTCTCATTAAAATGTCTTTGTATTATTCAAACTTTATATCAAAGTTAAAATTTATCCCTTTGATAAAAATAATCAAATTTATCAAAAAGTAGTATAAAGGCGTTATTTGAAAATTAGTCAAATTTTTGTAACGATACTAGGTCGAATGTCGCAATGTTTTTAGCTAATTTCAGAATCGAAATTGAACTATCAATTAGTTTATTCCAGGATAGAAAAATTAAATGTCTATTAATATGTCAGTCAACACGCAAAAAACGTTTTAAATATTAAACACCATTTTAAAAATTAAATAGTTTGACGTGTGGTAACAAACTTTTAACAATAAAGTTTTTATGGAAATAGATGCTTCCATTATCTGTACTAACGGTGAGGGCATTAATAAATTATTTAAAAAGAATAGATATATTTAATTATTATACTTAAATTATGTATGATGTATGTGCTGAGTTCGATGTACCCTCTGAGATATTGTATGGAAAATATTTGAAGTAAATGAACATTTAATTTACATCACGTATAGTTATATATAAAATTCACAATAAAATCATTACATCTACCTAAATCCTATAACCAAGTATTTACAATAATGTATAGAGTTTATAGAGTTCATTTATGTGATGAAGTTGATTTCGTTGTGATGACCGACGAGTTGAAGATTGAATTTAGTTGAAAATTGAAATGTCTTGTAAAGGAGAACAGTTTTGTTGTTGAAAATTACAGTAAAATAATTACTTTTCTACTTTGGTCTACTTCTATTTAATTGATAATGAAGTTTACTGAACGATTGTAGAAAGTATATCAATATCAAATTGTTGCTCTCTGTGAAGCTTAGGAGATGGTTTTATAGAAATTGTCTGATATCAAAGGTGTAAATTCTTGGGGTAAATTCTTTTTAAACTGCTATTGCTATGCCGTTGTAATAATTCTTAATATTACTTTAAAAAAACTAACGTTAAAGTTTTAAATTTAATATTAACAATATTTTTTAAAAGTGATTAAATTTCGCTTTTACACTTTGTATTTCTCCTCAAAAATATATTCCCACACAAATCTCATAAAAATGGATATTTTTTAACCACCATATAAGATGGTGGGAGCCGTAATAATCGAGTTCTACGTGTAGAATCTACATAATAATCTAGATTCAAGTAAAGTGTGTCTGTCTCCCTGTCATTAAACATAAAATGGTGTTTATTTCGCTGAAATAAACGATTTTTTTTTATCGACTGCATTATACTGTGCTGAATTATGAAATATTTTGTGAGGGTACTCTATTACTTACGAGGGTCGTAACTCCGGTGAAAGGCGTCGTACTGATGTTTTTCTTGATGCTGTTTATTAGTCAATGCGATTAGAATAGAGTATATAAAATTTATTTATTCAAATACTAATGTTAGTGTCATAACTGAAAAGTAAGAAAATCCAACATTTTTGTTACAACAAAAAGAGTAAAATTTAAAATCTACTGTACAGTGACAATTTGTTTTTAATTATTCTTGATTAACACAATGACCATAACAAAGTATGCCAAGATTATTGGCTTTTGAATGAGCGTCACGTTTCTAAATATTTCCCATATTTTATATCCAAATTCTGTAGAAAATTAACGATATCTGCTGGTAAATTTTCTTGTTATTTTACTCGGTAGTAAGCTTTATGAATATTGATATTTTTCTTGTTGCCTGAAATTATTAAATTTAAAAATAAGTTATGTTACCCCCTCAGTAATTAAAGCTGGAGCGATACACAACGATAAAAAACCAGTAAATCATCGTATAATTGTTAAATTATTTTGCGTAAAAGCTTTAAATAAAAACAAGGTATTATTTATTATGTAACGGTTTAAAAAGTTTTTTAATGGTTTAGAAATGGTTCTTTTATAACCTAATGTATGTGATAGAGAAATACATTAATACTTTTAGCGATCGTGCAGTATGTATAATAATAATAATTATCTCAGCAAACTTTTATCATGTTGCTAGAAAAATGTGCTTTAAAATAACAGAAGGCAAATGAAGAATATTAATATACAGGTAAAAAAATATATTTTGTCTACAGAAGGTTAAAATAAGTGATAAAAAAGAAAATTTATTAAATATAACTATATTTTTATCTTCTAATGGTGAAATATTGATGATCCTGTCATTGAATTTACTCCAAAGAATATTTAAAATATCCAGATAATTGTGTAATACAATGACCTTAAATTTATTTAGTAATACTGAATTTTAGCCGACGTCGCGGCTATTTGATGTTAAGTAGTTTTTTGATACTACTTCTACAATTTAAATTGTTATTTAATTCACAGCGGCTAAATTAATGGACATAGAAACTGAGTGTAATGTGAAGTGATATTTTTGTACGTATAATTACAGAACATGAAACTGTTCTGTTTGCATTGTTTCATCTGCTATCCACTGTCACTTACGGAGGCTGTATTATGAATATAATTTACGAGAGTCAACTTTGTGGGACAAGTGATTATTGAAAATAATTACTTAAATATCTCAAAATATTTTAAGTAATCCTTTAAAAAATAGTTATTTGTTTATAAATCATAATAATAATTTATTTTGTCCAGACAATACGTAATATATCTGCTTTAAAAAAGTAACAGTTTTCTTAAATTAATATTAAAAATACATATTTCAAGGTATTAAATTAATCATACGTGGTTGGTCAATAAAATTTAAAATTCTACCGGAAAATATCATAAAAACTATGAATAAGTAGAAAACTTGCTATTTTATTACCATAGTTATTAAATGAAACTAAGTAATAGTCATATTACGTACACACTTCACGAATTTTAGTAACAAAAAAACCAGTTTTATAGTTTTATCAAATTTTGCACCCGTTCTGAACGTATGAAAAAAATGAATTTATTAATTTAACAATTAATTAATTATTCAGGGTTGTAGAATGTATTTTAACACAAAATGCAATTTCAGCTATTATACCGTTTATGATGGGTTTAATTATTTTGAGATTAAATATAATGGAACAGTTTTACACACCGAGGCCGTACGATTAAACATGCAGTCGCTACCTTCTCTGACTATTATCCCGCTTCTAAATGGTGCTCAGTTGTTTGAATAACAAAGCATGATCAGCATCAATATCAAACCATCTGAATTTTCTGTTAAAAAATAATAATTTTCAGTGCTGCAGTTTTTTCTATTAAAATTTTTAAATATCATTAAAACTGAACGACGAAAAATTGTTTGAACGACGTATAAGGAAGGACTGTATTTCTTTAACAGTACGTTCTTTCTTGCAAAATGCTTTGAAATTGTAGAAACATATTTGAAATAAATAAATAAATCATTTATGAAAAAAATTTAAACGAATTTATGTTTCGTGGAAATATATTACTCTAATGGAATGCTAATTATAATTTTTTTTTTGTAAAAGTTAACCAAACTTTACTGATATTTCATAGTATCAAATTATCTGTCTCTTTAATTCATAATTCGTAAATACAGTTTAGTACTGTCACCAAATAATCTATTAAGATATTGCAGTTACTTTATTTTGTTTGATTTATGCTTTTATAACTTAGATTATTTTCCAGGTAAAAGAGTTTAAAGACATGTTTCAAATTACGAGTTCATTTACACGCAACACTATTTAAGGGAACTTTTTTTATACCTTTAATGGGAATCTTTGTTTAGTATTTGTTTAGTCTTCTTGTACTTGAATTAATTTTATTACAGATTTATTTATGTACTTCGTTTTATTATTTTGTAAATGTGAAACACTTACTGATTTCTTCAAGAACTAATTTTCTCTATAACTGCTTCCAATTTTAGTATTACAGTGCTCTTACTTTATTTTTGTTTATATGGTAGTAGTATTGACAGTTAAAAGTAAGCTATTCATAAAGATCATAAAAAACTGGACCTTTATCAACATAAATGATCTCTTCACAGACTGATAGATAAGTGTTACATAATTTCCTGACTGGCGGGATGAGATGCTTTTAATTTATGCTATCACTTTTCAATTCCTGCTCACAATTATTAATCCTGGCCTTACCTCGAATTAATATTTTTATTAAAAATTCACCCCGTTTAATCGGTATTTGAGCTATCTGAAAGCTAAAATGGGCTAATCGATCTAAATTTTAAGCCCTGGGTCAGGGATTTAAATGTGTGCTGTTTCATTTTTAAACAGAAGAGCAAAAGGATATTTTTAATTTTGTTGCCGGTTGCCCTGTCCTCACCTAGTAGAAACGTCGCTGGCTACAATCAATCCATCAAAGTGTCACGTGATTTATTTATAAGCTCTTTGAAGGAAAGAACTGGGACAAGCCACCAGCCTATTTTTATTTATTTTTTTTTTGTGGGCAAAAAACGCTTGACCGTTAACATCGCCCGGAATTTTTATTAATAAAAGGGTAAAATAACTCCAAAGTAATAAAACTTATATGAAGTAAAATCAATACAAATCATATGATAAAAGTTTATTAAAACAAATTCCAAAATTTGAAACAAAATTCAAAACTAATATCGTAGACGGAGTCTTTAAAATATAAAAGTTAAAATAATAGAATAAAGAAACTATAAAAAACTTATCAATTCCGATAGGTTGTGCAAAAGGCTCTCCCTTCTCGAATAATAAAATTAAAGACATAGAACCAAAAAATCAAAATTGAAAGTAAAGGTTAAAAATTATGGAAAAACTCTACTAGCATAAAAATATATGTGATAATATTATATTTTTTGCAGTAACCTGGTACTGTGCAGAAACACAAACATCCGGTTCAAAATTTCGTTATTATTGTACAAGATATCACGGATGTTTCTGGGTAGATGAAATTTACGACGCAACACCGCATAACATACGCAGTCCACGAGAATATGGTGCACAGTCATGCGGCAGTTGCATCGTGTGGATAGGGGTGCGATTCCTCCTCACATTAGGTACTCGTGTGTGATCCTCGTATGTCCTATCCGTAACCGGCAGAGGACCACTTCCTCACGACGAATTTTTCTGCAAGAGGAGCCCCATAGTATTGAATTATTTTAAAAAAGAATGCTTAAGTAAATTTACCTTTACAAAACATCATGCTACTTTTTTAAATTTATCCAATTTTGTCTAATTTTGTTTGGATTTTTTTTTTATTACGTTATGTTATTTATAATAAATTTGATTCTTTTTTTATTAAAGGAAATTGTTTCCCCCTTCAAGCATGATACTATTAGCGATACTAATTTTCTATTTTTGTATATAGTAATATTTTACCTCTGTTTATTACCCTACAAACTAAGATTAATAAGTAGCGATCTTATTTCATAGGTAGTATTATTTTATCTTAATACTCAAACTTTCCAGTTGAAGATTTTTTTAAATTAATCTGTAAAATGTATGCCAATTATATGTCGTGAATTATACATTGTATTTTTTTTTTTTTGTGAATAATGTATTTTAAAATGAAATATTGAAAATAAAGCATTACTATGTATTATTGTTGATATTAATTACACAGGTCAACAAAAAAAATAATAATAATAATTTGGAACTGAGATAAAAATAGGTGAATTAGAATGTATTTATGACATTATTATAGTATTAATTTAAGATTATGCTGAATCTTAAAATGAAATCAGTTTCTCTTCATCACCACAGGTTTTTTAGTTTTGACCCTTTAAAATATTGAGAAACTTCTTAAAATGGAATACAAAAATAATAATAATTACAATTAAAGTTCCTACCTTTATGTTGCTGATATTTACGAATATCTTAATTTCTTTTTTCTTATTTTCCTTTTGTGATCAATGAAGTCTTCTCTTTTATCATCCAGCAGTAATCACTTATGATAGATTCATCCCATCTGCCATGATAACGTTTTTCATCTGCAGTATATCTTGGTGGAACTTTCTCCTTGTTCGTCGCTGATGTCACCCAAGTTTAAAGGGAAAAAGACCAAATGAGAATGTAATAAACAGTTTTTCAATGACATTCTGCAGCCTAAATTTTTGTAGTTCATTAAGAGTTCATTTAAAAGCTGGTCATGGTTTTGATGAGTTTATAAATAAACTCCAATCATGAATAACATATTAAATGCCCAGTTCAAACATTAGACCCCTAAAATCATGGCAGGAACCAATTAACTCATCTCTTCTAAAGTATTTAAGTAAATTTTCGTCTCAATTTTTATACACTGAAATTTTAATATCCTTGTTTGAAAATTTTCATTCTTTATGACGTGAACCTTCTCCATATTGTTTCAATAAATACAAGTCACGAATTAGGTCGCTCAGTTCTGCTTGTGTGTTGAGTTGAGATTCAGTATTTGATTCTTCTTGAACGTAATTAATATTTATTGAAGTTGAGGATTCATTGATTGAGCCTTCTGGTAAATCAGAAATTTCTTTCCAAGAAGTTGGAGCGATCGGAATCGAAAAATAAAATATTTTTTTTACGTTTTAGTGCGTTTAATTTAAGAGTGGTGTTTTAAAACTTGTTTTAAAATTTTTTTATTTATTTATGTGATTGTGTTTTGCATAAATAATGACCAAATTTTCATAATAACCAAAAGATAGGCTCCGCAATGTACCGATCACTAGCGGAAAATCCCGATTCGTTAGTTTCAATTTCTAGAGTTAAATTTCTAATTTAACTTTCATTATATCAATTTACACCATTCAAGAAAAAGTAGTTTTACATAATAGGTAATCAATTTTGGACACCTAATAATCCCTCCGGGCGGGTCGCCCGCCAGGGCAACCCTCCGGTTGCACGCCCTGCAGCTAGTTATGTACTAAATCAATAAATATATTAAAGTAGTGCTGCCACTCTAACTCATTACCTCTAAATACAGGTATATTAATGGGTTGTAGTTGTGTTTGTTCAAATGCTGTATTTGAAATAAATTCTCGATTAGATGATTTTTGACTCTTATTTATTAAATGTTGCAATTTGAACTCTGTAGTACACAAGTCTTCTTCGACTTGTATACGATCCGAAGCTAAAACATCATCAAAATATTTCAGCTCAATCTCTGATCGAATGATATCATCGATCGGTAATGTGTTTGATAATTTTTTGCCGGTATATTTCTTTTTTGTTTTCCTTTTAATATGATTATTTTCAACTTTATCATTATGACTAATATCTTCAACATTTGTACTTTACTTTAAATCAGTTCTATTTTTACTTGAAGGCGTCGAATGTAACTTTAATTTCTACAATTTTTTAAAAATTCTCGAGTATAGTTGAGAGATTTTCAAGAGTGTTACGAGCAAGCAAAGAACATTAAGTGCAACAGTACTGTATTAAGTAAGTTAATGTATTAAGTAAGTTAAGACTCAAATAGAATTGAGTTCCTATCAGTACATCAATGTTATCAATTACCTGTTCAATGTCAATTTATTACATCAATTGTTGACATGAAGTAGTAATTTTTTATATTAAAGCTAAGCAAAAGTTATAAAAAAGAGATGTGCTGAAGTGTAATAAATAAATCGTACTGAAAGTCGATGGATTAAATGAAAAAAAAAAAAAATGAAGAAAATTATTACATGTATTAGAGTATATGCTTTATAATAGAACTGAAGCTTTAAAAAAATTTCTTTACTACATGACAGTGAAAGTAACAATGACAATGTTGCTAATAACGCAGGTTTTAGTGACCCGTTTGATGATTTTCTGCTGTTGTATACGTTATATTTTTCGTTCATATTTATTTTTAAAAAGTGTACAACGTTATATTTTTTTACTACGAAATTAAAAAATTCAGTTAATTATTTGTTAGCATGTAAATGTAATAATCGAATATAAAAGTAAAAAACTTCGTGTTGAGGTAATTGTAAACATGGCATATTATTCTATCGTATATTATTATCATCTAGTAGTGATTAATAATTTATAAGTAACTGTAACTTTAACTAATTTATAGATCGAATGATATCTTTGTATTTATCTTTATATTTATTACATCATTTAGAATTCAATTCCTTTTACCACATTTAAATTTAACTGAAAATAAATTTAACCCTCTTGTAAAGCTAAACCTCTGTTACTCTCTTCATAAGCTTGCACAAATTAATAAATAATTACCAAAATTTCTTTGTCTAATCTGTTGTTTATAAACGTAAAAAAATCCAACCCTCGCTCAAAATGTCTTAAAATTTGTAATATTTTTTTTATATAAAATAAAATTATAATAATGAAGTGAAGGTTATCTGCAAGGTTACACATCCATATATTTGATTAAAAACAAATGACTAAATGGTTATTAACATCCAAAGTAATGATACTAGTTTCTCATATAACTTTTAGAACAAGAAAAATCATGAAAATTTAAATATACAAAAAATCAGAAATCTTATCAGCCACTTGACTAGAGAGACTTCTTTTGTTTTAATTACTTCTCACCTCTAGTTTGTAATTTTTAGGCTAAGCATAATCTTTTTTATTTTTCGCACACTATCCTGCTCTAAAAACTGTCATAAATACGTAAAACAAAGTTTTTTTATTACTTTTTTAACGTTTTGTTTTTTGCACTTCTGTTGTGTTACCAGTATACACTAAAGTAATAAAATAACAATGCCATTTATCTTTAGGATGGAATATTTCTTTTCATTGTATCGGTTGGCACTTCGTTCCACAATTTTTATTTTCCTCAGAAGTACTTCCGTGGTATAATTACTTAAATTTTTAATTTATTTTATTACCGGACTGCACGATCAAGGTGTCTTACTTCAGAATGTACTTTTTACATTTTCTCGCCTCGGTGAATCAAGCCTATTTACCTAATATGTCGCTCTTAATTATTAGCAAAATAAGGGCTTTAAAAAAAATTATACTTTTGAGATCAGCCGATATATATACATTCAACCGATATTAAACGAAAATATTAATGGTTAATGATATTATAAAATTATGATCATATTTATATCATAACAGATAATAAATCGTTATTTATTATTAGACTTATAACAAATATTCCTGTTTTCCTATGATGTGGAAGTCATAATCGTATCTATCATGCAACTCTAGATAAGTTAAAAGGAAGAGGAAAAGTGTAGATATAATGATGGGAGAATTACTGTAAAAGCTATGACCATAAATAAGCAATAGTTTAATTCGATACGAAGTGTCACCTGGTTAACTCCTGCTTCCTAATCAATTATCATCATGAGCATCATTAACGTACTTTACTGTGTCCTTATAACGGTACTCGAAGGAAATGATTTTATATATAAAATAGTTACTGTCAAAGATAATCTAATAAAATATTTATTTATTTTTAAACCAAAGTAATACAACTTCCATATTTTCTCCTACATCTGCATGAGCTTAATCATTAACTACTCTTAAAGTAAGCTAATTAAAAAAAAAAAAACGACATCCATATGCTCTAAATAGTAAAATTAACTTATAAATGCTGATTTATTTAACGATATATTTTACTTCCTTGTAAAACATAAATAATACTAAAAATAAGAGTTTTTAAAGATATTTTAAGAATTTAGTTTAAAATGTATAAGCTATTTCACGAAAAATATAAATTTAAAGCAAAATTGAAAACACAGTAATTGAAAAAAATTTCTGCTAGTACCGTTCGAAAATTTCTCGGCCTGACACATTGATGACGGAGTATAACCAAATGATATTTTTCAAGTATAATCCTTTAGATGGCGTGCTGACAAGTGCATTTATTTGTTTGTTAGCAGAAATCGAATATAGCAATAAGTTCGACATTTTCTGAAAAATGTGTAAAATTGAATTTTATAAATTCAAAAGATTTAACTCCGGAGGACATATAAAAAGTGTGAGATCCCTTTTTAAAGAATTCTTCCTTTTCGTTTTCGACGTTAAAAAGTGGGCAACTGAATTTAAATGAAGTTGTATATCCATTCAAGATGATGAACGCTCGGGATACTCGAAAACCTCTACGACCGAGGTAATCGTTACAAAAATTCGTAATATCGTATTAAATGATAGCCAATTGATGGTATGCATATTTACTGATATTTGTAAACATTTCGATAGACCGTTTCCACTATATTTTACACGATATTTTGGAAATGAAGAGGCTTTCCGCCCAATAAGTGCATGGTTTCTTAACAAGTCGACCAGAATGTTGTTCGACTGAGTACTTCTTAAAGCTGTTTGAGAAAAGTAGGTATTTTGTAACAGTAAGTAAAAAATGGTTTCACCATTACTCGCCAAAGATCAAAAAGCAGTCTAAACAATAGGTAGGAGCAGGTGAAACTGAAAACGGTTTCATCCACGGAAAAGTTTAGGACTAAAAATTTCGGGATTCTCGTGGTATCTTGCTCATAGACTACTTGGAAGAAGGCAGGAACATCATCGATGAGAAGTATTACACTTTACTGGACCGATTGAAGGGTCTATTCAGACAGAAAAGAAAGTATACTTTTATCACAAGATGTTGCTGCAAAACTGCATGACGAACGCTTCGAACGGTTTTCACGGGCATCATGAAAACCAAATTTGACACGCAGCTATTACTTTCTCTTCTCAAACTAAAGAAAAGATAAATGGTTCGCTGAAAAAAGATTCACTTCAAATGATCAGTTCAAAGCTGAAAGAATCACTTATTTTACAAAGTTTGACAAATCGCTTATACTCAGGGTATTAAAAAGTTGGAAAGTCCTTCTTCGTTTAAATAAATTGAATTCTAAGATGACTGCATTGGGAACAATGGAATTCTTTTTAAATTTCTTGAACATTTTTGTTTCTCCTTTGTCAGGCCAAAAATCTTTAGAATGGACCTCTGTAACAAACATTTTCCGTAGATTTTAAGCAAAAAATAAAAAACAGTAAAACTTAAATTGTGGTAAATAAAAATGAATATGTAACTTGAATATAAATTTACTGCTATTAGATTAGACTAAATATATTTTAATTTTAAATTATATACAAATTTTAATTTTTACATCAAAAATACGTAAATTTAAAAATAATCACGTATTTTTGCTGTAGTTTGTTTCTTTCGTGTCAGGTAGCTACCAGATGTTAGCATAAGAGTACGTGACAGAGTGAAAGAAGGAAGGCGCGCAGAATGTTACAAAATACTAAATTGTAATTCTCAGTTTAATTAATTCAACTGATAACAATATACTTTAATTTAAAAAAAAAATTGAACTTGCAGTTTATGTGTGTAAATGAATTGTTTCAAGGAAAAAAATTTTTTTTACTTATTTATTGCTTTCCCCCCCATCTATTTAATTAAAATATTGTTTTATAATGTCAATTTTATAATACTTGATATTAATTTCCTAAAACCTTTAATAACTAATTTCCTAAAATAAACAAACTATTTAATAATACATTATTTCGATTCTTTATTAAATTAAAAATGTTTTCAGAATACATTTTACAAAGTTAGAACCAAATACAAAGTTAGCACCGCTAACTTTGTCAGTAAGACTGATGTTTCAGTTTCATTCTCTAGAATTTACGTTTATTTTGAGGAAAATCAAAAATTCTTGTTATAATTATTTGCCTCATTAATTTACATAATTTGTACGTACAATAAAAATAAATTTACCATCCCATTCACACACATCTTTATTACTACTAGCCTAAATAGATTCCGACATTTTTAAGTCTTGAAACATTCTATTCGTAAATTTTAAAAGTTATTTTATTCAAAATAATTTTATAAGCCATACTTCTTTAAAAATTTGAATGTCGATGGCTATAATTACTATAATATAAAATTAAATAACATGATATCGCAAAAGAAAAATATAACAAAAAGTGTGAAAATATCATTAACTAATATTACGTTAGATTGAGGAAGTTTTTAAAATGTAGTAAAAATTAACAGGTAATTAATTAATATCGTAATTAATTCAACATAATAATGATATACTTATAGAAACATAGATTTTTATGCTGTTTAATTTTTAAATAATTTACACACTTTATAGAAATTATACATTAAAATAAATTGATTTTTTTTTCAATCATTAAAAGAGTTCTACAAATAACGAATAAAAGTTGTATGTACAAATTAAGCGAAAGATTTAATTTTGTAAATCGCAGTTATAATTTTGTAAATCATTGAATTTACAAATTACAGTAATTTTAACTGCAAGTACAACATAATAACTTTAAAATAGTTTATTTAGTACTAAATGATGTAAATTTTATTTCTTCTCCTTAGGTAACAATCTCATGTTACAAAATATTTCACTCCAATTTTTTACGGTTCTGGAAAACAAGTTCTTATGTGGCTGAGATAATTATTAAAGTAAAATATGGATGTTATAAATTTATAACAAAGATAGTTATAACTATTAGTGTTATTTAGTCAGTATAAACCGCGATGACTAAAACCAGAGATACGTAGAAGTTGAAAAAACTGTACTATTACTCACACAACGTCGAATGAATAACTCCAGTACAATTCCTTCTACATCTGATACATTAATTTAAAAGTTCACTTTGGTATTTCTTTCCTCTTACTGACCTCTTGTTACTATTTCATATTTTTCCTATATCAATTACAAAAATAAAATATTTATACTAGCACGTGGGAAGAGGACTGTGAAAATCAGTCATCTAGGCTTATATGTAAAATGTTCTGAAACTGAAAAATGTAGGTTTCCAAATTAGTGAATGAAAGTGATATTTCTCGAATTTTTTTTCTAATCGTAGAATTTTGTTAAATTCACTTGTAAATTATCGCGAAATTTTAAGATCAAATAGTTTTATAAAATATTTGCTTTATAAAAATTTTAAAAATGTTATTTTAATCAATGGAAGCAGCGTTATAGTAAAACTAAAATTTACAATATTTAGCGTAACTCAGAATAGGTTACAAATTTCTGGTTTTGTACGTAAAAACCGTGAAGAAACAATTTAACTGTAAAAAATTAAAATTTGAGCATTGTAGCCTTTTAATCCATTGCAAATATTCTGTCATTTGCCAAATCTGTTCAGTACATAAGCTGTCCGTCTTTCCTTTCGGTTATTTTATGCTAACTTTAGTAGAAACAAAAATGATCGTTTGATGATTAAGTTTACTCTTCACCTCAAAATATGTCCAAGTCCATTGAAGTCTATCGCTTATTTCAGATAAATAATTCATGATGCTCTACATAATACTGTTTGTTTATTCAATGAATGTTAATAAGGTTTGTAATCTGGCGACTATAATCGATCGTTATTGTTAACTGACAGGAAATCATTTTGAAATATAGTAATATATCAAACGTTGTTATGAAGGAACAACTGTTATGAAGACCAAATGACATTGAAAATAATAATAATAATATCGCCTCGAATAACATACAACCCCACGTCCTGCAATAACACCTACACAAATGTCCGCGTCGGGCAACAACTTAGTACTTAGGTTTTTTCGCTTATGTCGGCCAACGGACCAATGGCTGTGCTCAGGAGCTCTTGTGTGGAGTACGAGATGGGCGGTCCCGAGCTGTTCGTACTTTTTGCGCGGTTGTGCTTCTCGGTTTCGCTGTATTCAGCGGTGGCAGGGGCATAACCGTGATTCGTTTTACTGATGGTGGGTGGAGTGCGGACGGGGAATGCTCATACCTCCTCTCGGTTGCACAGCCGGGTTGAGGGTAGGCTGATGTGAACGTAGATCTGCTGAAGACTTGCGCCGTTCAGTGCGAGACAGTCACTTCAGTCACGTCGCTCCTTGGCAGGGATTATTCCATGGGTGAGGGTGTTGGAGCCCTACGTGCGAACCATGGGAAATCGGGTCAGGCAGTACCTGACTCATAGATTCGGCATTATGGATGTTGAGGTTTCACCGCATGGTACTTCAAACATCTCAAAAGATGTAGATGTGTGCAGGGACCGATTAAACTATACAGAATAGGAAAAAACAGAAGAACTTTACGAACAAGGACTTACAGCGCGTCGACCATTAAACACACGACGCAACGGAGAAGTTGTACCTTTGGCTTCACTCATTTTCACCTTTTAAAAAATGTTTTGAAAAAATAAAGGCTGGTTTTCACAGACTAGAAGTGCGTCCGTTTATCCCGACTCCACTCCGGTGCTTCGGTTGTCAAAGATTTGGACACACAGCAGTACACTGTAAAAGGCAAAAGATCTGCGCTTGTAGGAATCCAATGCATCCGTCTCTGGGATCCACTCCATAGACTCTATCTGAGTATCTGACACACTCTGTCTGTCTATCTGTCTCTGTTTAAGGTTTTATAGGTATCATCTGCCAAGGTCGCGAAATTACCCAATGTACAAAGAAGTTATAGCCATTCAGATAATAAAGACCATACAAACTTGCAAGTTGACCAATCAAAGAAAGTAGCTTTGCACCAGCACAGAAAGATCAGGACGTAATCAAAGGAAAAGAGTTTCAAGTTAGGAATGAACCTTCCAATAATAAGATAAAAGAGAATAAAAATGAAACGCAGAATTCTCAATCTACTTTAAGAAAAGTCGAGGTTCAAATAGAGAAAGTTCCCGTTCAGTAAAATCGGAATACAATGAAACATTGACTGAAATTAAAAAAAGGAAATAAAAGCAGTTGCCGGGAAAAACAGAAGCCTCCAAAAGAGAAAACGACCATTTTAGCCACTCGAAAGATTTCATCAGCAAGTGTATCAAGCACGAAATTAGGCGTAATACTCCCCGCTTCATCTGGGTCGCTATCATTCAATGCCGACCGAAAAACTTCTCTCCACCACAATCGGTGGTTTTGGAGGGAGATGACCAAATGGAAAAAGATAATATCTCCAGAGAAAATATGACCTCGGACACAATATCTTCAGAGGTAGAAGTCGTAGAAGAATGGAGAAGCAGTTTAAAAACGGTTGGCCTAAGGGAAAAGCTAGGTGATAAATCTTATGTTCCAAAATGATCTGTGTAAATGAGTCGCTGGAGAGAAGTTGATTAACATAATCTAATAGAACAATTACCTCCTCCTGTCATCTTCGTGGGGGATTTTAATGCTCACAATCCTCACTGGAGGGATCCAATCGCTCATCCCTCAAATCACAGGGATGATGCAACGACCGCCTGTTCGTTGGTGGATCAAGCTATCAAGAAGAAAAAAGTGCTTTTTAAATTTTTAATAAAAACCCAACGTAAGAAAATTTAATAAAATTTAAAAATGCAGGGCTAGTGGCAAAAGAATTATGTTAACTAAAAAAGGACCGCCTGGCAAAAATATGTCTCCTCGATAACAGGACAGACTACTTCGGCTGAAGTATGGAACAAAGTAAAATCAATATCTTGTAGATCATCCTACCATCAAATTACCTGTATTAAGGGCGGCTAAATACGTATTAAATTGCCTTTGGACATGGCTGAGAAATTTGTGAGTCGCTGTGAAGCTGTCAGTGCAAAGAAAAATTATAATGATTTTATAAAGTACAAAGTTGTAACTAAAAATGATATATCATAAACGAAAATTTCACTGAGGAATAATTCAATTACACTGTGAGTAAAATAGCGAATCCTGCCGCTCGTCCAGGCAATATCCGATATGAAATGATCAGAATGCTAGAAGTCATTGAAAGGAATAAAATACTAGAACTGTTTAATCAAATATGAATTTCTGGGGTATATCCACGATTAAAGAAAAGGCGACTTATAAAAAAAAAAAAAAAAAAAAAAAAAGGAAAAATCCCTTAGACTCACAGAGCTACCGTCCTATCTCCTTACTTCCACATTGGGAAAATAGATCTTATGATAAATTATCGACTCATGTGAGTGCTTGAAAAAGAAGAATGGATTACACCGCATCAGACGGGGTATCGTAAGTTTTATTCCACTACAGACCAGATGATAAATATTGAAAATATATTATTAAATAATTTTTTAACTAAAACCATTGCGTTGCCGTATTTTTTGATTTAAAAAAATCTTTGGATATAACTTGGAGATATGGCATCCTAATATACTTAAATTATTAGATAGAAGAAGACTTCCGAGTATAATAAGTAATTTGGATGAAAGACACTTTTGTGTTAGAATTGGGAACGAATATTCGTTGCTAAAGAAGTTAGAAAATGATGTGACTCAAATATCGCAGCGGAACCTTGTTCACAATTGCATTGAACAAGCTTATTACCGCTGTATCATCCGAAATTGGAATACATGATTCTAGTTCAATGGAAGTACTCCAGCTGCGCCGGAAGAATTCCGATGTAGGTATCCTGGACTAGTGGTTCCAAACGTTAAAGTATTTTTAATAATCTTCGTGAGAATGGCACGAAGATTGTTAAATACCCAGCGCTCATTTTTCACTTGAACATCAACCGGTACATGATGAAAGGAAAAACAATCTTCGGATAGTATAGCTTAGTGCTACAACGAGAACGTGAAGAATTTCTACACTACTCAACATTCCACAAAGTACAGAATGGAGGACATTAAATGCTCATGGACTACGTTCTTATCATTTTCAGAAAGTTCAATACCTCCAGCTTGTTGTTCATGCCAGATAACTGCTATTTTGTCAATGGGTTAACAATAATCATCACTTAATTCCCTTCATACTATTTTCTGACAAAGCTATTTTCACCAGCAATGGCAAAAACAATAACACGGAATTCACATTGGTAGTCTGAAGAATAACCACATGCTGAATAAAACTTCCAGCAACGATTTTCGGTGGAAGTTAGGCACGGTATAACTGACAACCAATTAGTAGGCTCTTTCATACTAAAATAATGTGTGACGGGGAGAAATTATCTCCCCAAATTTTTAAACATTGAATTCTTATAGTACTTGAAAATTTTTCATTGGCGAAACGGATTGAAATGTATTATCAACTTGATGAAGCACCAACACATTACAGGAATGAAGTAAGACAATTCTACGATGAAAACTTTGTTCTGTTCTGTTTTTAATAAAAAAAGTTTTTTTTTTTTTTTTACTTTCTTACAACAATTTTCTCAGAATTAGATTCTCTGCAAGGTTGTATAATAAAATTAATGCATTTATTGGTCATTTAACAAAGCTGTTGTACTTCAAACCTAAAAACTTGTTTTTCGTCACCAAATTTTTCTGTTTTACGTTGGACATCATGAAAAATACGGGAGATACAGTTTTGGAACATATTTTGTTCAAACGTTTGGTCAAAAACCATAAGAAACGATCAAGTTTACTCCTATGTAACGCCTTAAAAATTTCAGTATGATCTCATTTCACTCGGGAAACTCAGAGAATAATTTTCGCTAGCCACAATTTTAATTTTTACTAGCCACAACTCGATTACAGAGAGTTTTCAGACATATGTATGTATGAGATTTTTTCCTTATTTTAAGCTTTAGAATCAGACTCCAAATAATTTCTCTTTTCTCCTGAATCACTCTTTATAAGAGTATATACTAACACAAGTGAATGTATTCCATTCTTAACAAATTTCTCGTATTACGGGTCTATTCCTCTGACCTTTAAATTTTTCACTCAATTATTTCCACAATACTTATTCCACCATTCCAATAACTGAAACAACCCGACGAAAGTAGTTTTTTTTAATTATAGAAAAAACAACTCTTTTGACTTTGTAAGAAAAGAAACACTTCTGTGTCACAAAATCTTAACTAATGTTTTCTTTACATACTGATAAATAGTTTATACACACATCATTCTCTATCCAAATATTATATTTTAACTATTTAGAAAAAATCTAAGTATTATATGTCATCTATTCTGTAATAGTACTGTGTGCCTCTGTTACTTAACGATTTAAAACGATTATAAGTGAGAATAAATAAATAAAACACGAAACACAAAAATTAATTTTAGAAGTAAAATTGGATATTGTTTCATCAAGTTACAAATAAATTATATAATGAAAAACAAAAAAACAAATATGAAGAAAGCAGCGTTAATTAAATTATGTATTCATTTATAATAAAAGACACAAAGTAATTCAATACGATATTTATTATTTCATTGTGAAACAAATTTTCATTATATTCATGGATGCTTTAACATAGTGCAACTTCAAAAGTTTCAGGGAAGGGAACTTTTTCTTCAAAAGAAAGAAAATATTTTAATTATCAAAGAAAAGACAGCAGAATTTAATATGGCAACCAGAAAATGAAATATGAATTAAAATGAAAGAATTATCATGGACAAAAATTTTTAAATAACTGATTTTATTGATTTAAACTGGAATCAGAACAAAATTAAATTACGAGATACTTTATAAAATAAGAAGGAATTGACATTGCCAAAAATAAAAAAATAGATTTGTATTTCTACATACACCATTCATGCTTGATTATTTGAATAACCGAATTTTAGTTTATTTAATCTCAACATATTTTAATCAAATAAATTCAGTAATAACTTATAGGTAATAATTTTTATTATGATTTAAAAGTTATAAAATAATGTAAAGTAATTTATTTCAAACATATTTATTTGCAAATTTAAATTGCTACCATAAATATATTGAAAGTATGTATGCTTTTTAAACCGTCTAAATCAGTAGGTTGAAGCACGAAAACATATTGACGATGCTCAGGCGGGATTCCGCAAGCCCCGCAGCACAATGGATCACGTAACCAATTTTACATATGTTAAAGAAGGGTTACACAGAAAAAAATCAACGTTAGCAGTACTGGTGAACCTGAAGGCCACCGCTAATGACATCGTCAGGAGGCCCATGCTGGCAATTTTAAGGACAGAGGATCTCTGAATACCTATTTAGGTGGGTAAAGTTGTTGCTGTTCGAAGACAGATCCAGGTACCGGCTTGATGAAAGGGGTTGGAACCGAGGATTGCATCTTAAATGATCTTCCCGAGGTGGAAAGCGCCGACTGTAAATATGTTTTGGAAATTTTATTGACATAGAAGCAACATTTCCTTCCTTATTTGAAGTTCTGTCCTCTATGAGTTGGAACACCGCAATGTTCCCGTAGCCCTGCAGGGCGTAGTACGTGACTACTTGTCGGATCGCACAGCTCTCTTTAAGGATGCACACCTAGTTGTGGAAAAGTCCGTCACTTGAGGAAGCCCACAGGGCTCCGTTCTCGGTCCCTTGGTTTGGAACCTGGTATTCAACGAATTTTTGAGACTGACATTCCCGGAAGGGGTCACGGCCCAGACTTTCGCCGATGACTGTCTCCTGTTAGTTCGTGGTGATTCACGCAGCAGCTAGAAGACTGAGCGCAGGCGGCTTTGTCAACCGCAGAGGGCTGGATGAGCATTCAAAATTTAAGGATTTCTGTGCCCAAGACGAAGTTTATGCTTCTCAAGGGTGCAGACAAATTATCGTACAGTCGTAACCCTCGTATTAAGTGTAAAGGCTTTGTAATCAGCCGAGTTCGAGTTCATAAGAACCTAGGTGTTTTGTTTGATGAGAAGTTCTTGTTTGGCAACCAAATTAGGCAAGTAGCGGCGGACGCCGTCTCTGTGATGCATAAGCTTAGGAGGATTGCACGAAAGGATTACGGACTATCCGGCCGTCATTTATACATGGTTTATCAAGGTGTCTTCGAAAGTATAACCTCTTACGCGTCGTACGTTTGGGCCCGTAGGTTGTAAAGAAATCGAGCACTTATTCAAAATTTAAGAAGTGCCCAGCAAAGAGCCTTAATTATATGCACTGGTGTTTTTTAAAACAATCTCCTACGAGACTACCACTGTATTGGGAAAGGCTCTTCCAATCGATTTAGTGGCGAAAGGTTGGGCGGCCATGTGGAAATTGCCGAAGTGGCAAAGAGGCCGAAGTATTTGGGATACGGTTTCGAGCCGGGCCTGTACCGGAGCGGAACAGTATTCTCAATGCACCGGTTCTAAATTTCAAACACTTGCCCATCTCCTGCCTGAGGAGGAGGCTTTAGCATGGCAGCAAGAAGGGCTTGCCATGACCAAGGAAAGGTCCTTGTATAGATTTATACAGGATCTGCGGAGATGGTATGCCTCTCCTTCATTTTTAATGGCAACGGGAGACCGAGTGCTTTCCAACCATATAAATTTAAACCAATATTTGTTTCGGTTCCACCTGGCTGCTGATGAGCTGTGCGTCTGCGGGGAGGTCCAGTCCAACGAACACACGATATTCAACTGCGCAGCTCTTGGGAGGGCCAGAACTCAGGCACCCTGGAAATTAGAGGTCAAGGGGAAACTTGGCCACTCACAAGCGGCGAGTCAATGTGGCGAGAGCCGCATTGTCGGACCGTCTGGGAGTTCCTTGATGCGGTTGCTTTGTTCAACTGTCATCAGTAGTTTACTCAAGGGAAAAGACTCCTACCACGCTGCGGTAGGAAGCTAGCCAAGAGTTATGGCTGGCTACCAGCCAGACTAAGGCTCCAAGGGCTTTAATGGTGGACAGGTACACGCTGGCATTCAGCGGTCTAGGTATGGCAGTGAATTGCTGTCTTCGACGAGACAAATTAATTATTGATAGTCATATCTGTTTTAGTAGTTGACGGGATGCGCCTACTCATTTTAGTGATATATGGTAAGTGGGCGTTGGGACACGCAAGCAAGTGGTGTATGGAATCACGCTTATTTCGCTTATTTCTACCTACTTTTCTCGGGAACCAATGGCGATCCAGTAGAGATCCATCTCTTCACTCGAGGCCTGTTTGAACGAGGATGTGATAAAACTATAACAATGGGGAGGAAAAACGCAATGACTGTGAATGCATCAAAAACTACCTTTCAGATTTTTTCTCTGTCAACAAAAATACCACAAATCAAACTCCAGTGCAATGGAATAGCGCTGGAGAAAAGCAATTTATCCAAATATTTAGGGTTTCAACTGGACAGACGTTTAAAAATGTGTATAATCGCCATGTGGACCACTGTGTGGAAAAGGCGGTAAAAAGAGCCCGCCTACTAAAAAGACTGAAAGTCACAGAGTGTGGTGTAAATCAGGATGTTCTCAAAACTGCCTGCAAGTCGTACATAAGACCTGTACTGTAGAGAAGTGATTGTTACATCCAGCTCTAGCACACTAAGCAAACTCGATCTTGTTAAAAATACGGTGGTAAGGGTAATCAGAGGCGTTACTAAGTCCATCCCTATTGCAGCCATGGAGGCACTGACTCAGATTGAGCCCTTACAATCATACTGAGAAAGAGTAGCATTATGATTCTGGGAGCATTTTAGGCGCGTTTATTAGCGTCAGTGAACCAACTACCAGCAAACTGCTTCTAGGCTGAGGACACAGGCGGCTCCACTCACTGCATATGAAAAACTTATAAGGAAATATGATATTCCACCTGTGGACACTGCACCCTGTACACAAGCCAGGACTTCAATCACTTACCTGAAGCTCGCTACAAACTCAAGAACCATTCGACGCCAAAACACGCCTCCACACAACATGAATTGTAGCAGCTAGCTCTAGAAGCCATCCATGAGGAATTTCCGGAGAACGAGTGAATTCACGTTTTCACTGACGGATCTTCAATTTTAGACGGTGGAGAAACAGTGGCTGGGTACTACTGCCGTCTTTTTCAGGGACATATAGACGTAGGTGCTCTCCTCAACAACTGTGGTGGCAAGTTGGAGCAGGGTGCACACCGCTGCGGCCGAACTGTAAAAGCTAGTTTCTCCTTTGAAAACAGTGTTTTTGATTGACTCCCAAGCCACTATACAAAATCTATCGCGCAACACCCAGATGGACTATCGGAGGAAGGTTGAGTGTAGAAAAAGACTAGAAAGCCTGGGAAGTATTTCATTGGCTACCCAGTCATGTCAACATACGTGAAAACGAGGAGCCCGATAAACTGGCCAAGTTAGGAACGACTCTACCCCAACCTAGTAACCCCAGATCCTTGCGTTCATCCAGGGAACTGGTCGACAGTTGGAACAAACAGCGCCTCTCCGAGACGGCTGCTGGAAGGAGATGGAAGACTTTGGTCACTGACGGTCCTATCAACCCCGCCCTCCGCGTGCGGTCAGCGTAGCTGCTTTCTGACTAAAAACTGTCCACAACTATCTTGCTTGTCTTCACCGCATCCATGTGCTGCCGTCTCCTAAGTATCCGATGAGTGATTGCGGGACGATGGATGCTGATCACTTGAGTGATTGTCCGGCCTTGAACCACACCCAGCTGGATGAGACCCTGGACACAGAAGCCCATCTTTATTGATCAGCGCGTCGCGATGTGGCTCAACAGCCAAGGGCGGGCGTTGGCTAGTAAGTAAGTAAGTAAGTATAGTTAGAGTCGAGTTGTGGACGGCACCGAGTGCAGACGTGTTTCCTAGCTCCGCGATATTTTACTTTTTGATTGGGTTTTTTTGATTTTTTACTGGATACGGACATCGGAAATTATAGTGGTATGGTTAATGGACACAAGTGCAAAGTTTTTTGAGTTTCGGTTTGGTGTTTTTTTGGAAAATACATAATTTTTAGGAAAGTGTAGAGAACTTTTAGTGCTACAGCCCTTTTGGACAACGGTTAAGAACCGAAGGGGTGTGGGATTGTAAGTAAATACAACTACACGGACAGAGTGAGTTAAAAAGTACTTTGAATAAGATTAAGTATATACATTTAACTTATATAGAGACAAAATTTTGCAAGTCAAGCGACAAGCTCTGGCTTGTTCGTGAAGTCATTGAAATACAAGTAAACAAGGACTTGTAAAATTTTCAGAAGTTTTACTGTGTACTAGTAGAAATTTTTCTAAGTGTTTGCGATACTTTACACGGGCAAACTCCTATCCTCCATATCTCCTATAGTTTTTACCATAGAACCAAAATTCCCAAATATCTATCCGAAACCAAAAGTTTCTGACCTTCTGACCCCCCCTCATATTTTGACCCCCCCAAATTTTTGACCCCGGATTTGGACACATACATTTTACTTAACCCCCAACCCCCCCAAATTTTTTGGGGGGCACCCGCCCGTGTGGTGTATCATAGGACTCGGAATCAACCCCTGATTTCGAATTCGAGTCATGAGAAGACGAAGCTCGCTTCCAATAGAAGATAAGGCCTCTCCAGAGGCTGGGCCCTCGAGGGGAACTGCCGGAAGGAGGGATAGTGTTTCTGAAGTCTCACGAGACATGGACATTACAGGATTAAATCAAGGAAAAGCAAAGTGGAAGACAGTAGAGGGGAGAACCGCCAAGCGGCCGAGAGCAGGCTCATCAGAAGAAGAGGAGGCCCCCCGTAATTTGAAGGAGGTTACGTACAGGCTGGGTAATGCACTATTACAGCTTAGGCAACTAACTGGCAAGGCCAGTGTAACGGCAGTCAAGGCTCATGAGAGAGAGCTGACAGAAATTTATAAAGATTTACAACGAATAAATGATGAGACTCCAGACACAGTTGACCAAAGTACGCAAACCAAAAGTCATGGCAGGAACGAGATGTCAGATATACTAGATGTAGAGCTGACAGATGAACAACTGATAGACAGATTACCCACACGATGGTCAACCTGGGTAATGAACAGGCTGACCCAGGAGAAAGATCTAAGACCAGGAGATGACAGCTGTTTTTTCATCGATTTGAATGGATTAAAGCCATCCAGCCGGTATGCTGGGACGGCACCTGGGGCAATGATCTTACAAGACTCCACCATCCTTGAAGATGGAAAGATCACAAATACCGGAACTAGGTACACGGTAATCTATGACTCTAGAGAAGGAGATAAGATAATGGCCTCTCATATTATAAAGGCCTTACGAAGAGCTGTAGGTAAGCCGGAGTCAGCTGTCTTTGTGGTTCCCAATGGTCCAACGGGCATCATAGTGACAAAAATAGTAATATACATGATGAGGAAGGGTAAGACCTTGCCGAGGATGTTACTCCCCAGCCTGAGCGAACAAGGGAGGGCAAGGTCGAGGTCGGGATCAATAAGAAGGGGAACCCCCCCCCCCCCCCCGGTCGTTGAAAGTAAAACGGTCGTAGTAAGGGCCCCCGGTAAATCTTATGCCGATCTGTTGAAAACCATGAAAGAAAAGGTTAAGGTTGAGGAGGCCGGCGAAATACTGTCAATTAAACAGGGAAGTGGGGCGCAGAAGGCAGGGGAGTTTTCCTCCCTGCTGAAGAACAGAGCAGAGGATCTCCAGGTGGATATAAGAACAAGAGGGGACCGCAGAACAGTCGTTCATGTAAAAGACATGCTGGGCGACACTACTGAGTGAGAGGTCAGGGAAGCGGTAGAGAAGGTACTAGGACAAGGAGAAAACTTTCAGGTCACATCACTAAGGGAGGCATTCGGAAACACAAAAAATGCCACGGTGGTCACAAGTCAAAGGAATGCAACGAAATTAATTGCAGCAAGGCTGAGAGTAGGGTGGGTGAGTTGCAGGGCCTACATCCGGACGGATATAGAGAAATGTTATCGATGTTGGGATGTCGATCACAGCAGAAGAGAGTGCAGAGGCCAGGACCGTTCAAACCTCTGCTTCAACTGTGGTAAACCCGGCCATGTAATTAAAGATTGCAAGGAGGCGACCATATGCCTGGACTGTGGAGCCACTTCACATAGGACCGGGAACTCGTGCTGTAACAAAGGTCATGACTAAAGTAATACTAGTTAATAATAACAGGAGCCTACTCTCTAGTGATTTAAGCATAGAAATAGCAGCTAGATACGAAGCGGACTTCCTGGTGGCCACCGAACCTAATGTTTATTCGGCGGCCAGAGAACAGTGGCTGACCGATTGGAACGGTGATGTGGCAATTAGAAAGATCGTTGGAAATGTGGATTATGATCTGTATGGTAGAGGTGACGGACTCATTGCTGTTGAGGTAAGCGATAAGATTATAATAGGTGTATATATCAGCCCTAACTGCAGTAGGGAATCTATTAAGAACAGACTCCTTGACCTCCAACAAGTCATTATACGAGCTCGGAAGAGAATAGTAGTCCTTGGAGACTTTAACTGCAGGACTGTTCTAGCTGGAGCGGTCTCCTCGAACGCTAGAGGAAAACTCCTGGAGGAATTGCTGGCAGCGACAGGAATGACATGTATTAATGACGGGACAGCCACCTACCAAGCAAGAGGGCATCAATCGGTCCTGGATTTAGTTATAATTGATGGAAGGATGCGCACTGATGCAGCTGATTTCATGGTTCTTAATTACGAAACAGCCAGCGATCACAGAGCCATCTTTGTTAACTTCAGAGAGCAACGGCCAGAAATAAGACAGATAAATAACAATATCAGACTGTCTGATCAACAGATATATAGAGTGGCTAATAATGCGGCAAATAGAATTAGAAATAGTACTCAGATAACACCTGAAATATTCCAAAATATAGTTTAAGAAGAGATGGCGAACATACCATGTCGAGCATTATATAACAATTTTATAATCTTTATTAAATAAAAAATAATTCTTTATTTTGTAAAATCTTCCGCAACAATCCTCTATTCACTCTATCGAATTCTTTCTTTAAATCAAGGAAGAAATACGGTTTTCAATTTCAAGCACACTTCCTGTTTCAGTAATATGTTACAGTATGAAATTATTGTCAATAAAGAAACCCTACACCAAAAACCACTTCATTCCTTATCTTTAAACAGCGTTTTAACCATTTCTGATGTAGCCCGTACCAATACGTTAACATTTTTGAATAATGGTTTTAACAGTAAAATACCTCAATTACTACTAAACAAAGAATCTGTCGCCTTTTATAAGTACTTAACTTGCGATAATTATTCTCTTATTCTCACTTAAAGTTAATTAGTAACAATCCATGATTAAAACAGTAATTGATACAATTTTTTTCTAAACTTACACATATCAAAAATAGTTCATAACTCCCATACGTTAAAAGTTTTTAGAAGTCCAAATATACGGAAGTACAAAATTCATAATAGAAATCTATAAAATATAACACCAAAAAAATACATAATAATTCTATCCAGTAACTGAATCCAATTAATCTTCAACTACCTCCCTATACAAAAATCTTACAAACATTGATAATAATGAATGGTTTGTACAAATCAGGATACACCGATATCCATTTGATCACCAATATTATGTTGTTTTAACAGAAAGAAGAATTAAACTATTTGACCGTTGACAGTAAAGAATTTTTAACAAAATAGCACACGCGAAATTTCATAAAAATACCAGATTTCAATTCAATACCACATTTTTAAACCAGTTACTTGAATGCATACACGGAACAATCGGAATACAAAGAATGAGAACAATCAAGAAAAGTAATTACTTCAACCAACTGCAGTCCTGAACGTTACTAACACCATAATTGAACCAATCATAGAACATACTCATTTTATAAAATTGTATTCATAAGATAAGATTTTATAAGCCCGACCACTCGGAGAACAATTAATTTTCCACAGTAGAGAATTATTTTAGAAAATTTCTAAATAAATTTTGCCTTGTAGCAAAACAATTTTTGCTACATTTTATAACGTTCAGTATAAAAATTAAAAAGCTTTGTCATTTTTATTTATTCAGTACAGGCTTGTTTGAAATCGTAAACTTGGTAACTGCATAATTTTTGTGTCCTTTTGTTATTTAAAAAGGAGAAATATTGCACTACCAACAAACAGGTATAACTGACTCTCTAAGGTTTGAATTTTGTTTATGTTTTACATTATTGCATAAATAAATGTACATTTTTTTTTTTTTTTTTTTACTTACGTAACTTTTATAATGAAATATATTCTTTGAAGTTTATCATGAATAATTTTTATTCGTTTAAAGGTATAGAAAATAAGATTTGGTACAATTTTTTAAAACTCCATGTCATTTATTTAATAGAAAAGCCAACTAAATTTTCCATATAGGTATGGAATACCTGTAAAAAATAAATTGTCAATTGCTGTATTAATTAACTTTGATCAAATTGTATTTATTTTTCTAAAATAGTAAAAACTCTGCGTGTCTGTTTAGAAGCATTCACAAATTTCTTTGGGTTAAAAAAATTGTTGTAAGTAGAAACATTATAAAATTATTATCTTATTGGGTTTTTATCAGAAATCAAGCAATTTATAACAATTCTACTTTCAAATGATTTAAGTACACGTATTCATCAAACGCGTGTACGCGCAGACACACACACACTTACTAAGAAAACAAAGCAAAAAGGCAAAAGGTTAAGATCAAAAAAGGTAAGAACGTTTTGCGAAATGAAAACAGAAATATTTTTTCTAAATAAAAATACTTTAAATGACGTGTTGCTTTAGTAAATACGTAATAGCATTTCTTGTGGAATTTGGAATTAATTTTTTTTTAAATGGAATACGTACTTGTGTTAGATGGGAAAATTAACCACTAAGTCTAATTTTAATAATCTATACTTTAAATTGTTGTCCAGAAATATCATCATACATATCGTTAAGAACTTGCGTCATTATGATAAAAGCATAATTAATTTTATTACTTGAGATTTTCAGTTCTTTTGTGTTAGTATTAAAAAATCAAGAGAGGTAGGAATTTTAATGTGTAAAATTTATTTTCCGGGCCCAAACGTAGCTCGAGGGAGTGTTAGATTCTTGTTGCGGAAAGTATAACATACACAGTCTTAAAAGGTAATCAAAGCAAAAACTTCTTGACTGTTTTATTTCATAAATAATAAACTTATTATTTTTTTTTAATAACGAATATTACTGCAAAATTAATTTAAACTTCAAGAAGGCTAGTGGGTGTTGGTTCCTCAACCATTGTTCAACAATGGATTTTTTGTTTCATACTTCTTAAAGATAGTTTCCTACCCAACCAATATCTTTTGGTTCAATTTCTTACATTTTGTTAAAACCATTGTTCCTAATAAAGTAATTCTGTGACCGATTTCCAGGCAGTACTGGGCGGCAGCTAATCTCTGGTCTTCTGTGTTTTTAATATGATTAATGCTCCTTTCTTTCTAGTTTATATCTTTTTCTGGTTTTCTCTATATATTCAAAATTGCAATTATTTTCTACATATCAATTTATAAATGCCCACTATTTCGACGGTTTTAGTGATAACTTTAGCGTTTCCGAGGGAAAGAGACGATATTCCTAAATGTAGTCATGGTAAAGTTAAAATTGTTTTTTTTTAATATTCTTTAGCTTACTGGTATAAGATAGCAATATTCAATTTTTATCCATGCTTCGTCCGATCTTTCTTTCCATTGATGAAGTCCAACGAAGAAAGCGAGATGATAGGAAGAAATTGAAATAAACTTTAAAACACCTTCGAACCATAAGGCATTTTGAATTAGTCTTGTATAAATAAAAAAAACATCCAAATGAAATCAATCCTAGTAATTATTGACAAAAGTAACGTTAGTTACATTCAAAGTACATAAATGTTGCTTGCATATTTACCAACATAGTATTACAATAAAATTCTATATTAAACAGATTATATCTATCTTAATTAAAGTGAACCGATTTTAATAAATTAGATACTTAACCAATTTCAGTCTTTATCTTTAATCTTCATTGTCGAGAAGTACAATTGAAATTACCTCTGACCAAGCTTGGTTTGTTTACCGTTTGAAAAATTATTACACGAAAAGACGTTTCTTAATTTAAACTTTACTGTAAATATTAACACAAAATTTGGATAATTTAACTGATAAATGCATTCAGAAAATTTAAGTAGGAAAAGGTAGGAAATTTCAGAAGGAAAGATGGTAAAGGAATCTTTAGAATGGTGTATTGATTTTTGAAATTTAAGTGAACTTTGTTGTGCACCTTCTTAAAAAACAAAAATGCACACGTTTATTCAGATTTACATTGATTTGAGTGTTATTTTCTGCCATTTCTAAAAATTGTCACTCACATTCGTAGTTGACGCTTTTCGGAATACCTCCATTCTCAAAACTACTTTTAGCCCTGCGTCTTTCTAAGTTGGATTTATCGAATAAAGAGCGATGTTAAGCTCCTCCAACCCCGCATCCTTTTTGTCATGACCGCTTCTGATTTGTCCCTCCCGCTCTAACGGCTATACAATTTCTTGAAAACAATCCTTCTGATTCTTTACTTTAACAATTTAACATTTTTAAATATTAGATTTACAATTAATCATGCATTAATGGGGAAAAAGTGTATTATTATTTTTTTAAATGATCACATAAGAACAATAAGGTCAGCTTTAGAAAAATTATTTCTTTAATGCCTACACTTTCTAGTTAGAAATAATTTATTTTTGGGGAAAACATACGCATTATCATACTGATTGATATTTATTGACAGCCATGAACAATAATATTTAAAGATAATTTAAGAAAACTGAATTATTTAGCTTGCTTGGTGAACCATAGACAGATTGTTTATCTTCAAGCATATATTTGCAATTTAAAATTCCTGCTTTTTATAGTGCGAAAATATGTTTACTTTTTATTAACATCATTAGGATTACGTGGAATTTCATGACGAACACATTTTTTCTTAAATACTATAGCAGGTGACTTTGTGTACTGTAATCTCTTCTAAATTTCGGACCATATTGGATACCGCAAATTATATGTATATATATATATATATATATATAATTTGCGCAAATATATATATAATACCGCAAATTAAATATATATATATATATATATATATATAATTTGCGGTATATATAGATAAAACTACAACAGGTAGAGCAGCTATGAAAAATAGTATCGACAGTGCATTATAATAATCTAAATTTAATATATAAAGAATTTTTCTGAAAATTTAGTATTGATTAGTATTGAATAATTAAGTATTGATTTGTACAGAAAAAAATACGATAAATCGTTTAGATTTTCAACAATGTCTATTTAGCTCTTGGAAATTTCTGAAAATTAATGTGTAGGAAAAGCAGATTACATTTTTTGTGTTAATTACTTTCAAAATAAATTTTCCCCTATTTTTACTTCCTTTTACAAAGTAAAGGAAGTATTGTGATCGCGAAAAATTTCGGTTTACAGATTTCAACGGAAATATCCATTTTGACCATCCCTGAATCCATTTTGACTAGTTTCGGTGTGACGTCTGTACGTACGTATGTATCTTGCATAACTCAATAACGATTAGCTGTACGAAGTTGAAATTTTGGATTTAGGATCGCTGAAATATCTAGTTTTGCACCTCCAGTTTTTTCGTCGGAAAACGCAATAATACCAATTTTCACCCCTTTTAAATCCCCCAAATCAACCCTTCATCCCCCTCGCTCACGAATTTATTCTTTGTTCGTTTATTATAAGCCCCTTTACCATTTTCACTTATAAAAGTCCCGGTAACAATTTTTTCCCTCTCTAAATGAGTTATTTCTATTGGTCTTCTTTGTGTATTACAATGATTTTTTTTATTGTGTTAATTTAATTTTATAATAATCTATCAACTTTTATCGTGATATATATTGTAAATCTTAACTACTACATTATATTAAAATTATTTCAATAATTGTATTACTGAATTTATTGACAAATTATTCTGCCTTAAACATTAAGAGGTTATGTTCCTATAGTAATAGTGACGTATTGCATTATTTAATGCGTGCTATATTTTTTTTTGTAACGGGTAGCAGTATATCCAGTTCTGCATATATATATTTTTTTTACTATTATAGCATTTATAGTATCCGGTAGTAAACACATTTAAATCATACTGTGTAAATATAATAAATAATTAAAAAATATTTCGGTATATCAATTTATTGAGTTGTGTTTCCTCTACAGACGTTTGTCGTAGCAAGAGGTCAAAGAAAAAAGAACTTGTAATTTACAGATGTTATTCTCTGCGCTTTCGATGTATTTATGATTTTTGATTATCGAAGCCCGTAGATTTTAAAAGGTAAGGTAAGGGAAAACTTAAAATTTATTAAAATTCATACCTTAAAGTAAATTTCTTGTATAAGCTGTGCAATTTCTATGTCTCACTGTGAAAATAATCACACTCACACAACACGTACACACAAACACGTCCATAACCAGAAGTCGTATTGTATGTGATGTTAGATTAGTTTTTCTTATGTAAAGATACTTTGTCTAATATTTTAATTTATTAAAATTAATGTGTAGCAAACATTCTGTATCGTTGTTCCCCTTACTTCTGTTTTGCGTAACTGAGTACGTATTGCTTGCACAATCAGAATTCCTCCTCATCTTTAAAGTTCACTATTTTACGCTACATTTAACTTCATTTCTTTTAGAATAACCTACTTTTCCCCTCTTATTGAAATTTTTAGCATTACATTCTCTCACAAATATGTAAATATTTTATTATTCCGTCATCAAAAACTGTTTATTTTGTATTATAAATAGCTATTATTTTTCATACAGAAATGTTAATTTCCAAAATAAAGAAAGATTATTTCAATAATTACATCGGTTTAAAAAAGAATGGCAATAATTATCAGAATATTAGTCTGTTATACCTAGCTCTATAAATGTAGTAGAACCAAGTAACGTTCTAAGCGTAAAATTGAGTGGTTTTGCACACTAAGAGAAAAATCTCGTCCTAATGAATGACCTAACCGCTTACTTTAATCTACGAAATTATGAGACAGGTGTTCTACAAAGCCAAGGTGCTTACTCACTCTCTAATAGTTTCCATTCTAACTTCTTTAACAGACTATCATTTCTCTCCGTATATCGTATTTTTGTTGAATCACTTTACGGTTTTATCATTTGAACACTACTTGAAACCTTTTTGTTTCGATTTATTTTATTTTATTTTTCTTTAAATATCGTACTTAATGATAAGTTTTTATCCTTTTTCTAAGTGATTAAAATGAGGGTTACAATGCTGACTACGACTTCGAATATATGTTATGCATTCATAACAACTGTTTTTATTTATTTTTAACTTAATCTTTAGATCAAATGGCATTCAAAATCTTAAGAATAATTGAACATTATAATTTTTCTTTATTAAATAAGTGAATATCAAGTTAATTGAAGTTTAAAGAAATATAACATTTCTTCGAGATAAAAGAGGTAATAAATTAATATATTTACTTTCGTAAATATTATTAAGCGGAGACTTGAAGATAATTTACCTGTAACAAAAAAAAACAATTTTATTCACGTGGAGTAAAACTAGATAAATGCTTATAAGTATACCTATATATGTTTATATATACATGTCATATTGAAATCTTGTTTGTTGTATCAGAATCACACGAGAACCAATTGACCGTTTCCTTTCAAATTTGTAGGATACATTCGTGTGACTTCAGAAAAGGTTTAATGCTGTAGATAAAGGTTCTAGCCCCCTTGGAGGTAAAGGTGCGAATAAAAAATACTCATTAAAAATAAATTAATCAGTTTAATTATTGTTACATTTCCGTCACCATGGCAGCTGAGATAGCTTGTGGAGTTTTCCTCGTCAAAGGTCTGTGTACTTCAGTTACCATAGTCTCTACTATTCTGCTGGCCTCCATGGGGCGAGTGGTAGCGTCTCGGCCTTTCATTCGGAGGTTCGAATCCCGGTCAGGCAATACCCAACGGTGGTCAGTTAAAAAAAAAAATCTCTACTATTCTTTCTTTGTAATTTAGTTCATTTTTCAGGTTTCTTATAAAGTATGAATACCTTAATTGTTATTTATCAGTATTAATCTCACTACTATGGGAATAACAAACAGAGCGGGGGTCCAGGGGACGGAACTCCCTTGCTAGACTGTCGGGCGAGAGCATATATAAATTATGTATATATATATATTAATTATAAAATAATTATTATTTATTATTTTTTAAATACTTTGAAAGTGTGTTTCTAAAGATGATTTCACACATATTTTATAGTTACTGTAATGGTATAATATATGAGTGAAAGCACGATTTAAATAGAATCATGCTTTCACTTATCAATCATTTTCTAGTCACTTTTAGGTGTCTGCGTTTTAAAAAAAAAATATTACACCTCTTCATGATGATTAGGAATTTTTTATATTAACTAAATGTAGTGAAAAATATAGTTTACAAATTTCAAAAAGCTTACAAATGAATTGAAAGAAGATTTTTGCCTAACGTTTGCTGATAAATAATTTCACTCTTATTGTTACCTGAAATCAAAATAACTTCTAATAAGGAAATATATAATAACATTTTATTTAATATGAACAGTTCATAAAATCAAGGATTACTTTACTTCAAAAAGAATACGAAGTTTTCGAATGAAAAATTCTGTACTGTTGTTTTGTTTGTAATTATTTTCTATTAGTCTTTAAGGTCAGAATTTTAGCAAAATTGTGAAGTAAATTTGAAATTCTAAAGTTTTCCTGTAAAAGAACTTATTCCCGATTTTAGTAGCTTGACATCATTTCATCCATAATAATTTTGCTGATTTAAAAATTAATGTTATAACAGAATAGTTAAAAATTAAAGATTAATTTCAATCATCATTATTAAAACCATATTTACTATACTTTTTTTTTTCAAAATATTGAATGAATTAATTTTAAAAGTAAATCTACTTTAACATTGTTCTACATAAATACTTGCGACATAGTTGGTTGCCAAAAATCCTTTTGTTAATGTATCTTATTCACAAAAGAATTTTTTCATTTATTTATACATTTAAAGTTTACGGAGGGTTAAGTAAGTTATCACGTAAAACAAATGGAATTTTAGGTTGTATTCACATGCAAAAAAATTCACAAAATAAGACCACGATACCGTGGTCTCATTTTCACGTACCGTGGCCGTAGTTGTCATACTCATGCCTTGAATAATTAAACTGTCTAAAGAGTTATGCCAAAAGTTATTGAAATAGCTCCAAAAGAAGTAAACTTCATACACCATTTACAGAAAATTATGCTTAAAATTTCTGAACTAACTGCCCATTAAACTGTTAAATAACCTTTATCAGTTGATAGTGAAAAAACATTGCACTTAAATTAACTTCTAAAAAATGAATGATAACATAAGGAAGAAATAATAATAGTAAAAAAATAGTTAACAAATAAACAATACTCCCAACACACTGTAACGCTACTGAAGAAATGTCTAACGGCGCTGTATGGAAACACATATACTGCCAATTTCTTTTGAAAGCGAAAAGTTAATTTAAACCACTTAAACCTCCAACTCAGATTGTCCACCCCGACCTAATTTAATAGGGTTAGATATGAAATAAATTTCTTTGAAGTACCACGAAGTAGATTTCCACCGCTGTCTAATTCATGTTCATTAAAGACGAGTTTTAAAATTTTTCTTTTTTAAAAGTAATTTTATTACCACTTCTAGGCAATGTTTTACTTCTTTATTGTAATTTTACTTCTTCTTTTGTTTTCTTATTGCTCTACGTATCTGAACTACAATTTTTTACCTTTAAAAATCAATTTATAAACCTTCGCTCTTTCTATCGATTTAGTGTTAACTTTAATATTTCAACTGGCGTCAAAAACTAAGGCCAGTTTCCTAGACAAAGCCACGGTAAAATTAAAAAAGTGTTTTTTTTTTTTTTAATATTTTTACTTTGTTGGCCGAGGATAATGACTGACTTTAGTTCATGTTTTCCCCGATTATTCTTCTTGTTATACTGAAGTAAGGTTCTTTTGCTAAAATTTATAGTATTTGTAGTATTTGAGTATAGTAAAATTTGTTGGTTCTTTACTCTATGTTATAAATGTTTTTCTAGTAAAACCATTGAATTTATCTTTATCTTAAAATTAATTTTCTACTATACTCTTCCATTAGTGGCACCCTCTAAACTCCTTAAGTACACCTTTATTTTAAACAATAAATTGGTGGATTAACTAATTCTTAAAAATTTTCATATTTTTCTTAATCGGAATGCTGGAATATAATGCAACAACATTAAAAGATATAAAAGTCTTTTCGATCTGTGAAACACCATTTATAAAATTTTCCATCAGATCAAAGTTATCTTTAATTGAAAATAAATTTACTCGTAGAATTGAAATGAAATATTCTTCAATTAGATTTATGTTTCAGAAACTAAAACTTCTGAAAATATTAAAGAAATTGAAGATTATTAAATTATAAATTTAATGAAAAACTTAATGAAAATTATCGCTCATGAAATTATTTGCAAATGAAATTATCACAACAAAAAGAACTCTTTAAAGACGTAAAAGCTAATATAAATCGTAAAAAAAGAAGAAATAAACCCATTCAGTTGCGATGATAGAAATGTATTTGTAATAACGAATAACTTCAAACAACTTAAATTTAATCTAGCATCTACTTTAAAAAAAATTAATTACACCGTTTGAAAAATGGAGATTATAATGTTTGCATTACTCCTTAAATACGCTTGCTAATCTATTAAATTGATCTGGGTCTGCATAGCATAAAATATAACTATTGCAGATATTAATACGTAGGAAATATTATACAGTAATTGTTATAATAATATTGTAAAGCTTGAAAAAACTATAACCGAATTTACCAGATTAAACATTTAATTAAACAGGCGATATATTCATATATACATTAGGAATTAAAAAAACTTCAGAAACTGTTAAAATAGGTAAATAACTGGAAACGAGGTATTTGGAAAAATTTACTTTAAAAAGTCATAAAATAAATGTTTTATTAATGCGTTTTGATAAAAATATCTTGATCAATTACATTCACAAAAAGTAAAGTATTTTTGTTTGTATGTTTATAAAATCACAGCGATTCACAAGATATCCCTAAACCTCAAAAACATGTATAAATATTGTTTAGTTTATTTAAAAATAAAATGGTATGAAAACGTATAATTTCAGCCTTCTGAACACCATTGTAAATTAAACATCGCATTAAAGGTTTAAAAAAATGATTAGTTTAATACTTTTTCTTTTTTAATAAATCATGTACAATTTTTTTTTTTAATTTTAGGAACTTGAAGAATTTATTTTCCTGTTTAAAAAATAGAACTTAGTTTATAAAATAGTTTTAAAGGAATCCAAGTTTTAACCAATAAACTGGTGAATTAACTAATACTGATTTTCCTACCAATATCTCATTCAAAAGATTTTTCTGCAAAGAATCTGAACTGAAAAGGAAGAAATTTCACTCGAAATTTGACCCATTACTTTTGTAAAAAAATAATCTAACTCAATAAAGAAATATTTCCCGATTAATTCTGGAAATAGAAAATTTATTAGGAACGTAAGAAAATGGCTGTTGAGTTGGTAGCCGTCAAGTCTAAATTTTCCAGAACGTTTAGCGAAGTAACGATTAAGTAGATATAAAACAAATAAACTATCAATAAAATTACGAAATGGTGGCTACTTTCATTTTGTAACTACCATTAATCAAGCGCACTGTTTACAAGGTTAAATTTTGGATAAATATCCCAAAATCTTAAACATGTTTATAGTGAAATTATTATTTAATATCGATAAAATTCACTTAAGTTGTGTACGCTAGGAAGCGAATTGAGAAATTATCTGTGTACAAATATGAGAGAGCTCTGAAGGAATATTGCTGCTGCGAAGGCAGTGAGTGAAACGTTGTAACGACATAGGGGAAGCGTGACGACGGCGACTGTTGAGCATCCTTACGGATTGTTGCTGCATTGTGGAATGGGGAAATAATATTTTCGCTTCACTCAAGCGTTATACGACATTCTGGACTTTTGTTCATATAGGATAATACATTCAACTCACAGTTTTGTATTCCTAAAGGAAGCAACTACTTTATCTTTACTTTTGCGAATAAATATCTTACGCATGCCTCTATACGCCACTTATCACGTTAGTAAACTGTAGATTACATTTGCATGTGACCAGTATTCGAAATCATATTTTAAATTCGATCCGACTAGTGGCTGACGATTATATATTGTAACGTGTTTATATTATTAAAAGTTCTCGAAATTTAAACATTTTTGTTACAAATAATATACATAATTTAAATGATGTACTAAACAGATATTGAAATAAACTGAAAAAAATTATGCTCAAAAAATTATAAAGAAGTTTTAGCTAAAATCTAGCTAGAATTTTTTTTACATTTTTAAGCAACGATCTTCATCAGATGCGGATGAAACTGCACATATAAGAAAATAAGTAAATTAGACCATAAATAAATTTAAAAAATGGAATCATATTAAACATTAATTGAAAAATAAACAGTCCCTAAGAAACATTCTAAAACGAGAATTTTTAATTTAAAAAAAAAAAATAAGTGTAGAAGAAAAAATACTCTTGTAGATTTTTTTACTTATTAGTCCGTTAATATTTAATATTATTTTTATTATTATTATTTCATTATTTTTAATTACTGTATTATTTTATTATTTTGCTATTTAAAGATAACACGATCATTCTTTCTAATAACCATTTCAACCTAAGCTAAGCTTGACATTTAATTGTTTTTCCTTCTTTTCTTTTCCCTCATATGATTTTTCCATGTTAGGTGGCAGCCCAAATGAAGTCTTAGATATCGTATGTTATCCGAATGAGGGATATGAACTCCATCTACGCAGACTCATGGGCAAACTCTCCTCCTCATCACAAAGGTCACCTGACTCGACTTTGCAATATTAACATGTACCTTCCATTTGACTAGCCATTCACTGAGAAAGTCTAACTCCGACTGCAGTTTTTCCTATCCTACTGATGAGTTAACGTCAGCCGCCATAATGCGTGTCATCAGCAAAGGACGCAAGAGTTATATTTTCCTTGCTAGGAAAATCAGCAGGGTATATTGTATACAAAACCGGATTCAAGACTGAACTCTGCGGAACCCCCGATTTCGTATCAAAAAAGCCTGATCACTCTTGATCATATTTAATCTGTAAGAACCGTCTATTAATATAGTTACCTAATACCAAATAATATGGTTGTGACAGGGTCATTTCAAGCTTGTAAAGCAGACCAGGCAACTGTACCTTATCGAAAACCTGTTGAATATCCAAAAATACCTCCGAGCAGTATTTCTGCCTTTCCAGCAACAATACTTCTATGAATTTATTCAATACTGGAGTGCCCACTCCGGAAACCAAATTGATGGTCAGGAATAACAACCCCTGCTGCTAAAGTATGTCTAATTAGTCTGAGAAAGGGCTCTCAAAGATCTTAGAAAGATTAAATAAAATGCTGATAGGTCTATTCGAAGACACAGGTTATCTACTACAGGTTTGCCCGGTTTTGGGACCATGGTTATTTGTGACCTTTTTCCATTCTGATAAGAAATGAGTTGTCAAAAGAATGCCATTGAAGAGAGTGTTATGTATTCGATGGACCTAAATAATAACTTAAACAGCATCTTATAAGTTATTAGGTCAAGCCCATGAACCTGGTTTAAGTCTCCTATTTTCCCGATTTCTTACGACACTTCTGCACATGTAAAACGCCGTATAGGTAAATTTAGAGAAATTGGGGTATCTAAGAAGTCATAAATCTCTCCATTATCTGTTTTCTCCATCTCATTCGGCTGAAAGATCTTGGTTAGATGTTAAATAAATAGTTCTGCTTTCTGACTGTCAGTACGAGTCCACCTGGATGGGCTCGTAAAGGTGAAAATGAGAGCGTAGGCTAAAGAAGTCTCCTTGTGGCCTTCCACAACGAATGATTACCTCAATTCGAAGGAGAAAGACTTTCCACTTAATGTTTGAATGTCCTGATTTTGATAGTCTTTATCAAATTTTTTAACTTACGAGCACACCTGTTCATAGTTGTTTTCAGGCCTCCTGTATAATTGCCATCCTCTCCAAAATCTTCATTTAGTGACAATAAGATTCATTACCTTCCTTGGATAGTCCATGGCTTCCCGAACTCCATGATTCCTCTCGGGAGTCAAATGCTACACTGCCTCCTGCATAATCAAGGTCAGTGGCCAGGTCGTATCATCGATGTCATTTGGACATTTCAAAATAACTGCTCTAGGCAGCCTCACCTCCACTCAGCTTCGATATGATTCCCTATCTATGTCGTTATTATACAATAGTGGTGAGTCCTTCTTCTCTATAACCATCGTGCTAACAGTCGGCAGAACTGGTGAATGATCGCATGTGGAATCATAATTATTCTCAACATTTGGTGTAATAAAGAGGAACCTCCTAGACGGTATAAAAATCTAATAAGTCAGAAAACTTCGTCATATCTGTAGACCAATATCTAGGCTGTAGACCAGAAATTACATTCGACCGCAGGTTGTCAATACTATCCTTCGACGCCCTCCTTTGAGTCGTTATGATCCAAGATCCCCAGATGGGATCCCCATGGTTTGTGTTCCAATCACATCCCCACCAGAAACGGGGACCCAAAGTGACGAAGAATTCCGAAAACAAGCCATTTATGATCGCATAATGAGGAAGACAATAAACTGCAGGTAATATGATAGATCGAAGTCAGTACAATATTTTAGTCATGGACACTTGCATATGATCTGTGCTAAAACCTGGAAGCAGATGATGTCTTAAAATGTTCTTAACCAGAACCGGACTGCCACCATGTGTTCTACTATCCGGCTGCTAGTGGTATAGACCTTGTAACATCTAACACAAAAATAGTTACGGTCAGTACAGTGCGTTTGGGGAATAAGTATGATGTCTAAAAATTCCGTAAATATCATTGCCTCCAATTCCTCCCTTCGACTCACAATCTCATTGACGTTCCAGGTCATAATTCTTAAAGACCTCGCCATAAACAAATCTTGATAATAACTTTCGTCAATAGTCTTATCAGATTACCAACTTGTTGTATCAAGAATTGAATGTTAGCTGCTAGGTTATCTATTTTATCTTTGCCACCAGAATAACCAAAGTCATTATGGTCTGTAACCGCGGCTTAAGATCGGGGAAGATCAGAAGAACAATCTTCAAGTCCTCTTGCAATCTCTGATTTAAAGAAGGAAAATTAATTTTAATATCAAATATTTTCGCTTGCGTCTCTGAAGGAGTATTTTTTCTCACGTAAGGGACTCTTTGTTTCTTCTTCCATTCCACGATGTCCTTGCCTACATCCCTTATAATTTGCAGGATGATCCAAATGGCAGAGCGCATGTGTGCGGGAGTAGTATTAACCTTCTTGCCACAGTCTGCGGTTCTATATCCACCTGCATATTTTACGCATCTGTATGGCCACATGCCATTGTTCTTTGTATGTCCATATTTGTGACATCGCGTGCATCGTGCTATCCCAGGAGACCTCCGTGGCGTTTCAAAGCGGTCACTACAGTTCGCAATTACTTTAGGTTGAAGATCTTCCTGTTGTTACCCTGCGGTTGAAAATTGTCAAAGAAGGTTGGCAGAGGCTCTTTCGACACTTGATTACTGGCGTTAAAAATACTCCGGATCCTGTCTCCATGGCTGTCAATGTCCTCTCTTATAACATCAATTGGAATTGAATAATGTATGTGTTTGAGTACCACTCGAAATGCCCGTTCATCCTTCCTTGTGAAGGTGTACTCTATTAGGCCTTGTCCTCGAACCAAGTCAGTAATTTTCTTATAGAAATTGCTTTTGAAATTACCCGATGGTGTTTACTGGTTGTTTTCCGCACCCTGTAGTCAAATTTATCTACAACCGTCTCAAATAGATCATATATTTTTAATATGTCCGTTATTTCGTAAAGGATTATTGATGGGGGTACAACAACCTTCGTATTTTCGGTTTGTAGGCTACTTTCCTTAATTGGAAGATGCTCAAACTGATTTGAAGAGGCAATTTATTCGTAGACGGAGGATGTTGTACTTTCGGTTTGCGTAACTTTGGGGTTGTCTGCCATAGGAAGGAATTCATCCGCGAGTCCGAGATATCCTCACCACTTCCAGTGGTGTCACTCATGTCATCGATGACGTCACTGATATTGTCTACCGTGTTGTCTCTTATAACCTTGCGCCGCGAAAATTTTCAGGATCCCTATCCGAACATATCAAAAAGGTCCTCTTTTTTGTTTGTCTGAACACTTATACTCGAATTTATCAACGTATCGCTGTTTTTACCTGAATCATCTGATAGCTGATCCTTAACAGCTTCCAGATTGAGCTATTATAGTTTATCTAGGGTAACCTAACTAACCTACTAAAGATGAGTTAGTTTAATTTAAAAATAGAGTCTTAACGGTAAAAGAAAATATATTTAATAATTATTATAGTACCTTCTGGTTTCCAAATTACGAAACCTTAATCACTACAAAGTATAACTCAATAATTCAATAAAATAATATAAAAACCCCAGCCAAAAAACAACATCCGAATTCCTGCAAAAAAAACAATATACAATATACAATAACATTAGAGTTGTACGCATGAAAATAAATTTCAGGGAATTACAATAAATTAATTTTCCAAACATTCTTAAGATAAATCGCATTAGAAAGTTATATCGGATTGGTCTACTATATCACTTTTGTAAGGAATGGAAGTGCCTTTAACGCAGTATCTCCTGTAGATGAGATTAAATTTTGAAATATATAGGCCTTACAGTTATATAAGTGGGAAAGTAAATTACTTAAATCGACGTTCACTGTAAATGAATGAATCCTTTACAAACATCAGTATTAACTTGTTTAATTATTTAACGTTTTGGTTTATCTATAAAGTTATCGAAACATTTATTAATGTTAACGACAAGGCTAAATGACTAAGATATTTAATCTACTGAACTCATAAAAATCATATTAATAATATATAATCAACTGATCTTCATAAGCTCTCCTGCTTAGTAATTGTACGAGTGTCAATAACAATATTAAAAATTAATATTATTTTTACTTGTATCAATATATATTAGTATTAAAAAAAATATAATATATGGTAGAATGCAATACTAGAAATAAGAAATATTGTATTCTTTATTTTTATCGGTCTGTATATTAAGAATATTGCTTTAGTAGTTAAGAAGGAGTGCTTTAGTTTTCATAAAAAAAAAATCATTTAACAACAGTTACAACTACTTTACAGTAATCGTCTAACCGATACTGTAAAATCTAAAAAAAAATGATCATAAACAGCAAATTTATCATAAAATATATATTCACTTCAAATCAGGAAATTACATTGTATTTAATAAATTTATATCGCACTCATCAAATTATGCGTATTTATTGAATACGAATATAATCATAAATGTTATGAAGTCTTCTAAAATATTAGTAAAACATAATTTAAAATGAACCATGTTAAATTTTTTGTTTTAATTTAGACATCTAATTAGTTACATAATATTTCATTATCAAATTGTGGTACAAGAAATAATGTGCTACAAATTACTTTCTGAATTTACTAAGAAAAATTTACTTCTTTTTCGTATTCCAATAGGTTACCTGCTATTTTTACGCTTCAAATAACACTAACCAGTGAAATATTTAGGAATAAAAATAATCTCACATTAAAATGATTTAAAGTGACTTGAACATAATAAATAACATAGAATGTGAATATTCACTGAAGTCATGAATGAATACCCTTAGGTATTTATTTTAACTGAAATAATAAAGAAAAGGTAAACCATATATAGGAAGCCATGAGTTTTTCTGTACCGTCTATTCTGTGTATATTAACATTCTAGTTTAGGTAAGTAATAAAATAATCTTATATAGTTTATATTTATCAATCTCTAGTAAGTTATTTTCATAATTCAATTTTCATTGCGTTTTAAGAACTACTCTCAAATATTTTTTTAACAATAAAATCTATTGCATTTAGCAGCTTGTTATAAATAAAATTTGGAAAATATTTTAAGTAGGAGCTACCCCATAATCTATAAAAATTACATAAAAAAGCAAAAATTAAGGTATAATAAAATATTATTTTCATAGTAATTTAAAAAAAAAAAATGTAGTGATTTTATATATAATTTTTTTTGATGATTTATCTTTCTACAAAACCGTTCAACCTTTAATGTTATAACTTATGTTTCCCTGAAGAAATAAAAATTTAAGCTTTCTAATCGATCACTATCCCCAAAATTGTGGACAAAGCGTATCACTTTATGGACCTCATTGGGTTTTCAGCATATTCATCACGATTATTGAAATAGAGTTTACATCAAATCTTTTTTATTCTGATTAGTCCAAATTGACAGAAATTTTAATTCTCTGTGAGTGTTTGATAGTACAATTAAGTTGGCAAGTGAAAGATGCTGGAAACGTTACGAATAATATGGAAACAACTAATTAAAATTATGATTATTATTGTAAATAAATAACAATGAAATATGCAAGTAACATAATTTTGGTATTAAATCGTTGACAAACAGAAATAATCATGAAAGGAATAAAATTAAGTTATAATAAATATGAAATGGTGTTATTAATGACATTGCATTACGGTTTAGCAGACCCCGTGACTGATTGATCACATCTCGGGATTTATACGGAATGTTCCGGGTTCGAATCCCGGTCATACTAGTCGTTTTTCACTTCTTAAGAAATTCATCTCTCATCTTCGACAACTAGGATTATGTCTAGTACCTGCAGCTACATGAAAGGATATGTTAACAAATTAAATCTCAATTAAATAATTTAGAAACCTTATAAATTGGAGAATATTTGTTAGAAACTTTGTTGTTGTTTTTTTTATTTCATTAAATTAAGACATTTTTTCCTACTTAGCCCCCGGGAATCACCATCAGGTATTAATTCAGAGGATGAATTAGGATGATATGTATGAGTGTAAGTGAAGTGTAGTCATGTACAGTCTCAGGTCGACCATTTCTGAGATGCGTGGTTAATTGAAACTCAACCACCAAAGAACACCGGTATCCACGATCTAGTATTCAAATCCGTATAGAAGTAACTGCCTTTACTAGAATTTGAAAGTTGGAACTCTCGACTTTGAAATCAGCTGATTTGCGAAGACGCGTTCACCACTAGACCAACCTAACTTTGGACTTTGTGTGTTAACTTAAGACTTATTGAGTGTAAACTTAACTTGAATGTACTTTTAATAGTTTAAAGATTAAATCTATGAAAAAAATATAGCATATTTATGCTTTTTCACGTTTATGCATAAAAAAACTATTTTATTATTTTCTACATGCATTTAGAAATCGTTCATAAGTATTGAACTGTGTAGCTCACAGGTATCGGTAAGTGCTGTGAATAGATCAAATAGCGCCTTCAGCTATATTATTATTTCTAATTTACAACTAGGGCAATTTATACAAAAGAACAGCATCCTAATAATATAACATGAGACTTGAGAAAATATTAATTTTTTGCATTAATTTTCTACATTCGAATAGTTTGTTAGTCTTATGAATAAATCAAAGTGCTGAGTACTATTATATTTCTTTTTTTTCAGTACTTATCATATTATCATAACGATGAAATAAGTTATATAGAATATTTACATAATAATTAACTAAAAATTATTTAAAAACTGATTAACTACAAAAGTGGTGGCTATTTTTTAACCTAAAAAAAATAGTAAATTCAACTTTTATACATTTTAACAGACTAAGTTATATTACAAAACTTAGTTTATTTTTTTACAGCGTTGGCAGTAAACAACTTGTTCTGTTTAGACATTTAAATTTAACTATTTCTTAGATGGAAGTTCTTGACAAGGTGGTTTACTCTTGTCACTACTCGCCTAACACTACATGAGTGGAATTCGAAAAGTATATCAAACTTTAAAAGTATATCAAACGTTAAAGAACTCAATAATGGCACATGGAAACAATGTGTTCGTTGTTGCCGGCGATTTTAATACTAAATCTTAATTCAGGAATTTAACGCTAAATTACCCTGCCAATTAATGCTAATTGGCAGTGCAAAGAAGGAATTACAGAGTTGCAGAGTCACTAATGCGCTGAGTTGGCTAATGCGCTGGGACTTGACTCCTTAAATAACTATGAGTACACCTACGAGACAGGAGGTGTCCTCTCTCATGGATCGTGTATAGATCTCACTTTGGTCTCCGACATCATCTCAACCGTTTGGACATCCTCAGAGACTGGTCAATACGGCAGCAAGCGAGTTTTCTTAAAGAATTTGATTTATCTGGAGAACGAATAAAAAAGCCAAGTATTTTCCTTTGTCATATCTAAAGGCCAACGTTATTTTTTCTTTTTTAATATATTGCCTTTTTCAACAGCAAATCATCGATACCGCAATTGTTATTTTGATTTCTTAAAAATCAATAATATCTGGATGTGTAATTAAAAAATTTTAATGAATTTTTAAATTTCTTAAATGCTTTAAGTTTTTTGTTATTTAAGTTTCCAAGCAACCTTTAATTTTTTTCAAATTACTAAATTAAGTTTTTTTCAGATTTTTCTGTCTTTTTCAGATAATCAAAGTTAGAACGTACAAGCTACAGTTCTACTACAATTAAAGACTGATATTTTTATCTTTGAGTTTGGGTAGGTCTTAAAAGGCCAAAAAAAACAATCATATAAATAAAGATAATTTTGGGAAATTAGTGTTTAAAATCTGTAGTTTTATTTGCACATATTTCGTGATTTATTAATTGATAATTATTTTTTATTTATTCTTCGAGATTTGAGCCGATTCGATGTATAAAATACCTAATCTTCATTAGGTATGACATTCTGTGTATATGTCATTAATCGATTATTTTTTTTAAAAATAAATTTCAAAATTTATCGAACCTATTAAAGATTATGTTATACAAAAGCACTTTTTAAGTTAAATTAAAGTAGAGATTCGTGTTTTAAATTTTAATTTACATTTAAAAAGATTAAAATTATAAGTAAATTACATAATTTTATAAGCAGGCTTTAACATTTTTACGTACTGTATAATTATGTCATAATTTTGTGTTACTAGTGAAAAGCAGACAAGAACTGAAATTGCTGTTTCTTTTATGTCTCTGGTACGCATTATTTCAACTAGCCTTCTATCATATGTCACATGATTTTTTACCTATTTTATTTCCAGGAACATTATTTTAAAATATAAGTAATTAATAATTTAAATATTTTGTCCTGCCAAGCAACTGATCATGGAGTGTTTCTGGACTGTACATTCCACCTCGTGTGTGGTGCATTTTATTTTCAGAATTTTTTTTTTTTTCCCCTACTCCCTCGGACCGGTTATCCAATTAAGTATACGCAGCCCGAGGAAGTGTCCTTTTACTCAAAGGAGGCCTCCCCACCCACCGACTGTATGTACGGCACGGTAGGTCAGCCCCCCGGTCGGATCTTTTCTCTTCGTTTTCTTTACATTGCCTGCCTCAAATCCCCAGGGCAAGAACCGAGTCCGACTATGCCGTCCCCAGCCCCAGCCCCGGGAACCGGTCTCGGTCTTTTGGTGTTACCTGCCTCTAACCCCGCAGAAGGTAGGCCAGGCCCGACTATGTCGTTCCCAACCACCAACTACGAAGCCGGGTCTCGGTCTTTACATTCCCAGTCCGATCTCGTAACGCCTACTCGCGGTCGTAGGTTTCATAAAGAGACAATACTCAAGAATATCCTAGTTCTACAATTACTTCAGTCTTTATTAGTACCCCATACGTCTTTCAGTATCATTTTTCTCTTTTAAAACTAAAAAGGAGAATTTTTCAAAATTATTCCAATTTTGTCTAGAACTCAATATGAAGCCGATTAGTTCCTCGGTGTGAGATTCTGTATTCCCGTGCGAAACCTAAGTGTTGTCCATTTATCGCATTCAAATATTGTATGCTCAGCTGTGTCATCGCGTTCACAGTACCGACAACGTTGAGAGCTTCTTTTCCCAAAGCGGAATAAATATTGCTCGAAATTACCATGTCCAGAGAACATCTGAGAGACATAGTAGCTGACCTCGCCATGCTTTCGTTTGACCCATTGGCTAATGTCTGAAATCAACCTTTTTGTCCATATAGCTCCCTCATGTTGACTCCATCTACGCTGCCATGCCTGTATAACCACTTCAGAAGCATCACCCCGTTCTATGCCCTGAAAGCGAAGCCAGCGTTCCAAGACCTGGAGTTCTATGGGTTTTGTGGACGCCAGAACGCATGCCGTCTCATAAGATATTGTGCGGTATCCGAACATCACCCCAACTAGAGCCTGCTATGTAGACTCCTCAATCGTTTAGCATTCCTTTGCGTGAATATGGCTCTATACCAAACAGGTGCAGCATACAATAAAGCCGAAGACTAAAACCCTACGTTTAGATGATCTTGGGGCATCTCGGCCAGCTAATAGCCTTATGAGGGCTTGTTGTAATCCTTCGACTCTCTCGCATATATATACTATATGAGCACTAAAGCTCAAGGTTTTATCAATTATCACTCCCAGATATTTAGCCTGATTGACACGTTCAAGCCTATGTTCCCCTATCTTAAGTTCAAGATCTCGCAGCCGTCTCCTTCCCGCCAACATAATATATTGACTTTTATCTACTGAAAGTGTTAATCCTTTGCCGGTTAGCCAGTTATTTACGATCTCTAGAGTATCATTGCTCCTTTGTTCGAGGACATCTTCTGATCTCGCAGAGGTGAGTATCGCTAAATCATCAGCATAGGCCACTATTTCCGTCTCTTCAGGTAGCTGTAGTCGTAATACATCATCAATGACCAGTAACCAAAGTAATGGTCCCAGTACTGACCCCTGGGGGTCACCACCATGAACTTGGTATCGTATGTCACCATCAAGCGTGCTAACCGTAGTCCATCTTTCAGACAGGTATTCGGAGATCTGTCTCCTAATGTAAGGGCATATTCGCCTTCTGACTAAAGCCGCCATGATGGAGTCCCACTGGACGGTCCCAAAAGCATTTCTAATGTCGAGCATAACCAGTAAAGGAATCTTCCTAGTGCGCCATGTTCCAGCCTTGACTGTTATAGCCCAGCTAGTTATCTTTTCAATCGCCTGAAGCGTCGATTTGCCACGCCTGAATCCATACTGGTTGTTATGAATACCCCTGCCTGTCCCTAACTCAAGCAGTAACATTTCTGCGATCAATCTCTCAGCCACTTTCCTCATATTGTTTATGAGGCTCAACGGGCGGTAACCAACCACTTCTGCATTAGCAGTCTTCTTGGGCAAGAACACAGTGCGCGATTCCCTCCAACAATTAGGGGAGGTCCTGTTCTGCAAGCAATAACTTGCCACATCTGTCATCATAAGTCCCTTGGGACTTTCATCATAAGTCCCTTGAGGATCGCAGCAGGAATACTGTCTGGACCCGGACTCTTTTTGTTCCTGAGTCTAGATACCGCCAAGGTGACTTCATGTTGTGCGAATCGACCTGCATCGCATTCAACCAGCTCCGATAGACCCGATTCAGCCACCGGAAAAAGTGTTCTCAATTGTATACCAGCAAACTCAGCTGTAAGGACAGGCAAACGTCTACCCAGTCTTCCCATGACGATCTGAAAAGGACGTCCCCACGGGTCCGAGTCCAGCTCCAAGCATAACTCCTTCCAACGTGCTCTCTTGCTAGATTTTATTAGGTAATTTAGTAACCGCCTGGCATCAGCAAACATATTTACAGCATGCTCATACACAGCACCGCCTCTTCTACGGAGTCTAAATTTTCTCCTTCGCCAGTACTGCAGAATCCGTCTTTGGTCCGCAATCTCCGCAGTCCACCAGTAAGCGGGTTGATACCCCCTGATATTTTGGGGAATCCTCGCCATCTCCGTGACTATTAATTCCTGCAGAACAAAAGGCGTAACCTCTCTGCGATCCATGAGCTTGCGAGCAACTTTATCAACCACTACTTCTGCCTGTCTTTTAGACAATCTCAGCGGCTTTGATGTTCTCCCGATCACTGGTCGTATACCGTCAAAAGAAAATAACGTGGCAAAGTGATCACTACCAGTTTCTGACCTCAAAACTCTCCATTGATAGAGCGAAGGATCCCAACTATTGTCAACCAATGTCAGGTCTAATACAGATCTATGACCTCTGGCTTCAAATGTATAAGAGTCGTCATTTAGACAGATCATATCAGTCGCCATCATCATTTCTGTAAAGATTTGCCCTCTTCTGTTAGTATAACTGCTACCAGCAATCATGGCCTTGCAGTTAAAATCACCCATAACCACGGCTCTTTTCGGTGACTGTAAGATGACCCGTTGTATTTCGTCAATGTAAAGTTCATACTCAGCAATTCCAATATTAGGACTCACGTATCCAGCCACAAGGACAAAATTCGGCAAAATAATCGCTAAAATCCCCTCTCCTCTATGATGCAACTGCCATCCGATCCTATTACTGATGTTTGTTATAGCGACATCACCAACAGCATCAGCTAGCCAGTCATGACGAGCAGCAGTATCCAAGTTCGGCTCAGTAGTAATCACGATGTCAACATTCAATTCCCTGGCGGTCTCTCCCACTAAATCATGGGACAGAATACTCCTGTTGGCATTGGACAATATTATACTAATCATTTCTGGCTTTGCCGCACTTTACGCTTCCGGTGCGATGGTCAGTCCCATTACAATCGAGGCATTTGGACGCCGCTTTACAATCACGTATAAAGTGGCCTGTACCCCACAGTTATAGCACAAAGCCGACCTATCAGGACCTCTGCACTCAAAACTGGTGTGTCTCAGCGCCCAACATTTATGACATTTGACAGGATCCGTTCTGATGTATGAGCGGCAGTGCACCCAGCCAACTCTAAGTCTATTCGAAATCAATTTTAGTGCTGCCCTATGATTTGTGATGACTGTAGCATTACGTGTATTACCGTAGGCGTTTCTTATCGAGGTGATCCGGAACGTTTCAGCGGCACCAATAACTGCAACTATCGCCTCACTAATATCACGCTCTGACGTGTCTTCTTCTAAGTCCTTTATATGCACAACCACTCTTCTATCACCCCTAGTTCTTACGTTCACTTGAAGGTCTGCCGCTCTGTCCTTAAGTACGTAGTAAATTGAGCTGCTTGCTCGGCATTCTTGATCCTGACCTCTAATTCGTTGTTTCTTCCTTTTCTTAGAGAAAGAACTTCTCCAGCTTCTTCCTTGTTTATTTTGCCCTTCATGGTACGGAGCAAATCCGCATAGGACTTGCCCTGTCCCTTGATAACAACTATCTTGCTCCCCTCAACCGGAGGCGTCGAGCGACGAGCCGAAGCAGACCTAGATCGCTCACGGCTTGAGTCTGATTTCCTGGGTACTACCAATATTGCAGGTTCCTCATTGGTTCTATGCAAATAAATAAGTATTTTTCTCAAAATATTGTCATATTCACCAGTTGGTAGAATATAGGTCACTTTGCGTACACTGACTAGTACCTTTCTTAATGCATTTATAATGCATCTGGCCGCAAGCTTTTCCCCTTTTTCGGAATCGAAGAAAATAGTAAATTAATTTTTCTTAGTAGCCTCCATTTGGAAACTCTCCATCATTGTAGAGGAGTCTAATGCGATCATGCCTGCTTGGATCTTATATGTGGCCGCTCTCTTCGATTTACTGATGTCAACAATTTGACATGTATCCCCGTCTATCGGAAGAGTAACGACTTTCGCCTTGTTCATTGCTCACGCAGACCACCTGCATGGGAGTAACTCAATTAATTCATCATCAGACAAATCAAGATTTAAGATTTCTGTCTGATCCGTGTCAGAAGCAGGATCAGTCTGAGTGGACTGCGTGTTAACCTCTACGGGAAGGGGCACATCAGACAGATCAGTTAAGCCCTCATGTATTCTCCTCAGCTCCTGCTCGTGGACTGTTATATATCTAGTCAAACCTGACCCCGTATGTTTTTTCAGGGCATCAATCGTTTGTCCAAGCTGTTGAACCAGACTGCCAAATGAGTAGGGCGACCCATCTTCTTCTTCACAGGAGCCCTGACGGGCTCTCTTTTTCCCTTTGATGTCCATTTTCTTGGCTACAGACGATTTCGTCGTGCCACCACTTTGGGAGAATGTACCTTCCAAAGGAAGTGACCCACGCCTTCTCATGGTGTGACACTGGACTCAGATTATTTTCAGAATTGCTGTCATTCTTCTAAAAAATTCAGATTTAAACTATGAATAGGTCTTCCCGTCGATAGGTATGGTAATGTAGATCTAAAATTTGAGGCTTCAGGAAATGAAAAATCAAATTAGGTATTCCAGTCGATAAAACTCATAAAGCGGATTCAAGTTTACATCGTTTCTTATAAGAACAATTTTCTTTTATTTATAGGTGTCCCGAAGTGACATTTAAGAAATTACTTATTTTGTAAAAGTAAATGTATTAAACCTCGGTAAACTTTAAGTAAAGTAAACTTTTTGTAAGATTGAAAATTAATAAGAAAAATGAAAAAATTAAGTAGGTTGTTTTACTTGAAAAACAAGTCAGTTACTTCGGTCTCATGTAAAAGATTAAACTGTCAATTAGTTTGTCTGAAAATAGAATTTAGGTTAGAAGGAACAGGAAAGCTTGGCTGCAGTAAAAATCTATTTTCTCAAGTAAATGAGGAAATAAAACCGAAGGCTTACAAAAAATGTCAACCAATTAAATTCAACATATAATGCAGTATCTTTGTAAAATGAATAAACATACGAGTGAATATATTTATATTTTTTATATTTCTAGTCATAATTATAATTGACTTTTTTGTTAATTTATATTTCACTGGCTGATGGCAGACTCAAACCCAGTTTTAGTTTGACAGTTTGTCATTTTCACTTCCAGACCCGAAGTCTCTTAGAGCCCTTTATTAAATCCGAATGATCAAAGTTCTCATTCAAAACTTGCAATTATTATATTTTCCAATAATCCATAATTCTATAATTTGCATTATTATAAGCGAAATGAAGGAAAGACTTTCTTTTCAAGCATTTTAAACAGATCTCCATTATCACTACCGCTATATAATGTCAACCAAATATTTTTTTTAAACTTGGAAGATGAATTTAATATTACGATTTTTCACCCTGAATTCTTATCAAAAAAATTATTATCGTTTTGTCATTATCAGAAGTTTTAACATTAATTTTTGTAATTAAGTAGTAATGTTTTACACTCAATTTTCTCTATTAAAAAGTTATTTTACAGAATTTGATTATTTTATAAGTCAAATTCGCTTTAATAATAACAAATGACATCTGGAAAAAAGCATTTAAAGACGGCTAAGAAGAGAGTGGAAGTGTACAGTTATTTAAATTTTAAAACAAAACAAAACAATTATGTAATATAAAGCTAAAGTTTATACATAAACAGGGCTCTCAAAAAATGATAAAAAAAATAATAAAAATTAAAAAACAAGTTAAACATTGAAATAAAAAGACGAATAGCGAATTATAGTGAATACACATTAAAATGCAACTAGATATGTTTATTTTTAGTGTTGTGCTTAAAAAATCAAAAATAAGTAATAGACGATTTGTGATTTTTCAAATTCATTAAGATTTTTCAGTTTGGATTAATAAAGATATATTTGTTAGGTTGTATATATATATATGTGTGTGCGTCCAATGTCATAATAGGATTTACGTACTGAATGCAGGTTGAATCCTTGTGATTACACTACCTGCTGAATGATATTAAGCAGTAAAAAAGGTACACATATTCTCTATAAGCCTACAACATACATAGTTATTTATTTTATTTTCCTGTATTTTCATTAGAAAACTGTTTTAGTAATAAGTATTTTGAAATCATAATTATAATCTATATTATTTATTTAAACTTCTTTTATACTTATAACCAAATATATGCATACATGAACATGTACTAGTTGGAGTATCAGTTTTTCAAAAGGAAAAGGGATGAATTTTTTGAGCTAAAATATCTTTGTCTTTGCAATTTCGATCTCAAGAAAATGTTTATTAATGTACATTAGCATTACAATGTACAATAACATGTACATGTTTATTAACTGTACATTAATGTATAGTTATGATACACAGGTAGAAGGTATTCTATAGGTATAGTTAATTTAATTTGAAATTCAGTCTGCATGCGTAATTTATTAATAGTTGACACATGTTCTCAACTCTCTGGAAATTCAGTTATAGATATGAAATTAATATATCCAATTTCACACTTAATGGTTACAAAAATATTCAAACTACATTTGAGTTTCATATTTAGCAACCGTGTAAATATTTTCAGTTTCTTTTTCCAGCCACAGTTTAGACTCTGAACGGTACGATAAGTAAACAAATATTTATTCCGATCGGTACATAAAAATAATTATATAGATAACTTCACAATACGATAAATTATAGATATAGAAACAAGTTATAAAACGAAAAATAGATGTTTTAATGTCCTTATTAATTATTTAAATACAAATACATGAAATAATGTTAAAGTAAATAGATTACATTTTAAAAAAATTACTACAATTAATTCAGAAGTCATCATTGAAAATTGCACTGGTTAACAAAATTTAATTTTTTGTTTGTTAAATGAGCGTGAATGGCTGATTCTTATAGTATTATAAATTCTTACAGTATTTTTTATGCTGATTTTGGACATGTTAATAGATTTTTTCTATCGAGCTCATCTTTTTGTAATTGAAATTTGAAACAAAAAATGTACGGTGAACGTAATTTGATAATGCATTACATGCATCATGTACTCACCTAAAATCAATTTTTTTTTTCTTCTGTAATTTGCTGTTAGTAGATCCCTCTTTAGATTCCAACAGTAGTCGGCTAACATTTTTGAATTCCATTTTCCTTGGTATCGTGTTTCTATTGTATATATCTCCTGGTAAAAAAGTTCTCCATGTTCATCGCTGATAGCACCGAGATTGTTAGGGAAAATATACAAATGTAAATGAAGGTAAGAAATGGATTTTGAGTGAGGTTACATCCAAGTTCTTTGTGGTTTTGAAAGAGTTCACTCACAAGTTTCCTGAAGTTACTGGCCTTACGGTTTCCAATGAAGTTGTTTACCACATTTTGAAATGATTTCTATGCAGCAACCTCCAAGTCATTCAATGTTAGGGAAATTTGTTTTTTAGAAACTGAAACCCTGCACCATTACGATCCATTGCTTTAAAAAAATTTTGAATAAACCAAACTTAATGTGTAGTGGCGGAAGATAAACTTTTTCTGGTTTTAGTAATGCCTTCTCCCTACAGTCAGTATCTCTCTCTTTGGCCGGTGCTCTTTTATGCAATGGTTTTTCGTATCCCTGTTGTCCCACTCTCACAAAAAGCAACATAACTTAGTGCATCAAAGTTGCAGTCCAAGTAAAAACTCTTTATTACTTTCAGATCTCCACAGATATCCCATAAATATGTCTCATACTGAATCCTGTTCAGTACAAGTTTCATATTTTCATAGGACTCCTTCATGTGAACAGCGTATGCTAATGGTACTGATGGGTATTTATTTCCAATGTGAAGTAGAACAGCTTTCAAACTATGCTTTGACGAGCCAATAAAAAGTCGCCAATCGTCATGATGGTGCATACCTCCTAAAGCTTCCAGTAAAACGTCCACATTATTATATTATACTAAGTTTTCATACTGAGAGAAGAAATGTTCGAATTCTGACTGTCTCACGAAATGTGAATTCTGGTTCACGAAAAGCACTTGTTTTAATATTTGGTTATAAAAGATGCCATGGTTTCAGTCTTGATGCAATATTTCTGTTTGATTCTTTGATAAATTTAGATCACCCGGATCATTTAATTCAGACTCATTAATTAAATGGGGTTAAATACATCTGTTTTCTAAAAGGTTTTGATTTCTTTCTTCATCGCCTAATAAGTCAGCACAAGATTTGACATTTTCATGTTCACCTAAGTTCCATGTTTCTGGTGATTCTGGAATTGCAAGCTCTTGACGATGTGACACTGGCCACGTGGCAGAGGGAATACCAAGGTATATAACAATACGTCTAGTTTTCGTTATTACCAAAAATATCTTTAATACATAAAAATAACAGTCGGTGGTGTGATCCTTCAGTTCTCTTCAAACCATTGGAATTGCAAATGACATGTGACGAGATCCATTTCGCCAACCAATCAATAATGTTACACAGGAAGCACATCAAATGTGAAGAGCTCAAGATTTGTACTGATCACCTAATTTACATCAAAAATACAGTTCATACGACTTTTTTATGTGGAGTAAGTTTTTTTTTTGAGACTTCAACGTTACCTTACCACAGATACAGCAGAAATTGTTTACATGATTAATACAACTGCGAGACATTGTTAATACATTACAAATAACTAATATTGTTTAAAAGTGCTTTATAGACACACTAATTTAATAAACATATACTCACTTACTGAACAACGTATACCCGCAAATACGAAAGTGAGCTACAAAAATGAATTTTACATAGACGAGAACTCGCACTTGAATGAGAATTAAAACGTTCTCTACTCTCCACGACAGTTATAAATAAACTCTCCACGAAAAGTAAATAAAGACAGAAATAACTAATGAGTGGATTATATGTTTTTAGTAAGATGAAAATAGAAAGAATGAGTCACAGTCTTGTTCATTTTAATTAGTGTATAAATAATAAACATGATGACTAATGTCTAACAAATCAATGTGACAACAATTAAGGGACTCTAATAAAAAGAAGCTATTTAATTAATAAATAATTTAATAGAATACGTTCACAAAATTCTATGCTTATGGAGTCCATGCGTTATAATATTTTTCCGTAAAAAATAAAATAATTTAATTGTATTTTACATAAATTGATGGGAAGATATTTCAAATTAATTGCAATTTAATAAAAAAATTTCCAGCATCGTCATTAATGGGAATTCCATCCATTCTTTCTTTTTCCTGTTTAACCTCCGATAATTACATTTTAGATAATACTTCAGGGTACGAATGAGGACGCGTTTACCACTAGACCAACCCGCAAGGGTTGGGAATTCCATCCTGGCGATCAGTAATATAATATCCCGAACATTTCTTAAGGAGATAAATAACAACAATAGTCGTAAGCAGCTAGGAAATAATCGGTTGCTAAAAGATTCATTAATTAAATTTGTAAGAGAGACATCCTCTGAAAATTTACTCTTTATATTTAAAATACAAGTTTTACTTCCTGGGTATTTAGCAAATAAAAATACTGTTTCATAAACAAATATATTCAACAAAATATTTTAGTTTGAAACTGGAAAAGTGATTATTAAATTCCTTTGCTACGTGTGTAGGGGATGAGGTAACGGAAGTGGATCCCTTTTGTACTTTTGGTGAAGTTATTTGACCTGTTTTATTTTCCACATCACTTTCTCTTTTGATAACTGCCCACATTGTTTTAGATTTACTATTTGAATTAGATATTAAATTATAACATAATATAATCTTTTAGCAGGATGAATAACTTTAGGTTAAATTCGTTTGTAATTTATCAGATAATTCTACAAGCTATTAGACAAATTTTATATTTAGATATTTAAATTTTATATTTAGACATTTTACAGAGATTTCTTATTGTGGGGCTACATTTTTTCAATTCTTTTTTTTATTTTTTTATTTTTATTTTTATGGGCATCGACAGCTAAGGTCATTAGCCCTCGTCATAATCTTTAAAAGAAACTACTATCACCATCTGGATCTTCATATGTAAGGGTGTAAAGGGCCCTTACATTTTGTTTAAAAGGACAAAACTACACAAAACATTTAAGACATAAAGACAAGGACAATCACAAGCACTTATGGGGTGTAAAGGGCCCCAATATTAAAATTTGAGATAGGTTCCCAAAAGACCATTAAATTAAAATTAAAATTAAAACTTATCCTACCATATCTTTCTTTCTTTCTTCTACGAGTCTCATTTATAGTTTGTTTAAGCACCCTCGGGGCGACCAGAACCGCCGTTGAGCAGTATATCAGTCGCGCCAGGGTGCCGTGGCAGTTGAATCCTTCTTATAGACAGGCTATAGGCATGCACAGCGTACACCCACAGCCTCGCGCCCTCAATCCACCCTTGAGGGTCCCCCATGCCATCATCGGACACACCCCGACTCACTGCTCTTGAATGCAGGTGAGCCAAAATGGCCTAGGCAAGAGGGCTACCTACCGTCACTATACATGCCACGTTTCGAGACTCCCTTATGTATATATGCATACATTTAAAATTAAATTAAACTTATCAATACCATTTTTTCTTTATATATATATATATAAGCTAAGCTTAGAGTTTCTTTTGTCACAGCTTTAAACTTTCATTTTTATAGACTTTTATGAAGTCCACTGGCGTGTAAAAATGCAACTATATTTTCTTCATTTCCATTATCCAGATCAGCAGTAATATTATTTCTAAAACGGAACCTCTCTCTGAGGTCCTCATATATGGTACACTCTTCTATAAGATGCTTGGTTGTCAGTGTTTTATTACAAACACCGCACATTGGTCTCACTTCGCCGATTAACAAATATAAATTTGTTAATCGCGTATGACCGATTCTAAGTCTGGTCACCGCTACTTGTTCACGGCGAGTCAACTTATAGTCGCTTTTCCATTTATAAGGAGAAGATTTTACTGTGTTTATTTTTGTATTTAATACAATTGTATTTAATGTTTGTTAGACGGTTTTTAACATCTGCCACTCTTACAGGAAATGCATCCAAAACATCGCAGACTGTTGCCTTTCTGGCAGCGTCGTCTGCGATTTCATTACCTGTAATACCAGCATGCCCCGGAGTCCATACAAATACGCATCGCTGTCCTCGTTGTTTTAGCACGTATAGAATGGACAGGATGTTTGCAATTAGGACATCCCTAATGTTCTTGTTCCGAATTGCGACGAGTGCACTTAATGAATCGGAACATATTAGCACTCTCTCTTCGCAATAGTGTTCAGTGTAGCGAAGAGCTTGCTGAATTGCAGTGAGTTCTGCCGTGTAGACACTGGCCACATCTAGCAGTCTCCAAAAGTGGGCTTCTTCATTTACATATATCGAGCATCCAACACCCTGTTCGGTTTTAGAACCGTCAGTATAAATTCTAATATGTTCTTCGTAACTACTGACGGTTGCCAAAAATTCCTGCTGGATGATCACTGCTGGTTTCTTTTTTATTTCTCCTTGATAGAGATCCAGACTTGTATTAACCGCTGGCAAGAGCCATGGCGGTATTTCTCTAGTAGAAATTGCCAATGTATCTGGAATGGCAATTTCATATTTATTTCTTAATTCGTGGTACCTAATTCCGGCTGGTCTGGAATAGGTAGCACGACGTTCGTATAATGCAGCCATGGGATGATTCGTAAACAATTTATTATTTATATGAGCAGGGAAAGCCCATATATTTGCTGCATATCTTAACAAGAGGATCTCTCTTCTATAATGTAGTGGCATTATTCCGGCTTCAGACATCAGACTAGCCGCCGGACTTGTGTGGAAAGCACCTGTTGCGTATCTTATTCCGCTATTATGAACTACGTCTAACTTTCTTAAATGCGACTTTCTAGCGGATGAATATACGATACATCTGTAGTCTAGTTTAGATTGAACCAATGCTTTATACAATCTCAATAATGTCTCTTTGTCTGAGCCCCAATTTAAGTTCGATAAACATTTTATAATGTTTAGGGCTCTTTTGCATCTATCACTCAAGTCCTGTATATGTAATCCTCATGTAAGGGATTTATCCAATACTAGTCCTAAATACCTTACGGTGTCTTTATATTGTATTGGATTATCATCAATTGTCAACGCAGGACTTTGATGAGGAATTCTCTTCCTACAAAAGTGTACACAGCACGTTTTTTCTGGTGAGAATTGGAATCCATTATTCCTTGCAACATCATTTAGAGCATTGATCGCTCGTTGCAATTTGTACCTCACCATAGCAGTCTTGTTGCTGGCATATACGATTGCCAGATCATCAACATAGACGCTTTTGCTGATTTCTACTGGAATGGCTAATATCAATTTATTAATGGCAATGGTAAACAAGTACCGCTCAACGGCGAACCTTGCGGTATGCCATTTTCCAAGATCCTTTCACATGAATATTCATTGTTGACGCGTACTTGGAAGGTACGGTCATTCATGTAGTTGCTGAGCAGTATAGGCAGATTGCCACGAATGCCCCATTCATGTATCTGGAGCATTATACCATGACGCCAGGTCATATCAAAAGAATGGTATTGTCGAAAACCTGCTTGATACGGTGATATCAGGTTTTCTTTTTCCAAAACCCAGACGAGTCGATTATTAATCATTTTTTCCAATATTTTCCCCATAGCACACGTCAAAGAAATAGGACGTAATGGGGTCTGTTAAATTTTTATTTTTCTTTGGTACGGGAACAACATGAGCTTTTTTCCACTGCTGCGGGTACGTTCCATCCCGCCATATTTTATTATAAAGTTCTAATAATCTACACTTTGCAGTGGTATTCAGCTGCCTGATCATATTATAGTGGATTCCATCCGGACCAGCAGCTGTGTTATCTTCTTTTTCCAACGCTTTCGCGAATTCTTCCATTTTAAATGGTACATTATATGAGTAATTATACTCAGTTCTAAAATTTAGTAGACCTTCGAGTTCTTCTTTTTTGGTTCGAAAACCTTCCTCGTAGTTGGCCGTTTTGCTGGCCTTTTCGAAGTGATTGGATAACAGCTCTGTAATTTCATATGGAGTATTTTTTATTTCATCTTCATCTTGAAGGCTAGTTATGGGAGCAAAATCATTACGCCCAAAAATCGCCTTCACTCTCCTCCAAACATCTGATGCAGTAGTAGTTTTGTCGATGGATGACACGTATTGCTGCCAGGATCGTTTTTTCGAGTCTATCATAAGACGTTTTGCATACGCCCTGTATTTCTTAAAGGCAACAAGATTTTCTATACTAGGACGCTTCTTAAAGGCGTTATACGCCCTTTTCTTTCTTTTTAAAGCTTCACTTATTTCATCGTTCCACCATGGAACGGGTTTCTTTGTAAGTTTCCCAGATGTTTTGGGAATATATCTCGATGCCGACTCAATTATTGCATTTGTTATGGCGTCGACATCGTCTCCGATAACTCCAGTTGTTTCCGGGAGTATCGTTCTAGCTGTGAAGCTCGTCCAGTCTGCCTTTTCAAATAACCATCTTTTAGGGATGGGATATATTGTTCTTGTAACATCAGTTACAATTTGCACCGGGAAATGATCGCCTCCGTGCAGATCGTCTATAACATGGAAGCTGTACCTCGGTGCTATCGATCCGCTTAGTGCAAGTGCACTAAGCTCGATCTTGCTAAGTGCAAGATCTATACAGGATGTCGATCCATCTCTGGCATTGAAAAAGTTTCCTGATCCGTCGTTTAAAATTATAAGTTCTGAATTCATCAGGAAACCTTCCAGTTCTCTTCCACGGGGATCTACTCGATCTGATCCCCAAAGAGAATTATGAGCATTAAAGTCACCCACCAGTAAAACAGGTGGGGGAAGCTCGGAAATTAGTCTTGCTATGTCATCCTTATTCCAATCAAAATACGGCAAGTATATGCTGCAGACAGTGACCTGGGGCGGACGCTTCATTCTAACGGCGACCGCTTGTAGGTTTGTGTTTAGAACAACCGCTTCGGTGGTAGCTCTAGTCGATGTTAATATAGCTACTCCACCTCTAACTCTTATATTTTGCGGTTGATCTCGCCGAAATATATTGAATCGTTTTAATTTAAAATTTTCATTTCAGCGGAAATGTGTTTCTTGCAGACATATACAGATCGGGTCTACATCATGTACCAAGCGTTGGAGCTCATGGATGTTTGAAAAACATCCATTGATGTTCCACTGTACTATCGAATCACTAATTTTTAATTAAATTATTGTCTGGGTTTTCCTTTCGGCCATCCTTTTTTTTCGCTTCTTCTCCATGTTGCGAACAGCAGCATGTTCGCGGAGAAGGTCGTCGCCTGTAAGGCTTCCGGTCTCCGTGTCGGAGACCACCGAAGCCGCCGACGACGACGGACATGGATCGGCACCGGTTTCAGGCGCCGATTGAGAGGCTCCAACCTGGCCACTCCCCGACACGGGGATAGCACCGGTAACCGCCTGTGGGAGGGTGGACATTGGCCCCCCTGTGTGATTTTTTGTGGCCTCTGGGGTTCAGAGGCCAACTCAGTTGCTGGAGGCTTTGGAGCCTCCATAACATTCTCTGTAGAAGTCACCTTTTTCTTTTCATCAAGAATCTCACTGAGGCGGACTTGACATTCCGCTTTGGCGTCCGTTTTCTTGAGAGTAAGAGCAACTTTCTGTGTTTTATCTTCAGGAGGCTGTACTAATATCTTTGGCTTTATTGGCTCTTTACTATTGAAAGGTTTCATTTTATTGTCTATAATTCTTTCAATCATATTAGCCAAGGTCGGAGCAAGTTTACTTATGAGTTGACCCTCATCGACAGCAACTGGAGCAGTGACAGGAGCGGCAGCCGCAGCCTGAGCGTAAGTTGTTGTTGTTCTAGGCTTACGGGCGTTAACTATCTTCTTTGCATCGAAGTAGCTGACCTTTTGCAGGGTTTTTACTTCCTGCACAGCTACTTCATCTTTGTAGACAGGACAATTCCTTGATCTACAAGAATGCGCTCCTTTGCAATTAATACATGTAGGAGGCTCTTTACACGGCTCTCCCTCATACACCTCTTCACCGCACACGCATATTTGCGGTCTTTCGCATCTAACAGCGGTGTGGCCAAAGCGTTGGCACTTGAAGCACCTCATTGGCTGCGGGACAAATGCCCGCATATCCAAACGGTGAATCCCCGCTCTTATCTTTTCTGGCAAAGTAGGCCGGTTGAAAGTGAGGACATGAGAAGCCGAGGGTAAGACCTCACCGTTCCTTCTCATGTTCAATCGACGGCACTCTATTACTTCTTGTGCTGCCAGTTCCTCTACAATCTCTTGCTCCGAACAATTTAAAAGATCCCGACAGACCACAACACCCCTTGAGGTGTTGAGCGTGCCGTGGGGATCAACACGTACAGCTAGCTCTCCAATTTTCTTCAGTCCTAGAATCTTCTGAGACTGTATATCATTAACAGTCTCTACATGAAGTCCCGTGAAAGTTTTTCTTATTTCTTTAACAGGTCCTCCAGCACACAATTTGTAATCTCTCTAGCAATTAAGAATGGACTTACCTTTTGGCAATTACCATTCGCTTTTGTGATGACCAAAAATCTTGGTTTGGGAACATTATTTCCAAACAACGCTTTTCTCAAATCTTTACTGATTTTATCAGCATCTTTTCTAATCTTATCACTCTCCTTACTTTTTTCCTCTTCGCTTGTGGCGAATCGGCGGTTTATAAACGAGGGTGTTTACGTGCACCCTCTGCCACGTTAGTTTGTTCAGGAAAATTCATGAACATTGATCCCTTCTGTAGCAAGGCTAGCCGCCGGGGTACACCCCCACTCCAGAGTTACTAACCTTGGAGGTCCGATCCGGTACTCCGGTGGAACCGGCATATGTCCTAGCAGAGAGCGGATGCGCAGTCTCTGCACTGACTCCAGGCTCCTACTCACCGAATTTTTCAGAGCTCCCATGCACGACATACATGGGCACCATTGCTACATGCTTGCCATCGCAGGGGGCATGTGGACAACGGAAGGGTCTCCGTTACACCTGCAATAACATTGACCCTGGCCGCCACATCGCCAGCTCTAAGAGTAGTATGAATCCATTTCCAAAATCGTTTGTTATTCCATTTCCTGCAGGTAGCCAAAAATCCAGTCCGTTTAGTGACCTGAAGTCGGATCCAGGTCGAACTTAACAAAGCATAACCGAGGAATTTACTCGGAACCCCGTTAGCCAGCTATATGTGATGTACAAAGGTACAGCTGTTGCCGCCCTGGACGTGGAACATAGATGTTGTGTTCAGGACGTGGGGATTATCTACCTCAGGGCATTTTTCAATTCTTTTAGTAATCAATGCATTTTTGTTTCTGGAGTTAAACTATTTTTCTGAAACTCATTAAGAAAATTTTTAAATTTTTAATTATAACTAATTTTGTTATTACTTTTTCAGTTTGTTTCTGACAACAAGGTTCTCAAGTTTCTAATTGAATCCTTATTGATCGCCCTCTACAGAGAATAAAAGTAATAATTTTTTCGCCCATTATTAATAAATAATGGTATTGTAATTTTGATATCTATAATCCGTAGTCTGTACAAAAGGATCGAACGTTACCGTTCGATAAATTTGTAAAAATATTGTCTGTACAGGTAGCTGAAATCCTTGAAATTCAGGTTTTCTAAGAGATCGAAATTCGTTTGTCATAAGACTAAAATGATCCATAATTGGCATTTCTGCTTGAGGACCGGTTTACATCAAACTCATTCCTCTACTTCTGATGTTTGCGTAAACTGTTACGAGAACTCCAGTTGTTAAGTTTTAAATTAATATTCATTCAACGTTTTATCATTTATTTAGTTTTATATTTTTGCCCTTTTTATTATTGTTTATTTCGTAGATTTTGTGACTTTTGTGTATGTGTTGTAGTTTTTACTCTGACTTCAAAGTTTTTTCTTCTAAAATAAGTACTGCACATTAAAAAAAAAGTACATCACTTTTTTTTGATATGCTCAATTTAATTTTATTTATCATTTAATCCTGTTTAGTTTATCGATATTTTATTTGACTAACTTTGTAGTTATATAAAAGTAGGCTACTCTGCCTAAGGACTCAAAATCTTAGGTCGTCGATATCGGTGAAGAAGAAGGGTTTTTTTGTTACAAGACTGTAAATCGGTGACGATCTTGACATGGTGAAATTAATAGTGATTATCTGAAAAAAGTTTTAAAAATGTTCTCTCTTGAATTGAAGTGATCAAAAGATAAGGTGTAATTAATTACCAAATGTATCGTAGGTTTAATGACTAGGGAGCCCTACGTCTGAAATCTATTTTTATTCTGAGAATAAATACTTGACCGCATCACTGTCATTAAAGTTATGATAGAGATGGCAGTGACAGGCTACTATCCCACTAAGTACGTTTACTTAATGGTAAATATGAGAGGAACTTCACCGCTCAAATGCAGCTCATCTACGATCGGTTTACTGCGTAGCTTCCGTTGCGAGACGAGGAGGTCCTCTGTCTTTTATACTAGACCAACAAAAGAGGGAATCGTAATTTCAATCTTGCCGATCACTTGTCATCATTGCTTTAGTCTGCCGTAGCATTTTGGCGATGCGGTTAAGATGGGAAGATTAAAGCATAGAAGGGTTTATTCACGGACATTCTTGAAGGTTTGACACTTCGGTCTTGAAAACAAACTAAAAGAAAACAAGCAATCGAATAAGGAATTTTTTTGCAACAATGTCTCTTTGTTTTATTACCTAAGATGGTTCTCAAGCACGGGGTTTATATTCGTCAAGTGGTACATTTAAAGTTAGGTAAAAGCAGATGAAGCCGGATCATTGGAAATCCTGAGAAAGAGCTTTTTAAAAAATGATGAGGCAATCGTATTTCTGTTAAAATTACTATCCTGTTAAATTCTTTATTAAATTGCAGTGATCTCAGCCCAGTTAGAATTAGTGTTGCAAGATCAGATTATTAATTTTGGCCCTAAAAATAAAATAAATTCTATTTTCATTTCTGAAGCCTGCAGTCAAATATTTCTGGTTCTTTTAACATTTCGGGCTCGGTTTTCTTCTCGTTGCCTAATACAGAAACTATCTTAAACGTAGGGAATTTCTATCATGTTGTAGCTTTTTAATTTTTGTTAAACATCCCTATTCTGATAAAGTAGACATTAATGTTTGTTACAGTTCAATACTCTAGTTTAAAGTTGATTGTTGATTGTCATTTGTAGATCTCCATCCGGTTCTTCGAAAAGCCTTTCTAAACAAATTATCGGAAATTCTCTATAGAATTCCAAATAAATTTCATACCACATTACGGTGATTCATTTTCCAGACAGTTTCAAAATTATACCAGCCAATTACTTTGATATTATTTTAACTGTACGAGTATTATCCAAAAATAATTTTCAAGTTTTTGTGTAGACTCTGATCTTTTAGATTATAAATCGTCAAACGATAGATGCATCTTTTATAAGTACAAATAAATCATCTGATAATGAATTTTTCTCAAGATAAATACCACTATAAACAAAATTCTGTTAGAAATTTGAGAATCTTATAACCGGAAATTGATTAGGAAAAGAAATTAAAAAATAGATAATTTCTTAAATTCTTTACAAAATTTTATTTTTATCTTGCTTTTGGTGGCAAAGGATCGTTTTATAAAAGGAATGCATACATTAATAGAGGAATTACACATACATTAATAGATGAAGCTCTACACAAAGAAATCACCTCGAAAACTCCAAGTTTCATGTTTGTTTTTGTATAACTTGGAAAATTACTAGATTATCTACTGAAAAATTATTTATAATAAAAATTGATAACTTTATGTATAATTCCATTAAAAATAAAACCATCTGGAAATAAGAAAAAGTGAAAGTCAAATTTCTAGTTTAAGTAATAAAACAACTTCACACAAAGGAAGGGTTACTTTTCACTTATTTCTCTCATATTCTTCTTTGTAGAGAAACATAACAATTCCCAGTGTTTCCAAAAAATACGGATATAGGAAGTACTAAAAAGAATAGTGGGAAAAAATATTTAAAAAATTTAAACAAACCCTTTCGGCACGCCGGAAGGCTGGGTTAGATTTCACCTGTTATGTAGAGGGATAAAAAATATTTCAACCTTAAAGTTAAGAAAAACTTCAAATTTACTCAATACGACAATGGTTGTATCGCAGATAACTTGCCTGTTCTTCAAATCTGAATATTTAGAATATGCGATATCATGCACCATGCAAGCGGCGCCCAGCGGATTTATTCCTCGGACATCTCTTTTCAACAATTTTTTTTTAATTTTGGTTTCTGATTCGCAATACCAATACCCTAGCATGTGAAATCTTCCAGAAATAAATCGGCAGTAGTGTAGAAATGTCGGTTTAAACGCAAGATCAAGGTCATTCTTTCTGTCTCGCACATAGATCAATCTCTCTCACTCTGTCTCACTATAAAAATTGAAAATAAAAGTGGTTTGGATATAATATGCTATTATTTATCAAAGATAAAAACGCCATTCTCGTTAAACTGATGTGAACGGATGAAAATTACCAATAAATTAATCAGATGAGAAATATGAAAATAAATTCCCACTGCACTATAGATTTATTTAAACATTATTTTGTTATTTTCGGTCCAGTCATTTTCATTAATAATTCAAAATCAGAACAAGCGATTCTTAAAAAAATTTTTAAAACTACCAACATAGCGAATTTCCATTGTTAAAGAATCAGCATCATATTTTTCAGGTTATTCATTAAATTGCGGTAATCTTTCCGGTCCTGTAATAAAGGCAACATTAGTTTTCATTTACGTCTCTATGTAGCCAGAATGTTACATACACTATGTTACGTATCATTATTGTAAAGTCACCTTAAGTAGGAAAAATTTAATTTATTTTATGTCACTACTCTTTTTCAGCTTGTTGAATTAAGTTATTTCATAGAGCTACGATCACAATATGGATTTAATGAAGGATAATTACTATTTCGATAATAACTGTGCATTTAAGCTTTCACTGAGCTGGAATTCGGAATGGGATAAGAAATGAATTAATAACTAAGTGGTGCGTTTTTAAGGATCCTAGCAGTAAAACAATGAAAAATATGATAATTAGTAATAGACACAATAAAACTTTTGTTTATAATGAAGATACAGCTTATAATGAGCATACAGAAAACATGGCTTAAGTTTAATGACTCATACAAGATAATTACAACAAAAAAAAAATGGTTACTAATAATAATTCTTGAGTAAGATTATTTATTAAATTATTCAAATAAAACTGTAGCCGAACAAATTAGCTGAATCAGATTGTTTATATTATACAAGTTAAATGAATTATTTTCATTGTAATTGTAAATAATAAAAACAATAATAATAGTAATAACATAATTAATTATATTATTAATTATGATTTAGATAATGTATTTATTTTTACTTAGAAATAATTTTCTTAATTAATTAATTAAAATTTTATAAGTTTCTTGTTAAAAACAACATAATTAGGTAACATTCAATTATGACAAATAGATCCCGATGTTAATCTTTTAATTTAGTGAAAGTATTTCCATTACGTGATAAGAATGTGTTCTTATTTACTTTATTATTATTAAAGTAATTAATATATTTTTAAGAGACTATATTATAATATAAGTATATTTGGTGACTCGCACACCAGGAGGCAGTGTTTGTCAACAGAGCAATGTAGATGTTACCGGTATTAGTTCTGACGTATGATTGAAGAATATGACCTAACCTTGCACAATAAACGCCGAGAACCAGCTCCAAAGAATGACCAGAACCTTCTAAATTATTATTTTTTCTACATTATCCCCATCAAAATTGCAAGTGACGTACCTATCCAACGGAGACCCTTTTATATAGTTTCCTTTTCCTATTATTTTAGCTTTTATATTTTAAAGACTCCGTCTGTGATATTAGTTTTGAGTTTATTCACTTTTTTAACTTTTGTTTTTAGCTTAGTTTTAAATTTTTTATTATATAATTTATATTAGTTTTAAGCCTTACTTAATTTCAATATTTCAGTGTTATTTTACCTTTTTATTAAAAGAAATTCCAATAACGCACAGGCTTTTTTCGCCCCCCCCCCCAAAAAAAATAAATTAAAAAAAACCGAGACCCTGAACATATCTATCGACAACGCACACCCGGTCATGAGCACACATTTTTCTAGGAATTAACTGCCACGCGCATTCGTTTGACCTTGAACGTGTTTATTAGTCACTTATAAGAAATGTATTTCCACTAGAAACGACACATCCAGTAGTAAATTGCACAAAATCAAGCAGTTTTAAAAAATGTTTCAATCTCCACACCACCCACGAGGTTTGTAACAAGGAGCTTTTAGATTATTATTTTTAAAGAGTGAAATCTCACTCCAGGAGACTTACTATAAAACACTCGAATTAATTTTTTTATAATTTTTTTTTTAAATCATCAATAATACCATCAACTCTCAACCTGTAGCAAGTTAGCTTCATTGGATAATGTCTTATTATTTTCAATTAATCTTCTGTGAACCTATCTTTATAGCAAATAAAGTTTATAACAACAACACGATTCTTCCGCATCAGTGTCGTTTGCAATAACACAAATGACAAATTCACCGTAATGTGTAAAAATACCTTTCTCATATTCAATAGTATGTAATCGATACCGACACGAAGAACAGTTAACTTCATACATGCTAGCTTTTTGAAAAAACAATCTCCGTCACTGAAAGCGTTAATAAATCATATGGCGTCCATCGTAGTATGACTACACTCACTCTGGGATGACTCGCAAACCGTTTTATATAGATACCTATGTCTTCTTCCTTTCCCCCCTCCTTGGAAATTAAAAAATTTTTTTTTTGGTAAAATTGATTTTCACCAATAATTGAACTGGTATAGGAACGTCCCATAACAATTCATATTTTTTTCACACCATAGCTTTCATATATTATATACTTATATCCTTCATTAATACTTACAAATAATCGATACCCTTCAACTCTACATTTTGCGTCGAATAATTGAACCTAGCTTGCTTGTGGGCAATACCCTTTCTTTAACTCATCTTAACATCGAATCAATGAAAATTTATTTTTTTTCGTCTTATGAAAGAGAAAACTAAAATGCTTCTTTTACATGCTGTCTTCCTTAAATCCTTCTTCTTTTACACAAAATATATGATGAATTTAGGTTTAAAAAGCAATGTCTAACCGGATGAAAGTCCCAAGGTTAAATTCTCATGGAGGATTCGTTCTCAGACACATTTTACTGCGATTTACTGAGAGAAGTGTCGACTGCAAGCGTACCCCGACCCGATAACCTGGTATTCCTCATTCTAAAAAAATATATTACGTCACCCTTATCCCCCGGGCTTTGTCCTGATGCGCTATTATCAACTGTTACCGAGATAAACATTTTGAAAGGAAAGGGAAATTTCAAGATTCGAAGTGGCAATGTTGGCGGAGGGGCGATCATGATCGTAGAGAGCAGGAGCAAGATGTCGTCTTCACCTGGAGGTGAAGGATATGACGATGAATTTTTCGTGGAGGGAGTGACGTTACGGTCAAGGTTGTTCTAAGATTGACATTTCTAATCAATATGCTTTGCTAGAAAACGTAGTTAAAATCGTTGTAATATAAAGTTGCGCGTTGTATCTTTTGATATAAATAATTATTTACATATTATGTGAAATATATATAATATAATGTTATTTTAGAATGAAGGAAAATAGAAATAAAAATAAAAAGGATCCTACTTTAAATACATAAGTAAAATAAATTATATAGTAAATGTATAAGCAGGAAAAAGAGAAACTCATAGACTAATAAATGCAGCCAAGTTAATCGGATCTGTCAAAATAGGGATAGGTCAAGCACGGTTATTCTCGTACAAGCAGATGTAAAGTAAATATGATAAGTGTAAAGTACTAGTACATATCCAAGAAGAATGCAAACTAGTTTATTCAAAACTAACGAAACATCCCATTAGTTTAAATTTAGATATACTCTTCTCTTTTAACATTACCGTCTCTTTTTAGTAAATGTGAACGAATTATTTTTTTGAGAAAAGTCATTTTGAGATTACTTTTATAAAAAGCTACTATATTATAAATAAAATAAAGCAAACACGTACACTACCATTTCATACATATACGTGCTTACTTAGCTTAAAACGAAATAAAAAATAATTTAATAATTCTTTTTGGTTTTGCAGTTATTAGCAAAATATTATATATAGCGTAATTATTGACCGCCTTGGTGAATCAGTCACTTGCTTTTACATTGAAATTATCGGGATGAATGTTCCAAAAGGGTTTGGATTATTACAGCGAGATAAAACAAGAACGCCTTTTGATATTCTCTTATCATTAAAAACTACACGCTAAAAGAAAATATTATAGTTATATAAAATAAATTTTAGATAAATTAATTATAGAGTATATTTATTAAGAGATTCAGTTTTTCCTTAGCCATTTAATTAATTAATTTCGTAAATTAACGGACTAAATTAGAAAAGTTTATTAGTATATATTTAAAATTGAAGTTAAACTCAATAGATTAAGGTATTAATAACTTCCAAGTAAAAGATTTATTACGTATAAAAATACTTTTTACGGCTTAAAAACGAAGACAGCCATTATTTCTCTCCGATATGAATTATGAACAAGCTGTCCTAACATCATATCTCATAATTTTCAAGCAATCTTTTTACTTTTATCTTTAGAAGTATGTATTAGACCCAAGATATAAAAAATCCAATCGCATAATTTTAAATTCTTCTAGTATATTGAATATTTGATTCTCTGGTTAATTTAATTTTCTTTTTTTGCTAGTCTTTCAGCAGTTTTAAAAACTTTTTTTTGAGAATCAGAATTAATATTGAAAATATGAAAACGGCTAATACAATTCTAATTATTCTACCATAGTAAGCTGTTCTCTTTTTTATTTTTAAAATTGATTGGAATATTATTAAATTGATTGATTACTGATATATCATATATCAATAACATTTAAATTATTATTTAATACGTTAAATTTATGAATATTAATATTTAATTAAAAATCGTTAGTACAAAGTATTGCAATAAATGTTTTAAATAATTAGCAAATTTTTTTATTATCATTGAAAGTGGATTAAACTATTCTAATTAGGGTGGAGTAATTGGAAAACTGGGTAGAGTAGAGGCTCATTAAATTATCGTGAATAAAAATCTTATAAATTCGTATTTTCGTAGATTTTTCAATTTATTTTAATTATTGGTATTTTGTACTTAGTAAAACTCTGAGATATTCCCGTACAATGTCGAGGCTGTATATGTAATGAATATTTCGAAATAGAACAATACACAGTAATTTTTGGTATTGTATTTGACAAACTATTTTTCTTTTACTGTTTTCATAAGTGTGACTCGTGTAAAAAAACGAGGTGAAAAAGACATCGATCAGACATGCTTGTGATTCTATATTGTGGAAGCAATCAACTAACTAGTTAGTTCTTGAGGTGAGCAAACTCGAGGTGTATTTTTTTTACGAATGAATGTTAACAAAATCTCATTAAAATTCATTAGCTATATGCGGTAGTACATTCAGTTCAGTGTGAAATTGAACAACTTGTCGAATACAAAACCGCCTCACTCGTTAATTCTTACTTAAGTTAGAGGCCAACGAAGATTGTATCTCTTCCAGAAATGACTTTTATTTCATGTCGAGTCGTCTAAAAAATTCGGTAATGACGCCTAAAGAAAGAAAGTATGGTACTTTTAACATTTGTTTTTTATGCATGTAGTAACTTTTTGAAATTAAGGAGAATTTTTATTATTATTTTTATTTTATCTGATTTTTTAATTAGGCTTAGCAACAAAATTAGTTTTTTTAAATCAATATGTCACTAAATCCAGTAGAAATCACCTGAACTATTCCGTTTTGACTTCTATAACGTTGATTAATAAGTGCTTTTTTCACTTAAACCGTAAAAAAAATGTACATATAATCCAAAAAAGCCAAAATTCAGAAAACATCTATTAATATTCTTAGAATTTTGTTTTACAATATTACTTAAGTTTTAAATGCATAAATGTTTTTTATTATCAGTAATAATGTAATTACTACAAAATAAAATTATAAAGCAAAAGTTATGTAAGAAAAGTTATACAACAAATGTGTTCTTATTTCAATTTCAGTAATGGGAAAAACGTCTGACTTACTAAACTTTTTTAAAATCTCACAAGATTTAAAAGATCATTTAACGACTTAATTCCCAAAGTCTCATAAATATCACTCATACTTCATGTAGTACAACTATTTAATTATGCTAAGCCAACTTTATTAAGCTTCCGGTTGTCACAATAATAATCGCAATTTAAAGCAACGTAATAATTTGATATGTAACCTACCTTTAAAAAGTCCATTTGAAGAAGATCATGCCTTTGAGCATTTTATTTAACTAATCATTAATCTGCTAGGGCTGTATCATTCTTCTACTAACAGGTGTCCATCGTTATCTTTTATGATATGAATAATAACGGCTGAAATAGAGAATTAAGACGGATATGGTAGACACGTCAAACACCAGTTGAGAAATAGAATTATAATGCAACTAAATATATGTGTGACTTGACAAAAATAAAATTCTGTTAAAGCGGAAATATCTGCCTAATGTTTTCTTAGTACATCTTTGCAACAATATTTTAAATAATTTTCTTAAACAACGACGAATTGAAAAAATGATCGATTTACCCTTCTCTTGACCTTACTATTCTTCCATCCTATATTTGCGATCTTTAAAAAGAAACTGAAAGTATATCAGTAAAAAAATATTCAAGAAAATAATGTGTACATCACAGTATACTCCAAATGAAAAATGTTACCCTTCTTCAGAAAATGTCAAACATATATATATATATATATATATAAATACAAGTAGTACAATAAATTTTAAGATATTTTTCTTAAGAGCGTAATTTAATGTTACGATTCATTAATATTTTTCACTGTGAAAAATTGAAATGAACCCAAATAAATCACATTAAACTACATTATTTATGAAATAATCGACCGCCTTCCCAGTTTGAATTTTTACGTAACTCATGCACAAATATGGTCATGAAGACCATAATTATTTAAAATTTCAACAGTTTTCGAGCACTTAAACACAATTATATTATTCTCTATTATTAATAAGTTATTAATCCGAATACTTAGCTATAGTATCATCAGAAAACCTTTCTATCCGGTATAGCAACAACGTAAATGTGATCTATTACGACTTTATCGTATAATTAGCAGCAAACGAACAAACAGAGCAAGTAATTCAAATCACTTTATAAATTGAAAGTACTTCTCACGTAACTATAGCTATAACATATATTTCATCTTTTTTTTATTTATCATTGTAAATATTTTCAAATCATTTGGTGTTTGGTAAGTTAGTTATAGATCATTCATCTCAGTCAGATCTTCTAAGTGTTTCAATTCGGCGGTTATTCCTGTATTCATTTTTACGGTGAGGGTTGAAACAAAAAAAAACAAGAAAAGGATAAAATCCATAAACGGTTTACCGTTTATGATAAAAACCATAATTATATTAATAATTAATGTACTTAAGTCTCATAGTTAATGTAATTCTTGGATTATCTAGAAACTTATAGAAGTAAATCAATCATTAATCAAATAATATTTCCTGCGTAAAGTAATACGCAGGATTAAAGTATATATGGCGCTATATAAGTAGTACAATAAATTTTAATATATTTTTCTTAAGAGCGTAATTTAAACGTCCTGTAAATGATTAGCTAACAGTAGTAAAACTTTCCGGATTTGGAGCAATAAAAAAAAATTGGTGTACTTTATTTAAATCGTAGAATGACCATAACGAAAGCTGTTTTGTTTAATTATAATTTTACTTTTACTTATATTAGTTTATTAAATAAAGAGGGTTTGAAATTGCAATTTATACTGTTAAAATATTAAAAAACAAATATTCTATTTACATTGTACTGTATTTCTAAGGAAAATTACAGAGCGACTTGGTGCCTAAACACTTGTTCCTAGATTGTTGATCGTTTAGTTTTCGTTTTATTGTTATTTGAGTGCAACGTGTTTAAGTGTTGTAGCGATTTTGGGATGTGCAAATTTTTAATGATTGAACGTCTGTCTCGGATCGAGATTGACGTGGTTTTTTGGAGCGTGGAGACCTTTTGCCGTTCCACTGTGATGATTGAACTTTTTCACATACTTTTAATATTTTATAATATCTTTAATCCATGTTTTAATTTTATGTTTCTAATTATGAAAACATTTTTTCTCCTGACGATGGTCAAATGACCGAAAGGGCTCGGGATATAACATACATTGTTGATAAGGTTGATTTTTATTTTTATATTATAACTAATTTTATATACTAACGGTGCCATGTTTCAAAAATTTAACTTGCATTTTAATTTTACTTAATTTTAAGTAGTAAAATCAAGATGTGATATCTCATCAACGATGAACTCCTATCTATCTTTATGAAACAGAAAAAAAATAGCATACAATTGTATAAGGCAGAAGACAAATCTATTCTTTAAATTAGATATATTAATATTTAAAAACACTCTTGCCTGTCGCATACAAGCACCAAAACTTTTAAAAGTCAACATCTATCCGGTAAATTATGTAAAGATTGTTTAGTTATCAGTCAAACTCACTTGACGTCTTCAGCAAAAACTCGTATTCATAAACAATCTTTTACATTTAATTTTTAGAAAACTTAATAATGATTAATATAAAGATGGTATATTGAGAAACAATTTAATAAGATTTACGTCTCTCAAAGGAATGGTTAGATTTAACGTTTCAAAATATCTTTTCAGCAAAAGCCGCTGTAAATTTTAAAACTTGCAGTTATTAAACAAAGAAAAACTTTAGGTTTAACTAATTAGGAATATACACAACTGGCAGTAAGAAAAGGGTTGTATGATATCTGTGCGCTAAATATTCTAAATATATTTTTAATATTTATATTACAATTGGTATTATATTCATAAAATTAATTTAAAAAACTGAATTTTCTTCTTTCATTATGAATTTTCTAACGTACGTAACCTCTAAATGTAGGATATCACAAAAATTGGCAGATAATATGTATGATAAAATGATCAGGACTAGTCCCTGTCCAGAGGGTTTTACGTGAAAAAGTGCAACAAAATTCACATAGCATTTTCTCTTATTTTATTCGTAATGCGTCTTTTTTCTTTGGGGTTATAGGCATCTACTACTTTGGTCATTAGCCTTTTTCCCAAACAAAAAAGAAAAAATGCTAAATACCTTCAATCTTTAATATTAAAATCTAAAGACGATTAAATGATTTTTGATAATAAAAAAAAAATACTACAGAACTCTAAAATTGTTATTAGTAAACATACACCTTGGTTTATCGTTTTCCTTTCGGCCATCCTTTCTTATATCTTTTCTCCAATTTCGTTACGGCCTTCACCTCTGATGACAGGGTGTTTGAGGCGTCGGACATGGTATCTTCTTGCTTTTCAGGTACCAGTGATGTTCTTCGGCCGGCATCACCTGATGCCAACCTAGATGGAGCTGTTGGCATAGTTGTCAAAGAGTCCAAACTTGATGCAATCTCCTGTAACAAATTTGGGGCGGCAGACGTACTCGTCCTCTCCTGAGGTATCCTCTGGGCTTTAGGGGGTTCCAGAGTTGCGTGTAGTGCAGCCTCTGTATCCAGTGCTTTCTCTATTGTAACTTGCACCTGCATCGCACCAACCTCAGACTTTTTCTGCATCCTTGATACAGCTTCCTTCGCCTTATGACTGGTTGAAGGACTGATTTGGCTTTTTCAGATGTCTCTTTATCCTTATGTACAATGTTCATCTGTGGCTGCATCTTCGCGGGTTTTATTGGTTACTTTTGCTGAGTAGATCCCATATTAGTATCAATGATTTTCTCTATCATAGTAGCAAGATTTGGCGCAAGCCCAGAAAGAAACTGCTCCACGTTAACATTAGATGAGGAAGAGGCAGCAGCTGTTTCTGCATAAGTCGTTTGTCGGTCGAGGTGTTCGACTAGTAACAATTCCTTGCTTCCTTGCTTCAGAAAAACTTATTTTATTGCAGCGTTTTGACTTCCTAAATCGCAGTTTCCTATTTTTACACCAGACAGTTTCTTGAATGGCAATGTTGACAGTTGACCCTTTGCAGTTGACACAAATTGGAGGATCTTTACACGGATCGCCTTCATGATTTTTCACGAAGAGTTCTTGACTTTCACATCTGATCGCAGTGTATTCGAAACGTTGACAATTAAAACATCGCAAAGGTTGCGGTATAAATAAGTGCACATCTAGATGATGTATGCCAGTACGTATTTTCTCAGGCAGATTAGGTCTATTGGACGTTAACATGCAAAAAACAAGGAAGAACCTCACCATTTCTCCTCATTGTTAACCTGCGACATTGAATCATTCCTCCATTATTATTTCTTTGATATAATTAAGAAGATCACGGCAAACAACGACTCCTTTTAATGAGTTAAGCGTACTGTGTGGTTTCACACACAGGAAACTCACCGACCTTCTTTAAAAAAATGAACTTTTAGGCTTTGACTATCGTTTATAGTTTCAACGTACAAACCGTTGAAATTCTTGCAAATTTCCTTGACAGGACCACCAACACAATTTATAATTTCTCGAGCAATTAAGACTGGGCTGATATTCTGAAACTATCCATTCTCGCTCGTAACCATAAGATCCCTTGGTTCGGGCGAATTCCTGCTAAAGAAAGCTTGTCGACTCCTCAAATCTTTTGTAAGTCTGTCTGCATCTTTGCTTAGTTTCCTCTTCGCTTCTGGCGAATCGGCAGTTTCTAAGCAAGGGGGTTTTACGTGCATTCTCTGCCACGTTGAGTTGTTCAAGATTCTGTATGATATTTGATCTCTTCTGTAGCAAGGCTAGCTGCCAGGGTACATCCCCACTCCAGGGCCACTAAGCTTGGAGGTCTGACCCGGTACTCCGGTGAAACCGGTATATGTCCTAGCAGAGAACGGATGCGCAACCTCTGCACTGATTCCAGGCCGGCCCCTACTTGCCAAAGCTTTCAGGGCTCCCAAACAGCGACATACATCGGCACCTAAGCCACATGCTTGTCAACGCGGAGGGCATGTGGACGATGGAAGGATCTCTGTTGCACCTGAAATAACATTGACCCTGACCGCCACATCGCCAGTTCTATTTGAAGTACAAATCCATTTCCAAATCATTTTCAATATACATGATCTGTAGATGGCCAAAAAAATCCAATCCAAAGTAGAGACCTGGAGATGAGAGACAGGTCAGAAATGATCAAATTTCTGACGAAAAAACCTGAAGCCCCGTTAGACAGCTACATGAATTGTACTTATGAACAACTGCTGCCACTCTGGACGTGGAACGTAGATGGTATGTTCCAGACGTGAAGATTATCTACTTCAAAGAATTATTATTATAATAATAATAGCAATAATTATAATTAATATTAGTAGTAGTAGTAGTAATAGTAGTTGTTCTTTTTATAACTAGATATTATGATTTTAGTATTTTTTCAATTTTAGAAATTATTAATCATTAAAATAATAATTCCGAAAGTTCAGCGGCATGCCAAGTTTAACGCATTGATTGCTGTTGTTGGTGACAATTGAAAAGATTATTATTATTTTGGTTTTCTTATTGACTCCTAGAAGAAAATAGGGAGGTTGAAAAAATTGGACGACATATTTGTCTGAATATTTGGACAAATCAATTTCAAAAAAAAATAATTTATATTATTTTTATATTTTTGGTTAACCTACGTGCCTCAGTTAACAGTTTATTGAGTTTCGTTTATAATTTCTTGCTTGTTTAATTTTTATGTATTATGACACTATTTATTACTTTTTTATCTTTTAAATTATATATCAGTTTTAAGAAGAAAAGAAGAAAATTTTTCTTTTTATATTCAAAGATCTAGCATTTTAAAAAAGGTACTGTTTCTTCCTCTTGACTAATTTTAGTGATTTTATTATTGTGGTTTCAGTTGAAATGGGTCTTAGCGCTGTTGAATCATCTGATTGTACCTTTCAGGATAATGTTAGTTTAAAAACTGGTTTCAGGAATAAGCGTGGTCCGTACCATGTAGACTCGCGAAGATAAACCTCTAGATTTGATATCTTTATCCGATAATTTAACCTTCTTTTGATTAGTGTATTGAATATTTCAAGAGGCAATCAAAATGACTATAAATCTTGAAGATAAAAAATTTACAAGACTGATAAGGCGAAACGTGTGAAACCTAAATCCAATGTGCAACAAAAAAAAATTATATCGTTTAATTCTAGTCCATCAATTTTATCGTCACATTACTTAAATATTATGAATTATTAACAAATAAACAGTATTAAATTAATTTTACTGAAATTTGCTAATGATATTAAAAATTAATATGAATTAATTTTTTTATTTGAAGAAGTTTGCAATTATATTTATATAACAATTTTTTTTTTTTTTTTATCATTTCTTTACTTCAAATAGATCTGAGCAATTTTATCTAAACGCTAAGTGAACTAAATAATAATATATTTTGACAACCCCATAGCACTGTTCACGAAATAAAATATTTTAGTTTTAACTGACAAAATGTCTGACAAGTATTTTAAAATAATATTATTTATCGTAATTTATTTAGAATCATCTGTAAGCCAATTTTTTATAGCAGAGATTTTATTAACAATTAATTAATTTATCAACTGTTAAACAGTAGTAACAATCATGGAATCTTTTCTCTTAACATACTTCTTTCCAATTGATTTCTTAAATTTTACATATAATTTTTTTTTAAATTTTTGGATATAAAATATTTCCTTGAAACTAAAATACTAGATAATAATATAATAGATTTATGGAGTAAGCATATTTTAATAGAAAATTATTCTAGGTGTATAAAACTTAATTATCTTCTACTTTTATAACAATTCTATAAGGTAATTCAAGCTTTGTTAAGAAATCTCTGGGCGAAGTAATTTAATTTTATGAAAAAAAAGGGGAAGCGTGGCACGTATAGGGCCGGGAGGTAGCCTTCTTGCGTAGGGCGTCCGGGCATAGTCTCTTGGTAATAATTAAACAAGAAACTTCAAAAAAGTTATTTCTGATAAAGTATTATACACTAAAAATTAAAAAGATACTCTATATATAATACAACTCGGATCAAGTTTTATTAGTGTGATGTCCAATAAAATTTGTACGATCACTACGGTTTTAGAAGACCAGCCGAGACGAAATATTAAAAAGTATTTTTATCAGTGACAGTTCAACACCCATAACCGGCAAACATAAATAAAGAATATCACTGTATTGGATTTGAGAATATGTTTGAAATGTGATCCCTTGTGTATAAAAACGTTAAGAGAAAGAACTATCAACGAATGCGTATCCGTCATCCATTGCACAAAGTACCAAATAAAATAAATAATGTATAAATATTTTGTTGATTTGTCAGCTAATATGTGCTGCTAGTAAATTATTAATATCTTAATAATAGTAGCATTATGCGAAAATTAATACCAATAATCCTTGGGCAAAATGATTCATTGAATACTATTCAATGATATGGAATAAAAATATTATCCGTAATTAATCTCAGTAAAGAAAATACGTGGTAGCTACTTACATAAAGTTTTAGTTGTTTAATTGTAAAGACACTAAACGCAGTCGAAAACCATGTAACGCAGATCGGATTTTCGGGCTTTTTAAAAATTAAAGTAATAAAATAATTTTAAATTAAAGCAATGTGGAACGGAAACTACAACTTGCATCGGTCATAAACGCACCAGATTTTACAAAATTTGTAAAATGAAAATAGAAATTTCACTATTCTGCGGATAGAAATAATTTTACAATAAGGTGAATTAAAATATTTTAGTTAATGTTATGAAACATGAAACTTTCCAGTCCTGACCTACCTGGCATGCCTTGCGCATATCCTTTGCCCCACGCTGTCTGACAACCCTCGAGGGTTTCCCATGCCAACATTGGATACGCCCAATCCACCACTCTTGCATGCAGACGAGCCCGGACGCCCTACGCAAGAAGGCTACCTCCCGGCCCTATACGTGCCACGCTTCCCCTTTTTTTTCATAAAATTAAATTACTTCGCTCAGAGATTTCTTAACAAAGCTTGAATTACCTTATAGAATTGTTAGTAATCTACTGGCATGTACATACCCAACTATTTTTTCTTCATTTTCATTTCCCAGATCAGCAGCAATACTATTTCTTAGAACTTCTTTCTGAGGTCCTCATATATGGTACACTCTTCCATTGAATGCTTGGCTTTAAGTGCTTTATTATAAATACCACACATTGGTCTTTCTATACCGGTTAAAAAATATGAATTTGTTTTTCGCGCATGACCTATTCTAAGTCTCTTCACCACCACTTGTTCTTGGCGATTCAGCTTCACGTCAGTCTTCCATTTATATGGAGAAATTTTAACTGTGTTTAATTTGATATTTTCTTCTCCAATCATTATTCCACCGGTTTATTATTGTATTAGTTAGACAATTTTTAACATCTGCCACTCGTACAGGAATTATATTCAGGTTATCACAGACTGCGGCCTCACTGGAAGCTTCGTCTGCGCATTCATTCCCGGTAATACCAGCATGCCCTAGAGTCCACACAAATACACATCGCTGTCCTCGTTGATTTAAAACGTAAAAAATGGACAGAATGTTTGCAATAAAGACGTCTTTAATGTTCTTATACCGAATTGCAGTAAATTCACTTAGAGAGTCGGAACATATTAGCACTCTGTCTTCGCAGTAGTGTTCCGACTAGCGAAGAGCTTGCTGCATGGCAATAAGTTTTGCCATATAAACGCTGGCCATATTTTGCAGTTTCCAAAAATGGGTTTAAAGCATCCAACACCATGCTCGGTTTTAGAACTGTCAGTATAAATTTTAATCTATTCTTCGTAATTGACCTGAATCCTTTTTGACTAGGTTCGGTGTGACATCTGTATGTACTTATGTATTTTGTATAACTCAAAAACGATTCGCCGTAGAATGTTGAAATTTTGTATTTAGGACTGTTTTAACATCTAGGTGTGCCCAAAATAAAAAAAAATGAATTTTGGATTTTTTCTTAACTGCAGTAATAAGCCCTCAAACCCTCCGGGTTGGTCAGTGGTGAACGCGTCTTGCCAAATTAGCTGATTTGAAAGTCGTCAGTTCCAGCGTTCAAGTCCTAGTAAAGTCAGTTATTTTTACACGGATTTGAATACTAGATCGTGGATATCGGTGTTCTTTGGTGGTTGGGTAACCACACATCTCAGGAATGGAACTGAGACTATACAGTACTACACTTCATTTACACTTATAAATATCATCCTCATTCATCCTCTGAAGGTAATTACCGGAAGCTAAACAGGAAAAAGAAAAATTAATAAGCCCTCATTGAGAGCTCTTCTACGACATGAGTTCGAATCGACTTCATTTCTTTTTCTTAACTTTTTTTTAAATTACATACATTGATCTATTAATAATTATTAACATATGATTATAAAAAAACGTTTACCGTAAACAATAATCCAATAATACAAAAAATAAAAAATTCTTTATTAAGAAATTGGAGAATTTATTTCGCTTTCAAATGAAATAATTTTAAATGAAGTGCAGCAAAACATGTGTATTTGTAATTTAGTAGCTGTACAAGGAAGTCATGTGATGTCCACATCAGAGTTTTTAAATAAGTTTTAAGTAGTAATTCTATTGCAAATGAATGATTCTTTTTATTCGCATGATTAATTTATTTACAATTGCTAATTGTCTGAATCAATGATTAAAATATAAAACGCATTTTACGTCTTAGCGCCAAACGCTGTTACTTTGCATTAAAAAAAAGCAAAAACGTTTTCCTACAATTAAATTGTAACCTCCGTTCTACATTTGGAATAAAAAAACATTTCCAGGATAAGGTGATTTGGATTTTATGTTTGTGAAAATGTTTCCTTTATATCTAAGTAAAACAATATAATTTCAAAAAAGAGGTGTTTTTTTACGGTGAATAACCAAATGGATTATTATCACCTTAAGTCATGAATATGTTTACAAGTTAAAGTTACTATTTATTTATTTTTTTTATTAAATTCGTCCAATATAAGTAAATACAAAAAAATGTCTCATCCAGAATGGATAATGAAGCAGAAACGAGAGCTAAGATTTGTCTAACTAGACATAAAAATGACTCAATATAAAGTCACCGTGGCATCCAAACTTATTAAGATTTCATTTCAATTTTATATGAGACTCAAATGAATTCAGTTTTAGTTTTTATTTATGAAGAATTCATAAGTTGTTTCAGTTTTATATGAAAATAAAATACATTAAAGATAAAATTTAATTATATATTTAACGGTTCAATTCTAATACAGATAGTGTTTGCTTCAAAAAATAAATTCGCTCGCCTTCATAGGAAAATTATCTTTAAAAATTCTCTATTTAATCCCTTGTATTTCTAATTAATGGTGTTTACCAGTTCATAATAAATAAAGTACTAGACACAGATTGTTTCCTAAATATTTTTTGTTAGATCTGAATAAATATATTTAAACAAATTGATTTAATCATTTATTTTAAGTAATTACTGCTAGAAAAATTAACCTCAAAAAATATACCATACCCTCTGTTTGAACCTTATTCTTCACCCATTTCTGATATGTTCTAATAAAATTTACATTAAAATAAAATTTTTCTCAATGTTCAATAAATACAGTGGTATAGAATCATTTATAACAATCTACCGTTTCCTGAATTTTAAGCTAATATCGGTACAAGAAATTACAATAGTGTTCTGATTTATACATAAGTATAAAGACAATTAAAAGGTATTAGAAAATAAAAAATTAAATTAAATAATTTTAGTTTACATTAGCTTATAAGAAGCCAATCCGTTAAATAAAAAAATTAGGCAACTTTTTCAGTCTAGAACAATCGCTCATGAGATAAGTTCGCGAATTAGTTTACTGAACCTTATTTACATATACATAAACAGATATAAACCAATGAAGAGCCAGTAATAATAATAAAATCCTATTTACATCACTTCTATCTCATGTATAATAATATTCAACTATTTGTGAGGTTTACTTAATAGCAGTTATTACATAATCTGTCTTTAAAACACTATTGTCGGAGTTCGTTATGATATTTATTCAGTTATATTAAACAAAAACTTAAATAGATTATTTCCCAATATCATAACAGCTTACCTCTGACATTAATACCGACTGAAACCTGCCCGATGAGATAATATTAAAATACAGACAATGGGCAGAGAGACAATGCTCACAACTTATGAATTCAATTTTAATCGGATAATGATCTAACACAGTAGATCACCAAAACTCATTAAACTAGTATGTAAATTAACGGTAAAATAATTTAAAACAGTTTTATCTCATTAAACTACTTAAAATATGAAATATACCTTCGATCTTGAAAGTACGCGAATTTTCTGAAATATTTGGGAAAATGTATGGTGAAAATTTTAATGAATTTAAGTTGAAGGAGATTTACAAATTACTATATTATTAATTTACTATATATTACTATATATTTATATTATTAATTTACTATATTATTAGCAGCAGTATATATATATATATATATATATACATACTGCTGCTAATTAAATATATATATATATATATATATTTAGTTGAAGCCAGTATATAATATTATATGCATATCGCAATAATGGAACAATCGTATAAAATAAATGGTCATTTTAAATACGTTTTTAAGTATTTTTTTGTTTTTATAGTATGATCAGAAAAGATTTTAATACACAGAAAGATATTCCGCATTCACTAATTACATTTTTTTTTTTAAATTTAAATATGCAGTTTCAAGATAATAACTAGGAACAGCTCTTAAAAAAACTTCTGGTTAAGTAGCATCTTTTTGAAGAGATGTTTTATCATTTTCATGAATTTAGGAATAATTATAGAACAAATATTTGTTACCGTAATATGACAGATAATTCCATACCGATCGGATGACTTGCTCAGAAATATTTAAATACGCCAACAATTTTATATATACAGGAAATCAACTTCTCAAAGAATTTATTACTACGTATCGTATTCCATTTTACTCTTCCTGAGAATTTTGTTCATTAAGTAATTCCTCAAAGGTTCTTGAATACATGGCTCTGTTTTTCTTTCTTTCAACAGATTTTATGAAATATCTTTTAAATTAATCAGGACAACGACGTACTTCTTATCTTTTAATATTATTATCCCTTTATTCCCAGACTCTTCTACATAATCACTATATTTTAAACTTAGCCTTTTATAACAAGTACACTTTATTTCAGGTTTGTTATTCATACAATTCCTTAGTCTCATCCCTTAAAATAACTTTTAAAGTTATTCGGTAGTAAATTATAACAATATTTTTCAATGTGAGCAGATAAGTAAATAACTTATTGCTAAAATGTTTTTATTTTAAAGAAATATAAACTGAACCGTTTGATCAGTTTGTTAAAATATTAACTCCTACTCCATATTAATCCACTGAATGTGCTTTACCAAAAGAGCATTAATTAACAGAAATTATTATCAAATCCAAAATCGGTATCATACCTCAGACTATGTAATGCTTTATCTTACAGTTGATTATTAGCTGAAATCAAGCTTTTGATAGATATGAAATCATTAATCAGTAACTCTGCTACTTCTGAACGAGCGTCGGCAAAGGAGCTCTTCGCTATTGAAACCTAGTGTACTTGTGTTCAATTCATCAGTAGTTAAAGTTCCAGGAATAGCTAAAAAGGAAGTTTATTAACATATTAAACGAAAATCAAGTCATTTTTATTGTTAAAAATGCATTATATATAATAAAAAATCATATATGTAATAATTACATTCGTTTTGTAGGATGTAAAAAGGTATTACGATTTAAAATTATTGAAATTTATATTCGATTCACTTTCAATGTTTAATAATTTTATTATTTATTAAAATAGTTACTGATATTAAATCAGAAAAAATAAATTTTTAGTGTAGGAAATAGATACAGAAAACTTTTGCTTTAAAAAAAAAACAAGTAAAATATTGGTGTTCACACTTTTCAGTTTCGCTTACCCCCTGAAATAAATGAAAATTATTTACCCACTGACCAGTTAAATAAAAATATAATTAGAGTGCAAAAATGGTAATAAAATAATATAAGATTATAAGAAATGCATTTTGCATACATATGCACAGTGATAAATAGCAGGATTTCATAAGAACTTAAATTTTTCAAGAATAATAAATACTCTAATGGTTAATCTGCTTTGGTAGATTCGGCTGTAAAATAGGGTGGGGAAGTTAAGATTGTCACAAATATACAAAGAGCATAGTTATAGGCACATACTAGCGTATGTGCGTCAGGTACAAATTTCAGAAAGCTTGGTTTGCTATCACCAAAAGTCCCGGTTAGCCGCGTACTATGGAGTTTTTGTTACAAAATCTAACAAGGGTATCCGATTTCAGACTGCGGAATCGTCTAAGGTTTTACAGATAACTCCTAATGCTTGGTAAATCACGCCAACTGTTAGTAATAGCTTGTTAATTGTTAAAAGAAGTACAGAGCGCAGATGCCATTACTTGTCGTACACGACTGAAAGGACCGGATATAAAGAAAATCCTAGTTAAAACTATATTAAAAAATATAAGTTAAAATACGTAGAAATAAAAATTGTTTGTCTAATAGGCTTATATATTAGATTTCAAGGGAGACCTGACACAAATTTATGAGTAGCGATGCGAAAAGATTTAATTTTATATTTCAAATATCTACCTGTCAGACTACAATAATAATAGGAGAAATTTTTTCAAAGGATTTTATAACACTGAAACGGGTTATAATGAACAAGTTTTCCAAGAAAGTAAGAAACAATGGAATTTGGTTTGCGGCTCATAAAAGGAGAAATGCAATTTCGAGGCCATGACCTACCAACTTTCATACCCATGCACTATAGTCTGAAAAACAGGTTTCAAGCACTCGCTTTGAAATCACAGCAGAACGAGTAAAATACGTAAGATGGGTAAAAATTAGATCAAGAACTAGTAAAGGGCAAGTTTTTATGCACATTAGATTATTCTGACCCTGTTTATCCAATATTTGAAGTAGTTTGGCCAACAGCTGGTGGATTTTTCAATCAAATTTTCATTTCAAGGTTTACTGCCCTGCTCTAGAGAATGTGAAAAAAGAAATCCTACGATCCGATTATTATTATTATTATTATTCAAAACTGGACTTTCATTAATTAAGATGATTCATATTTATTTATTTATATTGTTTTAATTATCACATTGTTTACCTGTAGTCAGTAGTTTATAAATTAGAAACATTTTCCCTATATGAAGGTGATAAATTCAAAAATTAATTAAAGACAATAGCGGTGTGCAGGGATTGACACCAAATAGTGGTGTTACTTTTTCAAGAAGTCGCAGTGTAATTGAGCTACGCAACTATATTGTTTATCCCTATTTTATTTATAATTATGGATATTTATTTAACCAAGAGAAGATTTAGTATGCGAGAGAGGGAGGATAAATATTACGACAGATGGCTAATCTATTATCTCCACCTGTAAAATTTAGTTTTAACTTTTAATTTTTAATCTAAAGATCTGGTATGATTAACACATTTCTTACTACACACTTCAGATTTACGTATGAGCTAAAGATTTATCCACTGGGGTGAGCTAAAGCTGAGGCAGCGATTGATTCCATTAAATCAAATTTGCCTAACAGTGTCACTCTTTAATACATAGTTATACATTTTTTTTTCTCAAACAGTTTTCAGTTCTTACATAATTATTTTAAAATTATTTTTTATTTTATAAATGTATTACATTACATTAAATTAAATTACATTTTTAATGTTATTCTGATGTCATTAATGACATCGCAATTCATAACAATAAAAGCATTTCACGAAATTTATCAGAATTCAATAAAAAATTTAATTTAATAAGATTATATTTGAAGTTACAGTTTTAAAGTAGATTATACCTGGAGACTAAACAGTTAATTGTAATTTTAATTACAGTAATAAAAGATAATTGCAAATAAATAAAATTTTAATTACAATTATACTTTATTCACTTTGGGAAATTATAGTAACTTATTTAGTGTATTACCTCCCCTAATATTTTTTAGCAGTTCGAGTAAATGGGACAATTCTGCATTTTTACTTTCTTGTACGAAGCAAAGGAAGTATTGTGGTCACGAAAAATTTCGGTTTCCAGATTTCAAAGGAAATATCCATTATAACCATCCCTGAAACCATTTTGGCTAGTTTCGGCGTGATGTTTGTATGTACCTATGTATATATACGCACGTATGTATCTCGCATAACTCAAAAACTATTAGCCGTAGGATGTTGAAATTTTGGATTTAGGACTCCTGTAACATCTAGTTGTGCACCTCTCGTTTTTATTGCAATCGACTAAACCAAAAGTCTCCAAACAATTTGGACTTTGGACTTTTTCTTAACTGCAATAATAAGCTCTCATTGAGAGTTTTTCAACGATATACCATAAGTGGAAGTTATGTTCATTGATTCCAGAGTTATAGCGAAATAAAAATTTAATTAATGAAATATTTTAGGGGAAGGCATTCGGTTTGAATCAGACTTCATCTCCTTCTTTTTTTTTAACTTTTTTTAATTTAAATATACTGATTTTTTAATAATTACGTGTTAACCTCTCATAGTAAAAAAAAAAAAAAAACGTTTACGATGAATAATAATTCAATAATAAAAAAAGAAAAATATCTGTAGTTTTTAATGAAATAACATTTTATGTACTTTTCATTTTAAAAAAAATGTGTAAATTTAATTTAATAGGCGTACAAGGAAGTCATGTGTTGTCCGCATCACATTTTTTTATTTAACGAACATTGAGTCTTAGTGTTTTGTAGTAATATGAAATTGTTTCATCCTAAATACTTTGACTGCGATGAGCATAAAGTGTGTACACTTCACCAGCTCACACTTTTAAATGATGCGTTCTTTATTAAAGCTGACAGTATACTTTCCAGACAACGTTGTTAATATTTCTTCTTTGATGATAAATATATCAGGACCTCAAATCTTGTTCTGTCCACTTTTCAGAGTTCAGAACAATAAAATATTTTTTATTTCTGTAGCTCAGAAAAATAAAAGTAACATGCCCTGTCGATTATTTGTTTCATATGCGCGTGCGCGTGTGTGTCAGGAATGGAAGAAAGAGAGTGTGAGTGAAATGTTTATTCTGCTGCAAATGACAGCGTCAAATTTATTTTGTACATAATAAATGAATATTTGTTTTACGTTTAGTTATCACTTGGTTGTTTTCTATTGTTAAAACTAAACAACCTAAAGTTGTATGCTTACTCATGAAATTTAGATCAAAAGAAATAAACAATTTTGAAATACGAATTAGTAAAGTTCGAAAAATTAATTACTGCAAAGGAAAGTTTTTTTAATTGAAAAATAGTAGAAAATACTTGACAACAAATATAATTTTAAAGGTAAATCCAGTAAAGACAACCTTCCATCTTAATTGATCGTTTCTAAATTACACCTACATATTTACTTTACTGTAAATAATGCATTTGTAATTACAAAAGAGAATAAACCAAGTGACAAAATTACTGATTACGGGATTTTTTAGATAACTAATTTTTTCTTCAATTTATCGTGTCAGTGTCAGTTAAGAATTGAAAAGAAGAGTTTGTTTCTGTGCCCACAGATTCTGAACAACCGTTAATTACTTAAAACAATACATTTAAAATAAATTAAACATATTATCCTTTAAATTAAAAAACTGAGATATCTTTTCAAACATGGTCTACAATAAATTTTCACTGACCAAAATAGATTATTAAAATTTAACTGTTATTTTAAGAGGTAGCCTTTTGACATATATTGTATAATTTATTTCATAAACAGGGAAGTTCATATTCAGCCAAACTGAATTATGAAATGAATTCTAAAAACAGAATTCATTGTGTATGTAAACCTTTCCATTAGTGGTATTAATCCGTTATACATCATTAATCTTCTTTATTTCAATGAAATTTCTTTTCAAAATTTAACCAAAGGTAATTAAAATCAGTAGCTGATCTTTTGTGGGGATAAAATTATTTAAGACTAATAAAAGAAATAATGTAAGATCGTTTTAATATTATAGTAAATTTTTCCGTTAGTTAAATTTCTCCTTTAGCAGAAAAAGATCGAACATCATTTTTTGCCCATTGTTTTGTGTTATTGTTTGATATAATTTTTTAATTATATCTATTCTAAATGGTTTTGTACCCTTTATTAGACCACACAGAAGGGGTGCGCTGCACTGTCACTATTTAAAAAAATATTAATTCGTGATTTGATTATGTAAAGAGGTTTATTTTTCCCTTTATGATGAACTGAGATGTACCTTCCCAGGACACGAAAAATAAATGTATGAGTAATAAAATCTGCGATAGACTAAGGTATACGTAGGTCTAAAAAAAATCGAACTGTATTAGGCTATGGTATTCGTATCACTGACGGGCACTTTATATTATTACTAACAATTTCCTTTCCTACTCAGAATTCTAATAAAGCTTTATTAAAGTCGGTAGTCTGGTTTATTAAAACAATTGTCATTCAGAAAAAATATTTTATATGAATAAATTTAACTCCACAAAAATTAACAATATCTTACATATTGTAAGATAAGATAAATGAAAATTTCCTTTTTTTACTGATTAATAATAATAATAATAATAGAAATGAAAATTATTATTATAGCATTCTTACACATGTAAACATTATTAAAAAAACTTGAAGAAATTATGAAAATTTCAGTTGTAGCCTTCACCCCTGACTACTTTTTAAACTTAACTACAAAGTTTTTGAATTAAATAAATTATCCTCTAACAAATGTGAGGCGGGTGAAATTATATGAGAAGTTATTTTAACTGTTAAAATGTTGATAGTTGTGTAAGGTGATGAACAGGTGAGATAAATGAAATAATTTTACTGTGAGATGGAGAAAAATTTGTAAAAACCTTATTAATCCTTTAATAACCTTGTAAATGTTAGAGAATACTTTAAAAAACGAGAAGCGTGAATGCGTTTAATTTTGGAATTTACTTACTTAGAAAACACAATATATTTACTAGTTTCCAATTTCAAAGCCATCTGGAAATCAAACAAAACATAAATAATTTCTAATAAAATACTTGTCATTTATTCAAATAAAACATTTTCTTTATCTACACTTATGTATAGAGAATTTCCAACAAAGAAACATAGTTACTTCTGGAATGTACATCACCAACCAAAATAAAGAAAACACTACATATAAGTGTAATACAGAAAATTAATATTCCGTTAAAGGTACCAAAAAATCTTTCCCAAATTTCTCCCGTATTTGTAAAGTACATACTTCTTTTTTTTGCGTTAAATTTTAAAGCTGTATCTCCATAAAGTGTTAGAATTATTTATAAAACTCAATGAAAATGATTGTAAAAAAAGAAAACAACTTTTATTATTTTTGGAATAAGGAACTTTGTTAAATTGACAATTAATTTAAAAACTGAAAAAAAATTTGTTGAGAATTTATTTGTGTTTTAATTACGTTTTAGAGACTCAGATTTTATTCAAACGGAAGGATATAAGAAAATAATAACATAAGAAACACGAATTTTTTATAATTCTTTTGGGTGTCTTGTACACCTACAGAGATAGTCAAATACACACTTTACAATTGCTTTTTTGTAATTCTTAATCTAAAATTTAAAATATTTATAGTATAAATCAAATTTACATCGAAATAACCTGCTTCTGACAGTTAATTTCATTCATAACATGATAGCCAGTCATAACCTTTATGCTATACGCTGTATTGTGAATGCGATTTCTGCATTTAGAACAACATTATTTATCAATGCCAATCTAGTTTTCAAATCATAGTCTTTTTTTACGGAAATGTTTGGTCTGCAACATCTGATTTTAAAAAGAACTTCCAAAAAATGATTTTCTAATCACGAAACGTCCTCCGTCTTTTATACTTGGGTTTACGATTTAAATGTCGTTTAGAGCGTATGCTTATTTTATTGAACAATAACAATTATTTTATATAACAACCTGTTGCCGACCACCCCACTCAAATAATAGAGAAGTCATCAAATCAGCACTAGATAGATTTCACTTCACACAAGGATATCACGTACTCAAGTAATACCTTACATGATACCTCGTGCATCCACCTGTTAATACCTTCATCCAGATAAAGCGAGACTTCGGGAATGGGACAAAATAAAATTAAAATTTCATAAATCCAGTTTATTTATACAAGAAACTATCTTTATCAGAAATGGAATAAATAATTTAGGAACATGTGGTTAATAAAAAATCCAGAATCCAAATAAAGTAATATAAACATGCTTTCAAAACCTGTATTTTGAAAACGTACAACGGGGGAAAACGGGAACCAGTTAGTTGGAGCATTTATTTTTCAAAAAACGGATTTGCAGAGTTTTTAAGTTATCAATTTATAAAAATTACGGCTTAAAAAAACTAAAATAAGGGTTCCACATGACGGTGCACCTTTGCATCTTTTCCATGAAGTTAGACAAGTTTAATCTGAAAAAGTGGATCCGAATTAGCTGACTAATTGACCTACAGGATCCTTCGATTTCAATACCCCTTGATTGCTATCTAAAAGGACTCAAAAATAAGTCATTTATAAAAGAAAAGTTAATCAAAAAGAAGAATTAATTCCTAGAATTTGGGATTTATTTAAGTTTTCTAAGATCAATCCTTTCACTATTGCTAGAGCTTCCTTACTCCTTCACAAGTGCTTCCTAACAGCTTCCTCATGTTCTAAATTTGGCATTAACAACCAAGGAAAACATTTTGAACAGTGTGTCTATGGTATACTGGCTTAAATAAATTTGAAATTTTTTAAACGTCAATTTTATTGAAATTTAACTTTTTTGTTCTGTCTTTTTTTATTTAAAAATTATACAATACGTTTATTTATGTTTTATATATATATATATTAAGATAAAATCTCTGGAGGGTTGCTTTGTCGCCACATTTTCAGATGGCACTGCTATCTTGGCCGTTAATGAAGACCCTGGCCTAGCCTCATAGGGGCTACAAATGGCATTAGACCGTGTCTGCGCGTGGCAGAAAAAATAGAGGATTAAATTTAATCAAGGCAAATCAAAGTATGTCACATTCGCCATGCTGAAGGGTGACTGTCCCAGTGTGTACTTAGATGGTGTCTTGATCTCACAAACAGAGATTGTGCTGTACCTAGGACTTCACTTGGATCGGCGTTTGACCTGAAAGTGTCTCGTGAGAATGAAGAGAAAACAACTAAACGCAAGGTGTATGGAACTACATTGGCTGCTACGGAAAAACTCAGGCCTCACTTATCCAACAAGATATTAATTTACAAGGCTATCCTGCGAGCAATCTGGACGTACAGTGTGGAGTTGTGGGGAACAGGTAATAAGATATGAATTATACAAGACTTCCAGAAAAAATTAACGAGGGCAATTGCTGAAGCACCTTGGTTCACGCGCGGATTGATGAAATTTACAATTATCTAGAGCTTCCGACGGTTCGTGAGGTTGCACGGCAACGTTAAATACCAACAGACTAGAAAATCTCGTCAGCCACTTTGCAATTAATCTACTCGATAACAGCAGGGATGTCCGACGGTTAAAACGCCTCCATTTACTCGACTTAGGGACTACTACTTCACGACAGTCTGACAACGCCAAATCTAGTAGTATTATTTTTCTTTGTTTTTTATTTTTATTCTTTATTATTAATGTTTGGTTTCTGTGGACTATGAGGTGTTGAAATAAATACTTTTAAGACTTAAGACTAGACTTGTAATTCCATATTAGACTTTAAGATTACTTGTAACTACTTTTGTGAATTACTTATTTTGGGAGTTCCTTAGGAACCCCCTTATCACGTGCTTTTTGTCAGAAGACTTGCTTATGGTTCCTCTTGAGGAGCTGATTGTAATTAAAATAGAGTTTTTATTGAACAAAAAAAAAATATGAATTCGCTCAAGATTAAATTCTGTTCAAATTTTAATAATTTTTGCAATATAACTGGTAATTTACAAAGTTTAATACTTCATACCTAATAAAGTTTTTTTTTGATGGTATAGCTTTTTAGAACCTTTTTTTAATGTCGAATTAATTGTTAAGATTTACTTAACATCTACGAAATGAAGTACGGAAGGTCTGTTAGTTTAAATGATTAATAGAAATCTGTGGAAAATCTTTCTTTAGCCGTAACAGGAAAAGTATAACCGTATGAAATATTAAATTTATTTGTATTTTAATATGAAAAATTTTCTTTAATTTGATGTATATACTTTATTCTCGAAATACATAATTGTTATGGGACATAATATATTTATATTTATTTCACTCTTTACTTGAGATTACATTAACCGTCAAAAGGTTGTGAGCCCAACTGTAATCCGGCAACTGTCCCAATTTCATGTAAATCGATTCCGATATTGTTGTTTTATCAGATTTAATTGTTATATTACACCGATGAAACAAACATTTAAAACCAGTTAAAACTTTAATTAGATTCATATATTTAATTTGATTACAATTATTTTTTCCTATAATAGAATCCTAATTTTTACTAATCGTTGCTTATTCTTTGCAAAACTTCTACTAACTTTGAATTAAAAAGTTTTTTTTTTTATTCAGTCACCATTTCAGAGATATCTAAATAAAATATTTTGATCAATGTCGATTTCAGCGGGGACAAGTTTGCAATTATATTTCATTTCTGAAAATATTCTTCAAAGTATTAAGATGACCTCTGTTTAAATTGGTACCAATACCAATTTAAGAATTTTAAAATAGGTACAAATTCTGTTAAGCATGGTACCCATATCAAAAAAAAAGAATCTTAATTGCTGCGGAGAGGAAAGTATTGCACTATTATGCAATAAATTATTACCTATCAGCAAAATGATGAACCATTTTCTTGATTAAGATGTTGGTAATGAAAGGTACAGAACCGAAACTTTTACAAATATATATTCACTGCATAGTAATGGCTTTTTTCTTCATTTTACCAATTTCACTTCCTTGTACAAAGTAAAGGAAGTATTGTGATCGCAAAAATTTCAGTTTTCAGATTTCAGCAGAAATATCCACTTTGACCATCCCTGAATCCATTTTGACTATTTTCGGTGTGACATCTGTACGTACGTATGTATCACGCATAAGTCAAAAACGATTAGCCGTAAGATGTTGAAATTTTGGATTTTGGACTGTTGTTACATCTCGTAGTGCACTTTCCTTTTCGATTGCAATCAACTGAACCAAAAATGTCCAAAAAAAGCTCAAAATCCAAACAAATTTGGATTTTTTACTTTTTCTTAACTGTAGTAATAAGCCCTCATTGAGAGCTTTTCGAGATATCAATTAAATTTGGTCTGACAATAAATAATAATTCAATAACGATAATAAGAAAAAAAAATATCAAAAAGTATCAAAAGATTTTAATGAAATAAAATTTTTATACTTTTAATTTAAAAAGAAAAAATTGTATAAGTAATTTAATAGGCGTATAAGGAAGTCATGTGGTGCCCATATCAGACTTTTTTAACAAGCTTACCAATAAAAGCATAACAGTTTTTGTTTAATTTTTAAGAATAAAAATTCTGATAAATTACTTATTATTAAATTATTATTATTTATGTAACGGTTGATAATGGAAAAATTGTTGATACAATAGCCGCCGAACTAAGTAATAACAATTAGAAAAAAAATTGTTGTTGGACAATATTAAAACATATTTTTTGACTTTTATGTGAACGTTTGATCGAATTAGGTTAAAAAGTACTTAAAAAAGTACGTCTCTTTAGTTTTTCAAAGAAAAATGGGATAAATTGCTTAGGGAATAAGACTACCTTAAACGTTCTTTTTTATAATGAAAATTGCTTTCTACCTTATTATTACAATTGCGGTTTATCTTTTTTCTATATAATATATTGCTGTCTTTATTTAGTAATTTTGTTTTTGCTTGACGATATTGCCACATACGTTTGAAACTTGGGCGTGGGATATGGGAATATTTTAGCGTATTGAAAATGCCGTACCTAACCGGGATTATAACTCGGACCTCCGGATGAAAGGCTAGACGCTACCACTTCGCCATTGAGATCGGTAAGTAATAATAAAAAAGAAAACTAGCCATAAACTATATTATTTTTTGCTTACTATTAATAAATTTGTGTAGAAAATTAAAACTTTATGAATTCACACACTTACATCCATTAAAATAGTGGCCCAAGTTATCTTCTTACTATCTTTTTACCAATTTCAAATTTTAATTAAAATAACTTTTCTTTCTATTTTTATCATTGACGGGGAGGTTTAGTGATACCTTTTATATCTTATTAGAGGTCTTTCTGTAAAAACATTATTTGCATAAACTTATTTTAATTATTTACACAAAGAACTTTTAATCAACGTCATAGCAAGACGTTTAGCAGAGATGGCTGTAAGTAGATTGCAATAAAGACTTTAACTTCAACAGCTAGCTAGGGATCATGACAGTATTTGATTCTTGTGGTATTTTGATAAATTGAAATAATAAACCACGACTGAATTTATTTGCATTTGCACACCAGTTTAATTTACAATATTTTGCTATTAAATTCTACAATTTAAATAACTATTTTTATATTAAATGTGTCATCTAAATGACTTATTATTTTAATGTTGTAGCATAGTCTAATTAAAGTAATTACGGTGTAGTCGACTTCTGCGTGGTCTACGAGCCAGAACTGATCGACAGAACTTTGCACCGCATCGTCTTGAACGCGGTCAAGACGGTATCAGATACGGTAATTTCACAATAGTACGAACGGGGTCAACTGTCCTGTTTAGGGTATTTCTCAAAAATTTAGAATTAAGATTGATATAAAATTTATTATAAAAATTCGGAATATACTCCTGTTCAATATCGGAACGATTTACTACCACTCGTTCCCACTCGTTACAATGTTAATAAGCAGATTACAAATTAAGAGGTTGTAGAAATAATTTATTCTTGGCTGATTGTTTGGTAGTTGTGTTGTAGAAAGGACAATAATGGTGCTGATACAACTTAAGAGATGATTTACTTCTCTTAAGTTGTACATTATCGTATAAACAATATGACATCAACAAACAAATTTTGACATGTTTATTAGCTCATGAAATACCACGTTCAAGATGTTAAAGGCAACAAAGGAAGTGACTTTTTTAACAAAAATTATCGTTTATAAATTTACGTATATATTTGTTTTTACTAAACAACAATAAATCGAATTACATGCGATGAAAGGTTGCACCTTTCAAAACGAATGCACCGTGCAAAACGATCTGCAAGTTGCATAAATTGCTGATCCAGTACAAACAAATACAACGAATCTTAAATTATGATCTACTATAGGCAAAATTTACTTACATCCGTTACCGTACTCATGAATCGACTTACGTTGCAATGGTGAAAAAATTGTAATGCTAGTTATCTCTGAAAGTAGTTGTATTCGAATAAAGAAATTGACTAGAAAGAAACTGACTCCTATTAAATGAAGAAATTATAATATAAGCGAGTTTAAATTAATATAAATTTTTTTACAAAAATCATCTCTTTCCGGGTACTTTTAGAAGAGAAGGCATTGAAAAAGCGATCTCTGTAGATTATCAAAATTCATTAATATTTTAAATAAATACCTTCTAACACCACTACTTTTTGTAATTACCGTAAGCATTATTCTTGTACCGATAAAACATTTCATCATGTCACTAATAAATTTGCCATTAAATTGATTCTAATATAGAAGCTCTAATAATTTAAGCTCCGTTAACTTTGTTAATTTAATTATTAAATAACTGATAACCCAATTCTTTCTTTTCACAGTAGTAGACTGGGCGTAACATTAGGAATATAATGGAAGATACATGATTTATATTTATTAAAATAAAGCAAGAAATTTATCTATAAAAATTTAAGAAAATAGGGAATCTGCTAAAGCAGATAATCATTTCTTAAACCCAATTAAATACCTCATAATGGAAGTTACAACATCCGTCATTCCTTCCATACAAATTATGCTACTTGTTTGCTATTTTTCTTACCCAATATCCTATGAGACTTTTAGCAGTAAACGTTTTAGTTCACTTACAAATTTTCCTATTAGGATAGTATTTAGATCGTGTAAACTACTTTATTACCTCAATATGCGTAATCTGGTATGCAGATTTCTAATAACTAATATTGTGTGCCGCTGTATCCATTTCCGTAATTGTCAATAATTTTAAACTTTACGCTGCCTTGTCGTTCGGCGAAAATAGTAGAGACAACGAAAAATTCACTTTCGATCTATTTAAAATAATCGTTTAAAGCTCGAATCATTTAACTGGCACCTAGGTACATACACGTAGTATATTTATCAAAATATGTAGTATGTTAAACACATTTATGATAATTGAAAATTATTATGAAAGAACGGCTATACTGATTTCATTTGGTACAAGTTTTATACCTCACCTATTCTGAACGTTGAAAAAAAATTTTAACAATTTTTTAGGGTTAATTAGTTTGAAATGTAAAACCTACACTAATTTTTCTCAACATTGTAGTGTATAATTATAAAAACGCTTTTAATAACAAGCTTTTTTACTTAATAATTTGTTATTTCTTTTAATTATTGAGGTGTATTAAAACCATTAACCCAACGATTAAAAACCATTTCACCCCAACTTTCGATGAAACAGGAATAAGTATAAGTGATATTTTTTTAAATAAAATTTATTCGAAGCTAAAAATAAGTGTAAATTATTCTGTTCTCAGAATTTCTAGAAATACATAATAATTTTATCAAATTCATGTGAACATTTCGTAAAACTAATTTTGAAATTTAGCGTTTTTATTTATTTAATTTTTTTTTTTACTTTTTTGAGCCATCAATCGATTGACTGGTCTAATAGTTTAACTTCAAGATGGTTTATTCAGTTTCCTCAGCCACCCTTTTATAAATTCAAGTCTATATTTTTAATAAATGTAAAGAAAACATTACGATTTTTATAGACTATCTTTGTTATTGTCACTCAATATGAATAAAATAATTCATTCGTTTAATTTAGCTGGTTCTGCAATGCGATTCACGAAAAATTTAACAAACTTTTAGATCATGTTCTAGCGGTGAAAATAAATAAAAAATTTCATATAATCAACGTTCGGAAACGCTTCGTTACCGAGTGTCAGCTAGAGTAAGATTTTACCCTGATTTTTGCAACGTCGTTTAAATTTAGCTGGACTATAATTTTTGGGATTTAAATTAAGCGGTAAATTTAGTGATTCTATATGAAATCTGAATAGAAAAATTGAAAACAACAGGTTCCATAACGGTATTTTTAACTGTTTTTGAAAGTTTAGTACAATAGACAAAGGTTGGGGTCAAAATACTCACTATGTATTGGCGCGGATGGTAGTGTCTTGCCTTTCATCCGGAGGTCCTGGGGTTCGAATCCCGGTCAGGCATGACATTTTTCATACGCTACATTTCTATATCCCACGCACAAGCTTCAAGCTTATGTGGCGATATCATGAAGCAAAAAAAAAGAATTTTTTCCAAAAAATATCAAATACCAACAGAAAATAAAACCTCTTGCTACTTTATGATAAGCCAGTGCGATAAGAATTTTTCTGATATTAATGCTCGGTTTACGTTCAATGTGCAGAATTACATTTGTGAACTTTATTCATACTGCTCACGTACGGTGAAATTTAAGTACTTCAATATATTTTTAAAATAAAAATTAATAGAAAACAGCTCACGTATATATCATGATAAGAATTAAATTGAGAAAATATTAGGTTAATCATAAAATTACTGAATAAAAATCATGGAAATGAATTTTTCAGTGAAATTTTTCCATTTCCATAATTTTAATTCGGTTTACAATCTAAGTTTTCTTTGCCTTACATCATATTTCTAAGATGTAATTTTCATGTTAACTTACCCTAACAATGGGAAGGTAGCTAGACTAAGTTGATATTAAACTTTAATGTTTCATACTGTATTAATCTAACTTTTTGGAACGATTTTCTTTTAACTAGGACCTTTTAAAGCGAAATTGTATCATTTTGCAATCAACTGCATTTTTATTAAATTATTTTTTTAAAACCGCGCAGAAATCACTGTTTTTAAATCGGTTAGTAAACTAATTGTTTTATTTTTTTACAATATTATTCTTTTATTGTTATATTTCTTTATTTTTTAACTTCCCTTTTGTATCTATGTTTACTTCTGCTAATTCCTAGCCTACCGTTCAAAGTTTCTTCGTAGAGTCACAAACTTCCTATATTACGTCTAATCATATATTACAATCCGATTTAAAAGTTTCGTAGAAGATGCTATACTCAAGATTCCACTAAGAATTTCCGGCCTCAAGAATCAATTGGTCAGACGTCTGATAAATCCACTGATATTTGTTCGAAGATTGAAAATAAGTTGGAGGTGGGATGTTCTCTATTAACAAATGAATAAATTCGTATACTTTCAATTTATTTTTGTTTCATTTTACTACTTTTTTTTCTTTTTCATTACTTCTATAATTACTAATAAAATATTATTATTGAATGTTTACTTTATTTTCATGTTTATATTTAATATTTTGTTTTTTATCGCCTTTGTTGCGCACTGTACTACACGAAGAATAGTAAAATAAAAATTAAGGATAAAATCGAAATAAGGATGTGATCTTTGCTTTTTATTATCATTGTAAAATATTTTTGAGCAGATTTTTACGATTTATTTCAGCAACAACTTTATCTAAGGTTTTTGTTAAATAAAACAAAAAATTATCTTTATTCTTTATAGCACACAATGCAAAAAGGTTACATTATTAGACAAGGTTATATAATTAGGCTTTAGTAGAGCACTACTGCTAAGAAGAGGATGCTGTCGAATAATATTCAGACGAAAGTTACTTCAGACTAAATTAAAACATTAATTTACTTTATTTTTTGATAACTTTTACTACAACACCTCTATTTTATTAGACCCAACATGTTCTTACAAAAAATGTATATTTAAAAATACTTATAAATAATAAAATAAACTGGTTTATTAATTTAGATAAGTAAATAAAATCCTTTTCTATTCAAAAATCTCCAGTTTGAGCAGATAATGAGCAACTGCCGTGTTGATAGATAGCTTTAGGATAAATCAAATTAGCTTTTAGATAGATAGCTTTAGGACAAGCTTTAGCTTTTTTTATCAAATTAGGCTAAAAAGTATAAAAAATAAATATGTTCCTATAGTTTTCATTTTTTTAAACCAATTTTAGAAACTAAATATATAATTTCATCTAAAAAATTATAAAAAAATTTTAAACTAAACCGTTTAAATTAAACAAAGCAATTCATGGCTTCAAACTCACGGTAATTTATTCAAAACGACCAAAATAAAATTATATCTTAAGGGTTTTAAAATACAATTAAAATGACTGAAGAAGAGAGCAGCAATAAAATTCTTTTCTTATTTTATCAGTTTATATGTAATAAACTTTCTTCAATCGTTGTGAAATAAAAAATTTAAACATGTATTTAGTTATAGAATTTAGTCCAAAAATTAGGAAGGAGACAGAGTTCCTACTCAATTTTAATTTTATTAGTAGGAAATTCTGTCCTTCTACAAACAATTTATAGACGGTTTCAAAACCATTACTTCTTTATGTCGATAGAAAAGTGACAATAAAAGGTTCTGAATGATTACTAATTTTCATTATCCTCTAATTTAATTCCATAAAATAACGGTTTTCTTGTTATGAAAAATCTATTTGATACTTTAAACTCACATTTTATTACTCTGTAGTTCATAAAATTCTCTTTTGTTGTCGGTTACAAAGTTTATATAAATTTTATACTAGTGGACCCGGTAATGCTTCGCTATTACCAGAATGTTTACCACAGTTCAAACCTCACTACTATGTAAATCATTAAAAAAACGTTCTATACATCGATAGATATCATCTATATCAAATGTCATTCTCTATATCGATCGTTGTCTATGTCAATATCGATTTCCTCAGACAATTATTATGTGATTAAAAGTTTGGGACATGTGTCTCTTTTTACTAAAAAATATGCACACTTGTATAATGCAATGATTAGCCGAAAGCGTAACGTTTAAAATATACCTCTACCATTAATCAATTGTCCAAGGATACGAGGACGCTTAATATTGATTTTTTTTGCGTTTAACGTACACTATGATTGCATTATCTGATCGATTTCTTATACAGTAGTCGCCATTGTAATCAATTATTTCTACAATTTTAAAAAAGCTGTTATCACAGATAAGGTCTGTTCAACAGTTAATTCACAGAAACGATGATACGTAATTTCGTAACGGTATAAATGAATTAATAATGAACGTACTGAATATGCTTGTTATGTCGATCAATTCAGACTACTACTTGCATCTTAAAGGTTGTAAACGTTCAGAACACGTAAAAATTAAATTATTGTTTTACTATTTAAACTTATAGGAGACGAAAGGAATTTAACAATGACAATTCAAAGCAGTATTAATAACAAACAAACAAAAAAATAAGCTGAAGCGAATGTTTGTCAGTTAATCGGAATGCATTAATTTGAAATTTATTTATTCATTGTTTATAACTTAATACCTCATAGCAGATTGTAACCCAATAACAGCATGGAAATTTGGTGTTGTTCACCAAAAACATATTATTGGCGAATACTAGATTTAATCTTTTACAATCAAATAACTTCGGTAACAGAAATATCATGGTACTTCCATACAAAGATATTTTTGCGGTTGTATTTAAGACCGGTTTCTGTAGCTTACCTGCCTAAAGCAAGCCAAACTAAACCTGTAGGCTAAAGGGGCTTCAGATGTTTAATCATATGTGACATATGCATTATACCCTGGATATTTTATTTGGTGTATTATAAATAAAAAGTACTTTATCAGGAGAAAAATTTCCTAAAATCTATTTAATAAAAAGGTTTTATTCCTCTTTGTTCTTAAATACAACTTGCGATTAGTTCGATAAGATATTTTTAAAAAAACTGAGCTATACGTTTCGCTCACGCATAAAATCGGTAAAGCTATAAGTTTTTTTAATAAAGCGATTTTCTTATTCCATTTTGTGAAATAAAATGAATTTTTCATTTACAGATAATTTATTTAATTTTACTGAAATGACGTCACTAATACAATTTTGTACTTGACTTTTTATTAATCTTGTTTGAAAGACATCTGTTTTTGTACAACAGAGAAATTTACCTTTCAACTCGGAACTTTTTTCACACGATGCTTGATGCTTTAAATTTTCACGATCAAAATATTTTTCCTCTTTTGATGAATATTTTAATTTTAATATTTCTTGTTTGCACATATACCAGGGATATTTTTATTCTGTTTGTTCATCCCGTAAACATTTTCTTAATAAAAATTGTATTTTCTCCTTCCACTCTTTGTCTCCTTAAAATGTTATATGTCTAAGTAATATACTTAGCCAAATAATCTTAAATATTACAAATATTTTCCTTTATTATTTACTTTACAGTATTGCAAACTAATTTTACTTTCTCGTAAAACAAAAATAAAGAGTAAATAAAATTAATATTTTATCAATTTAGTTTATATATATATATATATATATATATATATGTAGATAGAATGAATTCTGAGCTATGTTTAGGCAGTAAATTTTTGTAATTTTTATCAAGATAAAGGTAATTTAAAGGCAATATATGTGTATAAATATATAAATAAAAACATATATTTACTCAATATCAATACACTGTTTAATGGAAAATATTTTAGATAAACCTTTGTAATATAAAAACTTGTCATCATAAGAATATCTATATTATTAGGGTGTGGGTAATTTTTTTTGGTACAGTTTTTTTTAATGTCTTCTTATTTTAAAACGTTTATTTTAAGTATTGATACTGCTTAAGTAAAGTTAAACATTTACATACCACTAAGAGGTAAAACATTTCATCCATAATATTTCATGAAATTTAACTACTCATATTTTATATTATAATAGTATTTATTTATTGTTTCTTAAATAAAATTTTCGAAACCTTCAACGAAATGAAATAAACAAATAAATTTAAAAAGTAATAAAATGTAGGTGTTTCATTATTATTGTTAAACATTTGAGTTTTAAGCTGATAAGTAGCGTAACTGTATCTTTACAAGAATTTTCTCCTTACTAAAATTGTTGAATATGACTGGAATTAATTAATATTTATAATAAATATACTCGTATTTGGATGGAATGTTATTTCTTCTATATTATAGCATAAAACATTTAGAATAGAAGTAGTAATTGCTATTATCATTAATTCTCTTCTTAGACTTTCTACTAACACAAAAAATGTTTCTCCTAATCCAAACGAATCGAAAAACCCTTGTTTTTTATTGGAACATCTACATTCCCTATTCACTGTGAGTTATCATCATCGGCTTTTCTTTCTTCCATTTTTTCTCTACATTATCCCCGTCAACAAACGCAAGTCTTATATTTTATATTAACTCCTTATTTTTACTAAAAACCTATAATATCGAAAATGTATGTTCATATGACTCAGTCTACGCACGTCATCTAACATTACAATTTATGTCGATAAAACGGGTTTATATGATATTTTAGGTCGTAATAAGATCGTTTCGTTTTTCATTTCGAAGCTTTTTTGTTTAAATCTAGCCACACATTCATCAATAGAATTCATCCGTAAGTAAAAACATGCAATTATAAATTGTTAGTCGAAAAAATAAATGTAAAACTATTTTCATTCATGTAGATTAAAATTTACATTTTCACTCACATTCTCAAACGCTAGCCTTTTTAGTAAATCTGTTAAACCGAACAAAAATTGTATACCAATAATCTTAAAAACTAAATGTTGTATATTTTTACGACCATTTTAATTTTACTTTTTCGAATTTTTTTTACTCAGTTATTTACGTGATAACTTGTAGATTAATTAACTGTAACAACAATTACATTTACAGAGTACATAAATAAAGTATGTAGATTTTATGAGTTAAAAAAAAGATATTATTCAAATATATTTCATGAAAAAATAATTCTGAAGATTTAACCTGACATTCTAATAAGATTAAATCGAGTAATCAAATTAATGGTTCTTTTATGTATTTCTTTTCCGTTATTGTTAGACGCATTACAGAACTAACATTCCTTAATAATTGTAATAGGAATTCTTTTACTTCGATTTCATCTATTTTTGCATCCAGTACAAAATTTACTTAAAAATGTTAGAATGTAATGAAAAACTAAAACTTTACTTTAATTCTAATCATGATTCCTTCATGATTTGGAATGTGCATTGTCTTAAAATATTTACGCTACCAAATGGAATTTACTTTTGAGGTACATCCATAAATCTTTCAGCAAAATTTTAAGAATTCTATGATATATTACAAATTAATTTACACATATCTAAATTCATTTTGATACAAAGAAGCAAGAATCTAAAACGTTCGCTAAAAAATTTGAATAACTTAACGAATTTGCCAATAATGTGGACAATAATGACAACATATAAGACTAAAATGTACAATGTTTTTGACTTACCTGGCAAATTACCTGACAAATTTAGCTAACAATCTTCTAAATTTGAAGATTTTATTACATTATTGGTCAGTGGATCAGTAATATTTTCATTTTATATTGCTTTTTTAAACGACTTGCTAATTACTCTGACTATTTTGTATTAGGAAATGATTTACCTAAGAATCTTTCTCTTCATTACAATAAAAAAAACAAATAATCTATGGACCTAAAATAAATTCATCATCCTAAGTATTTGATGATAGATGGGATCTTATTTTTTAATAGCTTATTGCCTCATTTAAATGAGAATAAGACAAATTAAGAATTTTTATAATGTAGTTATACTACTTATATTGATGATAGCTTTACATTATGAACATCTATAATACAAAATTATATCGAAACAGCTGTCATGTTTAAATAAAATTTGTGAAAATCTAAAAACATATGTTGTTTTTATTTTTCAATATTTAATTCAAAATAGTAAGGCGATTAAATTACAAATCTTATCAAAATAAGAAAGTACATTTTGTGTATAAGAACATTTTATTAACAAAATCACCGTAGAAGATTGAACGTATAATAGTAGTTATTTATCAGTAATTCAGTTTATACGACAAATATTTAATTAAAAGCACAGAAATTATACTAGTTATTTATCTTAATTACTGTCATTAGTGGTCGTCTTTACGTCATCCGCGGATTTGTAATTACCTTCGTAATCACTTAATCACAAATAATCGCGTCCCCTCTTCCACTTAGAGCGTTAGAAATACAACATTTCTTTAATGATATTTTAACCAAATCATTCCGTATTTATAATCAAGCCATAATAATCCACTCACAAATCGGTAACAAAAGCGTAATTTTACGGGATTAATTAGTCTCGTGTATCGTGTTGGCTGTACAGTCTGTTCACGGTGTTCGATTTTAATAGTTCAATTTATGCAGATATCTAGAGGTTGAGGAGTATATATCATTTAATCAGGAATAATATCCTAATCACACTTTCCAGCCATCACTCTGAACTTTACATCATCAGTCGTATAACCCCTTGAATTGTTCGTTACAAGTATGGATGTTTACGTAATGAAGCGCCTAGTCGATGCTCCCAGACAAATTTAATCCCGTCCAATACTAATTCATTATTCATCCATCCCTTTTCTTGTACACGTACGACAATATCGAGTTGAAACTTTTTCATGTTACGGTAGATGTTTTCTTTTAAAAATTACACACGAGAGTAATTTTTTCCGGTTCGAAAATATTCTCATTATTACCGTGTAACATTGTTTTTCGTAACCTGGAGTTCGTATCTGAACACACTTCGCACTTAATACTTTCAGTTTTTGTGTTTATGTCATTTCGAAAATCGAAAATGTCTGAGCCATATTCTCGATTTTATCTAGAGAATAATTTTTCTTTTTCATAAATTTATGACATATCTTCAAAATTTTGTCAGCGTTTCTTCAATGCTTCTGGTAACCGCTGTTCTATTGTAATCCTTCTCCGAATATAAAAACTATGGCGGCAAAGAAATCAGCGTACCCAGTTAACATTTACATTCATTCCAAAGATACTTAATTCACTGGTGATTTCCAAGACTTTAATCTGACATATTCCTGTAAAATTGCGTATCAAAGCGATATACAATCCATATATGCGCTGCAAGTTCTTTTTCTATTTTCTGATATTTCGCGGTTTTCTGCAGAATGCTCTCTTGCTTTTATCGTCTACGAGAAATTCGTTTTCTTTCTTTCGCCACTCACGAACACAAGTCTCTTCTATATCAAATGTTTAGCCTGCAGCACGATTTCCATGCTCCTTTGAGTAAGCAATAGCACGCAACTTTTCCGCAACAGGAATGCAATCTCTCTTTTTCACTCATTCTGTAGTTCTTTTGTATACGAAACTTTTACGTATAGAACGGTTTTTATCACCATGAAAATTGGTCATAAAGTGACTAAAAAATTACCAATAAAAGTTTTTTCGTATGAAATAAGATTAGTTAGACTATGTGTAAGAAAAATTAAAATGAGAGTTCCTTTAAGTCTGACGCCTTAGATAAGAATTTAATTTTCTAATACCGGTAATTACACACAGCCAAGTTTTTTTTTTTTTATTTCACAGGATATAGGTTTATAGTCAAAATAAAGGTATTACAATTCTATAGGGCGTGATTTATTTAAATACAAGTTTAATGACTGCAACATGATCAATGTAAATCTTAAAATCTGTGAACGATGCGCAGGCTATTTTTGCAACTGTCATTGAAGACATAAGATGCGCGAGGTACATGGTTGTATACTACATTATGCTTAAAACGGTATTTCAGGTTTTAGCGGATAATGGTAAACATGTTAAGTGTTGTGGATTTAAGTTATTGTTACTGCTGAATACATAGCAGTAAAGAATACATACAGTGTGAATACACAGCTATATTACAGTATATAATATATACTAATACGTAGCATATACTCGTATTTAGTGTTTCTGTCATTATTGTTATTATTATTATCCGATTCTCATTTTTGAATAACATTTACATTAAAGAGCTAGTAGAATAAAAAAGCAACAAATTTAAATAATAATATTTGTAATGGATAGTTTACAATATTTGATACCAGAATTTAAGAAACTAAATTCATATTTTTTATTTACTAAAATACTGGTGGTAACGAAATTGTGATTAAAAAAAAAATCATAAATCTGATTTTATGCTTTGTTTACAATTAATTCAATTAATGAAAGTATTTAATTAATATAAACATAGGAATAATTTCTTAAAATGTCATTTTTTCTATTAGCCGAAAGAAAGGATTAGCAACGCAATTAATTTTCTTTGTTGGTATATTCCCTAAGCCTATTAAATTTAATTTATCACAAAGTTATTTCCAGATATTTTATACATCTACTAATTTGGTTAAAACTTCTGTTTTTGTTTTTATTATAAGTTTATTGAATTAAACGAATAGGTTTTAAAATTAAATAATTTTTTCTCTAAAGAAGAGAAAAAATTATTTAATTTTATTGTTTTCTTGGTTTCTCTATGCTTATAAATCCCATATAATGGTTATTCTTTTGGTTTTCATATCATCTATGGCATCCAGTATTTTATAAACACACAAAACCTTTACTATCCGACTTGGCTAAACACCGTAATCTGCTCTTAGATCTACCGCTTAAATATTGGCTACACATTTTGAATAAACAACGCACTAAACCAATAACCGTCATAAGTGTTAATGGATATTTATTTAATAAAAAAATTAAATTATTAATATATAAGAGATTATTTGTAAACAAGACAAATACTTTTAACAATTCTCCAAAAATTAAAAGAGAAAATACTTCGAATTACAAACACCCTGATACACATCGAATAGTCGTAATAGATAAAGAGACGAACACTTTCATAACACATAGATATTAAATATTTACGAATTCGTATGTGAAAGAAAACTAGAAAACCACGTAAACGTTGAAGGCTTAAAACGTTTTTGTTAACAGTTAAACATTGAAAAGTCTGTTAGATATAACTTAACTACACACTAAGAACTTATTTTAACTAACACAACAAAAACTTGTGGTGTTATATCACTATTAAATGCACGACATTAGAAGAAATATGATCTGGTATATTCTCAATAAGAACATTAAACACTCAACACATTTATTAACGATTGTTTTCCTTTGAGTTAGACAATGTGCAAAGTTTTTTTTTGCAGTTATTTTATGATTGACTTCATCATTAAATTACCTGATTAATTTTTATTTTATAAATTTCTAATAAAGCCTAGTCAAATTATTAATTTGCTTGTCGCCATATAACCGGAATTACCATGCAATCATGAATATTTCTTTTTAATAGATTAAAACCACTCTTTCTTACATTTTTAATCCCGATTAACCGAATACTTTTAATTGTCCATAACATATTATCGAATAGAACCCATTGTACCCCGCAATACTATTACAGTGGGAAATATCATCATGGCGTACCTATTTCAGTTCTGCTTTCTCATAGAGAAACTGAAACTCTAATGTTTTTTTTCTTCTGAAAGTAGCCCAGATACGCCGATTAAAATTCCCTTTTTAACAGAGCAGTATTTACTTTACTTGCTACTAAAAACTTTAACATCAATACACCAACTAAACAACTTTCTATCGTGATCAAACTATTATTAAACGATCTTATACAGATTATTTCACAAAGTCGTAGAAACAAATTTAGTTATGTTTACCGATAAAATAAATAAAATAATTTCTTAAATATCTTAAGTCCAGAAACGTTGTTTTCGAGATACGCTTTAAAAAAGAACCTGCCATTATTTCAACACTAACAATAAAATGAAGCTATACTGGTTCTCTTTAAACAGAAATTCTTGGAAAAAATTGGTTTTATAAAAAAAGTAAAATAATATTGATTCCCAAATTTTATCTTACGTAGCTTTTAATAACATTGTTCAAAAACCAAAATATTGGAACTAAAAAACATTCTTATTTTATACTCAGAGTGATTTTATTTTGTTAAATTGCCAATAAAAAAATAAAACTGTGTAACAGAATTTCTAGAGAATTTAATTCTTACAAAATTTATGTTCGTAAACCCAACTGAAAAAAAATTTAAGAAATTCGACTTTTATTTAAAACAATCCTGAGTAAAACATGGTAGGAAAATCTTACAATTTTAGCCTAAACCAAAATTTTGTTTGATATTTTAAAGCATTGTTGAATAAAAAAGAAATGAAACTAAAACGTATTACAAACTTGCCGTTGCATAATCCGTTTAAAATTATCTGTTCAACTTAAAATTCCTTGATTATCTCTACCTGTTCTATCATGATTACCTCCAAATAATCACTATTCTCTAATATTAACTAAAATTCCCTATATGTAAAACGTTTTCACATGACCCGACCGGGCAACAGATCAGGAAGATATTATGAAAGTTGTAGTCTTTCATAGGTTCATCAAGTTCAGTTCTTTTGTTTAGTTGTGATATCATAGTTATATAAGCAATTCTTAGCATCTTTGCATAAATATCGAGCTGCATTATCATGTTTAAAAATATGATTTTCAAACTCTCATTTTCACTTTCAGTGAAAATGAGATCAGGGAGCACTTATACGCACTACAAAATACAATAATTATTAGAACGAGCAGATTTATTACCAAAGTATCATTTTCCACCAAAAGTAAGAACCGAGTAACTCCACAGAATTATTAATAAGACTAAGATCTGGAAGAAAATACTTTCTATTCCTTTGCTCCTTTGCGATTTTATTAATAATCCAGAAATTCAATTAATTGCGGCATGAACGCATCCTTTAAAAATTAAGAAAGAACTACCCTTACCAGTTTTTTAGAGTTGTCAAATATTATATCACCAATAGGTTTACAATGGTAAATATCAACTGTAAAGACAACTGATTTATTCACGCAGGTATACCGCAACAAAGCATTCTGGCATAAATTCTTTACAATATCTACACATGTAATTTATTCGTAAAAGATAAAACTGGTATCCCGCTATAAATAACACTACTCAGTAAGTGTGGTTTTAAACCTCCCAACAGAAATATCATACAAAGGCAAACAGTAAAATAAATGTTTATGAAGTTTTTGCATTCCACAGAGAAATGTGTTGGTTGATATTTCTTAGCAATATCCAACGTGCCCTTTATCTGATTCATAAAAACTGTATTTATGAATCTTGAAAGAAAATAACGGAGAACTTAAGTACTGATAAAACAGAACCAGTTAAATGAAAAATGTCAACGCCTTATAGTTGGATTTTAGGGAAAAATTCGATCCTCCCAATTTAAAGAATATTCTGATTTGCGAAACTGTTTTCAAACCAGTTTAAACATAATGCAGTGAATCAGCTATTTAAACAGTGAAATTTTACCCGATTTAAAACATACAAACAGTTACATACGAAATTCGCAGATTTCTTGAAATGCAAAAACCCGAATTACGAAGCACTAAACGTGTTAGAAGAACAATAAACAGGTGTTGAAATATTATTTACATGTAAATGAAATACAACTCTACATGAGCCGGTGATTTAGCAGTATTCTCTAATTCCTAGGTCCATCGCTACCAATTTGTTAAAACCTTCATTAAGTTACATTTAAAAATAATGATGTTACTTTCTGTCTAGCACTATAGCAGAGCTACAGCTTTAGAAGGGAAAGTATCGTGATCGGTCCAATTTGGGCATATGCAGTTTTCACCAAATCTTTACGTTTTGACACCTAAGGAATCCAAAAAACCCAAAAACCGGATAAAAATTTTCCGGAAGTTCTTATGTACGTGTGTGTGTGTGTGTGTGTGTGTCATTCAGTGTCGCACTCTAATTCACCTTATACCTCCAGAACGTCCGGACCAATTTTGACTAAACTAGGTCAGATTACTTCTATGTATGGGCATTGATGCCATTAAAATTTCAACTTGAAAGGTCCAGGAAGTGAGGCTGTAGAGCAAGGTCACCCTCAGTATCTCGAGATGTCGCCTAATTAAGATCTTATTTTTCTTAGGCACATTTATTAACAATAAAAAATAATATTTCCAAAAAGAATTTTTGAAAAATCGCATCGAAAAAATTCTCTAAATAAATTAGTGGCTAAGTGGGTACATGCGTCATTAGTATCCCCTCTCACCACAACGAACGCTAGTGTAGCACTGACGTACAGCTGCTGTAGATATCTTCTTTTTTTTTTTTAACCTCCGAGGCCGCAGTTAAGCATTACTGTACAGAGGATGAGATGAATGATTTGTAGCGTGTGTGAAAAATGCCATGCCTGACCGGGATTCGAACCCGGGACCTCCGGGTGAAAGGCCGAGACCTTTCACCCGGATATCTACTACGTTGTAACGTCACAGATGAGTGGTAGAACTAGATAAATGAATAATTTTTAACGTGGAAAAAGTATTTGAAGTGGCCGCTAGTACCGCCACACCCGCGCGAATGAAATACGGTATGCCGCTCGCTTTAGAGTTATAATCACTCCATAAAATAAACTAAAAATATATCGTAATAAAGTGATAAATATTTTTAAATTAAATTGTGTGTGTAAGCCGTGCATCAGAAAAAAACCGAATGACCGAAAAGTTTTACAACTGTGTTTTCAGCTTTTTTTTGAAAGTACAGGATGCTTTATTCATGCAAGTAATATTTATTATACATTCAAAGATCATAAACCGATATATAATTACTTGAGTAAAACAAGAACAAAATTCTACTTAAAAGGAATGTTTTTTCTTTTTTTCAGAAATCACGCTAATTTTACTCTAGCACTATGAAGACAGACATAGCGTATGAAATTAAAATTCACAATTCTCCATTAAAAATTTTTCTTTCAGGGAATAAAGTTTTTAAATCGTAAAAGTTTTGAATGTAAATTTTTAAATAATTAACGTAATTTTATCATCTCATAATCTATTTCATCGAATTTTGCATTAAAAAATATATTCGTTTAGAATTACAGATTGATGTGAACAGAAACAATACAACTTGAAATAAATAGATGTACACAGCCAAAAACGTAAGCAAGCTGCTCGAAGAGTAGACCAATAAAATTTAAAATGTATTTTTCATATTTCAATATTTTACTTGTCTAGGCCGACTAATTTAATTCTACACAACCATTCATTTGAAATTTTTAGCCACAGTCTGTCTATAATGAATATTTTAAAATGTTTAGCTGCATTTTTACGAATACTGGATTAATGTTAAATCATTAGTTATTGGTCACGGTTTTTTAATAATGTATGGAATGAAAAAAAGAAAGTAACTATTTTTACATTTTTCTGATGACAGTAAGTTACAGAAAATTTGTGTGCTAACAATCGTAATTAAAAGTAGGGGTACATTTTTCTCCTTCAAATATCAAACTTGAATTAATCATTTTAAACAAGAACGTTCTAAATATTTTGTAACAAATTCAAATACTTCGATTTGTTTAAAATTTAATAATCGTATATTAAAAAAAAAAAAAAACAATCGTTCTTTAAGAAAGATTTATTTATTCATGAAAATTAAATTCTTTATAAACTATTTTGTTTCTTAAAGAGATAAGATTATAACGACTAACTGAAACTAGCGGAATCTGCCGTAACTAATAGGAAACCGCAAAAATCCAATTCAAATGTAGAAGTAGGGCGGTCATGGCTGAGATTCAAATCAGTGATCTACTCTTTGGTAAGTTAATACTAACCACAAATCTGCTGAGTGTCGTACTAGAATGCGGTTAGATAGTGTAATCGGTGTATAATAATTTTACTAATCGTGATTATAATTATGTAACTAAAACATTTTGGAAATTTTCTTTACAAATGTAAGATTATGAATTTCTCAAAAAAATTTAAGAAGTGTAGTAGTGCTGTTTAATTCATTTTTAAACTAATTTGAAAAAATATTTTGTCCAGTTCACCCATCAATTAGGTTAGGTTTATTACTTTTTTAAATTGTTAAGGGCAACGTGCAAACAATTGTAACAGCAAGGGGTTACCTGTTATTGGGACTAGATTATAATATTACTATTCCCTGTAGTAGGCAGAAGGGTAGCGATGAAAAGTAACTCCTTTTGAGAATAAACACCGTCATAATGAAGCAGTGAATCATGTGTTTCACAAAATCACATTACAATTCAAAAGACAAGATATATAATAAAACGGGTCTAATACATGAGAAGGTTCAAAGTATATTTATATGATTGAAAAGTAAAAAATAGCCTTCAATAAAAAGAAATCACTGAAAGGTCACAAATAACGTTGCTCTAAGTAGCATTTCTCTAAAACAACTTCTGAGCATCGGTACTGATGAGAAGCTTTGCACGCCACATAAAATACAATCCTGTCATACATTCCTGTCATACATTCCTTAGAATATATTAAAACATAAAAATTCATCAGAAAAGAGTATATTCTGTCTTTATAAAAGCTTCAGGTATATATTTTATTTCAGTTAACATATAAACCTACTTAATTACATTATAAACAAAGTTGTTTTGATAAATATTGTGCTTTTAATATTGTTAAGTTTATTGATAATTAAGTTTTCGTTTAAGTTTTTGATCGGTGTGTTTTTTAAAACTTTTCAAATTTAAGCGAAAAATTTTATCTCTAAAATCACATTCACAAACGCTTAATGAGGAGCGTATGTTAAACGATGTTTTTACTTATTATTTTATTTTTGGGCCATCGGACAGCTGACTGTCCCAGAAAAGATAGGAGCACTCCTGTAACCTGCGCCTTGTGTCATTCCGACCATCCGGCAAATTACCGGCTGTAATTAGAGGCTGTAGAGTATATCAAGAGATATTGGAGAGGAAGTGTAGGCGGAAGGCGAATTTGAACTCGCAACTTTCTCCAAGAATCGAACCCGCTAGCCACAAGGTGGCCGGCCCAGCACTTGATGATAAGAACTTCCCTTCGTTGGTTCGTGGGGTGCCGAGGACAGTCAACGCGGAGCCTGAATCTCTCCATAAAATGTATGCTGCGTCAGCTGGGCGTGCTAGTGAGGGCAATGTGGGCAAGTTGGACAGGCTTTCATCAAATATATACTTCCTGGTTCGTGAGATTGGGAGTCTGATAGCATTGCTCACCCACATGCTCTCCAAAATCTATTGATGTCCAGATTTCTACGAATCGCTGCATGGAACATTAACGGCCTACTTTCTAAGCGTGAGGAGCTAGGAGTTATGGGAGTTTCAAAAACCCTGGACGTCATTTTGATATTAGAAACGCACTTTACTGACCGGAACTACCTCAGGCTTCACGGTTATTCTGTGTATGTGACTAATCACCCAGATGAGAGGCCCATAGAGGAACCACGATTCTGATTCGGAGTTTTCATCATAAACATCCGGGCTTCTGCACTGACCGGATTCAGGCAACTACGGTTGAAGTTACAGACTGATTGGGGCCTATTAGGCTGTCCGCTGTGTACTGCCCTCCACGGCATACTGTAACTGATGAGTTGTTTTCTGATTTCTTTGCGACTCTGGGTTCTAGGTTTATTGCCGGAGGAGACTAGACCGCGAAAGACCCACTGTGGGGTTCCCTGTTGACTACCAGCAGGGGTAGATCGCTGAAGAGATGTGTTCAAAATCTGCACCTGGACGTGGTATCGGGATTCCAGCCGACATACTGGCCTATGGACCTGACGATGATACCGGATTTGCTTGACTTTTTTACCTCGGGTATAGCATCTGCATACACTCTGGTGGAGAACAACTATGATTCATCGTCGGACCACTCGCCCATTCTACTTACATTGAGCAGGACGGTGCTAAGGAGGAAAGAGAGGCCTATTCTTCATACGAGACGAACGGATTGGGTTTCTTACCAGGATTTGATCGAAGAGAAACTGACTGACCGGTTTCCACTCGATACCCCTGGGGATATTGATTACGCGACGTACTTTTTGACGTCGGTCATGCAGGAGGAAGCGTGGCAGTCTACACCTGATGATTTGCACTCAGCCAGAGACAATACCTATTTGAGGGAAGTGACAGAACTAATTGTCTCGAAGCGGCGTCTTCGGCGGAATTGGCAGGGTTTCAGAAGGCCAGAATATTATAATGACGGCTCTTCTAAACAGGACGGCGCGGCGGCTGAGGAGGTTGTTGAGGACTATCAGGGATGAGACATTGAAGGAGTACATAGGAAATCTATCTCACCTGAATGGGGACGGATGCTCCTTATGGAAGGCTACAAAGGGACTGCAACGATCATCAGGAACGCTCCCCGCCCTATAGAGGCGTACTGGATCGTGGGCGAGGACTGAGAGGAAAAAGGTCGATCTGTTTGCTTCACACCTAGAGGTAACGTTCTGACCCCACGATGCAGAGAGCTCCGGTGATGTCGCTGTTAACGACTTTCTTGAGAGCGCGATGCCAGTCATCTTCCCGATTAAACCGATTTCTGCAAGAGAGATACTGAAATTAGTCATAGACGACGATTAAGGAAGGCCCAAGGTCCCAGGCTTTGACTTAGTGACGCACAAAAGGCTTGTCATGCTACCCCCTTAAAGGCATCGAGTACCTCGATGCCTTTAAGTATCAGGAATTTGTTTAACGCTGTTCTGCGGACGTCTTACTTCCCAGCGGAATGGAAGGTGTCGCAGGGGCCGATGATTTTGAAGCCAGGGAAGCCTGCACAGGAAGTTTCTTCTTACAGTCCAAGTTGCTTTTTAGTAACCACATTAAGCAAGTTGCGGCGGACGCCGTCTCTATGATGCACAAACTTAGAAGGAATGCTCCAAAGGATTACGGGCTGTCAGGCCGTCAAATGCACATGGTGTACCAAGGTGTCTTCAAGAGCATGATCGCATACACGGTGCCAATTTGGGCGCATAGGTTGGATAGAAATAGAGCACTGCTTCAAGATTTAAGGAGTGCCCAGCGCAGAGCCTTGATAGTATGCACTGACGTTTTTAAAACAACCTCCTACGAGGCTACCACCGTATTGGGAAAGGCTCTTCCAATCGATTTGGCGGTGAAAGTTCGGGCAGCCATGTGGAAGTTGCGAAGAGGTCGGGAAGCCGAGGCATTTGGGATGCGGTTTCGAGCCGGGCTAGAACCGGAGCGGAACGGCGATCACAATGCACCGGATCTAAATTTCGTTCAGTTGCCCATTTCCCGCCTGCGGAAGAGGCTATGGAGCCTCGCGATGGAGGCGTGACAGCTTGAATGGCACACCACAACTAAGGGAAGATCCTTGTATAGGTTTATACAGGATCTGGGGGGATGGTATGCCTCGAATTCATTTTGAAGGGCAGCGGGTGCCCAAGTGCTCACCAACCATGTGGGTTTGAAGCAATATCTGTTTCGGTTTCGCCTAGCGGCTGATGAGTTGTGTGTCTGCGGGGAGATCCAGTCGAACGAGCTATGTTGTTCGACTACCCTGCTCTTGGGGGGGGGGGGGGGGCAGAGACCACGGGCCACCGTGGAACTTAGAGGTCATGGGGAAAAATGGCCGCTCTTAAACGGCGAGTCAGTGTGGCGAGAGCCGCATTGTCGGACCGTGTGGGAGTTCCTCGATGAGGTTTCGAAGTTACACTGTCATCACTAGAGTTTCTTTTAATTAATCTGGATTATTACTGATTCCTACAGCGACGCTGCGGGAAGTTTATTCTGAGATAATGACCAGCGAGATACAAGCTCCAAGCGCTTTAAATGGTGGGCAGGCACTAGCTGGCATACAGCAACCAAGGTGTGACAGCTTAAATTGTTGTCTTTTGTTTATTAACTTTTATTTTAGTTTATTTGACTTTTAGTAATTAGTAACAAGCGGTGCGCCTCCCCGATTTAAATTAGTTTGACAAGTGAGCGGTTGGGACACATAAGCGGGTGGTGAATAGCACCCTGCTTAATCCGCTTACGCTGATAAGCTCACTAGGAGCTTTTAGGAACGAGGTCGCTAAACTGTTTTAGAGGCACTGTAGCCATATCTTGGCACTGACATTTGGTCTATGCTCGAGAGCGACCGAATGAGGTGGTGGCGGGAGAAATGCCAGTTAACCAATACTTACAGTCCAATTAGCCTCCTACCGGTCTTATCTAAATTGTTTGAGAAGCTACAACTGCACGGACTTAGGCCAGTGTTGGAGAGTAAGGGGATAATTCCGGACCATCAGTAGGGTTCAGGTGTGGCCATTCCACAATCGAACAATACGATTTAGTCATCAAAGTGATAAGCGGGTGTCTGGAGGAGCAGAAATTCTGCTCGGCGGCGTTCTTAGACATCCAACAGGCCTTTGATTAGGTATGGATTCCTGGCTTACTCTACAAGTTAAAGCTACAACTTCCTCAACCCTACTTCCTAGTCTTGCGGAATCATCTTGAGGGGCGTTTTGCTCAGGTGAAATGTAATGACGAGTTTTCAAGGTTTTTTGAGATTGGATCGGGTGTCCCTCAGGGTTTGTGCTGGGCCCTGTGTTGTATTCCATATTCGCTGCGGACATTCTGGTCGCAGCGAATTCCGGTCGATTGCATCATCGCCACGTTCGCTGATGAAACTGCTATCCTGGCTGTTGAACGAAAACCGTGGCCTAGCCTCGCAGACCCTACAGATGGCGCTGGATCGTGTGTGCGTGTGGCAGAAAAAGTGGAGGATTATGGTTAATCAAGGTAAGTCGAGGCACGTCACATTTGCCATGCGGAGAGGTGACTGTCCCGGTGTGTACTTTGATGGTGTTTTGATCCCGCAAACGGAGACTGTGCGGTATCTGGGACTTCACCTGGATCGGCGTTTGACCTTGAATTATCACGTGAGGATGAAGAGGAAACAGCTAAACGCAAGCTACAGGAACTTCACTGGGTGCTACGGAGCAACTCAGGTTGTCCAACAAGATCTTAATTTACAAGGCTATCCTGCGCCCAATCTGGACGAACGGGGTAGAATTGTGGGGAACGGCTAGTACTAGTAATGTAGAAATTATACAACGATATAATCAGAACAAAGTAGCGAGGGTAATTTCCGCGGTTCACGCGGAATGATGAGATTCATCTGGAGCTTCAATTGGTTCGTGAGATTGCACAACAGGGCAATTTAATATACCTGCAGAGGCATGAAAATCATGTAAACCACTTTGCAATTAATCTACTCGATAACGGCAGAGACGTCCGACGGTTGAAACAAACCCATGTACTCAACTTAGGGTCTGCGTAACAGTTTGGAATCGAACACCGTCAAGTTTATTAGTGTATCTAATTTCTTGTTACTTCTTTTTCTTTTTTCTTTGTTATTAATGTTTGTTTTTTGGGCTATATGGTGCTGAAATTAATGGTTTGTGATTTATGACTGAGCTTGAAATTTCATATTTGACTTTATGTTTGTTTCCAACTGTTTATTGTGTATTATTTATTTTAGGGGTAAAATAAATATAAAAAAATGATTTTATTTTTATTTCCTATGGATCAGCGATTCCAATTAATTAAGTCAAATCATTCTTTATCGTTTTCAGTTTACAGTCTTCTTTATATAATTATATATATATATATATATATATATATATAAATAATAACTTTTAAGCTAAAGTATTTCAGTTTACCAAAGTTCATTATCATTTTCTAGAAAGGTATTTTATAAGAGTAAAATACTTCCGGCACCTTTTGTCCATCATCGTAAGGCACATAACTTAATCGTATTTTATTAATTTCCTAGCCCCGCCTACACTTATGTAGGCGGACTCATGTACACTAATGTAGGCTCATGATACATTATGTATCATGAGCCTACACACGATGAGAATTACACGAAGTATGAGAATCACACGATGTATTAATAGAATAAGTTTTTCAGGTCGTTTAAATAATTAATTCACACTTCTAATATTGTTGAACGAGTGGGGTTATTTTATACTTTATTTTATTTTTTAAAAATTCCATCGGTTTTATTTCGTATTTATAGGCATTTCCATTTAAGTAACTCGGATCCTTTTCTTTTATTTCTCAGTTTTTTCGGATTTTAATAAACTGGTTCGTGTAATTTTTTCAACATTTTTTTTTCACTCATATTACTCGGCGTCTGCTCGTGAATCACAGCTTCTTGTTGGTTAGCCCCTCTTTTTTAAAAAAATCACATATCAGCCTCAGTAATTAGAACTATAACAGTTCTAATAATTAAAGGAGTAAATATCCTGATGATGGTAATGTATTTCTTACTCGACCCAACTTGTTTATTAATTCTGACTATATTAATTTTGTATTTCATAAGCTTAGCTTGTACGGTAATCGATACGATGCTGACGTAGACCTTGTTGCTAACCCGGTTCATAACTAAAAATAACTTGATCATAAATACAATTTCGATAAGTGAAGGCTCATGTAAATCTAAAGGAAATGAAAAAAATGTGAAATATTGGTATTCTTTCTGTGCCACCTAAAAGATACTCCTTTGCATCAGTAAGACAGGTTGACATGTAAGTATAATAAATTCAATATACGAATAGCATTCGAAAAAGTCTAAATCAATGAGATGATAGAACCCGTTCTTAGACACTGGACTAAACTAACTTTTCATTCTCTATATAGCAATTCAGAATTAAAATAAGTTCAGAAACAGAATAGTTATTTTATTGAATTTATGTACTTTAAAAATGTTTTCATTGTTATTCAACTGTAAAAGATTCAAATAATGATAACTTCAATTTCTATAGTTATTCTTAATATTTATCTAAAATAAATGAAAGGAAGCTATCTTTCACTTAAAAGAAAAGATATGCATAAAATAAATGTATATATAATTTGATGCCGTAGAACGATATTTGTATGTTCTCCTACATTGCGACTGATTTAATCGAATTATTCGTTTCTAATATGGAGATTAGTATTCAATTTTTTTTTTTAATTTATTTTAATTATAATCACTTTCATATAAAACTATAAGTCAATATAAGGAAGTAAAATTTACATAAACAACAGAATACAAAGCAATATTGGATTAGACAAACAAAATCACTTTAAAAAGTTATTAAATTAAAATGATGAATGAATAAAACATGATAATTAGTAACACAAAAAGTAATGAAAAAAAAGATAATTGCAAGGACAAATATCGTATAAAAAAAATTAACTACAAAAATTTTATGAAAGAATTATTTAAACAGAATGAAATTTAACTTATTTCATTCTTTTTAAATTATTCTTATGAGTTACTCAACGTATTTCAACGGAAGATGAAGTAAATGATCAACGGAAGATCATGATTCTCTTTAACGTGATCAAGTCTCCCTTGTTGCTTAACTGAGCGTTTAAAAATTTGGAAGGTTTTCTGACCGGTTTCAGTATTTAATATTCTAATTTAATCTTGTATCGTTTTCAGTAGATAATATAGGTGGGGGGGTCAAGCACAGTTTAAGGTCATTTGACGTCACAGGTTGTGAATAAGATGTTGCCACGAGCGTTGACGTCAGAGCTAGGGGTTGCCTAGATGGCGGTCGATCTGTTTAGGTGCAGGGTCTGGGACCGTTGGTAGCGCAGGTCAAGGCCACATGATGTCAGTGTTGAGTTGGATCGAAGCGTTCGATCGGTCCAAGTGCAGAGACTAGAAAAGTCGAGTGGAAGAATCCATCTGAGTACACATGTGTTTCTAAGCTCCGCGGTTTTATAGTGTTTTAGTGATTATTTCGGATTTTTTATTGGATTGGACGAACGGGCTTTTGCGGGTAAGTGTTTTTTGGAAGTGTTTAAATTTGATTTTTGGGCAATGGACGAATAAGTTATCAAGATTTTAACAATATCATCCTTATTGTTAGAGGCATTAAGATTCATATTAGTGTGACTAGTGGCTACACGTACCAATACTTGTCGCTGTGTGGTTTACGACCGTCGTCGTGAACGCCACATTTATCTTGAGTTGAGATTTAAATTTTTTCTGTCATAGTGTAGACAGCATTGGAAATTTTACTTTTAATATCTCAGTACCCGATACTCCAACCTTCCTACGCTTCTGCATCTATCCGTTTTGGGTCATTTTCTATCAATTGGTGAGGTGACCGAAAATAACCTCCCAAAAAAATACTCCTTCCCACCTTTGGGATCATACGTATTACCTCTCCCACCCCTCACCCAAAAAAAACCCTGCCACTGCCCCACTTTTTATTATCGAGCGGGATGTTCAGGAACTCATTTTTTGGAGCCCCGACTAATGAGAGATGGATCAGGAGTGGGAGCACTCAATTAAGGCTTCGAGGACGCTGCAAAAATCCCCAGTGAGGGCAGAAACCAAAGAGGAGGCGTCTTCAGCAAGAGGTGAAGATGAAAGGCAAATGGTCGTTGAGGTGCTGCCCATTGAGGTGCGAGAGGAGCAGGTCGGAAAGGCGAAAAAAGGAAGCGGGAACTAGTGATGAGAAGAGGAGTGATGAGGATGACCTTGTCAATCTCATTGAGGATCTGGAGAGTGTAAACGAGATCTTCCGCAAAGCGGTGGACAAAATCACGAAGCGGGAGATTAAACAATTACAATTAAATATGCCAAAGTTGGTTGCCAAGTGTTCTAATTATAAAGTAAAACTCACCAACAGGAAGGCCGAGGCAGTATGAAGTTTTTGCGGTGCCGAGGACTAATCAGTGAATACTTCGCTATCTAAGACCACAGTGGAGACAGCTACACAAACTCCCGCATTACAGGACATTAACGATATACAACTTGCTCTTGAGGAGGGGGCGGATGACGAAACGTTGGTAAGACTCGTTACAAAAAGATAGCATACAGAGCTGATCGAGTGCCCTGTTAGTGACGAAGGTACTAGCAAGGTGATGATTTTCGACATTGATGGTAACACTGAACTGGGATTACAGAAGAAAGTTTTAGCGAAGGTTCCTTGGATCACGAAGCTTGGAGAAAAAGCTTAATGCAGGCCAGATCCTGCTAGAGCAATTATCCACAGGGTTTTGTTTTGTGAGGTATTCGACACAAAAAAGAGGAAATTATATATCAAAATAACCAGGGAGGACTCATAATAACCAGGGATGATTCAGGAGTTGGGGAGGAACAAACAACCAAGAGCATCATACAAGCCGTGCCAAAAATTGTTCAAACGGATGGCCATTTATGTTTTATGGGAACTGCCAATAGGATTGGACAAACCCTGCACAGGATAGAGTTCTATGAATGGAGGACTTTAGTAAAATATCTCATGTCTCTGGAGAGGATGTTAGGCCCGATTGTGAAAGGTGCCCCTGGAAGCAAAGACAAGAGCCATGCGGGCGTTCCCACTACCACGTTGGTGGTAAAGACGGAGGGGTTACGTGTGTAGAGTTTCTCAAACAAGTGAAGACTAATGTAGCTGCAGAGAGGTTGACGGGATCCTCTCTGCTCAGAAGGGAAAAGGTGAGGACCTGCAGATACGAATCATGATAGAAGGGGAAGTAGCTTCGAAACTCAAAGAAGCTATTACACAAAGATTACATGGAGTGTATGTGACTTTTTGTGGCAGACAGGAGAGAATAATACATGTCTTGGTGAAGGATATCGATGAGATTACCACCAATGAGGAGATTGAAGAAGCTTTTCGGACGGTGGTAGTGGGTTAACTAAAATTCTGCCTACCAGATCAGCGTATCTTGCCAACCTACCAAGGTTGCCACAGTCGCGGCCCAAGCGGGGAATGTCGCTTCACTGACCAGAGGTGGTAAAATATGAATTGGCTGGGTCTCCTGTAGGATTGCCACGCGTACAAATGAACAGAGATGTTATAAGTGCTGGGCGCTTGGCCATCCAGCTTCTGTCTGCAAAGGACCGGGCAGGAACAAACTATATTTCAATTGTGGTCGCGAAGGTAATCGGAAAATGGGCCGTACGGCGGAGACGAGTTGTGCTGACTGTTGTAAAGATGGCCATCTCACTGGTAGCAAGTAGTATAACAAGACCATCAAATGAAAGTATTTCAGGTTAACCTTAACAGGAATAGGGGTGCCCATGATTTACTCTGGGTAACCATCAGAAGAAATAAGGTTGATATGCTGATTACAAGCGAAACCAACCTAGGAATTGTGGAGGATGATCTCTGGGTAAAGGAGGTGGGTCTCCACCATGCTACTATCTGCTGTCTGGTACGGAACATGACCATTTCAAACAGGGCCCAGGACTGCAGATTCGTATGGATCGAAGTGTAGGGGATCAGGTTAATTAGGTCTATCTGTCCCAAATATAGGTCTAAATGAATATAAGGAGACCCTGGAGAAGATAGCTGGAAAAATCATGAACAGCTGCTTTCCATGCTTATTGGCGGGGGATTTTAACCCCTCCTGCGCTGAATATGGATGTCGTTCTATTAATCGTAGGGTCTACATCCTTACTGAAATAGCAGCGGCCACCAGGCTGCATTGGGCCAAATTTTCAGGGATGGTCACGTTTTGTATGGGCAAGTCGACTACACGTTTACTCACAAAGATTAATTAACAGAGTTAGAGATTGGATTATGATCACTTTTTTTATGATCACTAACTTTTTTTTTATGATCACTAAGTCTCGACGACGAGACTCTTAGTGATCATCTCTACATTGAGTATGAGATTGTACAACAAGTTTCCAGGCCAGTGGCTACCCCTTGGGCGTGGAGGCTCAATTTGAAAAGTATAGTTGACCTTAAAGAGATAATCGCAGGGAAGCTCTCCGACGGAATAGTCCCAACGGATGAACTTACGGATGTCCTTTCGGAGGCCCTTGACGAAATTAGAAGGAGAGATGGCCCGCGTAGCAAACCGATGGTCTACTGGTGGAACAGCGAAATTACGGTCCTGAGGAAAGAATACCGCAGGACCAGGAGGGTTCTCCAGAGGGCCACCAGATGAAACCTTGACACCACAGCTGCCAGTAGAACTAGCCGAAAAAAGGCGAAATGTGAGGAAGGCGATTGAACACTCCAAGAAGGCCAAGTGGGCAGAGATATGCGTTTAAGTTTCCCATTGGAAAATGGTTATTGGATTGTTACCGGAATATTTGGCCGGGTGTAGCCAGTTCTCTCTGGATTACAGGTAAAGGAGATCATCGGCAGGCTGTTCCCGAGGGGAGATGGGGAGAGATGTCGGAAAATCGTTGCACCTGATATTCCCTGAGTCACAATTGAACAGCTCCACTCCGCTAGCTGCAAGTAGAGCTTTGGCAAGAGCCCAGGTCTATATGGGATCCCTGCGGAGGCGGTCAGAGCATTAGTTGAAGGAGACCCCTTAGCGGTGCTAGTTGCCGTTAACCGGGTTCTGATGAGCGGGGTTATCCCCAAGGAATGGAAGACTGCTAAGCTAATCTTATTGAAGAAGGCTGGCAGAGAAGAACTTGACCCAGGAAGCTACAAGCTGTTATGACTTTTAAATACAATGAGCAAGCTTTTCAAAGCAATAATCCTGAGACGATTCAAAGTAGAGGAAGAGACTGGAAGTGGACTGTCGTACCATCAATATAGTTTTCGTGAAGGTAGGTCAACCACTGATGCTTTCCTGAGGGATACTACCAATGTTGATGCGGCAGCATGTGGAACTAGGCCCACCAGGAGGTGCCAATGTTGGTCCTTCTTAATATGATAAATGCATTCAATTGTGTTACGTGGTCCGCGATCTTAGAAAATTAGATACGAGAAATATCTCATCTTTTCTTGATAGGTGATCCATAACTACCTGAGCATGAGGAAAATCATAAACACAGCAGCTAACCTCAAGATAGTATTCGATATGGAGCGTGGAGTTCCGCATGGGGTCGATGCTTGGACCTCTGCTCTGGAATCTTATTTGTGATGGTTTACTTTCCCTTGACTTGCCAGATGGGTGGACGTAGTGGGCTTTGCCGAAGACGTGGCACTGATCGCCGCGGACAGAAGTACAGAGAGACTGGTGAACAAGATGGACCTTGCAATAAGTATCACCAAGGAATTTCTTGTAGCTAAGGGATTGAGCTTGGCTGCCGAGAAGATTGAATTGTTGGTCCTAGCTGGTAAAATAAGACTTCCACCTATTAAGGTTGCAGTGGGCGATGTCATACTAAAGCCTGTAAAACAGGCTAAATACTCGGGTGTCTGGCAGAACAACGAAAGTAAATTCACCAGACACATCCAAGAAACAGTAAAAAGCTGACAGGACAGTTCATGCGTTGTCTAGATTAATGACCAATATGGGAGGCCGCTTCCATCGAAGAGGAGATTGCTAACAACAACGGTATCGCCGATCATACTGTATACGGCACCGGTTACAGTCGAAACCCCACATTAAGTATAAAGGCTGTGTAATCAGAGGTGTATTGTTTGATGAGAAGTTGCTGTTTAGCAACCACATTAGGCAAGTAGCGGCGGACGCCGTCTCTGTCATGCACAAACTACGAGGATTGCTCGGAAGGACTACGGGTTGTCTGGCTGTCAAATCTACATAGTGTACCGAGGTGTCTTCGAAAGTATGACTATTACGCGGCGTCCGTTTGGGCGCGTAGGTTGGATGTGAGCAGATTACTTATTCAAAACTTAAGGAGAACCCAGCGCAGAGCCTTTTGTTGGCCATCTTAATACGCATAATTTGATGGATAAGACGTTGGAAAGAGAAACCTTCTGAAAGGCAATTGCTGCCATGGGTAAAATATTCTGCGTAGGAGCTAGTGTAGCAATAACACCTAAAGGGCGGATGTTGAGGGGGCAGCCAGGTCATTGAGTAGGCTGAGAACCCCTCGGAGTCGTCGTCGTCGTTGACGTGGCCGGGTTTCTCCGAACTATCCAGCAGTTCCCGCAAGACAACAGCAGTATGAGAGTAATTCCGGAAGGTGGAAATCAATACTGCTGCAGCAGGGGGAAGTTTTTAGTCGGTGAGGACCAAACACTACAGTCTGTGCGGGCGGACGGTCACTGGGAGAGCTTTTCCCTCCTCCTACGAAAAAAAAGGTGCAGAGACTAGGTCTGTTGCAACAGATGATGCTATTCTTTCAATAGAGTGACTCATGTTAAAATACCACATCTTAGTAAAGATGATATGTGGCCTATACTATCGTTTAAGGATTACCAAAAAATGTTTCCCGTACTAATCGTCGCATACGTTGACTTTGAGTGCCGACGCCAAACTATCAGCCACTGACCAAGAATTATACACATGTCACTCAGCAACACGAACCCATGAGCTGTGTTCTGTACTTTGTATCTCATGACTGTTGCTACGAGATAAACCGAGTATTACCTCAAACACCGGTGCTGTGTAGAGGTCCTAATGCCGCATAGCACTTTGTACAGCAATTAGCCATACAAGGTCAGAAGTGCAGACAAACAAAATGAAAATAAAAAATAGTATTTACAACTGAAGACGAATCAAGATACAACACAAACAATAACTGCGAAATTCGTAAGGTACCGTTCAGTTCTCAAGCTAAAACGTTGAGATCACTGTCCCATTACTGTCAGCTACAGAGCAACATTCTTTAACAACTACAATCTGCGGAGGACTCCGAAAAACAGTATCCCACTCTTCTTCCACAATCTGTCAGGTTATGACTTTCACTTCATAGTCAGAGAGTTGGAATATGACGATAAAATAATATATGCGATACCCAAATCAACGGAAAAGTTCATATCATTTACTAAGAAAATAAGCGAAAACAAGAAGGGATGTATATCCTTACGACTATAACAACTCCTAGATATAGCTCGAAGAAACGCCTTGCAGTCTAAAGAAGAGTTCTGCAGCACACTAACCAACTCGCCCGTAAGCAATGACGATTACAAACATGGGCAAAATGTGTGGGATCACTTAGGCTGCTGCACGTTAGGCAAATACAGCGACCTTTACCTGAAATGTGACTTTTTTTGCTGGCTGAAGTCTTCAAAAACTTTCGATCGCTATACTTGAACACACAATTTAGACTTTGGATCCAGGGCCCCAAAGCTGGCTTTCAAAGCTTGCTGTATAAAACACAAATGCAGTCAGAGATGCTCACCGATCCGGATATGTACATGTTCACAGAATCAGGTATAAAAAGCAGTATAACGATGCACGTAAAGAAACTCGTCAGGGCCAAAAATCCGTAACACAAAACCACCTACGATCCGAGTCTATCTAATCGATATATCGCCTACGTAGATTACAATAATCTCTACGGCTGGAGTGTTTGTCGTCGCCTACCTCAGCCGCAATTCGAATGAAGACGAAGGACAAAACCAATATGTATTCGACAGTCCAATTCCAATCTGTCACGTATTCGGCCATCTACTACCATTTTATTTCAGTTTTCACGAATAATTTTAGGGTTTTGACGTAAGTGGTTTTACCCCCTCTGCTGACTTCACAGCTAGACCGCACCAGATTTTTATTTACTATAACGAATGAACCTTTCTTCTCCTGCACGCCTGGCGAAAACTGTGAAATATTACTATAATAATGGTTTTGGAATGGGTGAGATTAAATAAATAAGTAAGATACATATCATAGTTATATATGTTTATTTACTAACTTTCATACAACTACAATATATTACATACATTACAACACACACAATCCATCTCTAACATTCAATAGTATTTGTTCCTAGCACCTCTCCCTTGTAAACTCGTTTTAAATCCGGTAGTATTGTTTTCAACTAAGGTAAATGGGGAAAAAATGGGGTAAATCTTCTTTTTCGGCAAGAAAATTCAGTTTGATTATCATATAAAGTCGTTACCAATGCCGGCCCACATTTAGTGTTAACGTTTCATTGGTTCAACACACTGTACCGATCTATAAAACTGTGCGTTATACTGTTAAATAACTGACAGATATCTTTAGCGGTTGCCGTCGGCATTAAGTTAGACTGTTATCCTACTGGTCCTTGTCAGTGATGCCACCGCGTAAACGGTATTGCTTTTATAATACGATAAATAACCCCAGGCAGCCGGTACCAAGCCGATACCGCCTGACGATTGTTATCGAGGTTTGGTAATATTTTGATACGGTATGATGTGTTTTGTTTGTAGCTTATTACTCACCGCAGCAAGTGAATCAGCATACCACTCCTTATTTGGTATCACTTTTTTATCATATTATGAGACTACATTCTCACCCCGGGTATCCCATCGTGATATATTATATAACTCCATCATCGCCTCCGTTGTAGAATTATACTACGATATTAATGGAAGGTTAAGCTATCTATCTGTAATATTTTAACCAACGTTAAACTGTATCAACTCTATACAATTTAGGGATGCGTTCCTTTGTATGTATACTTATATTTCACCGAGTATTTTATACCCCGGTCTCAACCACCGGCAGGCGGCGAAATCGGCTGTGACGTCACATGACCTTGAACTTTTCTACCACCGGACCCAGTCCTTGCACCTAGACCGATCGATCACCTCAATCCAACAGACCTCTGATGTCATACGACCATGAACTGGACTGCCGTCGGTTACAGACTCTGCACCTAGACAAATCGATCATTGTATTAATTTATCGCTCATTTGTCCCTGAAGGCATATTTTTTTCTTAAAGCAAATGTAACTAAGTTTATTGTTATTTTCCATCATTTTGGCGTTAGTTATGATGAGATGAAGTTTCGTTGAACTTAGAAGCCCTAAAGGTGGATTCATCAATCAATCCTTCAAGAACCGCGATATAGATTATCATCCTTGAACGTTGGGATGATAGATTTATTCACATCTGAATGATCGGATGATGATGATACAGATATTAATGTCTATTACCGACTGGAAACAGTTAAAAATTTAACCAGCGATATAATGCAATGGTGTTTTAACAATGCAGTGGTTTCGGTGAAACACTAAATGTAGTTAATCTTTTTATGAATATAGTGCTGGTAGTGTATTTACTTTTAAACACCATGTAATAATTACAGATGGGACAATCGGAGGAAATATCTGTTCAAGAACAATAACACATAGCCAGTGATCCAGATATTAAATCACATTTACAATATTGTACTTTACATAAATGTGCATTAAAATATGTCTGTGTATTAATATTTTATATCAGTAAAAAGAAAATAATTGTTTTCTTTTTTTAAATTTCAATTTTTGAATTAATTTTGTAGGTTGTTTATGAGATTTGGTCGAACTGTAGGTCACAGCTGTCTCCACTAATCTAATTTTGCCTTAAAATCAATGGATTTCACTGCCTTATTGTTCACTTCCACAGATCCAAAATTGACCTCAACAAGGAGATTTTAGATAAATATATATTATCAATAAATTTCAAGTTCCGTATAAATTATAATTAAAATAATTAATATTGCTATTTTATACAAGATGTCGGTAGATACTGTTTATTAGAATAGCAGCTGTGACAAACTATTTAAATTGGTGGTATTTAAATTGTAGTTGTGTTTCTAGTGCCGTAAAACCAATACCATTTATTTTCATGTTTAAAATATCAAAATCAAATCGGACAAAATTATACGCAAACATCCGGTGGTATTACTAAATACATATATATATATAATTCAATTTTCATTATTTATATCTGAATAAAAATTAATGTGTAGGTAAGTTTGAATACAACAAATTTGTGTACATGAAACACAGTTCACAAATAAAATGTTTCCCAGTGAATGCAAATAAACTTTTAAAAAACAAAACTCATCTCTGCTTATATATTAAATTTTTTTTTAATTTTCTTAATTTTTTGTATAGCGTTATGATATTACAAATCACAGCGTTTTATTTATAGACGATGTTTAATGAATGTTCCTAAAGATTATTTCCAATACAAGGTAAGAATTTACTGATCGAAGAAAAAATATAAAAAAAACTCGTATGAAACAAAACAAAAGGTTACTAGGAAAACTTGTTGAATTCAAGTTGAATGGATGATGACTATTGTAGGATTGCTATTGATCTGCTTCCAGTTTTACAAGAACATTCCACAGATTTTTTGAAAGCTGTTCCAAAAGCCAGCCTTGAACTGGGTGGTGATAATTGAATAAAATATTTCGAAAAAAAAAAATAGGACTGTAGGACTTACATTTTATATACGAGCCCTGAAAGTAAAATACTTTTTCTTTTATTTAATTATTTCATTACCGATTAGCGAAAATTGAACATTAAGAGGATTTTTGTTACCTGCAGTTATCTTTTTTCGTGTACATATTATAAAATTGTTTATGACTATAATTATTCTTTGTTTTGTTTTATTAACGGAAAAAAAGAACTTACATTACAAACTATAATAGATAATCCAGGTTTTCGAACAATTAAATTTAGTAAAGTCTCTTTGCCGATCCAGTATTAAATACAGTAAATACTTAAATATTCAACAGACCTAAAGTTAGTAATGTTTTAAAATAATTAATTTTAAATAAGATTCTCATGGCAGTTCTCAACTCTCCAAAAAACGGTTACATTTGAATATATATATATATATATATATGTGTGTAGAAAGAGAGAGGGTTGGAAAAGAGTGACACAAACTTATTATTAAATAAGTTTGTGTCACTCTATTATAGTTATTATAGTTTAATAATATACTCTTCTTTTTAATTCTATTCTTGAAATCTAAAATCTTGAATCGAGTAAAGTATAAAATAAAAGAAATTTGAATGACAACTAAAATCAAAGTCACATTACTTTGGGAAAAAAAATTTTGCTTAATGTTTCCAACTTCTGCTCATGTTTTTTTTTTTCATTTCATTTCATGAGTTGATCTTTCATTTTTTTTTATCTTCTAGTAATTACTCTATTTTTTCATTTATTCTGTCGATATATTCTCTTGCACCTGTCGTTTATAATTGCGCAAAAAAACTGACTTAAAATCGATAACATTTAATTATTTAAAATAATGACTAATTCATTTAAATTAGTAAATAGTTTTAAATATTCAAAATAAAACTTTGAAAAAAGATAAGAAATTACTTGTAAAATTTTGGAAATATAATAAATATTTAATTCTAAAATAATAGAAATTTATATTGAAGTGGAGGAAATTTATATTCACTGGGAAATCTGGAGGCTGTTAAATGTCTAAGTGTAAAAATAGAAGAATAAACTTTAAACTCATTTAGTTATTTAAAACTTTTATAATATTGTCTAATTTTTGTTCCCATATAAAAATGATTATTTACTTAATATGAAAAGAATTGAAAAAAAAATTAATAAATAAAAAATAAATTTCGGTATATTAATACTTTTAAAGCTGAAAATAAAAGGAAACTTATCTTCACATTATCTTGATTTAGCTTTTTGCTTAAAAAAATTGAAAGAAGATTTAAAAGGTTTACAGATTTTTGGTAGAACTTCACACCCTTGCTTGAGCTAGATCATCGCAGTATATTAAAAGTACGAGTAACATACAAAATTGAATAGTTATCGAGGATTTGGATCCGTGTTTTATTGGAGTAAATGGCTGTCTCTGATTTAGTAACTGCGTAAAAAATGATATGAAGATAAAAATTAATGTTGATGATCTATTTATTTCATAATCATATTTGAAAATATGAAAAGGATGAAAATTTAATTTACAAAGAATGACAAGAGATCATGTTAAATAAAATCAATTTGAATAACACAAATCGATCAAGTAATTATCATGATATTTGAGTTTGAAAATAGAGATATTTTCATAGAAGTAAGATCTAAAATTATTTACGGGAACAAACGGTTCTCTTGTGTGACAAAAGAATAATTCAATAATTCATTAACTGTTTATCGTTATACAGTGCAAAACACTAAAAATTCTTTAAAAAATTCATTTTCTGAAATATAAATAAATGATAGCTAGTCTTATAAGAAAAAGCAGATTTGAATTTAGAAAATCGGTCTGTTGGTTCAAATGATGTAACACTTGAGTTTGTTTTGACCAAATATTTATTTAATAACAAGACATTGGCCTTTATCCTTTTTAATTGAAGGCTAAAATAAAGAATTAAAAAGGAGAAAGCCGCTAAAAAAGAAACTGCGATTTACAAGAAGTACTTGGTGTAATTGAGTTAGTATCGATTAATCCTAACTGATATAGAAATAGATAAAAGAAATGCTGGACACTCTTCGTCATTTCATTTCTTATTGCCTATAAGGTTCTGGCACAAAAAAAAACATGGAATTTAAAAATCGCTGCTAGATCCCAAGCTCAAAATATATTCGCCATTCTGAATGTTTGTTTACCGTAAAGGCAAAAAATGAAAGCCTGAAAATATTACGTTCTTAAATTAGCTTTCTTATCTTCCATTAAAATTGGAAAAAATAAATTAAATTTATGATATTTCATCTAGATAAAATCAAAAATATCACTAACGCGGATAAAGAGCTAAAAATATGAGAACTTCGAATAAAATTAATGTATGTATTTTAAATTTATATTTTCCATTAAAGACCGTAAATATACAAGATATATATATATTTGCTTCAGATAGCTTCATAAAACTTAGCTTCACGCATCATTCATACATTCAACCAGTATTATTTTCATTTACATAAATTAGTGAATGAAGAAACGTGTGCGGCGCCTACTAATTTATATCAGCTACCACGTATCGAGCTAATAACAGATACATTATCGATCGTCAACACCTCTACGTAACAGAACAGTGAATGTAGCACAACTGACGGACATGTAGTGATATAATAAAATGTCAAACATTCATCATCTAACATCATACATCCTAACCGCATGCTGTTTTCCAATGTAACTTTGAAAATCATTATTGTTATCCTATTTTCCTTTACTTGTTGCTGTTTCCATCACCGTAATAATTAACTATATGTCACATCTACTGGATTACTTAACTACGTTATTAAAATTCACGTCAATCCACATACTCACGTAGTACACAAACATACCGGCGGGTGGGCTCGTGTACGCAACACACACACACACACACCAGCTACAAAACTATAATTTATTTGAAAAGAATTAGTAGGTGGTCAAACCATTGTCCTTCGATATTTACAATTCTCCAACCTCTTCTAAATAGACCATTGCAATGTTTATTTTTCATAATAATTGTAATTTTATTTTTATGTAACATAAGAATGTAGTTCATAAAATGTTATTCAGTTTTGTTAGAAAAAGAATAACGTGAAAGTTTTATTATTAGAAAAAGAATAACGTGAAAAATTTTGTTGCCTTTTAAAATATTGTATTAATTACATAACAATGTTGTGTAGAATGATGTTATTTTTTTTTTTCGACGAAGTATCCTTTATCCATATTTAACTTACTTCATTATTTCGAAATACAATAACACACTCCTGATCGTTAAAATTATTAAGAATATCATAAAGATAACTGTAAAAATATTAAGGAAATCAAAGTTGTAAAAACATGTATACAGTAAGCAATTAATCATAGCCGGCCTTCTTTTGATACATTTCACATAATTTTTTGTGTTGCAGTTTGTTTGGTACAATTTTATTTAACAGGTATATGCAAAATAAACTACTCTCATACACTGTCTTTAAACATCCGGACTGTTTTCAAAAAGTATTCTACGAGAAAATAACGCCAAAAATGCAGATCACCTACCGTTCAAAATAAATCCGAAAACATTAGTATAATTTTTGTAAATGAATATTTACATGCATTGAAATTATAATACTATAATAATTAACGATAATTATCAATTTTCTCAAACTAACATTTATCCAGATGATAAGCAGTCATATAGGTTGTTTGATGAGTATTATTGGTTTTGGCAAAAAATGTAGTATCTTTTCACATAAAACTGAATGCCCTAAACCAAAACAATGAAATTATATTCTGATATTACAACATAGTAACAAACAAAAGTTTTAAACCAACTTCTTCATAAACAAATTAATTGTAAATAAAGCTCGTTTATTTCTATATTGTGATAAATGTTTGGAGCACAACAAATAAAGCGGGTTACAGATTTTATAAATTAACGATAAGGAGCAGAGCAAGGGATTTAACCGTTATCGGTAAAATCGGCGAAGTGAGGAAGCACGTGACCTTTTACCAGTGATTGATTTTAAAAGTACTAAGCTTTTAGTTCTCAACAAATCTCCCGAATTGACGAGCTCAAACTCTGTTGCAAAAAATGTTTGCCACTTCGATCCGTTTCCTTAATTTTCCAATTCAAAGAAATACTTTGATTTCCGGTCCGTTCCGAATTAAATCGCCGACATTAAAAATATGTTTCTTTCTTTTAGGATGAAAATATTTTATCAGCTTTTATTTTTATTGTGTATGACACAATAACATCAAATTTATCTCCCTTACAAAGTAAATTTAATTTCCTAAGGAAAGCAATATACTTAAAACCTTTACTCTGTTGTTACGTTGTCTTTCCTTTTGGGTACGTTTATCTTCTGAATTATTTGCCCTGTGATCTTGAGTCCGTTCCGGGAAACAGTCTTTATCCCTATCACAATTTTCAACAGAACCGGAAGAAGCCAAAGTTAATAAACATGACTATTAGTAGAGATCTTCGTTCATGGCTTTTTTATATAAAAAATAATATTACTCATTAGTTACGTCAACTATTTGCAGAGCCTACATAAATATCTCCATTGTGTTTTTTTTTTCTTTTATAAATCCAATCCACCAAGTACATTTAAAATCTCTTTCGTTTTTGATTAAAAAAAACATGATTATTGTGTATTTTATTTTGCAATATCACGGAAAAGTTACTAGATATAATTACTTTTAATTCAATCAATTTTTTATGTAAACCATCGAGAAGTATTGTGCTCGTTTACAATTACAAGCTTCAATATTATCATTTAATATAACACGATAGATTCAGGTTTTGATAGATAATATTAATGAAGATAAGCAGTAGCTATAAAAAAAAATTACGCCGAATGGACCACGAAATAGCAAATTTCCTGCTGTTTTTTTCCTGAAACCTACATCATAATCATGAAATGAATTAAATTATAATTCAAGATAGTTTAAAAAATGTATTGTTTAAAAAATCTACTTCAATAAGGTTCAGAAATGCTAATTAATGCATTTGTCTCTAAAATTTGCAGGACTTGCTTCAAAAAGCAGCAGAATTATTAATATCGCTAGGATTTTTCCAAATACAGAGTAGGTACTAATCCATTTGATCAAATTTAGAAAAATCGTAGCGGTATTAATAATTCTGCTGCTTTTTTAAGCAAGTCCTTCAAATTTTAGAGACAAAGGCAGCCAATTAGCATTTCTGAACCTTATTGAAGTAGAATTTTTTTTTAACAATACATTTATCTAATTTGTTTGAATAGATTACTACCTACTCTGTATTTGGTATCATATTGTATAAATGGAATGTATATATTTATGGGATTTTATATCAATTGAAACGGTATTTTTCTGCTACACATCACTAGGTTCTGTATTATGTTTTTTCTTACTGCTGGGTTCCTATGTCGCCATTATATGGTATTCATATCCAAACTGATTTGTTAGTCGAGTTAAAAATCTCATCTAACAAATCTAATTCCTAGTGAGATACTTAGTTCGACAAATGAAAAATAAAAAATAGTACCCATTCAGAGACTTGCCGTGTTTCACAAGCTTCCGTGTGACGCTTAAGCTATCTCAACATCATCAACGTTATACTTCAACTTTCTACGTTTTCAACTTTCTGTTGTTCAGTATTTTCAAACACAACCTTTTTGTCCATAATTGCTAGTAAATTCGTCCACTTACTTTTGGATAACACACACTAATCATTTTATCTAACACATTTATTAAGCCCTTTTATCCGTACTACGCTTTCGAAAAGTATATCGATTAATTCTGTTTATTAATTAATGGGTAGCGTTTTTTATTCTTTATCTTCATCAACATTAAGTTCATTCTTAAATGTTATCTCATTCTCTTGGCTTAAATATATCTTGACACTAATCTAAAACACGCCCTTTAATTTGTTCAACATTTCTAAATAATTTAATAATTTTTAATAAATGCCCATCTCCGTGGCGCATTGGCAGCGTCTCGGCCTCTCATCCGGAAGTCCTGGGTTCGAAACCCCGACAGGCATGGCATTTGTCATACGCTAAAAAAATAGGAATTTCATTTCCATATCCCACTCACGATCTTTAAGCTTATAAAAAAAATTGTGTAAGATATTATTGGTTTCACTCCAAAAGTGCACGTTAGAGTCCGAAGTGGGGACACCTTACTTTTACCTTACAACCTTCCTTTACCAAATTCCTTGCGTAACATAATATAAAGGGGAGAGAAGATGCCAGTTATCCTGTCTCTTATGCTATGAAGTAGAAACTCTCATATAATTCCAACTATCCTAAGATTCTTAATCCGAATTCTCTACACTAGATTAAGCCAACTTTTTTCTTCGGATAAAAAATTTACGCCAACCAATTTTTTTTAAGTTAGTTTTTATTATTTTTCTAATTTAGGTACTTATTTTACAAGTTCTACAAAAATAATTGAAATGAACAATTTGCTGTTACACTTAATTTAAAAAACTGAAAATGTGATAACTGAAATTTGACAGTGACACATGTAAATTTTATATGTATATAAATAATAAATAAATATGAGAAAAACTTTTCATAACAGCTGTCTTATAATGTAAAAAAAGCGGTTATGAAAAGTGTTACTCATGAGTAGCTTGAATTCTACAACGCCAGGCCATATTTATCTTAAATATATAAAACCAGAATTGCATTTTTCTGCAAAAGCGGGGTAGAAAAAATAAAGGGATATGTTCTAAAATTAAAGGTCTCGTTTAAAACAAGTTAATTTGTAAAACGTATATATTTTTGCTTATCTAGAAATAATAAACTTTTATTCTTACGTTCGTTGTCTTTCTTCATGCGTTAGTGAAAATATATTGCACGGAACGCCTTATTAAAATAAGAGCACTAGACAGTATCATGACGTTTATGTAACCTTTCTAAGATTCAAGTATCGTCAGTTTTTTCTAAATTATGTATTTTAAAATAGATCCAATTTTATAAAATGAGAAAACATGATTTTTGAATTATCTAACAAAAAAAAAAAATTATTTAATTCCCTTACTGCTTTGTAATATTTTAGATTTGTTATCAGGAAGGATTACTTAGAGAATATTATTACGATATATTTTTACTCTTCGATGTAAAAATTAGTTTTTCACTTACTTTTCTAGTATTGATTTTTAAGATTATTTATTACCAATAAAGGAAACAAATCATTTACTTTTGATTAATAAAATGTATTATATTCGATAAAAAAAGCGTTATAGGTTCGTTAAAATAATTTGGTGTCAATGTCACAACAAAATTTACACTAAAAAAAAAATAGCTTTCTTTCTATTAGATTTACAGTGCATCTCCTGAGCAAAAAAATTATTGAACTACAAAATAACACTCACTGGGTGTGATTTCTCTGTGTATTCATTAAATATTCTGTGCTTTCACCTAACTGGTAGAATTCAGGAATCCTAATTTATTTAAGTCTTTTTTTTCAATATTTATGTTTATAATTTTGAGTTGAGTAAAATTAAGCAATTGTTTTAAGATAAATGATTCACAGTATAAATATATTAACGTGGAGTGTTTTAAAATTTAATTGAAATAAACATATTCTATTTATTATAGTTACGATAAAAACCACCATCTAATACATTTTCGTAATTAAATTGTAAAAAATTAAAATCCAGGGGGCCCATTATGATAATCAATCGTTTTAATATTGTATACTTTTTCCCTGAAACTGAAAATACAAGTTCATTTTGAATTATCAGATTACACTAGTCAATTAATTAGTTTTTATGAAGATAATTAAACCAGGAAAACCTAGAAAATTTGTAGTATTAATCTATTATTTAAATTTTCTCTTTAGAAATGAGATTGAAAAGAGATTCCCACTGTGAGCCATTTTTAAACGGTAAAATCCTAATATGACGTCTTCTGTTCTTATCTGGTCGATATTTCACCGGCCAAAATTCAGTCGCGTATGAATAGTATAGTAAAATCTATTAACAAAACTGGAAGTTTCGACTGACGCTCTGTAAATTACTGAAATCTATAGTACGAGTATCGGAAGTAATCATTTAATTATCCATGATAAGCTGAATTGCTGTTTATCATGTTCAAGGGGGGTTCCCAGACAGTCGACTCAAAATAGAAATCCGAATTCACATTTGTACGGAAATTAAACGGTAAAACGTTTTTAGTTTGCATAGCTAATAATTATTTTGAGCAGGAATTCAATCATCAGAATATGGATTGGAAACATTCAATTAGCTCGCTAGAAAAAAATTCAAAACCTAAGCGTCAACCGGTAAAGCGATACTAACGGTGTTTTGGGGCTATAAAAGCCCAATTTATTGCTATTTGGAAGAAAAACTTATGTTCAACAGTGAGTACTATTTTGGCTATTGCTAAAAAATAAAGTTGAAACCTACAATAAGGAGAAAATGTCCTGATTCTCTTTGAAAAGGTAATTCTTCTTTATGATAACGGCCGCTCCCATAAAAGTTTCCGTTCAAAAGACAAGGGAAGCTATTCAAAAGTCTGATCGGAAGCTGTTGCCCTATCTACTTTATAGTCCCGATCTCACATATCTTCTTTCTTTTTTTTTTGTTTTAACTTGACATCAATGAGCGAGTCAAGGATGATTCAAACATCAGGTATAACAATTTTTTTATTACAGCAATATAACATTCTTATTACAAAAAGTTCAACAATTATTTATTACTGGAATAAGAACGCTCACAGAAAGACTAGACAAGTACCTAAATGAAGCCTGGGATTATGGAGAACATTAGGATTAGTTACTACAGTGTCACTGAACAAATAATATTTTTTCTACAGTCACTTTCGTCTTTAGTTTTTAATAATGTTTTTCATAATGCAATACACCTTAAGAGTCACTCAGTTTTAAAAATGCCACCTACCATCCCGAACTGAACCTGACTGAAAATCTGCTCACTAATGAAATGTCATGGTGGAGTACAACTTCTGTGAGAGAAGTTTGAACGCATGACTCCTTTAAAATTGTAAATCGATACATAAACTAGTTAAAATGATGGGAAAATATTTATCACTAACGGTGATAAATAGTGAAGACAATTTTATTGTTAATACCGTATTAAATTTTGATGGCAATGAAGATATTATATGGACAGTGAGCAAATTAATCAAGACTTGGTATGAATTAACAGTAGTCTATTTACATTGGCTAACGATTAAACAGATAGTAGGATACAATTATCAATATTGTGTTGGTGTCAAATAAATTCGCTTTGATGGCAACAATAATGTAGCAAGATTTCATTGTTAATTTCTACAATGCTACATGAATAACATAGTACCTTGAAAAAATTCCATACATTATTTCTATACAAATCCAAAAAAGTTTAAAAAGCACTTCTTTGCACTCTGCTAGTACTTTCTTGTCCATGACTACACTTCTGACATTTTGGTAAAAACTAGAATACTTCTTAATTTTTTCACCATTTATTTTTTTTTAATTTTCATCTTTTATAAGTACTGTGTCTAAGTGATATAAATTCCTTCACATGTACCAATTATTACCAACGCTTGTTGTATAAAGAACAAGTAGCATTAAATCAATTGTCTGCGGTCAAGAGGTGTGGAGAATTGGCCAGTCCCTTTTTCCTTTAGAAGCATAGAAACACATTTTAATATTTACGGTGATTTAAAAAATGATGCTTACAGATACAAATACTTCATTTTATTATAATTTTAAATACTGCAGAGAACTATTGTAATCTATGTATACTTATCTGTTCTTCCTTTTGCAGAACTGAAATTTATGTTACTGTAAAGGACTGGAAAAAATTCATAATATAATAAATAAATACAAATAATTTTTAGAATTGATTATAACCGTCTCTTCCAAAAGTAACTTTCTTGTTTTTTTATTAATGTTTAGATTCAATAAAGCTTAAAAATTTTCTACTATAAATATTCTTTTATTTTATTTTTATTTTTTGAGGCAAAAAGCTTTTTAATAAAAATGAAAAGACAGAGCCAAAAACCAAACAACAGAATATATACATTTTTCAGAGGTGGGGAATAAATTTTTAAAAGCTTTTCTGAAAATACTCATATATCGGTTATGCTTAACAAATTTTCTTAAATTTTTTTTCTCTGCTCACCGGGCTGGTCTAGTGGTTAAATCGACATCGCAAATCGACTGATTTTGATGTCGAGAGTTCTAAGGTTCAAATCCTTGTAAAGGTAGTTAAAGTAAAGTTACTTTCATATGAATTTGAATACTAGATCGTGAATACCGTGTTCTTTGGTGGTTGAGTTTCAATTAACCACACTTCTCAGAAGCGGTCGACCTTAGACTGTACAAGACCACTTCATTCACACTCATACGTATCATCCTCATCCTCTGACGTAATACCTTACGGTGGTTCCGAAGGCTAAAGAGAAAAAGAGAGAGAAATAATCTTTCTCTAAAACTAACACCCCTTAAGTATTGGCCCCTTAAGTATAATAACAAACAGGAAATTTTCAAAAACTTTTTCTGCATTTTAGTTCCAGGGTCGATAATTTAAAGAAAATTGAAACATTCAAAATATTTTAACCGAAGGAAGATAGACAAAGAACAAACACATACATTTCAATTTTAAGAGGTGGTAGTTGATTTTCGAAAATTTTAAGAGATAGGGTGGTTATTATTGCATTAATAAAGGAGAGAAGGTTAGATTAAAGAATCTGATCGTTTGATCTCGCCCACCGATTTACTAAACAGATTATCTAATTTTTTTTCATGATAAATAATATTATTTTAAACTCTTAATATTTGGCTGAATTTTTTAGGTTTTGTCGTTGTCATAAATATTATTTCTAAATTTGACAGTTTATAAAAAGTAGGTAAAATGTTCTTATTATTTTAAAACATTATCATTCGACTCACCTTAGATCGACTCATGTTATAAACGTTTCTAATGATGCAGAAAATACAACAACAAAAAAATTGTAAATGAGTTTTTAATCGGTTATGTTGTATCATTTTAACGTATAATTTACCTGGGAAAAAGAAGTTCAATTTCGATTTTGTTGGTAGTGTCCGTCGGATTGTTGGAAGGTACGATATTTTGTGATGCTAGCTCGTAATTATGAATAATGATTTTCTAATTGTTTTGGTTGAATGAATTGTAATACACTCTTTTATTTACTCTATATTTTATTTCTATTATGAGATATTTATAAAAAATATTACTAAAGACCTTCCTAAATTTTTTTTGTAAAAATTTATATCCTTATAATCCTACCTTTGTGTATCACGTATATGTTCGTGTCACATTAGATTTAATTAATTTTGCCTTTGTCGAACTGACCCCTTGTTCATTAAATTCTATCATTTTCTACATAAAAATAATGGTCCCACAAAATTTTATTATAAAAATAAAAATTAAACATTAAAAATGAAGATATTAGGCTTCAATTATTTTTAATTTTGATTACTGGTTGGTTGGATAGTGGGTGTTATGTTACATTACGCGATCAGAATTTTTTATATACTTATTGAAACAGAAACATAACAGGCTGAGGCTCAATAATAATTATTATGATGGTAAATGATTTGATTTTGATTACTATGATTTTCGGTAAATTATGAAAAATATTCATTGAAATTTGATATTTTTTTTCATTTTATCATTCTCCGTTCGTTTCCAAGCATTTTATTGCAGCGTGGTATTATTATCTTGGTGCGTACAATAAGATATACATTTTTTTAAGGCGGTCCGTTTTATTTCTCACTAACTTTTATCTAATAAAATATAAATAAATATAAATTCCAAAAATTACCTTCATCTCAATATCTGATTAGTCGGAAGGTGTTATTAAATTTCCTATCGTGAAAACCAAAGGTTTTTATTTATTTAATTTTTGGTTTTATTAGTCGATTTCAGTTTATCAGTCTTTATCATTTACTAAAGGTTTTATTGGTTAATGTTTCATGTTTATAAAAAGAAATAAACCATTATTCTTAGCCGTACTTGTCAACTTCTTGTACAATGGTAGTAATGGTAAAACGTAAAATAATACGAAGTAAATTAGTTTCTTATGCATTTTTTAATAAAAAACAAAAGGTTATATCTAAGATTTAAAGTATTTAATTAATACAAACCTCAGGTTCTACAGAATGTTTAAAGTAAAATATTTTAGTAATCTTAATACTTGAAATAAAATTTCAATGAAGCATTTCATCTAATCTGGTGGATGCCTAGTTTCAAATTACAAAAAAAATCCCTTTCGACACGCCAGAAGACGGAGATAGATTTCATCGGTACTAAGTAAGGGATAAGAAAGATTCCCACCTTAAAGTTAAGAAAAACTTTAAATTTACTCGATACGACAATGGTTGCATGTGAAAGAAAGTTTATATGTTTAGCATACGACAAATAAGCCCCATCTTACAATTCTAACAGAATTTTGCTCATCTCTTGCCGTAAGGGTTAGTCATATCAAAAATTGTTACAGACTAAAGTTTTAGGTAATGATTAGGAGAATAACGACCATTTTAAACCGATTCGATACTGTGCCTATTAAGGGAGGTATGATTTTTTTGTCCTGGAAACCCAATTTTACCACCACCGGCCAATGATTGGCGATATCAAAAATCTTTACTGAAATAAGTTTTAAGCCCTTATCTAAAGAATAGTAGGAACTTTAAACGAGTTCGATATTTTTCTTAATAAGGAAGTTATATTTTATTGTGGGTCCAACCTGTTTTGAAATTACACTTAATAGTGATAGTTTTTGCACTGTTTTAATAAATTTCATTAGTCCGTTGACGGAGTGGAATCAATCACACGGGTGGTTTAAAGAAAATTGCGCCACATTGCACACATCTAACAGGTCAATGGCTTTTTTATAAAATGTCTTTGGCGAACGAATCGGTTCGAGGGGTTTGTGGCCTGTACGATCACCCGATCTGACTACCCTAGATTACTTTCTAAGGGGAGCAGCGAAATTAGCAGTATATCGCCCCACACCGTGCAGGATTGATGAACTAAAAATTTCATTACGACATATACACGAGCCGACAAGGCGAAGTTCATATTCGTGGAGGACCACAGCCCTGTTATTTTGTTTGGCTATCGCAGAAATTGAGATATAACACAGCAGTACTGTTTGGGCTTGGTCCTACTGAACAAAGTCACATGCTTGTCAATTCGTTCTAAACAAGAAATTTTTCCGTTTAAAATAGGTTACTGTATTTTTGGAACCTGTAATTTCTTTCTAATACGGTAATAACATAATTTAAAATATTAATTTACATTACTGTATTCGTAAATGAAATAAATGTAACGTGCGATTAATTACAATAATTTAATTAAGTAAACGTTTTCACTAAAACGGTATCGTAGTTCAAAGAATTATATTCAAGGCTGATAGTAATGATATGGCCATACATGCCTACCGAATCACAACAAACTGGATATAGCTGCAGAATAAAAAATAAAATAATATTTTTATATTAATTTACTAAATAATTAAACAATCAATATTGCACCAGTTTATTCTGCTGTTTCAGTAAAACTATCTTCTGCGATAGGCCAACAACCCTCGATTTCTGAGCTTGAGTCAGTTTCACTTCCACCAGAACTAATTTCCAATTCGTTTTCACTATCTAATGTCTCATCATCGTCCATTCCTATATTTATAATTATACTTTCACCATCTATTATGGCATCTTCCATTAACGCATCTGTTTTCCAGTAAGAATCCGTTATCTCCTGAACTTTCGACACTGATCTTTTCCAGTTTTCTAAAGTAATTGACGAAATTTCATCTAATGTAACGCGGCTCTCAGTTCTATTAATGACATGCGGTGTCGATTTTTTTTATAACTAGATTCCAAATGAATTCAATCGGCTAAAATTTTGGTGGTAGGGTGGCAATCTAAGAACTAATTTCTTTGTTATTTAGTATTTTGTCTAATCATATTTTGTGGTTCGGGGCAGTGTATTTTGACAATTTCTAAAAGTTATTCTTTTTGTTAGATCTGGGTCGTAGTTAATTTTATTTTTTTGGAGCTATCCTTGAATATCTTTTTTCAGTTATTTAGATGACGGAGTTTTATTTATTTATTTACTTTCTTTTTTTGTTTATTATGATAAGGCGCATTATCTGTGATTAAAATACAATTTATCGGTAGTCCTGGGATATCTTGCTTTACAATATACTTCAATAAATTTTAATTGTTCATCTATTTATGATAATCTTCTGTTTTACCTTTGGAATCGTACATTAAAAAAGCACCATCTATGAATCCCATGTTCCCACCCACATGAGCCACAACTAAACAATCACTGGCCCTACTGTTAACAAAAATATGTCTGGTACATCGTCACTTTTCCAGCATCTTTTTTACCGAATAATGTGTGTGCACCCATGTATGTTAATTTCATTAAGTGTATGACTAGACTCTTTTGATCAGAAGTTACATTTTTTCTCAGATGTCTAAGAAGAAATGTACGTTTTCCGATTACATCATTTCGTTCACACAAAATCAGTCTATACATTTACACTTTCTGAATTGAAATCCCATAGATTTTATAACTTTCTTTAATGTTTCCTTATTAGCGGTAAAATTGAGTTCCTTGCGACAAAATATGTCTAATTTTCGTCACACCTATAGAAATCATCTATTTCTATTTATTATGAGGAGTATATTTCTTTTTATCTTTGGCCTTTGAATTTGAGAATCGCTAGCCTTTGCTTAGTATGCCATTTTCCTGATGTGAATTACTGTAGACCAGCTTAAGTTTAAGCATTCTACAAGCTCGTTCCGTCGCTTTCACAAGTGGCATCCATTTTTTTTTCTTTGTCTATGAACATAATAAGTTTAAAAGCGAGACGACGCGCTTGACTGCCAAGAGGTTTTCTGCGTTCATTTGAAATAACACGACTACTTTTAAGTAAAAACTTTTGCAATTTCCAATTCAAAGAACAGATAATATTTGTTTTTATTAGTAACTAACTGACCCGGCAATGCTTCGCCATTGCTAGATTTGAGTATATATATATATATATATACTCAAATCTATTTGATATTTACATTTAATCTATATATATAAATATATAGATTAAATGAACGCAAATGAAAGTTTGATAAAACATTAAAAAAATGAATATTACGGAACTTCACAAAATTTAACCTTTCTCTTTTTCCTTTCTTCCCATCTTTCCTTTTTTCCGTTTTCCCTTCTTCCCTTTTCCCCTTCCTCTCTTTCACCCTATTTCCTTTTTTACATTTTCTACAAAAATATTTATTTTCACGTTACTAATATATATTATGTATATGAGCCAAATCGGAACATAAATACAATTTTACGACATATCTCGACCCCAGCGCCACCTAGAGGGTCCAAACTAATTCAGAAATCTTCGCAGGCATGCGCACAACAACCAAAGTTTCATTGCAATCGAATGAATGGTATAGGAACGCATAGGGACAAACAAACAAGCATTCATTTTTTATTATATAACCCGTCTACAAATTACGTTATACTTATAACTACACACATATTTTAAACTTTACGCGGTCAGGACTCAGTTTTATTCTACAAGTTAAGTATCTATTTCTTATTATTCTGTCTACTACAAAAATAATAAATGAAGTAAATTAAATTCATGAGATAGAAATTTAGTCTTATTTAAAAAAGTTAGTTGTTAGTTTTATGAGTCTTAACATATTCAGTTAATTATGATCGATCGACTGATCAATCATAATTAACTGAATACAAAATTAAGTATTGATGCAAATGAGTTTTTAAAAATAATAAAATTTATTTTAGTATGATTTCAGACATTTTTTTTTGTACAATTAATTTTTCTATATATTTTACTAATATTCTTTGAATATTAGTTTATTTATTTTCAGTAAACTCCCATTGTTCAGAAACATACGATAGTAATTTATTTTACAGATTATTTCTGTTTTAATGTTTTTTCCACGCTATGAGAGATTAATTTAAATAAATTTTCAGCCACCTGGAAGTTGAATTGCGGAATGGAATTCATTTATTAAGCTTTCAGTACAATACTTTCTCTATCATTACATCTTTATGTAAATTGTATTACCACCAGCTGGAGTTTTTATTATTACTCCGAAATTAATTTAATAAGTTATTTCCTTTATCACTGATATTACGATACATTATATTAATTTCAATATTTATAATGTTACTAATCGACGATTTGTATATGCATAAAAAGAAATCAGCTTAGGAAATATGCTTACGTAATGTATAAAATGTGATTTCCTAAATTTATTTAATTATAAATAACTAGAAATTATTTCTGCATTCCACCCGTAATGATAAATTATTTGTTCCAATCATACTGCCTGATTTTTATATAAACTCAAAACGTCTATTATAATATCCTATGATGTAATGGGTTTTTAAATAAAAACATTACAGATTAGTTCATAAAAATTCTTAATTAAACATTGTTTATACTGTACTATTTAACTCGATAATAATCTATTTCACTGTAAACATATGCTATGCGTTTTAATAGATAGCAGAGCCTAAGGGCTACAGAGCTAAAAGTCTTCAGTAACTTGCACATATACATCGTTATTTTCAATCTGCCATAAACATTTGTGCCTGGAATGAACAGAGATTATCTCTAAGAGTGAATTTTAATTGATTTTGGCGGTGTGTATATATATATATATATATATATAGAAATATATGAGAAAAAAGACTCTTGAAAACTAGTTCATACTAACAAGTTAGTAAAAACCAGCAGTAACTAAGAAGTAGTAAAAAACAAGTTCATTAATGACGCATTATTTTCCTAGAGTATTAGAAAGGGAAGCAAATTAATCTAAGTGTTTTCAGAAATTTGGCTTTCTTTTTTTGTAATTTAAATTACAATTAAATGAGAAACTTAAATCAAATGCAAGTGCTAAAATGTAATACTTAGATATATTTTAATTTATCTAATATACATTTATTAAAAAAATGACTAATTTTACGTTTACGTTAAATATCCGGAAAGAGAAAATATCTTTAAAAAAAATGTAACATGTTTACTGAAGTGCTGTATTAAATTCTTACTTTGAAACAAGCTGTGAAACAAGAAGTATTTCTTACTTTCATCGTTGTGTTCTGCCCTGCTAGTATTACATAATGTTTGTTTTGCATATTAAGAATATAACAAATTAAAATATCTTCTTTTTTCAGGAAGATTTCTTCTTTATAAGTTTTTTTTCTCATTTATTATTTGTTGCATCAACTTAAAATTGAGCCGATTATGCTGCCAAAGAAGCGTGTATTCAACCTCCTTTCACCACCCGAGTTACTACCTTTGATTTTATTAATCGTGTAAAACAATCATTGAGAACAAGGTGGCAAAGCGACTGGGCGACTACCGTCGATAATTAACTCCGCCGGATTAAAAATTTAATGTTGCCATGTGGCTCCTCTTGCAGAAAATCTCGTCGTGAGGAAGTGGTCCTCTGCCGGTTACGGGTAGGACATAATTTTAATTTAATTTTATTATCCGAGAAGGGAGCCTTTTGCACAACACATCGTAATTACGTAAGTTTTATATAGTTTCTTTATTCGATTATTTTAAGTTTTATATTTTACAGACTTCGTCTCCACTATTAGTTTTGAGTTTTATTTTACCTTCTTGACTCTATAATAAATTTTTATTATATGTTAATTATTAATTTTACATCTTATAAGTTTTGTTATTTTGGAGTTGTTTTACCCTTTTATAATTGAAATTCCGAGCGGTGATAACGCCCAGGCGTTTTTCGTCCACAAACAAAGAAAAAAAAATTACTAATTCTAAATCTTTGGCCCGTAAAATTATTATTATTTAACTTTTTTTTTTTTTTTTTAGGTTTTTAGGGGCATCGACTACTTTGATCATAAGCCCCGTCCCACTGCAAAAAAAATAAAATTTATAATTCACAATTTCACATTCTGATAACTTTAGAATCCAAAAAGTTTACCACCTAGGCTTTCCTTTCGGCCATCCTTTCTTGCACCGTTTTTCCATTCTGCAAACGGCCTCAACTTCTGTTGACAGTGTGTCTGAGGCCTCAGACATGGCATCTTCTTCTATTTCTGATGCCAATGACGTTCGCCGGCTTACATCAAGTGATGAAAGCTTCGTTGGTGCTGTTAGCATCGTTGCTATGGAATCTAAACAAGCAAGCGATGCACTTTCCGCGGCTGATGAGTTGGATTCTATCTGTAAGGAAGTGCTGGGTCCAGCTAAAATAGACGCTCTCACCGAAGCTGTTCTTTGAGCTTTTGGAGGCTCCATTGTTGCAGTTTTTATATCATCTGTGTCTGGTGCTTTCTCAATAATGACTTGCACCTCCATTTCGATAGACTCAGATTTTCTTGTCAAAATTTCCTTAGCCTTGTGACTAGATGACGGAGTGATCTTTTCCTCTTTACCAGATAAATCAAGATTTTTATTTATTGCGTCAAGTGGTGGTGTTATGACCTCAGGTTTTGCTAGTTTTTTATGCTGCGCTGGTACGTTTCTTTTATCAACGACGTCAGTCCGGGAATGAGCCTTCTCATGTTTAGTTGGTTCTGTCCAATGAGTCGACTCAATCTTTGCATCAATGATTTTTTCTATCTTTGCTGCAAGACTTGGTGCCATTGTATTAAGCAACTGCACCACGTTAATTTTTGATGAGGAAGGGGAAGCAGCTGCTTCTGCATAAGTGGTTGATGGTCGAGGTGTTCTTTGACTAACAATTTTCTTCGCTTCAGGATAACTAACCTTTTGAAGCGTTTTAACTTCCTGAATGGCCGTTTCCGTTTTTATACTGGGCAGTTCCTTTTTTCCTGGGCAATTATCGTCAATTAATACAGATTGGAGGGTCTTTACATGGATCACCCTCATGTGTTTTCATTCCACATATACAAATTGCCTGCGCTTCACATCTGGCTGCATTGTGTTCGAAACGTTGACACTTGAAACATCGCATAGGCTGCGGAATGAATGCACGTACATCAAGCCGATGTATGCCAGCATGTACCTTTTCAGGAAGGATAGGTTAGACAATGGGATTGTGACATCAATCAGGAAGGTGATTTTCTCTTGCTTCTTTGTCAGAACGATGTCTGGCCTATTATGCTCCACTGTCCTGTCCGTCAGAACAGTACGATCGTAGTACAGTTTATACCAACCGTCCTCTAATACAGACTGAGAAGCATACTTAAAATACGGGACTGAAACGGCAAGGAGACCTAGGTCCAAAGCGAGCCTAGGTCCAAAACGACATGTTCGATGGACTCGTTGGTCGATCCACAAAGACGGCACAGATCAATGGTTAAAGCAGGATCCTTAACGACATGCTTTCTGTAGCTGAGTGTGCTGATGACCCTATCCTATATAGCAAATACAAGACCCTCCGTCTCAGCAAAACTCGGCATACTCCAGCCAGGCCACAGACTCATCTCGATCAACTGCTTCATCCATAAGCGCCGCATAGTACCTCCCATGCAATTCCCTCGAACGCCACCTATCCATTACACTGATCTCGGAGAAGATATCCTCAAGGGCTTGGAATTTCTCATCACTGAGGCGTAATGGGGTTAGACTATTGTCACTTTTTACTATAACCCCGTGGAGCAAGCTGGACTGGCTCTTCTCTAGGAAGCATTTCCGGAGATTCAGCAGCTGTTTTGCATGAACCTCCCGCAGATCCACAACGCCTCTTCCTCCTCTATTCCTGGGCAGGTGAAACCGCTCGATGAAGCTGTGCTGGTAATGGGAGCGGTGTCGCGTGAACGATATACGCATCATTCTATTAAGCCCTTCAAGGGCTGTCCGCGTCCAATTTATCACGCCAAAGCTATAGGAAATCAACGGAACAGCAAATATGTTAATGGCCTTAACCTTATTAGAACCACTCAACTTGGAACTCATGACTGCTCTTACTCTACTCTTGAAGCCAGATGTAAGGGCCTCTTTCGCTCGACAATGGCTAATTCCGATATCCTGCAGGAAACCAAGGATATACCAATATGTCTCACCACGCTGCATTGCATTCATGAGTGCAGGAGCATCCATCCGCGGCACTTCACACGCCTCAATCTGCGACCAATTTCCTCTCTTCATGGCATTGACCCTACACTTTTCAAAACCAAAACTCATGCATATGTCGACACTGAACCTCTCGATTAACTTGACAAGAATCCGGACCCCTTTTTCAGTGTCAGAGATAAGCTTAATATCATCCATATACATGAGGTGGCTAAAACTGTACTGCCCAAGAGCAAAACCCTTCTTGGACTTCTGTAAGATGGAAGACAGAGGGTTCAACGCTAAGCATAACCATAGAGCGCTCAAGGAATCGCCCTGAAAAACGCCTCGGTTGATCTGTGTTACTCCGACCTTAAGGGAGTTCTTATCTGGAATAGTCAACAAAAGAATTGTGAACCACTTACCCATAACGACACTTAGGCACTCAACGACAACGGGATCGACTTGGTACAGACGAAAGACCTCTATCATCCAGGAGTGCGGAACCGAATCAAAGGCCTTCCTGTAGTCTATATAGGCTGCCCCAACTCTTCTTTGCCGTTACAGAGATAACGCTATCAATCACTAGCTGCTCTTTGCAGCCCCTAATACCCGGACGACACCATTTCTGCTCCTCAGCCAAGATCTGATGTCTCTCAAAATGCTTATTGATTTTGGCAGTGAGGACAGAAGTAAAAATCTTATATATTGTAGGGAGACAGGTAATAGGTCTGTACTTGTTCGGGTCTTCCGTCGCAGTAGAAGATTTCGGGATCAGATAGGTTATCCCCTGAGGTCGGCATTAGACTTGCATATCGTAAGATGGCAGAGTAAAATTCTGCAAGACGCTTGTGAACAGAAGAAAAGTGCTTGTACCAAAAATTATGCACTCCCATCAATCCCAGGCGCTTTCCAATTATGGGTTTTCTTAACCGCCTCCTGTACATTTTCTAGAGTGATTAAATGATCTACCATTGACTGTACTCTATCAACTCGTTTTCGTTCCTCACGGATCCACGTTATCCCACTGTTACGCTGTGAGGAACACGACCAAATCGGGCCCCAGTAACCCAAGACCTCCTCACTAGTAGGGGACGCGTTCGCCTGAGGTTGTTGCTTAGGTGAAACCTGCAACTGCTTATACAGCTCCTTTTGATTGGTACGGAAGTGAGTTTGTTCCCGGCGCATGTTACTCTGCCGATACCGCCGTAGCCGACATGCAGTACCATCAATCGTTGCTTTAGCAAATCCAGGATTTCATGCCCGGTGGTGTTTTCCGGGTTCTCATACTCTCGGATTATCGACTCCGCCGCCGATCGGATCCTTCCACTGGGGTTAGCAGATGTTAAGAAACTGGACAAACGACCAATCTATTTCCTCAGCTTATCGACTCTCCTACACAGCCTCTCCTCCCAAGGTGGTCGCTGGGGTCTCTTACGCATTGCAGTAGCGACGATTCACTGGCAATTCGCTTTGACTGCCGTGATCACACCGATGTACACCAACTCATGGAGCTCAGTTATGGAGGGTACTAATCTCACTTTTTCTTAAAGAATCTCATTAATAAATCCCACTATGTTTCTCGTGCCGCGATTAACCCTCAGCTTTGGTATACGCTGTCTGGCCGACGGATCCATACCACCATACAGCATCTCATTCTCTGCAAACTGATTGGAGAGGGGATTGTCGGCTCTTATCGCTTCTTCTACAGCACTTGTATCTGAAGATGGGCTGGACAACAACCCTAACTCCCTAGAAACATCAGCAACAACAATAATAATAATAATAATACTAATAATAATATTATTATTATTATCTTAAATTTATTAAAATGTAACATTAAAATAAAGAAAAAATGAGCTATTGTATTTTCATGTTTGTATTCTACTATACAATTTAATATTACTATTATTATTAACTTTTTTTATTATTTTATTGAAAGATAAATTTTGTAGTGAAAAATATCATTTTCGAAAGTCATGTAATGTGAAACCCACTTTATCAGGTGTATTAGAAGCTGTATGGAATGTGAGGAGGTTTCCGGTTGCATTTTTCATTGATACGATTACACTGAAATGCACTTAACATGAAAAATTGTAAATTACTAAGTTTCTTGAAGTAATACGATTTGAAGTAAATTAAAACTGCTCGAATTTAATAGCAAATAACAATAAAATGTGACAAAAGTCATTTGCATTTGAATCTTCATGTTCTGAAAATGTTTTGAATCGTATGGTTACCACAACACGAATATTACAATAATACAATAACTTATTATTCCATGACTTGACATTTAGACTGTTTAAATGTAATTAGCTAATGCATATTTTGATTATTCAGGTGTATATATTTGTCTTTACTTTAATTTATTTAAACTTAATTTATAACAAATTGTATTACATGTTTATGAAATATAATTTCGTTTTTTAGTCAGCTTTTTTTACCTAAATATTAGAAAATATCTATGTTGCAACAACTATAGTGTTAGTTAACACTTCTGATTTGTGGTGTTCCATATTTCTTATTCGTATTGGTATATACAGAGTGGTCCAAAAGTAACAGTACAGCCTATTATTTCAGAATTTATAAAGAAAACGAAACATTTGAATATACCAACATAAATTAGGTATGAGGGCCCATCTTTGGGGCACAACACAATAATGGCCGGCATTTTAAATCACCATCCATTTATTTAAATAGAAAAGGGGTCATATGACGTATCAAAACAGATTGAAATTTTACCAGGAATAATTCATTTCGTCAATCATATTTTACATAACTGTTTAAGTGTAGGAGTTATTAGCATCCAAAAGATTGAAACTATTATTCTTTTGCAGGTGACTTTGACGAAGATGGCTTTGACGAAGGAAGAGTTAATTGAGGTGTTCCTGATGTCTGGTGAACGAAGCAGTCGAGTCGTTGCAGCAGATTTCAACAGGCGCCACCCAGAGAGACCACCGACTTTGCGTAAAACACTGTTGCACATCTCATATCCAGTCTACGTAATTGAAAATCCTGCAAAAACTTTCTGAGGATAACCCAGACAGACGTGTCGAGTTCTGTACGTAGGCATTACGTCAATATCAGAACAACCCTATATTCTCACAGAGTATCCTATTTAGTGACAAGGCAATATTTTATGTCAGTGGCGAGGTGAACCAACAGAATCACCGATATTGGTGATGAAAATCCCCACTGGATTGACCCATCCAATGTTGTTGGAGATCTTAAAATTATGGTGTGGGATGTGGGGAACCCGTGTTTAGGACCAATCTTCATCAATGATTGACCCTTAATTCCGAGCGGTACTTGGATATTCTGTGAGACACTGTCTTTCCTTTCCTTTTAGATGAATATGGAACATTCCCCATTCCCTTTGTTTTTTCAGCAAGATGGTGCTCCGCCAGACTTTGAGCTAAATGTTCATCAATGGCTCGATGTCAAGTTGCCTGTGCAATAGATTGGTCGGTGTGGCCCAATAGAATGGTCACCAAGATCACCCAACCTTACATCTATGGAGTTTTATTTGTGAGGGGCACTTGAAGCAACTTGTTTACGCAGAGAAGATTTGTGATTTTCCCACGAAAATCCCACTAGAAGTACTTCTACGAGTTTCTGCTGGCTGGATTAAGCGACTGGAGTTATGCATTCAAAAAAACGGTCGACATATTGAAGACATCATGTAGCCCTCCAGTTTCAATTTTGGATGCCAATAACTCCTACATCGTAACAGTTATGTGAAATATGATTGCAGAAATGAATTCATGGTAAATTTCAATCTGTTATCATACGTCACATGACCCCCTTCGCATTTAAATAAATGGATTGCAATCAAAATGGCGGCCATTGTTGTTTATGCCCCAAAGATGGGCCCTCATACCTAATTTACGTTGGTGTATCCAAATGTTTCACTTTCTTTACAACTTCTGAAATAATAGCCTGTACTGCGACTTTTGGACCAAACTGTATATATGTTATATTACTGAGAATAGCCTGAGAATAGATGAAGCATTACATTCCATAAGCCACGTGGGTTTCCTATCGCTAGATTCTAGGAAAGCCACCGTGAGCAAGAATGTAATGCAGTTGCAAACTCTGTTTCTTTATGTTAATCGTAACAATAATTAGTTAGTCACTCGCTTCGTTACAATGAACATGAAACTTAAAAGTCCATGTACGGCAATCATTCGATGAAGATCATTGTCTTATTATTGTAAAGTTACTACATTATATAATTAGTATTTGCGTGTATATCAAAGAGAATTGTATAATATTAAGTGTTTATTAAAAATAAAGATTATTTTTAAAAGCACATCATCGTTGTGTTTTAACGTAACTGATGCAGTCGGTAGGATACCTTGAGGACGGTTAGCGATTATAATCGAACTTTGGTTTTCAAAGCATTAAAAAGGAAAACTAAATAAATAGACATCTCGGGAAATTAATGTACATAATTTCTTCGATCATCGAATCGTTTAAGAGGTGCAACAGACCACGAAAATAAGAGTATTTTATTCAACGAAGTCCACATCGAAGACAACAATCGGCAGAGTACCGGGGACTACCTGATCGATTCAATCTTCAATCTTCAGCAACGTAGAAGAGAGATCACCTCTACAAGCTGTTCCAATCGGCAGAATTAGTGAATATAATTCTGATCGCCCATCACCAAAGGCACGACCAATCGTCGAAGGCTACGGTAGACTACGAAGGCAACAAACTAAGAAGGCAACTCTATGTCAGCAACTCAATCAATCAACATAGGCAAGCCAGTCAACATGTATAAAATGATAAAAGTAGTACTGTGAGTAAGGATAATATTTAAATAGTATATAAGAAATATTCTGGTAATCTTTGTGAAATATATAAATTTTGTGTGCAAAGTATAATTAAGATTAAGATTTCAAATGGCTACACCAATGTTAGAAAAAAAATGATTTAAACACAGTCCCTGATTTTTTTAAAAATAATTATTTAACTAGGAGGAATTTCTGAAGCGGTATTCCAATATATATGCTATTAAAATAAAATTATATATAATTAATTGCACAAGTATATATTAAAACGGTCCAAAAACAAAGTAAAATGAAAAATAAATATAATAAAGAAATTACGTCGATTAATGAAGAAAGAAAAACAGTATAGATTGAAGGAAAACATTATAATACGAATAAAATTCGTCTACCAAATGTAAAACGTCCTAGAATAATTAAGAAAATTCGGCGAGAAAACCAGTCTTCCAGAACAGAAACTAACTCTTAAATCCTGTCCCTGGTTCTTCCCATTCTTAGAGCAGAATTTATGTCATATTTTATATGTTGTTATTAGTTGAATGAGTGTTTATAATATAAAATCTGAACAATATTTCTGCGATTGTATTAAAAAAATTTATACGAACATGTATTAAAGTGTTTTAAGTAGCAATGAATTGTATAACATTAATAACGAGAAATTATATAACAGACGTTAGTAATAAGTGAAAATAAGAAATAATATTGTTAAGCAAAATGGTAAAGTTGCAAGATAATAATAAATAATGAAATTAATATTAAAATAAAAGTGATGATAATGAAATAATTAATAATAAATAGTTATGAAATAATTAATTACACATTTTAGTAAAACGATATATATAATGTCGCGGTGCCGCGGCTCGATCAGTTAATTGAGAGGTTGATAATTTAGAATGTTTATATAATTACAGTTTATTGGTTTAAAATGTTCATAATTACAACCAGAGAAAATAATAATAAGTGAAAATTAATAAACATAAATATTAATACAGTAATTTACAATCACAATAATTATCAGGATAATAGTAGTAAACGATAATAATATTATATGTCAATAATAACAAATCAGATAATACATAATATGGCACATGACATAATAGATAACATAATCAAAACAATAAATATGACATAAAAACAGAGCGTAAACAATAAAGAATAACAATCAAGATATTACACATCATATTACACATGTCATTAGTAAATAATAAATACAGATTACAGATAAGAGTTAAAAATAAATAATCGCTCGAAATTTATTGCAGGTAGATAAATAGAAACGTAGAATTCAGATCCATTAATAAAAGAAAGTCTTAACCTTATCCTTTTTTCCTTGGTTAGTCTTAACCCTTTTTAGCCACTAGTCATGTATTAAAAAACAATCGCATAGTGTTCACTTGCAAATACCTTTACTATCTTCCCTAACAGTATATGAATGAAGTTAATTGCATTATTTCTTTCACTTATACAGTTATAGTTTTACTGTAACTCACCATTAGAATTTCTTGTTTACTGGAATTACTTGTGGCGTCATCTTACTCGTATCAAACTGGATTCAAGACTCTCCTCGCTGGACTGACATCTCGCACTCTCGTCTCGCAGACTCACACTTGTGATTCTCCTTGCCGGACCATCGTCGTAACGTTTCGCTGGACTGGTTCGCAAACTCCGCCGAACCCACACGACTCACAGCCTCTCCTCGCTGATTCATTGCAGTACGACCCTTGCGGGATTGTCGTGGTAACGCCTCGCAGACTGGTTCTAATAGAACTTTGCTGAACCCACACAACTCGCAGCCTCTCCTCGCTGGACTGACATAGTAACGTCTCGCAGAACAGAACTGACTTTTAGCTGGTCTTCTAGAGCTACTTATACTTCTAGCCTCTTTACCTACCGGACAGGACCCAACTCGTAGCATGAGAACAGTCGACCCAGTGCCGGATTTACCTTGGACGAGGCCCCAAGCAAATCGATATTTTTTAGGCCCCCCTCCACCCCATGACGCCCCCGGGAAGTTCCAATTGCTTATTATCCTACAAAATTTCATTTGATAAACATATAGGTTATGATAACAGAAATAATCAGACACAACCTGATACATTTTTTAATGAATTTTATTGACCTTAATTTTTCGTTTGAATTTTTAAATAGTATGATTCGAATACATACCTTGTATCTTTGACTCAAGCAACGAAACAAGATGCTTCAAGAATCTCTGCCGGTTTAGACAAAGACGAACAAAACGTTTGACCAAGGCGCCATCTTTTTGTTACATATGGAAATGACGCGCGGGAAAAAATTGTTTGCATGACAAACCAGTTTTAAAATATACTGTCATTATAATCTATGCTATAAATATAAATGAAGCTTTTACATAATTGAAGATAGAAATTACAATTATACATAAGTTATAAAAGTAATACATAAAGTATTATAAATGTATTCTTTATTTTTTGTTAATTTTACTTTTATTTTTCAAAATTTTTTACTTCGAGGCCCCTGTCAAAGTGTGCCCTAAGCAGCTGCTTGTTTTGCTTTATGGTAAATCCATCACTGAGTCGACCGAGGTTTGTTCCCATGAATTTCAAACCTGGTCCCTTCCCACAGTACAACAAATGTTCATTGTGTGACAGCGGGCGTATAACAAAGGACGATTATAAAACGGTCTTATGCTTCACAAAAAAGGGTTCTCCTTTTTGTCGCTTTCTGGATTCCCCCTAATTATTATACTTCATGTTACTTTCATGATAATTGGAAAAAATTCGATACTCAGGCCCGTTATACCGGTCTTGTTACAATAATAAAATTTGTTTTAATACAAATGATTTAATAATATGAGGATATATGATGATTATATATATATATATATATATATATATATATATATATATATATATATATATATATATATATGAGTCATTTAAAATATTTTACAATAAAAATAAGATTTATTAAAATAATGATGTTTTAAAATAAGATGTATTATATATATTTATAAAGAAATATTAAAATGTAGGCAAATTGTTAATAAATAATTGTATTTAGGCTTATTGTGTTATATTATGTAGGCTAACTTAGGAAGTTATTTTTAAACTTGGTTATTTGTTACGGGATTTAGTTTTTTTTTAATTTAAACACTTAAAAATGTCAAAGAATAAATCAGTATTCTTTAATAATGGCCACTAAGTAACAATTCTTTCTTAAAGAAATTTCAAAAATCTTTTACAAATGAAAAGCGTTTATGAGCAAAGCAATATTTCTCTTATGAGATAAAATTTTATTTTCTAATATAAAATTAAAATAGGCTTAAAGTTTTATACGTCGAGTAGAAGTTTCTTATTAGAAATATTGTTCATGATGCAGAGAAACAACAATAGAAAAAGAGAAGAGAAAGCGTTCGACACATTTATAGATACTGCCTAACCACACAACTCCAAATATTAGAAAAGTTGAAAACAATATTTGTTTTTCGTATTTTCCAACCGTATCCCTTTTCCAGATTGCTATCAATTAAAACAATGTACGGATTATTTTATCCTTATTATTAAATCATAATTTAAATTTTATTTGAGAAAATATAATGAATAATGTAAATTAGATTAGGAATATTAAAGTAGATATAAAATTCGAAAGAAAATGTTATTATTATTTCACGAAGGAGCGAAGTAGTATTTTCTTTCGAACAAAATGAATCGTTATCTTTTCGTCAATTTTACCTTTGTGAACACTAAAAAAGCAAATATCGGGACCGTATATATTTTTAAGGTCTTCTTCCGCAATCGTAATACTAATTCAAATTTCAAGCGAAATTGATGTAATTATTTTAAATCTAGTTCTTCAATAGTGCTTAAAGTAAAGTAAATTAGTGAAAAATCTATGGAAAAATTGGAATAAGAATTAATAATTAATAGTGAATTATTCATTTATAAATAGAAAATTTAATAAAAAACTGAATTTTCGGTAGTCTTTATGATAGTTCTTTATACTTAATTTTTTTTATGAATCTTATCTTACATATTAGGTATGTTATTTTATAGATAAATTATAAAGACTTAAAATCGAGTGTACATTTTAAAACTTAAAGAAGTTGTAAATAAAACAACCACTTAATTAATCTAAGTTTATTGTAGATATCTATCAGATATCACTTCAAAATCTTTTAATTTTAACTTTTCTAGTAAAATAAGTGATTACAGAGTTAAAAATCAATATTTATTTTAGGAAAATCAACATTTAGTATGTTACAGATTTTTTTAAAGTAACAATTTTCAAATTAAACTTGTAACTGAAAACGAAGTTGTCATCCATCTGATATCACGAATAGTATTAAATACATTTTATTTTACATTCTGCTTTAGAGTTGAAGGTAAGGGATTCAATTTACCAGTAAATTCACCTTTAAATTAAGAGTACAAAATTTAATTTATTTGTAGAATTTACTGTTATTTTGGGACTCTGCTTTTTATAAATTCTACTCTTCCATTAAATGTGTTTAACGACAGCGACTGTGAATCAAATTTAAAGCTTTTCCCTACATAGAAGTATCCAAACAAAAAAAAAAAAAAAATAATAATAATTAACTTGGGAATACAAAATAGTTTGTATGTTGTTAATTAATGACCGTCAATATCTTTAAGTTATATTTAAGGATCCGGCCTCCGTGGCACGAGTGGTAGCGTCTCAGCCTTTCATCCGGTGTCCCGGGTTCGAATCCCAGGCATGTCATTTTCACACACACTATAAATCATTCATCTCATCCTCCCGATCCGTCGACTCAAATATTCAATTGCGCTGCAAAAATATTTCCCAACTCGCTCCGATGGTCTTGAAAAACACACTGCTCGACTGTGCCCATCTTTCATCACCTAAGGAACCGATCGGCAGACAATGGAGGTCACTTCACGGTAATCAAACAATGAGTTAATTATTAGGGCGTAATCAGTACGACCAAGGTCAATTTTGGAACCACCGCTGTCCCGGGACAGGTCTCGAGTAATAACTGTATAACAAGGACTTCTCTCTCCGTCAATTTACCCTAACGAGCCAGGTCCCCATCCATGGTGCTTTACGAAATACTGGAGTGTGATTTGGGTGGTCGACCACATCCGCCAGATCAATTATCCAAGCAAATATAGTACCTTCTTCTACCCTAGTGGTGCCCTCCTCCAGGACTGAAGGTTGGAAAATATCCTCAGGCCAGCCCCAAAGGACCAGTCTCTCAAGGTCTTCGTCATCAACACTATCGTCATCACCAATCATTCAGCGGAGCTCTGCACCTAACCAGGACGCGATCCGGTCAAGACCCATGGCTGGAGTCTGCGAATCTATATTCATGACAATGAAATATGTCTGATGGCCTCTTCAACCGTACTGGCCTAGCTGATTGTCCCTCCAGAGGTTCTACAATTATTTCATCAAGAACATCTTGAAACATCATACGAACAGAGACATCCATACTTTCGGAGGACTTCTTGATTTCTACTTTTTTGTTAGTATGTTGCCGCACAAGCGATCTTAACTTCCTAACGCGGTTAAACAAAAAAGTCAAGTTATTCATAAAACATCTCTTCCGAAGTTTAAGGCTCTTTGCACAACTTACACTCCTCTTCCCATCCGTCTCCCCCTACTCCATGCGGGAGACGTCCTGGAAAGATCCACAGTTCTCCAGTGTTTTTCTGAGGAGTGCAAGGAACCCCTACCACCAGCCTTGGACTTCTTTGTTTCCTCAGCAACCGGTGGAGAGAGTTGCAATCTCCATTTCCCAAATGTCTTCGGAATTCCCTGCCCCACTTCCACATCACTGTCAGACCTTACTGGAAGAGGCGGGAAGTCTCCTCAAGACCGCTACCAGCTGCAAAACCCGCAGTGGCTAAAACCGGAGAAGCGGCAAGCTGTCCTCGCCGACGTGTATTTCTTCTTGGTATCTCTGCGTCTTTCCATCAGTTGCTCATCACGCCGAAATTCCGCCATCTCCATTCCCGCCGCACTATCGGTCCCGCTGCTGTCCGAGGGGACCCCACGCACTAAAACCCGAGAAGACCCCCATCCTTCCGGACTGTCTTCCCGCAGCAAGAGTAAAATTCCCTCCAGCAGGAGAGGATGCGACCCCGGACCAATCTGGTTCGGTCATTGTCCAGCAACAACAAAAAGTAAATTAAAGAAAAGTAATCTAAAATGAAACAAAACTAACAAACGAATTTAATCAAACTGAATAAATTAATAGCAACATCTGTGTAACAAAGAAAACAGTCCTTGGTTACCGTAGAGGAACACCAGAACATAAAATGTAAAACAAACAAAAACCAAACAAAACGACTAACAGTAACATAAAACAATAAAAGTAACTCAAAAAAGAAAAAAGAAGCCATCTAAACTTCTTCTTCTTCTTCTTCCATCACGATATAGGCGATTCACCTGTTCCGGTTTCAAAGGTTACTAGCGTTTTCTTGGCCTTTCCACACTTCTTTTGCCATTCGGTCGATAGTGTATTATTTCTTTTTGAATCTTCTGTCTACCATCTTATTAACATGGTTCTTCCACTCTCCCTGTTCTCTACTATTGTGTCGCACAATCTTCGTTTCTAAAACGATCATGTCTAGTGCACCCCTTTACCGAACGTTGGTATCTCATTTCCGCTGCCTGAATTTCACTGAGCTATCTCTTTGATAGGAACCAACCTTCAGAGCCATACAACAGAGTAGAAACAGCTATCACCTGATAAAACTTCATTTCAGCTCATTCAGCACCTTCCTGTGCAGTGTTCTCCATATTGTTCTACAAATGGCTTGGAATCTAGAGCTCTTCTTATCGCAATCTCTATCGTTTTCGTAAGTAACATCATAGCCTAGGAAATTAAAATGAGACACCTGTTCAAGAATCTTATCTCCTAGAATGATTTTTTATCCAACAGGAAACATACGCAGAAATGCCATGACTTTTGACTTTGTCAGGGATATCTTAATATTATATTGACAGCTTAAACCATTCAGATAGAACACAGCCCTCTGCAAATCATCTTCCTTTGTTTGAAGGATTACCTGATCATCCGCAAATAAGATGTTATCGATGGATACATCAGGGTTTATTTGTATTCCTTGGCTTATTGCACTTTTCCATTCTCTACACATTTCATCTATATATATATATATATATATATATATATTAAACAGAGAGGGAGAAAGAGGACAACCCTGCCGTACTCCCCTATTTATCACAACCTCTTCAGTCATCCTTTCATCATAAACGTTTACTATTGATGTCTTTGGATACATACTTTAATCACATTAATTAAATGTTGTGGAATCCATCTTTTCATCATAATGTACCATAATTTACTTCTGAGTACCCTATTGAAGGCTTTCTCATGGTCTACAAAATTGAGATGTGTCTCCAAATTAAACTCTACTCATTTTACAATGATCTGTTGAAGAGAAAAAACACCATCTATGCACGACTGGCCTCTCCGAAATGCCACCCGGTCCTCCATTAAAACTACCTCTAAAATGCTTTGTAGTCTATAATTGACAATACTGCTATATAACTTATAGCAGGTGCATAACAAACTTATCCTGTGTAATTCTTCACCAAACTTCTATCCCACCTCTTAAAAAGGGACATCACTTTGGCTATCTTCCACTCCTTAGGGATTTTTAAACTCATCCAGCAATCCAACACATATTAAGTAAGTGTAAGAGGCGCAGCTTAAATAATGAGCCTCCACAATTCAAGAGCTCAGAGTTAATATCATCTACTCCTACTGCCTTTCTGTTTTTTGTTGTTTTCAAAGAATTTTCCAATTCTTTCATTTCTATCAAATCAATAACAAATCTTTTTTCAGTAGGTTCTGAGTTTTCTATTATAGATCCCTCGTACCACAAGTCTTTGTAATATTCTATCCATTCTTTCTTACTAATAATATCCAGTATCGCTGTATCTTTCTTTGAGCTGTTTAAATGTTTTATGAGTTTATAACCAATTGTTTGTCTACCATGTACATCCTTCTCCACCATACACATAAACCTGTCCCACGATTTCTGATGAGATCTTCTCACTATGATTTTAGCATAATTCCTTTAATTCTATACTGTTCTCATGTGCTGTCTGAATGATGCTGTATCATAGCTTTATATGCCTTCCTTTTATCTCCTATTGCTTCTTGTATCTCCCACAACTTCACATCCTTCCTATGTCTAATTTTTTTTGGTTTTCCCTACTGTTAGGTAGGCTATCTCCCTCACTGCATTCCTTAAATTTTTTCATTTTTCATCTACATCCATTGCTGAGATTTCAACAAGCAGTTATATCAACCTTTGCTCATACATAAAACAAATACTTTCTCCCTGGAGCAAATATACTTTAATGAACTCATCTGGCATATCTCTCCTCACTGCTAATCTTCTCCTTCACCTTACTAATAGCTCTATCTCAAAAACAACCTGGTAATGATCATTCTTAATATCACTTTCTCTATACACTCTAGTGTTACATACCTGAGGAGCTATTTCCTTATTTGCAAAGACATAATCAATTAAGGACCTATAGACACTTGCATACGCATGTATTTATGTATATCTTTTTTTCTAAAAAAATGTATTAGTAATCTTCAGCTCAATGTATGTTGTAAAAACTTTTAGCTGTTTCCCATTTTCATTCAAGCAAAGCTCACCAAATCATCCTAAGAGATTTGGAACTGGTTGATTACCTTCTCTAGCATTCAGGTCTCCCACTATTATCAAAAACTCCAAATGATATTTATTCACGTGAATTTGGAGGTGTTCATAAAATTCTTCCAGTTCCTCCTTCTTCCTCTCGTCAGGCACATATATGTCAATTACTATCAGGTAACCTTGATCTATTTTTAAGTGTATAGTGATTATCCTTTCATTAATAAAGGTAAAACTTTGAATATGTTTCTTCCACTTCACATCCACAAGCACTGCAACACCACAACAAGCTCTTTTCCCTTGTTCTACACCACTATATATCAATATACAACCCTCAAGATCCTTTGTGCCCTTGAGCTCTTCTTTGTTACTGTCACAACTGCAATGTTCACTTTGTGTTCACTCAATTGATGAACCAATTCCACTTCTTTGTTATTCAAACCTCTAACATTCCACGTCCCCAAAATAAGTCTGTCCTTTAATCCAAAACCTTTATTAATTTTGTGGTCGATTTTTGTTTATCCATAATTCTGTCCAGTTTATTTTCCTTTTGAAACTTGTGAGTAATTCTTAATTCCCCTAAAGGTGCTGCCAACGCCTTGTAGAGTAGTCCAGTGATGGGGCTGCCATCTTGGAACCTCTGAACTTGCTCTGGAATTAAAATTTTGGAGTCCCACCTCCTAGACTCTTCCACCTTCACCGCAGTTGGAAATTTCTCCCCAACCACCCTCAAAGCCGTTGACCATTGGAAACTTATTTCAAAGGAGTAAGAAGAAAGATCGGGAAAAGGTGTAGGAAACCTGCTCACTACACTAGTGTGGTGGGGAGAACTGCCAAGGTTGATGGGAAAACCCATTTACTCCCTTAAAATCTACCCAGGGTGGGACTGTCCCGGCAGAAGTAGTTTTTGTTTCACGGTGACTATTTTATTTCGCCACTACCCCCTGGCGCAAATCTTATAGAGTCAGTGAGCATCCCATATTCCCACAGGACGGGCCCGATGGAGGTAACTGCTAACTCCCCGCACGGGAACAACTAACAATTACACGGGAACAACTAAACTGTAATACAAAACCGTAAGGAAAACTGCAGAAATACGAAGCGGGAGAATACACGTCCGAACGCATTGAGAGCTTACATAACCTAAGACATCTATTTTTTTCTTGTTTAACCTCCGGAACCACCATTAGCTATTGCTTCAGAGGATGAGATGAATAATTTATAGCGTGTGTGAAAAATGCCATGCCTGTCCAGGATTCGAAGCCGTGACCCTCGGATGAAAGGCCGAAACACTACCACTCGCACCACAAAGGCCGGCAATATTTCATTACTTGGAAAGTAATATCATAACTAAAACAAAAATTTTATTCTTTCCCTAATAGTAAATAAAACAGAAATTTAGGTAAAAAAAATATGGTCCTCTTCTACTATAAATTAAGTATAGTTTAACATAAAAATTTAATGTAACTACAGTATTCATATGTATATAAGTTCATTTACAATGATAGAATAGGAACATTAAAAGATTATTTTTGTAGTTTTTTTAATAAATAATTCATAAGAATATTTATCTAGAAAGGAAAGTGAAAAAAGTGAACTGAAGGATGTTATGTTGAAACTTGTTTATTTATTTGTTAAGGGGTTAAGATTATTTAAAAACTAAGAAAATATAAAAAAATTATTGTATTATTTTTGTTCAGTATGTAAATTGCAGCCTATGTTTCTGAAATGTTTAATACACTTTGCACCGTTGTTAAATAATAAAGGGATTTTCTTTGCTTAAAAGATACTGTGAAGGGATTGGATATTGTAAAATTGCTTAGTTATAAATTTTCAATTACCTGTAACACATTATTTATACAATATTAACAATAATATATCTCTACTTTTTGTAAATATTTTGAATTAAATCAAATTTGAGCAGAACATAGGGAAGTACAAGACAGATTGGATGATTTTGTTTTTTTTTATACGAGTATATAAAAACACGTGTTAGGATTACGATGCTACTGTATCTCCAGAAAGTTCTACCACCATTTAACCTGTAATGCGTTAGGAGCAAGCAAGATCGAATTAATGGAGTTAATATGTTATTACATGTTGAGTCAGGTTGAATACAAAGTATATTATTAAAAATTAGTCTTATGTTCCCGAAAGACGGTGCAAGTTGTTTTTTTGTAACAAGGATTACTAAAATGCGAATTAAAATCTAAACACTGTTTAATCTTGGATCGTCGTCATTGTTGATGTACTATTACTGTAAAACAAATTTTTGTTGGTTAATAGCTTATTTTAATAGCTAATTGGTCTTTGTATTGCATAGTTTATACAAATTTGATGTTATATTTTTATGCAGCATATTATGATTCATTCCAATAATTAAAATAAATACAAATATAGAGTACATTCTGCATTTTTTGAATATAATTATGTGAAAATTTCTCACTCAAATATAAGTATCAAGCAAAACAAATTAACTATTTTCCCTTCGTCCTCCAGTAACGTAAATGAAAGCAAAAGATTTCGGGACTACTGGTGAGTAGCTTAAACACATTTAGTACATTAAATGATGTGTATAATTGGAATAATATTAATTAGTAAAAGGAATCATTATTTTAAAATAAAATACTACTCGACATGCACTGTATTCTAATAGTGACCAGATTTTTTATGAATAATTCCTTGCATATGTCAGCACACTAATAGTTTAGTGTAGTTTTTGGTTTTAGTACGCTCATTGCACCTTATCGTCTATAACAGAAAAGAAAAAACTAATTACGAGGTTAAAGCTATCTTTTATCCATAATTTTATGAATAAATAACGTATTTCATTTAAAAATAGTAAATTTATCTTCTTCATTTATTTTACAATCGTAGAAAGAGAATAGTCAAGGAAATTAATAAATGCTTGAAAAGTCAAGTTTAGATGACTGTGAAACCATGAAATGTTTTATAAACTATCACTGATTGTCCATGAATTTAAACTAAATAGTTTTACTTCGTATCATTTTCCATAAGCTTCCTTTAATCGGTTTATGAACATTTTCCTTCTTCTCCTCTGGCAATATTAAATACAAGCTTAAAAATATAATTCTAACACCAAGTGAATTAAGAGAATTCTAACTGCTTTCTATTCTCTTCTTTTACATTGTGAATAACTTGAGTAAGGCACTGAATAGAAGTGTGAAAGTTGGTGATAATATGAATAAAATGAGTTGTATGCTGGTAGTGTAGTTTATGTGGCATCCATTCTTAATTTGTTGCAGATTATAATCGGATTAATACATTTAATTGCATATTACAATAGATTGAATTTTATCATCAATCTTTTTTTACTCTTTTTTCGATATTTTCTCCTTGGAGGCGAACCTGCTTTGAATATGAACAGAATTCCAAAGGGAAAATCAAGGGAATTCACCCCTGTATTTCTTCCGTCATATTTATGCGGATAATTCTAACCAACATATTCGACACCACGTGCCGCTTCCTTCTGGTCCACAGTATAGCCCCATATTGTTATCTCGAATAAGCATCTCGGATTCTGTCAGCTGTGGTTCTCTTTGCTGCAAGAATCGATCACACTCAAATACCGGGTGTTGAAGGGAAGACACATGTGATGTTTTCCCTTCAACATCACATGTGATGACTTCCCTTAGTATATTATTTGAATAATAATATACTAATAATCACACTCAGCAAAGAGCCTCAATTCCCGGGTCCACAGTTGATACTTAAAGCAATAGGTATCGGTCAGAATTTGGATCAGCTCATACCCAACTATCCGTACTTGCTGTTGAGTCATATCTGGAGGTCAGGGATCAATCTGTAAGTCCACAGAGATGGGATCAGTTCGTCAACTGATCCCATCTCTCCTGCCATCTACGAGGAAGTCCGAGGGTGCACATGTAATCAGTACACCGTCTTCATCACCCGAGATAGTCCTGTAACTGCAACGTCCCAGAACGGAGAGAACCCTTTCCATCTGGATAAGAATTACACGAGCTCTCCCACTTTCTAGCGTCACAGATCAGACTGGTGCTCCGAAAAATACTTTTGAGAGATGTGACAAGACTTTCCGCTTTGATGTGTGGGGACCCCAGATGTTTTCCGGCCTTCTAGAACATATCAGTTACATAATTCAGGATTCTGGTGTTCTTATCGATCCATTTCCTGAAGTACATCTCTGCAGGGGAAGGGTGAACGACCGTGGTTCCGACCCTGAAACGAAAAAAGGATCAGCCTCTGCCTGCCCGAGACCACAACCGCTTCGGTCTTCTTGATGAAAGCTGAAGCCCCATCTTTTGTTGGCGGAGGTCGATCATATTTTATGGCTTTGTTTTCACTGTCCATCATCAGCCGTTCTAACTTGACCATCTCGACAAACACCAATTCATCTTATCGTCAATCTGAAGAAAACCAACGCAGTGTAATTTAATTTAATTTTTGTAAGTAACAATAAGATACAGTCCGTACTTAAATAATGAGCATAAGTATGAGTTAAGTCAGCAAACAAATGGAGGGTTTTCAACAGTATTTTTTGGAGAACAATTTCATGTTGCTAAAACATTATATTTTGTGTTTAGAGACCGATCTGGATTTTTTACAGTTACTCATATGTTCCATTTCAAAAGTTTTAAATTAATTTTTTTTCAAAATTGCTGATTTAGAAGGTGACACGAAATGCGTGTTGGTTAAAGAAGTAGATAAAGACAGCTGTATGGCCGTGATTAAAGTGGCACCTGTGAAAGCCATTATTATTTGTGCACATAAATAATAATGGCTAAGGAGCCATCAACAGCTCCTTCAGGTTTTTATTCATTACAACTTCATATAAACAGGAAATACAACCTAGAAATAAAAATAATCGCTAATAATACTATCTTTTAAACGTGATGAATCTTACTTGAAAAAGATTGAAAATAAACCACATGTAACAGTCGATTTACAAAACCTTCATCGTAGATATTCTTTACCCTAATTTTGTAAAACAATGTGTATCGTTTGGTGGGAGATCTAGCAATTAATTTATTAGACTAGTTCACGAAAGCAAAAGTGTGTTTTATTTCTGTGGAGAATGAGTACAGTAATGATTAATTGTACAGTTCAGTAACATTTTTGTTCTTTTGTTATTACATAATATAAGTCGAAATCCAAAATATATTTTCATAAACGTTGAATGCACGGGAGAATATTAATTTATATGAGTATATAACTTCATAGAAGTTTTGAAAGATAAAATTTTCAATATAAAACGCTCATTTTCTTATATACAACCAATTTTAAGAACCAATAAGATTGCCTCAGTGTTTCTTTATATATCATTATTAATATGGCTTGTTTAATAAATCTTGAAATAAAACTTGTGATCATAATTATTCAACTACACAGCGACAACAGTGAATTAATTAAGTACTAATTTGTAACCGAATAATGTAAAGTTTCCAGAAAAAAATAATCAAGTTACCGTAAATGCAATAAAACGATTTTAGTAATATTTTCAACGAAGAAAATTTTAATGAAATAATGAATATGAATACTTAATAGTGATTATAGGGGAAGTAAGAAAACTTCATAGAATATGGTTTTTTTTTCTAATAGTCCTTAATCAAGGAATACTGAAAAATGGATTCTAGATAAATTACATTATTAAACAAATTATTGCCATTCACAGACTACGATTTTCTCTTTGCATCTAGACAGATTAAGATGAAATAAACTATTACATATATTAAAATATAATTTTTTGTAGTTAAAAGAGTTTAGATTCAAAATATAGAAATGCATTCTCATAATGAAAAGCTATTTATGTAAATTATTTAAGACAATTTTCATGGCAAAAGCGGATCGATTTAAATAAAAAGGTTCTACTTACTAAACCTGCAAATTTTTAATAAATAGTCAGGTCCAAATAAATCTTACTTCATGGAATCTTTTTAAGAATATATAATTAATTAAAATCGTATATATTACAAAAGTGTCAGTAATTAATAATAATTTTATCGCATAGTTAGAGATTAATATGTCATTTGCACCGTAATATCACAATGCACAGTCATTTTGTAATACTAATACAAACCTTTCTTTTCAGAAATAGATAAAATTTACATTGTCATAAAAAATTTTGTAAAGAGTAAATTTTTAATACGATCATAAGAGCTCTTGAAGTGTACATTTTACGACATCTTTAATGGCATGTCAATTAAACTTCAATTAAGGATTTAATATGGTTGCGTTTGATTCTACAAGCAAACAGTCTGTCTTGTTACTGAAGGAACGTAGAGTTTGGATAATGGAAGAGAACATGGATAAGGCACATGAATTTGAGTTTCTATAACATTGGAATTCATACATTTAAAATATAATCGACGTACTCAGAAATTAAGGGTTGTTTTATTTTTATATTATTTTAATAAAAACTCGTTTAAACTCTGAGAAAAGAAAGCGGTTTCTCCTGCTGTTTTGAGAAAAAAGATTTTCTGCTTGTGTTTTGGAACATTAAATTTCCGTACTTTTTATTTTTGAGAAAAAAAAAATACAAAATATGTAAAATTATTTGTAATTAACATTTAAATATGGTAATGCCAAAAAATGATTACAATATAATCACTGAAGATACAATTACATTTCTTGAAAAGCTTAATGCATCCAAAATAATTAGTAAAACCCCCTGAAATTTAATTTAGATAAAGAAAAACGCTTTCTGTAACGTAAATTTTTGCTGTAATGGTTAAAAGATTATTTTGTCGAAATTATAGTGCTGGGAAGTAAAATTCATGAAACCAAGGGCCAAAAATTGTTTTACAGCGTTTTTCTTCTACTTATTAAGAAAAAGACTAAATTAAAAACTTTAAAAACTCCACGACGAAAAGACCTTAAAAATGTTTTTAAGGCAACTAAATTTAATATTTTGATTAACCGTCGTGCGTGACTATGATGATATAACTAAAACTTATCTATGTCGTCTACGGGTCACGTAGACGGCAATCAAAATCTTAAATTTTATCGTTTTACCAACAATATCACAATGTCATAGAGGATTATAATGTAAAATACAGTTATTTTATTATTTCGCGTTTTTAAGGGGTTTTCATCGTTTTTATGGGTTTTTTAAAATCATTAATTTTTTCTACTATTTTAAAGATTTTTTCTCGTGGATTTAAAAAAATTTTTCATTTTATTTTTTACTTTTTAAATGTTATTGGGCTTGTTCTAATCACTGAGACGTTTGTAGGCTGATGATGATGATGAAAGTTTAGTATACTTGACCGGCGCAAATTATTTAATAATCCACACAATAATGTAGCCTTGCTGGAGGTAGAAAGATCTAGAAACATAAACTGCTTTGAAGAAACAAATCCACTGCAACGCCCCCTGATGGCTTATAACCATAAAACTAATTTAAGAATCTGCTCTGAGGTGATACCTAAGTAATACAAAAAGTCTCATCAAAATCGGCCCAGCGGGTTTAGAGAAACACACCTACTGCAGCACCCCTGGTGGCCTATAATCGTAAAACACGTCTACGATCCTGCTCTGAACTGATATCCATGTAACAGTTCACCGCACGAACTATTTCTTATTTGAGTCCACACAAACCTATCTTGTTTCGAATACGAAACAAGACTAAAGATTTTACTGTATTTTTAGTTTACTTATATAATTGAAGTTATTCTTAACTGAATACTTCAGTGTGGGTTATGTGTTGTTTTTGTTCAAATTTTGGGTATTGAGTTCTATTAAAATAATAACTTAAGGGAATTTTTATAGTTTAGGTAGCCTTGTGGGCTATCTATGCCATAAGTTATTTATGTAAATATTCCTTTTGGACTTGGACTGACAGACTTTATTAAATATTGCTTTAGTTGTTATTAATAATTAATTTGTATTTAGTTTTATAATTTGTGTTCGTTAAATAATTTATTTTAGTAAATTAATGTCTTTTTGTTTATATACTACAGCTGTTTTTGTTGATAGCAACCCGTTTATTTACACGGTTTGCTACTGAACAGTTTTGTTTTGTTTACTTGTTTGTCTTTTTTTGTTAACATCTTTATTTTACCACCCCCCCCCCTGTAGCCGAACCCGCAATCAAGCATAAACTCAACTCGAGGGATGCCATTGCCTCAAATTACCTCGGAAGGGCTCAAGATCACACCCAGGTAGCCGAAACGTGGTCTTCCTTGTTTGCCATGCCTCTAATCAGGGGCCTCTAATCAACTCCGTTCTTTATGCCTCGCCTCTAATTGCCGTTCAAATCGGGTAGGCGTGAGGCAGAGTGCTATCACGGTATTTTTGCGGTTATTCCAAAACTTTTCAACAGCTTCATTGCAGAGGGTAGTCAGAGGGTCCGACTTGTACAATTTGTAAACGTCTTCGGAAGGATTACAAGAACGCTGTGAATAGCAAGGATAGTGGTTGTTATCTGATAGCTCTCGATATGTATTACAATTCATTATCGTTAGGTGGTTAAATTTGGTCAGTTGAATGGACAGAGTGCTTATATTGTTCACATTGAGGTATGTGAAATTTCGTTGCGTAGAGAGTTGGATGTTGTTTTACTACAGTATTCATATACTGTGTCTGGTGATCTGCCAAGTTTTTCTCATTGGAAGAGTTTTTATTGTGTCTCTGAAAGTATGCTCGCAAGGAAGGGAACTTGATTGTGTCTTTATTCTGCAGCTCTCAAACAGTCATCATGTGAATGTTTAACAATATCTGTGTGGATGTTCATAACTTGCATCTGTATGCTGTAAGTTCATATTTTCAGTATAGAGATCCTGTTAATAGTCATCTTGAGGTAGGGATAAAATCCTACAATTATCTGACACTAGTCAGATAATCCTTATCACACTAGTCAGCACAATCCTTATTGGTGCGCATGTGAACGCTAAGTCACTGTTGTGGCATAGTGGTTTCATCGACGATGGCGGTGAATTAAGAGAGGGATTTTCAGCCCAACATGGTCTACAGGTATTTAATGTACCTGGTGAGTTTCCCACCTATGCAGGTATGACAGATAGGCGTCGGCTATTTATTGAACCAACATTGACGTTACCGTTGGTAGGTATTATGGTGGCCCTCCGCCATTTTTCAACTCCAGAAGAGAAAATTTACTGTGAATGAATTGCAGATTGTGCAAAGTTACAAAAGTCATCGGGATGTCCTGCTCCGCGAGGATAGCCATGAGGTAGGCAAGAAGGGTTGTCCCCAGGGAAGCGTGTTGGGTCCTTTTTTGTCAGTAGTGGATTATCTTCTGCGGCTGAGTTTGCCCTGCGGGTGTCGCATCGTGGCTTTTGCTGACGATGGCTCTTGCTTTTCAAAGGATGCCCGCGGAGGGATGTTGAGCTCCGAGCCACTCAGGCTTGCAGGATAGAGTTACAGGCTTGCAGGCTTGAGCTATGGGGTCATCAACATAAGGTGATGTTTAGCTAGCAGAAGACCATGATACACCTCAAAGGCCATTTGACAATGAGTCGGCGAGTCCGTGTTTTGATGACAGGCCAACGTATAAAGTATGTTCAGGTTCCAAAGTACCTCGAGGTGTTTGAAATGTGAGAAATTGCAGTTCAAGAAGCACCTTCAATACGTCGCGGAGAAGACCGGTAGTGCCTTCTTTGGTATTTGACGTGTAGACAATCCTGATTGGGAGTCTTAATTTCAAGACTATGAATATTCTGTATAAGGGCGTGTGAAAGGCTATTGTGCTATATGCGGCGCCTGTTTTGAAGTGATGCCTATGTAATGCAAAAAATCACATCGAAATCGGTAGAGTACCTTTTGAGGAAAATGGCAACATAAATACAAACACACACACACAAAACCTCTTTCCCCAAATGCATATACCGTCTCCGTTCCGTCGTGGCTAATAAGTGTTTAAGTGAAAAAAAAAAATAATGTAAAACAGAACAAAACATAATTTGATAAATGTTCTGTTTTTATCTGAATGTTTTAACTACAAGATTGTGAATCTTCTGCGTTCATTAACCAGATTCGCACTATTAATATTCTTAAGTTAAATGAAAATATTTACCTTAACATAGTATATTTAACTTAAAATATTTTTATTACTTAAGCAACTAAGTATCTTATCTAAATGAAGAATGCTAAAAGAGTTTATTTAGTTTTAATTTATGAAAGTAAAAAAGACACATTCTTTTATTTATTTTTTTTGGGGGGCTAGCACGTCTGATATTTTTATGTTAAAAATTAAAAGCATTTGCACTTTCTTTTTATCAAATGATTTTCGGATGATATTATTGTAACAACATAAATAATCTTCAGAGAAAGAAGTTTTACTTTTTAGATAAAAAAATAGTTTTCCCGAGAGGCACTATTATATTTTGAATGAATCCTATTGTTAATCTGAATTTATATATTTTAATCTGAATAAAAGGATTATTGCACAAAAATAAAAAAATTTTAGCTTTTAAATATTCTTTAATGCCTTTGTTTTAGTAGATTTACAAAATTTGAAACTGTAGTTTGATACCACTACAATAAAAAATCTTGATAAAACTGAAGATATTAATTAATAAAATTAACTTATTGGCTAAAGAATTAATTAATAAATAATCATTTAAATCTAACTATTTTAATGAAACTAAAAAAATTAATCTATTTGTCTGTGATGAAAGAGAAACACCTGAATAGTTCTATACCTCTTGTTGTTAATTAAAGCTCATTAATTATAGTATAAAAGTAAACATCATGGTTAATAGTAAGCATTTCACTGAATTAATTAAATTCAATTATTCTTAATTAGTCTCCTCTTCTCATTAAGATTTGGCTGATGTCACGGCTTTTGTCATTACAGTAAATAATATCTACTCTAAAGAAGTAATAGCAAAAGAAAATAATGTTTTTGGAAGTTCATTTCACTCAATCAGTATTAAATTTATTTACGTTAAAATATAATTTACTTTTTTAATCGCCTTCTACTATATTTTTAAACTAAGTCAAAAACGAATTAAAAGATACCTTTAAGAAACATCTAATTAAAAAAATATATATTTATTTAATTGAAACAAACCAATAAAAACAAATTACGCGAAAGACCACAAAGTACCATTCTCATGGCTCAGTCTGAAATGATAAGCAGGAGTATGCGATGACATTACCTTTTAAACTCGTTAATGGTGCATTTGTTAAGACAAACTACGCTTAAAATATTCACACTTATTCCCAGATTTAAAAGCATAATCTATTATTAATTTTGAATGAATAAAGTTTACAATAATAGTTTTATTCAAAAATTCACAGCATCAGCTCATTATTATATGTGTTAATTTGGACGAAATAAATGAAAATTTGGTTAGAAATGATAAATATTACCAAGTTCAATAAAAGACAGAATGAAGATAAATTTATCGATAGACAGATAGTTTAAATCTTAACTTGAAAAAACCCATTATTTATCGAGGCCTAAAAATTACATACCTCTCTCTCTCTCACCCCCCCCCCCCCCTCTATCTATCTCTCTCTCACTCACTCTCTCTCACTCTATTTCTGTTTAGCCTTTGAAACCACCGTAAGGTGTAACTTCAGAGGGTGAATGAGGATGATATGTATGAATGTAAATGAAGTCTTGCACAACCTCAGGTTGACCATTCCTAAGATGTGTGGTTAATTGAAACCCATCTACCAAAGAACACCGGCATTCACGATCGATTATTCAAACCCTCATAAAAGTAACTGCCTTTATCTTTATACGAATTTAAAATCGAGCATTAGCTTGTTACCGATACGAATGAATTAATAAATGAAATAAAAAGCTTTACTTGGAGTTGAATTTGATTTTCTTATATAAAAAAAAAGTTGATCGCTAATAGTGCCACTTTCTACCTCAAACTAATATTTTCTTGAAAATAATATTCATTAGCACAATAAAAATTACTTTACAGGTTGATGTCAAATTTTCTTATGGTAAAACCTTTTAAGAATTTTTTTAAAATTAAAAGTGTTTTGGAGGTAAATGTTCGATAAAATTGCCTCAAATAAAAATTAAGCAGAGGCTTTATTATTTATCATATGTACAGAAGTATAGATGTTCTTATCAAGAACGTCTTCTTAAAAATGATAATTTATATAATGATAATAAAACCATAGAGTTATTTGTTTAAAGCAAATATAAAATTGGCTGAATTAAATAAAATAGATAAAAATCATATTTTATTTGACCAGAACGTAATAGATTATTGAAACAGTAACTGAAGTAAACTTTGAAATTCGTTTCGTTCGATTTTTAAGATAAAATTAGAAAAAAAAGAAATATTCATAAATAGAAAAGTTTATCTCTCCGAGGTCTTTGCAGTCTTTCTTATAGTTGTCGTAAATGTTGAATGGTGTATTTGCAGATAGTAAATGTACTACACAGCAGTCAAATACTCCTGGGAGCACGTAACGTTGCGTATCTCTTTGGGAGTTAGTAGAAACCTAGACAATGAAATAACTTCTGAACCGGCATTTAGTTTACATAAAACATAATAAATAAGTACTACGTAAAGTAAAAAAATATATACTTCCACTACATGAACGTAATATTTATAAAATTTATAGAAAAACTGGATATTTTTAATCAGATAACACATACGCACACAAATACACACAATGAGAACTACTGTATGATTGAACTTTATCACTGCAGCAGTTGAGAATTTAAATTACGAAAAAGTTTTTTTCAGACTGATTTGTTGCAATGAATTCACTTTGTTTACAACCGGACGTTCATGTATGAAAAAATAATACCTTTTATTGAAAGTCTGAAAAAAAAATATTTGGCGGAAAATGAGCAATGTTACCTTATTATGTAGTTGCTTTAATATAAATCGTAATACTTTAATAAAGTACTTACATTAATAAATTACTTTTTTAACAAAACAGTTAAAAAAAAGGATTTTTTTCAACGCAAGCAAATAAAATTAAGTTATTTCTCTTTACTGTTTTTAATTTAAAAATTCAACAGAATTTAAAGATTTTACTATTTTTTGTTGGCAAACTGGATTCAATTTACATATAGATTTAATCAAACGAAAGAGGAAATGTTTTCTCTTCTTTAATCTGCAATTTATTTATTTTTTTAAAATTTGATTTCAATCAAGATAAGACAAATTAATATTTGCATTTTTCACTTTTCGTTTTAAAAATATTTATTTTTAGTTTATTTATCATTTATATACAGAAAGAATATATAAATAAATTTACACGATACTTACGAAAAAATCAGTGCATACGATTTAATTTTTATTAAAAATAAATTAATAATGCTTTTGGCTATCAGAAAAATGCATAATTTATTTATGCGGTACACTATATCATGTGTAATAAGATTACATTTACTTGCGTTAAATAAAGCAAATATCTTAAAACCGAGAAGCTTAAAAATATCTGCAATTATTGGTTATTAGTACGTAAAGGAAAGGCATATTTATCTTATGATTTTCAATATGAAAGAAACGGAAATTCAATATTGTGAAATTCAAACGAAAATAAAAGAATTAAATGTTTAATTAGCAAATTAACCTGTTAGTTGAAAAACGCTGTGAATTAGAATACAAAGGTAAAACAACAACGTTTTAAACTTTAAGACATTTAATGGGAAATTATTTCTCAATTAAATTTCAAACAGCAGACACTCATTACAGAGCGTTAGAGAGTTTGTATACTCGCGAACGCGCGCGCGCGCGTGTGTGTGTGTCCGAAACTTTTTGAAATGAATCCTAAAATTTATTTGTTGAGTAGATTGAGTATGTAAAAATTCCAAATTCAAGTAATTATTTTTATAAGTACTCGTAAATAATTTACTTAGACATGTAATTTATAGCAAAAAAAAAATTTTTTTTTTTGTCTTCGGCCTTTTACTGGTTTGATGCAGCTCTCCAAGATTCCCTATCTAGTGCTAGTCTTTTCATTTCAGTATACCCTCTACATCCTACATCCCTAACAATTTGTTTTACATATTCCAAACATATTATTTGTGTGGCCTGCCTACACAATTTTTTCCTTCTACCTGTCCTTCCAATATTAAAGCAACTATTCCAGGATGCCTTAGTATGTGGCCTATAAGTCTGTCTCTTCTTTTAACTATATTTTCCAAATGCTTCTTTCTTCATCTATTTGCCGCAATACCTCTTCATTTGTCACTTTATCCACCCATCTCATTTTTAACATTCTCCTATAGCACCACATTTCAAAAGCTTCTAATCTTTTCTTCTCAGATAGTCCGATCGTCCAAGTTTCACTTCCATATAAATCGACACTCCAAACATATACTTTCAAAAATCTTTTCCTGACATTTAAATTAATTTTTGATGTAAACAAATTATATTTCTTACTGAAGGCTCGTTTCGCTTGTGCTATTTGGCATTTTATATCGCTCCTGCTTCGTCCATCTTTAGTAATTCTACTTCCCAAATAACAAAATTCTTCTACCTCCATAATCTTTTCTCCTCCTATTTTCACATTCATTGGTCCATCTTTGTTATTTCTAATACATTTCATTACTTTTGTATTGTATTTGTTTATTTTCATGCGATAGTTCTTGCGTAGGACCTCATCTATGCCATTCATTGTTTCTTCTAAATCCTTTTTACTCTCGGCTAGAATTACTATATCATCAGCAAATCGTAGGATCTTTTTCTTTTCACCTTGTACTGTTAATCGGAATCTAAATTGTTATTTAACATCATTAACTGCTAGTTCCATGTAAAGATTAAAAAGTAACAGAGATAGGGAACATCCTTGTCGGACTCCCCTTCTTATTACGACTTCTTTCTTATGTTCTTCAATTATTACTGTTGCTGTTTGGTTCCTGTACATGTTAGCAATTGTTCTTTTATCTCTGTATTTAAACCTTAATTTTTTAGAAATGCTGAACATATTATTCCAGTCTACGTTATCGAATGCCTTTTCTAGGTCTATAAACGCCGAGTATGTTGGTTTGTTTTTCTTTAATCTTTCTTCTACTATTAATCTGAGGCCTAAAATTGCTTCCCTTGTCCCTATACTTTTTCTGAAACCAAATTGGTCTTCTCCTAACACTTCTTCCACTCTCCTCTCAATTCTTCTGTATAGAATTCTAGTTAAGATTTTTGATGCAGGACTAGTTAAACTAATTGTTCTGTATTCTTCACATTTATCTGCCCTGCTTTCTTTGGTATCATGACTATAACACTTTTTTTGAAGTCTGACGGAACTTCTCCTTTTTCATAAATATTACACACCAGCTTGTATAAACTATCAATCGCTTCCTCACCTGCACTGAGCAGTAATTATACAGGTATTCCGTCTATTCCAGGAGCCTTTCTGCCATTTAAATCTTTTAATGCTCTCTTAAATTCAGATCTCAGTATTGTTTCTCCCATTTCATCCTCCTCAACTTCCTCTTCTTCCTCTAAAACACCATTTTCTAATTCATTTCCTCCGTATAACTCTTCAATATATTCCACCCATCTATCGACTTTACCTTTCGTATTACATATTGGTGTACCATCTTTGTTTAATACATTATTAGATTTGAATTTATGTACCCCAAAATTTTCCTTAACTTTCATGTATGCTCCGTCTATTTTACCAATGTTCATTTATCTTTCCACTTCAGAACACTTTTCTTTAATCCACTCTTCTTTCGCTAGTTTGCACTTCCAGTTTATAGCACTTCTTAATTGTCGGTAGTTCCTTTTACTTTCTTCATCACTAGCATTCTTATGTTTTCTACGTTCATCCATCAGCTGCAATATATCGTCTGAAACTCAAGGTTTTCTACCAGTTCTCTTTATTCCGCCTAAGTTTGCTTTTGCTGATTTAAGAATTTCCTTTTTAACATTCTCCCATTCTTCTTCTACATTTTCTACCTTGCCTTTTTTACTCAGACCTCTTGCGATGTCCTCCTCAAAAATCTTCTTTACCTCCTTTTCCACAAGCTTCTCTAAATTCCACCGATTCCTCTGACACCTTTTCTTCAGGTTTTTAAACCCCAATCTACATTTCATTATCACCAAATTATGGTCGCTATCAATGTCTGCTCCAGGGTAAGTTTTGCAGTCAACGAGTTGATTTCTAAATCAACTCTTTTTCCAAGTATATATTCTTCTATTATGATTTTAAAATTGGGTGTTGGCAATTACTAAATTATACTTTGTGCAAAACTCTATAAGTCGGTCCCCTCTTTCATTCCTTTTGCCCAGCCCGTATTTACCCAATATATTTCCTTCCTTGCCTTTTCCAATGCTTGCATTCCAATCTCCTACTATTATTAAATTTTCATCTCGTTTTACGTGTTTAATTGCTTCATCAATCTCTTCGTATACACACTCTACTTCATCATCATCATGGGCGCTTGTAGGCATATAGACGTTAACAATCGTTGTCGGTTTTGGTTTTGATTTTATCCTTATTACAATGATTCTATTGCTATGCGTTTTGAAATACTTTACTCTCTTCCCTATCTTCTTGTTCATTATGAAATCTACTCCTGCCTGCCCATTATTTGAAGCTGAGTTAATTATTCTAAAATCACCTGACCAAAAGTCGCCTTCCTCTTCCCACCGAACCACACTAATTCTTACTACATCCACATTTATCCTATCCATTTCCCTTTTTAAATTTTCTAGCCTACCAACCTTTTTTAAGCTTCTAACATTCCACGCTCCGACTCGTAGAATGTTATTTTTTAATTTTCTGGTGACCTCTTCCTTAGTAGTCCCCACCCGGAGATCCGAACGGGGGACTAGTTTACCTCTGGAATATTTTACCAAGGAAGGCGCCTCCATCATTGCCATTTGAAAATGCAGAGAGTCACATTTTCTTGGAAAAACAGCAGCTGTAGTTTTCCATTGCTTTCAGATGCACAGTACTCAGAGGACTGAGTGATGCTGATATGGCAGTTTAAGTCATTCTGACTCACGCCCCTAACAACTACTGAAAGAGCTGCTGCCCTCTTTCAGGAATCATTCCTCTGGCTCTCAACAGATACCTCTCCGATATGGTTGCACCTTCGGACCAGCTACTCTGTATCCCTGAGCATTCAAGCCCCCTCACCAACGGCAAGGTCTCATGATTCATAGAGGAGGAAAAATAAAATAAATTTATTAAATTAATAAATTTAGAATTTTTAAATAATAAATGAAAATTAAATTAATGTTACTCATTAGCAATATTTTCAATGCATTTATGCTTTCATAATAGTTACAACTAAATTCCATAACTCAATAACCAGAATCATTTATGTATAATTAAATGAATATCACAAAATATCTGTAAGACAAAGTATCTTTCCTTTTTCAGTAGAATGCGATAAAAATATTGAAATTTACTTATGGTCTCTAAACTTATGTTTATTGGTCTAATTCTATATTACTTCTTAAAATAAGTAAAACAGATCATATACCACAATTTGGTATAATATGTAATGTAATAAAATTTTCTGCTGGATCTATTATTAAAGTTTATACAACTTTCAAATTTGTTTGTATTATTCTCTAATGGCTACATTAACATCATTTTATTCTACATTTTTATTTATTTTTTTTATTATTTTAGAAAGCATAAAAATAAAATATTGATAATGGAATCTGTTTTATTTTGTTTTCCATAACTATTCATTATCATTAACCCCTTCATGCAAAAAAGTTATATGATTTAATTACTTTTTTTTTTGTAAGAGAATATCTAATGGAATTAGAGAGTATAATTTCTCTCCCCATATAACAATTTACCATTTAAACCCTGAAAGCTTACATTTTGTGTAATAACTACTAAATGTATCAAAAAATATAATGTGGATACCACATGACTTCCTTGTATGCCTATTAAATTACATATACACATTTTTAAAAGTATATCATTTTTTTCCACTAATAGCGATTTGTTTCATATTTTCTTTTTTTTATTATTGAATTGTTATTTATTGTATTTGTTTTTACAATCAGAGGTTAATAATTATCTATAAATTAATATCTTTAAATTAAAAAAAAGGAAATGAATTCGGATTTGAACCGGTGAGCCTTCCCCTTGTAAGATCCAATATTTCATTAATTAAAATTTTATTTGGATATAACTCTGGAACCAATGGAAATAAGTACCACTTATTATACATCGTTGAAAAGCTCTCAATGAGGGCTTATTACTGCAGTTAAGATAAACTCCAAAATGCAATTGTTTTGTTTTCCTAAATCCAAAATTTCAACATTCTACGGCTATTCATTTTTGAGTTATGCGAGATACATATATACGTACGTACAGACGTCACGGCGATACTAGTCAAAATGGATTCAGGGATGGTCAAAATGGATATTTCCGTTGAAATCTGAAAACCGAAGTTTCTCGCTATGACAATACTTCCATGTACGAAGTACAAAAACTAAAAAGAGCACAACAAAGTAATACAAGAAAATGACATATTTATAAAGTAAAACTACCGAACCTAAAAATATACGAATTACGAATTCAATACATTACTGCCAACAAAATCAGGCAGTGTATATATATATATATATATATATATATATATATATATATATATATATATATATTTATATCCTTTCATAACAGTTACAAGTAAATTCCATAACTCAATAACCAGAATCATTTAAGTATAATTAAATGAATATCACAAAATATCTGCAAGACAAATTATTTTTCCTTTTTCATTAGAATGCGATGAAAATATTGAAATTCACTAATGGTCTCTAAACTTATGAAAGATGTAAACCAGTTTATTGGTCTAATTCTACAACATCGTATGTGTATATATATATATATATATATATATATATATACATATATATATATAGAATGATTCAGAAGGAAAGTGAAATAATTTTGGAACTGATTCTAGGGATTGAAATAAAGAAAAAAGTTCAGACAAACATATGTTCATAAACGCTTTGTAATCGAGTTACGGCAAGCGAAAAATTTCACTCGGATTACAGTTCCCCCGGTGAAATTAAGTCATGCTGAAATTTGTAACGCATTTATATAAGAGGTAAACTTGATGATTTCTTACGTTTATGGACCACAAAGATCGAATAAAATAAGTTCCAAAACTGTACCTCTCGTAGTTTTAATGATATCCTATGTAAAAGAGAAAAAAAAGGTGACGAAAAATAATTTTTTTTAGGTTTGAAATACAATAACTCATAAATTACTGATAAATTTATAAATTTAATTTTTATAACTAGTGGATAATTTAATACTGAGTGAATTGATCTAATAAAGTCTACAAAAAATGAAAAAGAAAAAACTTTTAAATATAACTGCTGTTTGTAATTTTTACAAATTCATAGCATTTTCCTGTTAAGTTTTGTTTTTAATAATGAAAGTTAATTTTTTTTTTTTTGGTTTTTCAATTATTCAAATCAAAAAACATAAGAAACTATCAAGTTTAAATGTTATAAACTCCTTAAAAATGTCACTATGACCTCATTTCTCCAGGAAACTAAAGTCCAGACGGAATTTTTCGCTAGGCGTAACTCAATAAAAAAAAGCGTTTTTATATGTATGTTTGTATAAACTATTTCCTTTTTTCACTAGATTCAGTTCCCAAAATATTACCTTTTTTCCCTGAATAATTCTGTATGTTTATATGTATATATATAAGAATGCTTGTTTGGTTGGTTAGTTGTTTGTTTGTTTGTTTGTTTGTTATTTGTTTGTCCCATATGCTTTCCTATATCATGCATCCATTTGCAATGAAACTTTCGTGATTTGTGCGCACGCCTGCGAAGGTTTCTGAATTAATTTGGGTTCGTTAAGTGGCGCTGGGGTGGAGATATTTCGAAAAATTTTATGTATGGTCCGATTTGGTTCATTTCAGAATATATATTAGTTACGTGAAAAGGTTTTGCAAAAACGATACCCGCTAGGTGCTACCGGTGTCGAGATATTTACGATACAAACAGACTTTCTTCTTCTAAAAGGCAATGTTCGTATGTGTGTGTGTCCACTATAGACTAAAAAACTACTGCACCGATTTACTCACAAAAAACGGAAAAATAAAAAAGGTAAATAGGGGAAAGGGGGAAAATAAAAAGGGAAATGTGGATAAGGAAGAAAGAAAAAGGGGAAGAGGGTAAAGGGGAAAATGAAAAATAGAAAGGATTGATACATTTTGTCGGCCCCCCCTTTTTCTGAATCATACATTTTACCGATCCCCGGTACCTCAGAACCGCCCCTTGTGGGGTGTTAAATAATTCAGGATTTGGCATAGAGTAAGTTTTGAGTATTAATGAGTACCAGGAAGATAGTCATGGAGGAAGAGAGCCATTTAACTTCTCAGAAGAGTGCAAGACCTCGGTGACCCCACCTGCTGGTGTTTCCAAGCTTCCCCCGACTGGATTAATAGAACGGCGTGTCGCAGATGTGAAGGGTAAGAAGTAGGTATTGCAAGTGTCGTCGGAAGGAAAATTATGAACGAGCACCTCAGGTTAGTTTAAAGGAGTTGATCAACAGGCTTGGTATTACGCTGTTGGCTCTAAAGCAAAATACCGGACCGGAGTTGACCAAGCATATCTCCCAACATGAGCGGAAGCTCGATGAAATATACAAAGGTTTAAAGCACCTCACAGAAAGTTCTGCTATCCTGAGGCTGATAACACAGACAACGCAGACCGGAGAAAATCAAGATATTAGTGGACTACTTGCAGGCGAGTTGACTTATGAGGCGTTGCTGAAGATTCTCCCGCGACGATGACCGATTGAAAATTTAAATAGAGTAACCCGGTTCGAGGACCAATCGATGATTGGTGGTGACACCTGCCACTTTTCAGACCTTTCTCGAGATGGGCAAGGTTTGGTCAGGTATAAACCGGGCGATATAGTTCGCGACGCTTCGTCGTCGATGAAAGTGGTCTCGGATTCTCCGCAGCAGTGCAGATATAAAATCTATTATAACCTGACCGACGGTGATCCGTAAAACAGATGACTTAAAAGTTGTTTTCAAATAATTATTTACAAGATATAAATTAAAAATCTAATGTGTTAGGAAAAATATTAATCAAATTTATTTTAAGAATAAATTACGTATTGGTATGACTGCTCATTATTTTAGAAAGCTATCGAGATCTTGAACACGGTTACTTATTAGTAATTCCGTTTAAATTGATGAAAAGAGTGTAATGTTAAAACGCTTTTAAAATTGCGTAAAAATATAATAGCAAAGAAAGAAATCTATGTGGAAAATGAACATTTGGAATTTTCAGAATAAAATTATTTTTACGATGTAAATATTTGCGGTTATGTCTCTAATTAATTTCGTAATTACGGAACACTACATTTCTAACTAAAATACTATACCCAGTGTTTTAAGTTATTTTCTGGCAAATACGACTGTTCAGTCTGAAATAGAAAGTTTTTTTTTTAGAGTATATCATTGGTAATTCTTATAAATGAAGGTGTGTTTTTTCTTTGTTTTTGTATTCATATTTATTTACTTTTTAAAAATTAATTTCCTTATATCTACCGATAACACTTTAATAATCGAAATGACTAACTAATAAATTTTTATTTCTGGTAAACTGTAATTGAGGTTTATATTAATAAAACCGCTACTTTATTTCAAAATCGCATAACATATTTATTCTTTGTGATTAATTAATAAATAACTAACTTTATCCAAGTTTGTGTGGCTCTGAGCCGTAGATGATGAATAACAGAATTTGAACAAACTGTAGCCCACAGCTTATTAGGTAAACTTTATTAGTATATTGTCTCATTAATTCCAGAGTGGTTTTAAATTAGGGCACAAAAAAGAAGATGTCCAGTAGAAAGACCGAAGAAAAGATGCGAAACCGGGACAGATCAATGACCTTTATCGTAGAGAAAATGATGAAGAATTACATAAATTATTAAACAAGATATTTTAAGCACATTCGGTTAATTAGACTTTTATTAAGAGAAATAAAAATATTTTTTTAGCCAAAAATATCATGCGTAATAATAATTATTATTTCCTTTGTACTACTACGTAATATTGATTCAAAAATTGTTATTTTTAGATCAATAGAACGCTGAAGATAATAAATACTATGTATTCTAATCTTAACCATATTACACAGAACAAATAAATAGATATGTATGGAAAATAAACAGTATTTTTATACTATTATATTTACTTGTATATTGTAAATTTGTCAAAACAGTATATTCCAGATATAACGTAAATTTCAACAAAAAAAAAATCTTAAACAATCTATTGCAAGAAGATAAGTACCAAAAACAAAAAATATTTTAAATAGACATTTCATGTTAAATCGCAGAAAATAAGCTACGGTTGTTCATGTCATCTTATGAGAGATTGGACTTTATATTCCCGTACAACCAAGTATATAAAAATATCAAAAGAAAAATAATTACACAAATACATATACGGAAACACAAGCAAACAGGCCAACGCTATTGTTCCTTATTTTAAAATATTCTTTTTTTGAACATAAAATTAAATTACATGAATATGTCGTTTTTACTCTAGAATAAACGTTACTCTAGAATAAACGTAACTCTAGAATAAAGTAGCGTTACTTCATCCTTAAGGTAATATTATGTAACCGATACTGCATGTTAATTACATCTAATATACTAGTAACTTAACGTAAGATTTTCCTACTCGGGTATTAATTAATTTATTACCTTTACTAAAGAAGATACTTACTTGCTTTCAGGAATAATATCTCTTTGTCTGTAGCTAGTTAATAAAATGTTGAAGAATTAATTAAATTTTAGTTGCAGAATTAAAAAGGATTTCTTCTTACTAAGATGTTCTATTAAACGTATAGGAAAGTTCAGTACCTGAATTTTCAATTAATTATATTTTATAAAAAGTTAAAATCTTGGACAGCTAAACAACCAAAAAAAGAGGAAAAACATTAAAATATTTGGTATAAATCTGAATTTCTAGGTTTCTAAAATAAAGAGCAATAGTGATTTTAACATCACATTATTTTTGTATAAGAAATAAAACTTATAAAGTTATAAAAATTACCAGAAGGATAAAGTCGTAATTTCTTTCATTATTGAAAGCTTTTAAAAAAATAAAATATGAAAAATTGAGAATTGAATATGAAATGACTAAGCGGTAAAGCAATTCAATTTAAATCCAAAATAGTTTAGGTGTACCTTTCTCAGTGTAATGAACTTATTTTTACCCATTAAGTATTATACATAATGTAAAACAATGACTTTAACAAGCTAAACTTCATCACAATTAAATTCTTTCCATATTGCCATTTGAAAACTATTGTCCTTTCATCAGATATATCTATATATTTAACTACATACAACGTTACAAAAGCAAGTAACAGATGTACGTTAAACATTCTTTTAAAGTTATATTTTATTTTTTCCGTAAAATATTGGTGTTAGTAAATTTAATTACGATTAAGGAATGATGAATAACTATGTCATATACAAGGGATTGCAGAATAACATGTATGTATATATTAAATCAGTTATTATGAAAATATACGCAATTACATAATTAATATATGTAAGTGCGCATATTTGTATATCTGAAAGAAAGCATGTGCAGATAAGAGTAAAGATTATAAGTTATTGAGCGCTATTAGTCAATCACCTCATGCGTTGAAAATGTTTATTACTGTAAGTTACAGGCAAACAGAATGTATCTGAAAGGTATACAGATAAAGACTAATTTGGTTGTAGAACATCATACAAAAGAGCCTGTTCTGGACCTCATAATTACCTTAGAAGTCAGGCTTAAGATTTTCAAAGGTATGATATTTTTAGATCTGGAAAAGGTATTTGATAAAATAGAATAAAATAATTTTTTTTTAAATTACTTCAAGGTGAGAACACTTTTATTCAGAAGTGTGCTGATTGCAGAGTTTACCTAATTCTTTAGAAGATTCAGGTTGCACTTATTACAGTAGAACAAACAAAAGTTAAGCTCTCAAGAAATGTAGTATATCCCCGTTGCTTTTTAACTTGTACAAAGAAAAAGAAATACAGAAATTGCAGGAAAATTCTTAAACGAAGTAACTATCTGAGGAAAAATAAAAAAGTATAAATGACTTGCTGATAACGTCATTAGAAACCAAATAAAAATTACAATATAACAGAGTGGCATTGATTACTAAAAGAGAAATTTAGTTTGAAAATACCTACGACCTACATTGTTGGGTGATGAAATGTGATAGAATACAGAATAACTAATAGAGAAATTACATATTAAAAAAAAAGCAACAAACCAGAAGTAAGAGGCTTTCATTAATCAATTTGTAAAATTTCAAAAGACAGTCCGTAGAAATAAATAACAGGAACGCTAGTAACAAAACTTTCATGGTGAAAAGAAGACTGCAAGTGTAAGAAGAATGCCATCTATGAAATATATATGAGAAGTAGAGACATATTTTTTTAAATATTTGTGTGGAGTATAGCACTTTACGGTAATGAAGCGTGTACAAAAAAAGAAGAAAAATCGAGACCTTTGAAATGTGGTACTGAAAAATATGTAGGTCAATAAAATTTAAAAAGAAGATGTCGTAAGACGGAAAGGAGAGAAATTTCTGGGAAAATGTTGCAAAGAAGTGAGCTAGGGTGGAGAGCCATGTAGTAGGTTAGCAGATTTAGTTAGTAATAGAGGAACATATGGAAGAGTAAGATAAAGTTGGAGGTAAATAAAATATATCAGGACAGAATAGACAAATCAGCTGATTTCGAAGCCGAGAGTTCTAAGGTTCAAATGCTAGTAAAGGCAGTTGCTTTTATACGGATTTGAATATTAGATCGTTGATACCGGTCTTCTTTGCTGGTTGGATTTCAATTAAACACACATCTCAGGCATGGTCGACCTGAGACTGTACAAGAACAGACTTCATTTACATTTATACATATCATTCATCCACTGAAGTAATACCTTACGGTGGTTCCAGAGACTAAACAGATAAAGAAAGAGAGCAAAGAACAGAATAGAAAGCGATGGATGGAGAATAGCATTAAACTGAATGAAAATTCAAAAATTATACTTGTTATAGATGATACATAAACTAAAAATATAGTAACATAGAACAGAATGTAAGGTTTAATTTTAAGAGTTTAGATAACGTATCGGATCAAATTTTCTTTTCACTCCGAAATTAAATCAAAAACATGTATAACATTAAAAAATGTTTGGTTGCATTCTTTCAGTATATGTAAATTAGTCGAGTTGTGGACAGCACCGAGTGCAGACGTGTTTCCTAGCTCCGCGATATTTTACTTTTTGATTGGGTTTTTTGGATTTTTTACTGGATACGGACATCGGAAATTATAGTGGTATGGTTAATGGACACAAGTGCAAAGTTTTTTGAGTTTCGGTTTGGTGTTTTTTTTGAAAATACAAAATTTTGAGGAAAGTGTAGAGAACTTTTAGTGCTACAGCCCTTTTGGACAACGGTTAAGAACCGAAGGGGTGTGGGATTGTAAGTAAATACAACTACACGGACAGAGTGAGTTAAAAAGTACTTTGAATAAGATTAAGTATATACATTTAACTTATATAGAGACAAATTTTGCAAGTCAAGCGACAAGCTCTGGCTTGTTCGTGACGTCATTGAAATACAAGTAAACAAGGACTTGTAAAATTTTCAGAAGTTTTACTGTGTACTAGTAGAAATTTTTCTAAGTGGAGAGATTCCTAATTGTGCTGGTGGTCCTGTGAAGGAAATCCGGAAGACTTTTAATGGATTGCATGTCGAAACTATCAACGTCATTCAAAGCCAGAATGTCCAGGCGTTGAAGAAGATCGGTGAATTTGCGGTTTCTGTCCAACCGCATAGCACACGTAACTCATCCAGAGGAGTTGTTATTTGCCGTGATCTTCTAAACTGTACAGAAAAAGAAATAGTACAGGAAATGTATGTCTAGTCAGGGAGTGACACATTGTCGCAGACTCACTATGTGAAGAAATGGTGAGATTCTTCCTTCGGTCTCGCATGCTTTGGCATTCAATAGGCCGAATCTTCCTGAAATGTACGAGCTGGCATCCATCGGCTTGATGTAGGGGCATTCATTCTGCAGCCGAGATGTTTTAAGTGTCAACTAGATGTGAAGCGCAGGAAATATGCATATGTGGAGTGAAAACACATGAGGGTGATCCATGTAAAGACCCTCCAATCTGCATTAACTGTAAAGGGCACCACAACTGTCGTTCAAGGAACTGCCCTATATATAAATTGGAAACGGTTATTCAGGAAGTTAAAACGCTTCAAAAAGTTAGTTACCCTGAAGCGAAGAAAATTGTCAACTCACGAATACCTCGACCATCGACTACATATGCAGAAGCAGCGGCTGCTCCTTCCACATCTAAAATTAATGTGGAGCAGATGCTTAATACGATGGCACCGAGTCTTGCGACAATGATAGAAAGAATCATTGATTCAAAGATTGAGTCTCGACTCATCGGACAGAACAAAGTATACATGAGAAGGCTCATTCCCGAACTGACGTCGTTGACTTAAGAAACGTACCAGCGCAGCTTAAAAAACCGGCAAAACCTGCGATTATAACGCCACCAATTGACGCAGTGAGTAAAAATCTTGATCTATCCGGAAAAGGAAAAAAGATCACTCCTTCTTCTAATCAGAAAGCTAAGGAAAGTGTGCCAAAAGTACAGGAAAAGTCTGGGTCTACCGAAATGGAGGTTCAAGCCATTATTGAGAAAGCACCAGACACAGACGATAATAAAACTGTATGCATAGAGCCTCCAAAAGCTGAGAGAGCAGCCGCGGCGAGAGCACCTATATCAGCCGGTCCAAGCACAGCCTTAGAGATTGACTCCAGTTCATCAGCCGCCGAAAATGCATCGCTTGCTAGTTTAGATTCCTTAGCAACGATGCTAACAGCACCAACGAAGCTTACATCAGCTGATGTAAGCCGGCAAACGTCATTTGCATCAGATGTAACGGAGGCCTTTCGTTGTCTACATGCCCCCCCGCGATGGCAAGCATGTAGTTAAGGTGCCCACGTTTTTCGGGGCATGGGAGCCCTGAATACCTCGGTGTGTAAGGGCCTGGAGTCAGTGCAGAGACTGCCAAGACATATGTTGGTTCCACTGGAGTACCGGAACGGACCTCTAGGGTTGGTAGCCCTGAAGTGGGGGTGTACCCCGGTGGATACAGAAGCCTTACTACAGAAGGGATTAAAATCCATGCAAAGTGAACAACAATCAAATGTGGCAGAGGATTCACGAAAACACCCTCGTTTAGAACTGGCCATTTCGCCCGAGGCGAAACGGAGAAAGAGTGCAGAATCTCGAAGAACAGAAGTTGAGGCCAGGAAAAGCTTGCAAAAAGCTTTTTTCAAGAGCAACGTTCCGAAGCCAAAATATTTAGTAATCACAAAGGAAAACGGTAATTTCTCGAAGGTGAGTCCCTTCCTCATTGCTCGGGAAATAAATAAATGTGCTGGAGGCCCTGTTAAGGAAATTAGAAAAACCTTCACTGGACTTCATGTGGAGACTGTAAATGATATTCAGTCTCAGAAGATCCTAGGGCTGAAAAAAATTGGAGAATTGGCTGTACGCGTCGATCCCCATGGCACGCTCAACACCTCAAGGGGTGTTGTGGTTTGTCGGGATCTTTTAAACTGTTCGAAGCAAGAAATTGTTGAAGAACTAGCATCGCAAGGAGAAACAGAGTGTCGCAGATTGAACATGAGAAGGAATGGCGAAGTCCTACCTTCAGCCTCTCATGTTCTCACATATAACCGGCCGACTTTGCCGGAGAAGGTAAGAGCGGGAATACATCGATTGGATGTGCGGGCATTTGTCCCGCAGCCAATAAGATGCTTCAAGTGCCAACACCTTTGGCTACACCGCTGTTAGACGTGAGAGACCGCAAATATGCGTGTGCGGCGATGAGGAGCATGAGGGAGAGCCGTTTAAGGAGTCTCCTACATGCATCAATTGCAAGGGACAGCATTCATGTAGATCCAGGAATTGTCCTGTTTACAAAGACGAGGTAGCTGTGCAGGAAGTTAAAACCCTGCAGAAAGTTAGCTACCTCAAAGCTAAAAAGATAGTAAACGCCAGCAAACCTAGAACAACAACAACTTATGCTCAGGCTGCGGCTGCTGTTCCTGTTCCTGCTCCAGTTGCTGTCGATGAAAGTCAGCTCATCAGCAAACTTGCGCCCACTTTGACAAACATGATTGAAAGAATTATTGAAAATAAAATGAAGCCTTTCAATAGTAAAGAACCTGTTAAGCCAAAGATATTAGTACAGCCTCCTGAAGATACATCTCCGATACAGAAAGTTACTCCTGTTCAGAAGAAAACGGACGCTAAACCAGAAATCCAAGTCCGTCTTAGAGAGATTCTAGATGATCAGAAGAGAGTGATTGCTTCGCAGTCCGTTATGGAGGCTTCCAAGCATCCTGCAACTGAGGTGGCCTCTAAACCACAGAGGCCACAAAAAACCACACAGGTTAGAGCAACTATCCCCCTCCCAGGGTCGGTGACTGGTGCGATCCCCGTGTCGGGGGTTGGCGAGGTGGCCGTCTCTCAATTGGCGCCTGAAACCGGCGCCGATCCATGTCCGTCGTCGTCGGCTTCGGTGGTCTCCGATTCGGAGACCGGAAGCTATACGGGCGACGACGTTCTCCGCGAACACGATGCTGTTCGCAAAATGGAAAAAAAAAGAAAAAAGGGTGACCGAAAGGTAAACCTAGGCCATAATTTTATTTAAGATTAGCGAGTCGATTGTGCAATGGAACAACAGCTCCAACGCTACACCCAAGCGTGACGTAGATCCGATTTGTATATGTCTGCAAGAAACACATTTCTGCCGAATTGAAAATTTTAAATTAAGAGGATATGATGTATTTCGGCGAGATCAATCGCCAAATATAAGAGTTAGAGGTGGAGTAGCCATATTAACATCAACCAGAGCTACCGCCGAAGCGGTTGATCTAAATACAAACCTACAAGCGGTCGCCATTAGATTGCAGCGTCCGCTTCAAATCACTGTCTGCAGCATATACTTACCGAATTTTAATTGGGAGGAGGATGACATAGCGCGATTAATTTCTGAGCTTCCCCCACCTGTTTTACTGGTGGGTAATTTTAATTCTCATAATTTTCTTTAGGGATCGGATCGAGTAGATCCCCGCGGAAGAGAATTGAAAGGTTCCTGATGAATTCTGAACTTCTTTTAAACGACGGGTCAGGAACCTTTTTCAATGCCAGAGATGAATCTACGTCCTTATAGATCTTGCTCTCATAAGCGGATCGAAAGCACCGAGCTACACCTTCCATGTTTTAGACGATTTGCATGGAAGCGATCATTTCCCGCTGCAAATTGTAACTGATGTTACAAGAAAAACATACCCCATCTCTAAAAGACGGTTGTTTGATAAGGAAGATTGGACGAACTTCATGGCTAAGATGATACTCCCCGAAACAACTGGAGTTATCGGGGACGATGTCAACATTATAACAAATGCGATACTTGACTCGGCATCGAGATATATTCCTAAAACATCTGGGAAACTTACGAAGGGACCCGTTCCATGGTGGAACGATGAAATTAGTGAAGCTATTAAAAGAAAGAAAAGAGCGTATAATGACTTTAAGAAACGTCCCACAACAGATAATCTTATTGATTTTAAAAAATACAGGGCGTATGCAAAACGTCTCATGATTGATGCAAAAAAGCCCTAAACATTATAAAATGTTTAACGAACATTGGGGCTCAGATAAAGAGATATTATTGAGATTGTATAAGGCATTGGTTCAATCGAAACTAGACTACGGATGTATTGTATATTCATCCGCTAGGAAGTCGCATTTAAGAAAGTTAGACGTAACTCATAATAGCGGAATAAGATATGTGACCGGTGCTTTCCGCACAAGTCCGGCGACTAGTCTAATGTCCGAAGCCGGAATACTGCCACTGCATTATAGAAGAGAGATCCTTTTGCTAAGATATGCAGCAAATATATGGGCTTTTCCTGCTCGTATAAATAACAAACTTTTCACGAATCATCCTATGGCTGCATTATATGAACATCGTGCTACCTATTCCAGACCAGCCGGAATTAGGTACCACGAATTAAGAAGAAAATACGAAATTGCTATTCCAGAGACACTAGCAATATCCACGAGATAAATACCGCCATGGCTCTTGCCAGCGGTAAATACAAGGTTGGATCTCTCTCAGGGAGAAATAAAAAAGAAGCGAGCAGTTACCATCCAACAGGAATTATTGGCAACCGTCAGTAGTTACGAAGAGCATTCTAGAGTTTATACTGACATACTAAAACCGAACATGGTGATGGATGCTATACGGCATACGGGATATCTATACGGCAGAACTTACTCCCATACAGCAAGCTCTTCGGTACACAGAACATTATTGTGAAGAGAGAGTCCTAATATGTTCTGATTCCCTAAGTGCACTTGTTGCAATTCGGAACAAGAACATTAAGGATGTCCTAATTGCAAACATCCTGTCCATTTTATACGTTCTAAATCAACGAGAACAGTGATGTGTATTTGTATGGACTCCAGGGCATGCTGGTATTGCAGGTAATGAAAGCGTAGACGAAGCTGCCAGAAAGGCAACAGTCTGCGATGTTTTGGATTCAATTCCTGTAAGGGTGGCAGATGTTAAAAACTGTCTAACTAACATAATAAGTAACAAATGGAATGCTGATTGGAGGAGTTTAAATACAAAATTAAACTCAATAAAAACTTTTCCATATAAATGGAAAAACGACGTGAAGTTGACTCGCCGAGAACAAGTAGCTGTGACCAGACTTAGAATCGGTCACACGCGATTAACAAATTCATATTTGTTAACCTGCGAAGAGAGACCAATGTGCGGTGTTTGTAATAAAACACTTACAATTAAGCATCTAATAGAAGAGTGTACCATATATGAGGACCTCAGATAGAGGTTCCGGCTAAGGAATGATATTGCTGCTGATCTGGATAATGGAAATGAAGAAAAGATAGTTGCTTATTTACACGCCAGTGGACTTTTTAGAAGTCTGTAAAAGTGGAAAAAATTTAAAGCTGTGTTAAAGAATCTCTAAGAGGTAGTTTTATATATATAAGGAAGTCTAGAAGCGTGGCATGTATAGTGACGGGAGGTTGCCCTATTGCCTAGGGTACCCTGGCTCGCCAGCATGCAAGAGCAGTGAGTCGGGGTGTGTCTAATGACGGCATGGGGGACCCTCAAGGTTGGACTGTGGGCGCGAGGCTATGGGTAAGCGCAATGCATGCCTGTAGCCCAGTAGGTCAGGACCGGGAAGGGCAGCCTCCCCGCCGAGGGTCTTTTTGGCCGTCTTGAACAGGTGGTCAGATTGCTCTTATGATGCTGAGAGGACTCCGATGGGTTACGTCCTACGGGACTGTTTATAGGGGGGAGTCAACTGCCACGGCATTCTGGGGCCACTGATATACTGCTTAACGGCGGTTCTGGTCGCCCCAAAGGTGCTAAAATTAATAAATAAACGAGGCAGATAGATGGAGATAATGGTATTGTATAGACTTGTATTTTTAATTTCATGTTCTTTGAGAATTTTATCTCAAATTTTAAGATCGGGGCCCTTTACACCCCGTTAGTGTTGTTTTTGTCTTTGTTGTTTGTGTCTAATGTTTTTGTGTAGTTTGTGCTTTAAAATAAATGTAAGGGCCCTTTTACACCCTTACATATGACGACCCTGATGGTGATACTAACCTCTTTTTAAGAATGTGACGAGGGCTAATGACCTTGGCAGTCGATGCCCGTAAAAATACAAAAATAATAATAATAATAATAAATAATTATAATAAATACAACGGTAATATTTTGTAATAATTATTTTAAATCCATAATTGATGATGATAAAAAAGTTTTTATCATTTGAAATAACCTCACAAGTTTTAGTATCTTGACAAAAGGTAAGATAATGTAACATCGCTTAATTCAAAAATAACTAAATGAGTATGAAGAAAACTGAATAATCATGGCTAAATAATGTTTTAAAACTCAAAAAAGTAATGATATCGAACAAATTAAATTTTATCTAAAAGAGCTTTTTAAGGATAATAAAACATTACACTCTTGTAGAGTTCAGAACTAAGAGGCAACAGACTGTTTACTAGACTGAAGGTAACTTTCAGTCAGATTCTATAGTAGAATTTTTTTATTTAAAAAAAAATCTGATGTGAACACCACACGACTTCCTTGTACGCTTATTAAATTATATATGCACATATTTTTACAATCAGAGGTTAATAATTATTAATAAATATATATATCTGAATAAAAAAGAAAAAAGTTAAAAAAAAGGAGATGATTAATTGAACGGATGTGCCTTCCCTGTGTAAGATCTTAAAATTTCATTAATTAAAGTTTTATTTGGCTATAACTCTAAAACCAGTGAAAATAAGTACCACTTACTACATATCGTTGAAAATCTCTTAATGAGGACTTAATACTGGAGTTAAGAAAAAGTCCAAAATTGAAATGTTTTTGGATTTTGGGCTTTTTTGGACACTTTTGGTTCAGTCGATTCCAATCAAAACGGGAGGTGCACAACTAGATGTTACAGCAGTCCTAAATCCAAAATTTCAACATCCTACGGTTAATCGTTTTTGAGATATGCGGGATATGCGGGAATAACCACAATAAATAGATTTTATTGATAAATAAAGTTCTCTTTATTATTAAACCCACGGGTTTTGTTTAAAAAACTGTTGTTTTTAATAATTGCAATAAATTAAATTTTAAACGATCCTGGTAATCGATTAAAAAGTCAGAGACACTGACTTCGTTACCACATGGTTTACTAATAACATTTGGCAGTTATCAATAAGTTAAATATTTTCTATCGTATTTTACATGTTTATTCATATGTATGAGTAATTGTAATATTAATAATAACATTTATTTCATCGAATAATGATCAGTAGCTAAATTTAATTACAATTTATTAAGCTACAACAAAATATCAAGCGAAAAGTTGAAATATAATTCACCGCAAACACAAATACAATAGGAAAGAACCCGACTTCATTATTATTGCGATCGTATTTGCATTAAAATTAAACGTCATTTCATGGTAGAACGACTGAAGGATACAATTATAAAAACATTTCATCTAAATTATTGAAAGAGAAAATGTTTAATCAACTACTAACATTTCATAATATTATCTAAAACCTATGTATGGTTTATATAGTATATTTATTTTTACGAGTATAAAAAAATTGTACCTCTAATAAATTAAGTTATTTTTTTTTTATAAAAATCAAATGTGAACCCTACATAACTTTCTTGTACGCCTGTTAAATTAGATATACACATCTTTTTAAATGAAAAGTACATAAAATGTTATTTCATTAATAACTTCTGATATTTTTTCATGTTTTTTGTTATTGAATTATTATTTATCGTAATTTTTTTTTACATCAGAGGTTAATAATTATTAATAAATCAATATATATGAATTAAAAAAAAAAAATGAGTCTGATTCGAACTGATGTGCCTTCTCTTTTTTTAAGACTTTTCAAAGTCTTAATCTTTTTTTAAGATTTTCATAGAATGACTTCTTAGGTGAAGTTGATTTTGTCAAAGCAGATAAGTTATTTTTGACATGATATCGCTTAGCATTTACGATCAAAACATACCTTTATTTCAAAATAAAAGTAATTATTAATTTTCGAATTATCAGCTATAAAAATCTAAAATAGATTAGCAGTCTATTTTCAAATTTAAATCGCTGTTATATAGACTCTAAATTCTAATCTCTCATTCCCATGAGGCACAGTCTTCCTAAAAATGGTCGTTGGAAGTTGACATTTTCACTTCTAAGCCGGAATAGCAATCACTAAGTACTTATACATAAAAAACTGTCGACACCAAAGGATTAAAATAGAAGCTAAACTAATTAGGAAATAACTGCTACTTTCCTAAGTAGCACCAAGGCGCAAATTTTGATTGGTACTCTATCATTAATAATCGTAGAATAGTTATACAATTTTAATTATAAACAACAGCTGATCAAAAGGATTCGATTAGTCAGAATAATAAAATTACATCTACAATTTTTTTGTAATTGTTTAATCCTGAAGTAAGAAACCAATTTTACACAACACAAAAAATATATAAATCGAGAATCCTTTGGTTACAACCGCTAATGACATAAAGATGACTCCAAATCCAAATTTATGTATATATTTATAATATATTTATATATATATATATTATTTAATGTTGCACTATTTTATACAAATATGTGTAATTTATTGTGTATTTCAAATGAATACAAGTATTGAAAACACCATTTTGAATGCCCAAAGATAAAATCTATAGAAAGATATGAAACTTCACTAAAATGACACTGGATTTACACATTCTACAAATTTCTATACGTTTAAGTAATTTATTTTTAACTTGTTATAACTACTTTTGAAATAAAAATCCTATTTAACACTGTCAGATTTCTTATGTATGCAAAAATAGTGTCCAAACGTTGTTTTATGGTTAATTAATTCATTATATAAGCTGGAAGCTTGTGCGAGGGAATATGAAATGGAAATTTTGTAGCGTGTAAAAACGCCATGTCTGACCGGAATTCGGACCCGGTTTTTACTATAATTTGAACTTATAGTAAGTTAACATGATATGGAATGGCTTACTTAATTTTTTTTGGATTTTTTATTTATAACCTTAAACCTAAAACTTTTAATCTAAAATAACAAGGAATATGTATTTTCAAATCTGTACTGTTATCTATTGCTACGAAAGTAAAACGATAATAATTATTAATAAAAAATGTCATTGTAAAATCTTTCTACTCCAGTAATACCACTTACAAATTGTAAAAAAACGTTTTGGGATTATTATGAATTTAATATAATAAAACAAATTTAAAACAATTGTTTTGTTAGTTTATTTTTTGGAATCAACATAATATTTACTGAAGAAAAAAAAATATTCGGTGATTTGAATGCTATCTCCTTTTACAGAAACCGGTTAGCAACATTAACCTTTTTTTAGCAGGTTTGTGAAAAATCGGAAAAACTCATGCCTGAGGGGTTCATTACTTGTTGATTGATTTTTGTGGTATTTAGTCCTTGAGTATCCTAGTCTCTGAATATCTCTGAATATCTCTGAATATCCTGTAAAACACTGTTGAGTCGGAGCTCCTGTCAGCTCTTGTTCATGTAGCAGGTGTGCTACATTCTCCTATAGCATCACATTTCAAAAGCTTCTAATCTTTTCTTCTCAGGTACTGCGATCATCCAAGTTTCACTTCCATATAAAGCGACGCTCCCAACATATACTTTCAAAAATCTTTTCCTGAGTTGAAATTATTTTTTGATGTAAACAAGTTATATTTCTGACGTTTCGCCTGTGCTCTTTGGCATTTTATATCGCTCCTGCGTCGTCCATCTTTAGTAATTTTACTTCCCAAATAAAAAAATTCTTCTACCTCCACAAACTTTTCTCTTACTATTTTTACATTCAGTAGTCCATCTTCGTTATTTCAACTGCATTTCATTACTTTCGTATTGTTCTTGTTTATTTTCATGCGGGAGTTCTTGCGTAGGACTTCATCCATGCCGTTTATTGTTCCTTCTAAATCCTTTTTACTCTCAGCTAGAACTACTATATCATCAGCAAATCGTAGCATCTTTATCTTTTCACCTTGTACTATTACTCCGAATCTAAATTGTTATTTAACATCATTAACTGCTAGTTCCATGTAAAGATTAAAAAGTAACAGAGATAGGGAACATCCTTGTCGGACTCCCCTTCTTATTACGCCTTCTTTATTATGTTATTCAATTATTACTGTTGCTGTTTGATTCCTGTAAATGTTAGCAATCGTTCTTCTATCGCTGTATTTGAACCCTAATTTTTTTTAAATGCTGAACATTTTATTCCAGTCTACGTTATCGAATGCTTTTTCTAGACCTATAAATGCCGAGTATGTTGGTTTGTTTTTCTTTAATCTTTCTTTTACTATTAATCTGAGGCCTAAAATTGCTTCCCTTGTACCTATACATTTCCTGAAACCAAATTGGTCTTCTCCTAACATTTCATCCTCTCTCCTCCACAATTCTTCTGTACAGAATTCTAGTTAGGATTTTTGATGGATGGCTAGGTAAGCTAATTGTTCTGTATTCTTCACATTTATCTGCTCCTGCCTTCTTTGGTATCATGACTATAACACTCTTTTTGAAGTCTGACGGACTTCCCCTTTTTCATAAATATTACACGCCAGTTTGCATAGTCTATCAATCGCTTCCTCACTTGCACTGCGTAGTAGTTGAACAGGTATTACGTCTATTCAAGGAGCCTTCCTGCCATTCAAATCGTTTAATGCTCTCTTAAATTCAAATCTCAGTATTGCATCTCCCCTTTCATCCTCTTCGACTTCCTCTTCTTCATCTATAACACCATTTTCCAATTCATTTCCTCCATATAGCTCTTCAATATATTCCACCCACCATAAATCGGTGTACCACCTTTGTTTAACACATTATTAGATTTTAATTTATGTACCCCAAAATTTTCCTTAACTTTCCTGTATGCTCCGTCTATTTTATCAGTGTTCATTGCTCTTTCCACTTCTGAACACTTTTCTTTAATCCAATCTTCTTTTGGTACTTAGCACTTCCTGTTTATAGTATTTCTTAATTGTCGATAGTTCCTTTTACTTTCTTCATCACTAGCATTCTTATATTTTCTACGTTCATCCATCAGCTGCAATATGTAGTCTGAAACCCAAGGTTTTCTACCAGTTCTCTTTGTTCCGCCTAAGTTTGCTTCTGCTAATTTAAGATTTCCTTTTTATCATTCTTCCATTCTTCTTCTACATTTTCTACCTTATCTTTTTTACTCAGACCTCTTGCGATGTCCTCCTGAAAAACTTCTTTACATTCTCTTATTCAAGTTCTCTAAATTCCACCGATTCATCTGACACCTTTTCTTCAGGTTATTAAAGCCCAATCTACATTTCATTATCACTAAATTATGGTCGCTATTAAATCTGCACCAGGGTAAGTTTTCCAGTCGACAAGTTGATTTCTAAGTCTTTGCTTAACCATGATATAATCTATGTGATTCCTTGCAGTATCGCCTGGCTTTTTCCAAGTGTATATTCTTCTATTATGATTTTTAAACTGGGTGTTGGCAATTACTAAATTATACTTCGTGCAAAACTGTATAAGTCGGTCCCCTCTTTCATTCCTTTTGCGCAGCCCGTATTCACCCACTATATTTCCTTCCTTGCTTTTTCTAATGCTTGCATTCCAAACTTCAACTATTACTAAATTTTCATCCCCTTTTATGTGTTTAATTGCTTCGTCAATTTCTTCGTATACACACTCTACCTCATCATCATCATGGGCGCTTGTAGGCATATAGACGTTAACAATCGTTGTCGGTTTAGGTTTTGATTTTATCCTTATTACAATGATTTTATTGCTATGCGTTTTGAAATACTCTACTCTCTTCCCTATCTTCTTGTTCATTATGAAATCTACTCCTGCCTGCCCATTGTTTGAAGCTGAGTTAATTATTCTAAAATCACCTGACCAAAAGTCGCCTTCCTCTTCCCACCGAACCTCACTAATTCTTACTACATCTACATTTATCCTATCCATTTCCCTTTTTAAATTTTCTAGCCTACCAACCTTTTTTATACTTCTAACATTCCACGCTCCGACTCGTAGAATGTTATTTTTTAATTTTCTGGTGACCCCTTCCTTAGTAGTCCCCACCCGGAGATCCGAACGGGCGACTAGTTTACCTCCGAAATATTTTACCAAGGAAGGCGCCTACATCATTATTATATGAAAATGCACAGAGAAATTTTCTTGGAAAAACAGCAGCTGTAGTTTTCCATTGCTTTCAGATGCGCAGTACTCAGAGGACTGAGTGATGTTGATATGGCAGTTTAAGTCGTCCTGACCGCTCTTAAGAACTACTGAAAAAGCTGCTGCCCTCATTGAGGAATCATTCCTTAGTCTGGCTCACAGCAGATACCTCTTCGATATGATTGCACCTTCGGTCCAGCTATTCTATGTCATTAAGCAATCAAGCCCCGTCACCATCGGCAAGGTCTCTTGATTCATAGAGGGAGATAATAAATATATATTTGATATAATATTGATTTTAAAAACTTTTTTTAATTTTGAATCCATGAAAAATTGAGAAAAGTTCTTATGAGTGACAAGAAGTACATTTGAAAATCTTATAAATTATTTTTGCTATAATTGCATTATAACGTAAAACCTGTGGAAACCAAGAGAGCAAAAACACTGCCAGATGTATTCTGAAAAGGTTTGTGAAACGTTCTATAGCCGAAATTCAAATCAGCATCAGAATTAAATCAACCTGCGACTTTCATTAATAACGTTTAAGAGAGGTTGTTTAATAAGCAGACAGACTTTTATTTCAAAATAGAATTTTAATACACGTGATGTATTTGATGATTCATGACGTAATCAAAATAACTTTTCAGTTTTAATATAATCTATATATATAAAAATAAATGTTTGTTTGTCTGTATGTCTCTTATGCCTTCCTAAAATGTTCATCCGATAGCGATGAAACTTTGAGGAACGGTTGGACGCATGTCAGGGAAGGTTTCTGAATTAGGTTGGACCCGGTAGTTCGCGCTGGCGTCGAGATATTTCGAAAAATTGTATTTATGGTCCGATTTGCCTCATATTCAGAATACATGTTACTTACATGGAAAGAATTATTTCTGCAAAAAATGAACCCGCCAGATGGGGCTGGGGTTTAGATATTTAGAAAAATTATATTTATGGACCGATTTGGTTCATATTCAGAATATTAATATTAGTTATGTGAAAAGAAATATTTTTGCAAAAACTATACCCGCTAGGTGGGGCCGATGTCGAGATATTTACGAAACAAACAAACAAATAAATAAACAGACTTTTTTATTAGATATATATATATATATATATATATATATACAAAAGGCATGTTCGTATGTGTGTCCGCAAAAGACCAAAAAACTAATGGACCGATTACGCGCGGGCAAAAGGGAAAAAGGGGAAAAGGTGGAAAGAGAAAAAGGGGAAAACGGGAAGGGTAAAAAGGAAACTGGGAGATGGTTGAGGGAGAAGGGTGAAAGGGAGAAGTTGGAAAGGGAAAAGGGGAGGAGAATAAGTGAAAGCTAAAATTTGTGAATTTCAGTTTTTTAATTTTTTTATCAAATTTACAGTTGTGTTCATCAAACTCTGCTAGTATAATAGTGAAGCATTTGCCGGTCTGCTAGTATAATAAAAAGTTTTAATTCAATATTTAGAAAATTCTTCAAGAACAATAAAAATTCATCATGCATTAAATTGAATTAAATTAGGAATATTTCTAAAAATAAGAGAAAATCTTCAATAAAATGATTCAAATGTAACTTAACTAACCTTATCTAACATTAGCTGATAATATTACGTTTCTTAAAACTGAATGTTATTGTCTTTTGAATATTTCTTTAGTAATGCAACTTTATTTAAATAAGGTTTTTATAATATTTTGTTTAATGTACTTCATAAACAATACATCAAAATTTCCTCTGTGCATAATCTCACTCTATTTTTTAAATTCAAAGAGAAAAATTATTTCGCCGCTCTCAGAGTGGATTTTACTACAGATTTTAAGAAAAATATTTTCGCGACTTTTATAAAATGAATGAAAGGAGGAAGTTATTATGGATAAAATATTTACTGAATTCAGATCTTTAAATCAGGATCTATTGTCTGTTTCTAAGAAATGTTTTATATATTGTATTTTTGTAATAAATTAATTTTTATGTGCATACTTTGCTAAACATTTTTTTTTTTAATCAGATTAACAAAAACATAAATTTTCTTCTCAATAATAATTAACTTAAAAATAAATAAAAAAAAAATAAAAATAATTTCAAACTTTTGTAGGAACTCAATTGGTAAAAAAAAAAGAAAAACATGAATAAACTTGCCCTGCTTATAATTTAATAAATATGGGTTATTTAATATCTTGGGTCACCAAGAAAAAGTTTGTTTTTTTTAAGAATAATTGAAATAGAGAAACACCAGAGTTTTAATTAAGCAGTTCATAGCATCTGGTGTGGATGTATCAGCTTTATTTTAATAAATAATGTATTCATATAGTATGAAAATTATTATTTCCACATTAAAAGTATGCGATTTGAAGGAGTTAACTTTACACCAACACGTTGTCGCTACATTTCGGTTGCAATCAAAAACAAAAATTCCAAAACTTAATTATGAGCAAACAATTTTAACTAAAAAATCATTTTTAATTTTAACTAAGTAAGTGCAGTTTTTTTTTTTAATATTAAAACCTGAATTTATGTTGGTTATCATAAATGACGAAGTCGAAAGTTTGTATTTTTGTATTTTTATTTTTAAAATTTTTAATCAAACATGGGCGTTAGAATAATTTTTTCAGTATTTAAATTCTCTCGATATTTTAGTAATCAATAACATATTTAAATTAGGTTGTTACACAAATCTTTTGCGAGTGTAGTTCAGCAATATTAAATTATTCACATAATAGTAAGTAAAGAAAAAAAAGCTGGATGAAATTGAACGCATTTAACTTGTTGCATTTACATACAATGTTTTCAAATCCGCATTTTCAAATAATTACCTGAAATAAATAATCTTGAACACGATTGTGAAGAAAATTTATTTTTTGTTATGAGTAACTTTTTCAATCACTGACGAGCACTCAACTATCCATTTCAACTTTTGGTGTTTTTGTAATATAAGGCATAATATGCCTTATATTATATTGTAATATAATATAAGGCATATTATATTATGCATTATATAATGCATATATAATTATTGGCATTATATATGCAATAATTAAATATTTCGTTAATTTTTTGTGTTTCTTACGTATAATCCATTACATTTATTTATTCTGTTGTTTAACTTTAACACCCATAAATAAAAAAATAATCGCAGATTTAAAATATAATAAAAACTAATTTTATTTTAACTAACCGATCGCATCATTGTGCTTACATCAGGTTTGTGTATCAAGAATCAAAGTATTCTACTAATCAGAATGTTTAAGTAATGACCTAAATTTGATTCCATTGTATTATAACCGCTTAATACTACAATGATAAATATTCTATTCTATTTGTTTCAAACAGGTACACTTTGTTTTTTTTTTTAAATATCAAAAGCTTTGTTTAAAAAAATAATTTAAAATCATTAAAAAGTCACACATTCTGGAATCTGAAATCTTATAGAGATCCCACTTCTTAAACTTTAGAATAAAGTAATTATAAGTTAGGATATCAATTTTTTTTCGTGAAATCACCTTGACGTAATAGGTGAATAATTTTCGATAGTAATCCCATTTTTTCTAGTCAGAAAATATATGCAGTTGGATAAAGTTATCTTGTTATAATTTACTCATAATTTTTTGTACCTTAAAAGAGATTATTGTGTATTAATTTATAAAAATTATTATTTATGTAAGTGAAGAAAAATACGGTAAAAGTAAGGATTTTTAATACTGATACTTATTTTAAATATTTATGTTAAAGTTACTTGGTTCATAATAAAGCTTATTTCAATAATTTAAAAAAATTAACTTCTAAACTTTGTTTATGATTTTTGTATTAAAAACCCATTTTTCGATGGAATATTTTGTCAATGACCTAAATTTGATTCCATTGTATTATAACCGCTTAATACTACAATGATAAATATTCTATTCTATTTGTTTCAAACAGGTACACTTTGTTTTTTTTTTTTAAATCATAAGCTTTGTTTAAAAAAAATAATTTAAAATCATTATAAAGTTAAACAACAGTTTAAATTTAATAACCAAATGACTTCACCGAATAATTATTATCCTATAAAATTAACGTGATTAATGAGACATTTTCTTCGGCTGCGATACGTTTATCGAATCTGGAGTTCCTTCTTGAAAAGTACGGACAGTAATTTAATTCACGGTGTTAGATATCCTTGTTACTAAATGAGGTCATTCTCTTTCTTCCATTCTCCACGTCGTGATCACTATTCTCTCTAGCATTACTTCTTCTTCATACTAATCTCAAACGGTGATGTGAATCCTGCAACGCTGTGCTGCTTAAGAAAAAAAAATTAAGACTTGCTGGTTATTAGATTTTCGGTTAACATCTGTAGATTCTAAATGAACCTATTAAACTTGAGTTCATCTGTGTCTACGAAATAAACTTTTGCAAAGTCTTTTTCTGTATTTTTGTTAGCTCAGCTGCTTAGTTAAACGTATCCTAATGGGGTACAATTAAATAAAGTTAGTCATTATGTCCTTTCAGAATGGAATATTTTCTTGTAAGCACTGTTGCACTTGTATTGAGAAAACATTGATACTAAATCCAATAAAGAAACAAAAATTAGCTTTTAAAAAAATTATATTCTGAAAGTTAACGATTACTGCGTACTTTCTAAACGGTTTTTATAAAAAAAGATAGAAACTTTATTTGTCATTATTTTTTTCTCTAACAAATTAATTTATAAACTTTTATATTTGTAAAAAGACCGTCGTTATCAGTTCATTTTAAATCTTTATCCACGTACTATTAGTAGATGAGAGGCAAATATCTTTTAGAATAAATATTTAATTATAGCAATATTGCACAATACACTCATAATAATGAAAGTATACCAAATATTTATAAAATATTTACTCCTGGGCTTTAAAATATTTTGTTAGAGAACATCGTGTTTCAGCGGAAAATGGACACAAATAATTTAAAATTAAAAGCCAAAGGCAAAACAGATAAAAATCAGCATCAAAGCAAAAAGTGTAGCCCTGCTTTCATATTAAATAATGAAGACTGGATATTTTGCTGAGAAGCAAAATATGTGAACATACCAAAAACGATGATCAACAACAGTAAAGGGTTTAATTGCGAAATCTTGTTTATATGTATATCCCAACTACTATTACCGCTGCGATTTTGCAGTTACAACTTTAGACCAAATCAACTACTCGATAGAATCACATGTTGTAATAGTTTGACCCAAAGAAGGTTTTAAAAAACAGAAAAATAAAATAAATTTTCATTAGATACGAAAACGGAAATCGATAATTATGTATAAAATGTTAATATTATACTAAGAACTATTACAATCAGCTCATGAATGTTGAGCTTGTCAGAGAGCGATAAACAGGTGCTTTTAGCCTATCAAATTATTTATTTAAGGTTTATCCCTCTGTAACTTACAAGGTGTTTTGCCAGTGCTTTTCTGAAGTTGTGCATCGACATAAAGCCAGATGATTACGTCAAATTTACTAATTTCTGTTTTACAAATCTTTTGAAAATAATTACCTATTTCAAAATAGAGGTAACAGAGAAATTAACAACAAAATTTGCTAATAAAACATCTTAAAATGTTATATTTTAATTTTATAATAATCTGGATTTATACTAAATTTTATTACAGTTTTTTTTAGTATAGCAACCGGAATTTTTCTTTAATGTCTGGGTTGTAATTCCAGTAATCTATATATTTGTTTTTAATTAATTAAACCATTGGTCTTAAAAGGGAAGACTGCTTTTACATAATTAATTCTTTTTTCCAAAAATATTTTCATAACTTCACGTAGTAATTAGTACTTGATTTTACAAAGCTCAGATTTTTTTTACAAAATTAATAAAAATATTTAATACATGACTGCTGAATTATTTTGCCTTATAGATTCATTTTTTATCGTTTTTCAGGACCTGTATGGTATTGGTTTGAAAGAATTTTCTTAACCAATTTTCCCTCTTAAAGACAATTAAATAATGAGTTAATTAATGTAAATAGAAATCCCAAATACAGCATACTGAAATGTGTATTACAATTTTTATAAATTTATATTTTTCATTTTTGTAATTGTGTTCAGTAAATTATTACAAAATCTACTTTTCGAGTGATATGTTATCTTAGAAAATTATACGGCATTTGAATTTTTTTTCCCTATAAAAAAAAAAGGATAATAAAGAGGAAAGGAGACGTGTTCAATGAAGTTTTAAAAAAAAAATTATTTATCTAACAAGATGATGCGCCAACACGTTTCAGTCTTATCATATCACACCGAAAATAACTGGGTTCAAAGAAAAGATTTTTGGAAGTACTCCTACCAAATGAAATCCTCGATTCCCGAACTCCAGTGCAATATACTGTTTCATCTAAGAATATAAAAAAATCTCATCTTTTAAATAGATTCCGTTAATTGAAACCAATTATCGAAAAGGACTTCCAGCTCGACAACAATAATCGGGAATAGTTATTCACAAAACTGCAGAAACACTAATGAAGATTTAATTTTACTAAGGAAGATTTTTCAATATAAGTACTTATTTAAAATATAAAATAGATTTGCAAAAATAATTTCTACTAAAAAATTTGCCGGTCAATAAATTAACCGACAACTAGGTGACTGAAACAATCAATCAGTAAAATGGGAAGTATAATAAGAATAATATTTTTAATGTATTGAGACTTATTAATTTGCGATTATAATCTAATCTGTTTGAAATAATTTATAGAATACGTTCTTTTTTTTTGTTTTTAAAGAGCGTTGTCGGCCAGCAAAATATTTGAATTATTCTTGGAAATGAAATAATTTAGATGCACTAATAATATATTGAAGTTATTAAAACGTTAGCGATCACTACGTTATATTCTGTATTTCTTTAAAATACTATTGTACTGCTTTTAGTCAATATTGCCCTTTGAAAACTTGCACGCAATACGTGAGTTCTTCCTTTTCCTGTTTAGCCTCCGGTATTACCGTTCAGATAATACTTCAGAGGATGAATGAGGATGATATGTATGAATGTAAATGAAGTGTAGTCTTGTACAGTCTCAGTTCGACCATTCCTGAGATGTGTGGTTAATTGAAACCCAACCACCAAAGAACACCGGTATCCACGATTTAGTATTCAAATCCGTGAAAAAATAAATACATGGGTTCTAATCATTATTAAAACAATTATGAAGGAGTAAACGGGTAAAAATGTTTTTGATTTGTAGACGATAAGCAAATAATAACGATAAAAAACAAACATTTCTAGAGTTTTTTTATTTTTATAGAAAATAACACGTTTTATTAAAAATAAAATGATCTATCTAATGTTAAAAAAGTAAATTCTTAAATATCTTTAATCGTAATCAGAAAATAATTTCATTGATTTTTTTTTATAACTAGTTTAAGAATGTAAAATAAACATCGTATTCATCAGTTAATAGTTGTTTTATTTAGTGTTTTTTTTTTTGTTTTACTTCTAGAATCCTAGGTTTAGAAACTAAACTTGATTTTTCTGAAGAAAAGATTTCCAAAACAGCATAAGTAAATCTGCTAGATCAATGAAGGTAATACTGAATAACAAAAAATAAACATTTGAATATATATATATTAAAAACGAATACATCTTTAGCATTAATTTAAAATCAAAATTTTCCCTACAGAAAAAAAGGAAAAGATGATCGTTTTAAATATAAACAAAGTGATAATTTATAACTGGTCTAGAGACCTTGGTTTGTAAGTAATATAGTTAAAAGAACACTTAAAAATGAATAAGTTTAGAGATTATTTAAAGATACTATAGAAGAAGGCTGTTCAGCAAAAACGTCCCTAAATTCCAATTTATTTTTATAAAAACTTAAGGCAACAAAATCAAAAAAGCATAAAACAATATTTTTATTGGAAAAACGAAAATATTATTTGAGACGGCAAGAGTTACAAATTGGAATTGCGTGGGCTTCACGTACTAATGTACACTTTTAAAGTTATTCCTAACAACATTGTATTCCTACATGTTGTAGGATTGAGACCTCACTCGTGAAAATCGGTGAAATTATTCTTAAAATGAACCACAACAACTGAACAAATAATATTCTCAAATACATTTATCCCATATAAGATGAGTAAACAGAATTCAAAAGGCCATACATCTTGGTTTCTGTTGGTAACAACACATATGGAAGCGTGTACAAGTTGGCTACAGGAAAATACTCATAAACCATGTGTAAATAACACACTTGGATTTATAGTATAGGTTAGGGAATGGTTGATCCAAAGCATTTTCATGTGATAAAACTTTCCCAAGATAAATGTGACAAACACACCAGCGTCGCCAGTTGTGAAGAAATTCGTGATAACGTAAAACAAGAGTAGATTACATTATGGATTTTTATACAGATATATTAACTGGACTGGGAAAAATTTTAAGATATAGATGATTAATTATAGATTAGCATTATGGCTTGTTGATCACCAAAAAACCACGGATTTTCTCTGATAATTCATCACAAAGCATGAAGCTTGTGAGTAAGATTATACGATGGAAATTACGCCAGAAGATTGTTTTAATTTGAATGTAACTAAATGAATATACTTACAAATATTTACGTTTTTATTTTCAGATATCTGAATATTTTGGTCTTAATAATGGTTGCGATCGTGGGATTGCAATAAGACTGGATTTTAATAAAAGCTTTAATTAATTATTCGGCAATAATTCTTGTTTTTTTTAGGAATCTTCAAAACTACAAAACTAAGTTTCATACTTTATTAGAAAATTGATTCGCTGGGAAAATTTACAGGAATTGGTCAAGCCTGGCTTTTTAGCACTGTACTTCATCTAATAAAGGTATGTACTAAAATTAATGAAATAGTCTCCAATATCTTTATCTAGAAATTCCAAGTATATGAGTTAACTAGAAATAAACGGACACGATGCTTCTGTCAATATTAAAGTAGAGGAGCTATCTGCCTTTTCGCTAAGATTTTCGTGGTATTTTATTCATGTATATTCAATCTACTTTTATAAAACCAACTGCACTTCGATTAAATAAATATGAATGGTACACACACTTCATACCTTAATGCCTGATAAGTAAAAAAAAAAAAATAATGATATGGTTTATTGTCATATCGTCTTCATTCTTAAAATTATATTAATATAATAAATATTTTAATTAAAGTAATACTGTAATATTACATCAAAGTAAAGAAGTAGTATTATTTATAAACTCGTAAGTTAGATTCTGTATACAATTCTGAATAAAAAATCTTTTCTAGACTTTATTTTATATATATATTTTAATAACTAACTGTATTTTATAATTTGTATGTAGGTGAAATTTGTATGGTTTTACGTTTTTTATGTCTAAAAAACTATGGTAATAAATCGGGATCGTACACTATTATTCAAAGTTAATTTTTTTGCTTAGGCAATAAATTTTCACTGAAATTTAATCGATCTGAATAAAATTTTTAGAGAAACGTATAATTTAAATCATATTCTACCACTTTTTTAACTTTAATTTCTTGTATATAAGTATCATTGAATGTATTGAAATTTATATTTTCCTTGATGTGTAATTAACCAAAAAATAATATTTAAAAAAATCACATTTATTTAAATGAATGAGTTACCTTAGAACTTATATTTTGTTGTATATTATTTACAATACAATTTTGTCATTTCTTATTGTTCAAAAACTATATATATATATATATATATATATATATGTGTGTGTGTGTGTGTGCACATTCTCTACATATCTAACCGACTCAAACTTTTATTGGTATTTCTTCAAAAATTAGATTAAGAAAATTCTTCTATACGCAATTTGTATAACAAATCACGTTTAGAGGAAATATCATTTAAGATAAATTATTTCAGGAAATAAAGAGGGTCTACTTTATCTCAGATATGTTTGATAGTAAAACACCCGCTTCACAACAATGATAGAGAATAAATGAAGGTTTAAATTAATTTAAAAAAGAAGAAAATCGAGTAATATAATGTTTGTCAAATATTCGTTTCCAATTCTGGTTGCAGATCTTAGCTGAAATTAAAAACTTTCGAATCAGACATTCATTCCTTTAATATATTTTTTATTACAAAATTACCATAATTAAAATTTAGTTTATTTTGAATATTTCATTAAATTATGTAGATGCACATATAATTTTACATTCATCTTAGTTATAGAACTTTTGTAAGCGAATAAATTTTTATAAGTTTCTTATATTAAAATTTTAAACCTTTTTAATAGAATTCCTCGATAAAGTTTTAACATTTACTGAAGAATTAGTCTTTTAATATTGGAATGTCGCCAGCTTAGGGCGTTTCTTCTTCTTTGTTTTGTGTTTTTTACTTAAGCCTATTTCTTTTAAAGTGTAGAAATATTTCACGGGTTAAAAATTATTTGCTATAAAATATGAGATAGTTGTTTACCCGCTAAGGAAAAAAACCTTTTTGTATAAAAAAATCTATTTATTAAAACAATAGATGTAAAAAGTTCAATCGAAAAATGTAAAACCGATAACTATTAAATTTTTTAATCTACATTAGTTTCATTTTATTGCGAAGTTTGGATATTACGTTATACCTAATTTTTATAAAAACATTCAACGGTAAAATCCTTTTCAAAATAAACTTTCCTTTTAGATGACACAGCATAAAGAGATTGAAGGACATACGGACGAAAGTTGAAGAACAGATTATTTGTTTAAACAGATAATAGAAAACCTTGTAAAGAATACAGCTAATATTTTACAGTAAAAGTAACCGATTGCTGTTTACTAGTTTGTAAGAAAATCCTTTATATTTTCAATCATTTTTCTCTATCAATACCGTATTTTTTATTCTTCAAAAACAAATTTTGACGACCGATTTTTGTTTTCAAAATAAAATTTAAAGAAAGTTTATTTTGATATCCTCACTTTTCTCTCTGAAATTTATTTTTCCTCCAAAATAAAGTATTTAATTGAAATTTAATAACAAATATTTATGTAAAGCATTTGAATATATAATTGAAAAATTAAAGTTTATTTTTGTGATAAATTTGTTAATATTTTATTAGCTTTTTATATGTTTTTTTTTTTTTTTTTTTTTTAATTTAATCATCTTCGTAAATAATATTGAAGTGTTTACAACAAAAAAGGAATTGTTTACTTTCTCACGGCTGAAGAAAAGCGTTATATCGTTAAGTCGATTACTGGTTCGGATAGTGTCGTCTCTTATGATTGAATAAACGGTATTTCACTTCGTACACGAATAATGTACAAATTAAGTCGATGTGCGGTAATATAGTTTAGTAAACGTTACTGAGGCAAATTAAAGCAACTTTTGACTGATGAGGTACTTTGGCTGTCTAATCTAAGGTCTGATATAACACAATTGGTTTTCTTTTCTATCTAATCTTAAAGAATTTTATTCAGCTTTTTGTTGGCAAGTAAATCTATTAAATTTTGCATTTTTATTTTTAGTTATATCAAGTTATTGCAATGTTTGTTTTAAAAATAGGTATTTTTTTTTTTTAGTCATAACAAGTAATTGCTATGTTTGTTTTAAAAATAGCTGTTCCAAACTTTTTCTTTAAATAAATATCGTAATATTTTATTCTGACAGTTTAATCTATTTTCTTATCAAGTCTGAACTTAAAATCGATTGCAATTGTGAGGGGAATTTTTAACGATTTGTAATTCTCTTCATTACAATAACAAAAGAAGACTGAATATAATTTCAAAAAGATTAGATTTAGATTTGTAATTCAGCTTATCTCTTGCAGTAAAGCAGAATAATCGCTAAATAAAAAATTTAGTCAATTATGTTACTGATTAAGTTGGCAAATTAAAAACATCAAGTTTAAAATTTTATAATTAATTATAATGACTTCATAAACGACAAAAGTATCGTTTTAGTTGAATTCTTGGAGAATAAAAATGACTTACATTAACGGATATATTGTTTGGATAAAATGCTTTTAAATAACTTATTCTTTAAATAAGACTAAGTTTCAGATAACCCCACTAAATAATAAAGACTGAATTTCCACTTATTTTATATTTTGTTGAGCCGAAACTCTTCCTCCTGTTATTTACTAACATTAAATAATACACATATCTTTTTCTCCTGTAAACAATAATAAACTTTTTCAAAAAAACAAAAATAGCAAAAATCATCATCGCTACTGAGATATAAATTTAATAAACCTAAATTTGAATATAAAAGAGTTTTACGAGACCTTAAAACAAATTAATAAAATTGAAATAAAACTTTTAATACGGAAATTTAAACTATTTGATAACTTACATTAACTTTTTGATAACATCAGCTGGATTTTTAAATTTGTTCATGCTAACTAAATGAAGGAATTTTATGACAGAAAGCAGAGGTAAAATTAAGAAACTTACATACTTATATCGGTTAACATATTACGAACTAAACTGATGATAATTAATAACGGTTTAATGATGAACAATCATCATGCTTACCGTTAGTTATTCATTTTTTTATTATTACCATATTTTCTGTTTTTGTAAATTTACGATGTAAATGGTTAGTAGATAACTCAAATGAAAGACAGAGGAAAAATTATTTATTATGCATAAGCTAATAAACAAAAACAGTGTTTTGTTTATAATATAAACAAAACTTGAACACGTTTTGAATAATATTGATTAACAATAGTGATCAGTACTATGGTTTTAAAAGTAGCAGTTCCAAACTTGTAATTCATTAATCAGTTTAATGTTTACTGATCGATGAATTATTGCTCAACTTGTCCTCTTTTTCTATAAGACATGAAACATTGTATTTTTATGTTTAAAAATTTACTTCATTATAGAAACCTCTGAACGTAGACTAAACAGAGATATTCTTATATTATAAAAAGAATTTTGAATAATCAATAACCTGCCCGTTCTTGGATAAATAAAAGTGTTTTATTCGAATGTAATTAAGTTTAACTGAAGAAATGGAATCAATAAATATTTATTTCACGTAAAAATAAAATATGTGCCTTGAATAAGCATTAAAGAAAGTGAAAATTTTCTTTTCTTTTGGTTTTTATATTTGGTCACATCTTTCGGTTTGTCATCTCAATAGTTATTGATTCTCAATATCTTCTCGAGTGATTCTCCTAGTCTCAATTTCCTATATAATTCCTTGAACACAAGATTTTCAATCCGTCATTCGGACAGTTCCCAGTTTGAACAGCCAATATATCTTTCTTTGTTTACCTACCCTAGCAACATACACAAACCACTTCAATCGCCCCTGAACCTCCCCACACACCGTTTACATACATCTTTATTCTAATGATTATTTTAATACCTTCATTTCTAAAATATTCTAACCGTTAAAATGTTCAACTATTTTTTATCTAAACCAATTCAAGAGACAGAAGTTTCATATATATCCTATATTTTTATCATATACAATGTTTCTGAGCCGATTTTTACAATAATTGTTTGCCACATTAGCAAGTACAACGTTTGTACTACCAGTTTAGTGTTCTATAATGAAGGGTCTAGTAGTGTACTGTTTGCTTTCTTACCTTGGTCCACCTTGAATGATGTACAACTTTCTTTATTTAGAAAAAAAATTCTCGAAATCTAGAAATTCAAAAGTGCGTGCGCGCGCGTGTGTGTGTAAGTGCTTAAAAAGGATATTTTATTGAACCTGACAAGAATAAAAGGATCCGATCGGTTACACAGTCTTACCAGGAAAACAGGCTGACTTAGGCAAGAAACAATGTCAATGCAGTAAGCATTTGCTCTTATCATGAAAATTGGTATTCAGTAGATTATTACCTTTACAGTTTGCTCTATTGTTTGTTGCTATTTACAACAAACTGTAAACTTTAAGGTTGTTACACATAAGTTAGTTAAAAGTCCTTTTCTATAACAATGTTGTGCTTACTGTAATACAATGCAGAATATTCCAAAATTGCACAAAAAGCTATAGAAGAAGATCAAGATCAATCGAGACATCCTTTATAAGAACCTGTAACCAAACCTATCAGAACACAAGTTTTTCCTCTTGAGCAACAAAAATGCAAATGTAATTTTGTGATAAAATGCAAGTCATTTTTAGAGGGAGTTTAGTATAACCATAGCATAGAACGATGGTCAGGAATCTAACACATAAACAACTCTTTAAAGTACAAAAGTAAAAACCTGGAACAATATAATTGGTCAGACTCTGTAGAAGTAAATGTAGTTGTACTCGATATTTTACCATTACCCATGGTAAAATATTCATTGCTGATCGGCTATTGAGCAGCTGTCGATAAAGAGCCGTCGTACTACAACTGATTTTGATCGACGTAAGGCAAAACGGAGAACTTTACTCTTATTTTAGTACTTTATCATGACAAATAGAGTTGCTACGTACTGTTTTAAAAGTACCATCGGACATTCAGTTATATAATAATTTAGTTGAGCTTCTTATTTTTATTAAAGATAATGTTATGCATGACACTGTCGAACCGACTTAAATATTGTAATGGAGCGTATAAGTGAGAAGATTACTAGTGAAAATCATTCACAAGAAGGCTAGGGAAATTTTTATTAAGTTAAGATCAATGAGGAGAAAAAACGTAGGTAAAATATTAAATTAAAATATATCTTGAACCAAACTAACAAACGTTTACTGCACTATACTACCGTTTCAAAATATATTATTGTAGAAAACTTGAAGCAAGTCAAAAAGCAACACCTCATTGGAAAACGTGTATAAATTCGAGCCTCCTAACAGATATTTTCCTACATCTCTTTGAACTCCAGATAAACACTGTCCACTTTCACGTGACAGAAATGTAATTTTGATTCGTTTGACAAATATACAATAAGAGAGATTATTCGTCGTTTTTGTATAGTTGAGAAAAATTGCCATTTTAATAAAAAATTAAGCTCTTTGGTTGCTTAAATTAATTAAGTGGACTGTATAATAAAATGACACATTTTTGACGTAACTGTTATCGATTGATATCTTTACTGTACAGATTGACCCTCCATAGTAATTGAATACCGTTACACTAAAGAAACTTTGTGATTAAAGCATAACAGATCGACGTTATGACCACTTCATAAACCCAACTCAACTCAACTGAGAAAGCAACACACACGAACAAGGGTGTGGGGGAACTCCCAACCACACACACACACACACACACACAGAGAGAGAGAGAGAGAGAGAGAGAGACAGAAAATATTCAACACTCTTGGTGAAAAAAATTATTTCCTTTGGCGAATGCGATCTTCAACGTTTGTTACAAGCAAATGAAGTTTAGATGGGTGAAATATCAAACTTTTAGAAGTTTAAGAGTACTAGAAAGACTTAATTGCTGACTTACAGTTTAAATATTTGCAGGATTAGTCGCTTCAGTAATGAATTGTGACCATAATTTAGATCGACGAAATTTGAATAACGCTTGGTTTACTTTATATAAATATTGGCAATTGAATTTTAAACTGCACTTTCACTAATACAAATTTTTTTAATGGGCTGATAGCAATTCATGTGAGTTCTGCAAACTCTTCTTTGAAGGTACTCAGTTGTTGATAAAGGCTGGAAAATTATGGGGTACTATTATTATGATGAATTCAGCGAACTTTGAGTAATGGATTAAGGAATTACCTGTTAACTTTTATCATTAAGTGGTGATTTAAAAAAAAAAAATGATTTACATGTACAAGTAATACACATAATCTTACAAAATATATAGAAAAAGATAAAATGACCTCAATTCTAAAATAATAAATTCCACTATATTCATAAGTCATGAAAAATTCCATGTTTTTTTTTTTATTCTATACATGTGTTAAACACAAACGCATAGGCTATTTTCCAGATAAAAACTGGAAGATGAATATTGACAAAATTATTCTTCGGTATTTTAGGTAGATTTCATAAGAAAGCTACCTATTGTAATGGGTACCTTGATCGACTTCGGAAAATTTCGACATATCTTCGCGTTTCACATTCTCAGACCCTAAAACCCTGTCAGCTCAAAAGTTTATATCTACATACAATACATATACATGTATTATACATATATAAATATGTTATAATATTATAATTTATATTATATAATATAAATATATATTTCACTTTCTTGTGATAACTGCCGTAATTTTACGCCAATCACTTTCAAATTGTTCCTTAAAAATAACTCCTCCCAAAGTCTCGGTCAAGTTCGTTAACGGCCAAAATCAGTCCATGGGGGTGGAAATGGGAGAGATTTTTCGAATAACCAAAATATCATTATAACTTTCTTATTAAGTAAAATATCGAGATAGTTTATAGTTCCCAGTATTCTTTGGATAAGCGCCTAAAACTTATGTCAGTAAATTTGATTTATATTACCAACCACTAGCCCAGGGGATTGAAAAAAGGGGTGTCAAAGACATAAAAGAATATACCTCCCTTAATAGGCACAGTATCGAATCGGTTAAAAGTGTTCGTTTATCCTCTAAACATTACCTAAAACTTTTGTCTGTAGCAATTTTTGATATGACCAAACCTTACGGTAAGGGTTGGCCAAAATATTGCTGGAATTGTAAGAAGAGGGAGGCTTGTATACTAAATATGTGAAATTTTTTTCACATGCAACCATTGTTGTATTGAGTAAATTTGAAGCTTTTTTAACTTTAAGGTGGAAATCTTTTGTATCCCCTACTTAGCACCGGTGAAATCTACCTCCACCTTCCGGCGTGCCGAAAGGGATTTTTTTTTCTTTTATTGTATGTAATATTTAATTTTCTGTTCCTTTAAATGATGTCATATTTATAAAGCCGTTTATTATGTTGCATATTATTTCATAATTTAATGAAAGAGCAATCATAAAAAGTAAAAAAATAATCTATTTATATAATATACTAATATTCGTAATGATTTCTATTACAAATTACATAACGCTCAGCAATCCATCAAACATCGGCTACACGCATTTGTGCATTTCTTATATTTTTGTTTTCTTAGACAATTTCAGTAAAGCGGATCCCCGACACCGATAAAATGATGAATAATAGCGTAAGAATAATGTGTCATCCACACCTCTGTTCGAGTTAATAGAACTAGCCATTTTACCCCGTCTGACCTTAGATGCCGGAATTTCCGGATTACACTATTGAAGGAAGTTACCATAAATTGTTCTTCATCAACCAAATCCTTGGTAGATACATAACAAAAACCTGTTTGAAAACTAGAAGGCATATTTAAGGAAGATTTCATCCTGAAAAAATACTGACAAATGGCTAAGAACTAAAACGATTGTCAGTGACTCCTACCCTAAATGTATAGTTGCCGAATATCAATCCACCTAAACACCTTGCAGGTTTAACGATACAAATATCTGACATGAAGAGTATTTATTTCTTTAACTAATCACGAATAATATAGTCTGTTACAATTTTGAGAGTGTGATGTTCACTTCATACGGTGCTACTATCTGATAAAATACTACCTACTAAAAGCCTATCCGGAAAATCTGCTGTACGAATAATTCATAGAATTAATTTATTTGTTAGGTCGGCATATTATGTTTTAGAAAATCATATCTCCATTACCTTATATGTAGATTGTAAAATTTACTTTAAAGAATTACAAACGGTTTGAATTACAAACCGAAAAATATTATGTAGCCAATTAATAGTTATATATTTTATTTGATTAAATATTATTACGAATAACCGTTTAAACACGTCAATGTTTTTAATTAAATTATTACTTTTAATAATTTTGCTAATTTTAAAATTAGCCAGGGGAAAACAGAGATGTCAGAAAGTTGACAAATTAAAATAGTTTAAAAATAAACTGATTGTTGTTTTTAGGAATGTTTTGTTACATCTCTTTGCAAACGTCCTGTGTACATTGTAAAGATCAATTTATCTAAACATTCCTAAAGCACCTACGAATATAACAAAGGAACATTTTTCAACGAATTTCTCCGGATTTTAATAACAGAATCCTTTAGTGTATAATTTATTATTAATTCTTCCTTTCGCATTTATTGAAAACTTTATTGTCCATATTATTCATATTAAGTTCGTTAAAAGGTTAAATTCAGTTTGACCGTAACAGGATTTGTTAAATTTTTCCGAGGCTAGCCATTTCGTTAATTCACAAAGGATTCATTTTTAATTCATTAAATTTTATGGCTTTCCTCAATCGGTTCGTTAACGATTAGGAATCATTGTACACAAATATCTGATTAAATATTAATCATGTTGCAGGATGAATTAGCTATTTTTTTGCATTTAATAAATATATTTATTATTTTTGCTAATTATGATAGAGAATATACATCGCAAAATACAATTGAATATATATCCATAAATTATGACATATTTAATCTTCTCTTTTTTTTAAATTTAAAAAATTAATGAATACGGTAATACGGTAATGAATACGATTCAGAAAGCAAAGTGTGAAACAATGTTTCCTTTTGTTTTTATGAAAATTAGTAATTTACTTTGAAATTTGAATATTCATATCATATTGAGTACAATGGAACCACCGATATTAAATGATATCGGAAACACAAAATTTCGACGTTAAGCTTCAATTCAACACATTAACCAGAAGTGATTGGCTTGTATTTAATGTGTTAATAGCACCTTTTAGATGCTATATAAAAACAAGTGAGATTAAAACCTTACCTCGCAGATAAATAATTTGAAGAAAAGAAAAAGTTAATGAAAAATAAAATTAAATCTTTTTCCAAGAAAAAGATGCTTATATTTTTTTTTTTTTTTTTAGCTGAATTTTTACGGGCATCCACTGCTAAGGTCATTAGCCCTCGTCACAATCTTTAAAAGAAACTACTATCACCATCTGGATCGTCATATGTAAAAGTGTAAAGGGCCCTTACATTTTATTTAAAACCACAAACTACACAAAACATTTAAGACATAAAAGACAAGGACAATCACGAACACTTACGGGGTGTAAAGGGCCCCAATATTAAAATTTGAGATAAGGTTCTCAAAAGACCATGAAATTAAAATTGAAATTAAACTTATCAATACCATTTCTTCCTGTATATATATATATATATATAAACTACCGCTTAGAGATTCTATTGTCACAGCTTTAAACATTCATTTTATAGACTTTTAAGAAGTCCACTGGCGTGTAAAAATGCAACTATATTTTCTTCATTTCCATTATCTAGATCAGCTCTAATATTATTTGTAAGACGGAACCTCTTTCTGAGGTCCTCATGTATGGTACGCTCTTCTATTAGATGCTTGATTGTCAGTGTTTTATTACAAACACCGCACATTGGTCTCACTTCGCCGGTTAACATATATAAATTTGTTAATCGCGTGTGACCGATTCTAAGTCTGGTCACCGCGACTTGTTCACGGCGAGTCAACTTAAAGTCGCTTTTCCATTTATAAGGAGAAGTTTTTACTGAGTTTAATTTTGTATTTAAACTCCTCCATTCAGCGTTCCACTTATTTCTTACTATGTTTGTTAGACAGTTTTTAACATCTGCCACTCTTACAGGAAATGCATCCAAATCATCGCAGACTGTTGCCTTTCTGGCAGCTTCGTCTGCGATTTCATTACCTGTAATACCAGCATGCACCGGAGTCCATACAAATATGCATCGCTGTCCTCGTTGTTTTAATACGTATAAAATGGACAGGATGTTTGCAATTAGGACATCCTTAATGTTCTTGTTCCGAATTGCGACAAGTGCACTTAATGAATCGGAACATATTAGCACTCTCTCTTCGCAATAGTGTTCAGTGTAGCGAAGAGCTTGCTGAATTGCAGTGAGTTCTGCCGTGTAGACACTGGCCACATCTGGCAGTTTCCAAAAGTGGGCTTCTTCATTTACATACACTGAGCATCCAACACCATGTTCGGTTTTAGAACCGTCAGTATAAATTCTAATATGTTCTTTGTAGCTACTGACGGTTGCCAAAAATTCCTGTTGGATGATCACTGCTGGTTTAATTTTTATTTCTCCTTGACAGAGATCCGAATTTGTATTTACCGCTGGCAAGAGCCATGGCGGTATTTCTCTAGTAGAAATTGCCAGTGTATCTGGAATGGCAATTTCATATTTACTTCTTAATTCGTGGTACCTAATTCCGGCTGGTCTGGAATAGGTAGCACGATGTTCATATACTGCAGCCATAGGATGATTCGTAAACAATTTATTATTTATATGAGCAGGGAAAGCCCATACATTTGCCGCATATCTTAACAAAAGGATCTCTCTTCTATAATGTAGTGGCATTATTCCGGCTTCAGACAGACTAGCCGCCGGACTTGTGCGGAAAGCGCCTGTTGCATATCTTATTCCGCTATTATGAACTACGTCTAACTTTCTTAAGTGCGACTTTCTAGCGGATGAATATACGATGCATCCGTAGTCTAGTTTAGATTGAACCAATGCTTTATACAATCTCAATAATGTCTCTTTGTCTGAGCCCCAATTTAAATTCGATAAACATTTTATAATGTTTAGGGCTCTTTTGCATCTATCACTCAAGTCCTGTATATGTAATCCCCATGTAAGGGATTTATCCAATACTAGTCCTAAATATCTTACGCTATCTTTATATTGTATTGGATTATCGTCAATTGTCAACGCAGGACTTTGATGAGGAATTCTCTTCCTACAAAAGTGTACACAGCACGTTTTCTCTGGTGAGAATTGGAATCCGTTATTCCTTGCAACTTCATTTAGAGCATTGATCGCTCGTTGCAATTTGTACCTCACCATAGCAGTCTTGTTGCTGGCATACACAATTGCCAGATCATCAACATAGACGCTTTTGCTGATTTCTACTGGAATTGCTAGTATCAATTTATTAATGGCAATGGTAAACAAGGTACCGCTCAACGGCGAACCCTGCGGTATGCCATTTTCCAAGATTCTTTCACATGAATATTCATTTTTGACGCGTACTTGGAAGGTACGGTCATTCATGTAGTTGCTGAGCAGTATAGGCAGATTGCCACGAATGCCCCATTCATGTATCTGGAGCATTATACCATGACGCCAGGTCATATCGAAAGCCTTCTGAAGATCAAAGAAGACTCCGACACAATGTTTCCTTTTAATAAAGCTGTTATATATAATGTCCTCTAAGCTGATCATTTGATCAGTGGTAGAATGGTATTGCCGAAAACCTGCTTGATACGGTGATATCAGGTTTTCTTTTTCCAAAACCCAGACGAGTCGATTATTAATCATTTTTTCCAGTATTTTTCCCATAGCACACGTCAAAGAAATAGGACGATAGCTATTGGGGTCTGTTAAATTTTTATTTTTCTTTGGTACTGGAACAACATGAGCTTTTTTCCACTGCTGCGGGTACGTTCCATCCCGCCAAATTTTATTATAAAGTTCTAATAATCTGCGTTTTGCAGTGGTATTCAGCTGCCTGATCATATTATAATGGATTTCATCCGGACCAGCAGCTGTGTTACCTGCTTTTTCCAACGCTTTCGCGAGTTCTTCCATTTTAAATGGTACATTATATGAGTAACTATACTCAGTTCTAAAATTTAGTAGACCTTCGAGTTCTTCTTTTTTGGCTCGAAAACCTTCCTCTTAGTTGGCCGTTCTGCTGGCCTTTTCGAAGTGATTGAATAACAGCTCTGCAATTTCATGTGGAGTGTCTTTTATTTCATCTTCATCTTGAAGGCTAGTTATGGGAGCAAAATTATTACGCCCACAAATCGCCTTCACTTTCCTCCAAACATCTGATGCAGTAGTAGTTTTGTCGATGGATGACACGTATTGCTGCCAGGATCGTTTTTTCGAGTCTATCATAAGACGTTTTGCATACGCCCTGTATTTCTTAAAGGCAACAAGATTTTTTATACTAGGACGCTTCTTAAAGGCGTTACATGCTCTTTTCTTTCTTTTTATAGCTTCACTTATTTCATCGTTCCACCATGGAACGGGTTTTTTCGTAAGTTTCCCAGATGTTTTGGGAATATATCTCGATGCCGATTCAATTATTGCATTTGTTATGGCGTCGACATCGTCTCCGATAACTCCAGTTGTTTCTGGGAGTATCGTTCTAGCTGTGAAGCTCGTCCAGTCTGCCTTCTCAAATAACCATCTTTTAGGGATGGGATATATTGTTCTTGTAACATCAGTTACAATTTGCACCGGGAAATGATCGCTTCCATGCAGATCATCTATGACATGGAAGCTGTACCTTGGTGCTATCGATCCGCTTATAAGTGCAAGATCTATACAGGACGTCGATCCATCTCTGGCATTGAAAAAGGTTCCTGATCCGTCGTTTAAAATAACAAGTTCTGAATTCATCAGGAACCCTTCCAGTTCTCTTCCACGGGGATCTACTCGATCTGATCCCCAAAGAGAATTATGAGCATTAAAGTCACCCACCAGTAAAACAGATGGGGGAAGCTCGGAAATTAGTCTTGCTATGTCATCCTTATTCCAATCAAAATACGGCAAGTATATGCTGCAGACAGTGACCTGGAGCGGACGCTTCATTCTAACGGCGACCGCTTGTAGGTTTGTGTTTAGAACAACCGCTTCGGTGGTAGCTCTAGTCGATGTTAATATAGCTACTCCACCTCTAACTCTTACATTTGGCGGTTGATCTCGCCAAAATATATATAATCCTTTTAATTTAAAATTTTCATTTCGGCGGAAATGCGTTTCTTGCAGACATATACAAATCGGGTCTACGTCATGTACCAAGCGTTGGAGCTCATGGATGTTTGAAAAACATCCATTGATGTTCCATTGTACAATCGACTCGCTAATTTTTAATTAAATTATTGTCTGGGTTTTCCTTTCGGCCATCCCTTTTTCCTTTTCTTCTCCATCCTACGAACAGCATCGTGTTCGCGGAGAAGGTCGTCGCCTGTAAGGCTTCCGGTCTCCGTATCGGAGACCACCGAAGCCGCCGACGACGACGGGCATGGATCGGCGCCGGTTTCAGGCGCCGATTGAGAGGCGGCAACCTGGCCGCTCCCCAACACGGGGGTCGCACCGGTCACCGCCTGTGGGAGGGGGGACACTCGCCCCCCCTGTGTGATTTTTTGTGGCCTCTGAGGCTTAGAGGCCACTTCAGTTACAGGAGGCTTGGGAGCCTCCATAACAGTCTCTGTAGGTATCAGCTTTTTCTTTTCATCAAGAATCTCGCTGAGACGGACTTGACATTCTGGTTTGGTGTCCGTTTTCTTTTCTGGAGGAGCAACTTTCACTTTTATCGACTTATCTTCAGCAGGCTGTACCACTATCTTTGGCTTAACAAATTCTTTATTGCCAAAAGGTTTCATCTTGTTTTCGATGATCCTCTCAATCATGTTAGCCAAAGTAGGCGCAAGTTTATTTATAATTTGAGCCTCATCTACAGCAATCGGAGCAGGAGCAGGAACAGTAGCCGCAGCCTGAGCATAAGATGTTGTTGCTCTAGGTTTGCGGGCGTTAACAATCTTTGTGGCTTCGATGTAGCTCACTTTCAGCAGGGTTTTAACTTCCTGCACAGCTACTTCTTCTTTGTAGACAGGACAATTCCTGGATCTACATGAATGCTGTCCCTTGCAGTTGATGCATGTAGGGGGCTCTTTACACGGCTCTCCCTAATGCACCTCTTCGCCGCACACGCATATTTGCGTTCTCTCACATTTGATAGCGGTGTGGCCAAAACGTTGGCACTTGAAGCATCGCATAGGTTGCGGGATAAATGCCCGCACATCCAATCGATGTATCTCCGCTCTAATCTTCTCCGGCAAGGTAGGCCGGTTAAATGTGAGAACATGAGAGGCTGAAGGTAGGACCTCGCCATTCCTCCTCATGTTCAATCGGCGACATTCAATTACTCCCTGTGATGACAACTCCTCAACAATTTCTTGCTCCGTGCAATTTAGAAGATCCCGACAGACGACCACACCTCTTGAGGTGTTGAGCGTACTGTGGGGATCGACATGTACAGCCAGTTCTCCAATCTTTTTAAGCCCCAAGATCTTTTGAGACTGGACTTCATTTACAGTCTCAACATGAAGTCCCATGAAGGACTTCCTTATTTCTTTTACAGGTCCACCAGCGCATTTGGTTATCTCCCGAGCGATGAGAAAAGGACTCACCCTCGAGAAATTTCCATCCTCCTTTGTAATGACCAAATATTTGGGTTTCGGTACATTACTACTTTTAAAAAAAGCTTTTTGTAAGCTTTTTCTAGCCTCAATCTCTAACCTTTTAGTTTCTGTACTTTTTCTCCGTTTTGCCTCAGTCGAAACGGCTGGTTCTAAACGAGGGTGTTTACGTGCACCCTCTGCCACGTTTAATTGTTCAACTTGCATGAACAATAAATCCCTTCTGTAGTAAGGCTAGCCGCCGGGGTACACCCCCACTCCAGGGCTACCAACCCTGGAGGTCCGTTCCGGTACTCCGGTGGAACCGGCATATGTCCTGGCAGAGAGCGGATGCGCAGTCCCTGCACTGACTCCAGGCCCCTACACACCGAAGCTTTCAGGGCTCCCATGCTCCGAACATGGGCACCTTAACTACATGCTTGCCATCGCGGGGGGCATGTGGACGACGAAAGGTCTCCGTTACACCTGCAAATAACTTTGACCGTGGCCGCCACATCGCCAGCTCTAAGTTTGGTATATGTCCACATCCTAATCAACAAATTATTCATATCCTGCAGGTAGCCGAAAAATCCAATCCATGAGGGGACCTGAAGGTGGAAACAGGTCAAAAGAAAAGCATATCCGAGGAATTTACTCGGAGCCCCGTTAGCCAGCTATATGTATTGTACATAAGTACGGCTGTTACCGCCCTGGACGTGGAACGTAGATGTTGTGTTCCGGACGTGGGGATTACCTACCTCAGGGCAATATATTATTATATTGCCCTTGGCAATATATTATTATATTATTATATTATTATAATTTCTGATTGTATGATTAAAATTGTAATTAAAAATGTACCTGTTTAATGATTCTTTTGGAATTAGAAAAGTGATTGTTAAGTTAACGATACGGTTAGAAAAACTGAAGTAAAGATCATCAGGAAATATACTATTTTTCGATGAGTTAAATGTCATTGCGGTACAATAATTGGCATTTGAGGTTATTCCCCCTCACAACATAAAATAAAATCTCGTTCATGTTAATTATGTAAATTAGATTTACCTTTATTACCTTAAATAAAAATTAATTAATTAAGTTGTAGAAATATTAATTCTATTTTAATTTAAAATATTAATTTCTTGTGCATAGATATATAACATACATAAATTACATAGAAAAATTAGCACACTAAGAAATAATGAAAGAGGACTGAAAAAGAGTATAAATTTTAGTCTTTTAAATGAAAGTTGCTGACTGGTGGTTTAATTACAGATAAAAATCATAAATTTTAATGAAAAAATACATTAAAAGAAATAAAAAAAAACAAAAAAGGAACTGATAGATTTATTTAAAAACATCATATCTAAAAAAAAAAGAAAAATAGTGTTTATAGTAAAACTGCTGTATGGTGTAACAGAAACAAAATGTGTTTTTGTTTAATTAAAATTTTGCTGGGTACAAGAAAAGAGATATTACCAAAAAAAAGCTGCTATCACTAAAATGCAGAAAACTTCTTTTTTGTATCAATATTTAAAACCCTGTTGAATAAATCACTCAGATAATTTATAACGAAAGAAACAGAGATCGATTAATACTAACAGTACAGTTTTCAAGCAGAAAAAGTGAATAGTTTTTCTCACTTACTATCTGCGTAACTGAATCGATAGTAAACAGTGCCAAAAAATTTATATCATATTTTTAAATTATTTAGATATCCGAACCTTTAAGCAGTATTTAAACGATTGCTAACTTGAATATTAATTACCTACTTTAAAAAAAAAACTTTCCGTTGTGGAGTATACAATTTCAGAAATAAGAGATTTTATCGATTCAACTGGTAATAATAAAAACATAAATGAAACATCACTATTAATAGAAGGGCATTTTATTAGTTGAAATTTAATGTAACAGTAACAATAGAAAGGCGATTTATTATGGATTGAAATTTTCTCATAAGGGGTGACGAATCCGTCTAGTACTCGGACATCAAATCTTATAAAAGCTCATAAGAAATGGAATCTAGTAATATCTCAAACTGTAAAATATTATTAAAATATTAAATAATCTATGGGGAATATGAAAGGTTAGACAGATATGTTTGTGATGAACTGTAGTAGGCAGGAAGAATGATTATAAATTTTGTTTACCACGACATTATTTCACAAAATTACTTTAATTTCGTGGAATTGTCTTATCAAACTCATTACATAGATTGCGAAGTGGTACCGTCTCTGCCTTTCAACTTGAATTACCGGATTTGAAACCCGTTCGGGTGTAGTGTGGTTTTGCGCCCTAAGATATTATTTTTTTATTATTAAAATAGGAAAAAATGTGATATAGCTGCAATGGGACGATCGTAGTTATCGTCGGGAGAATAATCAAATAATGTGTCCATTATCATCAGGACGTTCTATCTCTATACGACGCCCCAAAAAGGAGTGTAATGTTTTTAGGGTGTATGTATGTATGTTTGTTTCACTGTAGCAGCTCAACGACCAAACCGATTTAGACGTATGACCCCGCGTTAGAATCCTTACGTTACGGGGAGTGTCAGAGTCTACTAATATAATATGTATATATGTATGTTTAACTGTAACTACAAGGTCAAAAATTTATATGATTATAATTGGATAATCGATAGTATTTTCAATATTATTTGTATCGAAAATAGTTGTGTTTTAACATATGCTAAGATACTGAATGAATGAATTACGGTTGTAAAATTATTAATTTATTTTATAATTACAGTAAAAGTGAGTTAACGGATACCTGGATTTAATGGAATCCTATCTATAATGGGAAATTTCCCTGGTCCCGTGAATTTTACCAAAGATATGATGTTAATTTCCCTGAAGTAACAGAAATTTGGCTGAAGCAGAAACAGAAAAAATCTCGCGAGTTAACGGAAACGTTTTTTTGAGAATCCTGTAAAGTACTGTAATTTATAAAAAAATAAACGTAACAAAAAATATAAAAAATACGTATACCCATTCAACGTTATTAAGTGCAGTACTAAATTTTCCCACGATATAAAATAGAATACGTATAGTGTACAGTACTATACATACTTTTTTCCTGTTTAGTCTCCTGGAATCACCATTAGGTATTACTTTAGAGGATGAATGAGGATGATATGTATGAGTGTAAATGAAGTGTAGTCTTGTACAGTCTCAGGTCGACCATATCTGAGATGCGTGGTTAATGGAAACCCACGACCAAAGAACACCGGTACACACGGTATTAATCTAGTATTCAAATCCGTATAAAAGTAACTGTCTACTAGGTTTTGAACGTTGGAACTCTCGACTTCGAAATTACTGATTTACGAAGACGCGTTCACCACTAAATCGACCCGGTGGGTCAAGTACTATACAAACTGTATACAGTATAGAAACTGTACTACACTATGTTACAAATTACTCTGCATAAACAAAAATAAAAATTAGTCATGTGAGAGTTGTAACCGATAAATTCAAATTTAACACTCATGTTTACATTTTCAGTAACTCGTCGCAACCATAATAGGCGACAACAGATAGAGAATGGTAAAACCTTGTATAGGCAACGACACAGTTGCCATTGTTTGGCTACTTACAGTAAACTAGCCTTTATGCTTACTGCCCTGTGAAACATAACTTAATACATTCTCATCATTCCTTATTTCGAGTTACAATTGTTATTTAAATTAATTATGTAGTCTTCCCAAATCAGCTGATTTGGAAGTCGAGAGTTCCAGTGTGCAAGTCCTAGTAAAGACAGTTACTTTTATACGGATTTGAATACTAGATCATGGATATCGGTGTTCTTTGCTGGTTGGGTTTAATCATCTCCTTTATAGGTCGCATTTCAAAAATATAGAAATTGGTTTATCGGCATGAAGATTACACTCACCAAAAATCAGATTGATTTCTTCATTTGTTGTCGAAAAATTAGATAAAAATAGCAGGGTTTCAAAAAAATAAAATATCTTTATTACTCTTGAAACTCGGAATGAAACTCAAAATCTAGAAATTGGTTTTTTGATGTTCATAATAAATCAGTTCAAACCCGGCATACATAGTGATAGACACTCATCGTTCACAATTGATTAATTCAATTCATTAAAGTTTGTACTTCAACCGGAAAATAATCACTACTACATTATATACCTGTATATGTATATATATATATATATATATATATATATATATATATATATATATATATATATATATATATATATGTTTTAGAAATTTTTTGAGATAAAATATATCTAATATCCTTCACAGTTACGCCAAGAAATATGGGTAAAAATTTAGTAGCGATAGATCGGGTAGTTTTTCGTTTATTCCGAAGAAACAAAAACCCTCTTCCTCTTTATTTAACAGTACAGATAGATTACTACTTTATTTAATGTAAATTTAATTCTATTATTATGTAATATTATTCATTCAGTTATTTTGAATCACTCAGTTTAAACCCTGTTCACAGTTCATAATTTCAGTTCATTAAAGTTTTTGCTTCAACCAGCAAACCTCCACTACTGCATATATATTGTTTTTTTTCGAGATGAAATATAACCCAGAAACCTTCTCATTTATGCCAAAAAAACATGGGTTAAAATTTTGTAGCGATAGATCAGGTAGTTTTTTTCATCGGGAACAAGAAAAAAACTCTCTCCCCCTGTATATAATAGTATATATAAATATATATATACATTTTTTTAAATTTTTTTTGCAAAATAATTTGACTAACACAATGCGTATTTCTGTACTCGTTGTGTTCGTGCCATTCTTTTGACTCAATATCCATACTGTATGTTAAGGTAATTAAGAAAACACGAAAAAACTGCAGGGTAGGAACTTTTTGTGTTCTTTAGATTTAGCAGAGTGAATATTTCTGTTTCATTTCATTCATTCAGTTTCAACCTATTAAGATGACTGAATTACGATGAATTTGATGAATAAGATATCTTTCTCTACAGTTTTTAATAACTTTTCGATAGTAACGTTGCTGATAATAAGAGCAGTCGTTAAACATGTGTAAATAAGATAGACTATTTTTCAAGACAAAAAAATTTGTTAAATAATTGTATAAAAATAAGAATTTCTTCATTTAGAAGTTCATCTTTTAAACTTTTCAGTTTTATTCAAACTTACTATGGAAATTGACTAGCTGTCTCACTCGGTTTATGTTGTCAGTTAATTTTTCAAAACGTTGGATTAGCTATTTAGTAGATATGTTTTCAAATTCAGCTTACTTGATTTGTTATGAGCATATACAAATTTTAAGATAACTTATGATTCTTTATTTACTTAAAGCCTACCAGCAATATTCTATATAAGAGACTTATGATCAATTAAAATTCTAGCAGGATTTATAAAATTTAAACTAAAAATATTGTCGGTAATGATTTTAAATGTACTATTGTGACAAAATCATTACACTCACGTTATCACGCTTTAATCTTGCTGAAAATGTGTCAAATCAAAGAAATGTCCATGTCCAGCTGTACCAGATGAAAAAGATTTAATTATATTTTAATTTTCAACAACTGTGAATGAAGTGTCATCTTTCAATTTTTTTATAAGAAATGAAAGGATTATCTTAACAGTATTTTTTTGGTAAAGATAAAATTTAAAATATGTATTTTTAAAATTATTTAAGACATTAAAATAGCTAAAGTGTATTACAATATTAAAATTTTCTTTTTACAGTGCAATGCACTTTAGTATTGGTAATACACTGGAATAAATGGAGATCAGTGTATAATTAAACAACTTAAAAGAATAAAGTTTAAAAGTCCTCCATGCAGGCAGAACCCACCTCTCATTACCTCACGGGAACTATGAAACATACCCAGAATGAAAGTTATCAATCAATAATTTTATATCAATCGGCTTAAATGTACATAGTATTAAGATTATTCTCTGCTTCACTTAAGAACCACCTAAGATCAAGCTTAGGCTTCCTCAAGTAACATCGTGGCTTGTCTCAGTGTTATAATCAGTGTAACACAGTTGATCAGTGTAGAACCAACCAACTGAACTACAAACGTATACCCACAAGAGATAAATATTAAAATTTAAAAAATACAACAGCCAAAAAAAACATTCCTCATTAATATAGGATAATTACTATTATAGGACAATCATACAGCGTGTGATTGACAATTGGTTCAGCTATTGAGCTTCTATGATGGAACAAACATATATACACCCTAAATACATTACACTCCTTTTTGGGCAGCCGTGTAGAAAGAGAAAGAAAAGAAAAAATCCTAAAAAATAAGATCTATCTATATAAAATCATATAATAGAACTATTTTTATGTAAGCATGACACTTTGCTGTATGAGAAAGAGGCTTACTATTCATCTGTTTCTTTATTCATCAGCAATAATAGTCTAATGCTCAGTAACAATTACTGTGTTGGATTATAAATAATATTTTTAAGGGAATAAAAAATGATATGCCCACTGGAACTCAAACCCAGAACTTCAGGATGAGAGGCAGAGATTCTACTACTCCACCATGGAGATAAGCATATAACATTATTTTATTAATACCTATTTAATTACATGTAAAAGAACTTATCAGTTTATTTAAAAGAAAATATTTTCTGTAATAAAGCCCACATAACTCTGTTGAAAATCTTTAATCTGTTAAAAAAATACTAATTAAAAAGCTTATTTAAAAATCTGAATCTGATATTAATCGGCTGCTAAAGCAGCAAGAATATGTTTCCTTTCTAACTGACAGCAGTATTTAATTACTTTTTATTTTATGTCTTTTAAAATGAAATAATACAAATAAGTGATACTAAGAAGTTTAAAAGATCTCATTTTTGAAGCATGCATTGTATATCATCAAACATTTTATTATTTTTATGTTTAATTCAAATACAGCTGATAGATGATTAACCATAACCAGCAGGACCATTTTAAATCCAGAATTACTTTTAATATGGTATAAAATTTAAACATTTATCTTTGTTACATTACCATGTTTGGGGTACTAATAAAATTTTTACATTAGTATGCAAAAACATTTACAACTGGAGCAATACTGTCTGATCTTTAAAACAATTTAATTGGTAGCAAGAATATAAAAAAACAGGACTAGATAAATGTGAAAACTAGTACACTATCAGTCTAATATTTCACACATAAAAGCTTTTTTAAACATCTACCTCTCTTTTATTTATGAAATATTTTAGTTTAATTTTAAAGATGGGGGCCCTCTCTACCCCACCTCAGTTTATCAAAGCCCAGCAATATCGTTATGGTTCTACCATTTCTGTTTTACTCTTTAATTTCTGAAATATTAAATTTAATTTTAGAGATGGGGGCCCTCCATCCCCCTCACTTTATCACACCCCACCAATATTGTTATGGTTCTACCATTTCTGTTTTACACTCTCTCTTTTATTTCTGAAATATTGTAGTTTAATTTTAGAGATGGGAGCCCCTCCACTCCACCACACTTTATCACACCTCACCAATATCGTTATGGTTCTACCATTTCTGTTTTACTCTTTTCTTTTATTTCTGAAATATTGTAATTTAATTTTAGAGATGGGGGCCCTCCACCCACCTCACTTTATCAAACCCCTCCAATATCGTTATGGCTCTATATTTCTGTTTTACTTTATTTTTAGTTATGTTATTTTAAGTTATAAATACATTTTTCCTTAAACTGTAGCATTGTCAACTGTTTTAAGTTTCCTTTTTTTACTTTTTCACCTTTGGTTTTTAGTTTCTTTTATAAGCTTTCTTAAACTTGTTGTCTCTTTTTTATTTATAAAAATCTTTAAAGTTGTTTCTTAATTTTCTTTAATAAAATTTCTTTTGGTTCTTTAAATGTTTATTTACAACTTGTAAGTTTGATTTATTTTGTTTGGCAGAAATGGACTTCGGCTCATTTCTGCCGATGTCCAGACATACCCACCTGGATTTTCTCCTCGAAGGCTCCATTTACCCAGCGACAGACCGCCGGTGTTACTCACTGTCAGCACTACCCGCACTGTCGGTACCACTATCCCCCGTGAAACTTTAGCAGACGACCCTAACACTCTGCGTCCTACCGAATTGCCGCCTTTCCACTGGAGTAATTCCTTCTCCATGGGCGGGGGCGTACCCTCCGGACCTTTAGAGTTTAGTCATGAGATCACAAACAAAAAAAAAAAAAAAAAAAAAAAATCACAAAAATAAATTGAGTAAATTCAATAAGACGAAAATTCGACCAAGTAAATTCTATAGCTCGAATGTCAACAACCAGCGTAAATAAATCCATCATCTGAGGTTGCCAAGCAAACATCCCTTGACAACCATAGGCCAACTAATATAAAAACAAAAATAAACAGATTAATTAATACAATAAGCAACGAAAACGCAATAAACACAAACAAAACGACTAACTAACGTCAATTATAACGAAAATTAACGGCAAAGAATTCACTAATAATAAAATTAGCCCGCAAGGTGAGCTAACCAATTCAGCACAAACTTAGACGAACAAATTAACACAAAACGAAAAACTTAACAAAGCTAACATAATAACATGAAACAACGAACGAAACAACTAATAACACAAATAAACGACGAAACACAAAAGAGAGACTCAACAAAGTACGAACACAAATAGCGCTAACAAACACGTCTACGCTCACTCACACTTCTCATGCTCTCATTTGTTGGTGTTCCTTCTTCTTACTTATTGTTTACAAACATTTAAAAAAAGGAGATCATATGATTTTTTGACGGGCAGAATGTTCGATCATGTAAGCATGTTCTTTTTACTGCTAAATATTAACTAATAATTCCTTTCTTTTATTAATAAAATTAATAAATAAATAAAAATAATCTACGCCTAGAAATTAAATTAAATAATCTGTAAATTAATTGATAACGGACTGCTTCTAGGGGGAGAGAGTAGTGGAGAGAGCCGTATGCAGCCGTCCGGCGCACCACCATTGATCCGTTTTGTGCAAAAATCTTATTGCTAAATATTAGCTAATAATCCCTTTCTTTTATTTTTTACACGACTGCCCAAAAAGCAGTGTAATGTATTTTGGGTGTACGTATGTGTGTATGTTTGTTCCGCCGTAGCAGCTCAATGGTTGGACCGATTTAGTTGTACGACCTCTCGTTGGAATCCTCATGTTATCGAAAGTGCCATATGCTATATAAATATGCAGTATATACTGAGTGTTTCTAAAATGTTGGGCTGACAATACTTTTTCGGATTCTACTTGTAAAAATAAATAAAAAATATCGTTAGGAAAAGGACGATTTCTCCTTCGTTCTCCCACTGTCCGCCATTTTGTTATTTTTATATAAAAATTTATATCTCAAGTTTGGATAGATGAATCACATTAATATTTGGTAAGCGTCTTGGTAATAAAATCTTAAAATTAGTAAAAAATCAAAAATGAAATATCTTTGCAAATTAAACAATGGCGGTCATGTTTATTTTTAAATCCGTTATATCTCCGTAAATATTAATTTTTAAAAAATTTATGTTATTTTATAAAATATTAAGAATTTTATTTTTTAAAATCGGTTTACAAATAGTCGAGTTATGGCAGAAAAGGCATGTTGTAATTTTGTGTCTGTTTACAATACTAGAATTAACAATAAATAAAAACAATTAATAATTTAATCGAATTGAACGTAAAGTGGAGGGCATGAAACAGACACAAAATTACACATCAATTTTCTGCCATAATTCGGCTACTTGTAAACCGATTTTAAAGAATTAAATCTTATTTTGTTCAAAATAAAAAGCTTAATATTTTAAAAAATAACATAAATTTTGATAAACTAACATTTACGGAGATGCAACGGATTGAAAAATAAACAAGGGCGGCATTTTTTAATTTGCGAAAGTATTTAATTCCTGATTTTTTGCTAATTTTAAAACTTTATTACCAAGACGATTACCAAATATTAATGTGATTCGTCTATCCGAACTTGTGAAATAAATTTTTATATAAAAATAACAAAGTGGGGGATAGGGAGAGAACGAAAAAGAAATTACCATTTTTCCTAACGATATTTTTTGTTTAGTTTTACAAGTTGAATCCGAAAAGGTATACCCGGCCCACCATTTTGGAAACATTCTATATATTTGTTTAAACAAATTTAAAAAAATTGAAAAAATATACAATATTGTCATCCTCATGCTCTTCGACTACCCTATATTAAAGAGTAATATTTATCAGGAATGTTTTTTTCGGCAGTTGTGTTTTTTAATTTTCAATATTTATTATCTCTTGTTTAATTATTTCACCTTGAAATTTTGAATGCAGAATAGCTATGTTTAATTGGTTTTATTAATTGTTATATTTTTTATAGATTGAAAGTGACTGATTATTTTCCTTAATGCGGCCAATGTAATTAATTTTTGTTTGTAGTTTGAATATAGTTGTAAATATTCCTAAAACTGGTTCTTGTAGTTTCTATTTGAATTTGAAGTTCCTAATTGAATTTTTACAATTTTCCTCATTGCACACAGTTTTATAAACTCCTTTGTTTTGCAGATAATAGACTAAAACAAGTTATTAATTACTTAATTAATTTTTTTTTTTTTTATTACGAATCACTTCTAAAAAAAAACTGTTAAATTGTACCCTCAGAGTAAAGGAGACCCCAAAATAAAAAAATTATTTAAAGTTAGCGAATTTTGATGCTTAAATCTTATGTCCAATTGATATGGAGGACCCTATTTTTTTTAAATTCAGAAAATTGTGTTTTGTTACTTATATTTAAACATTTTTTTGAAAATAAAAATAAGATTTTAATAATTGAATTACAAAGTTTTGCAGTGAAGCCAGAAAGTTTTCCAATGAAAAAGCTGTGCAAGGTATTGTATACTTGATTGTAATAGCCAGGAAAATCATGCATAAAGTATTTTTATTTTTTATTAATAAAAATATTAACAGTGTAACAAAATTAGAAATTTTCTTTAATAATATTTAAGTTGTAACACAGTAATGTCATGTTATTTTAAAATTTAATTCTATCCAAATATCTGATAAAGGTGTACATCTGTTAAATTTCGCTGAAAAACTAAAAAATTATACAAGTTCAGCCTAACAAATCTTACAAGTTACATAAAAAGAGAAATGAAATTTTTTAATTAAACAAAGAAAATAAAAGCCACAAATAAGGAAAAGGCACTTTAATTATCAAAATCTAGTTTACAGAAAACAAGAAAGAACTCATCGAAAAAAAATTTAATCAGTTAATTAACAACATTTATAAAAAAAGAATAACACTCCTTAACAGTTCAAAACAAGGTTTTAAAATCAAGAGACAAAATAAATCAAACTTACAAGTTGTAAATAAACATTTAAAGAACCAAAAGAAATTTTACTAAAGAAAATTAAGAAACAACCTTAAAGCATTTTATAAATAAAAAAGAGACAACAAGTTTAAGAAAGCTTATAAAAGAAACTAAAAACCAAAGGTGAAAAAGTAAAAAAAGGAAACTTAAAACAGTTGACAATGCTATAATTTAAGGAAAAATGTATTTATAACTTCAAATAACATAACTAAAATTAAAGTAAAACAGAAATATAGAGCCATAACGATATTGGACGGGTTTGATAAAGTGAGGTGGGTGGAGGGCCCCCATCTCTAAAATTAAATTTAATATTTCAGAAATTAAAGAGTAAAACAGAAATGGTAGAACCATAACGATATTGCTGGGATTTGATAAACTGAGGATTTGATAAACTTAATACTATGTACATTTAAGCCGATTGATAAAAAATTATTGATTGATAACTTTCATTCTGGGTATGTTTCATAGTTCCCGTGAGGTAATGAGAGGTGGGTTCTGCCTGCATGGAGGACTTTTAAACTTTATTCTTTTAAGTTGTTTAATTATACACTGATCTCCATTTATTCCAGTGTATTACCAATACTAAAGTGGATTGCAGTGTAAAAAGAAAATTTTAATATTGTAATACACTTCAGCTGTTTTAATATCTTAAATAATTTTAAAAATACGTATTTATAAATTTTATCTTTCCCAAAAAATACTGTTAAGATAATCCTTTCATTTCTTATAAAAAAATTGAAAGATGACACTTCATTCACAGTTATTGAAAATTAAAATATAATTAAATCTTTTTCATCTGGTACAGCTGGACATGGACATTTCTTTGATTTGACACATTTTCAGCAAGATTAAAGCGTGATAACGTGAGTGTAATAATTTTGTCACAATAGTACATTTAAAATCATTACCGACAATATTTTTAGTTTAAATTTTATAAGTCCTGCTAGAATTTAATTTAATTGATCATAAGTCTCTTATATAGAATATTGCTGGTAGGCTTTAAGTAAATAAAGAATCATAAGTTATCTTAAAATTTGTATATGCTCATAACAAATCAAGTAAGCTGAATTTGAAAACATATCTACTACTAAATAGCTAATCCAGCGTTTTGAAAAATTAACTGACAACATAAACCGAGTGAGACAGCTAGTCAATTTCCATAGTAAGTTTGAATAAAACTGAAAAGTTTAAAAGATGAACTTCTAAATGAAGAAATTCTTATTTTTATACAATTATTTAACAAATTATTTTTGTCTTGAAAAATAGTCTATCTTATTTACACATGTTTAACAACTGCTCTTATTATCAGCAACGTTACTGTCGAAAAGTTATTAGTTTTTTAGCGTTGCTTACAAAAACGGAAAAATTAAAAACATAATGTATTTCTCCCCACTATGCAATCATTTTTTTAATTGCTCAGTTTAACCGATTTCTGTGCTCATATAAGAATTTACCTAACAGCAATTACATTAGAAAAGTATGTAGTATTAATTTATCTGGAACACTTATTCCATTTTACCGTTTACAAAAATTATAAATTACTCCCTCAACAAACTCATCTAAAAAACTTGTTAGCCCCATAAAATTCACCATGTACAATTCTTCTGATACTGAAATTAAGGCAACACACTCCATAATTCCTGCTCAAGGATCTGGGCTTAAAAGGTAATAACTGTAGAGAAAGATATCGTATTCATCAAATTCATCGTATTTCAGTCATCTTAATAGGTTGAAACTGAATGAATGAAATGAAACAGAAATATTCACTCTGCTAATTCTAAAGAACACAAAAAGTTCCTGCCTTGCAGTTTTTTCGTGTTTTCTTAATTACCTTAACATACAGTATGGATATCGAGTCAAAAGAATGGCACGAACACAACGAGTACAGAAATACGCAGTCAAATTATTTTGAAAAAAAAATTAAAAAAATGTATATATATATTTATATATACTATTATATACAGGGGGAGAGAGTTTTTTTTCTTGTTCCAGATGAAAAAAATCTACCTGATCTATCGCTACAAAATTTTAACCCATGTTTTTTTGGCATAAATGAGAAGGTTTCTGGGTTATATTTCATCTCGAAAAAAAAACAATATATATGCAGTAGTGGAGGTTTGCTGGTTGAAGAAAAACTTTAATGAACTGAAATGATGAACTGTGAACAGGGTTTAAACTGAGTGATTCTAAATAACTGAATGAATAATATTACATAATAATAGAATTAAATTTACATTAAATAAAGTAGTAATCTATCTGTACTGTTAAATAAAGAGGAAGAGTGTTTTTGTTTCTTCGGAATAAACGAAAAAACTACCCTATCCATCGCTACAAAATTTTTACCCATATTTCTTGGCGTAACTGTGAAGGATATTAGATATATTTTATCTCGAAAAATTTCTAAAACATATATATATATATATATATATATATATGTGTGTGTGTGTGTGTGTGTGTGTGTGTGTGTGTGTGTGTGTGTGTGTGTGTGTGTGTGTATGTGTGTGTGTGTGTGTGCGTTTGTGTGCGTGTGTGTGCGTGCGTGTGTGTGTGTGCGTGTGTGTGTGTGTCTATATATAGGTATATAATTTAGTAGTGATTATCTTCCGGTTGAAGTACAAACTTTAATGAATTGAATTAATTGTGAACGATGTCTATCACTGTGTATGTGCTGGATTTGAACTCATTTATTATGAACATCAAAAAACCAATTTCTAGATTTTTGAGTTTCATTCCGAGTTTCAAGAGTAAAAAATTGATATTTTATTTTTTTGAAACCCTGCTATTTTTAATTTTTCGACAACAAATGAATAAATCAATCTTATTTTTGGTGAGTGTAAGCTTCATGCCGATAAACCAATTTCTATATTTTTGAAATTCGACCTTGAAAGGAGATGAAGAAAGGTAAAAAAATGTTTGAACATCGATTGTAAATTTTCCCAATCCTGACTATAGTAAACTAGATAATCAGTAGATTTGGGCTTGGGATTAATCTTCAGATTAATATTTAAAAATCATTTTCGGGTTTTATTTAATTACGATTTTTTTAAGGGGAGCGAAGGTATACGGCGTTGTGGCTTCATATATATACAAGGAATATTCATAAAAATCCTTCGTAAGAGCCAAATAATTTCACGGACTTACTATTTATTAATTTAAATCAAGCTTATCTCAGTCATGAGTCTATTTAGCCTAGATGATGAAAAACAAAATACAAATACAAAACTTTTAAAACTTTTTTCATTCTCAAAATGTTTCTCAGTTAGTTTAGCATCCTTCATTTTTATCTTCTCTCCCTACTTTACATTCGATGAAGGAAAATCATTTCTGTACACTGATTTGTAATTGAATACATTAATGTGATTACTCTAAATTTATTACGTAAACTACACGCACCATACTGCACACACAATTTACAGCATCCGCTTCTGATTCCTAGTCATATAGCCTATTTGATGAAATATGCATCTAATTTATCCCGTTGGCAATTATTACAAGCTCACCTAAATGCATTTAAACGCTCTGTAATCTTTTCATATCATGGCAACAGCATTAAATCCAAGTAATTGAAATTCTCACAATCTTCAAATTATATTAATATATATTATGGTAGAGAAATATCGCAGTACTCTAGGATTCAAATAATTTTGAATAATTGATTTACGGTCATTTGATGATAAGTGAGGTAATTCGGCATTTGATAAGTGAGATAAATAGAATGAGGAACATAGAGGTAAATTTATGTGGATAATGCGTGTTTCGAACCAGAATTTACTGACTGATTTTGTAGGCTGTTATTAATGCAGATGCTAAAAGTAATTTCATCAATCTTAAAATATGAGTACTCATATGGCATATGAGTATGAGATTCTAGTAAAACGTATTTGCTAAGTGTACGTGCTGAGTATATTTTATAACAATAATTATTACCTATTATTTACTAATTTATATTTTATGCACCATCAATATTATTAATTTACAAATTAGTTTACATTTTGTTAGGAATTGGCATATTATATGATTTCAAGACACTAGAATAGCTTTTTCAACCAATATAAACTTATTTGTTTTTTTTTTTTTAATTAGGAGGATGTATTCTTCTTTTTGTATAACACCCTAAATTAGTTCCTTTTTTAAGCAACTAAATGTGTTTCGAATCCAGAACCTATTGGATGGAAATCAAAGGCGCTAATACTCCGCCACGGAGTACGGCATAAAATTAAAAATAATTTTTGTTAACCATTTTAAGCGTTTCATAATCTAAATATAAGTTTACAAAAATAAAAGAAAGTTTTATCAGTGTATATTTAAAACTGATTACGTAAAATATAAAGAATTTTAATGTTTTTTTTTTACAATATTCTTTAGTGTGCTTCATTACACTGTGCGCTGAATTATCTTAACGCATTGGTGTTAATGACAATTTAATCGGATGACGAACGATTACTTTTAATAAAATTTCAATGGCAAATAAATTATTTTATTCGATTTAATTTATGTATATCTTGACTGTTTTTTAATAGTTTTTAATGTATTTATAAATTTTGGAGGTATTTTTCATTACTTAGTAGGAGTGAAAAATAAACAAATATATAGATTTATGTATTTTCTTATATATATAGATGTATGTTTCACTTTAATCGCCCCATGCGATTTTCTCGTAAACTATACACAATACAAAAATTCACCTAAACAAAAGTTGACAATATATAAGAAAATTCAAATTTTCTACCAAACAAAAGATAAAATTTTAATTTGTTTCTTTAGTTAAACTTTCATAATTTCACGTTGGATGTTTTTTTTTTTTATTTTACTATATTCAAAATATTTCTTCAGTCCATTTTGAAGAGAATAATATGCGTTTTTAATGTTTTTTTTTTTTGTTTTTAATAAGAAAAGACCTAAAGCTTAAAGGTAGCTTTAACTTTAACAAATATACTTATAATCCACCTTCATCCAGTGACTCACAGGATAACTGTCTGGATAGATCTTTAGCCGATTTTAAAAATAAATTCTTTGTCATTATTTAAACCGAGTACATAAATCTTATAATCATTTATTCTTATTTGCTTTATATCTTAAAATTCAGCATTTGTTTAATGCTAAATTAAACAAATGCTGAATTGAAATCTTAAAATTGTTTCTCTTAAAACAATTTTTAAGAGAATCCGAAAATGACATATTTTATCTCTGAGTTTAATTTATAACTTAAAACTGCAAATCTAAAAATAAAGTACATAGCAACTAGTACTAATGATCACATGCATAACCAATTTATAAGACGACATAAACAACATTGTAACATTTACCCTAATATATGTAAATGTTTTCACTAATAAATGGAGTTGCTTAATTTATAAAATACCCAAGAAAATAGAAGCAAAACATATATATATATATATATATATATATATGCGTAAACATAAATATTTTGTAAGTAAAAAAGTACACATATCCATTATTTCATATTCCCACGAACAAACTTCGAACTTATGTGGTGAATTAATCATAAATAATTAAATATATACATACTCGTATATTAGAATATTCTACTATCTAATGTAATATAATACACTGTGCTATGTATATATATATATATATATATATACTGCAAGAAAAACAAAATTTGCAGAATACATAAAATAAGGAGAAGGATAAATATTAGAATTTTGTGTAAACAAAATGTTCATACCTTATACAGTAAGACTAAATTTACTGAACTCTTTATAAAGATTAATATTTAAGATAGCAAAGATGTACGTTATTTGCCTAAAGTAAGTTATCTTTTTGTTTATTGTGTGTGTTCATTTACACTTCTTTATTGTACAATAATAATGATGTGCTATAAAAACAACTACTGGTATTGAGTACAAACAGGCTTAACTGAATAAAGAAAGATGCACAGAATTAAAAAAATTAAGTACGAGTAATATCGCTCTACAAATAAATGAATTATTTCTAAAATCATAGAATTTCATACCTTCCAAAAATTCAGGTTGCTTTCTGATTAGACAGCTGGTTGATTTTTGGAATCTTTATAACAGAATAAAATTCTGTTTAGTGCAGTACTATTCATATGGTACACTAATACAGAAAATAGATACACATTACATTTAATATTTTATGCGCAAACAAAAAATTTGTAAACAGTAATCATACACATACATAATTTTTTAAATAATTAAGTTAAATATTCCACTTCAGAAAATTGAATATTTTATTATATTCGAAGTACCTAAAAAATAACAACAGTGATAAAAGAAACTATCATTGTTAAAATAATAATAATACACAATTTATTTTCCAAATTCTAGAAGAGAGGACTAGATCAGAAAACTCGAAGATTAATAAAAAAAACATTCACTGAAACTAAATCTAAAATAAAATTTATGGGCGAAATCTCAGAACCCTTTGAAATTAAGACGGGAGTGTATCACGGGGATGGATTCTCCCCCAAGGATTTGGCAATCCTTGCGAAAGACGAACGGACTGCGATAAAACAAATAGAAACACTCAAGGAATGTACATAAAAAGTGGGACTACAAAATTTGTTTGAAAAAACGGTATTCATCTGCTCCAGAATATAAATCCCAAATTTATTAAACACAAAATATGGGGTAATAAATAAAGTCCCTTGCTTTAAATACCTTGGAGAGGCATTATTGTTATTACGCCGGACAGCTCTGAGAAACCAAGTCAATTGAACCGTCTGCAGAAGGTCAGGAAAGCTCTAGGTTTAGTGCAAAATCTGTAAAACAAGAAATCCCTCTCGCGCCAAACGAAAATCCGGTATTGCAACACAGTTATTAAACCCACAGCATTATATGCCAGTGAAACATTGACCATAAATAGGAAAACGGGAATAGAAGAAATAAAGAAACAGGAAAGGAAAATTATAAGGAAAATATTGGGACTGAGACAAACTTAAGAAGGATACAGATTACAACCGAACGAAATTGTTGAAACAATCTCTACAGTCTCTAATATCGAGGCTGACATAAGGAAAAGACGAATGAAATTCTTCAGACACCTTTGCGGGCTGCCGGAAAACCGACTGACCAAAAGAATAATCGCGTACTTAACATCATTAAATGTTGCAATCCCCTGGCTCTTAGAAACAGGAAAAGATTTAGAACACCCCGGAATTACGCTGGAGGGGATCATAGACAGAAATAAAATAGATAAATGGGAAGTAAAACCAGAAGCGCTGAAGCCTAAACAACATCGTCCGAAATGGTCTGAAGAACGGAAGAAGGCCTTTCCTGAAAGAATGAAAGAATTTTGGAGGGAAAAACCAAGCGAAAAAAAAAATCATGAATGCTTAACGTCTTCCATTGGGAGGTTCTTGACTTATAATAATAATAATTAACCAGGAATGGGTGTTAAAATTATTATGTAATAAATCAACTGAAACTCATTTTTTTCTTCCCCTTCTCCCCCCCGACCGGATATCCATTTAAGTATACGCAGTCGGGGAGAGTGTCCATATACTCAAAGGAGGCGTCCCCCACCCACCGGCAGCACGTCCGGCACGGCAGGTTAGCTTCCCCGGTCTCGGATCTTTTATTTTCCATTTGCCATGTCTCTAATCCCCCACCTCATGGCCAAGGTACGGCAACGCCGTCCCTCAGCCCCTCGGCAGGAAACCGGGTCTCGGTCTTTATCTTTTACCATGCCTCAAACCGGCGGCACCGACCCCACTAAGCACCAAGGCACCCGCAGGGCCGACATCGCCGGCCGGGACTCGGTCTTAACTTTACCACACAGTTCCCCAGGAGTTCCCTCCCTTCTCAGGAACCCGCACACCTCAGCATGCGAGCCCTCCACGGAGGGACTGTCCTCCCTTCCCTACTTTAACTACGACCCCCGTCTTCTGTCTTCGTCTTCTTTAATACGGAGAATTTCCCCCGCGAACTTCTTGAACCAGTCCCAATTTTCCTGACTATACACCATCCTATTAATTAAATTGTCAGCGGTCAGTCTATTAATTAAAATTTCTCTTCTATTATCAGCCCATCTGGGACATGCGAAGATTGCAATGTTCTACATTGTCGATCTCCTGACAATAAACGCATAGTGGGGTGGCCCTCTTCCCAATTCTGAATAAATATTGACCAAAACAACCATGGCCTGTCAATAGTTGCGTGCTATAGAAGTTCACGTCACCCAGTCTCTTACCAACCCATGTATTTATATTGGGGATTAGCCTTCTCGTCCAATCCCCAACTCTTGAGTGCGCCCACGCACTCTGCCACTCTTGCTGTATTAGCTCTATGGTCTTGCCTCTGGGAAGTTCCGTGGCTCTTAATGTCCTCTCTCTAATTTGCAAATCTATATGTCTGTTATTATACACAATGCATCATACGACACTGTTCTGTAGCCTGCAGCCACCCTAAGCAGGGAAGTATATGAGAATAGAAATTCTTTTACCGGAATTCTATAAAAATAATGTGAAATATTCTTATAAAATTTCTTATGAACAATAATAACAATTTATTTGAAGTGAAAAAAATGTTATTTAAAAAAATTAATAATTATTAAAAATTGTGCTTATAAATAAAAAGGTTAAATGAGGTATCCGTTTATTTAAGTCCCTATTAACCTGCAACATATTACTGGAAGGTTGCAAATTATTATTTCTTGTCATCTTTCAAACTACATATATGTCATCTATATAATATTTCTAAAGGAAAAAAAAAATATCCATGTGTTTTAAATACAAAGCTAAACTATGACTTTCCTAAACAACTTAATGTTATTTCATTTTTCCATAGTTTTATTGAAAAGTTTCGAAATAAAACTGAACGTAAATAAATATACGACCGGTTACGCAAGAAAGAGGAAATGTTTAGATATGAGAACTAAGACATTAGCAGCATTCGGATGAAGTTGTAAAGTTCTACAATTAACTTTAGTAAACATACTAACTGTGTAGGAACTTGTGAATAAATAAGTTTTATAAATTCAGGGAAATTTAAATTTGTTTTTGAAATCACTTTTCTTTAGCCGTACGTGAGATTTACAATTCTAAAAAAAATAGTGTTAAATTATAATTGACTGCATTAATAAGTAGATGTAACAATTATAGCGAGTATTATTTCATTTTACTATTTTTCTTTTCAAAATCTCTTGAGGAACTGTACATGCTATTCCATATTAGCTAAATACCTTTAATTTTTCCGATGTATTGCTTTACGTCTTAAGCTTCCCGAATTTGTCCTTTCAACGCATGCAATAATAATAAATACATAATTGTTCTCTCATCAAGATATTTTGCAACTAAATCAAAAAATACGAAAAAAAATAAATTCAACTTAAATGTATCAGCATTTTCGTTAAATCTCTGTACAAAACAATACGATCAAACGTAAGTACAAAAAAAATTAATGTAAAAAATTATAATATCGACTTTCTTTTATAATCATTTATCAACTTTTACTAAAATTTTAATAATTTTAATTTCCATTTAATTAAATGAAAATATAATGTGTACCAAAAATAATTCGATTATCTATCTATTTTTTATTCCCGTATCTCAGTGCACAACTTTGATCTCGGTTTTATTAAGCTGAAATAATAAGTATTTTCTTCTCCGTTTTTGTATCGACGGCTTGTACAATCTGTTAGGTAATTGATTTCTTCTCAGTATATTATCCCATATGACATTTACCTAATGCTTAACTTCATGTGCTGAGTTATGTTGATTGCAAATAGTAAACTCGATTTTAAATGAAGTAACTTTAATTGTTTACCGTTAGTTTCTTTACTATCAAATTTCACTCAGCATTCAAACGACTAAAATAACATTTCCCCTACAGTAACAAGAACAAAAATATTAACTTTGCTGAAGCTGTCTATAAGAAAAATCTTTTTTTTTTCAGTAAACTGAAAATTAAAATTGGTATTATTATAATCGTATGTCTCATAGACAATGTTAAGGAAGAATTTTCAACTAGTAATACAAAAGTTTTCATGTTATTAAAGTAGTATTAATCTTTGAATAATTTACCGACAGATCCTATATAAAAAAACCATATGTTTTAATCTACTTAAAGAAAATTACTTAAATTTAAAATTTGCAGTTTCTTTGCATAATTTTAAATATTTCGAAAAAATCTATTTAATAAAAATTTTAAAAATAAAAATAAATACAGTCAAAGTTAAGAAATTTTGATTTAAATAATAAACTATTAATTTATTTAATAAAAAGATGGAACAAACTTTGCTTTTAGCTCTTAGTCATACTGCTGAGCTAGGTTGTTATTACCTCTACAGAACAAAAACAATTAAGATTAAAACTTAATTTACTCTAATTTAAAAACAAAGTTTTATTATACAGCAATCTGTTTGAAAGTGACGCATTTTCAGCTGTATTATTATTATTATTTCTATTGTTGTTGTTGTTGTTAGAGTAAAATGCTGGATACCTACCAACAGGGTTCGGGAAAATTAGTTTTTAATCAGCTCATCCATTCAAAGGGTAATAATTAAAGAGAAGTCTTATTCGTATTTATTCCATCCTTTCTTTTGCTATTTGTTTGAGATTTGCTATTTGTTTGAGAAGGTCTCCGGAACCACCGTAAGGTATTACTTCAGAGGATAATATATATATATAAATGTAAATGAATTGCAGTCTTGTAATAAAATTATTCCTAAATAAAATTTTTAATTTTTAAAAAAATATTGCAAAAACTTTTTTTCATCATATATCATCTAAATTTTTAAATTAAAATGTAAAATTTTAATATGCATAAAAACCATAGCGAGTTAATATCTAGGCTATATGAATTTTTTTAATGATATCACTTTTAAATGAACTACTTAAACATAGAAAGTTTAACCAGACCTGTTCAATCGTTCTGATTTGATTGCAAACAAATCAGTAACTTGCAGAGCATAACTGCTCTGCAAATAATTTCGTTTGGTAAGTTCTAAAGGAAACTTATCAAAGTAAAGATGCGTAGGGTTGTTAGTGGGGTAATTTCATGAGCTTTTTTTGTGATTGAAATTGATACAACATTAATAATATTTTGGTTTCTATTATATTATATTATGAAAAATGTGTGGAACTAACAAATATTTTAATGGAATTGGCTACTAACGTCATCAGCCATTCTCTCTCCATTGTCAATAAATGCAATTTATATACGTAGTCTTAAACTTTTCTAGCGGGAAATAGTTCATTTAACTTGGCTAAGGACATTGGAATTTTATCGTTTTTATATCCTTTTCTTAAATTATTCTACTCGTTGAAGCGTTCCGTAGATTAGAATTATTTATAGTGATTATTACTCGTATATAAATTATAATTAGATAATAAACGAATTGGTACAACAATATTTAAATTAACTCTAAGAAAAAGAATATTAAATGAATATACTAATACAATAATTGTAATATTCTAACACATAGAGCTTGACCTGTTGAAAAAAATTATCTCCTGAGAGCTGACGGTTACTCATCATAATATTGATCAGTAAATTTTAAGTAAAATTAGGACAGAATTGATCACTACGAAAAGTAAAACTTGAGCGGGTGAAAATACAAAACACATGTACTTACTCTTTCATATAAAGCCATTCTTATCGATCTCTGCTCTGAACAACTTACAGAAAAAGAGGATTGTTGTACGTTCTCGTCGTTACATTAATCTATTTATATGATATCGTGATAACTAATCTGAATGAAATTTATATGAAACAAATAAATCTCAAAACTTTTTAAAACATTAAAAGGTTTTTCAAAACCTTTTATAAATCATCTTTATCATGTGTTCTAACAAACAAAAAGCGGAACTTAAAAAGAATATACTCGTACGTACGTTCAAGTCTAGATCTGATTATGGCAGGTAAAAAATTTTTGTCATTTTTATGCCCATAAACTCTCAAAAAGATATAAATTAAGGCCAGTAAAGCACTAATTTTTTTTTGAAGTTTGAATTATTTTTTTAGCTGTAAAAATATACCTTAAAACTGTCATAAGGTATTATGAAAATTCTAATAAACTACTTCCTATCGGAAAGAAAATTTTTTCGGTTAGTGAAATTAATTATTTCGAAAAAAATATTTGTCTACAGAGATTTTTGCTAATATCGAGAACTGCGCTGCAGTTTTATTAATTAATTTTAATATTATAATGTCATTTTTGGAAATATGAAAATAAGTTATAAAAATTTAGTGAAATCGGTAGGTTTTTAAACTATTAAACCCATTAAATAACTTACGTTACTAATTAGTTGTATAGATTAATCTACTAGAGTCGTTAATCATAGAAAGAGAAATACGGATACGTACTATTCATTAGCGGCAGTTAGAAAACCCGACAATCCCACCAGACAACGAACATAGATGACCAAGTACAGAATTATTATATTCAGATGAATTTTTAATATAGAAGAACCTGTGACAAATTTACTGAGCAGGTCATGAAGATCTTCATCGTATTGATTATAAGAGAAGAATTTCAAAGCTCATCATCATGTTTAACCAATTCAGTACCCAAAGCTAACGGAAACGAAGCCATTGCTTAGTTTTCCTTAGTAGGGCAAACAAATGTTTCAAATCATTGTGTTTTTGGAACATCGCTTTTACTGCCAAATAAAGTTAAAATGATAATTTTGTATTGAGATGCTGTAAGTACAGCCTTACAGCATCTATCTTAGTCTATCAAATTAATCTACTGAGAAAATAAACCATCATCTTTAACTTTCCTGGATTTCAAAACTTTTCCGTATGTGTAATAAGAATACCCAGACGGTTTAATGTATCTCATTAGTCTTTGCAAAAGGATATACTTTAAAAAAGGGCTGGAATCGGTCGTAAAATTTTTGTTTACTCATTTATTCGATCAATTTCTTATATACACAGTTCATTCAGAAACTGTAGGCTACTTCAGAAGCTTGAATTATCAGATGCCTTTCAGAAAATACAATCACTAAAAAAAAATTTTTTTTTGTCAAATGTAAATGTAAACAATCAAATATAAGCAAGAGCTTAAACAGTTAATTAAGCATGTAAATAGATTAAATACGACTAATAAAAAAACATATAGCAACAATTTATATATTTTTTTTTAATGTAAACAGTATTAGAAAAGATTAAAATAAATTTAAAACATTAACACATACATAACATAAAGCCGCCTTTTTAACCCCTGATGTCGCAATTTAAACAATATATTTTTTATTTTATGAAAAAATGTATATATGTATAATCTAATGTAAAATGTATGTATATATAAACCTAATAAATGTATGTTTTTTACTGAAAGTGTGATATAATTAAAAACCATTACTGTTTCGGTTAATACTGGAAAAGTTGTTTTAGTGAAAAAAGCCTTTAACAATATCCACTTTTATTTTGTACTGTTCTAAAATAACTGTTTGCGAATCGCGATGGAATAATAAGTCTTACTTCTTGAAAATATTTGAGATTTATTATCTTAATTTTATTCAATTGCAAGCTGAAGCATGGAACGCATACTTAGGAAGTAGCCCAGGAATATTTATTTTGCATTTATAGGTATGTTTTAACAATTTCTAGGTTAAAATTGTTGCGTTATAAAATAACTGGTGTGTCACCTTGGAACATGTCTCAAGCGTACTTAAATCCGCGTTTCCAATTATAAGCTTAAGTAGGAAAATCTAAGTTGTGTTTATGGTAAACTACGAATGTGTGAGTGTTAGAATATTGTAAGAATGTTGCTAACTTTTATTTTTAGTATTTAATCAGTCATTAGTTGGTATGACTAACACACTCTTAAGGATATCTTTATTTATTGTTCTGGCAGGAAAACTTCCAGTTAAAAACTTATTTTTAAGAGATAGAGATAGTTATTATGAAGTACCAATGTGATTTACCATATAATAAATACAAGAAAAGATCATTAATTTCTTGACTTTTAAACCTTATGGATACGATATCCACACATCATGTTAAAAAAGAGAAGAGTCTCTTACATTACAAGTGGCAACAAAGAATCTCTACATACTGTGATCTTATTTTTCTCTATGAGATATAGTCTTTGAATCAAGACATAATTTTATCCTGAAATTTTATGAATAAACAAAGATAAATTAATTGTAGAAAAATTGGAAGAATCATCCTTCTACAAAACTAAAATATGAGTATATATATATATATATATATATATATATATATATATATATATATATGTGTGTGTGTGTGTGTGTGTGAAATCGTACTTACAAAAAAAAATTAAACATCAAGCTTTAAAAACAATAAAATACTTCAACTCACCTAGAACAATCCATATCACAGTAGCATTTCCAGTGGTTGAAACGAGAAGCATTGAACCGAATAAAACACTCCAAAAGGTCTTTTGCCACCAAGGTAAATCATGTGGTACAGTTGAATTAGGGTACAAACAATCGTGAAGCATTGCTCTCAACTGAGCCCTATCAACATGCGAATTTAAAATATCAGTCAGTGCAGTGATCATTTCCGAATGATTAAGCGCACCTAGTTCCGGTAATAACTCAGCAGTACAATTTTGTAGATCATCATCCTCCATGATAAACGATCTTCAATTCTTTCTACTCGCACTATATTAAAATACACCCACTTGAATGTTTGGCACCTCACTCATGAGTATGTTGCGATTCAACTCGTACGTGATCGATTCATCACTTCCCATTAAATCATCCTACAAAACAGAAAAAAATATTATAACGTGTTAGATATTCTACTACAGAAAAGAGTGAGAATACACACAGTCATTCAAAAACTGTGAATGACTGTATTTACACTCCAATATTGTTATAAGCAACTATGACATGAGAAACAGTAAAGATTTTTTTAGAAAAACGAGTGGATATCGAGATATTTCTATGCAATACATCAGTTTCAAGCGCTTTTTTTCTTTCTAATGTGTATTATCGATCGTGTTGACTCACATCCATTGCAAAGACCTCCATTTTATTACACTTGAGAATCTTTTAAAATTAGTCCAACAGTGATTAACACGCGGGTTAGTAATGAATAAATTTCTACTTCCAGTCAATTAGCACTGATTACACAGGTCAACAATGGTTTTGCTATATGGTCAATGTATGCTGCATTTTGGGCGCTGATTGCGAAGGTGAAATCAAAATCACTCTATCCGCCTCAAATTTTTGGTAATTGCCCTTCGTAATTTCCAGCTATTACATATGCATGAACCATGGAAGTTCAATGTATTTATTTACTGATTTTTTAATTATTTATTGCATAAGTTGCTAAATAAGCTATAATTTATTTAAGTTTATAAATAGCCATAAAAATATAAGTATTATTATTATTTTTATTTTTTTTTCTGAATTTTTATGGGCATCGACTGCTAAGGTCATTAGCCCTCGTCACAATCTTTAAAAGAAACTACTATCACCATCTGGATCGTCATATGTAAGGGTGTAAATAGCCCTTACATTTTATTTAAAAGCACAAACTACACAAAACATTTAAGACATAAAGACAAGGACAATCACAAACACTTATGGGGTGTAAAGGGCCCCAATATTAAAATTTGAGATAGGTTCCCAAAAGACCATTAAATTAAAATTAAAATTAAAACTTATCCTACCATATCTTTCTTTCTTTCTTCTACGAGTCTCATTTATAGTTTGTTTAAGCACCCTCGGGGCGACCAGAACCGCCGTTGAGCAGTATATCAGTCGCGCCAGGATGCCGTGGCAGTTGAATCCTTCTTATAAACAGGCTATAGGCATGCACAGCGTACACCCACAGCCTCGCGCCCTCAATCCACCCTTGAGGTTCCCCATGCCATCATCGGACACACCCCGACTCACTGCTCTTGAATGCAGGTGAGCCAAAATGGCCTAGGCAAGAGGGCTACCTCCCGTCACTATACGTGCCACGTTTCAAGATTCCCTTATGTATATATGCATACATTTAAAATTAAAATTAAACTTATCAATACCATTTTTTCTTTATATATATATATATATAAACTACCGCTTAGAGTTTCTTTTGTCACAGCTTTAAACTTTCATTTTTATAGACTTTTAAGAAGTCCACTGTCGTGTAAAAATGCAACTATATTTTCTTCATTTCCATTATCCAGATCAGCAGTAATATTATTTCTAAAACGGAACCTCTTTCTGAGGTCCTCATACATGGTACACTCTTCTATAAGATGCTTGATTGTCAGTGTTTTATTACAAACACCGCACATTGGTCTCACTTCGCCGGTTAACAAATATAAATTTGTTAATCGCGTCTGACCGATTCTAAGTCTGGTCACCGCTACTTGTTCACGGCGAGTCAACTTATAGTCGCTTTTCCATTTATAAGGAGAAGATTTTACTGTGTTTAATTTTGTATTTAATCTCCTCCATTCAGCATTCCACTTGTTTTTTACTATGTTTGTTAGACGGTTTTTAACATCTGCCACTCTTACAGGAAATGCATCCAAAACATCGCAGACTGTTGCCTTTCTGGCAGCTTCGTCTGCGATTTCATTACCTGTAATACCAGCATGCCCCGGAGTCCATACAAATATGCATCGCTGTCCTCGTTGTTTTAATACGTACAAAATGGACAGGATGTTTGCAATTAGGACATCCTTAATGTTCTTGTTCCGAATTGCGACGAGTGCACTTAATGAATCGGAACATATTAGCACTCTCTCTTCGCAATAGTGTTCAGTGTAGCGAAGAGCTTGCTGAATTGCAGTGAGTTCTGCTGTGTAGACACTGGCCACATCTGGCAGTTTCCAAAAGTGGGCTTCTTCATTTACATACATTTAGCATCCAACACCATGTTCGGTTTTAGAACCGTCAGTATAAATTCTAATATGTTCTTCGTAATTACTGACGGTTGCCAAAAATTCCTGCTGGAGGATCACTGCTGGTTTCTTTTTTATTTCTCCTTGAGAGAGATCCAAACTTGTATTTACCGCTGGCAAAAGCCATGGCGGTATTTCTCTAGTAGAAATTGCTAGAGTCTCTGGTATAGCAATTTCATATTTTCTTCTTAATTCGTGGTACTTGATTCCGGCTGGTCTGGAATAGGTAGCACGATGTTCATATACTGCAGCCATAGGATGATTCGTAAACAATTTATTATTTATATGAGCAGGGAAAGCCCATACATTTGCCGCATATCTTAACAAAAGGATCTCTCTTCTATAATGTAGTGGCATTATTCCGGCTTCAGACAGACTAGCCGCCGGACTTGTGCGGAAAGCGCCTGTTGCATATCTTATTCCGCTATTATGAACTACGTCTAACTTTCTTAAGTGCGACTTTCTAGCGGATGAATATACGATGCATCCATAGTCTAGTTTAGATTGAACCAATGCTTTATACAATCTCAATAATGTCTCCTTTTCTGAGCCCCAATTTAAGTTCGATAAACATTTTATAATGTTTAGGGCTGTTTTGCATCTATCAATCAAGTCCTGTATATGTAATCCCCATGTAAGGGATTTATCCAATACTAGTCCTAAATACCTTACGCTGTCTTTATATTGTATTGGATTATCATCAATTGTCAACGCAGGACTTTGATGAGGAATTCTCTTCCTACAAAAATGTAAGCAGCACGTTTTTTCTGGTGAGAATTGGAATCCATTATTCCTTGCAACTTCATTTAGAGCATTGATCGCTCGTTGCAATTTGTACCTCACCATAGCAGTCTTGTCTCAGGCATATACGATTGCCACATCATCAACATAGACGCTTTTGCTGATTTCTACTGGAAAGGCTAATATCAATTTATTAATGGCAATGGTAAATAAGGTACCACTCAACGGCGAACCCTGCGGTATGCCATTTTCCAAGATTCTTTCACATGAATATTCATTGTTGACGCGTACTTGGAAGGTACGGTCATTCATGTAGTTGCTGAGCAGTATAGGCAGATTGCCACGAATGCCCCATTCATGTATCTGAAGCATTATACCATGACGCCAGGTCATATCAAAAGCCTTCTGAAGATCAAAGAAGACTCCGACACAATGTTTCCTTGTAATAAAGCTGTTATATATAATGTCCTCTAAGCTGATCATTTGATCAGTGGTAGAATGGTATTGTCGAAAACCTGCTTGATACGGTGATATCAGGTTTTCTTTTTCCAAAACCCAGACGAGTCGATTATTAATCATTTTTTCCAATATTTTCCCCATAGCACACGTCAAAGAAATAGGACGGTAGCTATTGGGGTCTGTTAAATTTTTATTTTTCTTTGGTACTGGAACAACATGAGCTTTTTTCCACTGCTGCGGTTACGTTCCATCCCGCCATATTCTATTATAAAGTTCTAATAATCTACACTTTGCAGTGGTATTCAGCTGCCTGATCATATTATAGTGGATTTCATCCGGACCAGCAGCTGTGTTACCTGCTTTTTCCAACGCTTTCGCGAATTCTTCCATTTTAAATGGTACATTATATGAGTAATTATACTCAGTTCTAAAATTTAGTAGACCTTCGAGTTCTTCTTTTTTGGTTCGAAAACCTTCCTCGTAGTTGGCCGTTTTGCTGGCCTTTTAGAAGTGATTGGATAACAGCTCTGCAATTTCATATGGAGTATCTTTTATTTCATCTTCATCTTGAAGGCTAGTTATGGGAGCAAAATCATTACTCCCACAAATCGCCTTCACTTACCTCCAAACATCTGATGCAGTAGTAGTTTTGTCGATGGATGACACGTATTGCTGCCAGGATCGTTTTTTCGAATCTATCATAAGACGTTTTGCATACGCCCTGTATTTCTTAAAGGCAACAAGATTTTCTATACTAGGACGCTTCTTAAAGGCGTTATACGCCCTTTTCTTTCTTTTTATAGCTTCACTTATTTCATCGTTACACGATGGAACGGGTTTCTTTGTGAGTTTCCCAGATGTTTTGGGAATATATCTCGATGCCGACTGAATTATTGCATTTGTTATGGCGTCTACATCGTCTCCGATAACTCCAGTTGTTTCTGGGAGTATCGTTCTAGCTGTGAAGCTCGTCCAGTCTGCCTTAACAAATAACCATCTTTTAGAGACGGGATATGTTTTTCCTGTAACATCAGTTACAATTTGCACCGGGAAATGATCGCTTCCATGCAGATCGTCTATGACATGGAAGCTATACCTCGGTGCTATCGATCCGCTTATAAGTGCAAGATCTATATAGAATGTCGATCCATCTCTGGCATTGAAAAAGGTTCCTGATCCGTCGTTTAAAATAATAAGTTCTGAATTCATCAGGAACCCTTCCAGTTCTCTTCCACGTGGATCTACTCGATCCGATCCCCAGAGAGAATTATGAGCGTTAAAGTCACCCACCAGTAAGACAGGTGGGGGAAGCTCGGAAATTAGTCTTGCTATGTCATCCTTATTCCAATCGTAATTCGGTAAGTATATGCCGCACACACTGATCTGGAGCGGTCGCTTCATTCTAACGGCGACGTAGGTTGGTGTTTAGAACAACCGCTTCGGTGGTAGCTCTAGTCGATGTTAATATAGCTACTCCACCTCTAACTGTTACATTTGGCGGTTGATCTCGCCGAAATATATCGAAACCTTTTAATTTAAAATTTTCATTTCGGCGGAAATGTGTATCTTGCAGACATATACAAATCGGGTCTACATCATGTACCAAGCGTTGGAGCTCATGGATGTTTGAAAAACATCCATTGATGTTCCATTGTACAATCGACTCGCTAATTTTTAATTAAATTATGACCTTGGTTTTCCTTTCGGCCATCCTTTTTTTCTCTTCTTCTCCATATTGCGAACGGCATCATGTTCGGGGAGAACATCGTCGCCGGCGTAGCTTCCGGCCTCCGAATCGGAGACCACCGAAGCCGCCGACGACGACGGGCATGGCTCGGCGCCGGTTTCAGGCGCCGATTGAGAGGCGGCAACCTGGCCGCTCCCCGACACGGGGGGCGCACCGGTCACTGCCAGTGGAAGGGGGGACACTCGTCCCCCCTGTGAAATTTTTTGTGGCCTCTGAGGCTTAGAGGCCACTTCAGTTACAGGAGGCTTGGGAGCCTCCATAACAGACTCTGTAGCTGTCACTTTCTTATCTTCAACTAAAATCTCGCTAAGACGGACTTGGATATCAGGTTTAGTGTCCGTTTTCTTCTGGGTTGGAGCGACTTTTTGTTTTGCAGATGTGTCTTCAGGAGGCTGTACAATTATTCTTGGCTTAACAGGTTCTTTAGTGCTGAGAGGCTTCATTTTGTTTTCGATTATCCTCTCAATTAAGCCAGCCAAGGTAGGTGCAAGTTTGTTGATGATTACACTCTCATCAACAGCAACTGGAGCAGGAGCAGGAACAGCAGCCGCAGCCTGAGCATATGTTGTTGTTGCTCTAGGTCTGCGGGCGTTTACGATCTTTTTTGCTTCAAAGCAGCTGACTTTTTGCAGGGTTTTTACTTCCTGCACAGCTACTTCGTCTTTGTAAACAGAACAGTTCCTGGATCTACAGGAATACTGTCCTCTGCAGTTTATACAGGTAGGAGGCTCCTTACACGGCTCTCCTTCATGAACTGCATCACCGCACATGCATATTTGCGGCTTCTCACACCTAACAGCGGTGTGTCCAAAGCGTTGGCATTTAAAACATCGCATTGGTTGCGGGACAAATGCCCGCACATCCAACCGATGTATGCCCGCTCTTATCTTCTCCGGTAAAGTAGGCCGGTTAAATGTAAGAACATGGGATGCAGAAGGAAGGACTTCGCCATTCCTTCTCATGTTCAGCCTCCGACATTCCAATACTCCTTCCGGCGCTAATTCTTCTACAATTTCCTGCTCCGTACAGTTAAGAAGATCCCGACAGACCACAACACCCCTTGAGGTGTTGAGCGTGCCGTGAGGATCAACACGTACAGCTAATTCTCCAATTTTCTTCAGTCCTAGAATCTTCTGAGACTGTATATCATTAACAGCCTCTACATGAAGTCCCGTGAAAGTTTTTCTTATTTCTTTAACAGGACCTCCAGCACATTTGTTTATTTCTCGAGCGATGAGGAAAGGACTCACCCTCGAGAAATTACCTTCTTCCTTCGTAATAACCAAATACTTAGGTTTTAGGATGCTGCTCTTGAAAAAAGCTTTCTGCAAGCTTTTCCTAGCCTCAATCTCAATCCTCTTAATCTCCGTACTCTTTCGGCGTTTCGCCTCAGGCGAAACAGCCGGTTCTAAACGAGGGTGTTTGCGTGAACCCTCTGCCACGTTTAATTGTTCAGTTTCCATGAACAAATAATCCCTTCTGTAGTAAGGCTAGCCGCCGGGGTACACCCCCATTCCAGGGCTACCAACCCTGGAGGTCCGTTCCGGTACTCCGGTGGAACCGGTATATGTCCTGGCAGAGAGCGAATGCGCAGTGTCTGCACTGACTCCAGCCCCCTCTACACACCGAAGCTTTCAGGGCTCCCATGCTCCGAACATGGGCACCTTAACTACATGCTTGCCATCGCGGGGGGCATGTGGACGACGAAAGGTCTCCGTTACACCTGCAAATAACTTTGACCGTGGTCGCCACATCGCCAGCTCTAAAGGCGGTATTAATCCATTTCCGTAATCGTTAAGAATGTCGTATCTGCAGGTGGCCGTAAAGTCCAGTCCTGTAATTCGGCATATAGATGTAAATCGACCGAAAAAAGCATATCCGAGAAACAACACTCGGAACCCCGTTAGCCAACTATATGTAATGTACTTGAGTACAGCTGTTGCCGCCCTGGACGTGGAACGTAGATGTTGTGTTCCGAACGTGGGGAATATCTACCTCAGGGCATTATTATTATTATTATTATTATTTTTTTTTTTTTTTTTTTAACTGAATTTTTACGGGCATCGACTGCTAAGGTCATTAGCCCTCGTCACATTCTTTAAAATAAATTATTATCTCCATCAGGATCGTCATATGTAAGGGTGTAAAGGGCCCTTACATTTTATTTAAAAACACAAACTTCACAATAAACATTAAATATGAAAGACAAGGACAATCACAAACACTTACGGGGTGTAAAGGGCCCCAATATTAAAATTTGAGATAGGTTCTCAAAAGACCATGAACTTAAAATTAAAATTAAACTAATCAATACCATATCTTTCTTTCTTCTACGAAGTCTCATTTATAGTTTGCTTAAGCACCCTCGGGGCGACCAGAACCGCCGTTGAGCAGTATATCAGTCGTGCCAGGGTGCCGTGGCAGTTGAATCCTTCTTATATCAGGCCATAGGCATGCACGGCGTACACCCATAGCCTCGCGCCCTCATTCCACCCTTGAGGGTCCCCCATGCCATCATCGGACACACCCCGACTCACTGCTCTTGAATGCAGGTGAGCCAAAATGGCCTAGGCAAGAGGGCTACCTCCCGTCACTATACGTGCCACGCTTCGAGACTCCCTTATATGTATATATAAAACTACCGCTTAGAGTATCTTTTACCACAGCTTTAAACTTCCATTTTATAGACTTTTAAGAAGTCCACTGGCGTGTAAAAATGCAACCATATTTTCTTCATTTCCATTATCCAGATCAGCACTAATATTATTTGTAAGACGGACCTAAAATTTTCATTTCGGCGGAAATGTGTTTCTTGCAGACATATACAGATCGGGTCTACATCATGTACCAAGCGTTGGAGCTCATGGATGTTTGAAAAACATCCATTGATGTTCCACTGTACTATCGACTCACTAATTTTTTATTAAATTATTGTCTGGGTTTTCCTTTCGGCCATCCTTTTTTTCGCTTCTTCTCCATGTTGCGAACAGCAGCATGTTCGCGGAGAAGGTCGTCGCCTGTAAGGCTTCCGGTCTCCGTGTCGGAGACCACCGAAGCCGCCGACGACGACGGAGATGGATCGGCGCTGGTTTCAGGCGCCGATTGAGAGGCGGCAACCTGGCCACTCCCCGACACGGGGATAGCACCGGCAACCGCCTGTGGGAGGGGGGACACTCGCCCCCCCTGTGTGATTTTTTGTGGCCTCTGGGGTTTAGAGGCCAACTCAGTTGCTGGAGGCTTTGGAGCCTCCATAACAGTCTCTGTAGGTATTATCGTTTTCTTGCCATCAAGAATCTCACTAAGACGGACTTGGCATTCTGTTTTGGCGTCCGTTTTCTTCAAAGCGAGAGCAGCTTTCGCTGTTTTATCTTCGGGAGGAGGCTGTACTAATATCTTTGGCTTTATTGGATCTTTAATATTGAAAGATTTAATTTTATTGTCAATAATTCTTTCAATCATGTTAGCCAAGTTCGGTGCAAGTTTACTGATGAGCTGACTTTCATCTACAGCAATTGGAGCAGGAGCAGGAACAGGAGCCGCAGCTTGAGCATAAAATGTTGTTGCTCTGGGTTTGTGGGCGTTAACAATCTTTTTGGCTTCGATGTAGCTGACTTTCTGCAGAGTTTTAACTTTCTGCACAGCTACTTCTTCTTTGTAGACAGGACAATTCCTGGATCTACATGAATGCTGTCCCTTGCAATTGATGCATGTGGGGGGCTCTTTACACGGCTCTCCCTCATGCACCTCTTCGCCGCACACGCATATTTGCGTTCTCTCACATTTGATGGCGGTGTGGCCAAAACGTTGGCACTTGAAGCATCGCATTGGTTGCGGGATAAATGCCCGCACATCCAATCGATGTATCCCCGCACTAATCTTCTCCGGCAAGGTAGGCCGGTTAAATGTGAGAACATGAGAGGCTGAAGGTAGGACCTCGCCATTCCTCCTCATGTTCAATCGGCGACACTCTATGACTCCCTGCGTTGACAACTCCTCAACAATTTCCTGTTCCGTACAATTTAGAAGGTCCCGACAGACGACCACACAATAAGCAATGTAACCAACCGGGTTGGTCTAGTGGTCAACGCGTCTTCGCAAATCAGCTGATTTCAAAGTCGAGTTCCAACATTCAAGTTATAGTAAAGGCAGTTACTTTTATACGGATTTGAATACTAGATCACGGATACCGGTGTTCTTTGGTGGTTGAGTTTCAATTAACCACACATCTTAGAAAATGGTCGACCTGAGACTGTACAAGACTACATTTCACTTACACTCATATATATAATCCTTAATCATCCTCTGAAGTAATATCTTTACGGAGGTTAAACAGGAGGCAAAAAAAAAAAACAGGAGTGTATCTTGCTATCTAGAAGAATCTCAGTTCATCAGACAAGTGCGATCTCTCGTCTGTGTAACATTTAGTAGTACAGCTACTTTTCCTACCGATTTTTGATTTTATTTCTCTCTGTAAAATCAGTGTATATTCACTCGTAATGTGTGTTTAAAGTAAACCCTAAAATAAAAATGTTTCTCAGTTGCATTAATGTTGACAGTTTCTACTACATTTATGGTGAGGTAAAATTAAAGTCTCACAGAAAAAAATATAACACCACTGATGAAAAAATTATATAACCTACATTTTGAACGTAAAGTAGGTGATCAGGGCAGGTTCTGAGCTTCTCATATTTACTGCAATTTATGTGTAACGTTTTTCACTGGTTGGTTGAATGGATTTCGTTATGTGATATTTGCAATTACAATAGTTTGGAGAATACAAATACTGAATCACGCTTAATTAATCAGTCAAATTAAATATCTCGTTAGTGATTTAGATTTATCCAAGAATCGAGCAGAAATTATCGCATCACGAATGAAAGAATGGAATCTCTTATAACCCAATGTTAAAATAAGTGCTTTTCGTGACAGACAGTGTTTATGTTAAACACATCTTCTTCTAGTGCGAGGACTTAGTTTACGGTAATAATGTGAATAAAATCTTTACTAGAGGCTTTGGGATATATGCACCATATTTTAATGCATGGCATGTTTTTATAGACTCCTTGAAGCATAGTTTGAAAGCATTTCTTCTTCATGGTGGAAATAATATCCCATCAATCCCATTACCTCATGCACCTCACACGAAGGAGTCATATGAAAATATGGAACTTGTGTTGGTTGTGATTCAGAATGACAAACATTTGTGGCATATTTGTTGAGACCTGAATGTGATAGCACTGTTATTTGGCTTATAACTTGGATATACTAAATTTTATTGCTTTTGTGTAAGTGGGACAGCAGCGATAGGAAGAATCATTATGTTAGTATAGAGTTTCCAAAGAGAGAAAGATTGACTGCATGAGAGAAAAACGATACGAGTCCAGCACTAGTGAAAACTGAAAATGTTTATTTTTCACTACTACACATTAAGCTAGGTTTAATGAAAAATTTTGATAAAGCAATGGATCGTGATGGGACTGCATTTCACTTTCCAAAAAACAAGTTCCATAAGTTAAGATAAGCTAAGAAGGTATATTTGTTGCACCATAATCAAGAAGACTAATAAATAATATTTAATTTGAAGACAGAATGACTCTGAGGTTGCTGCGTGGAAATATTTTAAAAAGGTTACAAACAAATTCCTTGGTAATAATAAGACAGACAACTTATAACCAAACTTCTAAAAAACTGTAAAGCACTTGGATGTAATATGTAACTAAAGTGCCACTTCTTAGATTCTCATCTGGATTCTTTCCTTACAAATCTGGGAGCTGTGATTGACAAACATGGAGAACGCTTTCACTAGGAAATATCCACTATCGAAACATGCTACCTGATAAAATTTAATCCACGAATTTTGGTTGAATGGTGCTGGAATCTCAAGACTGATGTACCAACAACAAACTACACCGGGAAATCCCAAAGAAGCATACTTTAGGCATGTAGAAATTGCATGTATAATATTATTGTTATACTAAGGTCACAATTTTTTTTTTTTTTCTTAAAAAAATGGTAAATTCAGAAAAACTACACCTCATAAAAAGAAACCACTTGCTTACGTATTTGAAATCAGCGTCAAAAATACTATAAGATGATTCAACTATTATTTTTTTATAAAAAAAAAAAAAAAAAAAATAGAGGTTTTTTGTCCAGTTTTATTTGTAGACAGTTAGGCATTTAGGGGCCATACAGCATTTAGGGGATAGAGTTGGCTATAATAGAATATATATGTCTGCTGTGTGTAATAGCATCATATACAATTCAGACCGTTATTTTAGCTCCTTTTGTTGCTACAATAATGATGCGAACCTAGCGCCCTCTCATTAAAATACAAGTAAATCATTATCGTGAAATGTTTAATTATTAATTACAAATGTCATATTACAAGATGTTTACTAATGATACATAATCAAAGTCTATTCAATTCACTGATTTCAAGTATTTCTTATAGTATTAGATATTCATTAATCATTCAAAATGATATAAAGTGTTAACAACAATTAAAAATAAATTAATTTTGAAATTTATTGATTAAGGATGTAATACATTAATTATCAATGTTTCTGATGCTTCATTATCAATTAAGGATGCAGTAAATACAACAGGATATTCTCTCTTGTGTGACCAAAGTAAGCATGTAACGATAAATTATATGTATGAAACTTCATTAACAACGATAAAGAGGTTAATTGCTTCTTTTTAAAGCGAAAACCTTATTGTCTTTCATTGCTCTCGGGTAGCGAACTGTAAACTGTATTTCAATATCTGTTCTAAAACATTATCAAATATAACTGTCGAGGGAATATCGATATTTTATAGAACTCAATTCTACATTATTGAAAGTTTTTCTTTTCCTGTTACTCTGAGCCACTAGATATTGATTCCACACATCATAAAGCCAGCATATTGAAGAAAATTTCAAAGTTACTTTTTTCAGCTCTGAATTTATGTAAATCGTGATAACAATTTTACAATAAAATTCATACTAAAACCAATTGCTTCTTATATCTAATGATTTCTATTTTTTGTTTTAGTCTTTGTAACGCTTGAAATCCTGTAAACCTTTCAATATTCAAATATGATTTGAAGGTTCTGTTACAGTAAATTTTAAAAAGCACGTTTTTGTTTATAAGCCGAAGAGATTAATGAAGAAACCCTTATAATCGTTAAAAAAAAAATTATACTAATTATATTAGTATAATTTTATTTTTTATAATAGGAATTAAAATGAAATTGTTTTGTTTCACTCATTAATTATTTATCAAAGAAACTCAGCTAACACTCAAGTACGTTTGAAAACTTGGTTAAGAAGTTTGTTTGTTATTGACTCTTTCGGAAACAATCCTCTCTCACACACTCTTTCTGAGTTTCTCTTTCCTTTCTTGTCCTTCTTGTCACAGTGAATCTTCTTCATGCTTTGTTTAATCCGTTACAAGGTAAGTATTAACAAGGCAAACATTAAAATTTGGCACTCAATGAATCAGTAAAATTTTTCCTAGCAAGTTATAATGATACATATTCATCTATTCGCATGACAATACACTTCGGTCTAGTTAATATTAACCTAATTTCATTGACAACTGAAAAAAGTGCTCTAACAATATCTAAACATCGAATACTGGTATTTACCGATCGTAATATTTAAGTAATATTTTTTCTCTTTCTACTATTATCTAGCAAACATACTGAGCTTGATTAGATATCCTTGACATAATAAGGAATTGCTGAGAAAAATAGTTAAAAAAAAAGTTTACGAAAGTAAGAATAATAAGTATTAAACCTGGAATTCAATTGCAGTTGATCAAACTTATGACAAAGCACAGAAGTCTTATGACTGTACATCGCCCAAAGTCGTCAAATAAATTTATATTTAACTGTTACGTGCAAACAATAACGTTAAACTTTGCTGAAATACCAATGTAGAGAAAACCGTTTAATACTACTAAAGAAGTAAATGATCTTTTAAATAACAATCAGTTCTAAATTAAGTTCATAAATAACCTGTTACCTGAAGATATATATTCTTTTCAATATAAATTAATTTACTGAATTAAGAATGTGGTGCAAATAGTATAAAGGTTTTATTTTCATTGATCTAGTAAAACAAAGATCGGATAATATAATATTTGTGTGTAGTAAACAATCAGTTCCTGGAAAAGCACGAGAATTTTTTTTTTTTTATTTTTTTTAGATTTCTAATATCACAACGCCTTTACCTTATTTTTTATAAAACACAAAATTTAATGGCGTATCTATTACATGAACTACCTTTTTATGGAGGTTTAAAGAATTTGAATTTATATTACACTTGGCTCTGCGCAAAAGATTGTGTAACTCTCCTACTTATAAAAGTTAGAAACGATAACAATTTCCTTTGAATTGTTGATATTTCCAGGACGGGTAGCCAACTAAATGGAAACACCGAAAAATTTATAGATATCCACTTTTAGATTTTATTTCTGTGAGTAATATCACAAAACTACAGAACATATTAAATCAGCGACTCAAAATACCTCTGCGTAAATGCAATCCTATAAAATACATACTCCCTCGATTTAAACTGTTTTACTTGCCTAATTATGGAGTCGGCTAAACAAACTTAACAATTACAAGACAAACATATGTAAAAATATAATACAGATCCGACCAACAGTTCTTCAGATTTAAGCAAATATCAATAACACCCTCCTCTATGAATCATGAGACCTTGCCGTTGGTGAGGGGGCTTGAATGCTCAAGGATACAGAGAGTAGCTGGACCGAAGGTGCAACCATATCGGAGAGGTATCTGTTGAGAGCCAGACTAAGGAATGATTCCTGAAAGAGGGCAGCAGCTCTTTCAGTAGTTGTTAGGGGGGTGAGTCAGGACGACTTAAACGGCCATAACAACATCACTCAGTCCTCTGAGTACTGCGCAGCTGAAAGCAATGGAAAAATACAGCTGCTTTTTTTCCAAGAAAATGTGGCTCTCTGCATTTTCACATAGCAATAATGGAGGCGCCTTCCTTGGTAAAATATTCCGGAGGTAAAATAGTCCCCCGTTCGGATCTCCGGATGGGGACTACTAAGGAAGGGGTCACCAGAAAATTAAAAAATAACATTCTACGAGTCGGAGCATGAAATGTTAGAAGCTTAAAAAAGGTTGGTAGGCTAGAAAATTTAAAAAGGGAAATGGATAGGATAAATGTGGATGTAGTATTAGTGTGGTTCGGTGGGAAGAGGAAGGCGACTTTTGGTCAGGTGATTTTAGAATAATACACTCAGCTTCAAATAATGGGCAGGCAGGAGTAGGTTTCTTAATGAACAAGAAGATAGGGAAGAGAGTAGAATATTTCAAAACGCATAGCAATAGAATCATTGTAATAAGGATAAAATCAAAACCTAAACCGACAACAATTGTTAACGTCTATATGCTTACAAGCGCCCATGATGATGATGAGGTAGAGTGTGTATACGAAGAGATTGATGAAGCAATTAAACACGTAAAAGGAGATGAAAATGTAATAATAGTTGGAGATTGGAATGCAAGCATTGGAAAGGGCAAGGAAGGAAATATAGTAGGTGAATACGGGTTGGGCAAAAGCAATGAAAGAGGGGACAGACTTATAGAGTTTTGCACGAAGTATAATTTAGTAATTGTCAACACCCAATTTAAAAATCATAATAGAAGAATATACACTTGGAAAAAGCCAGGCGATACTGCAAGGTATCAGATAGATTATATCATAGTTTAAGCAAAGATTTAGAAATCAACTCGGTGACTGCAAAACTTACCCTGGAGCAGACATTGATAGCGACCATAATTTGGTGATAATGAAATGTAGATTGGGGTTTAAAAACCTGAAGAAAAGGTGTCAGATGAATCGGTGGAATTTAGAGAAGCTTGAGGAAGAGGAGGTAAAGAAGATTTTTGAGGAGGACATCGCAAGAGGTCTGAGTAAAAAAGATAAGGTAGAAAATGTAGAAGAAGAATGGAAGAATGATAAAAAGGAAATCTCAAATTAGCAGAAGCAAACTTAGGCGGAACAAAGAGAACTGGTAGAAAACCTTGGGTTTCAGATGATATATTGCAGCTGATGGATGAACGTAGAAAATATAAGAATGCTAGTGATGAAGAAAGTAAAAGGAACTACCGACAATTAAGAAATGCTATAAACAGGAAGTGCAAACTAGCGAAAGAAGAGTGGATTAAGGAAAAGTGTTCAGAAGTGGAAAGAGAAATGAACATTGGTAAAATAGACGGAGCATACAGGAAAGTTAAGGAAAATTTTGGGGTACATAAATTAAAATCTAATAATGTGTTAAACAAAGATGGTACACCAACATGTAATAAGAAAGGTAAAGTCGATAGATGGGTGGAATATATTGAAGAGTTATACGGAGGAAATGAATTAGAAAATGGTGTTATAGAGGAAGTAAAGGAAGTTGAGGAGGATGAAATGGGAGAAACAATACTGAGATCTGAATTTAAGAGAGCATTAAAAGATTTAAAAGGCAGAAAGGCTCCTGGAATAGACTGAATACCTGTAGAATTACTGCTCTGTGCAGGTGAGGAAGCGATTGATAGATTATACAAGCTGGTGTGTAATATTTATGAAAAAGGGGAAGTTCCGTCAGACTTCAAAAAAAGTGTTATAGTCATGATACCAAAGAAAGCAGGGGCAGATAAATGTGAAGAATACAGAACAATTAGTTTAACTAGTCATGCATCAAAAATCTTAACTAGAATTCTATACAGAAGAATTGAGAGGAGAGTGGAAAAAGTGTTAGGAGAAGACCAATTTGGTTTCAGAAAAAGTATAGGGATAAGGGAAGCAATTTTAGGCCTCAGATTAATAGTAGAAGGAAGATTAAAGAAAAACAAACCAACATACTTGGCGTTTATAGACCTAGAAAGGGCATTCGATACTGTAGACTGGAATAAAATGTTCAGCATTTTAAAAAAGTTAGGGTTCAAATACAGAGATAGAAGAACAATTGCTAACATGTACAGGAACCAAACAGCAACAGTAATAATTGAAGAACATAAGAAAGAAGCCGTAATAAGAAAGGCAGTCCGACAAGGATGTCCCTATCTCCGTTACTTTTTAATCTTTACATGGAACTAGCAGTTAATGATGTTATAGAACAATTTAGATTCGGAGTAACAGTACAAGGTGAAAAGATAAAGATGCTACGATTTGCTGATGATATAGTAATTCCAGCAGAGAGTAAAAAGGACTTAGAAGAAACAATGAACGGCATAGATGAAGTCCTAAGCAAGAACTATCGCATGAAAATAAACAAGAACAAAACAAAAGTAATGAAATGTAGTAGAAATAACAAATATGGACCACTTAATGTGAAAATAGGAGGAGAAAAGATTATGGAGGTAGAAGAATTTTGTTATTTGGGAAGTAGAATTACTAAAGATGGACGAAGCAGGAGCAATATAAAATGCCAAATAGCACAAGCTAAACGAGCCTTCAGTAAGAAATATAATTTGTTTACATCAAAAATTAATTTAAATGTCAGGAAAAGATTTTTGAAAGTGTATGTTTGGAGTGTCGCTTTATATGGAAATGAAACTTGGACAATCGGAGTATCTGAGAACAAAAGATTAGAAGCTTTTGAAATGTGGTGCTATAGGAGAATGTTAAAAATCAGATGGGTGGATAAAGGATAAAGTGACAAATGAAGAGGTATTGCGGCAAATAGATGAAGAAAGAAGCATTTGGAAAAATATAGTTAAAAGAAGAGACAGACTTATAGGCCACATACTAAGGCATCCTGGAATAGTCGCTTTAATATTGGAAGGACAGGTAGAAGGGAGAAATTGTGTAGGCAGGCCACGTTTGGAGTATGTAAAACAAATTGTTGGGGATGTAGGATGTAGAGGGTATACTGAAATGAAACGACTGGCACTAGGTAGAGAATCTTGGAGAGCTGCATCAAACCAGTCAAATGACTGAAGACAAAAAAAAAAAAAAATCAATAACACCTACAAACAAACATACGAAATTCTGTACTACGTACGCATATTTCATTTAGTAGGCTAGATCTAGAGTGTAAGAAGAAAAATGATGGATATAATCCGCTTAATTTGTTTTTATCTGAAAGAACTACGTTTCCATCGAGTGGTTATAACAAAATAAATATTAGCTTAAGTGTATGATGAAGCTAAATATCAGTCTGTTTATTCAGTAGATTTGGTAAAACGATTTGGAAGAAATGTAAGGCTTAGAAAACACAAATTAATTTACAGGACGAAATCCAATTTTCTATTTCAATGGGCAATATAGGCGAATAATGGAGTTAAAACAGATTTTAACTTTGCTTTTCAACTAACTGTAAACGCTATTTCATCCAGTTCTACTGAATTTAGCAGTTTTATTTAATTATTTTACAAAAAATAAATAAAATAAAATTCCAGTTAATAAACGAAACAGTTAATACTGTGTTTCCCATGATGTACGTAAGGAAAGATTACTTAAGAATACAGTATTTTTAGTTTTATATAATAATGAATAAAGAAAAAATTAAAAAATACAAAAAGATGAAGAATAGTATTTACACAAGTCAAGTGATTGTTTAAACACATTTTAGCATCGACCATATAATAACAATTTTCTCTATAAAAATAACAATTTTTGTTGAATATTAGATTATGACTGCAAAAGTACCCAGCCATCGGAATTCAGTGTAAATATTTTAATAAGTTATGTTAGTGTTATTGTTAAAAGAAGTAGATCTGCATTTGTTTTATCCTTTTAGTATTTTATTGTAATCAAGTGAGCATTTAATTTTTAAAATTCCCTAGACCCACTTTCCTATATTTTCTTCTTTTAATCTTCTTTTATGTATGGCAGGGATGTATTTAATTTCTTCGAACAATTGGGAAATTTTTGATATTTGAATGAAAAATAATATTAAGCCGTATTAAATTATGGAATTTATGATTAATGGATATTTTCTCTTTTAGTGCAAACATGAAATAAATATTTATTAAGTTCCTTTATTCATATTCAATGTGAAATATATTCATATTAAAATAATAATAATTCATGCTCTTCATAATATTGATATGACATGATCAAATGTATATTTTTTAATATTGTGATAATTACTATTATGCAAAATAGTTCTTACTATAATAATAAAAGTATATTCATTTGATTTCACTCTCCATTTTTTTGGCAGTTTTTTTTATAATGTGTAAAATGTTTTGCAGATTCTGTGATACAGATGTTCTTCGTAAACTGCTTTAATGACATTGTCATCAGTGAAATTTGGCTACTGTTGAGTTATATTTCACTGGTAATACTGGTAATACTGGTAATTCACATACATACATGTTCGTGTAAACGGAAAATAAAAATGGTTTAATAACAAAAAAGGCTGCCGCCGAACATTTTTTCCCTTGAGTGTTTTGCAGACATTACTCACAACTCCGTGAATTTTTTGGGTAAATTATGTTCACTCTCAAGTTGGTATTGTAACTAATATTAACCAATCATAAAGCTCTGTCTAGACGTTCATTCAAACTTATCTTTAAAAAAATTGAAATCAAGTATCTATTTTCATTAATATTATTCTACTTTCCTTGATTGTTAAAGTTCCTAATTTCTGTAAAATTTAACTTCTAAAGTAGTGACTAAAAAATTCATCAAGTTCAACTTCATTATCGAAAGTGGGGTCTATGGTGATAAGGAATTTCTTAATTTTTTTCACAATTACGTTTTACTTCTTAGGATTTTTAATAGTGGAACTGATTGGCTTGGTCTCTTCATATTTTTCATAAGTTTCGGTAAAGAATACAAATTTTATCAAATAGAATTTTACTGATATTTGTGATCAATCATTTCATTTGAATAAGGAACAATCAGTTGATCTGAATCATTTGATCTGTATAAGCAGTTATTCTATTAGAGTACAATAAAGTTATTAAAAGAAGTTATAATAAAACACTAACAAAAACATTCGCATTTTAGTAACGTTAATTAATTTTTAGTAACTCAAAAATTTAACAAAAAAAAAAATTTCTTTACATTTTAGAGGAAAATATCAGATAAATTATTATTCTCCAGAAATCACAAATCGTAAAAAATGAAACTAAAAACTGTTAATGATAGTGATAAAATGTACGGAAGAAATTTCACAAAAATGGCATTCAGACAAACAAGAATAAGTTCATAAAGGAACCACATAAACTGAAAAAAATCAAACCAAAATGAGTAGAAAGTAATTATTCAGAAAAATAAACTCGCAATTCGAAAAAAGGTACTTTAGAAAATTTAATGCCAGTATATACTACAAATTATTAACAAACCGCTTTTACAAAAAAGCATATAATCAAAGTAGATAGACAAAGACTTCCATAAAAACTGAAGAAAATATTCATACGTAGGACTGGATCCTTATTCAGATATTCACGATTCCTTATAATTAAGGAAAGAACTTGACGGATTTCAATAGTTTAAAAAGTTTGCAAATTCGATGTCACTAAAATACCGTTAGATCTGTATGATAGATACGTAGTATAACTCATACAGGTTATATATATATTTTTATTTTTATTTTTTTTTTAAACTCCCCTAAGACGACCAGCCCACGCTAAAAAGCTTAACACAGTCGCCTCAGGTTTTCATGGCAGCGCAGTCTGCCCTCCCTAGCTCGTCCGAACTCGGACATCCCATCGGGGTTTCTCGTGCCTCCTCGAAAACATACTAATCACCTCTTCCGGTGATCAGAATTTTTCTCCGCAGGAGAGCACCCTTCCAGTCCCTATTGTACCTGATCAAGACATACATTTCGTTTGCCCTTCACAGTTACACGTCCCCCCATGCACACCTCGAGGGTACCCCATGCCATCATCGGGGAGCTCCGACCCACCCACTCTTGCGCGTGAGTAGGCCCGAACACCCTAGGCATAGAGGCTGCCTCCCTGGCCCCTAGACGCATCAGATGGACTAGTATCTGTCCTCGATCACCCACGCATTCCCATGACCCCTCATTACTTGTTGCGCCATGCCTCCTTCGCCGTCAGCGGTAGAGCACCGCACACAATATCCCCCCACTCCATGTCCATCGGTATATCCGGCAGCATAATCCAACAACTGCATGAGCAAAGACACATAATACAATCATAAATTCCTAACCTAGCGAAACTCATACAGGTTAGGATCATATAACTAGGTAAAAGAAGAAGTAAAAGATCATTTTACTGGAATTGATTTTTTTTTTTAAAGACTGCAGTAAAAGGAAAAACCTTTAGATACCTATATATATATATATAAGTGGTAGATTTTAGAGCGAGGTTGGACTGCATGTTTGTAGGTGATGAATGAAGACAACGCCTTGTTGCTTGTTGAATAACGGTTTAATGAATTGTCGTCTTGACAGTTAATGAAATGAATTGTAACAAAACGTATAACTTGACATATAAAAATTAAAAATTAAATACAAAATTAAAGCTAACATTCATCCGAACAAAGAATGGAGTCTATCCGGACTAAGAATATGACGTGACCGCCTTGGATCAGATTCAAGCGCCGAATGCTAGTACGGCGGAACTCTCCGGTAAGCGCTAGCACCCACTAGATCGCAGCACCGGACGGCTCGTCGTGGAACGGAACAATACGTATTTTACAATTTCTTATGCATGTTCAATCCTTCTTCCTCTTCGCAAAATAAACCGATTTCATTCATTCATATTTTACTTTGTGAGAAAGTTTCTCTGGTGGTCTGATAGTAAGATTTTAGATAATAACTTGAAAAAATTTATTTATCTTCGTATGAATATTCCGGATGTCTCCAGACATCCCGTGCAGCTTTCTGAAAACCTTCGGGGCCCGTAGGCCACCGCGTCCCTTGTTCGCGATCCTTGTTACAAAACCAGACTCAGGTCTACCACTCCTGAGACATAGAATAAATTGAAACCCAACCACTAAATAACACCGATATCCATCACGAAACTTAGATTAGTGACATTAAATGAAAAGATGGATTATCTACTTGAATGGAAAAATTTCACATTTCATTAGCATGAATATTTCTTAGCTTTTGATTACTGCAATATAATTCTTGATATCATTCTTATCTTCCTAGTGTTTTCACCCTAAAATTATACAGAGAACTTAAATTAAGAGTAAAATGAAGTAAATATCCTGACTATAAATGTCAAAAGTGCTAAGTGCCATTTTTATATAAATATTTTTTCTTTCTAGAAAACTGTGACAGTCCTGTACGATGGTATGGCAGAGGGGTATTTATGGGTGCTACTTTAATTACGTCTAGGCATCTGATTTTTATGAATTTAATACTATACTAGAAAAAATGTATTTTGTTTTTCTTGTTATTCGATAGACGTCTATGTCAGTAATTATTATTACTATTATTAGCAGAATCGTTCCTAAGGTGAAGTCATGACTATAAACTAATAGCCATACATAAAATAGGCTTTTTTGTTGTGATAGTTATGATTACATCAAATCTATCATCATTTAACAGAAAAAAATTCGACTTTCAAAGTGTCATATAAATTTCACTGTTTAAATTTAATCCTTTTAAACCAAAATTATAGTTTCACTGATCTCTTGTTAACACATGTTATGAATTTTATTAGCTTGCAGTACAGACTTTCACCCGGGGGCGCTGATTACAAAGGACAAAATGAAAACAATTATACTACCGTATAACCGTGTTTATCGAAGGGCTTTGCACGTTATGAGTTTATATCATGTGAAGGCTAAACTTTCTAGAGGCAGATAAAACTGTGTTGGTCGATTTATTTACCCCCCAGCTAGTAATTATCCAGCAGTTACGTAATATGAATTATATCAGTTGTTACAATATTGGACGAATAATGAAAACAATACGAAACATTTTGTTCTGTTTGAATTGAAGCCAGCGGAAACCGCAGAAGTAGAGAACTGCAGTACTTAACAGTTGTAGCAAAAACCATATTTTTATGATTTGAATAATCATGTTACAGAAAACATTAGAAAAAATACTGCTTAATATAAACAAAATATTACTGAAATTAACAGGCATAATCGTTGTGTTTCATCATAAGTAGATCTAGATCATTTTTTTTTTGTATCTACGAGTAAAACAGCAACGAGTAATGAACAATTTTGATTAAAAGTAGACTTATAATAAAATATAATTTTGGGGAAGAAGTTTTTTTGAAGTGAACTCACTCATTCACCTCAAACTGGAATTGCATGGTTTAATGCTATTTCCATTCTTTTCTGTTCTCTTTCAAATTAAGATTTTTTTGTCTGGCGTTCTTTTAATTTCAGTCTATTAAAAGAGTCTTACAACTTTAGTTATCTTCTACATATATATCTAATTTCTTTTTCCTTGGATTTTTACCGTCTACATACCTCTTCGTTAATGAATAAATTGAACTTGAATGTCTTAATATATTGTCTATCGACTTAGTTTTTCTCCTTATGAAATTCTGCCAAAAATCTTTTTTTCTTTTCATGTTTATTTTAAGACCATTTCAAAATTCATCCACGCACCTAACTCTTATTAACCTTCTTAATTTTACATTCAATAGCTTATACGTTTTTCCTTCTTAAAATCGTATTTCCATGTTTATTGACCATAAAGCCCCTTATAAATATTTTTAACCATCATATAAATATCTTTAATTCCTAGATTTATATATTTTCTGCATTGTGCCTCTTTTTACCTATACCACAGTCTACTTTTAATGTCTTCTTTATTTAATTGATTCTTTATATGAGAACGAAATTATATAGTCGTACAGATGTGAGTATATTATTTTAGTTTATTCCTTTATAGATCTATTGGTTTTTTGTTCCTCGTTAGCTTTTATATATCATTTTATTAAGTTTGTTTTTTATTACATTTTTTTTTGTCCTCAGTCATTTGACTGGTTTGATGCAGCTCTCCAAGATTCCCTATCTAGTGCTAGTCGTTTCATTTCAGTATACCCTCTACATCCTACATCCCTAACAATTTGTTTTACATATTCCAAACGTGGCCTGCCTACACAATTTTTCCCTACTACCTGTCCTTCCAATAGCAAAGCGACTATTCCAGGATGCCTTAGTATGTGGCCAAAAAGTCTGTCTCTTCTTTTAACTATATTTTTCCAAATGCTTCTTTCTTCACCTATTTGCCGCAATACCTCTTCATTTGTCACTTTATCCACCCATCTGAATTTTAACATTCTCCTATAGCACCACATTTCAAAAGCTTTCTTCTAGAAAGCTATAGAAAAGATTTCTATCTTTTCTTCTCAGATACTCCGATTGTCCAAGCTTCACTTCCATATAAAGCGACACTCAAAACATATATTTCAAAAAATTTTTCCTGACATTTAAATTAATTTTTGATGTTAACAAATTATATTTCTGACTGAAGGCTCGTTTCGCTTGTGCTATTCGGCATTTTATATCGCTCCTGCTTCGTCCATCTTTAGTAATTCTACTTCCCAAATAACAAAATTCTTCCACCTCCATAATCTTTTCTCCTCCTATTTTCACATTCAGTGGTCCATCTTTGTTAATTCTAATACATTTCATTACTTTTGTTTTGTATTTGTTTATTTTCATGCGATAGTTCTTGCGTAGAACTTCATCTGTGCCATTCATTGTTCCTTCTAAATCCTTTTTACTCTCGGCTAGAATTACTATATCATCAGCAAATCGTAGCATCTTTATCTTTTCACCTTGTACTGTTACTCCGAATCTAGTTCTTTAACATCATTAACTGCTAGTTCCATGTAAAGATTAAATAGTAACGGGGATAGGGAACATCCTTGTCGGACCCCCCTTCTTATTACGGCTTCTTTCTTATGTTCTTCGATTATTACTGTTGCTGTTTGGTTCCTGTACATGTTAGCAATTGTTCTTCTATCTCTGTATTTGAATCCTAATTTTTTTTAAATGCTGAACATTTTATTCCAGTCTACGTTATCGAATGCCTTTTCTAGGTCTATAAACGCCAAGTATGTTGGTTTGTTTTTTTTAAATCTTTCTTCTACTATTAATCTGAGGCCTAAAATTGCTTCCCTTCTCCCTATACTTTTCCTGAAACCAAATTGGTCTTCTCCTAACACTTCTTCCACTCTCCTCTCAATTCTTCTGTATAGAATTCTAGTTAAGATTTTTGATGCATGACTAGTTAAACTAATTGTTCTGTATTCTTCACATTTATCTGCCCCTGCTTTCTTTGGTATCATGACTATAACACTTTTTTTGAAGTCTGACGGAACTTCCCCTTTTTCATAAATATTACACACCAGTTTGTATAATCTATCATTCGCTTCCTCACCTGCACAGAGCAGTAATTCTACAGGTATTCAGTCTATTCCAGGAGCCTTTCTGCCCTTTAAATCTTTTAATGCTCTCTTAAATTCAGATCTCAGTATTGTTTCTCCCATTTCATCCTCCTCAACTTCCTTTACTTCCTCTATAACACCATTTTCTAATTCATTTCCTCCGTATAACTCTTCAATATATTCCACCCATCTATCGACTTTACCTTTCGTATTACATATTGGTGTACCATCTTTGTTTAACACATTATTAGATTTTAATTTATGTACCCCAAAATTTTCCCTAACTTTCCTGTATGCTCCGTCTATTTTACCAATGTTCATTTCTCTTTCCACTTCTGAACACTTTTCTTTAATCCACTCTTCTTTCGGTAGTTTGCACTTCCTGTTTATAGCATTTCTTAATTGTCGCTAGTTCCTTTTACTTTCTTCATCACTAGCATTCTTATATTTTCTACGTTCATCCATCAGCTGCAATATATCGTCTGAAACCCAAGGTTTTCTACCAGTTCTCTTTATTCCGCCAAAGTTTGCTTCTGCTGATTTAATAATTTCCTTTTTAACCTTCTCCCATTCTTCTTCTACTTTTTCTACCTTATCTTTTTTACTCAGACCTCTTGCGATGTCCTCCTCAAAAATCTTCTTTACCTCCTCTTCCTGAAGCTTCTCTAAATTCCACTGATTCATCTGACTGATTCAGGTTTTTAAATCCCAATTTAATTTCATTATCTCCAAATTATGGTCGCTATCAATGTCTGCTCCAGGGTAAGTTTTGCAGTCAACGAGTTGATTCCTAAATCTTTGCTTAACCACGATATAATCTATCTGATACCTTGCAGTATCGCCTGGCTTTTTCCAAGTGTATATTCTTCTATTATGATTTTTAAATTGGGTGTTGGCAATTACTAAATTATACTTTGTGCAAAACTCTATAAGTCTGTCCCCTCTTTCATTCCTTTTGCCCAGCCGGTATTCACCTACTATATTTCCTTCCTTGCCCTTTCCAATGCTTGTATTCCAATCTCCAACTCTTATTAAATTTTCATCTCCTTTTACGTGTTTAATTGCTTCATCAATCTCTTCGTATACACACTCTACCTCATCATCATCATGGGCGCTGGTAGGCATATAGACGTTAACAATCGTTGTCGGTTACAATGATTCTATTGCTATGCGTTTTGAAATACTCCACTCTCTTCCCTATCTTCTTGTTCATTATGAAAACTACTCCTGCCTGCCCATTATTTGAAGCTGAGTTTATTATTCTAAAATCACCTGACCAAAAGTCGCCTTCCTCTTCCCACCGAACCTCACTAATTCCTACTACATCCACATTTATCCTACCCATTTCTCTTTTTAAATTTTCCAGCCTACCAACCTTTTTTAAACTTCTAACATTCCACGCTCCGACTCGTAGAATGTTATTTTTTAATTTTCTGGTAACCCCCTCCTTAGTAGTCCCCACCCGGAGATCCGAACGGGGGACTAGTTTACCTCCGGAATATTTTACCAAGAAAGGCGCCTCCATCATTGCTATATGAAAATGCAGAGAGCCACATTTTCTTGGGAAAAAAGCAGCTGTAGTTTTCCATTGCTTTCAGCTGCGCAGTACTCAGAGGACTGAGTGATGTTGATACGGCCGTTTAAGTCGTCCTGACTCACGCCCCTAACAACTACTGAAAGAGCTGCTGCCCTCTTTCAGGAATCATTCCTTAGTCTGGCTCTCAACAGATACCTCTCCGATATGGTTGCACCTTCGGTCCAGCAACTCTGTATCACTGAGTACTCGACCCCCCTCACCAACGGCAAGGTCTCATGATTCATAGAGGAGGATTATTACTATTTATTTACTTATTATTATTTCTTTTCGTACTGAATTTATTTTACAATCAGAAGGCATCTTGAATTATAGATAGTTTAAACGGGATACAAAAAAAGTAAGCCAATATAATTCGGTAGCTTATTTTTGGCCAAAAATTAATGGATAAAATATGAATTATAAATAAAACCTGTACAAAATTTAATTAATCTTTATTGTGTTTCTGTAAAAAAAAATGTTTTCGCTTGTTTACTATAAAGTAACACATAAATTTTCAAAACCTTAAGTCGACTAAGTAATTTATCATTTTTTAAAAATGAATTTTTATTGAAAGAATGCTATTTTCAATTTTTATTACTTTTTTGTAAAGTCTTTTACAAAAAACTTGATCTTTTTTTTAAGTAATATGTTGAGTGCATCGCTTATCGCTGTTTTGCAGACGTGTCACTACATTCTCCTGTTCTCCTATTGTAACATAACTATTGATTTTATTTAACATAAAATTTTACGTTGAAGAAACTGAAAACTAATGCACCGTGTAAATAGCTATAGAATCACGATTGAAAAAAGGATTGTTATTTTCTAATAAAATATTCCAAATCGTAGTCTTATTTAAAATAAGATATGTGGAAATCCGCAATTCTTCGACTTATTTGAAAAATAACAAAGAGCATTACGCTTATAAAAACAAAAGATAAAAATACCAGAACCTGCGAATCATCACTATTAGCCGATTTGTAATATTTTAATGAATGTAGGTTATAATACTGAAATCCGCACAGTGGTGAAAAGGAAAATTATATTTAAATGTATAACAAATTTTTTGGGGAATGTAACAGCTTCGACTACTAAGTCTATTAGCCATCATAAACCGCAAATAACCAAGAATACATATGTGTCCGTAAAACTGTAGACCTGCTTTAACATCACAAATCAAAAAATCACTATTTCGATTCTCAACAGGAGCAAACAAATCTGGAAACCGTCTACTAGAATCGACTATATTATTCTCTTTTATTATAGGTGTACGAATAATTTATGACTTTGGTCTGGTCAAAGAATGCAAGCGTAGTATTAATATTAATTTCTCAGTGCCTCCATGAAATTAATCTTGAGCTTAATAAATATGATCATGTTTTACTATAATAAATTCACTGTTATACCCTACAGAATTTTTTAACTGGAAACGCAATAACGTAAAACGTTAAATAAATAAACGTTTATTTGTGTACTTTTATTTTCTTACGATAATAGATTTTTAACATTGAAAATTATGTAGATAAATATGCATGTTACTAACTTAGAAATTTGAAAAGCGTTCTGCTTCTTTTTGGTTTATTAAAAACAGTGAAAGATGTTTTCTTATTTTGTTAAATTTAAAAATCGTTTATACCTTTTTTTTAAATTCAATCATTTTATTTAACAATAAAAAGAAACTGATAATTTATACGTACAAAAAATAGATTTTGCCTGCCTTTCTCTTGAAATGAACAATCGATTTGCAATGAAAATAGGATGGCTTAACGTAGATTTTTAATCAGATTAAATTACTGAACTTCAGAAATAGAACAAGAGTCAACTCATCCAGGTATGTAAAATATATTTTTGCCATTTATTCTCTTTGGTGATATTCTTGGAAAACTATTTATAATAATAAAAATCTTACCTCTATAATATTTTTACCGATCTTCTCTAACCATTTTTATGTGTTTCGATTTAATTTTCGTTTATTTTCGTTCTGAGTGTCAGAGAGATATTTATGGATGCCATCTTAATTATAGATAGGCACCTGATTTTTATTATTTTAGGCTTGATTTAAATTTCAAATTAGTTTACCACATAGTTTTACAAAAATATTCTTATTTTTGGGGGGCACGGAATGATCCTGCGAATCTTTAATATAGCTTGAAGAGCACACAAAAGGTTCTGTGAGAGATAATTGAAAAGAAAAAATTAAAGTTTGAGATAAGTAACAAAAATAAAAGGATTATCTATTTGTAGCTACTATATTTCTGTTAGGGTATATCTTTTACTTTTTTTAAATTAATACATAAAAAGTAAATGTACGTCAAGGAAATAAGAAACAAATGCATTTTTATGAAAACGTAAAGCTTAAGAATCTTTGAAATTGAAAAGGGAATAGTTTTTACTTCACCAAGAAAATAAGCAAACGGTAATGATACCGATCTGCATGAACGATGATTGTTAAAACTCTTAATTCAAACGAATGATTTCTTTTCAGTAATTTCTAGCATTTAAAACTACTCAGGAAAATCCAATTTTAGAATTTCTACTTTTAAGTTCTTATTAAGTCTCAACGACTTTATACTCACACTTTTAGCGTCACTTTGTAAGGAGCTGGAATGCATGCTTTAATATATGAGCGCATTTTTCTTGAAAGGGCGCGTACGACCGTATTCTTATTACACTCGAACATGGAAACGTTTTGTATGTACAAAGATGTTAAAAGATCTAACAATGATCCAAATATTTCTTAGAAATCCGATTTTGGAATACTATAATGAAAAAATATTCCCCCTCTGTCCAAAACCATTCTCGTAAAATTAGTTTAACGAAGTCGTGTTTATAATTACAAAAATTAGATTGTTTCAGTATAAAGTTAATTTTTCAATATCTTTCAGACGCTCTTTGCCTAAACATTAAATTGATATTATATTGATAATGATAAATTTTTTTCAAGCAAATTACAAATATTCCATAACTTATATTTCATAATACAAATAAGAATATACTCGTATACATATTTGTGTGTGTGTTCGCACGCCCGCTCGTGTTGTTGTTGCTGTTGGTATCAGACATAAGTATAATTCTGAAAATAAAAAGGAAATGCAATATATATGATTGTTTACATTTAGAAATATTTTTGTTAGCTGGAAAATTGTTAATATAAAAATATAATATACCAGTGAAATCTTTTTCTCTATTTGGAAAAAAGATATCCGTGTACGTGTAATTTAGATCTTTCTTTTTTCAATTAGTGAACACTTTTACACATGTATAAATACACTTACTTTTATCAAAAACATACATTGAAAGTACATAAATAAATACAAATTATGGACTATAAAATTGCTAATAATTACTCAGTGTTATAGAAAATGTCTTTGAACTATAATACGTAATTTTGAGGACTTTAATAACTCTTTGTAATATTTTTGTAATATTTGTAATATTTTAGTTTCCCCCTCCCCACAAGAAAAGAATAAAATGCTGATATTTTTTTAATGAGTTAGACAACCAAGAAAACTTTAATTGAAATTATAATATTAATAAATTTACAGAGACTCATTTCAAATCATACAATGACTTCATGTGTATGAAATATCCCCAGTTTCATAACAAATTCCAACAATTATATTAATAGTTCTTGACTACGCAGACAATAGGATAATACTACTGGCATAATCAATCTATTTACTTAACTATAAATAAGCTGGTCGACATTGAAATGTTGTGGCTTGTTTCGTTTGCTTATTATTTTACTTAGTTTATCAGATGTTTTTTATGTGTTTATTCTACAAATGTGAGACATGTAAGGTCTTTCTTTCATTATTATTTTATTTTATTTTTTTTTTTTTTGTAAATGCATTTCATGTGTTTTTCTTCAAATGTTTTGTTCATATTTTAAATTCCGGGCATATTTTATAGCCCACAAGTCTTGTCCATTAGTTAACTCGTCGTCACAAATCAGTTGTTTAACACCTGATTTTCGAAGCTGAAGGTCCTGGGTTCAAATCCTAGTAAACGGTAGTTGCTTTTATATGCATTTAAATACTATCTAGTGGACACCGCTGTTCTTTGGTGGTTGAAATCACAAGTCTCAGGAATGGTTGACCTGGTCTGTACAAGACTCATTTACATATCATCCTCAGCTCATTGAGCTGTGACGGGTGCTTATTATTCTCTGTTTAAATAGATTGCAACGTACACATTAGGAAAAAAGTACTTTAAGTTCAGTTAATTAACCTACTATGCCAAATTCTTCTTTATCATAAAATAAATCATTATAACAAACGTTCGTGACTTGAAGGAATAGGAAATGCCATTTTATTCTAATTTGAAGGAGCTATGATTCAGATCATAATTCGTGTTAATAAATGTTATAGAACCAAATCGAGAAAAATATTTAGAATGCCATACTCGTACATTTATTGAGTGATTAGAAAAAAATTACAAATTTATTAGTACGAAGAATTCCAATAAATGAAAACGAGAAACAGTAAGCGTAAAGCCGAAAAAGACATTTTGATTTTCATGCTAATAAAGCATTTTTAAATATGCTTTAGTTATGAAATCTTTTTGATTTTTTCTCAGATCATTGAAATTTGTAAGGTAAAGTAACACCGACAGAACCATAAACACCCCAATTTTAGCCCAAACATTTAAAATGTAACTTATGTTAAATACTGTTAATAATAATAATAATAATAACGTTAACAATACAAATTGCACTGGATAAAATTCAACCCCAAGTCCGCGTAGTTGCATCTACATACACGATCTGGCGGGAAAAGAAATGGTATTCGGTATTCTTAACTTAATGGTATTTCTTTACTTATGTCGGTCGACGGGGTATAATTTTCTTGCAAAGGATGTTCCCTTGTGGAGTACGGTAAGAAGCGGTCATGAGCTGTCCGAGGTCGCAGTTGTGCTTCTCGGTTTCGCTGTTAGCATCAGAGGGTACAGGCATGACCGTGATCTGTTCTTGATGCTGGGGGAAGTGCAGACGGGAAGTCTTATCCCCTTCCCGGAAATGGAAACTGGGTTGACTGATATGAGCTTGTTCTGTCGATGTCTTGCGTCGTTCAGGTGAGCGTCACCTGATACGTGAGAACTCTGGAACGTCCATAGTGGTTCAGGCAGTATTTCGTTCCCTGATCCGGGTAAAATCTGTGGGAGACTCCTGATTGGGTGAACCCTAGCAAAATCAGTGATCTGGGCTATGCCAACCACCAACTGTCTCTCGACACCTTGTGACATCTTCACTGGTGTTTTTGTGGATGGCATTTTTCTGTGGCAGAGGATTCACATAAAAACCCTCTTCCTGATGAGCCTTTATCTTCATAAACGTAGCGAAGGAAGAGCCTAGAATTCAGCGATGTTGAAAAACAGATCGAACCAAGTTTCGACCAATGAGTTGTGCAGTGATACTAAAACATTTGGTAATCAAGAGAAAAAGTGGATGGATACTCACTAAGATTAGTCCTTTCATGACAGCTCAAGGTATTAGGCATCATCAGGTTAAAGAAATGGACTACCCCATCAGCAAAACGCAACATTCTAGGAAGTATAGGGTCCAATTCCCCCTGTCTCACCTCATCGCTTTCCTCCATGCCTTCCTGTCCACTTTCCCCGGATAAACACCAAGGAACTCACGACCAGAGTCCCTACCCATCTCTTCCATCGATTCAACAGGACTCGCACTACCCTTTCGAAACTTCTGCTGCGGCCCCTTCTTTGGCGGGACTGGGTCTGTTGCCGCTTAAGTCTCGGCTTACCACCTACTTGAAATTTGCCCTCCCCCATTTCCACCTCAACGGAGTTGGAGGAACAGTATGCCGCAAAGGTCCAGACTCGCTATCTTCATCCGTCGAAGAACAGCCAGACCCAGGAACATCAACTTTATCTCAGTTCCCCCTAGAGGGAGAAGAACACCCGCCTCGTGACATGTCTGGTTGCCTCACCACTCCCTCCGTTCCTAGCCATTAGTGACTTAATCGGAGGACATCCGATTAATACCAATATACTATTGGTATGTATCTGTGTGTATATATATATATATATATATATATATATATATCTACTGTATATTATATTACTAGTATATGTACAAGTATTGGTTACGAGAAAAGTCATTATGGCTTAATTGAAAGATTTAAGACAAATCTGATGCAAAAATTGTATGTAACAGAACTTTAGATAGAACATTAAAGATAATAATATGTTAGATAATTTCATCCAAATAAAAAATAAAAAGTGTATTTTAAAAAATAATTGCAATAAAAGCTAATATTATGGTCGTATGTGGGTGAATACCAAATAGTTTTAAGTCTACGGTTTGCTCACCCCTATGCCCGTTGATATCGTCCCTAAAGTATATTTAGGCGATTAATGTGATAACCATTAACAACAGAAAAAGACTAACTATAAATATCGTTTAGATTCGTAAGCTGTTTAAACTCGAATACTATTTAATCTCTTGGTCAATTAAAAGGTTTGAGTTATAAGAAAATAAATGTTTCAAAAATGAATGCTTTCAGAGTATTCCAAAAAGGAGAGAAATATTGCAGTCTTAATTTAAGATATATTGCATGTGATAATAATAACGAGTTAAAAGTGTTTTTATTTAATAAAATTTGATTATCAAAATAATAGCTGAAAATATTCATTCAACAATCATTTTGAAACGTTTGAATTATTTTTTAATTTTATTTAAAAAATTCTTTTGTAAAACTATATACAGTAAGGTAAGAATTCTGAATAAGAGGAAATAATAAAAATAAATAAAATAATAAATAATTCTGTAGAATAAGAGACAATGCTGTTACCTAATAAAATACTTTACTCTTACTTTCGTTTAAAATTTAAAAAAACCGCCTTTATTTTCATACTACTTTTCCATAATTTAAATGGATGGGAAATAATTTCACTAGACTACATATTTTATTTATTAAAAGAATATTTTACACCAAAATTCTACAAAAGAAACTTACCACTGTTTTACAAATCAGACAGCTGGTATAACTCATAACTATATTGTACATATCATTATCATATTATGTACATATCTTATCTCTCTACAGATATATTGATTGTTGTTGTTTGATTTTATTGATTTATTGTTTATATACGGGTTGATTCAGGAGAAAAAGGATATAATTTGGGAACTAGTTGTAGAGCTTGAAATAAGGAAAATTGTTCATACAATGTCCGAAAACGCTTTTTATCGAGTTACGGCTAGCAAAATTTGTACCGGATTTCAGTTCCTTCCGTGAAATAAAATCATAGTGAAATTTTTAAGGCGTTATATAAGGGGTACACTTAATGATTTCTTATGTATTTTGACTTGAAAAAACGAATCAAATAGTTCCCGGAAATGAATTTCACGAAGTTTTCATGATATCTAGCGTAAAGCAGAACATTCGAAGACGAAAAAAACGTTTTTTTAGGTTTGAAGTACAATAACCTTGTTAAATGAGTAATAAATTCGGAAATTTTATAATCAAAACTAGAGAAAATTTAATTATATGAAGATTGATATAATAAAGTCTATGAAAGACAAAAAAAAAAATCATCTTTTATCATTAAATACAAAACTTAACAGAAAAATGTTATATATTAAGAAAAATTAAAAATAGCTGTTTTTAATATAATTAATTTACGTTTTAATAAAATTAGAATACTTTTAATTTACTTTAAATAAAAATACTCACTGTAGTTTATACTCTATTAATTTGCAACAATGTTTGGAAATTTTACCATTGACATCGAGGCGCTTTTCAACTTGTTTCCTTACATTTTCTATCGCCAACCGAATATTTTCACGTTTCTTGATGAGGGCAGCAGCATTGAAAATTCGAGCAGTTCATCATTTGTGCCTACTCTTGACTTGAATACCTCGCATTTCATCCATCTCTATAAACAATAATGTAAGGGAGTAACTAGTTGGGGCAATTTACCGGTCCTCTAAGTCCAATCCATTTACCAGTAAATTTTTTATCTAAAAATTGTTTTACTTCATTCATGAATTGGTGTTGGTGCTCTATCATTTGATAGTATATTTCAATCCATTTCGCCGATGAGAAATTTTCAAGCGCTGTAAGAAATTCATTGTTTAAAAATTTCAGATAATTTCTCCCCGTAACACGTAGTTTTAGTATGAAAGCCTATTAATTGGTTGTCGATCGTGACAAACCATACGTTCACCGAACGTATTTACAGCCCCCAGAACCACCGTAAGGTATTACTTCAGAGGATGAATGAGGATGATGTGTCTGAATTAAATAAAGTAATGAAGTGTAGTCTTGTACAGTCTCAGGTCGACCGTTCCTGAGATGTGTATTTAATTGAAACCCAATTACCAAAGAACACCGGTATCCACGATCTATTATTCAAATCCGTGTAAAAGTAACTGCCTTTACCAGGATTTGAACCTTGCATCCTCGATTTCGAAATCAGCTGATTTGCGATGACGAGTTCACCACTAGACCAATTCGGTTAATTCCGTGTATTATTTATGCCTTTACGAGTAAAAGGCATAATATTTATATACTATTTAAAATAGTATGAACGGAATTAAGAAATAATTATTGTTTACCGTTGACAAAACCGTCGTCTGGCATGATCACCAAGCTGGAGGTGTTGAACTTTCTGAACATGATAAAGACGCAGTCCGTAAGAAAGTAATGTCGCTCGCATTCTCAGTACTACTGCCCTCATCAAGGAACTCGAAGATATCATTAGGTTGGTGACAGAAAATGTAAGGAAACGAGTTGAAAAGTGCATCGATGTCAATGTTGGAGTTTTCGAATATTTATTGTAAATTAATACAGCATAAACCACAATAAGTATTTTTTTATATAGTAACTTAAAAAAATTTTAGTTTTCAAAGATGTAAATTTATTGAACTAAAAACATTTTTTTACTTTTTGCAATTCAAAACATTTTTCTGTTAAGTTCTGTTCTGTTTTGTTCTTAATAATACAGGTTGATTTTTTCATAATCTTTATTACATCAATTCTCTCAAAATTAAATTCCTAACAAGTTTTGATACTAAAATTTACACATTTATTACTTATTTACGATAAATAATAATACTAATTGTAAAATAAATTTGTTAATAACTTTGTTATTAACAAATTTATTGTACTTCAAACCTAAAGATCCTAAAAAAGTATAATTTTAGATGTGATTTTAAAAGTGGTTTTTGAGCTTCCTCATTTTTGAATTTTCTATTTTTTTTTCTAACGATTAAAAGATTATAACACTGATTTACCTGTTCAAGTTATTTAAATGAGGCTATTACTCATACTTGAATCAGATGATTTAAGAAATTCTTTGGAAATTAATATTAGTAAGCTACCTGATTTAAGTAAATTATCCGGTTTTTAGCAAATTGAACATCAATTCAAACATTCTTCAAGGATAGAAGTACCCGTAAAATGTTTGTTAGTCTTGGATCAAGCCAGATTAAATAAGAGAATAGATTAGATTACCAGTGACTAAATTAGTTTCGAATGAATCTTTTATAACAGTACTTAAAACATAATTTAGAAACTGCCTATTTCACCTAACAAACTGCTTTCATAATCACACGCTCCATAATAATTCATCTTCATAAATTCCACATCGTGTATTTACCATCCAGTACCTTAGCGATCCCGATTGTATCTTTTAGAGATAAGAAAGATTTTTAGGACTAGTAATAAAATATTTTTTTTTAATATATAATAATTGCATATAAACTTAAATAACTATATTTCTTTCACACCCTTTCATTGTGCAAAAATAATGCTTAATGAAATGTAAACCAACACCAGTTAGGATTGCTTATCTGAGGTTCATTAAACAGCTCTTATAGGAAGCACACATTCTCTTTCACGGAAATGAAGATATAAAAATTGTCACTAGTAAGGTTCACCTTTGTTATGATAGGCTGATATGCAACAGTTTATTTGGGTCTGTGATGGAAAGAACTTCACTTCACACGTTCCTTAAGTAGGATGGGATTGGATAGTTCAAAAGGGATGTGGCAACAATGAGACATTTTTTTCAGAAAGAATTTTATCAGATCGCTATAATTTTAACATAATGGTACCTAAGGAAATACTTATTTCATCAATTTTTTTTTTAACTACATCAATTCAACTTAATAAATTAGCGTAACTTACAAATTGTGCAGCAAGTCCACGTAGACATTGAATGAACTTTTATATCACAGTTTTAAAAAATTGGAATTAATGACGTAAATAAAACGTTTCTTTCAATAAATAATTTATAAATGTGAGAGATGAATTCTGATTTCTGCCAAAACTAGTGCAAACGTTAAGTTCTATAAATGAGTAATTTAGAGTGATGTAGGAAATGAAATAAAGAATCTGGCTAGAGGTCAGAAAGTTCGAACGTCTGGCTCCGTAAATCCGCGAGTTCTTCAGAAGGTTTTTCTTGAGTTAATTGAGTTAATTTTCTTGAATTTTTCAGGTGTGGCTGTGTTAGCCTATATACTGTTAGGTGCGCACCAAACGTTTTTCGGTGTAGGTTATACGGGAGTGCGGTTTTTTGGTTGTTTTTTATAAGTTTTACTTTTTATTAAACAATACTTTCAATTGCCGGAAGGTCTATTTTTGCTTGCGCTAATATTTTATGTTAGTACAGGTGGCCGGATAGTTATCTTATCAAGAGGGTGATAATTTTATTTGTAATTTTAATTTTAATTATTTGAGTGGTGTGTTATCTATAATTGATAGTCCTGTTATAACAGCTTTACTTTTACATCTATTTCTTGTAAGAACCGAATTTATTTTTTTTTATTTTCTTCTGGTGTGTTATCTATTATTGATAGTTCTGTCATAATAGCTTTATTTATAAATTTATTTTTTTATTTTTAGACAATTCCTAAAAAACCGGATGCGACTGAGCTAGGAACAACTTCTAAGCGTGGTCCTAAGAAGACAGCTCCCCCACTACCTGCCCGGACTCCTATCCTGCTGACATCGCGAGTTGTGCGATAGAGGTTGCGGGGGGTGATGGGGAGGCGTCAAGAAAAAGGACCCGTGAACCTATCAGTGATTCTGACAAAGGCAGTACTCCCGAAATAGAGACTCTGCTGGGGGAGGTTAAAAAACTGGTTGAACTTTGTAAAACTCTCCCCAGCTCTATGAGTGAAGTTACGGAGGCGGCACGGAGGATTTCGTTCCAGGCCAGAGATGTGGCAGTGGTTTTTGATGAATTTAGTAAGAAGCCAGGTTTTGAGGATAAATACATTCAAACCAGTAAGACGACCTGTTCACTTTGTAGGGGATCTTAAATCTGGGTTCCCTGATGACTTAAAGGAGGTGGTTCCTCGACGCTGGTACAAGCAGACCTTCGAGAGGATTACCGAAGAGACTGGCTTCCCAGCTGACGATGGCTCGAAGGCTAATGTATACGTTTTGAATGCACTCGCTGATAAAACGAGTGCCTTTGCAAGCCATGTTTGTACTATGGTCCCCGGTACCAGAATTAAGCTAAACAAGGGTGGTCTTACTCCTGGTTCGGTAGGAAGGAATATTTTTTCGGTATCTATCATTGATGAAGTCGAAGGTTTGACTAAAAATGAGAACTGTTATGTATTGGTGGTAGAAGGCGAGGGAGTTGAGATTATCGCCAGTATTCATTTAGGTCTTAAAAGAATACTAGGCGTGGAGAAACACTACTTGGTTTTCTCCACTATCAAAGGTAACTTGGGCAATACGGTGCAAAAGACCCTAGAATTCTGGGCCAGGAGGCGGGATTCTAAATTCAAACTTTATCTTACTACTGAACCTGGTAAGTTGGGGAGGCAACCTAGTTGTAGGAAAGAACCTAAAATATCTACTGTGGTGGCGAGGCAACAGGATGCCTCTTATTCTAACCTCCTTCGGATGGTTAATACATCCGTCGGTGAGGAACTGGCCGAGGATATCTTGACGAGTATTTAGACTTACTCAGTACACGTTAAAGATGTCGATGAAGAGGTCACGAGGTAGGAGGTCTTGGCTGCGGTTAGTAAGGCCTTTAATGGTACTACCATTAAGGCCGAGGTAGTACAATTAAGGGACATAGCAGATCGCGATTTTCGACAAGTAGGAAGATCAGGATTGGATTTCAAAACACAGCCTTTGTAAAGACCTAGACATGAAAAAGACCGGAAAGGGGGGATGGACAGCCTCCTGTGGAGCCGTGCTTTGCCCGCGTTTGCGTGGGTGGAAGATGACGATGAAGCACGGGGACTCCTGATCCCCCGATTTCAAAGGCACCTCCTGGGGCTGAGTAATGCTTTATTGCGGGTCAGGCCCTTGGGTGAGGAGCTGGTGAGGTGGTTAGGTTTAGTCGGTAGGGCGCAGGAACACATATGCTCTTTTAATAACATCTAGTGGAACCTGCTGCGAGTCCAACACTGCGTATGTAACTGGTATACCCCCTTCATCAATAACAGAAAAAAGGAAATGAAATAAATGAATTGGAACCATTAGAAGAAGTAATAGATGATTAAGAGAAGCATAACTCGAAATTAGTTGCTTGTGATGTTCAAGAAATTTTGGATGCGTTTGGATGTGGATGTGTGTTGGTGTGTTTTTATAAAATCAACCTAAAAATGTATTTTGATTATCATAAATTTACTTTATTACTGAACTATCATAAATACGAAATTTATTTATGTATTTTTGTACTTAATTATAATTGAGATAGGAGTTCAGAAAAGTCATCTGAATTATGTAATACTTTAATATTCATGACAAAATATTAAAAGTTATCAAAAAAAGTGGTAAAACAAATCTATAATTATTAATAAATACTGTATTAATACAGTAATTCTATTTTTATTTGATTTCAAATATTATCAGAATATATACTCGAAGACAAAGAGGGTAGCCTCAGAATTTAATTTAGATGGTACTCCAAAGACCGGGAGGTAAATATAATATTCAGCAGGCAGTTGGCAAGTTAACAGCTCGGTAGACACCGAATAAATTTATAGCGTACAGTTGGATTCGGTAGACATCAGGACAATTTATATTATCGTCAGCAAAACAAGTCAGTACGCTTTCAGAACTTATACACAATTCTATATATGCTGATTGTTCTAATTTATTAAAAATAGGATCCGTTTCTATTTCTAGGTTAGAAACCCGACAATGAAGATAGTGGAATTTGATTTTAATCTCGGTATTAACATACATTCTTTAGATTTCCATACGTTAACCACTTCTTTTAAGTAACTTAAAAAACTGCACTTTAGAAAGCAATTTACGTAGTTTCTTGAAGTCAATCCAACTATAGAATTATATCTTTACAAAACGGTTATCGTTATTTGTGTAAAAATTTCATCTTATCGCTTCATATTTCTTTATCTTAAAAAAAGAAGGCTGGATGAAATAGAATATAAAAAGTTAGTCAAATGTCTAAATGTCTAAGGCTAAGTGAAATTTCTTTTACCGTAATTTGTACACAGCAGAACAAGATTAAAAATTTTGTCACCGAGTTATATCTAAAATCATATGTAAAACAAATAGAAAAATATAAACGTTCATTTTCAATGAACGAACAGTTCGTTATTCAATTCAGTATGTATGTGTGTGAACACGTTTTGTCTCCGATTTTGATTTTGATCTCGGATTTGATTAAGAATCGTTAGAGGATTACAAAAATACTAGAATGACCCCGATCGTTGTCGGGTTCATCTCAAAATAGTCCCCAAAATTAAAATTTTGTAATAATCATTGCGCAATGATGGTGTAAACTTATCAAGTTGAACCATGAATTTTGTAAGTTCAAGTGTAAGACCCCCAAAATGGCGGAAAACTAACTTTTTCATAATTGAAAAAAAATAAAATGTGCCGTAAAACCGCCAAAACCACGATATAAATAAATCGCATTAATTTACCGTATGCAGCGTAAGTAGATGTCAGAAATAACAACTTTGTTAGAAATTAATTAGTAATTGAGAGTAAAAATAATAAGGATGCTCGTTCGGGAAAGTCTTACTAGAATTTTCTTTGATAACTGATTTAAAAATAAAAACTTATTGTAACTGAAAGAAATCAAAAAGAAGAGATAACCACCATTCATTACTCAAAGATTTATTGCCAATTCAATTATTTGTTCTGTATTATTATTTTCAATCTTTTGCGATGTATTATTTAGTTAGTAATTAAAAAAATATTTTGAAAAGAATAATAATAGGAATAATGTGCAATTGCTTATTCTTACTGTATTGTTTTGTAAACAAACAATAATAGTAATTTACTGTTTGGAATAATTTTGCAGTCATAATTACAATTAATTAGTGCAGTTGTAACAATATATAGTTGCAATTTCTACATTATCTAAACTAAATTTATAACAAAGAATAGGGGATGTTGAACGGTTCATTTAATTCATCAATCAGTAACTTACAACCTAGCAATATCTACTCTTTGGTAACTATTCTTGGTATTTTTAAAATTAACTAAATATCTTTTCATAATATTGGGTGAGCATTTTTGATGAACTCAGAAGAAGAAGAATCAGCCCGTAATTGAGGAGGGTGGTCCATGACTACCTGTCAGACAGGTTGGTGACTGCCGCATATGTCGACGAAGATTTTGAGTTCATTGTCACTAGAGGCGTTCCCCAGAGATCGGTTCTTGGGCCCCTGCTGTGGAACGTTATTTACGATGGGGTACTGCGCAACGGTTCTCCGAAGGGGTAAACCCGATCGCTTTTGCAGATAACCTTGCACTAGTCATCTAAAGGAAGATGGAAGGATAAGTCATGGACGCCGGCAACCGCTCGTTTAACATCGTCAAGATGCATTGCGGACAAGAGATTATGCATCGCGGTGGAAAAAACGACTGCGGTGGTGATAGCGAATAGGAGGAGAGTTGAAGGCATCTCCTTTTCCCTGGAGTACCAAGAGATCCTCCCATCTGGCGCGGTCAAGAATCTGGGTGTGCGGCTGAATTAAAGAAGTTTGTTTCGGGTACACACACAGAGAACGACGCAAAAATCGGAGAGTAGTTAGAGCTCTCTCCACGATTATGGCCAACATCTACGGGCCGAGTTATGAGAAGAGGAGGTTATATGCGCACGTAGTACACAGCGTCATCCTCTATGCGGTTTCTGTTTGGACGAGAGGACTGGCGGTGCAACGCGCATGCTAATGTTACAGAGCGTGCAGAGGCGTCTGGCATTGAGAGTTTGTCGAAGATATCGGACTGTCTCCATGGATGTTGTGTTGGTGATATCGGTTATCCCCCGACTGACCTTCTTCGACAGCGGGAAAAGAGAGGTGGAGGAATTCAGAAGGAGCACAGAAACTGCTGATGAACAGGTGGCAGGCCAGATGGGAGGAATCTAGAAACAGCGCTTGGACATAGCGGTTGCTTCCTACGATTAAACCTTAGGTGGAAAGAACCTGTGGTGAGGTAGGATCCGAGCTAACCCAATCCCTTACGGGACATGGATGTTTCCGCTCGTACCTGAAGAAGTTCAGACGGACGGAGTCAGACCTGTGTGTCTTCTGTGAACAGATTAACTCAGTTGAACATACCGTCTTCAACTGCACTGGGAACAATCGCGAGCAGAATGTTATCAGACTCTGGGACATCTAGGTCCTGATAACGTTATGGGCTGCATGCACAGGTCCAGGAGGAGCTGGACTATGGTAGAGTGCATGATCACGGACATCATCAAGGGTAAACTGGCGGATGGGTAGTGGGTTACAGCCAGTCTACGGGAGTGGGCAGCGGGGGCCCATCCGGGTCGTCGCCTGCCGGTAAACGTTAGATCCTGCTGCTCAGAAGCCGGCAGTACGTGTATCCCATACCCGCCACGTAGGAACCGTGTTCATGCTTTGCGGCTAGGTCCAGTTCCTATAGGAAGAAGGGGGGAGGTTTTTTAGGTGAGAGCCCGACACTACCGTCTGCTGCGGGCGGACGGTGGCTGGCAGAGCTTTTTCCTCCCCCTACGAAAAACGAGAAAAAAAATATGTTGTCATGTTACTATAAATATTATTACAAGGAAAAATAATTAAATCTTGTAAATGCACTATTGGCTAATGTTGATCGAATAATATTTTTATATTTTTGTTCTTTTCCCTTTTTAATAAAAAAAGGAATTTGATTTTTAAAACGTTTATTTGCTATTTTAATTTACATTATTGCTCAAAATCAAATTCTCTACTGATTTGAGTGTTAGATTTGTTAAGTTTAATAAGACTTTAATAAATTCTGTGAGAGCTCCAATCGTACAAAGAAATATTTTTTAACTCTTACTCGTGTTTATTGAGTTATATAAACAAACTGTAGGATAAGAATGATGATACAGGCATGGGATCCCATGATTTATTTTTTTAATTTTCAAGACAAATTACGGATAAATCATTTTTTGCCGTGACTGGTGTCCAGATAAACAGCATGATTCCTAAAGAATGATTTTTTTCTCATGGGATAATTATACATTTATATCTTCTTTTTCAGACTCTTTTGTTTGATATCCAGTTTACTGACTCGAAATAGTTTCCAGTATAAAGAATTGTCTACAATCGGACTTATTGTTTTTTTTTTTTCCAAATGATCACTTACTTAACTACATCTACTCACGTAACTGAGACCAGGACGAATTGACTATTTAATAATTGGTAAAGATATAACTTATGCCAGTGTGTTAAAAAATAGTGACGCCTATCTCACTTGAGGGCCTTTTTAAATAAAACTGAGTCTGTAAACGCTAAATACAACATTTATAGATAAATAGTCAATACAAAGTTAATTTTAAAAAAACACATTTTCATACAAAAATGTGTATCTAAAGTTCATTTTTTTCCAATTGTTCAGGAGGAGGAATAAAGTCATGTTATTTAGAATTTTATCCCGAAATTTATGTATTTATTTTATTAGTGCTACTACTATTCTAGTTCACTAATGAATTTAAAATTTGTAGAAATTCATTACTAAAAATCAGGGAAAAAGTTAATTCTTACAGTCTTCCACCACCAAAGCCTTCATTAAGAGAGCTAACATTCAAAAATAGATGAAACAAAATTCGTATTACGACTGGAAATTACTGTGATGATAAGTATTATTAACCGGACACTTCTGCCACCAGACAAATTTTAATTAACCAATTAGGTCTCTGGAAGATGGCTTATGTTTTACAACCAAAATACACTGTTTTTAATGCCTGTTTTTTTGTATCACATTTCGCAATCTTTTAAATCAAGATGAGATTTCACAGAAATGGAAAAAACTTTTTAAAAAGTCTCCGTTACTGCAGTAATAACTAATTTTTATAACTGATTTGCAATTTCATTGTTTATATTTATTTATTACTCTGATAAACATAATTTTTGTTTCCTAACATGAGATACATGATTTTAATCTGTTTTTGATGCTAAAAACGAATATGAACTCAGAATCTTTCTATCGCCGACCATTTCTGAAAATTTTTAAAATTATAATTAAAGGATTTTTTTCATTTTTCAACGTATAGTTAGCATTTTAAGCTCCTGTATTGTATTTTTTTAGCTCATTTTTTATCGTTTAACTTTGTTAATAAAATTTGTAAGCTATAAATAAACAATACTAGACAAAGAATGAAATCATATCATAGTCACATATTATAACATCATATCTAATACTGAAGAGTGAGCCTTCATGGACAAGATTAATCATGTCTGTGCAGGGCAAAACATGTAGCCGAAAACACAGCTGTGTTGTTTATATTAAGTCTTACTGCTGTCTTAAGTTTGTTAACAGGGCAACGTCATAATGCCTCAAAATTGTGTAAATGATGTGGATGTCTTTTGTGGTGAGTTTACCATAAAATCAAATAGAAAAAATATTACATCTTTAATTAAAAAAGCATATCATTTGTACTTTCAGTGTAAAATTGTTGATCAGGATAAGACGTGGTCTCCTCATGTAGTACGCACTAATTGTTCTGTATATTTAAGAGGATGCCTGAATGATACACGGAAGGCTTTTCCATTTGGTGTACCTATGGTTTGGTGTGAACCAAACGATCTTGTAACCGATTGTTACTTTTGTTTAACAAGTGTGTCTGGAATCTCTACAAAATCTCAACATATTGTTGTAAAATATCCTTCATTGCAATCTGCAATCAGGCCTGTACCTCGCAGTGAAATTATTCCTGTTCCTGAACCACCTGTGAATATATGTTCAAAAGCAGCGATGAAGAATCAGGCAGTACTGAAAAAGACAACAATGATTTCGATTTTGAATTACCTTTTATTAAGCAACATCTTATATCAAAAGGTGAATTAAATGACTTGGTTAGGGATTTAAATTTATCAAAAAATCAAGCTGAACTGTTAGGATCAAGACTGCAAGGTTGTAATTTAGTTCAAAAAAATACAAAAATTTCGGGCTTTCGAAGCTGACAAAAAGAACTTCCTCAGTACTTTATTGATGAAAATAATTTAGTTTATTGCACAAATATTGATTAGCTTATGTTGCACTCAGGACAAGTTCATAAACCTGAGGACTGGCACCTTTTCATAAATTCGTCCAAGTATAGTTTAAAAGTGGTTCTACTACAAAATGGTAACAAATGTCCTTCGATACCAATCGCTTATGGTATTAATTTGAAAGAAACATACGATGTGATGAAAGACGTTCTTTCAACAGAAAGAAAGAGAGTTGGTAAAAAACAACCTCAGAGATATAAGTGACAAACACTGTGAACGTTTCCACCAATACATTTCGGTGATGGAAAGCCGCTGTAAAGGGAAACGGAATACAAATATGCTAACCGATTACTATTAGACATTAATTCGGGATGTGGCTGAGGCTATTTATAAAAGAAAAGCATCAGCGAAATCATTCTAACACAGGTATGGCAATGCAAAATTATAAATTTTACAAATTTAACTATATTTTTCCTTAATTTTTTTTGAAGCGTAATTTATTTAAAACTAAGGGTGAGAGAAAAATTTGTATTTACAGATCTGTGTAATGTACGCAAAAAAGCAATTCAAGAAATGGTATCACAGTTAGAGAAACATTAAAAAAATTTTTTTGTCTATCAGTGTAATCGTTTCTTTAAAAAAAGATATTTTATTTCGCGATGAATTAAAATATGATCAAAATATGAAACATTATTACTGATCGTAAAATAAATGTTGATTATTTTTTTTAAACTACTGGAAATAATGATACAAACAAAAAAAAAAACATCATGTTTTTCTTCATTAGTCTGAGTTCCCAATGTCTTACATCTTTTACTGTGCAACAATAACAATAACCACGAATCCTCAGGTTGAGATCAGTCGACGAAGGTGGGCCTATAGACCGATCCCAGATTCCTGAGATAGCTGAACAGCAAGCTCGGGGAACTAGAGTATTTTCATGTATCACTATTTTTCCACTATATAAAAATAAATAACCAATGCCAGGGAAGTATTATAGCTTTATTGTCAGCGATTCTTTTATTTTTCATAAATCTTTTTCAGCAGTTAATATTGAATTCAACACTAGAATTCATAAAACAAGAACATATAATTTATTTGTCTGATGAATCGTTCAATTTGTTCTGGAATATTTTTCTTCCAATGTTTAGAATGTGAGGGATTATTTCTTACAACACAATAACAGGAGAATGCAAAATATCTTCTCCTTCCCTTTTCTGGATCAAGAAAAGAGAAAATATTAAAATTATTATTTTGAAGTATTCACAACGGAAAAATTCTTTAGATTTTTGCTTAATAATTTTCTTAGTATTCGCTGGTTTATATAGTATAAAAATAACCTCAAAAATATCTTCAAATATTCAGGGTAAAACAATATACAAACACGTTAGGAAGGATAAATCATACATTCTCGAGTCGATTTTATCATTTTAAAAATTACTCGTTCAGTTATTAAAGTTGTTCGTAAAAATAATAATAGATATATATAATTATTATGCATCGAATATATTGATAATGTTGTAACAATACTAAATGAGCGTTTTAAGTAAATATTTACATTACTACTACATCTCTAAGTAAAATGCTAATCTATATTAAAGTATCATTGTTATATACAAACATTCAACATAAATAGACTACTCAGATTGTATCCTGTATATAATAATTGGAAGTTACACGATGTAATAAGATAGTTTATAGATATTTCAAACGTTTAAAGATAATAATGGGAGATATGTTAAAAGAACTTTTCTACAAAAAAAAAGTTTTTCTCAAAAATACAATCCTTAAAAAATTAAATCCAAAGTTTGCCAAGAAAATTAAAGAGAACCGTGTAAAGACCTTAATGAGACCAGTTCAAAAAGTACACAACTATGAATTTAAAAAAAACAGCAGCTGAAATTCTATATTTATAAAAGAGAAAATTAATGTACAAAATATTAGTAGAAAAAATAACGAAAGATATTATTAAACGAATGAAGTCTGTCAAAGTAATAGTTGTACAGAACGGGTTAACGGAAATTACTTATTATTATAAATTTGCATTACCAGTTTTATATCTTAAACGAAGTTGAAGAAAAGTTTCAAAAAAAAACATAAAAAAAAATAAAATAAAATTCTTTAATTTTATTTCAAATAAATTTATGGAAAGAGTTTAATACGGTTCACAAATTTATTAAAAATGGTAACGAAAGCATAATAAGGTCCTTTATTTTATACTGAATTATTAATTTACGCAAAAATAGTTCTGTTATCGGGTTTGATAGAGGAATACTGTTCTCTACTATTTTATGAACAAATAAATTTTTTTTTTTTGGAGATATAGCATTTTTGTAAACAGAAATAAATAGATAAATTAGATTTTTATATATATATATATATATATATATAAGTATATATAATTGTGCAAAAAGGGAATTTTCATATATTAATAGCTTTAGCCATTAATTATACCATTAAGAGAGAACGGTACGCTTGTATAAATAAAATATTTAACATAGTTTATATATATACATATTGTAATGGAATTTTGACTCCCGTAGAAAGCTAGGAAGGATTTATATTTTGTTCTTTAAACTCAATTAAAATATTTATTTTAATAAATATTTTAAATAAAATAGTTTAAATGAAACATTTCAACTCAAAGTAAAATAATTATTTTATTTAAAAAAAAAGAAGAAAATCAACCGACATACTGAAGGGTTTATTCAGTTAACAAAGCAGAGACAATATATATTACCTACTCATAATCAGAGATTATCTTTTTATAGAAAAAGAACAATGCAATTTTTTTGAATCCCTACCATTTTAAAATAATTTCAAACTAATGATGAAAACAGATCAATTAACGCCACTAAATTAAGCTGCACATCCATGTGCACTTAATTAATAAAATTATTAATTAAAAAAATTTAAGTACTAATTATTAAGCAGGAACTAGTACTTACTTCCTGTAACTAGAAACATTGCAACAGTTAATTTTTCATCCTTTGTGGTTAAGCTAAGCTTAAAGCACCATGCTTAATTTTTTGTTGTCATTTATTACGTCATTATGGTACTTAGTATTTACGCCCAGGGGATAAGTCCTAATATTTAAGACTTATCCTCTTTCTAAACAGGAAAAAGAAAGGGGATAAGCCCTAAAATATTTCTTCATGGGACACCCCCTTAACTTAATTAGCGCTTAGTAAATGGACTTATTGCATTTTCTTTTACTTAACTAAAAAAAATTTAATTTAGTAACTTTATTTTTTAACTGGTGTTAAGTTGTAGAGCGAGTATGAACTGTATTTTGAAATGATGAAATGAACTAAAACATATTCTTCTTGAATCGTTAAATTTAATATGTCACGTTAGACGCCCTTAAAATATTATACAATACAAGTGACATTAGACCGATGAATAATTGACACGTTAGTCAAAATTATACAATCGAATATCATCAATAAACACTATAAGCCACATTAGACTTTAGACTGCAAAATAAAGCTATTCTGCACTAGAATCAAATGTTACATTAAACAAATCATGACCGCTCCAAGCGGGATCCGACTCTCGAATGGTCACATTAGACCCGTTAGTCACCTTAGACTAAATATACATGACCGCACCCTGCGGGATTCTCGACTGGAATGATCGTACGAGACTAACTCGCCGGCCAGCGCTAGTATATGCTAGAGCTCCAACCAGCACCAACCAGCTCAACATGGAACGGAACAACTGGGTTTATTAATTATATTTTAATTATTCTTCAAATTTTGTTTTCCACAAACATATGTCAAGTATATACATTATAAAAACTCAATTATCATTTGTACCTTCTATTTTTATTCATTATTAGAATAAAAAATTAAAAAAAAAAAACACTCTTCTATTAAGCATTATGCCGCACTAATTAGTTTTAAATTTAATAAAATGAAAGCTATTGCTATTTTTTCTATTTTGTAATAATTAATATTAATTCCTACACTACTGAAATTTAATGTAAAAGTACACTGGAGTACATTATGGCATTAGGTCTAGAAAGCTTCACGCTTAAAGTTTTACCTGAAGGTTCGACTTTCTACATTTATAACTGAATTTGTCACATCGAGGTCATTCTACGTAATCAGGACTCCGAACGTATATAAGCTCGCGATCGCCAGGAACAAGACTCATCCTACACATAAAATATGCGACTCCCTCCGCGAAGGAAGGGAGTCGCATGTTTTATCTCATAGCACCTCCATAAAATTAGGGCCTCAAAAGTGCATTCCTACTAGACCGAAGGACTTTCAGTAGACGAACCGAAGGGAAATCGCGTCGGGAGAAAGACCCAAATAACTTGCTAATCTCCCAAGGAATAACTCAAAATAAAATTACATTTTAAAACCCAACCTACAGAGAACCGGACCTCCCAACACTGTCCATCTTAAAATAAAAACAAATATATAACCGCCATTAAAAATTAAGTACCCGCTTGACAATTAGAAAGAGCAGCAACTGATCGATGCCCAGGCTCTGCAATTACTAGACGGATAACCTAACCCCCGATACCCTTGCCTTCCGTTTCAACAAAACTCATTATTCTCACACTGCCTTAGTCAGTCAGTTAGACAACCAGTCAGTTGCGGTCACTGTATTCATGTCACCAGGGACAGTAAGCAGCGAGTTTATTTGACCGGCGGCTTTCAGGACGACGACTGCAGAAACGATTTCTATACAGATAATTAAATGTTTTATAAAAAAAATTCAATCACCACGAGTTAGTCACTTCTTTTATTTTATCAATCTATCTTTTTTAAGTTTCAAAATAGGATTTTTTTTACTTTCAGTATTAAAGTCATAATTTAATTTTTTCCTTCTAATAAAAATTTAACTAATATTTATGATAATTTATTTTCATCGATTTCAATATTTTATATCTCCACAACAATCTTTTTTTTTAATTACAAATTTTACTTCGAACCCTATCAATAATATTCTAATAATATTATTCTTATTTTTATCAATTTAACTGTAAGTGAATATATTAATAGTGTATTCTGAATGTAATAATATACTAAAATTACAATATATATATACATACACACACAGCCGTAAATTTAATTAAACTTCATTTACGCCGTAAATTAGGTTTTAGTCTAGTTAATGATATTTGTTTCTGACATCGTCACGACACTGAACAGTAATAGACGATACCAGACAATTACTGCAAACCGTCTGTTATCAATTGTAAAAATTATATTGTTAATACTAACCTTAAATAAATATACCGATTCGCATAAAATGTACGGTTCAGTATTTTCTATATTATACTTTAGCGAATTAATAAAAATAAAAACTTGGAATTCAAATTTGGAGAAAAACTACCAACGAAATGGAGATAGTTCTTATGTACATAATAAAAAATGCAATAGGTTATGTAGTAATGCCGGTAAAAAACAACCAATATTATAAGACAACAAAATTTATAAATCATTTGTTTCAACTCAACAGTAAATTAATATTATCTTACTAACTTCAATAGTTGTTAGATTGCATTATTTCCATCTGTGTCGTAAAAGAACTTGTCTTTAATAATAAAAAACTTTCTTTTATTGATTTATGGAGGATCTTAAAATAAATCATAACAATAAAAAAAATATAAATTAAAAAAAAGTGGTGATGAAACCGTTTCAACTTCACTCAAAAAATATGTTACAAATTAATATTGCAAGGAATAACAAATTGTCAGTTATCAAGAAACTTCTTCCATTATTATTTTTGGAATTAAATTATTCAAGACTTTCTCGACAGACTATTATGTAATAAATTATACTAAATAAGGATATATTAAACTAATTTTGGTATTTTAAATATGTAAATTGCCACTTTATGTAATTTAGTCTAATAATTTGTTGTTAGTAATTTGATTAATTTGTTTATTTATTTAAATAAAAAATCTCTTAAATTACTTAAATATTCTCTCTTAATCAATCTAAATTTTAATATGATACAGTCACGCTCTATTTAATTTAATGTATTTAGTACTTATCTTATTCTTTAATCGCTTTATATTAATTCTAAATCAACGAAACGGCTAGGATAGAAAAAATAAAACACTTAACCTCACAATAAGTAAGATTTTAATACAGATAAGTAAGTGTATAGTATTTAGCCAGACGTAAGCGTTAATACCAGAATGTATTCCTGTAAATCTATTTTGTGTCTAAGGATTGTTATTATGTTGAAGCCTTTGTCTTCATGAAATTTTTTAGTAAGTTCTCTTGTAGTACTCAACCAGTTATGATGTATATGTAACATTTTAATAATAATTTAGGAGCTAACTTTATGTAATTAATAATATAAATAGAGTAAATATCTATTTCTGTAAATTTTTCCTAAAGTAAAATAAATGTTTTTCAAAACCCAACTTCGTTAAGAAATAACTTATATATTTATATATAAATATACAGCTTGTTTTTTTCAGTGGAGGAGGGGGAGGAGGAAACTGGATCCGCTTTAGCATCGCAACAATAGTTTTGCCCGAGGGGGGGGGGGTAACTACTTGTCAGTTGAGATCAGAACTACGAGCGTTACCATTGTGTTTACACACTTTTCTGAAAACATTTTATACGTTTTTTATAACTAATAGCTGGATTTAATACTTACATAATCGACCTTTGTTCGCAGATTTATTTGTTAATAATTTCTTAATAGTGTTAGTGTCTTTAAAGAAAAGTTACTTTTTAGTTAACTTTATTTCAGTCGTTCGTAAATTTAATTTATTGTAATGTAAACATAAACCCATCATGTCGGTAAAAACCGATAAAATTTGGGAAAAGATAATTATGAAGAGTAATACTCTAGCAGTTATTCTTAATATTTATAATTTTATGAAGAAAGAAGCCGAAGAAGAACAAGCAAAAAATTTAAAACAAATTCAGACTGTTTCTAAAGCGACCAGTGCATCCGTTGAATCCCTTCAGCGCACTTCAAAGCAACAACAAAACGAAACTAGAGGAAGTCAATACTGTACTCCTCGTAAAAAACGGAAGGAAGAAGTTGAAAACTGACCGATTTCAAAAAATTCGGAGAGGACGGTGAATGAATTTCTCGTACGGTATGGAGAACGCCCCTCTCTGAGAAAGTTTTTTCTATTGATAAAAGAGAAACTATAGTTTGAAGGGAGCGTTTGGACTCTTGTGTAGTCGTAAAAAATGTAGGCTTCCGGTGGAAAAAAGTTGAAGACAGAAATATTTTGAACAAGAATGATGGTATAGAGGTTTAAAAGGTTGTATTATCTGCGCATCTTAACATGGTACGTAGAAGAAAATCGTCCAATTATAAACGCAGATGAAAACTATACACATTCTTCCCACACGAGGGTCAAACACCCGATGGTGCCGATGAATCAATGGTTCTTCAGTAGGGCTGAATGCTCCCGTTTCTTAAGGGAGTCGAGCGATTACTATGATATGAATTTTAATAATTCTCAAAAATGGGTTGTGTCTCAATTGCTACTGAATCTGTCACCAAGATCTGTAACAACCATGGAAAACGCACCGTAACACAATGTTCAAATAAATCTAGCCCCTAATTCGAACTGAAAAAACAAGACGTGATCTCGACTGGCTTGTTAAAAACGAAATACAGTTTTGACATTAAATGTTTCAACCTGAATTCCATACGGTGATAAAACTATATAAACCGCGATTTAAAAAGTACAAAATAGATTTTTTTTTTGCTGAAAAAGGACTTGCAGTTGTCAAATTATCATCTTGTTATCCCGACTTAAATGCTATTGAGATTGTCTGAGCATGTATTAAAATGTACATCGCCCAAAAGAATGTAAATTCAATTAGAAGATGCAATAGAACTGGCGAAAGAAAGATTTAGAGAAATAAATGTAAACTTTTGGAAGGCAGTTTGCAAAACTGTAGAAAATTGTGAGACAAATAATTAAAACTTGAACCGAGTCAGATGAAATTTCCGAGCGAAATTTTGTTGTAAAATTACATGAAACTGATTTCAGTTCCGACAGTTCATGAACGACAGTGATGACGGAGAATATACTAAGTGAAGATGAAGAAATAGTGTAACTTAAAGCGCACGCGCACCATCTATACACACATACACGCGCGCATGCGCACACACATGCACACACACACACACACACATATATATATATATATATATATATATATATATAAAACTAAAGAATAAGAAAATAATTTTCTCTACGGTTTGGATTTCAAAAAATTTAAGTTATTTCCTCAAAGATATTGTAACGATTGGAGAAACTTCCAGGAAGAGAGAGAAACACAAAGATTTTAAGGAGACACTAGAAGGTACAACAAAGGGATTGCTTGGACAATCAAAAGTACGGGTCGGGTACTGGTCCTGCAGGTCAGGAGGTACAAGTACTGCCAGGGATCAGCAGACAGTTAGTTTGTAGTTTTTCAAGTTCGAGTTCGGTTCAGAGTGCGATAAAAGCGTTGAACAGTAAGTGTTTGTAACATCGGATGAAAAGTGTAACCCTATAATAAAAAAGGGTAACTTGTTTAATACTAGTTATTAGATTTTAATTTTAACCATTTAAATTAATCTGTTTTAATATAAATGTACATATGTCTAGTATACGTTTTTTTTTTTTAAACTAACTGCTAGTATATAAGTAGTGTATGCGCGGCAGTTGTCGAGAGGCACTCCGCCTGCTGCCTTTCTCTAACCCTCGCCGGGCCTAGTATGTGACCGGAAGGACGGGATTCTAGCCACGTGCTAGATTCCCGTGCATTCTAACGGACGCGTATTAACCATACAATAAGTGTGTGCATATAAACAAACAAACTCACATAAACAATCTAGCTTATTATATTATTATATATATTTATATATTCAGATTACTATAGACCAGGGCCTTAAACTGTGGGTCGCGACCCCCAGGGGGGTCGCGAGACTACTGAAAGGGGGTCGCAAAGATCTGATACTTTTCAATCATTATAAATAAAATTTTAAAATTAGTATACACACTACGTACAAATATAAATACAAATAAAAATCATACAAAATACTATTGTAGTTTTATTATAACTATTTTTTGAAAAAAGTGGCAATGCAAAACTGTTATGTAAGGCCTATAAATGAAAATATGAAAGTAGCATTTAAAATAATAAATACAACGCGCTCCTCGATTTTCAACTGAACGTTCGACATTGATGTCCGGCCGCCGGCGTCAGTGTTTGCAAGATAACTTAGTGATTATAAGTACCCAGACGCCGCGTCGCCTTACAGCTTACACATACAATACGGAAGCATAATCAAGCTAGGCTAGGCGAATCGGCATATTATTTTTATAAAAGAATAATAAAAAAAATTAAATGAAAGCTTCTTTTTCGGCGTCTTTGTGATACGGTGCCTTTGTGCGCTGCACACTTTGAACACGCCATGCGTCGGGGTTGATCTGATCGTAATTTGTTGTCATTGCACTGGTAAAGATTCGAGTGTAGTTATTTTTCTATTTGTACTTCAGTTTGGACTCAGCTTTGTCTTCGTAGTGACATGTGTGTATTTACTGTGTAATTTTCAGTTGGTGTTTTTAATTATTACGTTAAAGTTCAACTACATTTTGTTTAATTATTTATTATTATTTAACCATCATGGATAAATGGCTAATTAAAATTCCAACTAATAAGTCTGCCAAGCCGTCACAACCAAGTTGCAGTGCTTCAAATCCGACTTCTAGCAAAACAAAAAAAAGAAAATATGACGAATCATATTTGCAGTATGGCTTCACATGCTCTTCTCACAACAATGAAGAACAACCAGTGTGCTTAATTTGCAAAGAAGTTTTGGCTGCAGAAAGCATGAAACCGTCAAAACTGCAACGACATTTGAATACTAAACATGCAACGTTATCAAAAAAGCCAATAGAATATTTTGAGCGTCTTTTGCAAACATCAAATAAAGAAAAGAACACTTTGGAGAAGTATGTTACTTTGAATGATAAATATCTATTGGCATCGTATGAAGTTTCGTATTTGATAGCAAAAACGAAAAAGCCTTTTACTATTGGAGAGCAACTTTTACTACCTGCAGCTATAAGAATGTCTGAAATTGTTCATGGAAAACAGTATGCTGCTGAAATTAGTAAAATTCCATTATCAAATGACACTGTGTCCAAAAGAATTTCAGACATTAGCAATGATCAATTTCAACAGCTTCTTATGAGGCTTAAAGACAGCTCAAAGTTTGCAATACAACTGGACGAGTCGACAGACATTTCAAAAATGGCACAGTTGTTACTTTTTGTAAGATATATTTATGAGGGAAGCATTCATGAAGATATACTGTTTTGTCGTCCTCTGGAAGGTCATACTCGTGGAAAAGATATATATAAAAAAGTAAATGAGTTTTTTGAAAAAGAAGGATTAAATTGGAAAAATTGTGTTGGTGTGTGCACGGACGGTGCTGCAGCAATGAGCGGACAAGATCTTGGTTTTACAGCATTTGTTAAAGCTGGAAATGATCATATTACATTTACACATTGTATGATTCACCGAGAGGCACTTGTTGTTAAAAAAATTGCACCAGAATTAAACACTGTGTTTTTTGATGCAGTCAAAATCATTAACTTTATTAAAAGTCGAGCACTTAATAGTCGATTGTTTAAAAATTTGTGCATTGATATGGATTCGGATTATACAAGTTTATTGTTACATGCTGAAGTTAGGTGGCTATCAAAAGGTCGAAGTTTGAAACGATTATTAACTTTAAAAGATGAAGTTCTTATATTTCTAACAGAGCAAAATTCTAATTTGGCCGATTATTTTCAAGATAATTTATGGCTTCTCAAGCTATGCTATTTGGCAGATATTTTTGATAAAATCAATGATATGAATTTATCAATGCAGGGAGTCTGCGCTAATATGTTTATGTTAAAAAATAAACTTGAGGCCTTTGTTAAAAAAATTCTTATATGGAAGAACAGAGTGGAAAGTGGATCGCTCGAAATGTTTCCATTTACTGACGAGTATATAATTAGTAACAATATTTCAAAAAAAGATACTCCTATAACAAAAATTATAGTTAATCATTTGAAGGATATGGAAGTTTACATGCATAGGTATTTTCCCAATGATATCGATACACAACAATGGATTTGCAATCCATTTTCAATTGAAATGGAAGAAATTAATTTTTTAAACTTAAAAGCACAAGAAGAATTTGCCGAATTAACAAGTGATACTACCTTGCGACTTAGATTTTCTCAAATGCCTGTGCATGAATTTTGGATAGAAATCAAATCAGAATATCCCCTACTATCGGAAATGGCAATGAACAAATTACTGCCATTTTGTACAACATATTTATGTGAATCAGCCTTTTCTACATTAACTTACATAAAATCAAAATACCGTTCAACTTTAATAAACGTTGAAAATTTACTACGATCTGCACTAACTCAAATTGAGCCTAGATTTAATTATTTGTGTAAAAATAAACAATCACATCCGTCACATTAATATTGTTTGATGTTAATAATATGTTTTTATTAAAAAAATTGTTACAAAAGTTTATTTTTTCTATTGAATATATAGATATAGTTTTATGTTTTCTTATACAAAAATTGTTACAAAAGTTTATTTTTTCTATTGAATAAATATATATATAGTTTTATGTCATTCTATTTATTGTGTTTTATTACGACCGATATCCCGTCAACGTTTCCAATTATATATATGTGAAATGAATGGGTACGTATTCTTTAATCCTTATTTTATTTACATTGTAAAATAGTGCGATATTACATCTACATCTACGGTTAATATATATTTCATTATATGGAGGAGGGGGTCGTTTAAAATTTCCTAAGCTTGAAGGGGGTCGCTATATAAAAAAGTTTAAGAAGCCCTGCTATAGACTATATATTTATACATTAATTTTTTATGTAATTTATTATATTTACATAATTACTAGTATTGATATTTATTAGACAATTTAAGCTTTACATTAGAGTTTATAGTACTTAAGTAAATTGTTTCATATAAATTAATTAATTTTAATTTATTAAGTTACATTTAATATTATTTAAAAATTTACTCTAGATCATTTAATTCAGTTTTTAAGTAAATTAAGTGTCTATGGCGACTTGTCGCTCACCCTCTCCTCGCTCCTTGTTCTCCCATGACGGAATCTTCCGGTTAAGGAGAGGTCAGCGGCACGGGACCCCGGAAAAGGCTCATACGACAGGCCACGGCAACCGTGGACATTGAATCCACGGAACCGACCACTCCTGAGGGCAGCCCGGAAACGGCATCCGCCACCATGAGGGACCTTCTCCATTCCCAAATAGATGCCTTTTAGGTCTACTATCCTGGATAATCCGGTATGGCTAGGCAAACCCTGCGACTGCTACAGTGGACCACCAATTCAGTAGCAGGCAAGATAGTGGAACTATGCCGTCTGGCTGAAGACCTACAAATAGACATGTCTACAAGATCCCTACAAGATAAGATGCCGTTTCGTGATCCCCATCACATTTTACGCTGAGCTGTGCCCTGAGGCAATAGTTCGACGAGTCGCCGAACGTTTGACATCTGTAGCATTGGAGAGCCCCTCGCGGCACAAATGCCGTCACTGTTATTTTGCAATAAAAGAGACTATCCAGGTTGTTGATGCCCCTGGAGGCTGGCGTTCTTTATATGCTTCTGCCAACAGTATCATGATACTGTTGGCAGAAACATAACTGAAAACGGACAAATCATTGACCATTCGGTACAATTTTACATATAAAACGAATAGGACAGTGCCATGTGGAGGCCACGCCAGCAGCGGAACCGCTATTTTAGTCCACAAACGCCTTATGCACATGCGGGTCGATGTCCAAACCAACGTAATGGAACAGATGTTTATACATGTGCAGCATCTAGGCACTGTATACCGTCTCGGCATACAATAGGCCGAACACAGCGGTATCCGATGCTGACCTGGATATCGTGCTGGAAAATTGGGATGGGCCATGATACTCATGGATGACCTCAATTCTAAGAACACGTCTTGGAACAGCAATTTAATAAATGCTAATGGCAGGTTGCTATACGAAGAGGTGAGGGCCCATAGGCTAATCGTCCCAAGGTCCCGAAGTACCCACCTACGTGAATGCAAGTGGTCAGTCGAGACTTGATGTATTCGACATCGCGATTTTGAGGACGGTACCAATATCGTATGCGATAGAAACAATAGACGATCTCAGCTCAGACCATTCTCCGATCTTGCTGCAGTTAGACCTAGCAGGGGCCGGGTAAAACCCCGAAGGTCAGTAAACTGGGGAAAATTCCATGAGACTCAACGGGATTATAATCCCGTTTTACTTCCGGCTGTAGGATCCTGAATTCCAGACTACATCGGAGGAAATCGACGACATGGTCAATCGCGTTACATCATCTATGAACGAGGCTTTTTCATACAGCATTTCGGAAAAGGCCGATTCGTAATGACCTCCCGCCTCATACCTCTACATTAATTAAGTTATCAAAATAATATAACAAGTATTTAGTCTTCCTGAGATCGGGTTAACAACCGATTAATAGATAGATGGTTTAATAGAAAGCCTACATCTTTCTTACTGTAACGTACTATCACGGCCAAATTTTAGTTCTTTTAATTAGTTAAAATTTAAGCAAACTGTCCTTAATCAAGTTTTTATCTTTTATTAGGGGTAGTTTAAAAGGAAAGATAACATAATTCATTTACAGAATATTTGAGCCGTGTTGAATTTCAAGCATCCACATTCCAAGCAAACATTTATCAAAAACACACTACACGCTGGCAGAAAGTACACTGACTTCAGCCCGAATTAAACGTAAGATTGTACTGTACAAAGCAGTAACAAACCCGTTGAATCGATTACCTCAACTCGACTGTACAATTACTCACCCTTCCCATTGTCATACTACCTATATAAACTTCTTAACAGTGGCGAATAAAGTTTCCCAGAATCCAGAAATAGCCAATAAAAACCGTACATGGCTTACTACTGCATCTGAGTTGTTTCTTATTATGCACTTTCACTTCTTGCGAAGAGGTCATTTACTCCCTACTCTGATTGAGCAACGTCGTCATAATATTTATTATTACAAACATACAGTATTAATGACTTTTAACATTTAATTTCTGTACCTGTATTTTAACAGTCGCGTTTTTAATTATTCAGGAAACAAATTCATTATTGCAAAGAAAATAGTTTTCTAGTTATAACCGATTTCTAACTTAGTTATTGGTTCGTTAAAACAACTTTACTGTAAATTAATAATAAAGGAAACCAACAAATTGTTATATTTTTGTTCATTACAACTGGATTTTCGTTACAAACGAATTCGTTATAAACGAATTCGTTATAAGCAACGTCCACAATAAATAAACATCGTTTATGACAAAAAATCCTGAAAACATTAAAATTAAATTGCGTGACTATTCAATCACGATGAATAAAAATGAAAATCGGGCCATATTCGTGAATAACTTGATTATTGTTTAACAAAACTTGTAGGTTGTGTTGATCTTAGCCCTGATATAAGCTTAGGTTCTGAAACTTTTTTTAGAATATTCAGGGAAACGCCCACGTAGTTAGAAAAGGAATTTTAACATTTAAAAAAATGTAATTCAAACGTCATAAAATTAACAACTATTGTCTAAAACCTAAAAGCTTTTCCGATATGTTTGAACATTTTCCTTTTATTGATATTCTGCTCAGTCGAAAGTACGCATAGCTTGTTTGCGATGATAGCGGCTGTCATAATTACGTTAACACAGCTTTTATTTTTTTCATTAAAGTAAGTAGAAAGTCGCGCATAATTACTGATTTTATAAATAGGTAATCTCAAAAATGGCTTCATGAAAATTTATGTAATGATTTTTATATTACTTATTTATTACTTTTATCTAATCATTAATTTATTTATTTTTTAAAAGAATTTAATGTTTTGTTTAAGAAAACACTACCCATCAAATTTTATAAAAGCAGTTCACTATTTTTTTTAGTCATCTTTAGCTTTATTCTACATTAAAAATTCTTCTTGTTTAGAAAATGTGATTTTTGCAGTGAGGTAGAGAAAAATATGATGATTTTACTAGTAGAGTAGAAATAGCAAACAAGAAACTAAAAAAAAAAACTATGGCAAAAATTTAGTGTATTAGTATCAGAGAAGTGAATGGAAAATTCTTGTTGAAGAGAAAATACTCAACTAATAGGAAGAAAACTTAACCGATAGAGAAGTAAAGGAGGAGAAAGAAATTATTACTGATTTCAGAAGAGAACCTATAATACGAGTTCTAAAAAATTTAATTGATAAGAAAGCAATAAAAATTAGGTAATATACTACCTAAGTAAGTTACAGTAAGAATGATCTAGGCTTTCTCTTAAACCATCTCTTAATCGGTCGTTAACCCGATCTCAAGAAGACCAAACGCTTATTATATTACTTCAATAACTTAATATTTACCTTGTAATACCTTGCAAAACCTTATTAAAGTATCAGGTAATTACTCAATTGTTAAAAATAATCAACATGTTTGTAGAAATAATACGATACAATTAGGGCTATAACGCTAAATATAGCCTTTGCACCCACTCGAATACAAAAAATGTACTAAGAATACCGGTAACTGAAAATTTCAAAAACATTTTAATACAAATAGAGAAATTAACAACATGAATACTACCGAATGGACTTTCAATACTTTATGTGCAGATGAAATAAATTATGACCCATGTTATATTTGATTGTTGGAATACGGAAATCCTTACAGAAATAATAAGAAAAACTGTTATAAAACACGATAAGAAAACTTATTTCAATCACATATGTTTGAATGATCCAAACACTGAAGTAAAAATTTGTTAATGGTTAACACATGTACAACGGCTAGTTATACAAAAGTGAGCTAAAACAGTGATTAATTGGAATTCGCAAGGGGACAAATTTGTTAGTGGAGCCGTATTTAGGAATGAGGATATTCTAAGTCGTTGTGCCGTTGAACGGGATTCATACAAATGAAAACGGGTTCAGGCATCGATCCAAAACTGGACGGGACTAGCTCATCCCTAACAAAACCCATTTGCTTTATAGTTAACCTCTCCCTCTTTGAAAATACACTTATATGCAAAATAGTTTGGAATAATAATTACATTGAAAATGCAAGGGACGTTCAATTTGCACAGTATTATCTCGATTACTTGAGATTTCATATGATCACAATTTAAGTCAGCTGCCTTTAATAGGCGCAAGCAGAATTATAATATTTTCTAATTCTTTTCAGACAATATTTCTGAAAGTATGTTTAAAGTCGTTCTTTGAGAGTACATTAAACAAACTGGCAAAATCAAGAAATATTTTATGTGGATTTCGTCCGATACTGACCCTATAGAGATAACGTGTGAGTAACATCACATACGAAGTGATATATTCCCAAATTCGCTTAATCAGTATGGTTAAGGAAACCGCTCTCCCGGTTTTTAAGTTTATGGCATTTTTAGTGAATTTTGATTAATTCAGTTACATATTTAAATGTATATATCTCAATCTTCTGTTATAAATTTCTCTCTTCTTAGTTCCTCTTACGTTTTCATAAACTAGGTAGGTGTTTTGAAATACAAAATTATTTTTTTTTATTACAAAATTTGTAAAATTTATGTATATTATAATTAAATTGCTAAACGTTTTTTCATCATCGATCTTTCACCGGTTACGTGCACTTCCATATTCCTCTCTATTCTGCGCCAGTCTCAACCTAATAATAGCCTTAACCTTAATTCCTGCAATCTCAACTTCTATTTTATATAATCTACTTCTTGTTTTATATTTTACCTTTCTTTATCTTTCGCAGTTCAAACACATAATCAAAAAGTGTTTGTTTGGACGCACTATGACGTTGCATTACAAGAATAAAAATATATGTGGATAGAATAACACCAAATTCACACTAAATAGATTTTTTCCGTAAGCTATTTAATTATCATTAAATTACTTATTTTTTACGTTTACATTTTTTGTTTGGTTTTTCCCCCATTTCAATAATTAAATTAGTCAACGACCAGTTATTTTTATGTATAGTATTATTAAAAAAAAGTTTCTTTTTATAAAAGAAACTTACAGTATTTCAAGGGTTAAAAATTATAACTTTTTCAGAAGAACTACTTTTTCTGAACATCTAAAAATAAATTGAACCATTATGCGCTATTCAGACTGTCTCCTTAAACCAATCAACCATTGACTATAATATCCGTTCACTTTACTCTCTCTCTCTCTCCTTCGCTTTTTCTTCCTGTCCCTTAAACTCTTTCACTTACTCCTCGGCCTTTTTCTACACGTTTACATGAGTAGTATCTGCAGCTTTACGGTTATCATTTATAAATATTGAATGTGTTGTTCTACTGAAAATGAAAAGATCCGCTCATATCAGTGTTGAAAGAAAATGAACATTTACCTTGACCGATCTGAATCAGTAACTGGAAAAGCTTTCTATTGAATGAAATTTGGAATAGAGAATATTAATTGATGAAATTTATCGTTTATCAGTATTTTGTAAGGAAACTTTCATCGAAATAAAATAATTTCTATTTAGAATATAACTGTAAATAATAATAAAATCCATAGATTTAAAAATTTTTTTGAATGTAAAAAGTTAATCGGTAATTAGTTTTGACCCGTAAACTTTTTCAAAATAATGGGAAATGTATTATTTTTCATATATACATACGTATGCACGTCTTTAAGCATTAAAATTATATTTTTTCATTATTTTTTCCATTTTTATTTATATAATTTTGTTTTAGAATAATAAATTACTTATTGTAGGTACTCTTTTTTTGGTTGATTTTTCGGACTATTCCGAAAACATCTAATACTACGTTTACATTGTATATATGTATTGCACTACTGGTTAGAAAATTACGATTTTCCTTAAATGCACGAACTGAATATCGATTCATATAGCCTTTAAAATTAATTTTCATAAACTTTTTTGTATATGCTCCCAATTTGGTTATTTTTTCCAGAGCGTTAATTGAAAAAGTCTAGATTAAAAGGTTTTTTTTGTAAGAATTGTACCTTGGTCGATAAACGCTGTAACTTTTAATTTATAGGCTTAAAATATGGCGGCCTTATTTGCACTGACTGAATTCGTTGATTTACTTAAACATCAAGATCCTCCACACTTCTAAATATTTCTTTTGAACTGAAAATTGGCCAACTGCATGAAATAGATACATCAGATAACGGATTTGATAATGAAAAGAAAACCTCTAGAAAGGATACGTTTCGTCCGTACGCTAAAAAATATTGAAATAATAAGACAAGCTTTCCTTTTACTACCCGAAATACCGCTGCATTAGTTACTTTTAATCATAGTGATCGACGAATTTTGCGTTTGGACTTCACATGTAACTTTATAAAATAATGGTTATTCAGCAGTTAACTGAACGTGATTGAGATAACCTCAACGCAATTGTTGAAATAATTCTACTATGGCTGACGATATTCATAAGTGATGAGGCGCTCTCTTTCACTGACCGAGATGCGTAAGCAGAATTTTGATTCATCTCGAATCAAAAATTCTCTTCTATTACACGAATTTTCTCTTCACTCTGACCAAGTAACCGTCTGGGATTGTGTAGTAAAAATCATTTGATATCGTAGAATCTTATTTCTTCAGTAATGAATTTGGATGTAATGGAAAATTGATGTAGTAAGAATTCATCTCATTGCATCCGATTTTAATTACATTCTGGATAATTTCCTCTCTTCGAAGCTTGATAGACGCAGATATGTTGCAGAAACACTGTGTTTTCAAGAAGAGGGGGAGACCGCTTACATAAAAAAGAAATCAATAGTTGATTTATCTCCCGCCTTTTCTTGATCACCAGATCTATCAGTTTGTGACTGCTTCTTCTTGGACTACCATAAAAGGAAAGTTATCTTTTAAAAAACCCTAGCGCAGTTGAAGAAAGAAAAATCCATATTAATGACAATATTGTAGTTATTCCTATCGAAATCTTGCAATTAAAAGTTTTAAATTCAATTGTAGCAGTATATTTGCCTTAAAGGAAAACACTCATCTGATGTAATTTTTAATAGAAAATAGGGTAAGTAAGTAAGTAAAATCAAAATATAACGCATGCCGCAAACAAAAATTCATTTTTGTTTGCGGCAAAAAATTTTTGTTTGTTAAGGCAAAGCTAACAATGAGTAGCTTTGCCTTAACAATTTTAAAAAATCTTGTTCCCTGCCGATCTTTGTACTCGTATATAGAAAAATAAAAAGACAGCATAATTACTGATTACATACGCTTCAGATTTACAAACTACTTGGAGCTTAGTTAAACTGTAAGTGAATGTTGACAAACGTAGATTGCGTAAAATATAACGCATTTATTAAATATGGTACATTTAAATAACTTTCTGATAGTTTAACGTACCCAAATAAATGAATCGACTTATTCAGCCCACTAAAATCAGCGTCATTTCCTACTATTAATACTCTACAACTAAAGTACTTGTTAAATTATCTGCTTAAACATATTTATATTATTTTCTCTATAATAATGATTGATTAATCATTATTACAGAGTAGTTAACGTAAATTGTGTAATGACGAACCACGAAACAGCGGCATTACATTACGTTGACAGTAATTGTTTTTTTTTTTTCACTTTCAGGATAAATGATCTTAAAATACTGTCATTAACTACAATCTGGTGCTAGAAAAAGGTTTAAAAAGAATTACACATTAGGATAAGGGTGTAGAACTAAGAATTAGGCCAAGGATTTAACTATTAGGCTGTAGGCTGGTAGAACTAACGAATGTTTCTTTTTTAATATTACTATCAGCCAAATAGAGAAAAAAATTTTAGTGTCTGGAAAACATATGTTTTTCATTCCTGATTGCGCTGGCCTGTCATTTTTATCATGATATATATATATATATATATATATATATATATATATTTATAATAAATATCTACCATAAAATGTAACACGTAGAAAATGTTCACGTTATTGGTATTTTTGTTACAAAAATTAGTATCTTATATAGTGTCCTTAAAGAAGCAAAAAGCTAGCGTGCACTAGATTCACGGTGACTAAATTTGATGGATGCTTTTATAAGTAATACTAGTATACAATGTAATCTTTGTTCCGCAAGCTGAGTTCTTTTAAGGAACAACGGATAAACTCAATATTTTATGTAGATTGGAGGCTGAGAGCAAAACATGTATGAATTACCCTACACTTTTTACATATATAAAACTTTCAGCTATGCATCATATATTGATTTTTAATCTTTTAAAAAGCAGAATGTGAGAGAATTTTCCACAAACGTAGAACGACAAATAAGTTTTGAAAAACAACTAGGTAAAATATATAATTTCTCTAAGGCCGATTTTTCGTAAAGTTAAACTAATGTGTAATTAACTTTTTTTTTTATACGTTTCAATTATTTTTTTTTTTTTATAATTAATTGTTTTAACGTCATGTAATGCAATTACATTTTTTTTTAATCGTAATGATAATAATGTAATTATTTAGTTGTTTCGTGTAATATTTTAATAATATTTAATCGCATTGAAGCGGCTATTATTTTATGAATACCAAAATTAAACACGGTGTCCAAAAAAGCAAAACTAAACTTTGTATAGAAATAGAAAGTACTTTTCATAAAAATCCAAGAAATAATATGTATTCACAAATGTAATAAAACCAGTGGTAAAGTGATCTAAAAGTATAAAATTTACTTACATACAAGACTCACACGATCTCTTTTTTCCTTGCATTATAATTGTTTAATAATGAAAATCTGTTAAAAAAGGTAATGAAGACGACAATAATGAAATAATAATACTATTAAGGGTTTGTTTCTGTGGAACAAACAAATAAACTTTGGATCATTTCGATTTCAGCTGTATGTTTCATTTTACGTATAGAATGTTTATACTTTTATAATTTTTTTATCACTAATAGTAAACTTTTCTTGCAAATTAAAAAATAATAAATAAAATTCCAGGAAAATTTTAAGAGTCTGGAATATTTTATTTTCTACCTGAATTTTATTTTATCTTCAAAGCACAGTGCACGTAAAGCTTTAAAGGGGAAAAATTAATAAAAGATATATTCTTTAAAAACACGTTTCACAAGTTTGTTTATACAACTTTTATAAAAAGAGATTATTTACTGTATAAAAAAATTATTATTATTATTATTATTAAAAAACTGTTGACTTATTGAAGTAAGTGAATAGATATTTTATTTCCGTAAAAATGAAAAAACATTTTTACTTATAATAATGATCAGTAGACCATACGAAATGCAGTGAGAATATATATATATATATATATATACCGTGTGTCCCTGGAAGAGATATATGATTCTGATTTAGAGTCACTCGCCCATTCCCCTACAGATTCTATTGAAACTTTACAGACCTTTTAACTAAGGTTCTAAAGATGTTTTGTAAAAATTTCAACCTTCTAGGATTTATAGGAACAAAATGGTGGTTTTCAAATAAAAACATCAATTTCAGATAAACCACATTTTTATTCATTACAAAATAACTTGTAAAAATCATTAAAATCAGATTGTAAAACAGCTGTTCAGATTGAATAAAACAAGTTGATTTAGTCGTAACCTTGTTTCACTTTTCTGCGTACACATTTAAATGTTTACACAGTTGCAAACGGGATTTTTAACTGAAAAAAAAGTTAAATGTTGTGCTTGGGTAGTTGAATTTGTAAATCTACCAGAGTCCATACGATATTTCAGAGCTGAATTTCCAGATATTGATCCACCAACCGAAATGTCAATTTCTAACTGGAAGTGTTTTTTTGTTGGAAACTGGCAGCGTAGTTAAAAAATATAGTCGATCTACCGATGATGGAAAAGAGGAAATGGTGTGTGCTTCATTACTGCGATCTCCAGGTAAACATAATTCAGTGAAAAAAGTTTCTTTAAATACTAGTGTGCCCCAAAATCGACTGTCCAAAGAATAGAAAAAAGGAATAAAGTAAAACTTTTTAAAAACCATCTGGTTCATAATCTGTTGGAAGATGACCCAGGTAGTAGTGTTGAATTTTGTTCGTGTTTTATTGTGAATTATGAAGGTGATCCAGACTGGCACGAACGTGTTATATTCTCAGATGAATTTACTTTCTACCTTAACGGTATGATGAGCAGACATTAACTGTAATTAACATCGAAAACCCTCATATTCTTGAGCAGAAGCAGCTTAAATCAAAACGCATTACTGCTTGGGCAGCTATTACTGTTAATAGTGTATTATCTGCTGCTAATGGTGTGTTTTATCAGACAACACAATGGCTATAGATACCTAGAAGTGTTAAATCAACACATATTGCCTCATTTTACTGTTCCAGAAATCAGGTATGCTATTTTTCAGCAAGATGGAGCCGAACTTCATTTTGCAATCCCATTTAAACTGCTGGTAAATACTTACCTTCAGGATCGTTGGATCGGTCGTGGAAGTGAATTTTTGGACACTCTGTGACTTTTTCTTGTGATACTAATTAAAGGAACAGTGTGTACTCCCATAACCTTAACATTAATAAAGAGTTGAAGAGGATCATTGAAAAAGAAATACGAATTCCAACACATTTCTTTGCGAATGTATACAAAAGATTTATTAAACGATGTTACAAGTGTGTCGCTCTTGATTGATTTCAGTATGAGTATTTTCATTATTAATTCGTACAAATATTTCTCGTAATTTTAAGATTATTTTGATTTTGCAATTCATCTGTTTTTAATAATTTTTACCAGCAATTTTGTAATGAATAAAAAAATGTTGTTTAACTGAAATTAATGGTTTTATTTGGAAGCGCCATTTTGTTTTTATAAATTCTAAAAAGTTAAAATTTTCACAGAGCATTTTTAGGACCTTAGTTAAAAGGTCTGAAAGTTTCAGTAGAATCGGTTAGGTAATAGGCGAGTGATACTAAATCAAAAGCGTATACTTCTTCGTGGGACACATTTTATATATATACGAGTATATATGATTCAAAACTATACGCGCAATCTTTCGGGAGCTGATTCTATAGCAAAAATCAGGAAAAAAGTTCAAAAAAGTTAAACATAGTCCCAAAATTGCTTTTAGCGAGTGGCTCGCGAAAGATTTCGCCCGGATCACTTCTCCCCCGGGGAAATGAAGACTTCCTGAAATTCTGTCAAGATAAATTAAAGAGCAAATTTAGTTGTTTCTTATAAGTTTGACCTGAAAATATTTAAGAAATGAGTCCCTATTGGTTTTAAAGATATCTGACGTAAAACACAAAAATTGTATATAAAAAATAAAAAGTTTGTGGGTTTAACGTAAGAAATCTTTGTTAAATGGTTAATTAAGTTTTTTTTTTCAATTTCCTATGTAGAGAATTTAATTCTAAAACGATTCATATAAATTACTTAAGAAAAAATTGAATATAGGATACTGAAATTGAACTGTATTAAAAAACAAAACAGAGTGAATTATTGTGAAAAAAAAATGTTAACAGCATGAATTAACTAATTTTGTCCGTAGGTTGGAAATAGTTTTTAACCTAAAATGTAATTTTATTTTGAAAACGACGTATAATGACATTACAAGTTAGTGAAGGCTGTTATTCAGCCTTCAATGCTGCTCGAAGAGGCCTCCGTTTTGTTCAGTATATGATTTCGCTCGACGAATCAATTCTTTTCTATAATGTCTCATAACATTACAAGTAGTTCTGAATAGTTTCTGCAGCTTCTATTATGCGATTACTTTTCCTAATGTGTGTTAATCCGTTTTGAATATACAATTTACTTCATCCAACTCCATAGAAAAACGTCTGATTACGTGAGTTCGGGAGATCGTGGTGGACATTTCACTGGTCAGTTTCGACCAATCTATTGTCTACCGTATATATATTACTTAAATAATCCTTACATTATTAGAAAAATGAGAAGGTGCCCCGTCGTGCATGAACCACAACTCTAACCTGTTTATATAAGAAATATTTTACAAGAGGGTAGACAGGTTTGCTTACAAAAAATTTATGTACGCTTCTCCTGTAATCCTCCTTGATAAGAAAAATCGATCAATCAAATTATCACCTAGAACACCACACCATACATTAATCGAAAATGTATGCTGAAAATGTCTTGTCGCAGTCTGTGGGTTTTCATCCGCCAAAATATGGGTGTTATGAAAATTTACAATTCCATTTCTTATGAAGTACGATTCATCCGTTACGAGAAATCGACAAAGGAAATTGCGATTTCGTACCCATCTTCTACTTAACCATCGGCAGAATATCCTCCGTTTATTATGATCTTGCGATAATAAGTATTGTATGCGTGTTAAATGGAACGGGTACAACCGTGCCTCATGAAGTGCCCGCCTTACGCTTGATTGTGAAATATTTAAATGCCGTTATACCCGTCTAGTGCTTGTAGTTGGCGATAATTGTACATCATTTATTATTGGTAGTTCATTATTATGGTTTTTCGCGCTTTGCTAATGACCATTATCTACTCGTTTTGGTTTAAAACGCCGGTTTCTATAAGTCGCCTCTTAACAGCTACAAAAGTTTGCGATCAGGTGCTCTTCGATGCGAATAAGTATCATGATATTCTTGAACTGTCGACAAAGCATTCTTGTTTACATTACCGTAAATTAATATAATGTCCGTATACTCTTCAAATGAGTACATATTTGAATTATTACCCATTATGTATTAAAGAAAATTTCACTAAATTTAGTAAAAACTGTTTTCTGAATTGTACACATAATCTCACAGATACAAAATAATACATATTAAAATACAATACAAAATCCACCATCAACATTAATCAAACGCCGTTTCAAAAAGTTAATTATCACCTGATACTGCCAACCTAGGAAAACAAATTAATTCATTCTGATAAAAAGTAGTAAATAAATTATCATCTGTTATTTCCAACCTATGGACAAAATTAGTTATTTCATGCTGTTAACATTTTTTTTCACAATAATTCAGTTTGTTTTGTTTTTTAATAAAGTTAAATTTCAGTATCCTATATTCAATTTTTTGTTAAGTAATTTATATGAATCGTTTTATAATTAAATTTTCTACATAGGAAATTGAAAAAAATATAACTTAATTAACCATTTAACAAAGTTTTCTTACGTTAAACCCATAACGTTTTATTTTTATCTACAATTTTTGTGTTTTACATCAGATATGTTTAAAACTAATAGAGCTACAGTTCTGGTACTGATTTTTTAAATATTTCTAGGTCAAAACCCATAAGAAACAACTAAATCGTCCCTTAATTTACCTTCCAAGAATTTCAGGAAGTCATTACCCCAGAGGAGCAGCAGAAATCCAGGCAAAATCTTTCGCTAGCCGTAACTCATTAATGAAGCGTTTTCGGGCGTATGTTTATATGAAATTTTTTCCTGTTTTTAGCTATAGAATCAGCTCCCGAGAGATTTCCGTGTAGTTTTGAATCCCTAATCAATTTTTTATTAGTAATGGAATTTCATTTCATTACGAAATGTTTCTTTAGAATCTAAGAAAATTGAACAATATTTTTGTTTGGTAATTTTTTACCCGCCACGATTTTATAGATTGTAAAATGCTAAAACCTAATTTTAAAAAATGTCTTTTTAACCGTCTAATAAGAAACTGGTTCACTTTTCTTTCACCAAGTCACAACATTTTTTGACTAACCGTTTTTTCCAAGTCATAGTTATTCAGATAGTTTAGGTGCTACAATTTTTACTTCACCTACTCTACTAACTCCACTCCACTCCAGTAATTTTATTCAATCTAAATATGAAAGAACACATCGATTCTTATTTAAATTAATAGGAAAATAACAATAATTTGTTTATGACAGTATGTATGCTGTAAATACTAAGTAATATAATCAATGCACTTACAAGTGTATGAAAACAAACAATAATAATATCCACTAAAATACATATGATCGTTATTTTTCACTTTTAGAAAAATCTATAAAACATAATAAAAATATTTCACTTTTTTATAAGTTCTTAAGACAACGTAATATTCGGGCTTTAATAGTTAATAATAAATTTATTTTGATTATTTATCTCATGCTAAATAACTGAAAATGAAATACAGAATCAAGACCAAGCCGGTCTCCATGGCGCGAGTGGTAGCGTCTCGCCTTTTCATCCGGAGGTCTGGGGTTCGAATCCCGGTCAGGCATGGCATTTTCACGCGCTACAAATCATCCATCTCATCCTCTGAAGCAATACCTAACGATGGTTCCGGAGTTTAAACAAAAAGGAAAAAAAATACCGTTGAAGTGCAATAGAATGTTTATTACTACCAGTAACGGTATTTTTGTTTTTCTAACCAATTGACTTTTTTTAAGGTAATCTCTGAATCTATGTTTAATATTAGAAAATTTCTTTTCTGAATAAAAAAACCTTTGACTGTCATTACAATATATTCATTCACTTTCATACACGCATTTTCTTCCTTCCCGATACTTAAACTATTTTAATTTTATTTAATTTCAAATTAATTTTTTTTCTTTTGGCAAGTTAATTTTTCCAGAATTGTTACTTTGTTCAAAAATGTTTATTTTAAATAAATCACAGCTCATTTTTATACAAGCAATAAAAGCTGCTAGATTACATCCTTACCTCAACCCTTTCTGTGCTGAAATTTGTCTTTCTTGTTGCTCTCTTACAACAACTTGATATTTGTACAGATGTTCTTTCTGTATATTCAACCCTATATATTGCTTTAATATAAATCAATTTATTCACCCTCATTACTTCACAAAGTACATAAAGGGCATAGCAGGTAGCATTTTTTTAATGTTAAAATTATAATATGATTTTATTATTATTAATAATAATTTATTTTGAGTTATGAAGTATTCTCTAAGTTGAGAAAGTTTTCTAAAGATTTTCTTCGTCATGACATGATGAACTTCACTCTTAAATGTGACGATCTTACTTTTAAACCTTATAACTTTTAGTTATATGTTGACTAGCGAAAATCTAGTACCAACCGGGTTGTTGCCCCGATGAAAGATGGCAAAATTATCACGAGACATGCGTTTAACTTGTAAAGAATTTGATGACCACTTCTTGATGAAAGAATTTTCGTAGTCTCTTATAGATCTTTCATCATCTGCAACTACATTTAGGCCAGCTGAACTAAAACTGCCATCTCTAAAATTCTATCTGAAGAAATCCTTATGGCTAATAATGGAATGAATGGCATTTCGGCCTTTATTATTAAGTTAATTGGTCATGTTATCGTTCCAGTTTTGTCTTACAACTTCTTCTGGAGCCTATAATCAGGTATATTTCCTTCCATTTTTTCCTTCTTTTCCTCAAGACCACTGAAGATGGTCCAGCAGTTACGCATTGCATATCCTCAGTGGTTGCCTGGCCTCTAACCTCCCGGGACCCCACAGGATCCGGCGATGCCGTGCCCTGCGGGGGTCGCTCACCCAGTGGGCCGGGACTCGGTCTTTTTTTGTGCTATGCACTAAACCAGTTCCTCTCCTAGGAGGGGATCTAGCCGGATCTCCGGTCTTTTCAATTTTCCCCGAACTCAAGGGGTCCCCGGTCAATCAACGAGAGCGGCCCATCTCAACGAACCGCCCTCTCATGAGCAGGGCGGTTCGTTGTCTCCTTAGCGTCCTCTCCTTGATTTGTATTATTCTGGTTACTATAGAAGCTATGTTATCCCATTCATATTTTTCTTTTAGCATGTACTACAGCGTGTTTTCCGGATGCAATTGACTTATCCCAAACGAGTGCCTAAACTCGTCCTATCTATTACATCTGTGTATCGAGTACTCTACCGAGTCAATTTCGTTACAGTATCGGCAGTCTGGGGTCAGCCGCCTACCAAAACAATGGAGGTAGACCCCAAACTCTCTGTGTCCAATTAACAGTTGTGTGAGATGGAAGCCCACCTCTCCATACCCACTGACATGGGGGTATGCTGACTTGGGGAATTATCCTTCTGGTCCAGCCTCCAGTGTCAGATGTTTCCCACTGTGCCTGCTATTGTTCAAGCATCTGTCTGTTAGCTTCATTTCTAGGTATTCCATAGTTAATTCGTCGGAGCATCAGAACCCTAAGTTCAACAGGAAGGTATTCCCGCTATGACTTCTACTGCGTTTTTTGTTACTGTCTTATATGCAGACACAATTCGTATCGCAGCTCCCCTCTGCAGAGCAGATATCTTATTTAGGTTATCTTCTTATCAAAGATCTCGGCCTACCCCGGGACCGCGCATAAAATAATTGTCATTACAACTTTCAAAATCAGTCTCCTTTTCGATGAACATGGACCCCTGTGTCTGGTCACGAGCCTGCTCAATTTGCCAATCACACGTTCCGCTCGCTGCGTTACCCTGCTCAAGTGCTCCGTAAATAGCCTACTGGTTTGCAACCACAGACCTAGATATTTAAAACATCTAGACATGGTGATTATCATGTTACTTACTCGTATTTCTCTGATTCTTCTCCTCCTTATTACGGCGACAGCCGATGACTTATTAGGCGCTAATGTCAGTCCTCTCCCTTCAAGCCACCTTTTTATACTATCGACCGCGGCTGCTGCACAATCCTCTATTTCTTGATCCGTCTTGCCGGCAACCAGGAGATTCAGGTCGTCAACATAAGCTATCAGTTCGGCGACCCCTTCAAACTCCAGTCTCAATATTCCGTCGAAGGCCAAGTATTTCCTTCCATCTGAAAACGCTTTAGTCACTCCAATCCCTTCTATCAACAATCATGGACCGATCTTGGTCTTTTGTTTCGCCTCCAAAGTTCGGAAGCGTGTTGTCTATGAAACTCTCTACCACTATGTTAACTTCAAATCTCATCAATTCAACATAGTTTTATGAAAGACCGTTCAACTTTAATTTGATCTGCTTGCTTTTTTCTTCAGTCCGACCTGCGGTTCAACATAGATCCCAATATGATGTAGTCTTCTTCGATTTTTAAAAAGCTTTTGATAAAATGCCACACAACCGTCTACTGAAGAATTTTTCTCAATTTGGACCGATCGAGGATTATGTAAAATAGCTTCACTCGTACCTGCATAATATATCTTTCTCCATATGATAAAGACACATCAGGTCTTACTTCAAGTCATCATAAGGTTAAATCTGGTGTTCCTCAATTCAGTTCTGAGGATCACTTCTTTTCTTAGTATTTATTAACGATCTTTCTTCTAATATCGATTGTGAAGCCCAGATGTATGTTGATGATCAGAAAATATACAAACGTTTGAGACAAATTATGATGATCAAGTTCTTCAAAAGAACATTAATAATGTGTAGGTGGACTGAGTCAAATTTTATGCCGCTTAATGTAAATAAAGTTAGATTAGTCTCCTTTTCTAGAGAGTCAGTACTTCATTTTTAATTAACTTATTCTTTATTGTAATTAGTTAAATTCTGTTTTTAGTTCGATTCTTTGTTAGTGCCACCGTCGTCTGGAACCGATCTAGAACCTGTATCTCCAATATTATTGAGATTGTGCAAAACAGATTTCTCTTCTAACTCCGGTGGAAATTTCGTCACCTTTCTGATTTCTCCAATGCTCATCTTCAAAAACAGTTTAAGTTACCGTCTTTGAAATCAAGAAGAACACTATTCGACTTGCTTTTATTGTTTCTATCGCTTACTACATGGCAACTTTCTTGGAAATGCTTCTATCTCTCTTCGAGTAACTTATAACTTTAGAAGATCTCCTCAAATCTTTCATCTATGTTTCGACAGCGAACTATCTTTAATGAATGTACAATGAAAGTCGCTAGAAGGTTCAGTTCAGAGATACATTTGTGGAGATATGAGAAGAAAGAGTTTATTGAGCGGCTGAATGGTATCGTTAACTACTGAATAATTTTAAAAAAAAGTAAAAATAATATTTATTTCTGTGAGTGTGTATATATATATATATATATACAGTTAATCCTATTTTTCATCTCATAAGCCTTTGTGTACACACAGCATTCCATGGCTTTTAGCTTTTCAGTTGTCACCTGTTCTTATGCTCCATAATAATTTTTCAAGCTGCCTGGCATTTTATTTCTGTTCGTCACCGGTTGTAAGCGGTTTACTAGAACGGGTGATGAAGGTAAACTAAACAAATAAAAAAATTATTATTATTACTAAAAAACCTTTATAACACTTTTATAAATATTATTTTTCATACAATAAACTTAATTAAATTACATAATCCATCAAATGCTTCATATAATAATCCGTGATATCAGTTTTGAAATAAAATATTGTTTTTGTGATTTTAGATCCAAAAGAAATAAAATAATGTAATTCAAAGTTGCTTCTGATATGAAATGCAATATTTTATACCGTGAATACAAAATCAACTTAATATTTTATTTATGTTATTTGAGAGCCTAGTGTCTGTTATGGAAATAATGCAAAAATCTGTTTTTTTTATTGTTTTTTTTCGACAAAAAAAAAATTAAAACGTAAAAAATATAAATCTACTTTGAATATATATATAATTTGAATTATTAATTTGACTGTTTTCCATAAGGTTTAATTTTTAAATTTTCATAAAAAGCACTTTTGTAGTGGATACAAAAATAAGGTACTGATAATTAATTTTCCTTAGAAGGTACCCACACACTCAACCAAAACTAAGAATTTTATTTCAATAAAAATTGCTTCCACTTGTATATAGTTACATTTTGTTTTAATAAAGCCACTTGCAACGAAGTTTTGACCCTAAAATTTTATATTATTGAACTGCTGGTCCCATTCACTCTTTATTTTAATTTACATTTCCAGAAGAATAATTTACTCCTTTTACTTTACAGCAAATTTATATTTATTATCTTTTATGAATCTAGAATATATTATGTAATGCTTATAGTAAATGTATTACATTTTTACCCAAATGTTTATTTTAATTATTCCAGAAGTTTTTTCAACTTCTATAAGTTTTTTCACCTTCATATCTTTATACATATATTTCTTGTGTGCGTGTGTATTCACAATTTGGTCCACTGGAAAATTTGTTTAAATTAATTTTTTATTTATAAGTAGTTGTTGATTTTGGAATGTTTTACATTGGATCCGGCAGACTGCACTGCCATCGCAGTATCGAATATTCAATAATATTCTATTTTAATTTTAGTTTGTCCCGACAGTTGGTGCTGCGATCAAATTGAGAAAAATATTTCGTAATTTTGTGTTATTATTGTGTTACAAAAAATCGCGAGAAAACAGTTTTTTAATAAATAAGAGGCTAATAAATCAGATGGAAATGTAAACAAAGGAAAACCAATCAGATCAATGCAAGATGGTCGCTGTCAAACACAACGACCAATCACAAAGAGCCCGTATGGCCGTTGCCAGTGTAAACAAAATCACAACTGATTAAGTAACAAGTAGGCAACACTGCGATCGCGTTTAGAATTGTGCGCGTATTGAGAAATATTATATTATTATTTATTGAAATAACGTTTTAAAGTGTAATTAAAAAATATACATTGTGCAAATTTGTAAGAAACAGTATTGAAGTGAAAATGTTTTTTTAATTTATTTATGTTGTTGATCTTGGGATGGTTAAGGTTCACAATTGGCTCCGGTAGGCAGCGTGTGGGTCCGGTAGGCAGAGCTGCGATCGCGTTTTAGAAGATTTTTTTTTAATTTTTGGTTTATCAGTCAAACCCGGTAGTTGGTGCTGCGATCGGGTTCTAGGAATTTTTTTTTATTTTGTTGCTTTTTCGCATATCAGTTACTTGCGTCGTAGCTTAGTGTTGTTCTTACATTAAAATTCGTATTTCTAACGAACTACTGCGTTTAGAGAATAGTTTGAATTAAATCCGATAGGTAGTGCTGTTCTGACAATTGGATTTATTTACATTTTGAATTTTATAAAGTTAAAGGTGAAATTTAATAAGGTTCCGTAATGTTTTCTAAGTTTCTTAATGTTCAGTTTCTTAATTGTAATGATTTTGCAGCCACAAAACTTTTCGTTAAAAAATTATTTTCCACCGAATACTGTGATTAGAGAGTGGTGTGAATTAAATCCGATAGGTAGTGCTGTTGTTTTGCCATTTGGATTTATTTACATTCTGACTTTTATAAAGTGAAAGGTTAAATTTTGTTAAATTGCTAATGTTCAGTTTTTTAAGGTTTTATGAAACTTTCAATTGTTGACATTTAATCTGTATGTATACTCAGATCTAGCAATAGCGAAGCATTGCCGAGTCTGCTAGAATTGCGCGCTTATTGAGAATTTTATATTATATTATTATTTATTTAAATAACGTTTTAAAGTTTAATTAAAAAACGTACATTTTGCAAATTTGTAAGGTGCAGTATTGAAGTGAATATTTTACATTATTTTTCATGAATTTTAATGATGTATACACGTGCATTCAATAACATTCAAATTAACCTACAAATTTAAATTGTTAGTTCTCATTTGATTCTATGCAACTTACGAAGTATTTCTCTTTGAAAATAAAAATTTAAGTTTGTAAAATAAATTATAACATTTATAAAATTAAAATATAAGTTACTTATAATATAGTTTAAAGTATATTTAACAAATTGAATTTATGTTTTAGCTGATTAATTTTATAAAAAGTTTTCTAAAATTATTTTTAATTTACAATTATCTAAAATTTGGTAAAATAGATGTTAAAATAAAGAATGAGAAAAATGATAAAAATTTCGACTAAAATTTTAACTACGTTGCTTTTTTACAGTGCTTTATTTTTTTTATTAATTGATTAATTAAGCTGTTACATGGTTATGAGACATCAAAATGAGTAAATAAAAAAAAAAATATGTAGGAGGTACTTTTTTAGAATGATGTTAAGTGAAAATTAGTAGTAATGTGGATGAAAATTTATTACACTAATTATTAATTTTACGACGTTTCAAATATGTTCAAAATATATTCTATATTTTTTTCTTTCTTACTCACTTACTTTCTCTCTTTCTCCTATCTAAAGTCTACTGCATCGTCAATAGTACTGAAAGTTTATCAAAAATGCTCCAAAATATCATTGTTCTTCGCTGTTTTATAGGCAGTCCACCTGGGGTTGTCATAAGAGATATTCCACCAGCAACCGTAATAATTCATATATTGTTTTTCTATTGATCTATTAATATAAAAATTCACCTCTGTAGTCAACATTATTGCAACTTTATAAATATTTTAAATGTTCTGTTTTTAGAATCATGAGAACTGCAACTTTTCCCCGCGGTTAGAAATTGCGGTACTTGTTGGTTATGACAAGATTTAAAATCTTCATTGTATAATTAAATCTTCATTTGTCTTCATTGTTAATTCATTAATATTTGAAATTTATATCAATTAAAATTTGTTTAATTTGTGAGGGGTAGTACCTTAATAATATTTCTTCCCAAATAAGTAATACTATTTAAAAGGATTTTGAATATCTGAAATTAGACAACCAACTTTGTTAGATGCTTAACTTCAATTTACTTTTATATAAAAATAAAATACCCAAAATTCTCAAATGGTATATAAAAATCCTCAAATTATAAAATAAACATAATTTTTTTACCAATTAAAGAAATGTTTATTTGTTTACTTGATTGAAAAAAGTATAATATAAAATTGTTAAACACCTTGTACAAAATCTGCCTCCTGTTCACTACAAAAAAGAAGTCGATTGTTTGAAACTAAATTTATCTTGATTTAGATAAGTTTATTGAAGATAGTCCACAATATTATAAAACTATTTTATATTGTCTGTATTTGTTCTTCTTTTTTCCATCAATTAAATATTATTAAATTAAGCAGCGTGATTGGCATTGATTTAAAGGACTTAACGTGTTACAATTGTCCAGTAAGTTACTTGCCAAATGACCTTCTACTTTGTTTTATAATTCGTATACTAATAAACAATAACGATAACGTATAAACTTTATACAGCACGCTAAATCAAAATGCCGGTATCTTGTCAGCTGGTAGCGTCTTCAGAAGTTAGTATAATCTAGGTATGTAAGTTAGTATAAGTTAGTATGTGTGTTAGTATAATCTTATTTTAGATGTAGTAAGGTATCTTCATGATTGATCTAGAAATTTTATTGGAATCTCTAGATTACAGTTCTCCTTGAACTCTAATTTTTTCTGTAATCTAATCCGTATGTTAAAACGTGTTTGAAACAACCATAAACAATATAGTAAATGTTTATTCTTCCATGTACAGATTTTACCTAACTAGCCGTTATGTTTTCCAAAGTTAGATATTCTATGCCTTACCCACCAAGTTTGTCTAGTGGTTAACGCGTCTTCCCAAATCAGCTGATTTGGAAGTCGAGAGTTACAGCGTTCAAGTTCTAGTAAAGCCAGTTATTTTTACATGGATTTGAATACTAGATCGTGGATACCGGTGTTCTTTGGTGGTTGGGTTTCAATTAACCACACATCTCAGGAATGGTCGAACTGAGAATGTACAAGACTACACTCATACATATCATCCTCATTCATCCTCTGAAGAATTATCTAAACGGTAGTTACCGGAGGCTAAACAGGAAAAAGAAAGAAAAAGAAAAGATATTCTATGCCTTAATGTGTATTTTCAGCTAAGACTGGATGTGTCAACCTAAATGTTTGATTGTATGCGACTTTGATTTTCGCCTTGTACAATTATTTTGGTGAAGAGGGGACATTATTCAATACAAATAATAGTCGACGCTTTTTTCCTCGTTTGTTCTCAAACTCACTTTCTTTTAACGCATCTTGATCTCGTTAAGTCAGTATGAAAGTGTAGTGATGCTACAGTTGTGGACTCCGTTCCAAGTACAGCGGTGACGTCTGGAAAATATCTACGGTTGCATTGATAATAAATATTAGTTCTGAACTGAATAAAATGCATAAAAATGGTGACAAATATTACCTTATGGCATTCATGTTATCTCTGAATTCTTGTGTTTTACCATGAAAGATTGCCATGAAATATTTATTTGAGACGTATAACTTTACGATCGTACAAATGGATGCGGTAAAAAAAAATTTCAATTTTTAAAACAAACCATTGTACCAAAATTTATCAAATGCTTGATTTACACAAAAGAATACAACCATACTGAACTTCTTCCATTTAGTATGAGGCTAATGTTACTGAAAAGTCTTTGTATTTTTCGATCGTGCTCTTGTGCAGCAGGATCGAAAAATCATCAGTATAAAGCAAACCGATGATTATCGATTAACCTCTATTATTATTATTATTGAATTATTATTTATTGTAAATTTATTTTTACAATCAGAGGTTAATAATTATTAATAAATCAATATATTTAAATTTAAAAAAAGGAATGAAGTCGCATTCGAACCCATGTGTGCCTTCCCTTTGTAACATCTAAATATTCAACAATTAAAATTTGATTTGGCTATAACTGTGAAACCAATGAAAAGTACCACATATAATATATCGTTGAAAAGCTCTCAATGAGGGCTTATTACTGCAGTTAAGAAAAAGTCCAATTTTTTGGGTTTTGGGCTTTTTTGGACACTTTAGTCCAGTCGATTGCAATCAAAAAGGGAGGTGCACAATTAGATGTTACAACAGTCGTAAATTCAAAATTTCAACATCGTAATAACGGCAAAAAGTTAATAATTCTATTATTCATTAGTTCTTTTTTCATTATTTAAATTTTTATTTAAAAATAATCTTTAAAAATGTTCTTTTACGTTCCCGTCTAGCGCTATAGCAGAGCTGTAGCTGTAGAAGGGAAAGTATTGTAATCGGTCCAATTTGGGCATATCCGGTTTTCACTGGATTTTGACGTTTTGACACCTTAGGAACACAAATAACAAAAAAAAAACCGGATGGAAATTTTCCGGATATTCGTATGTACTTGTGTGTGGTTGGTATCTCACACCTTATATCTCCAGAACTACTGGACTGATTTTGACCAAACTTGGTCAGGTTACTTCTGTATGTATATGGGGCAATGATATCATTAAATGTTCATTAGATATCATTAAATTTTAAAAGGTCAAGGGGATGAGGCTGTAGAGCTGGGTCACCCTCAGTACCTCGAGATTTCGCCTAATGAAGGTCTTATTTTTCTTAGGTACATTTGTTGACGATTAAAAATAATAATATTAGCAAAAAAAATTTTTTTTCAAAACCGTATCACCACCCCAAAAAATGCTCTTAACTACTGGCTAAGTGGGTATGCTGCGTCAATAGTACCCCTTGTCACCACAAGGAACGCTAGTGTAGCACTGGCGTACAACTGTAAAAAAATATTTTAAATAAAATTGTAAATATTTTTAATTAAGTTGTGTTGTAAGCCGTGCATCAGAGAAAAGCCGCGTGACGGGAAAGTCCTACAACTGCGTTGTCAGCTTTTTTTTATAAAATATTTATCTCTAATTTATTTGTACTCATGTGAAATCTGTAATATTTACGACGAAACATTTACTAATTGTTCCAGTCGTCCTCGCAGAGTCTGGGTGTTTTTTGAGGATGGAATACCGACAATCTTTCAAGTAATACCTAATTAATTTACAAACGATTATTTAAAAAAAATTAATTTGACCTTTTGATAGAAGAACAAATTCATTACCTCTATTAGGGTACTGTGGAAGTGGAATTTAAAACATAATTTATACTAATAAACTGTTGTGAAAACAATTTTTAACAAAAATAAAATGAATTTAGCATAAAAACTGTGAAAAAGACGGTTATACAATAAGTTTTTACAATAACCGTTTGTAAAGTAGGTTTAAAAATAGTAGTATCCTTTTTTTATGTTAGTCTTTTATGAAGAATTTAATTGCATTTTACAGTTTCAAACTGGTAACTTTCAGCACTGTAGCAATCTTATTTTGAATATGCTAGGCTGGTTTCAGTAGACGTTAAGGCTGAATGTCCCATTCCATCTCTTTATCTCCAATATGATATCATCGCCCCTAATTCTGTTTCTTTGCACCATTTGAGTAATTTAATTTTCCTCGCATCGCAGCAAAATTACAACGCGTAATCAGCGGTAATCTTCCTATTATTTTTCATATTATATTTTTTAAATTTATCCTCATGACTTGAAACATTTATTTAAAGAAATTTATTCATGAAATAACAACAAATAAACTAATAAAAAATGTCGTAAAGTTTCTTTTAAATTAATTAATTTTTAATTGGTTTTATTCAAAATCTAATTCACCTTGTCATATTAGTACCATATTTTTGTAAGCTATATTTTATTAACTATTATTTTTGTGTTTTTTACTTCCTTGTACGAAGAATGTACGTACGTATGTATGTATGTACTCGCATAACTGGAAAATGATTAGCCGTAGGATGTTGAAATTTTGGATTTATGACTCTTGTAACATCTAGTTGTGTACCTCCCTTTTTGATTGCAATCGATTGAACCAAAAGTGTCCAAAAAAGCCTAAAATAAAAATAAAAAATTAGATTTTGGACTTTTTTTTAACTGCAATAATAGCCCTCATTGAGAGCTTTTCAACTATTTATCATAAGTGGTACTTATTTTCATTGGTTCCAGAGTTATAGCCAAATGAAATTTTAATAAATTAAATATTAGGATCTTAGCAGGGGAAGGCACATCGGTTCGAATCATACTTCATCTCATTTTTTTTAACTTTTTTTAAATTTAAATATGTTGATTTATTAAAATTATTAACCCGCGACTGAAAAAAATCTTACAATAAATAATAATTCAATGATAATAAAAAAATTGAAAAAAATGAGTAGTGAAATAAAATTTTACATACTTTTAAAAACGTGTAAATGTAATTTTATAGGCATTATTGCATATGTGTGTATGTGATAGATTTGGTGAAATATCTGACTATTTAATATTAATTGAAAATTATAATTTATAATCATATTTTTTGATGATTTTCTTGTTTAATTTTATTTAATTATTCTGGAATTTCTGTTTAATTTTATCTACATTAAAATTAACTACAGATTCACTGAAAAATAGACCCTCACAAGAACAACTTATACACTAAGACATACATGCCCGATCTTAAATAAATTGCAAAAACTTCTTATCTTTTAGTTCATTATTCCTGCGATATTGTCGGACAATATTCTCCCTAACTCGGAGTTGACCATCATCATTTCGTTTATTTATTTTTGGTTGCCACTCATTTAATCGCTTTTTGGTTTGATATAATTCTTCTGATCTTAATTCGTGTACACATTCTCTAGTTTTCAAATTTTCTCTCACTTTATATTCATCATCCTTACTTAATCTTTTTATTTTTTCCTTGGTCTTAACGTTTTCTCTTTCTATTTATCATCTTCTCTTAATCTTTTTATTATTTCTTTGGTTTTAACATTTTCTTCTTGTTTATATTTATCATCTTCTTTTAGTGTGTTTTACTCTATCCTAATATTTCAGGTAAGATTGTTGAATTAATAATTGTATAAATATTTGATGTTAATAAAAACTAATATTTCACAATTGTGTAACTGTCCACTTTATTAAAGAATTCAAAGAACGTATCTCACTTTCAAATGAAATAAATTTAAATGAAGTGCAACAAAATAAGGTATATGTAATATGATAGGCGTACAAGAAAGTCATGTGATGTCCACATCAGATTTTTATTTAATAATTCCGCTTACTTTAAAGCTTGTACCTTGGGAATCTTAGAAAAGACTTAACTACAAATAAATAATTGCAATGCAAAATCACGCAATTTTTATTTACATAAGATTATTATTGTTCCATAATCTCAGCCCACCTGATGAATGGTAAGAAATTGTTTATTGATTTACTGATTATCATTTTACATGTTTCATTTATTACTCCATTAAAAAAAAAAATTTCAATTTTATAGGAAATGTATGAACATGTTTTTATATGAAGTAAACAAATAGTTTATAGTCTATAAACTCTAAAACGAAATTTCTGAGAAGTATCGCAAACTTATCTCATGTTATTAATTTCGTTAAAACATTAGTGTAACTTAATCTTCAAATTAACAAGTTTATCAATTTTCACTATAAAATCAACTTCTGGAAATATACAAAGAAAATATTCCTTTCGTAGAATACAGTCCCAAAGAAATGACTCTGACATGTCGTTTACATTTAATCTAATAATAATTTTTTGAAATATCATTCTATCCGCATTGTAAAATTGGTATTTATGAAATCGTTAGATTACACAGGTCACCAATGGAGAAACGTTGTTTGAAAACTAATAACTGATTCTTATAAATTTTTGTGTGTTGGTTTCAGGAAAAATAGTCAAAAAATTTCATCACGTACCATTTTTTCACTAAATCAATTTATTAAAATATTCTCAAAATGGATAATCAATATATTTTATTTATAAAACGCTGAATAAAAAATTAAACTTGAGTTAATTTTTTTGATAATTTATTATTGGTTTGGTTTTATGAAACGAATACAAGTAATGTTCATAATTTTTGTTTGATACAGTAAGATGAGTGACTAATAAGATGATGTAATATAATTGGAGTGACTTTATGAGTCATTTTTGTCAAGCTATTAGCTAGTTAATGACTCACTCATTCCTATTCATCTTTACTCTACTGAAATAAAAATAAATCAGTTGTAATTAAAACATTGTGTTGAAAGGTTATACTAGTGCTAAATAGTTTTTTAAACTTTTATAGTGTTAAGTTTTCTTTCATTTTTTGAACTTATTTTATTTGTGCTATCCTTGTATTTTTATATTTCAAAATGGCTTCAAGAGTTGAATTAATTCACCTAATAATATCTGTTATATTTACGAGGAGTTTGCGGTGAAGAAACATAAAAGAAATATTACAGACTTTGTTAAAAAAGTGTACAACGCCTATTTTGGGGTAAAACTTGGTGACCAAGACAAAACATGGACCCCTCATATAGTTTGTTCTAATTTTGTGGAAGAGCTACGCAAATGGACAAAAAAAGTCTTTTCGGTTTGGAGTACTAATGATCTGGAGAGAACCACAAAATCGCAGTGATGATTGCTACTTTTGTTCTTATGACGTACAAGGGTTCAATTTAAAAAACAAAAAAGAAATTGTGTATCCAAACTGTTATTTGGCAATACACCCTTTTACCTTACAGCCCTAGTGTACCTGTACCTTCAGTTCCAGAGAAACGAGAATATATACTGAACAACTCTGAAACAGAGTTGCAAAATGTTGTCAATGATAATGATGATGTTGATTTTATTTCTGGTAGTTCTAAACCACAATTTTTTTCACAGCATGAACTGAATGACTTGGTCAGAGATTTCTTCCTAAACATTCAGCAGAACTTTTAGGTTCTAGATTTAAAAAAAAAACTTACTGGCTCCTGGCACTTCTTTCTCATGCTACAGATACAGAGAAAAGTCTTTACTCCGTACTTTACTGAAGATTGAAGATTAATTTAACAATATTCCTGATGTTATGGAGCAGCTGAACACAACGTATGATGTGAATAAATGGCGGCTGTTTATTGATTCGTCCAAAAGAAGCCTCAAAACTGTTATTTTTCATAATGGCAACAAATATTCTTCAGTGCAGGTAAGACACTCCGTGTATCTGAAAGAATGCTACGAGAATTTAGAATTAGTTTCGTCTAAACCGAAATATTGCGATCATGAATGGATAATATGTAGTAACCTAACGTAATTTCTATGCTTCTTGGCGAGCAGGGAGAATGCACCAAATATCCCTGCTTCCTGTGTGAATAGAACAGCCGGGACAAGAAAGAACATTGGCGAGAAAAGTATGGCTACGTAGGATATTACTAGAACCTGGGAGCAAAAGTGTAATACGGAAAAGTTTGGTTGATCCACGGAAAGTTCTTCTACCTCCACTTCACATCAAACTGGGATTGATGAAACAATATGTACAGGCTCTAACTAAAGAAGGAAAGCGTTTTAAATACATATGCCATAAGTTTTCACAACTGTCAAAAGCCAAAGTTAAAGAAGTCGTTTTCACTGGTTCAGATATTCATAAAGCTTTTAAAAATGAAACCTTTCAAACCAAAATAGAAGACATTGAAAAATACTCATTTAAAGCATAAAAAGCATTTAAAGAAGTCGTAAAGAAATTCCTTGGGAACAATGAGGACCCAAATGTTAAGTATATAATGGAAAACATGCTAATGAAATTCCAAGATTTGTGTTGTTCGATGAGCTTGAAGGTACATTTTCTGCATTCTCATATTGATTACCTCCCCGAAAATCTTGGTGCTGTAAGTGAAGAACAGGGTGAAAGATTTCACCAAGATGTAAAGCAAATGGAACACAGATATCGGGGAAGGTGGAATGTGAACATGATTGCAGACTACTGTTGGTGTATCCATAGAGACGATCCGCAAGCTGACTACAAAAGAAAATGTGGCTTGAGAAGCGTTGAAAGGAAAAGAAAAAGGCATTACAAGATGAGTAGAGGTAAGAAAATGTACAAAAATCCTTTCTTTAGGTCCTATTACTTTTTTACGAATAAAGGTTTTCTACGAGTAATACTATACAATATGCCTTTTTTCCATTTTCTTTTTTAGTATTGTGACAAATTCTTACGTGATAGAAAAAAACGGTGGCCATATTTGAAATCAGCGCACAATATAACACAAAAATCATTTATCAAATTGTAAACAACTTTCAAATCACTTAATTTTGAGTACCTGTGTTATTAATTAAACAAAACAAATATTTGTTTGTTAGTAGATAAAAACGTTAAGAGTAGCCTAAATTTTAGTAAGTTCATCAATCATAACACTTACTTTAATAAAAAAATATTTTGTAAATACGCCCTAAGTACTTTCATTCTGTTCAGAGTATTCCAAAATTTATTTTATCTCCCTTAACTTCTTAACTGTTGGAACGTGAAGAATTTTAACTTTCACACCACTTGGTAGACTAAATAACTATCTTCTTAGCCTACCAACGAGGATTTAGTGTGACTGTAAGAAGGAAGGGGTCTCAAAAATTTTAAATGTAAACCTATTCATGGGCGTGGGACATATATTTTAGCCTTTAAAAAAAAAAATGTGGAAACCCGTAAAAATGATGGCCAATCAAATATTAAAGTAATATTACTTGCAGCAATTAAAAATATATATATATAAAGGATAACTATAAGTTACTGACAAACTACCTGAAGTTTCCAGTATTTTCTGAGATGTTTTGATAATCAGCTGACACTTAAAAAAGATTATAAAACACACTGATAAAAAAAACCATTGGTAAATAAAAAAAAAAATTAAAATTTATTTTTTTAATAACATGTTAAACCTCTTTTTAAAAATAGCAAACCAAAAAAATCAACTTTTTTGTGTAAATTTACATGATGAAATAATTAAATTTAACAAAACCAGTAATCTAATTTATGTATTAATTACTCAAATTTTATAACTGCATGTTGTATATTTTGATTCATAACATGAAGTCTCCGTTTGAAAATACGATCAGCATGAAATTTTTAATCAAGCGAGAGTAGCTTGTTATTTGCTTTATTTGTATTACTAGGTTTTGCTGGGTTTTCTTCACAATAAGTAAATAGCCCTATTTTGAACATTTAAACATTTTATTACTTTCTCATTTCTGAGGTTAGACATAAATATTATTTAGTAATAAAATTCGTAATAGAATATTAATATATATATATAGTAATAATATATATTAGTAAGTAATAAAATTATTTAGTAATTAAATAATAGATTAAAAATTCCTTCAGATTTAAGAAAAAGTGTTTATTTAAATTAACTCAAAACCAAAAACAAGTTAATAAATAAAATACATGTTTTAGTATTACATTTGTTGCGTTATATCGTTGCCATTGAGATTCAAAGTCAGATTCCCATTTTAATTTATTTTTACCCGCTTCGTAACTGCGAAGTCCGAGTATGGTCTTACGAGTGTTCCCTATTTTTTTCCCCGAATATTTTTTATTATCCATGTAATTTCATTTTATTTATTATTACTCTTCAGTTTTATTGACTACTCTTCAACCTAACTTGTGTGATATGCAAAGTTAGCCCTAGATAAAATGTAATACTGTTATGAAAGATAATACTTGCTTTACGGATATCTATCATTTAACATTTTCAAATAAACTATATTTGATTTTATTCTGTTCTACTTCCCTTTAAATTTTTTCTTCAAGAAATATAATAAAATTTTTACTAATTCTTACTAGAAGAGAAAATTTGAACCATAACTTTTTTTTTATTTTAATTTATACATCAGATTACCTCTCATAAAATATTTAATTACAAAAAAAACGTAATTTTTCTTGTTTCTTTGTATCTGCAGCCTATTTATCTACCCACATTAAAAGCGGTATAGCCCCGCATGGATTAAAAATCGATTTGAAAATAATCTAAATTACCTGATAAATTAAAAATCAGAATTTCAATAACATGAAAGTAATTTTTTTTTAACTTTAAAGATATAAAATTTTTCTGTTTTAGTTACAACTTCAAACTATTAGAATCAGTTTATTTAATATAAATCAGCCTTAAATTTTTATATTACTAAACAATTTTTATAATCTTGCGCATAATAATTGATTTATTAATTTATTAATTTGAGTTAATTTAATATCTGAATAAGAGCTAATTTCACTATTAATAAATTTACTATATAACTATCTCCCAGGAAATTCTTCATACACTAGAGATATCCACCTACATTTCCACGTGCAAGTTTCAAATGTATGAGATAAAAAAAGCTAACAACGAAGTTTTTATACTTTCCCGGCACTGAGAAACTGAAACTGTATTTCAAAAAGTAGTTTTTCGAAACTAGAAAAGCGATTTATAGATTTTCCCTTACAGCTGTTTCTTTATAAACTGCTAGTAGTTTTTATTATTATTATTATTATGAGTTTCACTATAACATCAATGACATACATAAATTTCTCTAGATATTTATCATTCACTTCAAATGGGGAGAAATTTTTTCAAATTTTTTATCTATAAAATGATGCCACTCTTTATGATTCTGAAGTACCCATGTCTAATAATTATGGTACCATTACCATTTGATTTAAGTAATTTTCAAACATTTCTTAAATTATCACAAAATATTTTTAAATTATATCAAATTCTCGAAGGTCAAAAAAATTGCCAAACATGTATGATAGGCAATTATTAGTATGTATTAGGCACTATTAGTAGAGATAGTATATATTTGCATATATATATATATATATATATATATATATATATATAAAATAGTGTATTTATGTATTTTTACGTTCCTCTCTCTCTCTCTCTCTCTGTATATATATATATATATATATATATATAGGAACGTAAAAATATATCAATACGTTATTTCAAAGAATATATTTTATGAATAAAGTGCTGAGATAACTGTTTTTAGAAAAATAATAATAGAAAAATTAAAACTAGGTTTTAACAATCCAATTTCGAGTTGTGGGAAAAATTAAATTCCTTTATAAAGTAAAATTAATCTATAACACAGTAAACAAAGGAAAAGTAATTTCAGCTGCTGGAAAAGGCAAAAAAGTAATAAAGCCAGTTAAATTCAAAAGTTTAAATAAATAATATTTGTTCTTGCCCATTTTCCTGAGCATCATTTTTTTTTTACTTTCTAACCTAAATTTATTCAAAGTATTTCTCTTAGAATACCTTATTTACTCTAATAAGAGTAAATAAAGTAAATAAGTTAAACTGTGATAGATACGTTAAAGCGCTTTAAGTACGCTTTACCATAATGAAAAATCAGAAAATTTGTCAGTTTAACTTAACTTACTCGTTAATGGGTAATGGTAAATAAACTTTAATAGTATACTTTTTTTAATTTTTGTCTATCAGTTACTCAAAGACTATTATTAAGAATTTTTTAATTTTTTTTATTATGAAAATAGATATTCTCTTTCGCAGTAAGTTTAATTCGCTAAATGCGGATTTGACAATTTAAAATGCCAAAATTATCCAAAATACCAGAATTTGTAGTAGTGAAGAATCATGACCTTTTATCTCAATTTTATACTATTTAATCGGAAAATACTTTATTTAAATAAAATTTAAATAACTATTTAAAACTCATCTCTAAGAACTGTAAAGCAAAGAATCGTTGAAATTTTTATCTTTAAATGAAATTTTTTAAAAAATTAATTTGATTAAAATTTTGTATAACTAATCTCTTTAGACATAGAAACAATATATCATATTATTAAAACACAATATCATTAACAATGGTCAAATTACTGAACTAACTTTTGAAACACCTTATTAAAAAAAATACAATTTTATATATGCCCTTAAGTTAAAAAGTAAGTATTAGAAAAAATACTTCAGAATACTTCTACTGTTAATTCAACATTATTTGAAAATAATTTCAGTACTATTTTTGTGTTTTGAATGATGTTATTTTTATTCTTTATTTTTATTATTAATTGTTTTAATTTGGTATTCCTTGTTAATAATAATGAACGTTTAGATTACTTACTTATTCCAAAAATATGTTACTGTATTTATCGATATAATGTAATTAAAAAGGGAATAAACTCGGTGAGTTTCAAAAGAACTTAGCCTAAATAATGAAACTGAAAATGAAGAAACATAACGAAGAAGAAAACGTATCTGGTCCAGCTTGTTAGAAATCTGAACATACCAAAAAGAACATAAATTGAGTTTTAGTTAAGGAAAAAATATAAATACAAGATATATACTTAATTTAATATATTAAATTGAATGTATATTATGCAAATTTTATGAATATTTGTAATATATAAATAAGAATAAGTTGACGTTCTCCAAAGAAATGTAAGCAAGAAATAAAATATTAATAGTAATAATAATATTAATATTAGTAGAGTAATAAAGTATTATTAACACAAAAATGTTAATTAACGACTTTACTGCACTTGACACTGTAAAAAATTATGCCTTTACACATTAAAACGAAAAAGGTAAGTAAATAAAATACAGTTTATTAACAAACAAGCAGAAAAACATATGTTTCTATCACAAATGTACATTTACTTGCTTTATTTGAAACTTTGGAACAAGAAAGGCAAAGCCAATGTTTTTATTTATAGTTTAGACTTAAAATATATCTCTCTATGTAAATGTATGTGCACGCGCATGTCTGAAAAAATATATATATGTGTGTGTGTGTGTGTGTGTGTGTGTGTGTGTGTGTGTGTGTGTGTGTGTGTCAGTGGACATCAATATGTACATGGATAAATTTCCATCTGTACTGTATCCCACTTTGAAAGAGATACTAATGGAAATATTTGATTCATGGAAGAAATTTCTAAAACTTTAATTATTGTAAAAGTCAGAGTCTGAGAAATCATTTAAATTCTTTTTTTTTAATTCGTTGAAATTCATTATATAATTTTTATTTGCTGACACTGATCTTCATAGAGGTCTGGTCTCAAAAATAAATTTTTCACGATAATTTTATCTTTGATTTATTAAATATGTTATTATGTCAGTAAGCTTGTTTTTTTTATAATAAATTACTTATTAATCATGGCGCTGTTAAGATAATTAATAACAGAGATATCGATTAAAAAATAAACAATTATGCCTCATAAATATTATTTATCTGATAATTCTTATATTTTTAGAAAACGTAGGATTAATTTTGTATTCATTTACAGTAATTCTAAATATAACGTTCAACATTTTTATTTTCAATTTTTGTTTTCATATATAAAACAAAAATTGGAAGTGAATAAAAATATTATAAAGAAATATAATTTATTTTAAATGTTCTAATGAAGTTATAAGTATTAATAGAATATTAAAAAATCATAAATTAAGCTTTTTTTTAGTAATTTAAAACATATATATGACACACCCACCTAATTTCATTACTTGATAAAAATCAATTAAAGTTTTTGAAATCTTGTTTAAGTAGTTTTTATTGGAATCTTAATAAATATTACACCGAAAACAAACAACGTTTACATTATCTACATATGTTTTATTATATTATATTTTCTTTACCGCACTTGTTGCACTGGAAAAATTACTTTAAAAATTTATAATTCAACAGACAAACAAAACACTATAAAACTGATACTTGATACGATAAATATTTTCCACAATTCTCAGTAAATCTCTAAAATAAAAACTGCCGTTATTTCACGATTTTAAAGTACGTTAAATATCGGAACCATAAATTCTACTCGACACCATTCACAGACCATGTATACGCGACGCTTTAAGCGTGAGGACTAACTGAACTAAAGCGATCCGCACTCAAACTCTTCCCCAGCCGAATTTCCCGATGCGCATGACAGATATAAAATTACTGTCGTGTAAGAAATAAATAAAGCTAATTTCTTATTAAATGTATTCAAATTATAAGAAATTTACACAGAAAATTACAATTAATTAAATGTTTATCAAAAAGAGATATTTAACTCGATATAAAATTATTCAGACAGTGCTAGATCGATTCATTGAAAACAAAATCTAATTTTTTCTTTTTAATCAATTACAATAATATGAACATAGTATTTTATAGTACGCTTACACCTCACTTACTTTCCCCAGGATGTAATTTTAAAAAATAGGGGACATTTTGAATTTCAATAACAAATGTCACGTTCTTATAACCGATGGTCTATACTTATTTTTACGTAGTATTTTACACTAGTATTTTTATTGCTTATTTTATTACGTTATTATTTTACATTAGTAACGTTTCTTGGGTTAAATCCAAATTATCATATCCGCCACTCCTTTCGGCCATTGACCTCGGTAAGGCAAAATCTCTACCTATATGCAAGGATAACGGCGCGGCATCGAGTAAGATTAAAGTAATCATTCGGTACCTTTCAAAAAGGGGTCCCAAAACCCACCCTACAATCGGTGTATAGCTGCAATTCATTGGTTTGAAACTGATGATTGAACTTGGAAGAGCGAAATAACACGTACCTTGCACTTCCCATCTCTAGGATGTTTGAAAGGAGGTTCATCCTCTAGAAAAATAAGAGAGTGCTGGCATCTGTTTTGTGAAATATCAGTATTAATTATACTGTTATTGATTCCTTGATAAAAGTAGAAATTCTCACCGCGCCTAAAATATTAATCCTACATAGCACATTTTTAAGTAATTTGTGCATTAATCTATTAAAGATTTTATGAAAAGAAAATCTTTACTTTTATTAAACATAGAATAAAATTATACTAATTCAAATGCGTTCACGCTACATCAAGACTAAATAAATAAAAAGGTAAGTTTCATTATAAAAATTTGAATGAATAATTATGTGTTATATATAATAAACGATGACATAAATGTTAGTCGTTTATATTACGAGTGATAGCACGAAATGGAATTATTAAGACTCTGAGCAGGAACTAAAATCTCTGTACTATCCCGAATAAAAATATTTCTTTAATTATAAAACTAAAAAAATCGTTTTAAATAGAGATTGGAGTGGAACTTTTTCTTTAAAAAAAACTTTTCATTGGTTGCACAATTCAGAGAAAAGCATTAAAATGCATTACGTAGCAAAATAAATGTTATTTTGTAAGTTGTAGATCAGCCGCCTTCCGAACTATGACAGTCGAGTACATTTTTGTTGCTTTAGTTGTTATTCTCTTCACGAGCAAAAGAATCTAAATAAAACGAGGCACTTAGATTTCATGCCTATTTTTCAGTATAGTTCAAATAGAATAATTACTACTTGTTTTAATATTTAGTAGTTACATCCTTCGAAGTGAAAACATTAGTGTATTCTGAGTTAGTTTTTATCTTTATTACTACGATAACATTACAGTATTACTATTAAATTAAATTTTATTTATTCTTGCGGATCTAGCATTTTTTAACTTACATAGGATTTATACTAAAAAGAGATAATTACGTAAATATACATTTGATAATGTAGAGTTCATGATCTGTAATAAATCAATAAATACCAGTATTAACTTTCAAGGATTCAAATCCAGAACATCCCGTTAGTAATCAAAAATACTGCTATCTGAGCCGTATTCAAGAACTATATAGAATATTTCCAAGCGACTCCTTGTCTTAATTAAATATTTAAAAGTAAAAGTTTTAATTAAATAATTAAAACTTTAGTCCCCCGTTCGGATCTCCGGGTGGGGACTACTAAGGAAGGGGTCACCAGAAAATTAAAAAATAACATTCTACGAGTCGGAGCGTGGAATGTTAGAAGCTTAAAAAAGGTTGGTAGGCTAGAGAATTTAAAAAGGGAAATGGATAGGGTAAACGTGGATATAGTAGGAATTAGTGAGGTTCGGTGGGAAGAGGAAGGCGACTTTTGGTCGGGTGACTTTAGAGTAATTAACTCAGCGTCAAATAATGGGCAGGCAGGAGTAGGTTTCGTGATGAACAAGAAAATAGGGAGGAGAGTGGAGTATTTCAAGACGCATAGCGATAGAGTCATTGTAATAAGGATAAATTCAAAACCTAAACCGACAACGATTGTTAACGTCTATATGCCTACAAGCGCCCATGATGATGATGAGGTAGAATGTGTATACGAAGAGATTGATGAAGCAATTAAACACGTAAAAGGAGATGAAAATTTAATAATAGTTGGAGATTGGAATGCAAGCATTGGAAAAGGCAAGGAAGGAAATATAGTGGGTGAATACGGGCTGGGCAAAAGGAATGAAAGAGGGGACCGACTTATAGAGTTTTGCACGAAGTATAATTTAGTAATTGCCAACACCCAATTTAAAAATCATAATAGAAGAATATACACTTGGAAAAAGCCAGGCGATACTGGAAGGTATCAGATAGATTATATCATGGTTAAGCAAAGATTTAGAAATCAACTCGTTGACTGCAAAACTTACCCTGGAGCAGACATTGATAGCGACCATAATTTGGTGATAATGAAATGTAGATTGGGGTTTAAAAACCTGAAGAAAAGGTGTCAGATGAATCGGTGGAATTTAGAGAAGCTTGAGGAAGAGGAGGTAAAGAAGATTTTTGAGGAGGACATCGCTAGAGGTCTGAGTAAAAAAGATAAGATAGAAAATGTAGAAGAAGAATGGGAGAATGTTAAAAAGGAAATTCTTAAATCAGCAGAAGCGAACTTAGGCGGAATAAAGAGAACTGGTAGAAAACCTTGGGTTTCAGACGATATATTGCAGCTGATGGATGAACGTAGAAAATATAAGAATGCTAGTGATGAAGAAAGTAAAAGGAACTATCGGAAATTAAGAAATGCTATAAACAGGAAGTGCAAACTGGCGAAAGAAGAGTGGATTAAAGAAAAGTGTTCAGAAGTGGAAAGAGAAATGAACATTGGTAAAATAGACGGAGCATACAGGAAAGTTAAGGAAAATTTTGGGGTACATAAATTAAAATCTAATAATGTGTTAAACAAAGATGGTGCACCTATATATAATACGAAAGGTAAAGTCGATAGATGGGTGGAATATATTGAAGAGTTATACGGAGGAAATGAATTAGAAAATGGTTTTATAGAGGAAGAAGAGGAAGTTGAGGAGGATGAAATGGGAGAAACAATACTGAGATCTGAATTTAAGAGAGCATTAAAAGATTTAAATGGCAGGAAGGCTCCTGGAATAGACGGAATACCTGTAGAATTACTGCGCAGTGCAGGGGAGGAGGCGATTGATAGATTATACAAACTGGTGTGTAATATTTATGAAAAAGGGGAATTTCCGTCAGACTTCAAAAAAAGTGTTATAGTAATGATACCAAAGAAATCAGGGGCAGATAAATGTGAAGAATACAGAACAATTAGTTTAACTAGTCATGCATCAAAAATCTTAACTAGAATTCTATACAGAAGAATTGAGAGGAGAGTGGAGGAAGTGTTAGGAGAAGACCAATTTGGTTTCAGGAAAAGTATAGGGACACGGGAAGCAATTTTAGGCCTCAGATTAATAGTAGAAGGAAGATTAAAGAAAAACAAACCAACATACTTGGCGTTTATAGACCTAGAAAAGGCATTCGATAACGTAGACTGGAATAAAATGTTCAGCATTTTAAAAAAATTAGGGTTCAAATACAGAGATAGAAGAACAATTGCTAACATGTACAGGAACCAAACAGCAACAGTAGCAATTGAAGAACATAAGAAAGAAGCCATAATAAGAAAGGGAGTCCGACAAGGATGTTCTCTATCTCCGTTACTTTTTAATCTTTACATGGAACTAGCAGTTAATGATGTTAAAGAACAATTTAGATTCGGAGTAACAGTACAAGGTGAAAAGATAAAGATGCTACGATTTGCTGATGATATAGTAATTCTAGCCGAGAATAAAAAGGATTTAGAAGAAACAATGAACGGCATAGATGAAGTCCTACGCAAGAACTATCGCATGAAAATAAACAAGAACAAAACAAAAGTAATGAAATGTAGTAGAAATAACAAAGATGGACCACTGAATGTGAAAATAGGAGGAGAAAAGATTATGGAGGTAGAAGAATTTTGTTATTTGGGAAGTAGAATTACTAAAGATGGACGAAGCAGGAGCGATATAAAATGCCGAATAGCACAAGCTAAACGAGCCTTCAGTAAGAAATATAAGTTGTTTACATCAAAAATTAATTTAAATGTCAGGAAAAGATTTTTGAAAGTGTATGTTTGGAGTGTCGCTTTATATGGAAGTGAAACTTGGACAATCGGAGTATCTGAGAAGAAAAGGTTAGAAGCTTTTGAAATGTGGTGCTATAGGAGAATGTTAAAAATCAGATGGGTGGATAAAGTGACAAATGAGGAGGTATTGCGGCAAATAGATGAAGAAAGAAGCATTTGGAAAAATATAGTTAAAAGAAGAGACAGACTTATAGGCCACATACTAAGGCATCCTGGAATAGTCGCTTTAATTTTGGAAGGACAGGTAGAAGGGAAAAATTGTGTAGGCAGGCCACGTTTGGAATATGTAAAACAAATTGTTAGGGATGTAGGATGTAGAGGGTATACTGAAATGAAACGATTAGCACTAGATAGGGAATCTTGGAGAGCTGCATCAAACCAGTCAAGTGACTGAAGACAAAAAAAAAAAAAAAAAAAAAAAAAAAATTAAAACTTTCTGCGCGCAGCCATTTCTCTTGTTCATAAAAAAATTAAAAAGTCAAAAAAGAGAAAAAAAAAACATTAAGTTTTGCTTCAATAAGCACATTAGTATACTTTCACAGTATTTATTATTTAAAGATTAGAATTATTTTACCCATTTTTACAAATAAAAAGTTCACTTTTAAGCTGTAAAACGCAAAAAAAAAACAGGTAAATTTTCCGTCTCTATTATCTTCATACTTAGTAAATATTTCTCTAATATTAAACCTTATTAATGTTTAAACTTCTACTGGCAGTAATTTTTCACTCCTAATAGTAATAAATTTAATTCACTAGACTATTTTATATATAACCACGCATTTAAAAGGAAATTTACTGGTTTTTTGTCATGGAAACGGGTATAATTTATTTTTTTTAACTAGTTATTATATGTAAATAAGTTCTTCTTGATTTTTACTTTCTTTCTCAAGAAGTCATTGTCGTTCAGATAATAATGTAAATAACGTAATTAATTATTTTAATAACTAAAAGAGTAAACTTAAAACATATAACCTATAATCTAATATAAATTTAATATGAACATTCAGAAAAAATTAACGTAAAATATCTACATTGAATACTAATATGTGGGATTAAGTAATAATACTAAAATAATAAATTAGTAATACAAAAAAAAACATTATATAATAAAACTGAATTTATACCTTTATTGATGAATTCCGGCACCTCTATGATGCTATGAATTTCCCTCTCAGTACACCGAGAGGCATGATTCACACACTGTTAATTCAAGTAAATTCTCCCTGATTTATTATATAAAAATATAATAGAATATAACATAAAATTTCTACAGGGATATGAATTATTTTCGTTTTAGATAAAGGAAACGCATTAAAAATCACAGCAAATTTCATATCCTAATTTATTTGATGGATGAAAAAACAAGTTGCTGCAAAAACTTACAAGTGACTATTTTAGACTGATAACAAAATAATTATTATTAAATGACAAAATTAAGCTTAGTAAACACACGTTCAAAAATAAAACAAGAAAAAAACTGCAAAAGAAAATTATTACATCCTACATCCTACAAACCTAGGATTAGACAAAATAATGATCGTTTGGTTAAAAAATATTCTTTTCTAATCAGGATGAAAGTTTTATTTATTTCAAAGTGTTGGTTTTTAGAATGTTTCCTTTTGAAACGGCGTATTAGGCAAGCTTATACACAGAAAAAAAGAGTTAAAACTTGTAACTTGATGAACAATTCGAAGAAAGTAAAAAAATATCGTCGTATGCATCAAGGTTTGCGTATCGCTGATGTGAAATATGGGGCCTCATCTATCTTAGACCGAAATCCGTGGTCGAATGGGTCTCGCTACATATTATTCATTATATATGTGTTGGACCAATTAAATTACATTCACGTTAATTTTCATTACATACAAAATATTTCCTTTCTTATAAAGCATTTCCTTAGTACCATTTATTAAGAGGATTATTGTAATGCTGAATAAAATATTTTTACAAACTGGAATATGAAAACAAAATGCGTTTTTAAATTTTCACTAGATTTAATTAGAAAGTGACAGCCGTTTCAATACACAGTACCTTCCTAGATTTTACGTACAAAATATTACGTAACATTTAAGGAATGTACTGTGTATCGAAACAGCTGTCATTTTTTAAATAAATCAAATTAAAATCAAAAAACATGTTTTGTTTTCATTTTCCAACTTTTGATGTAGATTTTCACCAAGAAAAGTCATCATCAATCGATTGATTATTTAAAATATTTTTCCGTGTAGAATAACCAAACGGAGCCCTTCTATTCCGCAGGTTTTTCTGAACAGAGAGCTTATTACTGTCTCTCCTTACATCAAGTTTCTAGGTTTGCTTTTTGATAGCCGTCTTACTTGGGTCAAACATATAAAGGAATTGAGGACAAAATTTTCCAAACTTTTAGACATGATGCGGGTCCTTAGTAACACCAATTGGGGAGCCGATCGGTCACGTATGTTACGTTTTTACTATTCCCTTGTTCGTTCCCGTTTAGATTATGGTTGTGTCGCCTACTCTTCAGCTCGTCAAACCGTGCTTAAAATTCTGGACGGTGTATACCATGCTTTTCTTCGGCTTGCCACAGGTGCGTTTAGATCGAGCCCTATCGCAAACTTACTTGTAGACTGTGGCGAACTATCACTTTGGGATAGACGAGACCAGCTTTTGTTATCTTATTTTGCCCGTCTGAAAGGACAGCCGAATCACCCGGCTTTTGACCCAGTTCTTAGAAATCCTAATTTAAGGCAGTATGAGAACCGTCCACGCTGTACTGCGCCTGTGGGTCTTACGTCTCTACAAAGTCGATCCCGTTGTCGTTGAGTGCCTAAGTGTCGTTATGGGTAAGTGGTGCACAAATCTTTTGTTGACTATTCCAGATAAGAACCCCGTTAAGGTAGGAGTAACACAGATCAACCGAGGCATTTTTCAGGGCAATTCCTTAAGCGCTCTATGGTTTTGCTTAGCGTTGAACCCTCTGTCTTCCATCTTACAGAAGTCCAAGAAGGGTTTTGCTCTTGGGCAGTACAGTTATAGCCATCTCATGTATATGGATGATATTAAGCTTATTTCTGACACTGAAAAAGGGATCCGGCAACTTGTCAAATTAGTTGAGAGGTTCAGTGTCGACATATGCATGAGTTTTGTTTGGTCTTGACAAGTGTAGGGACAATGCCATGAAGAAAGGAAAATGGTCGCAGATTGAGGCGTGTGAAGTGCCGCAGATGGATGCTCCTGCACTCATGAATGCAATGCAGCGTGGTGAGACATATAAGTACCTTGGTTTCCTGCAGGATATTGGAATTAGCCATTGTCGAGCGAAAGAGACCCTTACATCTGGCTTCAAGAGTAGAGTAAGAGCAGTCATGAGTTCCAAGTTGAGTGGATCTAATAAGGTAAAGGCCATTAACATATTTGCTGTTCCGTTGATTTCCTATAGCTTTGGCGTGATAAATTGGACGCGGACAGACCTTGAAGGGCTTAATAGAATGATCCTTGTATCGTTCATGCAACACCATGATCGGACCTCCAAAGTTAGTAGCCCTGGAGTGTGGGTGTACCCCGGCGGCTAGCCTTGCTACAGAAGGGATAAATAAAATGAACATAATTGAACAATAACCTAACGTGGCAGAGGGTTCACGAAAACACCCTCGTTTGGAACCAGCTTGGAACCAGTTTGGAGGAAGAGTGCAGAATCAAGAAAGATTGAGATTGAGGCTAGAAAAAGCTTACAAAAAGTTTTTTTTTAAGAGTAGTAATGTACCGAAACCCAAATATTTGGTCATTACAAAAGAGGATGGAAATTTCTCGAGGGTGAGTCCTTTTCTCATTGCTCGGGAAATAACCAAATGCGCTGGAGGCCCTGTTAAAGAAATAAGGAAGACCTTCACGGGACTTCATGTTGAGACTGTAAATGATGCCCAGTCTCAAAAGATCCTAGGGCTTAAAAGATTGGAGAACTGGCTGTACGTGTTGATTCCCACAGTACGCTCAACACCTCAAGGGGTATGGTCGTCTGTCGGGATCTTCTAAATTGCTCGGAGCAAGAAATTGTTGAGGAGTTTTCATCACAAGGAGTAATAGAGTGTCGCCGATTGAACATTAGGAGGAATGGCGAAGTCCTACCTTCAGCCTCTCATGTTCTCACATTTAACCGGCCTACCTTGGCGGAGAAGATAAGAGCGGGGATACATCGTTTAGATGTGCGGGCATTTATCCCGCAGCCAATGCGATGCTTCAAATGCCAACGCTTTGGCCACACCGCTATCAAATGTGAGAGAACGCAAATATGCGTGTGCGGCGAAGAGGTGCATGAGGGAGAGCCGTGTAAAGAGCCTCCTACCTGTATTAACTGCAGGGGACAGCAGTCCTGTAGATCCAGGAACTGTCCTGTATACAAAGACGAAGTAGCTGTGCAGGAAGTTAAAACCCTGCAAAAGGTCAGCTACTTCGAAGCAAAGACGATCGTAAACGCCCGCAGACCTAGAGCAACAACAACTTATGCTCAGGCTGCGGCTGCTGTTCCTGCTTCTGCTCCAATTGCTGTAGATGAGACTCAAATAATAAACAAACTTGCGCCTACTTTGGCTAGCATAATTGAAAGGATCATCGAAAACAAGATGAAACCTTTCAGCCGTAATGTATTTGTTAAGCCAAAGATAGTGGTACAGCCTGCTGAAGATAAATCTGTAAAAATGAAAGTTGCTCCTGTAGAAAAGAAAACGGACGCCAAACCAGAAGGTCAAGCCCGTCTCAGCGACATCCTTCTGGATAAGACGAAAGAGTGTGTTATGGAGGCTGCCAAGCCTCCTGCAACTGAGGTGGCCTCTAAACCACAAAGGCCACAAATATCTACGCAAGGGGGGCATGTGTCCCCCCTTCACAGGCGGTGACCGTTGCTGCTCCCGTGTACGGGGGTCGGCCAGGTTGCCGCCTCTCAATCGGCGCCTGAAACTGGCGCCAATCCATGCCCGTCGTAGTCGGCGACTTCGATGGTCTCCGATTCGGAGACCGGAAGATACACGTGCGAAAATGTTCTCCACGAACACGAAGCTGTTCGCAGCATGGAGAAGAAAGGAAAAAAAAGATGGCCGAAGGGAAAACCTAGGCTATAATTTAATTTAAAATCAGCGAGTCGATTGTACAATGGAACATCAATGGATGTTTTTCAAACATCCATGCGCTCCAACGCTTTGTACATGATGTAGACTCGATTTGTATATGTCTGCAAGAAACGCATTTTAGCCGAAATGAAAATTTTAAATTAAAAGGATACGATATTTTTCGGCGAGATCAACCGCCAAATGTAAGAGTTAGAGGTGGATTAAAAATAAATTAATAAATTGCAATTTCTGATTTTGGGGATAGCTTTTTAATAATTGCATATGGAAATTCTAACAAGTTCACATCGACGTCGGCTGGAGTAAATCAAACTGAACTCACGTTGTACCATGTTTATACGACGTCTGTAAATAAAGTAATTGAAACTGATTCTGATTTTCTTAAAAATTTTATTACTGGTGATGAATCTTGGATATTTGAGTACGACCCAGAAACAAGGAGTGACACACTTCAAACTCACCACGTCCCAAAAAATCAAAAATGAGCAAATCAATGCCATGCTAATTTGTTTCTTCGATAGTAATGTGATTGACCATAAGGAGTTTTTGCCTACAGGACAGACTGTAAATCAGTATATTTACCGAGAAATTCTTGAAAAACTACGGAAAAGAGTTTCCCGTGTGAGACCAGCTATCAAAGACAACTGGATGTTGCATCATGACAATGCACCTTGCCCTCTATATTAATGAGTTTTTGGCAAAGCAAAACATTCCTGTAGTTCCCTAACCACCTTATTTACCTACTTTGAGTCCCTGCTACTTTTTCCTGATCCCGAATTTAAAAAAAAACCTCAAAGGACACAATTGAGGAACAGTAGAAAACATTTTTTTTTAAATGTAATCAATCTGAAACATATTCCGATTTCTGAGTTCCAACACTGCTATGAAGAGTGGGGAAAACCGTTTGAAGCGTTGCGTGGGTTCCTAATGTAACAATTTCGAAGGTGATAGAGTCCATGTATAATTGAATTGTAACTAAAAGGTTTTTCTGAACCAGTCTCATTACTTTATTTACAAACCTCATATACCAGTTTGTTTATTCAAAATATTAATTAATATAAGAAAGAATACAATACAAAGTAAAAAATAATTAAATATAAAAACTAAAAAAACAAGACTCCCAAAAAAACATTGCTGACAAAGATTGCTCTTTTGGTTCTGTTTTGGTTCCATCGTGATTTTCTATTATACTAGCAAATACCCCGTTTGAAAATCGAAAGATTGGTTGGGAAGATATTACAACATTTTCGAATAATCGTGATCTGTAAGATCGAGAGTGTACCTTATGCATTCAAAAATTAGCCTTTACCCTACTAACAAATACCACGTTTAAATTTTGAAAATCGGACGATTGTCTGGAAAGATATACAAGACCACTCCATTACACCTCCCAAAACAGCGCCCCAGGGGCATCCCGTTCGTTAGCAATTGATGGTAATAATTGGTCTAGCCTCGTACGAGATGTTTGCATCAGCTCACACTCTAGCCTCACACGCAGTTCCCACGGGAAGTTCCCATTATTACTAAAAAAAGGTCTTTATCGAACAGAAATTTTTTAAATGTATTTTATTTTATTTAACGTAAATTTAATTCTATTATTTTTTAATATTATTCATTTGATTGATTCGAATGATTCAGTTCAAATCCAAATAACACAGTGATAGAAGCTCACAGTTCACTATTCATTAATTCAATTCATTAATGTTTGTGCTTCAACCGGAAAAATCTCCACTATTACATACATATTTATTTATATGTATATAAATGATACCTCCAGTAATATAAGGATTTCAACGCGGAATCATATATCTAAATCGGTTCAGCCGTTGAGGTGCTACGGTAGAACAAACATATTAAAAAATGTACGTACATACACCCGAAATGCATTTCATTCCTTTTTGGACAATCGTGTAATAACAACAGTAATCACTCTATATAAAAATGATATTGCGTGTGTTTTTTGTCGTTGTGCTCAGATTTTTATTTTAGCTGCTATTGGCGCAGACCGGACCAATGTTGTTGCCCCAAAAAGCTTCTTTTTTTTCTTTTTTTTTTCTCTCAGCTCCCCTGGACCGGACCGACTTGTTGGTATTACGCCGCCCAGGGGAGTGTCTTTAAACTCAAATAGGCCTCCCCACCTACCGGCTATATACCGGCATGGCAGGTCGGCCTACCGGTTAGCTCTTTTTGAGAGTTCTTTATTAATATTGCCCTTTTGGACACCACGCCAGACCTAGTTCGCCGCGACGCGGCGCCGGGTCCCTTCAGTGTTCAGTGTGCTGTTACCTGACTGTTACCCGTGGAGTCCTTGGTGGCTCATCAGTGCCAACACACCGCATCATGCTGGACCTCACCAGCAAGGCTGTCCACCCAGTCCTATTCTAGCCAACACCTTGTCTTCTCTCATCGGAGTATTTCTGTAGAACAACTTTTCTAACAAAACTAGCAAAATTATTCCAGTTTGACTCGCTTCTTAGCATGTAGTCTATTGTTGTCTCTGGAGTTATACCTGTGAGTGCCTTACTATGTCTAAGTGTGTCCCACCTATTGCACTCAAAAAAGGTGTGCTCAGCATCATCTATCTCGTTGCAGTAGTTGCAAATTGGCTCTTCTCTCTTGCCTACTTTGTGCAGGTAGTTATTGAAGGAACCATGTCCTGTAAAAAACTGCGATAGGTCAACCTCACCAAATCTTCTCGACAACCATGGCTTGATGTTGGGGATGAGGGTTCTCGTCCATCGACCCACAGCTTCCTGCGACCATATTTCCTGCCAGATATTATAAACGCCATCCCTGACCTCTTGTTCTGGCTTGCCTTGTACCCTCTCCACCCTCTTTTTTGCGATTAGGTCAATAGGAGGTGTACCCGATAACACGCACAGGGCGGCATAGGACACTGTCCTGTATGCGCACACAACACCTAGGAGCACACACCTCTGCGTCCTTGCCAGTCTCTCTTTGTTGCGCCTGATGGCGATAGAGCGCCACCAGGCCGGAACGGCATACATAAGCGAAGACACGACGGTGGTCGCCAGTAAACGGCGCTTTGAGGCCCGAGGGGCATTCTGCGATGACATAATGATGTTTAGACTTTTTATCATCCTTTCTGCCTTGTTGCATACATTGACTATGTGCTCGGTGTATCTACCGTTTTTCTGGAGGATAACTTCTAAGTACTTGATGTTATTCGCTTCTTCTATAGCATGACCGTTGATGGAAATATTGAACGGTTCTAGCACTCTTCTACCCGTAAAGGCAATACACCCGCATTTGTCCGTAGACAGTTGCAGACCCCTGGACCTCAACCACTCCTGTATAGTGTCGATGGCCGCATACACACTCTCCCGCACCTCCAAGACCGTCCTTCCCTCTACGAGGACTGCAAGGTCATCTGCATAAGCCAGGACCTGGACGCCGACAGGAAACTCCTTCTGAAGGAGTTCATCTATAATCACCAGCCACAACAACGGCCCCAGAACAGAGCCCTGCGGAACTCCACCGTGCATTTGAAAATGTACTGTTTCTTCCTGTGCTTGTACCAGACATCCTCTGTTGGACAAGTAACATTCAATTTGCCTACGCAGGTACGGGCTGAGGCCTCTAGCCGCAATTGCGTCATTAATGTGACCCCAACCAATAGCCCCGAACGCTTTTTTTTATGTCTAGTGACAGCATCAGTGGAATTCTCTTGGTTCGCCAAATGCCTCTCTTGGCACCTCGTCGGCCCATCCCGAAATTCGGCAGATAGCCTGCACAGTGGATCGCCCCCGCATAAACCCGTACTGGTTAGGACTGATTCCGGCTCCCTCTTCTAGTTCTTTGATGATGCGGCCAGCCAGCATCTTTTCTACTAGCTTCCCCATCATGTTAAGGAGGCTCAGGGGTCTTAGATTATATCTTCCTCCGAAGAGGTGCCTTTAGGTAGGAATACCACTCTGGCCTCCTTCCAGCAGTCGGGGAAGTCTCCGTTCTCCATGCCGTGGTTGGCAATCTCGAGCATCTCCCAGGGAGCCTTCTGAACCAGCCCCTTGATCACTGCCGCGGGAATCTTGTCCGGGCCAGGGCTCTTTTTGGTTGCCAAACTCCTCGCCGCAAGTTGTAGTTCTTCCATGGTGAATCTTCTATTGTCGCAAGGTGTGGATCTCACGATATCAGGCACTGTATGCGGGAACAACCTGGCTACCTCCCTTGCAACACTGGTCTTATTGAGGATAGGCATACGTCTCCCGAACTTTTTGGTCACAATACGATATGCCTGGCTCCAGAGATTGCTGTCAAGCTCTTCGCAGAGCCTGATCCAGCAATCCTTTTTACGTCTCTTAATAGCCTTATTGAGCGTTCTTCTTGCCTCGAGGTATCTATAGCTTAGGTTCAAGACAATCCGCTATCTTGTGACCTCTGCTAACGCAGTTGAAGCACAAATCGAGCCTATCTGGGCCCTTACATTCGTGCCTTGTTTGGCCCGTGCCCCAACAACGGTAGCACCTGTCTTCATCTTCCCGGATGTACGCCCGGCAACTAATCCATCCGATTCTTATTCTTTCCTCGACCAGTTTGCATGCCGCTCTGTAGGAGGTCATGACCGTAATATTTTGTGTCTCGCCAAAACCTTTCCTCATGGATGTTATCTTGACTTCCTCGCTAGAACCCACGCGATTTATAATGGCGGCCATAACTTCTTGCTCTGTTGTGTCATGCTCGACATCTCGGATGTGCACAACAGTTCTCCTTCCAGCTCTGCTTTTTATATCAACGTGAAGGTCGGCAGCCTTGTCCCTCAGGATAGATGTAAATTGTTCCGCTTTCTCTGCACCCTGTATCCTAACGTGGAGCTCCTCGTTACGGTCCTTTTGCAATGAGATAACGTTATTTGCCTCCTCGCTGGTGACAGCATCCTTCACGGACCGGAGGAGCTCCACGTGCATTTTTCTTTCTGCCTTAACAATCACTGTTCGGCTTTGCTCCGCCGGTGGAGTAGCCTTCTTTATCGGGATTTGATTATTACCGATGTGTCTGGTCCCACCATCCCCTTGGAGAGTTAACACATATACAGGTGTTTCCCTTGCTCTGAAGATATAGGATATGATCTTCTTGGCAAAATTTCCCATACTGCCCGAAGGCAGTATGTACGCTGCATTTGGTGACTGTATAGCTATCTTTTTGAACGCCTTCAATAAACAAGAAAGGGTTTCCTTTTCCGGGGCTCCCGAGTCATAATGTATCTTAAATTTCTTCTTCTTTTCTTCAACGGTTTGGTCTCCTATTAGAGTTATTTCGTCTTTTATGATGTCACCAGCTGCGAGTTTGTTATCCATATCCTGCTCACCTACTCTCCTTAAATCTCTAAGAGTACAAGTGTCTTTGACTTCAGGTGGAAGGTCAGTAACCAACTTTAGCTTGCCCCTAAGTGAGTTAGGCCACCTTTTAGGGAGGAGCTCAATTAGTTCTTCATCACTCAAATCGCTGGTCAAAATATACTCCATGTAATCGTCACCCGCAATAGGGTCCGTTTGGGTAGCTTGGGAAGTCTTTGTGTCTGGATAGGACAGCTCGGAAAGCGCATTCAGTCCCTCGTATACTCGCCTTAGATACTCGCCAAAAAGCTGCACACAGCTTTCTTTACGACTCTCTCTCCGAGTAGAAGCAGTCCGTTGTCAATTAATTTACAAATTATTTAATCCAATTTCTAAGCGTACTTTGATTTATATTTTATTTTGTATTTTTATTTATTTATTATTATTTATAAATTTTATTTATTTAATTTTATTAAGAGAATCGTTTATGCGCAGCCATCCAGCGCATCACGTGGTCCGCTCTGCGCCAATAACAGCAACTGGACTAGCAACTAACACACATAAGACTAAACGAACAAGAGAGCGACCCTAAGCCAACTCCCTTTATCAATACGGCTAGCGTTAAACATTATATTTCCCTTAAAAACTATTAAATTCTATATCTACTCAATCTATTTGAGTCTTTTTTAATTATAAAAACACCAAAATATTCAGAAAAAATTCTCTACACACTAATATTTCTTCTCTTAAAATATTTCTGTAAAATACTTAATATTTTCACAAACATGAGGATACGAACGCGTCGAGGGTTCAGGTCCCTCTGGCTAGACGGTCCGGCGAACGAAGCGAGCCTGACCGGCTAGTCTTTCTCATAAAAAAGGTTGACGGGTGGGTTTCTTTGTTTATCTGTTTGTTTATCGTATGTCCACATTAATATTTTAATTGCTATTGGCGCAAAACAACCAGTGTAGTGTGCCGGGCGGCTGCACACGTCTCCCTCCACGAATCTCTCCCGCTAGAAGGAATCCGTTGTCAATTAATTTACAGATTATTTAATTTAATTTATAAATGTAGATTATTTTTATTTATATTTTATATTTGTATTTTTAATTATTCATTATTATTTATTAATTTTATTAATAAAATAAACAGTTATTGGTTAATATATAGCAGTTAATATATAGCAGGACCACGCTAAAGTTGTTGGTGTGCATCCGGCCGGCGCATCACGTGGTCCGCTCTGCGTCAGTAGCAGCAGTCCAGTGGCAACAGTGGCAACTAACACAACCTCACACGAGCTCACATAAGCTCCCTGGGTTAAACATTATATTTCTATTAAAAGTTATTAAATTTCATATCTACTCACTCCTTGAGCCTATGTTAAATATAAAAGCACCAAACTGTTCAGAAAAATATTCTCTACACACTAATATTTCTTTTCTTAAAATATTTCTGTAAAATACTTAATATTCTCACAAACATGAGGGTACGAACACGTCGAGGGTCCAGGGGGCAAAGACCCTGGCTAGACGGTAGAGCGAGCTAAGCGATTCCTGACCGGCTAGTAATACATAAGTAAGATGACGCAACACCAACAAATAAGAGCGCCGACCTTCATGACGCGAGTGGTAGCTTGTCGGCCTTTCATCCGGAGGTCCCGGGTTCGAATTCCGGTCAGGCACGGAATTTTCACACGCTACAAAAAATTGTCATTCATCTCATCCTCTGAGGAAATACCTAACGGTGGTATCGAAGGTTAAAAAAAAATGGTTGCATGATCGAACAATACTGCTCATCAAAAAATCGTATAATTTCTTTTCTCTTAAATATTTATAAACAATAAGTAAAGAGAAGCAACACCAACAAATAAGAGCAAAACGAAAGAACATGCTTACATGATTGAACATACTGCCCGTCAAAAAATCATAAGATTTTTTTCTTAAATGTTTATAAACAATAAATAACAACAGTAATAAAAATTATAAAATAAATTAATAAATTTTACTACCGAATTGAATTAATTCATTCAATATCGTAGCAGATCTTAAAACACAACTATTTTTGATTATCGATTTAGAATCGTATATATGATTTTTTGTGGCCTTTTAGTTTCAATTAAACATACATATATACATATTTAAATAGCCTATGACACCCCCCGTAACGTAAGAATTCCAACGCGGGGTCATACATCTGAATCGGTTCGGCCGTTGAGCTGCTACGGTGGAACAAACATACTTACATATATACATACTTCCTAAAAACATAACACTCCTTTTTGGGCAGTCGTGTAAAATAGAATGGAAATGTTGAAATAGGATGAATAGTAGTGAGGAATAAAGACAGATTTCAAACATGTTATTTCAATTAATAAAGAAACAAATGAAAAAAAAAATATTTTAGTCAGGATCGATTCAAAATTCAAACCTAAATCATTCCTTCTGGTTTACATGTTACCCTACACAGAAAATGAAAAGATAAAAAGGATGTGTGACTAACGGGCAGTAACCTAAAGCTAAGTCATTACATATTGCCGATCTCTGTGGCACTCTCCGAGTGGTAGAGTCTCGCCCTTTCATCTGGTGGTCCCGGGTTCGAATCCCGGACAGGCATGGCATTTTCACACGCTACTTATCAATCATTTCATCCTTTGAAGCAATATCTAACGGTGATACCGGAGGTTAAAAAAACAACTAAGGCATTAAATACTGATTTTGTAGAATTTGTTAATAAATACTGTTGAAACTATAAAGAATTAAATAGAAATAAAAGTGAGAAGTCTAATATTCAAAATTCTTGGTTCTGTAAAGGTTTAAAAATATTTAATAATATGACGGCATATGAATAAGAGGAGATATTTTTTCATAAATTTTAAAGAAAATGCAAAGATTTCGTGAATAAGAACATCAATGTGTAGAATAAAGAGGTATAAGTTACTTAATTTATAATTAAGATAAATAACTGATTGTTAAGATTTATGCTTACTAGACCGCTATGTGAAATTACCTATTTTATCGCTAAGTTGATAACGCTTGTCGATTTTTACTCGAGATCACTTTTCGTCTTAAAATTGTTTATTGTCCCAGAAACACAAGATACATTGCATTCTTGGTAATAGCCAAAGAAATTTTTAAGCGTAACCTAAGTTTTTGTTCTATCTACGAAATGTAAATTTTTCTCACGAACTGTTCCTCACAACTGCATAGAACTTTACCGAATTTGGATTTTACAACCGACACTGCCATTTAAAAGTTTTAGTTATAAATTATTTTACGAGTATTACAAAAAATGAATTTGTTATTAGATGGAGTTAGAAGATATTTTTTTTAAATTACTTCCTTTTTCGTATAACATATGTTGCATTTTTAAAAATTATCTTAAACATTTTTAAAAATTATAAAAACAGTAATGCACAAGCACACGTATACGCACTGTTATTGATTTCAACATTATGTTTTGCAAGACTTAAAGCAGTAATTTTTTTTTTAATATCAGAGTTGCGGCACCAACTGGATTAACGATTGGTGCCGCACAATAAATCCACGTTACGGTACTATGCACTGCTTACGTTTACTATTTTACTATTATCAACCGATATAATATAATATGTAAAATAAAAAATATATTGTTTGCTTAGTGTAATATATAAAATATAACTGTTGTATAATTCTCTGATCAAAAATCTTATTTTTCTTTCCATTTCTCTATTTAAATTATTTAATCAACCACATCTGTTTAGCATAAAGTGTAAGATATCACTCTCCGACCCGCAGAATTCCTCGGTGGTTTGCTTCCTGTTACTTCCTCACGATCAGTTGACGGCCGACTACTTTACCGCCGGAATACTTAGAGCCAAGAGAGAATACTTACAACCCAAGAGGACTTCATCATATAATTTAATAAAAAGATAGAAAAATAATTTCATCGGAAAACTGCAACTGCAGTTTTTCATCGTTTTAAATACGTTAGTTTCAGATTTTTATGGTTTAAATCGTTCCAATAAATATCTCAGTAATAAAACTGAAAGGGTAACCCACTTTCAGGAGATATTTCTGTGCGTGATCTGATCTCAGATACCCATCCATTATGAAAATACCGTATAGTAAGATAATCTACTTTTCAAAAGCATATAAAAAATCCTTCTCCCTTGCGTGTGAAAGATATGTCCACTAATTTAAAAATAGCCGGTTGACACTCGACTGTGGAATAGTATCCTTATCGGCTTTTGGGAATTTTTTAAGTGTACTGTTCACCCGAAGATAGCACCCCACCACATTTCATATTGTACTCCTGTCCTCACTATTATTATTTACGAGTATCTTCTGATTTACAGCAAAACATTATACTCCCGTATCACTTCTTGTTTTCGGAACTCGGGGATGTGCCCTGCTACACGGCTAGAATCAGTGGTCCGGGGTATGCTCAACCGTCTCTCCGCCCGCACCTTATGACATCATGCCTGGCGTAATTATAGGATTATGGATAACTTTTCATTTGCATCTTCCGTGACAGAGGGTCTATGTAAAAACCCTCGTCCTGGAGAACCTCTTTCTTTGGATGCGAAGAAGAAGAAAATGTTGAGTTTAGCGATAAAGAAGAGTTTATAGTTCCAGAAAAAAGGATCAAACTAAGGTACGACCTAAGAGTGAAGAACCTATTCCTAGATATTTAATTATCAAGAAAAAGAAAGGTAATTTTTCCAAGATCAGTCCCTTCGTGATAGATTGAGGCATCCGGAAGCAGCTGGAGAACCGGTTAATGAAACAAGGAAGGCTGCGACGGGATTATTTGTTGAGACCGTCAATGACATACCGTCGTCCCGATTAATGAAGGCTAAGAAGATTGGAGTTATCGACGTCGAGGTTTGCCACCGGGTACACTAAATACCTCTAAAGGAGAAGTTGTGTGCAGATATAAGCTTAACTGCACTGAAGATTAAGTTGTAGATGAGCTTTATGGACAAAGAGTGTTTGCATGTCGACGGCTGAATACTCGACGAAACGGAGAAGTCTTACCCTCCGCGTCGCATGTGCTAACGTTCAATAAATCTACATGTCCGGAGAAAATAAAGGCAAGATTTCATAGGCTAAATGTGCGCCCGTTCATCCCAACACCATTGCGGTGCTTCGGATGTCAGAAATTCGGACACACGACAGCGAAATGTGCGAAGAAACGGATTTGCACGTGTGGCAACCTTTTCCACCCGATTGATCCGTGCAGGGACCCACCGATATGTGTTAACTGTAATGGACGACATAGTGCAAAATCAATAAATTGTTGAAAATACAAGGAGGTAATTGCGATACAGGAGGTAAAGACCGTTCAGAAGGTCAGTTATTTTGAAGCTAAAAAAATCGTGCATAGCAGAACGCCAAAGGCCACGTCTTATGCACAGGTCCTGCCACCTTCAAACCAAACACGAGGTAACAGAACTGGTGCCAGCCTTAACAATCAAGTGTGTAACAAATAATGGAGAGAATTATTGATAAGAGATTGAAGAGTCGTACAGGTAGGGACTGCAGTCCAAAGTCGTCAATAATTAAAGCAGACGTGACAAAACAAAAATGTCCTACTCCTCCGCAGAATGAGCCTTCGACCTGCTCAAAGGCAAAGTAAATTGATAAAAAAAGGCAGAAGGAAATTGCAACTAAAGTTCAGACTGAAAAAATCCCAACTTCGAGACATGTGAAACCAGAAATCTTCATTTTGGAAAAGGAAGATTTAGGAAAAACATAATGGAGCCTCCGAAATCACGAAGAGCTGAGCGGGCGAGACCCTCGGCTGCCACACACGTTCTTGCGGTGAGTACATCCAGCCTTAACTGCGATGTACTTCTAACTGTGCCATCAGAGCCGGCGTCATCCGATGCCGGCACCAAGAGATCCTGCGAGACTTACGGCAGAGGAAATGAAGACTCCATACCTGAGGCCTCAGATACCATTTATATCGACATCGAGGTCTTTAGGAAGATGGAAAAAAGAAGCAAAAAAGGAAAGCCGAAAGGGAAACCGAGGCGATAGAATTTTAAAAGAAATGAATTTTACGTTGTTTAAAGAATTTGTTTTAATAGGGGTTGTGTTTTTTTTATTTTTGCATAACATGAAAGTTTTAAGATGTGTTTTTTAATGTTCTTTGAAAATCTTCATCTTCGTGCGATGTTAAGTGGCAAGAGCCCTTTACACCCTCGTCATTACGTGTTTAACATTATTTTGTTTTATATTAGTGTTTTTTAATATTATTTATGGTGATTTGGACAGCGTTTACTTGATGTAAATTTGTTTGACAACGTTTCGTAAGAAATGGTTTTTGGTTTTAAGTGTCAAGGACCATTTACACCCTTGTCATTTTGTGTTTCTGTTGGGGTTTTAATCCTATGAAAAGTGTGTTTTTTAGATGATCTCTATTGACAAGACTAGTCTAATGGCTATGTCGCTCCTGTTTTTTATCGGGTGGGGAAAGTATGTTTTTTTTTTTCTTTTTTGATGTGGACGGGGCTAATGACCGTAGCAGTCGATGCCCCTAAAACCTCAAAAAATAATAAATAAATAAAAATAAAAAATAATATAATGTGCAACAAGTACTCATTACATAATAAAACCTCAGTTTTTCTGTCAAATAAAAAAAAAGAATAGATTAAAATGTTGTTTTTCGTAAATGAAACAAATAAACCAAAGAAAACAGAGTTTTAACAGGAAAACAAATACATATATAAATTTTTAAAAAAATAATAAAATAACGAATAACCATATTTATTCGTTAATTTTTATGATGAAATACGAGTATGTAGTAAGTTAAAATATTTTTAGAAGACAATGTTTGAGAAAAGATAACTTACAAGCTAATTTAAAAATTATAAAGCAAAAATATGTTAGCATAATGTTCGAGATTATACATTATTAAGGTTTGAAAGAGAGAATTAAAGACCGGTGCAACGTGTTTTAAATAAATAATAAATACTGCCACATGGACGACTGAACTATGTCAACACAACCAGCAGAAGCAAGGAAAACATTTTGAACAGCAAGTGGCTCGTAAAATAAAAAAGAAATCCTTAGAAAAAATTAAGTAGTTTCTATAAAATATCTTTTATCGTCAATTTTTTAAAATATCATTTAATCAACCAAAGAATGATTTGAAATTTTTTGATGCTTGTAAATGCATGGTTTAACTTATTTTTTCATAAAATACCGCATCGTGAAAAACAATTGTGACTTCTACGACGCAAAAGAACATACGACATATAAAAAGAATTTTATCCGCCTAAAAGTTCTAAAATGAATAAAAGTTTAAAATCCGGCTAAAATTCTTTCATACCTCCTTATTATGAGGTAGGTGTTGGAAAAAAATGAGAGATAAGGATAAAAATTCATGTGTCACGTGACAAGAATGTATAGCTAATAAATACTCTTGCGCACACCATCAGACCTGTGCCCAGAGTAGGTTAGTTGCGACACGGGAATTCAGATCGATATCGTTACCCATCTAGCATGTTCGCACACACAGGTTTTTGCGGAAACGCACAAAACTTTTTTATATCTGTAAATACCTTGTTAAATCTTCAAACATTATCTTATATTCTTTAAAAAAGTTTGATAAATTGTAAAAACTACCCTTAAGTTTTTACCCTACTGTAAATTAAAAAAAAAAAACTAGATACAAAATGACAATAAAGAGTTTTATAAATTCAAAATGGAAGCATTGTTTAAATGTATATTTTGTTTCTACATGACTACTTAAATGAACAGTCACATAGAAATTTAGATCTATCTACTTTATCGCCGACAAAAAATACAAGAAAAATTAATTTGTAGTTTTTCGGTATTTGTGAAAAAAATTATCTCGCAGCCAAAACGGAGTTTTAAAATTTAAATCAAAAGAAATGTAAATAAGTGTTTGAAATTCATCATAAGGAATCTATATTTGTTTAGTGCAAATAACATTTTCGTAAACAAATCCTGTTGCAGACCCGTAACAGATTTCAAAGCTTCTTATGTAAATTAGTAATCCGAAGGTAAACATTATCCTCCAAGACCTGCTGTTACTGAAGCTTAATTGCTTGTAACTAACTAATAAGTTATTACGATTTTAAGTCAATTAATTAAACCATAAAGTGTATTTTCATCTTTTACAATAAAAAATTTAATAGAGAAGTTAGAAAAAACATTTTATAAGATAAAGTTATTAAGCGTCGTATAATATAACTGAGTTATTAATCCTGAACAAATTTATCATACAGATCCACGTAAATAATTCAAGAATCTGGAAGAATCACGATATTCCTAAGGACAGACGAATTAAATAATATAATACGTATTTTTTTTTTATTTATTTTTTTTTAAGAACGCTCTTTTATTAAAATAAATAACGACAAAGAGCTGCTAAATTAATCTCACTTTTTTGCTTAAATTCATTTAAGTATTAACTGTTCAATCGCTTGCGCAAAGTTGAACCAATATTATCTTTAAAATAATTACATTAAAATTTTTATTAATATTTTATAAATCAGTCTACATTAGTACTTCTAGTATCTTCAAAATAACGGAAAAATAATATAAAAACAGAACATAGTAACAAATTGAAGGGTGAAGCCTGAAATATGTTCTTTTACAAAATTTTCATTACTGTGTCACAAAACCTCTTAATTGAAGTGATGGTTATCACTTGCATGATATGTACATTAAAATATCAAAATCAGCAGAGAACTCTTGTCAGTTTGTCAGTGTATAATAACAATATTGGTCGAAGTAGATTGTTTAATCTTTGTGTAGCCTCGTGTACATATTACCCAAAGTAATATGTTCAAGCAATTCCTATGTTCCTACCCGGCTATTGCATCCATACCGTTGCTAATTATTGTTTAGTACACGTTCTTGTAAATTTAAATTTTCTAATAACGTGAGGTTTGAGAATAGATTTCCTGCGTACGCGATCGATTATTGCTTAAGAAAGTACAGTGCTTTTAATACATAAATGAATGAAGTCTCTTTTTAGATTCGCGATTTATTTTTTTCAAAAGTTTTAATCTAAAATGTTATTTGTTGTTTGTAACAAAATTTATCTGTGTAGTAATGTCTATCAGTAAAAAAGTGATCGGATTTTATTGTATGACATTTATTAGTAAGAAGCTCTGCATAACAGTAACTGGTAAAAATGGCCTTCATAAAAATCGAACTGCTTGGAATGGAATCTGGAACCTACAGATGAATAGTCACTTAGATAGAATTGGTGTCTAAAAGGTAACTAGTCAAACAAAGAATTTTTGATGATTGCAAAAGAATACTTGTCAAAAATCAGCAAATACAACTCAATAGAATTCAAATATTTACGTATGAGTTAACGTCCCGAAAATTGGTTTGAACTTAACCGATGCTACAAGTGTACTATATTATTTTACTGTAGTTCTGTAGCAGTTATCTACCCTGAAGGGTTGAAGGTTGAAGAAGTCTCTTTCCCTTGAGAAACATATCTATTAATAATGGCTTATGCATACCGTGAGAAAGAGTATAACATGAAGTTAATACGCAACATTCCCATAATTTCATCACGAAAAATGACTGATAACCGGCGAAAGTCTATTTATTTCTTGTTTGTTATACTCCTATTGTGACTGTATTTTGAAGTTACCTCTAGAAAATATTAGTAATATATAATAATTAGTGCTATAAAATATATAAAATTTAATTATACAGAAGTAAAATGTTTTTAAACGATTTATAGTTTATTATTATTTCATACAGATCAATTTATTTTCTTACGAAACAGAAAATAGTTGTAAAAGTAAAAAACGTAGACTTAAATAAAGCATTTTCTCTTTATGTAGGTAAATGAAGAATTAACTACATGTAGGTAAATTTTTTTTATGTACGTCAATTTTTCGATCGACTGAATTTTTTAAGTTAATTGTTTAATTTAAAAGAAAGACTCACTAGTATTTAATTGAAATGTTAACGTTTTGTTACAAGAAATTACAGATTTTAAGCTTTTATCGATTAAAGTATTTTCTTTTTATTAGCTAATAAGCGATCCCGTTTAATTTATTACGCGACTGCCGAAAAAGGAGTGTAATGTAATTAGGATGTATGTATGTTTGTTCTACGTAGCGATTCAACGACCGAACCGACTTACATGCGTGACCCCGCTTTGGAATCCTTAGGTTACCGGGAGTATCATAAGCTGTCATATATATATATATATATATATATATATATATATATATACCCGGACTATATACAGACCCGGAAATGTTTCACGATTGCTAGATTTTAATAAATATATAGATTAAATAAACACAATTGAAAGTTTGATAAAACATTAACAAAATTGAAATTACGGAACTTCACAAAATTTAACCTTTCCTCTTCCCCTTTTCCATTTCACTTTTACTTTCCCTTCTTCATTTTCCCGCTTTTCCTTTCCCCCATTTTCTTTTTCCAGTTTTTCTTTTTCACATATTCATCTTTATCCTATTCCCTTTCCCTTATTCCCCCTTCATGGTCTTCAATTTCCCCCTTTCCCTTTCAATTTCCCATTTCTCTTTCCCTTATTTCCCTTTCCACCTTCCTCTTTCCCCTTCCATTTCTTTACCCGTTTTTTCTTTTCCCTGTTTTCCCCTTCTTTCTTTTTTCCATTTTCCCTTACTTCTCGTTTTACCTTCTTCCTTTTTACCTTTTTCGATTTTTCCCTTTTTAAATTTTTCTCTTTTTCCCTTTTCCCTTCTCCTTTTTCCCGCGCGTAAATCGGTCTAGTAGTTTTTTAGTCTATAGCGGACACACATATCGGAAATATTGAAATGGAATCGTAAAATATTTAGTATAGCATGTGTTGCTTTTACATCCAACAGATAACGCTGATTTTCAAAAAAGGCATATTTTTACCTGTCACGAGTGTGAATCTTAGGTATATAAATAGTACGAATATAAAAACACACGCGTATTCGAATGCAACGTTGTGTCAAAATTTCGAAGCAATCGGTGAAGAACTTTCGGAGATTTAAGATTTTGAATAAACGAACATTTACATTTTTATTTATATAGAATAAATAATATATAATATATAATATAATATATAATATAATGAAGGGTATATAATATATATGAAGTAGTTGAGATTTGCCGGTTGAACCACAAATTCTAATATGTTGAATTAATGAACTGAGAGCCTCTCTCACTGTGTTAGCTGGGTTTGAACTGAATGATTTCAATCGAATGAATAATATTACAATATTACAAAAATAATAGAATTTAATTTACGTTAAATAAAATTAAAAATTATTAAATTAATTAAAAGAATTTCTGCCTAATAAAAATGTCTATTGAATAATAATGGGCTTCACGTAGGGACTGCATGTGAGGCTAGATTGGTTAGCTAATGGGAGCACCTCGTGCAAGGCTAGACCAATCATAATCAACTGGCAAAAAACGGGATGCCTCTAGGGCGCTTTTTTGAGACGTGCAATGGGATGGTCTTACAATATCTCTGCAAATAATCATCCAATTTACCCAAAAGGTTTTTAAGAAAATTCAAACGGGGTATTTGTTAGTAGGTTAATGGCTAACTTTAGCATGCATCTGATACACTCTCGATCTCACAGATCACCGTTATTCGGAAATTTTGTTATATTTTTGCATCGCTCTTCCCATTTTTAAAATTCAAATGTGGTATTTACTAATATAATACAAAATCACGATGGAAACAGAACAGAACAAAAATTAACTGTAATACTCAGAAAAATCGATTGACCTGCACTACGCCGAGACCAGCTTGAGCCCGGCGAGCTCCCACAAACGTTCTTTGTAGATTTTGATGTCACTAAGATTAGAGGTAATGCTGTCGGCATCGGATTGAAGATCTAGTCCACTATTGTCGAATTTGATGCTTGGGAACAGGGCAAAGTGCAATGGCGTATTTTGTTACTAATATTGTTCTGGGGTGTCACAGTGCATAAAGTGCGAGGGACTACCCTAGATAGAGCTGTCGTAGATCTGAGCACTTGTATCTTTGCCTACGTAGCACTGTATCCCGTAAGATATTTGGAGAGTTTACCTATTAGTTGTTTTCGATCCAGAAAATTGCTATATGATCCGCACTATAAAAAGTGTCTCGAGGTACTCAATCGCTTGAGAAATCTGTAAGTTTAGATTGGTATACGCCAATTAAATAAATAAACTGAAATGTTTAGTTTCCTCATTTGGTTCAGTATCTTAAATACGTTATATCCATAAGTTTTAAATACATTTTTCATGTTGTAGAGTGCCCCCCGAATTCATTTAAATATAAATATTTTTGTTGAAGGACATCATTTTTTTATCGACGTAAGACCTGATGACGTAAGAACTCAATCATTAGGCAACCTTAAATGCCTGCTATTTCTGCAACATGAAAAATATATTTAAACATATTTCAATTTGCCTCCTCTTACATATGTAATCAGTAAATTTTACAGCCAAAAAAATAAATAAATAATTTATTTTTGATAAATGGATAAACACTGATCAATAAATAATCTTGTATTTTCTTACTAAAATTTATATTTTTTTCTTTAATTTAAAATTTTGTGTTGTATTCCTTTGTTGCTTCTTCTTTGTAAAAGTTGGTGAAACAAAATATAACAAATAAAATTTTATATTATTCTTATTATAAGGTTATATTGTTAGTTTTTTTCACCATTGATAACAGGCAAAAATAGAAAATGTTTTGTTTTATTTTTCCAGTCGCTTAATAAAATCTTTCATCTTTTGTGCTACTGAAACATTTTCTTAATTTTTAACAAAGATATTGCGAAATATTTTCAGACGATTATTATCGTCTAGATAAATCTTATCTATTAATAAGATTTGTGAAAATATTTCGCAATATCTTTGTTAAAAATTAAGAAAATGTTTCAGTAGCACAAAAGATGAAAGATTTTATTAAGCGACTGGAAAAATAAAACAAAACATTTTCTATGAATCCAATATGCTGTAGGTATGAACAAATCAACATGACAGTGGTACGTTTCTGTGTAAATAGCATAATGTACCTCACACTCAGTGGAAGCAGAGGTTTTGTTCTTGGTTTCCACTGTATAATAAAGTGGTATTAGACTTTGCTTTTGTGATTCAAATACAGTTATTGTGAACCTTCTGTGTTAAGTAGAGTACAATAATAAACAACTATGTATCTCATTGCAATGAATAAATCACTCGCATACGTACATATAGAACACACATTTACTAGATACATATATACATAATATAATATAAGTTTGTTATAATGCACTTCTCATGTTGCAGTTGCCGCTATTATGCAACTAACAGACTGATTTACCACCCACATAATTGACTTCTATTACCTTAATAGCCCAAATGTAATTGTACCCAAACAAGAACAATTTCATCGAGCGCGCAAAGCGAACACACATGTAGACTTTTTTTAACTAAATAATCGTCTAGTTGATTTAATCTAAATAAATAAAATCTAAATATTCACCTAATCTATATTTGCAATACAAAAAAAATTGTAATACTAAAAAAAATGTATTTCGTAAATTATTGTTTTTTTTTTAGAAATAATAAATTTAAAAACATTTCGTTTTTTTAGAAAATGCAAAATAATAAAAATAAACCGATTTTTAAATTATTTTATTTTTAAAACTCCTGTACAATTGTATTTTTTTAGCCGATGTTTAGTGGCACTTAACATTTTTATATATTTCAGAAAACGTTTTTTTAGTGGTTTCATATATAAAAACATTTAAAATAAAATATTTTTTAACAGTAGTTTTTAAATTAATTTTATTAACTCTTATTTTTTATCTAATAATCAAAGCCGACCGTCTTCACTAAGCTCCATTTTTATTTTCTTGTTCGAAGTAAAGGAACTATTGTAATCGCAAAAATTTCAGTTTTCAGATTTCAACGGAAATATCCATTTTGACCATCCCTAAATCCATTTTGACTAGTTTTGGCGTGACGTCTGTACGTACGTACGTATGTGCATATGTGACTCGCAAAAACGATTTGCTATAGAATGTTGAAATTTTGGAAGTAGAACTGTTGTAAAATGTAGTTGTGCACCTTCCCTTTTGGTTGCAATCACCAAAAGTGAATGAAACAAAAGTGTCCAAAAAAGCCCAAATTCCCAAAAAATTTGGATTTTGGACTTTTTCTTAACTGTAGTAATAAACCCTCATCGAGAGCTTCTCAACGATATATCATAAGTGATACTTATTTTCATTGGTTCCAGAGTTACAACCAAATAAAATTTAATTACTGAAATATCTGGATCTTACAAAGGGAAGGCACATCGGTTCGAATGAGACTTCATCTCGTTTCTATTTAACTTTTTTTTTTTAATTCAAATATATTGATTTATTAATAATTATTAACCTCTAATTGTAAAAGAAAATTTACGATAAATAATAATTCAATCATAATAACAAAAAAAATGAAAAAATATTCGAAGTTATTAATGAAATAAAATATTATGTATTTTTCTTTTAAGAAGATGAGAGTGTATTTAATTTAATAGGCGTACAAGGAAGTCATGTAATGTTCACATCAGATTCTTTTTCAGTTCTTTTTAACTTATGTATATTATTGTTAATATAGACTGTTTCTAAAATGGTAGGCTGGCTATAGTTTTTCGGATTCTACTTAAAACTAAACAAAAGATATCCTTAGGAAAAATGTCAATTTCTCCTTCGTTCTCCCCCTGTCCGCCATTTGTTATTTTTATATAAAAATCTATATGTCAAGTTCGGATAAAATAATCGCACTAATATTTGGTAATCGCCTTGGTAATAAATTTTTTAACTTAGCAAAAAATCAGAACTTAAATACCTTCGCAAATTACAAAATTGCGACCATGTTTATCTTTTAATCCGTTATATCTCCATAAATATTAGTTTTATCAAAATGTATGTTTGCTAAAATATTAAGGCTTTTATTTTGAACAAAATTTGACTTTTTATTTTTTTTAATCGGTTAACAAATAGCCGAGTTATGACAGAGAATTGATGTAACTTTGTGTCTGTGTCGCGTTCTATACTTTACGTTCAGTTCCATTAAATATTAATTGTTGTTTTTTTATTGTTAATTCTAGTACTGTGAATTAATATCAAATTAAGCAATAATTTTCTCACAATAAAATTTAATATTAAATAAAAATAAGCAGAAAATGGCAGTTTTCCAGTCACTGATATATCTATAAAAAGAATAAAATCCAAAGGTTTTTTAGGATAAAAACCTAAAAAAGGTTGTTCTCTTTTTTCTATTTAGCCTGCGGAACTACCGTAAGGTATTACTTCAGAGATAGTATGAGGATGATATGTGTGAGTGTAAATGAAGTGTAGTCTTGTACAGTCTCAGAACAACCATTTCTGAGATGTGTAGTTAATTGAATCCCAACCACCAAAGATCACTGGTATCCACTATCTAGTATTCAAATCCGTAAAAACTTTATTGTTGCCTTTGCTGGGATTTGAACGTTAGAAATCTCGACTTCGAAATTAGTTGATTTGCGATGACGAGTTAACCGCTAGATCAACCTGGTGGGTTTACCATTTAAGCCTGCTACTCTTTAAGATCTGCGAAATCGAACTGTTAACAGCAGTCAATTCAATAAACAGGGATCAGTTACCAATAAAAAATTTTGGGACCAATTAAAATAATTAACTGTAATTTACAAATCTCAATTTTTACATCCTTGTACGAAGTAAAGGAAGTATTGTGATCGCAAAAAAATTTTTTTTTCACTTAATATCTTTAATTCTTTTAGGTTTTTAATTTTCTCTTGTTTATTTCATTTTTTTAATTTTCCTTATGGATCTTTGTAACAGATCTATTGAAATCAATAATAATATTCTGAGCAGTAAACCGACGAATACATTACTAAAATTCTGATACATTCTTGTCTTTATCATCTGGTACTATGTCTAACATCGATCTCTCCATATGTTCACAGAATTTACTCCCTCTTCTTGATTGGTCTGTTTGTGATGACTTTCACGGTAGTGACCACAAACTAATTATTATTGGTTTCGGTGTGGACCAAGAGATTAAGAGAAGACCACGGAGGTGGATTGTTGAAAGGGCAGATTGGGATGGGTTATCATAAAGCCTTTTAATCACAGTATGACGACGGTGCGAACATCCTTGAGCAATGTTCCTCTTTTACGTCCGTGATACTTGAAACTGCCAGCAGATATATCCCACAAACATCGGGTACTCCTAAACACCTTCCGTTCCATGGTGGAATGATGATTGCAAATGTGCTATTAAGAATCGACGGCGAGCAATACGCAAATTTAATAATAGACCTACAACTGAATATCTAAATTTGTACCGCAGGGCTGGAGCGGTATGCCGTCGGGTCTTCTTGAATGCTAAGAGGAATTAATGGACGAAGTATGTGAACACCATCTCACGTACTACTCCCACGTCTACTCTGTGGAAAAAAATCCATGCAATTTTCAGATCGCCAAGACAATCTATTCTCGGTCTCATTGATGAAGGAGAACTCCTTTCATCATCTTCGGCTGTGGCAAATACTTTAGCAAAATCTTTCCTCTCGGTGTCTCTCACTTCATCATATAGTAACGACTTTCAGAGGTACAAAGCACAGATAGAAATATTGGCGTTAAACATTGGTGATTCGGTTGGTGAATTGAACACTCCATTCTTATTTAAAGAACTGTTGCACGCACTTAAGAACTCGCGTGACACTTCCCCTGCACCAGACAACGTTCGCCTTTGTATGCTTCACACCTTCCTAACTCAGCACTACAACATCTTTTGAATATTTACAATGGTTTATTCTCCAAACAAGTCTTTCCGCCCGGCTGGCCAGAAGCATATATTATACCAGTACTAAAGCCTGGTAAAGACAAAACCGATCCCTCAAGCTACCGCCCTATTTCTTTAACAAGCGTGTTGTGTAAAATAATGGAGAGAATGGTAAACCGTAGGCTTACATGGTACTTAGAGAAACATGGCTTCCTTTCTTCGGAATAGTGTGGTTGCCGACAAGGAAGATCTTCCATTGACAATTTAGTGTCAATAGAGGCAGTCATATAAAACGCCTTCCTGAACCGCCAACACCTCGTTGCTATCTTCTTGATATAAGGGATGGGGAATCAAGGGCAATATTCTTGCTTTTATCCGGGGATTCTTAAATCACCGAACGTTTCGTGTTCGTGTAGATGATTCACTTTCAGACAGTGTCGTCTCGGAAAATGGAGTACCTGAGGGTAGTGTATTAAGTGCCACCTTGTTTTCTGTAGCCATAAACGGCATTACCAATTGTGTACAGGCTCCTGTCTCAAGTTCTCTATTTTGTTTTTTACGTTGCGAGCCGCTCAACACCCACTGCAGAGCGACTGCTGCAGAACACTATATTTCGCCTTGAAGCTTGGTCCAGAACTACTGGTTTCCCATTTTAATCCGACAAAACGAAATATGTAGTCTTTTCTCGGCTACGGAACCCTTCTGGGTTCAGGTTTTTCTGAACAGAGAGCTTATTGCTGTCTCTCCTTACGTCAAGTTTCTAGGTTTGCTTTTTGATAGCCGTCTTACTTGGTCAAACATATAAAGGAATTGAGGACAAAATGTTCTAAACTTTTAGATATGATGCGGGTCCCTAGTAACATCAATTGGGGAGCCGATCGGTCATGTATGTTACGTTTTTACTATTCCCTTGTTCGTTCCCGTTTAGATTATGGTTGTGTCGCCTACTCTTCAGCTCGTCAAATCGTCCAGCTTAAAATGCAGGATGGTGTACATCAACTTTTCTTCGGCTTTCCATAGGTGCATTTAGATCAAGCCCTATCGCAAGCTTACTTGTATACTGTGGCGAGCCATCACTTTGGGATAGACGAGACCAGCTTTTGTTATCTTATTTTGCCCGTCTCAAAGGACAGCCGAATCACCAGGCTTTTGACCCAGTTCTTAGGAATCCTAATGTAAGGAAGTATGAGGACCGTCCACGCTGTACTGCGCCTGTGGGTGTCCGTACCCGACATCTGCTGCAGCATATAAATATTGACACTCCCTCGTTCTTTCCATCATGCCCGTCCTCGTATCCTCCGTGGAGAATAAACCTTGTAAACTTTACATTTGACCTTGCAACACACGATAAACAATTAACACCACCTACTGTTTTCCGGCAAATGTTTCAGTATTTTCTCACCAAGACGAGCCCAGACGCGGTGATATACACTGATTGTTCGAAACAAGACGGTACCGTTGGTTGTGCTTTTGTTATCAATGAAAAAACTTATCTGTTTGGCCTACCCGGTATTACGAATGTGTTCACCGCTGAACTACTCGCTATAAATAGGGCTCTACATATCGTCAACCCTAAATATAGAAACGTACTTATTTGCAGTGACTCGTGTAGCGCTCTCCAGGCGTTAGAAAACTTTTATTCCAAACATCCTGTCGTCATTGAAATTTACGATGCAATCGCTGAGTTAGGTAATCGCAACATAGAAGTAAGTTTTTGCTGGGTCCCTAACAACGTAGGGATTCCAGTTAACGAAAGGGCAGATTATGCTGCCAAAGAAGTGTGTATTCAACCTCCTTTCACCAACCGAGTTACTACCTTTGATTTTATCAATCGTGTAAAACAATCACTGAGAGCAAGGTGGCAAAGTGACTAGGCGACTACCGTCGACAATAAACTCCGACGGATTAAAGATTCAGTGTTGCCATGGAGCTCTTCTTGTAGAAAATCTCGTCGTGAGGATGTGGTCCTCTGCCGGTTACGGATAGGACATACGAGGATCACACACGAATACCTAATGTCAGAAGAAATCCCTCCCCTATGCACACGATGCAACTGCCTCATGACTGTGCACCACATTCTCGTGGACTGCATATGTTATGCGGTGTTGCGTCGTAAGTTTAATCTACCTGGAAACATCCGTGATATCTTGTACAATAATAACAAAATTTTGGACCGAATGTTTCTGTTTTTGCATAGTACCAGGTTACTGCAAAAAATGTAATATTATCATATATATTTTAATGCTAGAAGAGTTGGTGATAATTTTTAACCTTTACTTTCAATTTTGATTTTTTTGGTTCTATGTCTTCAATTTTATTATCCGAGAAGGCAGCCTTTTGCACAGCCCATCGGAATTACGTAAGTTTTATATAGTTTCTTTATTCGATTATTTTAACTTTTATATTTTAAAGTTTTCGAGTTTTATTTTCTTGACTCTTGCTTTAATAAATTTTTATTATATGATTAATATTAATTTTACACCTTATAAGTTTTATTATTTTGGAGTTATTTTACCCTTTTATTCATAAAATTCCGGGCGATGATAACGCCCAGGCGTTTTTCGCCCGCAAAAAAAAAATCTGATGTGTACACCATATGACTTCCTTGTACACCTATTAAATTAATAAATAAATAAATTAATTAAAAATAAGTACATATGGATATACTTCTGAATTTAACATCACTTTAATATTTTTCGCTTTACAAGAATCAAATTTCTACATATCTTTAACAACGTTACCTTCCCTACCGGTTTGAAAACCTACAATAACATAACGCAGTTTGTTTGACTGCGACGTATTTTTTACTGTCCATTCTGTTAAATGTGTTTAAGGAACAGCTGAATATTGATGAATTTCCCATTTTTTAAATGGTATAAGTATTTCTTTATTTTTTCTCTCAATTTAACTAATTCCAATTGAAATTCAGGCGCGGGTTTTAAATAAGGCACATCTCATTTGATTTCAGTTATTTTCAAATTAGACTTACGATCTGAAATTGTAGTGACCATCGCATTTTCAGCCTTTCTGGTACGTTATAATACTAATTCTTGTCTAATGTTTACGATGACTTTTTTATAATTTTCAGCAAAACCCATCAACATTGATAAAGATACAAACTAAAATTACTATCATCATCTATAAAATTTTATTATTATCTTTTACCCAACCGGCACTTCCAACCGTTGAAATTGAAGACGAAATCACTGAAATCACATTTTTCATAATCGTTGTAACGCCTACAATTTTGGCTACTACTTCTCCGTTTAAAAGATACTTAATCTCATCGAATAAAAAGGCACCCGCAAAGTTTACCAAATCTGTTGTTGATTTTCTCCCGTTTTCACCTGTAAATTTTCCACGAATAGGCAAACAACTGTCCCTGGGAACAGTGTACCCCTATCTGGCTGATTTATAGCAAATATAAAATCTGCACCCGGATCGAATTTTTTTCATATGGAGAATGTGAATGGTATTGTTTATACGTCAACGAATCATCATGACGCGGATATTTTTCAATGCTTAAATAATTCATTATATAATCTATATAAGAAAAGATTAATTTTCAGTTTCAATAATATACTGCTTTTAGCCGCAGATAGATTTTATTTTTCCTCCAACAATTTCAAGTCCCTAGAGATTTTAACTTTTTAATGTTTTCTTCAATCAATTTTTAACGTTTTTTTTAGCAAAAACAACATCATCACTATCGATTACAAGCTTGATGTATCTAACTATCTATGATGAATAAAAATTCGCAAAAGATTATTTAGATATTCTCAATATCAACATAAAGTCGACAAGTTCGCCGCGCAAATTTAATAAATTGTCGTTTTGATCAATCAATTCTATTTCTAATTCAATAATTTTTTTCATATCTACCGGTAAAAGTAGAATATTCAAAGGATATTTTTCAGTCACATCACCGGGGTTGCCGCTTAATGGAAACGCGTACAAAAAACTGTCTCGTTTTCTATTTTTGAAACTACCCTTAATAATATTTCATTTTACACCTATAATATTTACAAGGGCGATATTTATCAGTTCATCCGATATGTGTGATACATTCGGTTTGAGTAGTCTTGATCCGTAGCCCATTAGACTACCGGTACTGCAATCTTTATCTAAAAAATCTATCCAAACTTTTGTGCTTTTAATTTCAGTTTGATGTAGCTTGTTCCCTTTAATGGAAACGGTTTGTTTAATTTTTTTCATTTCGGTTTGTGCGTATTCACCGACGCCTTCAATCTCATAATCACCCACAGGTATGGTTATGTAATGTTTTTTAGTTACCACATAATTGTTATCATCTTTTTAACATCATCAAACGCGAAACACAATTTATTGTTACTATATTCTTCAACGTTCGGAATACTGTTCCCTATCGTCAATTGTAAACCCATTTCATAATGTCCTTTTGAAAGATCGATTGGCGGTAAAAATTTATTTTTAATCACCGAAATAGTACCGTTAATCCAAAATGCAAGTTATGACATATTATCTCTCTAGCAGAGAAAAAAGTAAATCAAAAATTAATATTTTATTCGCTTAAAAAATTTAAGCATAATCGTCCGCAAATTATAACGTCGTCGGTTTGATATCTAGTATTACTATGTTACATTAAATTCTTCGAAATATTTCATCAATTCTATAAGCGGATGCGTGGTACCGATATTATCAAAATAATCTACATTTTATGGATTTTTTTAAAACAAACCCAAAGTGTACGAGTCCGTTTGAAGAATCCAAATTGACTATAGCGCGTTCATTTTTTCTAATCTTTTTCGGTAAAGCATCGCGCATAAAAACGCCTCTAAAATGTAGAATTTTCAACTGTTTTGCATATTCAACCAATTCGTAATCATATAAAGCGCGATTCGGTATCGAATCTTTTATTTTTATGTTTTTGCTTTTCTTAGCAGTACCGCTGCCTTTCTTTAATTATAATCTGCCGCCCCTTTTTAGTTTCAATCTACCGCCAAATTTAAATTTAAATATCATCGTGTTAGTTACAGCGTAAGCAGCCGCTTTTTTCAGTTAAACTGAAAAAAGGTTACTGCTTTATCGGCTGCAGATCTGGTTTTATTATCTCAATATTTCGATTAGGTTATATCATGCAGTTTACAAGCATCGTCCAATTTATTAATACCTTTGTCGCCGCACTTCAGCCTCTTATTTAATTTCGTACCCGGACCGCAATAATTGTAACTCGAAATATACGACCCAAACGGTAATAAATCTACAGATTTATTGACTACAGAACCGATAATAACATGACCTTATTTCGTATTCTTCGTTTTCTTCATATCTATATATAAAAAATATTTATTTTCATTCAAACACATTATTGATTACACTTTCAAGCCGACCCTCAAATTCGAGGATCGGCTTTAAAGGAGGAAAAAGCCGAAGCCGGAATTCCGACCGTGGTTTTTTATGAGGTTAGTGGAAAAATATTTAATATGCATTTTAAATATAATGTATATTTAATTTTTTCACTACATCTTTACAATAAATAGCAATCGATAACGACAACATTTTTCAGGGTTAGTGATTCTTTAATGTATCTAAGTTTAGATAGCCCGAATCGGGCCTCCTAAATATTTCATATAAAGTAATCTTTTCAACACATATTTACAATAAACAGCAATTTTTAACAATATTTCCAGGGTTATCGATTCTTTAATGTATCTAAATTTGGTGGTGAAGATCTCCACCCCAAAATATTTCATATAAAGCAAAAAAATACCATAAATTTATCGGTGAATCGGTTTGTTTTTTAAAGTTAATTATGCTAAACCAGTTGAACCAAAACCATGACAATTACTTTCAGTTTCATCGAGTTTTTAATTTTCATTCCACGACATACGTTCATATTTTGATATTACCATTTGTGCGATTCCTATACCCCTTTGTACCATAAAATCTTTATTACCGATATTAGCAAGGATGACTTCAATTTTATCGAAATAATCGGCATCAATTGTACCCGGCGAATTGGCAACTGCAATGCCGTCTTTAGCCGCCAAACCTGATCTGGGTCTTATTTGCGCTTCGAAATCTTTCGGTAACGACATACCGGTTGGGATGATTTTTATTTCACCGATTTTTAAAGCTGTATTGATAGTTGAAAATAAATCTAAACCCGCGCTTTGATCGGTAGCATATTTGGGAAATCAGCAAAATTAATCGCTTTCTTATCTTTAACAATTTCAGATATTTTAAATATCTATATTAAAAAGTTAATATACAACTAATAAAGTTAATGCAGAACTAATACTTTATAAACATTATTCCATTAGCTCATATCTGAACCGATGAAATTTACATTATTTTTGATGAATTTTTAGTTTTGTCATTTCGTTTTCTCGAATTATTTCTGCGATAATTAATTTAATCTCTTGTATTTTATTTTCTACATATGTCATGATGGTAGCTTTCATGAGATCTTCTGTAACGCGGCTATTTATCTCATCATCTACTTAGGTATCAACTTTTATTTTACGCAACGCGATTGCGTCTTTTATAAACTTTCTAGTTTCTTCAGCCAACGTCAGTTTTTTTAGCCTCTGTGCTTTTTAATGTTTACATCATAGTCGGTTATCGCTTGATTCAGTCTTTCCAAACCGACAAACTATTTGCTGAGATTGGTTGTCTATTCGTTAAACATATTTTTAGCCCGTTTAAAATTCACCGCTTCACCACCGTCATGCAGATCAGATACATTACACAATCCATGATCTTTCATATCATAATTTTCATCATCAGTCATTGAAAAACCAATCCCGGGAGGACCTCTTGCCCCTTTTCCCCATTTTTTACCGCCGCCTAATCGAAAACGTGACATTGTCTACGTATAAATAATAGAAGAAAAAAAATTACTCTACTGAAATTCAACGTTTTTCAATTCGCCAAATTTGGATATAATTTCAATTGAAACAGCCGTGTTTCCGGCATTGAATTCACCCACAAGCGAATCTACTGACCAATTCGTTTTGGATCGTCCCATAGCTGATAGATTGTATTATAATTTAATTGCGCATACAGTAGTCCGCTTACGCTAAACAATGTCGATGGTGTTTTATACGGCGAAACAGAACTATCGGTTCTATTCGGAGGAAATGTTTTCTAATCACTTCATTATATTTGAAGGATTTATTTGCGTTTACTGTACCGGCATTTGTCAAGTGTGCACCAGTTTGGCGCAACATTTCACCATAAGTTTGCATATCTGCCGTGTGAGCTTTTTTTAGGTCAGGATTTTTAAAACTTAACAACTCTAAAATACCAGGCGTGGCATTATCCAATGATACTTTTGGTGCCGTTTTTAACATTTCTAAAAATGATTTCTGTGTTTCTTGTGTCTCAGGCGTAAGTGGAACCAAAATATCCGTATATCTTGAAAATTTAAGGGATTCTTCACCTTCATATGCGGTTTGAGTCTGTTCAACCAGAGTGGATTTTTCAGATGGTGATATCATTGTTGAATGCCCTACACCTTCTTTTTTTCTTCTTCATCTGAAACTTCTGAATCTTGCATCATATGACGCTGCCTTTTTAAACGAACCGACAATCTATCACCCAAATCGCAATCTTCTTTAGCAACATAAATTTTAGTATCAGTAACCGGGAGCGACGTTGGTGGTTTGTGGTTTATCGAGTTCTTCCTTAATTTCTCGGATAGGCTCGATTATCGATTTAAAGCGTTTAGCAAATAAAGCATCTTCTTCGGCCAAATCCATAACATATGCCGCATTTTTACGTTTAAAAGCCTTGTTCAATTTATCGATTTCGACCGACTGTTTTTATTTTTCAATAATGATGATTCTATCAAAAAAAGTTTTAAATTCAAACGATTAGTTTATTCGCGTTCGATCAACTATTAAAAATTTATCAGTGCTCGTTTCTATAACGACCCTTATTTTTATCAGAATCTTTATCGATAACTACAAAACCATACTAGCTCTTGTTCAGACGTGGTTTTAAAGATTTAAAATCATCAAATGACATGTCAACATTTGTATGTTCTTTGTAAATCTGTAGAAAATTTAATTCGTCTTCTATGAATAAAATTAAAAAATTGCATTTTTCTCGTATCAGTTGTTTTGGTATTTTAGAATATGTTTGCACCAAATAAAACAATCGATTTTGTTATGGCAACAACTCGCGAAATATTCACCGATACTGCCTTGTTTTTCTTTGATAACGTCGTCGAAAACCATTATCGAATGTGGTTGGGCCGCTTTCAACGGCGAAATTTGATTGTTTTCAGTATATTCATTGTGACCGAGTTCTGGATTTAACATCATCAGTTCCGATTACATTCTATACAACGGTTGATGTAACAATTTTTAAAAAATGTACAAATTTTTAAAACGTATCCATTTTGATGAATTAAAAGATTAAAACCAACGTTCGTCTTACCACAGTTTGAGGGGCCACATATGATGATGCATCTTATAGTGTTTGTTAGCAAAGGACTGTGTTTATTCCGTTTACAATTACCTCATCCCAATGTTGCATTCGTGTTCATTATAGGGAACTTTCTTTTTTGTTGTATTTCTTTCATTCTCTAATTATTAAATATTTAAAATGTAAAATCAATAGTACATTCAAAACGACGATAAGTTTACAAAGATTTTCCTGAGCAGATATAAATCTTAAGGCCATTTTCTCAAGTCCTCTATAGAATAATCAGGATCCCGATAGAGTTTATCTTATTACATCGAACTCGCCACAATAATCGCGAAAAGTTACTTTTACACGCATTCCATCAAGACAATGACTTTCATAAAAAAGAGTTATAAAATCGTCAATATAATCTAAAATTTTACATTTTTCAAATGGTTTTTTTTAAATTCTAGAATATACAAGTATTTAACATATGTTTCACATTGATCTACTTCTCCCTCACGATTTTATTATTACGAAGCTTCATATTATCTATCTATATATAAAAATTAAAAAATTACTTATCAATAAACTATTGATATTTTCAACGATATATAATCTCCTCAAGCAAATCGCCAAAATAACCAATTTTGCTATGTTTACATCGACTTTATTAACTGAAAGTAAATGATAAGGATTTTTTGACAAATGATCATAAAACTCGTCGGGTTCACTATAAGCTTTATTTATTGCAACGAAATCGCCAAAATTATCACCATGAAAAATTATTTTTATACGCATTCTATCTCAAGGAAAATATTTTTCATAAATAACACACGCAAAGTCTTCAATTGCACTTTTATTAGTTTTTTTAGATGAACAAAATGGATATTTAATATCAAGTGTTTGAAGATCATATTCAGGTTCTTGAAAAAGCTCCATATTATTTATTTATTATTATCTATCTATAAATAGAAAAGACGTATTATCAATAATGCATTGTTTTTAATTTAAATAACAACTTATATTTTTAACAAGTATTTTACTCGCGTAATATATTTGCAATATCAAATAACACATCACAATAACTTGAATCAATTCCAACCAATTATCGAAATTGAAATAATGACGTTTATATTGTATATAACAAAAGAAAAGAAACGACAAACAGTATTAAATTTGATGATATTAAGTTGTTGAACGATAAAGATGTACCACCTGAAAAAAAGTCATACAACGCTCGAAATTCTCGATTATTAAACCACTTTTCTTCACCATATATTTATTGGCTTTTTCATGACCGTAGGGGAGTGTCTATATTGTTTTCCAATACAAAATTTTTATCATCATGTGGGGATAGAACGTTTTTACATAGTTCAAGTGAGTAAATACTGTATAATGATCAAAACTACGTAATGATTTTGATAAGCAACATGTGACGTTTTTATTAAACAATCTTTATACATCGCGTGATTTAAAGTTTTCAAACAACTATGATCATCATCAAATATAAGAGAACCGTTTTTTATTCCTTTGGCTGTATATTTATTTTTTTTTATTTTATTTTTTTTTAAATAATCTACATCCTTTCCCCAAAGTATAAAGTACATTTTCGCTCTTAACCCAACAAACTCGTAAATAGGAACCAGTTCCCCCATTTCATTTTTTAAACGACCTATCGTGTTTACTCCATGCGCAAACACTTCCATCTGTTTGATTAAAATATTTTATATCCTCGAATTCTTTGAAATGTTCATCTTTTGATATTAATCTAATATAATAATGAATCTGTATCGGTCATTAGTAGTTTTCTGTTTTCATAGCCGTATATCTTGGTAAAGAGTGGTTGTAGTGATAATCATACATGATTAATTTAGCCAAAATTCGTTACGGTTAAACCTATATATATGTATAAATATGGGTTTGTTTAAGTATATATTTTTATTCAGCATTGATACTCCAACCATATCGTTTCCATAAATGTTAAAATATTTTACTCTTAAGCTTGCGTTAAATTTTTTTAAACATATTTTTTATTAATTAAAATCATATCGATTCGCATTCTTACATTTTCAATTGTTTTTCCATATACACTGTTGATATGTTCAATCACTGTTCACTGTTCATATACGTTTTTCAATCGGATCTTTTGTACGGCATCACATTTTGAAATCTTTCTCAACATAATCTTTCAACCATGGAGATTGATAAAACAAACGGCTCTATGTATTTTCAACAGCACCATCTTCTGTTGAAGGTTATAATTTTAAAGTTCTAAAATGTAGAAGTATTTGCTTTTATCTTCCAAAGTAGACAATAAGTTTTTACTCTCCCCACGTTTTTCATCATTAACAGAGAAATCATACTATTGCGAATGGATTTTTTCTCTGGTGCGAGTGGATAATATTTACGCGATTCGTGGAGATGTTTAGGATATGATAAATCAACTTTTAACATAAACCCATCTCCGCATCATCTTTCACATTGTTTAAATTGTTTATTCATCGTAATTACTTATTTGCGGATCTTTAGCCAGAGCGTAACGATTGGGAGTCATCAACACACCTTCGCGAATACCTTTTTCAAAAAAACAAATACATATCAGGATCTGTAACCAATTCTTATTGTACTAGTGATTTTTAAAGCGGCATACTATCATAAATGCGGTGCAGAAAGATAATGACACAGATCTAAATCGTTTATTTTTATCATTTTATTACTAAAACTTTCAGATACATCAGCCAACAGCATGACATCCAATTTCATATAGAAGTCATGATATTCACCGAGCGTGTGAATTTTAAAACTGTTCCAAACATTTTACGCATGTTTATAATCTGATTCAGAGATGTTTTTTTTTCGAATCATCATAAAACGCTTCGATTGGCGGCAGTTGTCTTGAAAACAGACGCCGATTTAATATACGGATAGGGATAAACACCTTTTTGGTTGAATTAATAAGTTCAACAGATATACATTTCTTTTATCACGATTTTTTAGTATATCAATTTGAACTGTGAGTATGTTGTTTTAAACGTTGTCGTCTTTATTTGTTGAAATGTCATCGAATTACTAACGGAAAAAGATTATATTACTAAATATAATCTTTGCACCAATTCATCCGGACTATAAGACAAAAATTGATATGAATCTATAAATCGATATCATATTTTATTCTTAAGGGTTATCGATATAAGTTTTATTATTGTTTGATATACGAGAAACTTCAAACTTATTTTCTTTTCAATTAATAATTCCTCCTCAAAATATTCATATTTTTTACATACATCATCGAGGAAGTTTACAACTACTTTATCATCGTCCGTATGATCTCTCTATAGTTTTCTACAACCGAACCGTTTTCATCGATTATAACATAACAATAACCGGATGGTTTATGAATGTCTGTTTTAGTTGTGTAACTGGTGTCAGGTTTAGAATTCGCGTTATGATTCGGAATAATAAATGACTCAAAATCAGTGATATAACAAAAGGCACACCTAGCGTTGAAGATTGGTTTGTATACGATAATATATTACCGTGTTTCTGTTCCTCCCTCTTGCCAATCCATTCTTTCGGCATTTTAATTCTCTGAACCCTTCCCTGTTTACAATCTTCAATATGTATTTCGAGTCTTTTTTCGCTTCCGTTTCACTACTCCACGATTTAAACAGTACAAGCAATAGGAACAATATTCAGATTTTCTACCACTTTTATTCATGTCACCCTACAGTCTTGTTGAGCCGTTATATCCGTATTTCATATTTATTAGAGTAAAATAAGATCGGTTAATAATAACAACCACACCAATGTTTTTCGGTTATTATTCGCAAGTTTTAAATATAAACTTTTAGAATTAAATGATTATTCATCATCTTCGATATCATAACATAATGCATTTACACCGATACTGGTGTTTTGGGCTTCAAATTTATCAGTATCTTTAAAGCTAACAGAGTAATCGATTCCTTCCATGTTTAAACGATTTTCAAATTGTTTATAGAATGAAACTCGATAATTGCTTCCACTATCGAACAGGTGGACTAAAATGCACCATAAGAAACATTTTTGATCATCGTTCTTTACATTGATTACAGTTTTTTCTTACTGTTTCCACCATAAAGCGGACAGAATTTGGATACCGAAAGATCCAACCAATCTCAATATTTTATTCAACACCCAAGCCATACCCATTTGAAGAAACCTTTCGAAAGATTGGTTAACTTTATCATATGATTCTAAATATTGTTCGTTTAAGTTAGATTGATTTTTTCACATACATGATACTGCTATGAGAACACGCAACGAAGAAATCCCATTTATTACCTACGCATTTCTTCATTTCGATATCAACAACAATATAATATTTAATATTGTTTCCTTTATATTTTTTCGCTTGAAATCTTAGAGCATTGAATACCTTATTTTTCATATCTATTAAAAATCCGTAAATATTTTTAAGATATTTATCGACGACATCCACATTTGTTTAAATAAAGAACCATCTAAAACTTGTTTATTTTCATTTTTATTAATACGCAACAACAAACCAGAGACAAATTTTTTAGCTTGTTTTTCAATTCAAAATACTGTTCGGTCATATTTTCAAAAGCGCTTAATTGTCAATAGACGATTTATTTTGAACAAAATATTTTACTTTTACCGCCTTGAAGTTTGAAAAAAGTCTTTTACCGGTAGAAACAAAAATAGGTTTATCTTATTCAGAGTTTTATTTAATAGTAAATTCAGTAGGAGTATATTCTTTATATAAATCTTCAATATCGTCTTGTATATTATCTAAGAATGTAATTAAATCGTATTTGTTATGAGATAGATTTTTATAACAGAATTCTCAACTATGGGGTTCAGATTTTATTCGTTCAAAAGTCATCATTTTTTGCTCTCTGATTAAGAATGACTTTTTTCACATATAACATTATATTTATGTTATCAATAATAAGTTCTATGCATGCACAAAAGATTACGTTCATTGTCCTGCAAAAATAATCTGTTTAATCGACAAATTTACTGTATTTTTTTTTGCTTTATATGAAATATTTTGGAGGGTGAGAATTCCCATCACCTAATTTAGATATATTAAAGAATTATTAACCCTGAAAATGTTGTTATTAAAGATTGCTCTTTATTGTAAAAGTTTGTGTGACTGTTGGTATGGTGACTGTTGATGTTCTTTGGATGACTGAATGATTGCGAGGGCGTTACCGCTGTTCCTGAAGTAATGCTTTATTAGCTGTTTCAAGGAAGGGGTGGTTGACAGGGGTGGAGGTTAGTCGGTAGTGCGCAGGTATACATACGCACTTAATATCTTCTTGCGGAACCTGTTAGTGAGCCCGACACTGCTTCGGCGCCCGTAACTGGGGTTCCTTCACCTCTTTAAAGAAAAAAAGTGAATGTTAATATTTGTACTTTTCTCATTTTAACTAGAAACAGACAATATAATTCTTTAATACATATAAGATTTATTTAAAAAGTTGACTTTATTGTAAGGTCGTTTCTTTATTTACTTATGATTTCCACTCTTGAGCTGTTTCTGGATAAGGCATCTGGACATTCACCTACAAGATATCTACACCAAAATGGTTAATACCAGTTCAATATATTCAGTATTAATAACCAATATAGAACATGAAATCTTTAATAAATACGCCGATCTGTTCAAAGAACGAGTTGGCAGATGCAAAAACATTACAGTTTCTCTCAAACTAAGAGAAAACACGAAACTAATAGCTTTTAAAGCTAGGGAAGTTCCTAATACTCTCAAAATAAAGGTAGAACAAGAACTTGAAACACTCGAAAACCAAGGTATTGTCTCAAAAGTCCAAGGAAGTGACTGGGCATCTCCATTAGTCGTGATCCCCAAGCATATGGTACCGTACTTCTATGTGTTGATTACAAGGTAGGGGTGAAACTCCAACTAAAAAATGCGCACTACCCTATACCAAAAATCGACGACTTTCTTACAACACTCAACAAGCTCCCGAGATATAATTAAAGCATATCTTCACGAACCAGTCGATGAGGAGAGTGCTAAAATTCAAACGATTATTAATCATAAAGGAAGTTATGCCTTCAATAGCCTCTCATTTAAAATCAAAACTACATCAAGTGACTTTTATTTCATCATTGACAAAGTCTTGTGGGGACTCAGAGGGGCTGCAACATAGTTTGACAATATAATAGTTCATGCAAAAACATGAGAAGAATTCTACAAAAATCTGACAGCTTGCCTCAATAGATTACAAGACTTCGATTTACATCTCAACAAAGTGTAAATTTTCAAAATTAAAGTCCAATACCTAGGCTTTGTAATTACATTCAACTAAAATATCAATATACTTAAGTTATATCTACTTAACCATACCTACTTGTTTAACCATGACGATTTGATACTATTAGATTTCAACATTTAATTTCAATACTTATCTATGCATGTACCTTTCAATAACTTTGTTCATGTTATAGATTTCAATATTTTTCAATAAGCGTGGGAGGATTGTTATATCCCAACATTTGATAAATCTATGTATGTGAATGATCGATCGAGGATTGGAATTATTATGATCAGTTTTTCAATATTCATCTCAATGTTCACTTTTGTAATTGTTTATTATGTTTTCATAAATAAATATTGTTATATAACTTGAAAACGAGTATGCTTATTTAAATAGACATTACAGTCAAATTTGTCCTTCTCCAATGAAGAGGTGGAATCGAGAATGCTACCTATTACTTTCTTCCGTATTTATGAGCCATCTGCTACGAAGTCGATTACGCTATTGTTGTTGTTGTATGTCAAATGTTGGTGAAGAAAGCTAAACTGATGTTCTGGATTGGATTCTGTTTCATGAAAGAATTTACTGATACTAGATAATTAAAAGAGTTTCAAAGAGTGTTAGATACGTTTGGAAGGAAACTTGTATAATGGATTGTAAGAAGCAGATTGACGAATGACTTTTCATTTGTTGCGTTGATGAGGATAATGTAAATAATTCTTAGACCAACATCTTTAAATAAGTTACACTAACCTTTGGAATACTTGAAGTGGCCTAAGTAAGTAATTGGAATTTTTAGGTAATTAGATTTTAATGAACGAGTGACCATAATACATCTTGCATGGATGAATATGCTTGAATGTTTGCCTTTCCTAAAGTTAAGAGTGAAGTATATTATAAAGAATATTTTTGTCAAAATGGAAGTTGTAACCGTTATTAAAGAAGACTTGATTAGAGATACTCCTAAGTAAAATAAATCCTTACAATGTTACAATGAACAACTGTGGAGTCAATCAGAAACTAATTTTAAATGATAGCTTTAGTCGAGATATATATATATATATAAGAAGTGCTATATAAGATTTAAACAAGATCTTAGACTTCTGTCTGCCATAATGAATCATAATTTGAGACATCTGCCTGCCAAAATGAGTCATAACTGGACAGATTAAACTACGGTACCATTTGTGAATGAGAGATCATCAATAGGTTTGATGTTATATGTACATAATAAAATACCAATGTTTTGACAAAATACCAATCGTTCAGTTTAACGTACATTAAGAATATATTGTAATTTACATTGTAACTGTTTAATATTCATTATAAAACTGTTGATGTCTATTATCAAAGAGCCTTTGATCATTTTTAGCATTTCATTTTGTATACCACAAATGATTAATTTTGAACAAAAGTTTTTATTCATTGTGATTTGATAACATAGTCAATAAACTCTTAACATGTTCACTCTTGTTCTCGTAATTAATTACAAAGAGTGTTGTTGAGAACATAACATATTACACAATCAACAGTATTATAATAATTTACAAAAATCATCAGTGATGATCTACACTTAGATATATTTTTTAGTAAAATATCACTATCAATGTAAAGATATAACATCAAACATTATCTAATGTAACTATATTATTTTTAGAAGTAACAAAGAAATTAAATAATCAGTTAGTTGTTCAAAATAGATAAAATATTAAATGAAATCCAATCTATAGTCGACTTTTGAGTGATTTTAAGGGTTTTGACATATAATGTCCATAAGTTTACATATGAATAATGGAACATTATCATCAACATTTGAGGTAACTAATAAGATTATATAAAATATTGATCTCATAACAAATATGTTCATTATTTAAGATCTACTATGAAATCAATAAGTCATAATAATGAGATACGCTTTCAAATTCATCAAATGTTCATTAACAATCCACCCAATGCTGTCTAAATTTCATTTAAATTAATAATATCTTAAAAAATCTTGTTTGCAACATACTAAACATATGATATGCGACTGAATCTCAAAGATATGCATATATCAGTTGTGAGATCATTGTTCTGCAATCTATACAATGAATGTGATATTTCAGCTTTTTGTAAATAATTATTTGGCATGCCAGCATACAAATGATAGCTTTCAATCAATTAATAATTAAATTCTATTTCTAATTTTAACGGTTGTAAATCATTAAAATCATTACTTATGAACATGCAGTAACATTATCAAACTGAAAAACAGTATTGAACTATTCAAATCAAAGGAACTTATTCCTAATAATTTTGTAGTAAAATTTAAAGCATCCTTTTTACAGTACTAAATGTTTAAAGTATCAAGATTATTAATTCTTTTGTTTCTAATATTATTCAGTATTACACTAATATCAGTGTGTTGTTTTATCCTTTACATAATTGTTAGTCATATTTACGATATTTCTCTGTTATCATACCTTACAGCATTTTTACTATTCATTTAATACATTAATTTCATTAGGAATAATTTTAAAACTGTCATCTTGCATCTGTTAACATCTGTTAAAACTGCTTTGTGAAATTATCATTGTAGATTCAATAATGTTTGCTGACTGTTCCTTGAGTTCATATTTTGCATTTAATAATATATATTTTATTAACAAAATAAATAATATTATTGTTGCTATTATAAATTTCATCAGACGTTTCATTTCAATCATTATTACTACTTGTGTAATAATAATTTCCATTAAGCACAGGGAATACCGTATTTGACCACCAAATTTTTTATTATATTATTTTTATAATTCAACTTTTTTATTGTTGTTAATAAATGAGATACAGGATATCAAATTTTTAGTTCATAGATATGAATCTGCTTATATCATTCATAAATGTTTCATAACCAAATTTAACCATTTTTCATAATCTATTTAAAATGATGTGGTTACAACAAAATGGTAAATTTAATAAAATCTTTACATTATTCTTTGTTACATTGTTGAAACTGTATAAAAACTCAAAGATAATAATTTCATCATAAAAGGAGTTAGTAAATTTGATAAAACAGAATTTTGTTTTATGTTCTCAACAGCAAAATCTAATTCATATTTATTATTAATGAAGATATTTAAAAATTCCATAATAATTTTTCTTTAAATCAATAAAATTCAATAAGATAATTTCAGCCATTCTTTTTGTTATTTCTCTCAATAACAAATACAAGATTGTGCTCACTATCTAATTTATACAATTTATATGAATAACCAATGAAATATTGGCTTGCTAGTTTTTTATTTCCTTAATCTTCTCCAAATCATTTTTCCAATAAAATTTATTGCATACTATAAATTATGTTTGATTTACTTCTTTTCCAGATAGTAACAGTAACAATTTATACTTATATCATTTGGTAATTTTGTGTTAAAATATCCATGTGTTCTAAATCCTTTCTCTTTTCCATATACCAAAAGATCAATATGTTTGAAGCACAAAATAATGATTTTATCAAAATTAACATTTTTAAATATCTTGATTTGATTCACAGCTATAATGAAATTCTGTCAACTTTAATGTTAGTAAAATAAGAGAGTTTGACTCTTGAAACCTTGTTTGTTCATTATAGATAATAAAAGCAACTTTACGTGAAATTATTTAAATGATTAAATGGCTTCACATTCGCCGTGCAAATTAAGAAGGTATTTTAACTTAATTTGTAGAGCATAACCATCACCTAGTGATATGTCAAATTTGTCAGTAAAAGTATCAATTTTGATTATAGAGGTTAACTGAGCTTCTCTGATTTAACAATTCGCCTTTGACCATCATAATGCTAATTACTTAATAAATTATTAATAATGTAGATGAAGAGAAAATTAAAAATAATACCAAGTCAATAGCCGATGTGAATGCTCATTGATGTGTACCTCGTTTTCCAATTATATAATATATCACTTCAATAATTTCTTTTTCTGTATTAACTGTAAATTAAATTTTGAAGATGTGAGGAATATAAATGGCAGTTCTACGAGTTGAAGCTTGAAGCACATCACTAATGAAGAGTTATCTTCATATCCTCATGTATTCTCATGTATCTGGCCCAGAGGACCAAAAATGTATGTAGAACAATGTCTGCCTTGGTGCAATACCTAAGTTAGGTTTCAATATTCATACATGTATATTTAGCCCGTTCAATAATATATAGTAAATAAAGTCACTGTTCAGTTTCTATTTAAATGCACATTTTATTATATCTTATTATTCATACAGTTCATATTTATTTTAATATTATATTTTATTACATTGTTAGTTTATTGTGAGAATTAATGAATGCTTATGATGATGATATTATGTGTTAATTAATACTGATAATATATTACTAACAATATCTGATAATTACTAATAGTATATTTACTAATAATATTACAGACCAAACGCAGCACCAACTTCAGGACAACGAACTCAAGAACACACATATTTGCACAGACTGGTACAGACATCATGCACACTTACTACCACGCACATACACGCATCGTAACAAACACAGCCAGCACCCCATTCAGAATATCGCATCGTACCAATTCACCAATGTACACAACTGGCACACACTGCAGGCCCACTTGCTACCACACACACATGCGCACACACACACACACACACACACACACACACACACATACACATAAACAAACAGACCACAATCAATTACACACACCCACCATACAGACTTTACACAACCCGACCGCCATCAGGCATGCTATGGAAGGAAGGAGCAGCGCCGTCAGGCACAGGAGGGCGGAGTGCCCGCGGCCTCACTGCACCAAGGCGACCCCCCCATGCTCGCTGGACCCCAAAGCGCTCATCCACAGACCTGTCTACCCCGCCATTCTCCGGAGTCACCCTCTTGCACGAGTCTCTTCCCATACCCTAAGATCTTCCACCACTACCTTTACAAATCTTGCTACGGCTCTCCACGATTCCTCCGTGCTCAGTAAGATGTCTTGCATTCACTTACGTGTATAGGGATCCTGGATTAATTATTATGTATGAGTGTCTACGTAACTAATATTTTTTAAAGTTCTAGTTAAAAGATGATTTAAAATTAAAATATGAAATTTTTCTAATACCATTATGAAGGAGAGCACTTATGAAGCATTTCCTGCATCGGTTGGGAAATTTTGAGACTAACCAACGCATTAGGCGAATAAATGCTTTATAGCTTTTCCGTTAATATTTTAATTTAAATCAATTTGTAATTTAAAAAAGTAAAATTTTCTGTACTTCCTTATACATTGAAATACGGCTTAATTCAATTTTGCACACACACACACACACACACACACACACACACACACACACACACACACACAGAGAGAGAGAGAGAGAGAGAGAGAGAGAGAGAGAGAGAGAGAGAGAGAGAGAGTAATTAGTTATATAAGACCAAAAGCGTTTGTTTTTGTTAGTTGTCAACAAAAACCAATCGATTGTGCATAATTTTTTTTTTTAACACCAATGTATAATGAAAACGCATATGAGAATTAATTTTAGAATGAGATGTATAAATATTCTATTGAAAATGAAATATTTTTTCCAAGAAAAATCATCGAGAGAAAAATATACTTCGGTAGAACTTGCGTAACGGTAGAACATTACTTTAGACGCAATCACTAAATTCATTCAATTTCGTTTGTTCTCCTTATCCTAATGTCAGATTCGGCATACTTCTTTTACATATTGCTTTCACCCTCTCTTCTACGCTTTATACTTTATTATTGTCATTCCTTTCATGTCTTTACGTCATAATTTTTTCCTAAAACGTAAAATCCTTGGATTCTTTGAAAAATACTATCTTCAAGTTCAAAAACTCGTCGTTGGAATAATTAATATTGTTTTTTTGCATTACGTACTATGCATTAACATAAAATAAAAATCGGTTAAGTGAATCGTTCAGCTATTTGTTTACTAATAAATATTTCATCTTATTAAGAAAGTGTATTTTATTACAAAAAAATATAAAAAAAATTACTTTCTTTTTGCTGATGTCTTTATTTACTTCATCAATCTTATCCTATCTAACTTATCTTATCTTGCACAATGTTTAGATGATTTTAGAGGGTTTTACTCCTCTACACGCTGTTTTTCATTCCTGCTTTATGGACTATTTCCTTGCAGGACAGCGACACAAATTCGTAGTTATTTATTTATTTCCTTATTTATTTATTTATTTAACTTAATCTCAGAATGATTTTTCCATGAGTCTGCGTGAGTAATGTTTGACTTTTTCTCCTGATTTCATAAATTTTATTTCTAAAATGTAAATTCTTTGCAATAATGTTTATATTATTGCCCTATTTTCTTTTATAAAGACTTAATCGGTAATGTTTTTTTTTAACGGGATAAAACTTTGTGATCTGTCGGTTGAATTAACGTTCTGTCGCCAAAAGGTAGATTTTGAAAACTCTTATCATTCTTGAATTTCAAAAAAGCTTTTCTGGAGCGAGAAGAAACAACGGTCAGGAAATCAGGAAAGTTTTCACGTAAACATTTTTATCAGATATTCAGAGAAATTACTAAGCTTCGGAGATACTCAACTTGATTCACAAACCTTTCGGTGAACCACCTTCTAAAGATTTAAAGGGCACATTTAACTTTCTTTTTCAGCTGAGTTGAAATTAAATGTTTGCATGACAGCAGAATTAAATAACTTTTAATTCGTAACGCTTTAACGTTAGACTTTCTTCGAAAAGGCATGTAATTTTATCCGCGTTTTGGCTAAGTTGGAACTAAGATAAACCATTCGCAGTTAAGGAAAACTAGAAATAATATTTAGTGATTAGTTTATGTGCTTTTATTTTTATTTTAGTGATTTAGAAATAATTTTTAATTGAGCTAATTTGTAAATTCAAGCGATTTTTTGTAGTATTTTTTTTTCGTTTTTGGTTTAATTTAATTACGAACTTAACAACAGCAAAATAACAAGGCTTATGTTCTATTAGTATGACTCCAGCGACTTTAAAATCATGTAAGCCGAGCCAGAATAAAAGTAATCAGTATTTTTTTAATTCTAGAAATGCGACAATATAAATTTAAGGTTAAAAATAGATAAATTTAATGATATTATGATTGAAGTAATTGCTGGATGTCATTGACCAACGCAAGTTCTTTACCTTAACTTTGAGTTTAAGTGGGTTTACACTTGCTGATATTTTATTACTATAATATTTTGATTATTTTTAAGTAGTAAGGCTAGCTCCATAAAAACGGTAAAAATCAATGCACATAAAGTAGGCACCAATGCATAAAAGATCGGCACCAACAATAAGAAATTTTATGCGTAAAAGAAATGTAATATCAATGACAGATTTAAGCATGAGAAGGTAATTCTCAAAACTATTTGGATAAAGTTTACGGGTTTTTAATGGAAAAGCATGAATAATAGGAAAAGCAGAATAAATTACTTTTGAAACGGGGCATCGAAAATCAGATAATTATATTGAAATAATCCACTCTAAAACCAGTAGAAGCATACACTTTACATTTTATCGATATGCTTTTGCAGATACATTTTATCTTAATCTGAAATACTGGTAAATTTTATCACCATTAATTCTAATTACATTTTTTTAAAGTAAATAATTGGCCTTGTTAATTCATTATTATATTCCTGGAATTTACTTTTATTAGCCGCAACTGTAAGCCAATAATATTTGACTCTAGGAGTAGATGTAAATGTTAAAAATTTAATTTAATTTCCAGTAAATTAAATCATTCATATCAAAACAGTGGTTTAACTATGAATTAGACTATTTAATTCCCCACCGGGTTGGTCTAGTGGTTAACGCGTCTTCCCAAATCAGCTGATTTGGAAGTCGAGAGTTACAGCGTTCAAGTCCTAGTAAAGCCAGATATTTTTACACGGATTTGAATACTAGATCGTGGATACCGGTGTTCTTTGGTGGTTGGGTTTCAATTAACCACACATCTCAGGAATGGTCGAACTGAGAATGTACAAGACTACACTTCATTTACACTCATACGTATCATCCTCATTCATCCTCTGAAGAATTATCTAAACGGTAGTTACCGGAGGCTAAACAGGAAAAAGAAAGAAAGAAAGACTATTTATCACAAAACTCAGTATATTACATAATTGTAATAATTAGAAATGCAAACCTAGAAACTATATGTTTATTTTATTAAAATACATATTATCGGTAAAAAAAATTATCGGTCAGTAATATGTTATTTTTAATTATTTTTATTTTGATTTACTTATAATTTTACAAAACCACACAGTAGATTGATTATATTAATATTCCAAAATAAAAGAAAATATTGCCTTTTTAGCAGCTTTATTGGGCATATTGAATATTTATAGTATTAAGAAACACTTAGAATAAATTTCGCTATAGTATTGACAAAATAATTATTACAAGGGTACTGTAAGCCATCACCTACGCCACGGTTAAGTAAAGTGCTTTAGCTAACTAAAACAATTTATATCAGATATTAACCTCTTTAAAATCATAAACAATTGAACACACAGCAGTATGTCTTGTAAGATAATATCTTTTAGCGGCACTCCTTACTAAAGCAACTACATGAATGTATCCGTACAAGCTACTTATCTGCGTTTTACGTTGCGTTATGTGTTGTCTCATTCGGAATTCTGAACGTAATTCCCTACTTTCGCATTTGTATAACGTAGATTTTACTACACTTCTGTGCGGCTATACATTTCTGTTTTCTGCATTACACTATAAAATTCAGCGACCTTTATTTTTTCAACGGGCTTAAAAAATCTAAGTGGATAAAATATAAATTATTCCGTAAAATTATGTAATCGATCGCAATAAAACAAAATATCAACAATATTCTGTGGAGTTAAATATTTTAACGATGCGAGTAAATATTAGTATAACACTTATTCTTTTTTTTTAATGAACTATTAAAATTTTAATTTAAAGTTTAAAGTGAATATTTAGTAATGCGGCATACATATCGATGTTGTAACAGAATGAATTTTTAATAATGTAATTATTGATGATGCGTGTTACAAAATTAAAGGTGTTCCACAAAAATTCTGTTTTATTGATCAGCTAATCTCAGTCCGAAACATTCAAGCCAGAGTTTTGCATAAAGCAGCCGTACAGACACCTTTAAACATGATTCAATTTTAAAAGAGATTGGCATTAATTAATTTCAACTGCAGATCTACTGATATTTTAATTTACTGTGTTTTATATCAATTTTATTTTCTGCTTCTATGTTAACCAGTATTTCGTTAAAATTTAACTTCTCGATCGGTAAAGCCATTAAAATGGTATTTTATCTATTTTTGAAGAATCTATCTTTACATTCTTTACTGATAAGTGAAAACAAGCCCTTATGACCGCAGGTTTTTAGACCCATTTCTATAAGTGGGTGTGCCCACTTATAGGACCATTTTCATTTTATATACGCATATTTAAAGCCTACCTAACGATGTTGTGTGTTTATTGACACTTTAATACTTTATGTTCTGTGTTGCAATAACTACATACATTTCTTTATCGTTGTTTGAAATCGGATTATTTAAGTTTTCAACCGATAAACAACGATCACTTTTCAATCGCTTTAAACTCATAACTAAGTTATTTATCTTTTTCTCTATCAAAAATCTTGTAGGCTAACAAGTAACTTTCTCAAAAATATTTAACGGCAAGCCAAGATTTTAAAGATGGAAAATATCTTATGTTTTGATGAGGGTAATCACAAGTTCAACTACTTACATTATAATTTTTTCATATCTTCCCATTTTCCTCACAAGGTTATCAGGAAGTAGTAGATAATAACAGCTAATATAATTTACGAGTGCCTGTGGATCTTCAAAACAAAATTAGCCCGTGCCATTACTATTATTATTATTATAAGTTTAAATTTAAGTCGCATTGAAAACCCGAAGTGAAACAATATTCTATTCACTTACAAAAAGCGTTTCATGTATTGTTTGAAATAGTTATAATATTTTTTCGAATTTATTCTCCCCTCTCCATGCAACCACCTTACTCGTAATTAGGTCAAACAAAAAGAATAAAGTCAGAAAATCGTATTCTTCTACATACAGCTTAAGTAAAAATCTATATATATAAAAATTATTGAGCTCCTTGAATATGTATAAAATATCCAAGGTATATATTTCTCAGATTGAACGCGCTTACTCAAATTCACCTGCCTTGCAATTATATACGGAAATTTTACCTAAATCTTTCGCATATTATACAGGTAAATTTTACATTTCCAGATAAATCAACCAATAAACATTTGTAATACATTGGCGTTATTTCCATTATTTCTCACATATGCTAACTAATGATCACGTGACAGTAACTGTTTTATTTCCTGATTTATTCTTAATTTCAAAAGTAGACATAATAACCTGCATTGTGAATATAGTTTTCACTCTGATTAATAAATAAATTATGCTATAGTCAAATAATCTATTAAATCTTTCGAAGTTCTATTAAACTCTGAATTTATCATATACCCCCTCTTGAGTGTAATATTATACTTTTTCCTAATCCTGTTCATAATAATTTAATTTTTTTCCTCCTATTACTTCTTTATTCTTTACCAAAAGGTTTTTCTTCTGTATATTTTGACTCGTTCAAGAAAACTATTTCTGTGTTATTTTCTATCAGCTGCAACTTTGTATAACCATTACGTACTCTTGTTTAAAAATGAACTGGAGTATACAAATTGTATCGCATAGCATGCTGTAAGCTAGTTAATTATTTAAACATTTCACTTCGTGTATGTGATAAATGATACAATAGACACGCTACCAGCAATAGATGTAGTATATTAAATAAGACGTATAAAATCATCTATTTTATAATGTAAACGTAACTTATAGTTTTACCTGCTCTTATGCCTACCTGCTCTGGTGTTAAAACATACCTTTCGCTAAATTCATGTTAAACATCAGAAAACCATCGATCTGATATATTCAAATAATTTTTTTTCGGCCTTTATTACCGTTGTAACTAATAATTAATATACTGATACTAAATTAAAGATTCATTGATAAAGGAAATAATTTAATTGTGTTCTCCGAAAAAAAAGTTAATTCAGCTCCGTAATAATTCCTGTAAATTATATATTACTTATAGTAAAATTCATAGAATATTGAATACCTATTAATAATAAATAATTTTCAATTCTCTCAAAAAGCAGGTAAATATACATGAGGAGAAATCCAATTGATGAGAAAATCATCTACAACAAGAGAATTTGCAATTCTAGATTGCAAATAAGAGAGTTAATCTGTTAACGAGGAAGATCCTAGAGTTAGTAGTTAGTATTAATCATGTTTTATTTTAAAAACGATGGAATCGCTTGCGGTTCGATTAGTCCAAAAAAAGGTGGAATGTTTGTGAAATTTATAAGTAAAGGAAGTATTGTGATTGCGAAAAATTTCGGTTTTCAGATTTCAACGGAAATATCTATTCGTGAAATTGTACGAATGTATGTATCTCGCATAACTCAAATAGCCGTAGGATGTTGAAATTTTGGATTTAGGACTATTGTAACATCTAGTTGTGCACCTCCCCTTTTGATTGCAATCGACCGAACCAAAAGTGTACAAAAAAGCCCAAAATCCAAAAAAAAAGGATTTGACTTTTTCTTAACTGCAGTAATAAGCCCTTATTGAGGGCTTTTCAACGGTGTATCATAAGTGGTTCTTATTTTCATTGGTTCCAGAGTTATAGCCAAATAAATTTTTTTATTTAATGAAATATTTTGATCTTACAAGGGGAAGGCACATCGGTTCGAATCAGACTTCATCTCCTTTTTTTTTTAAAACTTCTTTTTTTTAATTTAAATATATTGATTTATTAATAATTATTAACCTCTGATTATAATTTTTTTTACGATAAATAATAATTCAATAATAACAATAAAAAAATGAAAAAATATCAGAAGATATTAATGAAATAAAATTTTATGTACTTATCATTTTTTTTAAATGTGTATATGTAATTTAATAGATGTACAAGGAAGTCAAGTGGTATCCACATAAGAATTTTTTAATTTAGCCAAATTTAAAATGATGTCTTAAAAACTTTCATTTACTTTTTTTGACTCTTTTTTCGTAGGCTCGAAGTACTGGGTACTTTTAAAATAGTAAGTACCAAAATTTTTTTAAATCCTAGAATTGAAAAAGAGAGAAGTAATATCCGGTTATTTCAACGATCGATTGTGGAGAACATATCAGTTACCATACTTGGTAATATAGACACCTAGTGTTGCGTCTCTTGTACTGCCTTAATGATATGCGCTCTCATGACGCTGATGAGAACTTCAGCCCTCCAACTTTTTGGAGTGAAATCTGTATGTAGTTGAAGCAATATAAAGAAATTTAACTGAAAAACTCCTTTTATTACGGATATGAAGAAATAACCTTAATTCCAACAATCTAACTATCCTTTCGATGTAGCCAATCGAATTCGGCAATTTCAGATTCCTTGTATGTGTTTTGTTGTGGTGATCTACGAACTGAAAAATTCCCTTCTAAAGGTCAAGCTAGGACAAGGTTGAGTCTTTGTCCTATCAAGATCTCTCTTTGTAATAACATGAGCTAACGTAACTGACTGTCAGTGCGAATGATAAACAACTTACTGGGTTCATCTAAATGAAAGAGTATCACTATTAGAAGTAATATTCTGATAAAAAAATGTACTTTATCTATCCCAGGTACAATTTTTTTTTACCCGAAGATTTGTTTCCTAAATGTATATCCATTATTATCCTCGGTTCTTTTTTTCAGATTTTTTCAAACGTTTATTTCTATTAGAAATATCTGTAAGTTTATTAAAAACAGAAGAACGAACATTATGCCAAGTTATGCGGAAATTTTTTTTTTCTTGAACAAAATACACTTTGCTCTGTACATTTTTCGTATATTTTTACTAAATTCTAAAATTTTTATAAAAGTAATTTTATATTAAAATATTTTATATAAACTAATTTATATTAAATTAGTGATTAAAAATGGAAATTTTGGGCAGTCCTTTGCCGATCTTAAATGAATATAAATTAGAATTTGTATAATAATATAAATTAAATAAAACGAAATTAAAAAAAGCAAAATTTTTACCACAATAAAACAAATTTGTCGTAAGTTTTTTTTTTTATATTAAATTTCTATACTCGTACAAATACAAAACATCCACGACTCCAACGACGAATCTTCCGCATATCTCGATTCAATGACTAATCAGCATCATTTCATCCTTCTCTTTGACGATGTATCTTGCACTACTCCCTAATTCGACACGGGTAGAATTCAAACCGAGCTGTCTATGTATTCCAGAACTCGTTGGTAAAGCGATGTCATTGGAAGCAATATCTCGTTTCATTCTTTTCACTTCGGTTTATTTGTTAGCTTAATATCGAACATTCTTCGGCTCTCTATTCTTGTTTTTCCGCATTATGTCTGAACAGCATAATTCTCCTTTATGTTCTCGTTCCTCGATAATTATAAGTAAAACAAAAAATATGTATAAAGTTTTCACTTAATGAATTATTATTTTGTAATTATTACAACATCCAAAACGAGGAAAATGTTTTTTTTTAATTTTGTAATATTTAATTTATTTTGTAAGTGTTTTTTATAATTATTTTATTTTCTTAAAATTTAAAACAAGTTTTTTTTGTAAAATCATAACCTTTAAGATTTTTTATTTAACTAATAATGTTTTTCTTATGGGAGTATTACTTTTTTGGTCTTATGGGTGTATTTTTAGTTTCGGTGACTAAAATCAAATTTTAATAATTTAACAACTATTCAAAGTAGTAGTCATTTTCTAAATAATAAAGATTATATCTTTTAATTTATATGTCAAAAACGAAGACACAAAAACAAGAGAAATATTTTAAAAACACACACAATATTTAAGATAAAAATTACAAATATAAATTTATAAAAAAAATCCCGGTTCCAGATATTTAAGAACAACTTGCATGAATAAAAGAATTGACGCCAATTGCATAAACTGCCCTGAAAGCATTAATCTAACTCGGTATTTTCTAAGATTATCTGAATAATATAAGAAATTTCAATTTCGCAAGACAAGCATCTTAGGTCCTATATTTGAATGCCAATTATCCAAAGGTGGATGTTACGGATTCTCTGGATGACTGCGCTTGTTATTTACACATCTAATCGTTAAAAATATCATAAAATTAGCTATGTCAGTTACGCCTTCTTAGTTATCTTTAATTTTTAGTAAAACTCTATTATTGGAAAACTTTAAATTTAGTATGGAAAAAGTTTAGTTATCATTAAACGTAACGTGAAGGTATCATCACAATACTCTTCATGTATAATATGCTGCACGTCTATCTTTATACATTTTATTTTGAATTAACTTTCTAAACAACTCTTTTTTCAGTAATTACTGATAATATATTTACCAACTACTATTGCAAGCCAGTGAATTTACAGAACCAATTAATATGAGCAGTTTCTAAATCAGTTATCCTATACTTTTAAAACAAAATACTTTCATTCTTACTTGGAAACGATACATTTTTATTTCCAAATCCAAAAATTTATGGAAATTCATTTTCTAACAACGTTTTAGAACTTCTAGCTGTTAGAATAACAATATTTTAAGCTCTAAATCTACTTTCAGCTCAATTTTTATCTAACAGTATTACTGTTTTACTTAATATAATATAATTATACGATGTCTGTCTTAATATATTAAATCAAATAAAAGATTCTAAAAGGAAATGTGCAAAAAAATTGAAATTCCTTGACAATAAAAAAGTACTTTTCATCTATCAAATGTTTTGCCTAACGTTTTTATATTATTACACGTTTAATCATTCACAGTCAGCGGGCTATGAATTCTTCGGTAGGTTGGATACAATCTTTGTTTAAAACAAGCTTGCCCATATGTCTCACTGTTTTACCTGTACAAAAACTTAAATACCATAATAATAATAAAAAGAGGAAGAAGAAGAAATAATCGAAGTTCATGTTTGGCATTTTAAGAATTTAAGAATTTACTTTTCTTTATTGCATCATTCATTACATAACTGTTATAGATCAAGAAAGAGAGAGAGAAGTTCAATGTTAATTTTTACTATTTTTTTCCGCAACAGATAAAGACGGTTAATTCTGGAAAATCCTATTATACATATTTTAATCCTACCACTTTACATTTTGCTGAAAAACTAAAATCAAAAAAAGGAAATAGGTAAACAATATATGTATTTATATATATTCAGTACTCAAAATAGATATACTTCAAACATGAATTGGGATCCGAAATTAAAGATTTTTTCCTAGCAAATAATCAAGCTTATTCAATAAATATTGTATTTTAGAAGGTGGGTATTAAATATAGTAATATCAATTATAATTCTCTTTGCTTTGTCTTCAGAAAATATACTGACGAGTAATCAAAGTAATTGCGTTCGGTTCTTATCGTGAGATTTGCTGTCGTCCTTAAGTACTCTTTTTTCCGATGTATAGTTCATTCCCAGAAAGTAAGGCTTTCTTCTGAATAGTACGATCAAAGCACAAAATAAAAAAAAGGTAAATAAATTTTAATAAGTAGATAAAAAAATAAAATCATTAATGAAAGAGAATTACATGTGATTGTAATTTTAAAGGTTCCGGATTTATCTAAGTGAAATGATCACAATTACGGTAACATATTGAAAATCTTAGAATATTTAATATTAATCTACCATCAATAATTTATAAAAATCGGTAAACTGGTTCTTGAGATTCAATTTAAATAATGTACATACATACTAAATGCGTATATCTCTAACAAGTGTGCTAACAAATCAAATTTTCAATTGTTAACGTATAAGAGAAGATTCTTAAATAAGAACAAAAAACCCGAACTACGAAAAAACATCCTTCACTACTTTTTATCTATCTATATCCAATTTTATCTTCTTAAGATTTAATTAAAAGAAAAATTCAAAAATACATTTTCATAAAAGATTTTAATTAATTTGAAATGTTTACTTTTCAAATACCTCCAGTCCTTTTTCGATGTTATACATCCATAAAGAACTACACGCCAAACGTAACATTTCACAATACTCTAACTCCGACTTTAACAATAACTCCACTTTTTACATAATACTTTTTCTATTAAATGCTTTGCTAACCACATTACTATTCTGCTTCTATTTCGTTCTCACGTTTTGCAAACTTTGTTAACTCTAAGTATCTTTGCTGTTTACTAGTCCAATTCTTCCTTCTTTTGTAACAACTCTTGAATATTTTGTGCTTCATCTCCTAAAATTCATGTCATCTGGGAACTTTATGCAATTTGTTTTTCCTTCTTCCTATTCAGATTCTTCCTCTTATTTTAGAGCATCTTTACCTTAATATTGAAAGAGGTCGGTGATACACCGACCCCCTTAATCTATTTTTTTCTTATCCTTTTTAATTACTACAGGGGCGATCGGTGATCGCCTAGTAGGCGTTGCCTCGGTTGGCCCTTAGTGACGTGGCGTAGACTAACACCCACCCTGTCTTGGATCTGCAATCGGATCCCCCATTGGGGTCCCTTCTGTATCATAAGACCACCCGAAGCTCCTCTTTTGGACGGTTGAGATGCTTCTCCCCAGAAGGGCTAGCCTTCCCATTCCTACTTTCTATGTGGGGGTTCGGGGTCACCCCACGCACACCCCTTCCAACTAGCGCGCCCACCCCGCACACCATGAGGGTCCTTAGTGCGTCATCGAAACGCCCCGATCCAGCCACTCTTGCAGCCGGACCAAGACGCCCTCAGCAAAAAGGCTACCTCCCTGGCCCTATACTGTTCCACGATTCACCCCCCAGGCTTCCAGAATTTTTTGAATCCTGCCCCTTGTTTTTTTTTTTTTTAATAACACAACTTACACTGAAAACATCAGTGCCACCTCGTCACATTAACCGCAATACTGTCATATTGCGTATTACATTCAGTAATATGTAACTCTAATATATGGCTACACAAATACAATTTTACATATCACAAACGTTAACTGCGATAATACATGAATATATTATACGATATTATTAATTACACACAATGTTACAGGTTAATTACAACGATACAAAATACAGTGATACAATAATACATAACATGTTACAATACAATCGTCCTGAAAATATCAGTGCCACCTCGTCACATAACTGCATATATTTTGCATATTACATACAATAATATGTAACTAAATACATCTCTACAAAGATACAGTTTTTCATACCACATACGTTGACTCTAGCAATACATGAATACAATAATACGATATTACATATTGCACATAATTTTACAATACAAATTACGAAGATACAATAATAATTAATAACATTTTACAATACAGACTGTCCTGAGAATATCAATGCCACCTCATCACATTAACCGCAATACTGCTGTATCATGCATATTACACATAATAATATATAACTCTAATAAATGACTACGAAAAATACAAAATTACATGTCATAAACATTAACTCGAATAATGCATGAAAACAGTAATACGATATTACGTATTATACACAATGTGACCCCCTTAATCTACTGTATCCTCACCTGACTCTTCTTAGCAAACCACTCAGTTTGAGCATTTTTAATTTTCACACTTCTAGAAGAACTAGGCTTTTAAAATTTCGCTCTAGATGTAAATTGGTATTTGTGGACCTACAGTAAATGCACATCAGACCGATTAAAATCATAAAACAGAAAAGATACATACGGATGAGAAACGGATATCTGAATATATGAAATAGATTAGATTATGTTATTGCAGAGATTTTTAATCCATATTATGGACTGCAAAACATTCCCAGAAGGATTAATTGAATCCGACCAGAATTAAATAATAAAAAAGTTTAAAAAATTAAAGAAGAAAATGAAAATAAATGAGGGAATACACAGATATAAAGCAGAAGTTATAAGATAAATCGAAGAAAGATGAGCAGTGACTCAGAACATAGAATCGTGTATAATATATGTATTTTATGTTAAAATAGAATGAAACAGGCGTGTATCTTGTTGCTTTTGAACTTATACATACCAGAAGCAATACAGAAAATGAAGGAAGTATTCAAAAATTGAATAACTACCCAAGTAGTGAAAACAAAGATGAAAAAACAAATATTTGCTTTGGGGTTAAAGGCATCGACTACTTTTATCATTAGCCCTTTTCCCAAGCAAAAACAGAAAAAAGACTTTAATAACTTACAATCATTGATATTAAAAGATTAAAGACTATTAAATGATTTTCGATAATAAAAAAAATATTACAAAAGTCTTAAATCATGATTCGTAAACATATTACAATTGTTTATCGCCTTGGTTTTCCTTTCGGCCATCGTTTCTTACATATTTTTCTCCATTCTCCTTACGGCTTTCCCCTCTGATGACAGGATGTCTGAGGCCTCAGATATGGTATCTTGTTCCTTTTCAGATACCAGTGATGATCTACGACCGGCACCATGTGCTGCCGACCTAGATGGAGCGGTTACCATGGTTGTTAAAGAGTCCATACTTGATGCCCTCTCAAATCAAATGTATATTCGGAGCCGCCGAAGTACTCGTCCTTTCCTTAGGTGTCCTCTGGGCTTTAGGAGGTTCCAAAGTTGCGTGTTGTACAGTCTCTGTATCCAATGCTTTCTCTATTGTAACTAGCACCGGCATCGCACCAAGCTCAGACGTTTTCTGCACCCTTTCCACACCTTCGCCTTATGTCTGATCGAAGGACTGATGTTTTTAGCTTTTTCAGATGTCTCCTTATGTACAACGTCCAAGCTACATCTTCGCGGGTTTTAATGTTTCCTTTCGCCGAGTAAATTCCATCTTAATATCAATGATTTTTTCTATCGTAGTAGCAAGGCTTGGCGCAAGCACAGAAAGAAACTGCTCCACATTAACTTTGGATGTCGAAGGGGCAGCAGCTACGTCTTCATAAGTTGTTGTCGGTCAAGGTGTCGGTTCGACTGCTAACAATTTTTCTCGCTTTAGAGTAACTTATTTTTGGCATCGTTTTAACTTCCTGAATAGCCGTTTCCAATTTCTACACCGGACAGTTTTTTGAACGGAAATTGTAGTGACCTTTGCAGTGATACAAACTGAAATCTTTACACGGATGCCTTCATGAGTTTCCGTTCCACACCCGCAGATTTTTTACCTTTTACATCTGACCGCAGTGTGTCAGAAATATTGATATTTAAAACATCATATAGGTTGCGGTATGAATGCGCGCACATCTAGACGATGTAAGCCAGCACGTTCTTTCTCAAGTAGATTAGGACTGTTTAACGTTAACACATGCGATGCAGAAAGGAAGAACCTCACCGTTTCTTCTCATGGTTAACCCGCGGCAATGAATCACCTCTTTATTTGACATTTCCTCCACTATTTCTTCTTCGGTACAATTAATAAGATCACGGCAAACAAAGACTTCTTTCGATGAGTTAAGGTGCTATGTGGTTGAACAGACACAGGGAACTCGCCGATCTTTTTTAATGATTGAACTTTTTGGCTTTGACTATCGTTTACAGTTTCGATGGAGAAACCATTTGCCTACGAATTTCTTTGATAGGAGTACCAACACAATTTGTTATCTTCCGAGCAGTTAAAAATGGGATGACTTTCTGGAAGTTTCGATTCTGTCTCGTAAACACTAGATGCCTTGGTCTGGGCGCATTGTTGCTAAAATAAGCGTGTCGACTCCCCAAATCTTTTCTAAGTGTATGTATCTTTACTTCTTTCTTTCTCGCTTTTGGCGAATTAGCTGTTTCTAAACGAGGGTATTTACGTCCACCCTCTGCCATGTCGAGATTTTGAAAATTCTGCATAAAATTTGATCCCTTTTGTAGCAAGGCTAGCCGCCGGGTACATCATTACTCCAATTACATGCTTGCCATCTTGGATGGCATTTGCATGACGAAAAGGTCTCCGTTACAAGTGCATATCGATTCTGGCATCCGCATCGCTAACTGTAAATGTAGTATAAGTCCATTTCCAAATCATTTTCAAAGTACATGATCTGAAGGAGGCTGAAAAAATCCAATCCAAAATAATGACTAAGAGATGGAAGACAGGTATTGCTCTGAAGCAATACCTAACGGTGGTCCCGGAGGTTAAAAAAAGAAAAAGAAAAAAGGCATTGCTATTATATCAATAAGTTCTTGTAATATTACTTTGTTGAAAACCAGTAAAGTAAAGAAATAATAAAAATAAAACATAAAAAAGTGCAGTAGGTTTCTCTATACATATAAAATTATGAGGATGATAATAAAGCCATCTTAAATTAAATTTTTCCCTATTCTTTCTTACTGATCCTTCTTAAAGTAAAAATAACACCTATCCATTGCAAAGAGATCTCTTAAAATTTGATTATATGTCATAGACTCGAATCTCACTAGATATAACTGTTGCTAATCAAACACGTGTAGATAAATTATTAACTACGTAATAAATATTTTTATTTTATACCATTTAAATAGTTTATAATAATAATTAAGGTGAATTCAGATGTATTGATGTGTATTGGTGAATCTAAACTAGGCGGTTCGGTCTGATGGGCATTTATGGTAGGTCCAGATGCTTACTTCTTCAATCTTTTTACATACTATCATTTTTAGGTTAGAATTATGGCCACCATTCGTCTGATAATAATTTTTTTTTATTATTCACATTATACTCTTAAATTCATAAGAGTTTATTCTGGATATTATTTCGTGAATCCAACTGTTTAAGACATACAATCGATAATTTATCTGTTTATTGAATTAAATTGTTAGCTGTGTAATGAAAAAAGCATTCAAATTGTATTAGCGCAATGTTTTAGGATTATTTAATTTTATCAAGTACTTTTATTAAAATAATATGTAAAAAGAATAATGCAAAGAATTATTTAGCAGTCATATTTTTCAAATTTATTTAAAAGTGCTAGTTTTCAAGTACCACTAGTAATAAGAAATTATTCTTCAACAAATATAATATTGATAAATTAACTGAATGAATTGAATTCGTGAACGTTATAAATGTTATAAAATTAATAGAAAAAACGAGTGATAAAACAAATTGTTAACAATAAAAATAGAATTACAGTTAACAACCATTATGTATTTTTAACATAAAAGCTACACCTATAGCCAGTTATATTATGGATCCAAAATGACTTTGTACAGGAATTATAGGAATGATTTCACGCAAGTGGTTGATTTAACGTAATACACAGATAAAATTTCCATCCCTAAATCTGAAAAAAAAATTACCACCATTTGATCGGCTACAACTCGTAATCGTTTGGATTTAGAAAGAACGACTTGAGAACAAAAACTTATTAACTATACATTTTACCCAAAATTCCTCAAAAAATATATAAAAATTAATATTTGAAACAATAAACTTTTCCACTTATCGAGAAATTAGTAATTGTTTCAAAAATGTCGATATTACATCTTTCAAAGTTTCAAAAAAGGAAGTTTCCTTTTTTGAACAAGGAAGAATAGGGAAGAATATTTCAACTCTTATTTCATTAACATATATATCTCAACTTATTCTTTAATATATATAGCCGATAACATGTTCCAAGTTTGCGTATAAAAAGTGGAATATTTCAATTAAATAAAAGTAGCCCAAAAAAATTAAGTGCAATTACTCATACCTAACTGAGGACCGGTGCTGAGTTGTAATTTATGAGCTGTACAAACAGGGAAAACCTTTAACCGCACATTTTAATGCACCAGCGTTTGGCTGTGACTGAATGTAATAAGGTTTTTTTAAACTATTTATCTCAGGTAATTATTAAATCGCCTATAAGTTTACAATGCACAGAAATTAACTAGGCATACAGGTAATTTTCAATAGAATTTGAGCATCAAAAAAGTATTTTTAAACCTATCTGTGATAAGCATTTCTTTAATACAGTAGAAAATACATTCAGAGGGGCTTCGTAAAAAAACTGACATTTACATTCGTATTGGAATTTAGAATTTTAAATGGGTGAAGTCTGATATTAATTGTATTATAGTTTTCAGTATAAAAAAATTGACTCATGTAAAATCAATTTATATTACGCAAGTATGTCTGAAAAAGTTTAAAGGAGTATGTTCATTGTATTATTGTTTAAAAAACCACATATGTACAGAAACTGTGACGGAGTTAAACTATTTGGCTGTATAAAAGAATCACTTTCTTGAATCCAGTGAATGAAGTTAAGATATTTCATGAAGTGAAACATTACGAAACGATATTGTTTGTCTATTATTATCTATTACTTAAACAATATTTAACTGTAAACCGCTAAACTCAGATGTAGCTGGAGTTAGGTAAAAATAATACAAAAGGTTATCGGTTGAGAATAAGAAACAAAATACAGTATAATTATGTCTGGATCAAGATATAAGACAATTACGAGAGTCCAGTGTATTTACTTACTCATTTTTAGCTCTACCAGAATGTAAAATCTTTACGCTTATGTTAGTTGAAATTAATGGTTGTGTTATATTTATATACGATTAGTTAAGAGAAATATAAAAGGAATAAGTAGAGATTAGTGAGTTATATTTTTATATTTGAAAAGCAGGGTTAGTTTTTTAAAAAAAGAAAAGATTTAATTTACTGTAATTTAAGAAGCCTACGAAACAACTCTCGGATCTTTGATTTGCCCTGCACGTCTGTTAACCGACTTGCAGCTTCATATACAATTGATGTTATACTGATGTTTGTATTTTGTACAGCCACTTAGTTATCTTCATTACCATTTTGCTGGAACCAAATCATTCTAGAAAAGAAAACATAAACATTGAGAAGTTCCGTAATCCCGAGGTACCGCTTCGAGAAGCCCCGTTCTCCAGAAAAATATTAGTAACATATTCTTTGACTGTCGACTACATAAGACTGTATCATACCGAAAGACAACATATATAATTACAACAAATTTATTTTTTACTTAAATATAATGTTTAATTTGAATATTTTAAACATATTTGATATATTAAAATAAGTTTTTTTAATTTAATTATTTCCATATGTATTTATATTGTTTGGTTACGTATTAGTTATTTATTATATTACGCACTGAATCTAATAAGCCAATACTTTAATACATAAATACTTCAAATAAAATTAAACAATTTTTTTTATTAAAGAATTTATGAACAACGATCGTTGTAATACAAAGTTGACGTGAAATAATATTGAAGTACATAATTTATTTAAATCAAGTTTAGCTTTCGATTTTATAAAAATCTCTAAATTTCGTTTAGTATAGTGTTTTCTGATTTTTTCTTCCATCATTTTTATAATTTATAAGCGTTTTATATGTAGACAGATATGGGATGTAATTAGATTAATTCCGGGATTATAGACGGACAACGTCCGATTCTAATTTCCAGCAGGAAATATAACTGGTGTGACAGTTAATTAAATTTATTCAACATTCGCGACATAGGACAGTAACTTTTGTGCGTAGGGATGAACAAGCTTGGCTATCAGGAAATATTAATGAGGGTCGATAGTGGGGCACATCTCCCTTACTCTATTTCATTTAATTAATTTACGTTAGACTTATTTACATTTAGATTTATTTACCCACTACCTTCAACTAATATCGTAGAATTTGTTTATTATTTATGTTTACTGAACATTAATGGGTTTAGTTATATCTAAATGTTTATAACTACCTGTAAAATGTAAAATCGTAGGAGAAAGATGAAACGAAAGAAATGTTAGATAAACAATAAAATCAGAAACCAAAGTTGTATTTTATTGGGTGTAATGTTTAAATATATATTTAAATATTGAATTTTATCGTTAACTAAAAAATTTCAAAAACATTAAAATCGTAATAAAAAATAAAAATATTACTGTTAGAAATAACAATAATAACTTAATTCTTCTGCTGGATATATCAGAGATGTTTTATTAATTTACATATATAATATTGTTAGATATTTGAGTAAATTTTATTTTATTGTTAAGAATAGTATATATCTCTCTCTCAGCTATAAAATACAATATCCATAGAACAGTAACAGTTACTCTTACGTAGATTTCATATAAATAAATTTAAAAATATATATATATATATATCTAGAGCAGGGTTCATGTTATAGTATTTAACAATATTCAAATAAAAATATCTTAATATTCAAATTAATAACGAAGCTGACAAGAATAAGATTGCTCTCTTTAACACTACGAAACAATTCAGACGGCCGTATCTTCTAATTAAAATTAATTACCTTCTATGAACTATAATGTTAATTACCTTCTAAGATTTATCGATACCTTTCATACAAACTTAAATCGTTCAGTATTGCCCTTTTTATATTATAATACAGAACTTCCTTTTAGTAGAAACGCTGTCTCGATCGATGTTTAGTAATGAACATGTTAATGTAAATAAAAACTTCCTTCTGAATCTCTACCGATGAAAATAGCAATGTTTGTTTAGGAACTGTTAAAACTTCTGCTACACTTGGAAACGAAAGATTCGTGCATGTCGATGGTTTAAATGTTGTAACTGACGTCGCTATAAATTCCGAGTAACTTAAGAAATGATTTAACTTTTAGCACTGATTTAAGCACTGTACACATATTTTATAGCTAAAAATGCGCTTCTCTACCGATTTAAAAAAAGGTTCTTTTCTCATATTTTATTGAGATATATTACATATATATATCATATATTTTATAATATATAAAATATAAGTCTAAATATCTTCACAGTATTTGTTACGAGTACGAGACAATCAATCCATCTCGTAAGTAACAAATAAATTGTTATTATTTAAATTATTATTCACAAAATTTTAAAGGGTGGACGACATTGAGGGTTAGCGTTAGGTAAGAAGACCCTTTGAGCTGAAAAAAGTTCCTTGACCAGAATCATCTGAAAAGGTATTATATTCAAAATTCACACTTTACGTTGGAGACTAATTTTTTTTTTTGTATTAAAATTGAACATTTTCTTTAACTAACTACCATAATCTGTCGTTTGAAACTACTGTTCATTCTATTAGGTGGGTAAATATTTTTTAATGATTACACAAAACCGAGTTGGAGATCTATCGAAACTACCCAATTTCATAAATATTATTACTGAAGTATGGTTGTTTACGCCAATGCGTAAAGCAGTTTTAATTCAGTTTGGTATTTGTCTTATTTTCATCTAAAATTTAACAGTATTTCGATATAATTAATATTTCAATTAGAAATAAGAAATTTTTCATACACTGAAATTTATGCGTTCCATTCAACATACATATAAATATATGCTCAGCTGATTTTTATTTATGCCTTTTGTATTGATTATTTATTAAGATTTAACTTTGTATTATTTCATGTGGATAATGTTCAAAAGTAAAATAAAATAATAATAATAAATAAAAATACGTATACATGTTGCGTGAACTCGGCTCCTGATGATTCACTCGGCTCCTGGTGGTTCACTCGGCTCCATCTACACTACATAAGCTGGCTCCCCACTAGATTCAGTCAGCTGTCTCTGACTAGTCTCACTCAGTCTCTCTCTGATCACAGTCTCTCTCAGTCTCTCTCTCATCAGTCATTCTCGTCTCGTCTAGTCTATTCTCAATCTATCATTTGAAGACTTATATTGTTCAGTCAAGATTTACGCATCATACATTATACAAGTGCATACATTAAATTATATATATTTTTCAACAATTTGTTAAGCTGTCTTTGTGAACATTTCGTTTGTAAGGTACATTTCATTTTTTGTTTCGTACATTTAAAGATTTTATAAGTTTTCTTGTTAAAAAGTGTATGTTTCAATTAACTCTGAAAGTATCTTTTGTTATGTTATATTACCTATGAATCTTTGTTGTGTGAACTCGGCAAACATTCTTTATGTTTAATACTTATGAATCTATGTTGTATGTCAAAAATCCTTTAAACATTATGTTTGTGATTCTTCTTCTCTATAATTGTATGATAACATATTAAACTCAAAGCAATTTATGTTGACATATATAAAATCTACGATTGTAAGATTATATTTTGTGCAAGTGAATATCAAGAAGTCAATGTTTTTCATTCTACAGTAATCGTCCGTTAAACTCTCTTTTATGATAATCCAGATTACATCCTGCGTAAGTGAATATCAAGATACTAATGTTTTTCATCCTACAGTAATCGTCTGTTAAACTTTCTATTATGATAGTCCAGATTACATTCTGTGCCAGTGAGTATCAAGATATTGTTTTTCATTAACAAAAAACAGTAATCGTCTACTAAATAATAAGGTAATCCTCTGTTACATAATAAGATATTATTATTATACTCTGTATTGTTATTATATTCTGTCTGTAAGTAAAAGAAATATTTAAGGTAACAAGTTTACCTATTCTTTACTTAACGATTGTTGTATATAAATATCGCATAAGGAGATTTTGTGCAAAACATTTGTTTTTAACAAAATGTAATAATGTATTTATGCATTTTTTTTTGTTTTTATGATTATGGTTATATAATTCTATTTTTTATTCTGTTAAAAATAAAGTCAAATTTTCTTTTGGCAAAAACGAGCTGTGTAAATTTATTTTTGCAACTTTTCCCAACAATGATTTAGATAATTTTTTTATTTTAAAAAAGATTTTCTAACTTTTTTATGATTAAATTAACATAATCTCAAAGCTTACAGAATTTGTAGAATTCATGGAAATTAAACATTTTTTTCGTTAATTATGTAGCGCTATAATATTATGGTTTCGTAAAGCACTTTGGCCCGTTACTTTGATTAGTTTATTTTTAAGACGATATTACTTTGCTAATGTCATCATTGTAATTTTAACTTGTAATTCCAACACCTGTGGACAGAACCTGGAATAGTACAACCTTTGGACAAATGTTACATTTGCTAACTTTTCCCGTGTGTTAAAATTTAATTTATAAAGTAATTACAAGATTTCAAACAAAAAAATTATTTAATAATTAAATAATAAAATTAAAAACAGTAATGTTGATAGTAAAATAAACTCACCAGTAATAAAATAACATTTAAATGGTGATAATTAGCAATGTACTATAAAAATTGACTCATCTCTTGGTATGTCATTAAGAGTCTTTATACTTCGTAGGAGATACCTACTTTATAGGAGGTGGTATGAGCAGTACTTTATGGTTACTGCTCATCTTACCAGTCTTTAAAAAAAAAGAAAAAGTAATTGATTCTTATCGCTTGGTTCCTGAATCATATATACTTCCTACATCGGGAGGAAAAAACTTAATAGCACTTATAATATTATCATTCAGGTACCGCATTAAGAGTCACATACATTCAAGGATATACGAATTACACTCGATGAAAGACTGTATTGGAATTAAAAAGTCGGATAAAAGTATGTCACTTTATCTTTGTCTTGTTTCTAAATTTTAAGATCCGACTAATCAGTCAGTCACTGTAGATGGTGGTGGTCAAAAGGCAATCCATAGATAAAGTTATTGTTTGCTGACAGAAAGCCCGAATTTTGTTAGAGAAATTAGCAAGAATACAAAAGTTGGCCATCTTCTTATTTCCAGAATTTCTATAACCACATGTCAGTCATCACTGAAACACTGTTTAATCTAATCTCATTCGACCTAAGTACTCCAGCTAGGCGAGAACAGCATCTTTCAGAATATTTTATTCTGCATTTTCAAGAAAGGATCCCCGTAATGATAGTCATTTTTACAATCAGAATAGAAAACCCGTATAAAACTCTACCGTGAAAACTTAATATGACTACATGACAGAAAGGACTTCCCATTATGATAGCCGTTTAAAGTCAGGGCTGATTTACAGGGAAAGTTACCAAAACTTGGCGAAAAACTATACCGTATCTTGCATTGCTTATTCTTACATTAATGTGCAAGCTGAAGCTGGGAGTTTAAAATAAATCGTTCAAGACCTTAATCTCTTCCTCGAAAAATAGATTAGCCTTTCATGCAGGGATATCTGAAATACTTAGGTGTCCCTTTATGTGTCTTGATTTAAGATGTGTGAATAAACACATACATATTTTCGGACAGTAGCAATTAGTACTTAAGACACATACATCGGCCGGTTTAATTATTTTCTAGTCTGAGAATACTATTTTCGATCTTTCACCCCTGATTAATGTAGAGTTATGCCAGGTGCGTAAAAATGTAGTTTAGTGTATCGAAAATGCTAATTTTTTACCTAAGATGCTGGTAAAAACTCAATAAATTGATCTTGAACATGTAACAAAAATTTATATTTTTCACATCCAGTAAAAATATAAAAAAGAATATTAATTTTTTTTTCATTATCTATTGAGACGAAGTAGGCATAGTCGTAGAAAATCTATTAGTTTTCCAAATAAATATAATATACATAGTAACCATTTAAACATTACGGTAGTCTGCGAGAAAACCTTACTTTTACATTATCCCAACTGCCTAATCACTGATAGATATTGCATCTCAAAATTTGAAGAGCTTTTAAAAAAAGAGATTGGTTTTTAGAATAGTTTTCCAGAGTAGTAATGAGAAGTCCCCCTTTTTGTACAAATAAAATCTAAGCTAGCAATTCAGATTCTCTATCTATTAAATTTATAGAATTGGATTTGTTGTAAGCTTAGAATAACGTGAGATGAACGAAAAGCTTTTCAGGTTAAAAAGTACTTAGGTAGATACTAGACCAGTCATACTTAACTTCAGGCCCGCGGGCAATATGCAGCCCAATCGCAAAATTATCAATTAAGTTTTTAAAAATGTTATATTGGCGGTAGCCATCAGTTGATTTGGTAAACGGTCAGGGAAATCACTTAGTTGCTTGTGTAGAACTGGAGGGGAGACATTTTCTTGCCGGTTCTCTACTAACAATAATTTCTACTTAAACAATTTACTTGTCTAACATTTTGCTTGAAGGTATATTTATTTAGGGCGTGACAATTTATTATTTTACATTATTAAATTTTGTTTATTATTTCAGAAATAATATATTATGAAAAATTTTCTTTGAAACGTATCATTTAAAAAACAAAACTATAATTTTATAACCCACAATGACTTCCAAAAACAAACGGAAAATCTAAGAAGATTTCAAGAGGGTTGTGATGAGGAATATTTTATCGTTTTAAACAGAAAAAGGTACAGCAACGCGTTTGATTCGTCGGGATGCTATCATTTTAAAAAAGTATAATATTGATCGTCATTATAATACTAAACAAATCGTTTAATGACACTTTTCCTCGCGAGTCTGTAATAAGGCTTAAAAAACAACTAACCTTAAGAAAATTATTGCAAGGACAACAAAGCTTAATGTCAGTGACGGTCTCAAAAGAAGTAGCAGTGACAAGAGCATCATCTGAAATTTGTTACATTCTTGATAGAAATATGAATAATTTACTAACCCAGAGATTGTGAAGAAATGTTCTGTAAATACTTCCAGCATATTATTTGGTAAATTTAACAAAAATTCTCAAAATTAAAGTTCAAATTAAGCTCAAAATTAAAGTTTAAATTAAAGTTCAAATAAAATTATAAATTAAGAAATTAGACGAATTTAAAAAGTTAGACGAATTAAACAAACATATTTTTGATCACATGATACAATATTTGGATAATTGTAAATGTTTTAGCCTGGCTATTGATTTTAGCACCGAAATTTCAGCAACATGTTCCATATTTGTCAGATATACTGAAAAAAATTTAATTCAGGAAAAGTTTTTAAAATTTCTTCCGATGAATAATCAAACCAGAGGTGATGATTTCCCTACCTAAAAAGAAATACAATTTAACGAATGTTTTATCGTTTCATTGTTTAATTTACCAAGAAAGCTTCGCAGCACATATATCTATTAAAGAAGTAAATGCCTTGATGAAAACTCTCATTAACGTAGTAAATTATATTCAAGCCAGAAAATTAAACCACAGAAAATTTTTCAATCATTTAGAAAAAATTAACAATAATTATGGCGACGTCCTCCTCTATGAATCATGAGACCTTGCCGTTGGTGAGTGGGCTTGAGTGCTCAGGGATACAGAGTAGCTGGACCGAAGGTGCAACCATATCGGAGAGGTATCTGTTGAGAGCCAGACTAAGGAATGATTCCTGAAAGAGGGCAGCAGCTCTTTCAGTAGTTGTTAGGGGCGTGAGTCAGGACGACTTAAACGGCCGTATCAACATCACTCAGTTCTCTGAGTACTGCGCAGCTGAAAGCAATGGAAAACTACAGCTGCTTTTTTTCCAAGAAAATGTGGCTCTCTGCATTTTCACATAGCAGTAATGTAATGAGGCGCCTTCCTTGGTAAAATATTCCGGAGGTAAAATAGTCCCCCGTTCGGATCTCTGGGTGGGGACTACTAAAGAAGGGGTCACCAGAAAATTAAAAAATAACATTCTACGAGTCGGAGCGTGGAATGTTAGAAGCTTGAAAAAGGTTGGTAGGCTAGAAAATTTAAAAAGGGAAATGGGTAGGACAAATGTGAATATAGTAGGAATTAGTGAGGTTCGGTGGGAAGAGGAAGGCGACTTTTGGTCAGGTGATTTTAGAGTAATTAACTCAGCGTCAAATAATGGGCAGGCAGGAGTAGGTTTCATGATGAACAAGAAGATAGGGAGGAGAGTGGAGTATTTCAAAACGCATAGCGATAGAATCATTGTAATAAGGATAAAATCAAAACCTAAACCGACAACGATTGTTAACGTCTATATGCCTACAAGCGCCCATGATGATGATGAGGTAGAGTGTGTATACGAAGAGATTGATGAAGCAATTAAGCACGTAAAAGGAGATGAAAATTTAATAATAGTTGGAGATTGGAATGCAAGCATTGGAAAAGGCAAGGAAGGAAATATAGTGGGTGAATACGGGCTGGGCAAAAGGAATGAAAGAGGGGACCGACTTATAGAATTTTTCACGAAGTATAATTTAGTAATTGCCAACACCCAACCTAAAAATCATAATAGAAGAATATACACTTGGAAAAAGCCAGGCGATATTGGAAGGTATCAGATAGATTATATCATGGTTAAGCAAAGATTTAGAAATCAACTCGTTGACTGCAAAACTTACCCTGGAGCAGACATTGATAGCGACCATAATTTGGTGATAATGAAATGTAGATTGGGGTTTAAAAACCTGAAGAAAAGGTGTCAGATGAATCGGTGGAATTTAGAGAAGCTTGAGGAAGAGGAGGTAAAGAAGATTTTTGAGGAGGACATCGCAAGAGGTCTGAGTAAAAAAGATAAGGTAGAAAATGTAGAAGAAGAATGGGAGAATGTTAAAAAGGAAATTCTTAAATCAGCAGAAGCAAACTTAGGCGGAATAAAGAGAACCGGTAGAAAACCTTGGGTTTCAGATGATATATTGCAGCTGATGGATGAACGTAGAAAATATAAGAATGCTAGTGATGAAGAAAGTAAAAGGAACTATCAGAAATTAAGAAATGCTATAAACGGGAAGTGCAAACTGGTGAAAGAAGGGTGGATTAAAGAAAAGTGTTCAGAAGTGGAAAGAGAAATGAACATTGGTAAAATAGACGGAGCATACAGGAAAGTTAAGGAAAATTTTGGGGTACATAAATTAAAATCTAATAATGTGTTAAACAAAGATGGTACACCAATATATAATACGAAAGGTAAAGTCGATAGATGGGTGGAATATATTGAAGAGTTATACGGAGGAAATTAATTAGAAAATGGTGTTATAGAGGAAGAAGAGGAAGTTGAGGAGGATGAAATGGGAGAAACAATACTGAGATCTGAATTTAAGAGAGCGTTAAAAGATTTAAATGGCAGAAAGGCTCCTGGAATAGACGGAATACCTGTAGAATTACTGCGGAGTGCAGGTAAGGAAGCGATTGATAAATTATACAAACTGGTGTGTAATATTTATGAAAATGGGGAATTTCCATCAGACTTCAAAAAAAGTGTTATAGTTATGATACCAAAGAAAGCAGGGGCAGATAAATGTGAAGAATACAGAACAATTAGTTTAACTAGTCATGCATCAAAAATCTTAACTAGAATTTTATACAGAAGAATTGAGAGGAGAGTGGAAGAAGTGTTAGGAGAAGACCAATTTGGTTTCAGGAAAAGTATAGGGACAAGGGAAGCAATTTTAGGCCTCAGATTAATAGTAGAAGGAAGATTAAAGAAAAACAAACCAACATACTTGGCGTTTATAGACCTAGAAAAGGCTTTCGATAACGTAGACTGGAATAAAATGTTCAGCATTTTAAAAAAATTAGGGTTCAAATACAGAGATAGAAGAACAATTGCTAACATGTACAGGAACCAAACAGCAACAATAACAATTGAAGAACATAAGAAAGAAGCCCTAATAAGAAAGGGAGTCCGACAAGGATGTTCCCTATCTCCATTACTTTTTAATCTTTACATGGAACTAGCAGTTAATGATGTTAAAGAACAATTTAGATTCTGAGTAACAGTACAAGGTGAAAAGATAAAGATGCTACGATTTGCTGATGATATAGTAATTCTAGCCGAGAGTAAAAAGGATTTAGAAGAAGCAATGAACGGCATAGATGAAGTCCTACGCAAGAACTATCGCATGAAAATAAACAAGAACAAAAAAAAAGTAATGAAATGTAGTAGAAATAACAAAGATGGACCGCTGAATGTGAAAATAGGAGGAGAAAAGATTATGGAGGTAGAAGAATTTTGTTATTTAGGAAGTAAAATTACTAAAGATGGACGAAGCAGGAGCGATATAAAATGGCGAATAGCACAAGCTAAACGAGCCTTCAGTAAGAAATATAATTTGTTCACATCAAAAATTAATTTAAATGTCAGGAAAAGATTTTTGAAAGTATATGGAGTGTCGCTTTATATGGAAGTGAAACTTGGACAATCGGAGTATCTGAGAAGAAAAGATTAGAAGCTTTTGAAATGTGGTGCTATAGGAGAATGTTAAAAATCAGATGGATGGATAAAGTGACAAATGAAGAGGTATTGCGGCAAATAGATGAAGAAAGAAGCATTTGGAAAAATATAGTTAAAAGAAGAGACAGACTTATAGGCCACATACTAAGGCATCCTGGAATGGTCGCTTTGATGTTGGAAGGACAGGTAGAAGGGAAAAATTGTGTAGGCAGGCCACGTTTGGAGTATGTAAAACAAATTGTTGGGGATGTAGGATGTAAAGGGTATACTGAAATGAAACGACTAGCACTAGATAGGGAATCTTGGAGAGCTGCATCAAACCAGTCAAATGACTGAAGACAAAAAAAAAAATGGCGACGTATTTTTACAAACTTCGTTACGATGGCTAAGCAGAGGAAAATTTTAAAATCTTTTTTTTCTTTACGTCATGTGATTATTTTATTCTTACAAGAAAACAATAGTTTACAGCAAGCTTGACAGTAATAGGTGCTGGTCACTTGTATCCTTTCTATGGGACATTACAGACAAACTTTCTGATCTAAATTTTGGTTTACAAAGAAAAAAATACAATTGTTTTGTAAATGGCAAATAAAGTATTCGTCTTTGAAGAGAAACTAAGTATCAATGAAAAAATACTACATCATTTTCCAATATTAACAAAAGCTAAAGAAGACAGTATTACCATTTGTTTAGATACCTACACGATCATTTCAAATTATTTATCTATCTTATCGAAGGACTTAAAAGCAAATCTCAATATTTAAGAAATATTAAGAATTGTCTTTTGCTGAAAGAAAATTCATGGCGATTAGAAACAGCAACTCTTACACAATCAGCTACTTTTGGACATGATTATGGAAGGCTATTCACGATTTCATTCAGTTCAAAAACGATAGGAATCTGGAGTTAATTCTTTTTTTAAAAAAAGGGAGTTTGTAGCATTTGGAAGTTAGTGCCTGAAAAACATTAAGACTACAAAAATCTGCACAAATGTTGTTCATGTTGTTCACCTCAACAATATATCATTGCGAAACATTCTATTCTAAAATGAAAGAGACGAAGAACGTTTATAGAAACTGATTTACATCTTATATTCACATCTTGATGATGTATTAGGAGAAGCATGTAGCTATTACAGACCTGATTAATTTAAAATAGTTAAAACTTTATCTCAATGTCAAAAAAACGCATTAATGATTAATTAAATAAATGTTTGGAATATTTAAAGTTTATTTTGTTACACTGTAACCCCCTTTGATTAAAGTTACCGGCCGTCTTAACTTATCGAACCATTTTGTACATTTTGTACCATTACTTAGAAAACAACTGTAACTGGCCCGAAAGAAAAAAAAGGTTAATTATGGCTGGACTAGACCTTTCCTTATTATAAAACGTATGCATTAAGTTCATTCCAATATTTGTTCCCTTTTCTTAAAAAATTTACAAACAGAAATATTTTTTAATAAAATTTTATGTTTTTAATATATATTTACTATTTTGTATTTATAATTTGTTTGAGAAGCTGATTTTACTCTAAAGTGTTTTAAGGATCGACTCAAACTTTACATATACCGGTAAACATAATAATTTTTTCATGTATTAGAGTCTTTAACATATAAAATTCAGAAATAAATGGATTTTAAATAGCTCTGCTTCATATACTACAACTATTGTTTTGGTTTACTATTGTTTTGGTTTTAAATTTTTGCTTAAGTCTTCTTTCTCTCGCTTTGTTATTGGGTGTCATTGAACCAGATGGATACTATTAATCTACTTATTATGAATATCTTATTACTTACTAATTATTAAATACAAAAATCTGATGTGGACACCACATGACTTCCTTGTTCGTCTATTAAATTGCAACTTCCATTTTATTTTTAAATGAAAAGTACATAAAATTTTATTTCATTAATAACTTCTGATGTATTGTCTTTTTTTTTATTGTTATTATTGAATTATTAATAATTGTAAATTTATTTTAATGATATATCATAAGTGGTTCTTGCTTTCATTGGTCCCAGAGTTATAGACAAATAAAATTTTAATTAATGAAATATTTGGATCTTACAAGCGGAAGGCACATCGTTTCGAATCAGACTTCATCTCCTTTTTTTTAACATTTTTTTTTTAATTTAAATATATTGATTTATTACTATTAACCTCTCATTTTAAAAAAAGTTTTCCATAAATAATAATTCAATAATAACTATAAAAAAACTGTAAAAATATTAGAAATTATTAATGAAATAAAATTTTATGTAATTTTCAATTAAAAAAAGGTATATGTAATTTAATAGGCGTACAAGGAAGTCATTTGGTGTTCACAGCAGATATTTTTTACTCTATTATTTAAATTTTTTAAATTTACTCTAAAAGAAGAATAAGATTTATTACTTTTTTTTTATTATTAAAAATATAACATCGTCATGGAAGATCGCCTTTAAAAAGATATTAATTTCTAATAGGTTTATGCCGGAGAAAAAATTCAATAGTATGTGAATCATTTACATCGATGTATAAGCAATGAGATATTTTTAGAATCCTCTTTCAAAAATAAAATTTAGTTAGATGAGTAAGTACTATCGAGAAAATGATAGGTTAAAATCGATAACAACCTCTGATGAACAGTAAAAAAATATGAATGAACGTAAAGTACGATTAGTTATAACAAACAAGGTTCACTCGATTTTTATAATGTTTTTATTCTTTCTTTTATATAACTTTCGTTTTCTGCAACATTTAGATACAGTTACATACAAACGCTCTATATTTTATGCTTTTTTTAAGCTTATGAAACCACTCAGAAAATATTACTTTGTACAGTATTCATTTTATTTTAATAACGCTTTTACGTATTTTTCATACTATTGCAACCCTTCAAAGATGAAAAAAACATTTAATTGCTTTACTTTTTTCATACATATTTCTATTTTTTACCGTTGGAGTAAAATATAAAAATGTAATACGCAGTTGTGTTGATATATTACAACACATTATTGGAATTCTTTAATAACGTAATTAGTCGGTGTACATATACAAACGCTGAACACCAGTTATCAAATATCCACTTACTTTCATCACTTATCACTTAACCACCTGAGTCCTTTGCATCCATATAAGATAGAAAGCTTACCAGACTTTTGGGTAGTTATAATTAACAGTAAAAAGCTCAGAATAAACGCGAAGGATACTGATTCCTATAAACGAATAATTCAGCTAGTTAGAGAACAGAATCTTACATTATCTCATGCAAAAATAACCGCATGAGGCCACACCGCTGTGTTAAATGTGCGGACGGGTTAAGACCGCTGACTGCCAGAAAGGCGCCAGGAGTACCCCAGCAAAGTATGCATTGTGCTACTCAGATTGCTCTGCCAATTAAAAGAGTTGAAAACTTTATAAGAAGAACTTAGAGAGAAAGAAGTGTAGGAAGGCACATTTTACCGCGGACTGAGGCATAGATCAACTGCGCACGTGAATAATCGCACAGATGGCAACCCGGCTAATAATACCGGTTTGCAATGTCGTCTGCGATCATTCACTGAAGCGGTGATCAGTAACAAACTTCAAAACTTGTCAATTTTGGATAAGCTTGATAAGTTGACAACGAACATAGAGGTTTTAATGCGGCAAATTGGGAACCTCATAGGTCTGCTAACGAAGGTGATCGCCATAATCCGCTGATGGCGAGGAGTCTGCGGATTGCAAAGTGAAACATAATGAAATTTTAAACAGAAAGAAGAACTAGGAGCGTTTTTCCTGACTGCAATTATTTCAGTATTCGTGGCTGTTCTGTATATTTGACTAACCGCCCAAACGACAGGGCGCAGGGAGAAACTGCGCTGCTAATTAGAAATAGGATCAAGCACATTCTACTCCAGTCATTTGGGACCAACTATATCCAAGCGACTTCAGTTGAATCGACAGATTGGCTTGGACCACTGAGGCTCTTTGCGATCTACTGCCTTCCTTGCCACGCGGTCACAGATGAGATATTTTCTGAGTATTTCTGTTTCTTGGGTCGCCTTTTCAGTTTAGGAGGTGACTGGAATGCAAAGCACATCTACTGGAGCTCTAGACTAATAACTACCCGTGGTAGAGTACTAAACGAGTGCGTTTAAGGTTATGGCTCAACGCTTTTTCTGGCTTGGAACCATCCTACTGATCCACAGATGTAAACAAAACTCCTGACCGCTTGGATTTCTTTGTTAGCTCGGGAGTTGGACCTTCATACACTGGCACCATAAATAGCGTTGACTCTACAGCTAATTGTAATGCAGAGATGCTGACTAAGCACGGTAGTCATATGTAAGAGGAAATCCTCTATTGCCCACAACAATAGGACTGACCGAGATTCTTACCAGATCTGGATTGAGGAGAGACTAGTGGGTGTCCCTTTGAAATGTGCAGATGAAATAGAAAACACGTTGCTACGATTGCGGGAGATAGCATGGCACTCAACGCCGGTGGAGACAGACGAAGGTAGAGAAGGAAGGAATTATCCCAGGGAGGTGATGGAACTCATTGTGGAAAAAAGGACAATTCGAAGGAGGTGGTAGTACTACAGGAATCCTGAGGACAGAACTGCTCTTAACAGATCTGCCCGCAAACTCAATAAGTTGTTGGGAACACTCAGAAACCAAACATTTAGAGACTATGTCGAAGGTTATCTCTATATGGTGGTGGTGAACATTTGTTATGGAAAGCTATGAGGAATTTAAAAAGGCCGCCAGTACTGTCCCGACATGCACGTTTCTTATTCATGACAGACCCCGTTTCTTGGAATTTCTTTACAAGTTTTCAATGTAAGAGTGTGAACATTTTTATTTGCATGCCGTTCATTAAACGCTTGGGCGGTTCTTCTAGGACATTTATTTTGTTCTCCGCATGTAAAAATTAGCGCAGTCCTTTCTTCCAGATTGTAAATCATTTTAGGGAGACAAATTTACTAAAATCAAAAAATGAAAGGCCAAATGGTAGAACAATAACACAAACCAAATGCCAATTTTTAACTAAAGAACACAACAATTTAAATAAAACACGATGATGAAATAAATATAATAAATACTTTTTTCCACTTATTACATTCAATATGAAAGAAAACAATTAGCAAAAATTTACCACAGAAACTAAGATCTAAATAATCCGCAGAAAATTATAACCTGTTATAACAAGGAAATCAATTTTTCAACATGTTGCCACCAAAGAAGTAGGTACCATAGTATTGGTTTTTCGTATGTTTAACTGATGTTATAATGCGGAGCTTACTGTACGTTTTTCGATACTGGAGAAAACTAAAACCCATATTTTTAACAAGAACGGACGATTTCAGATTTAATACTTTCGGCCAATAACACTGTATCCCAACGTAACTTAAAAAAAAAAACACATTTTTAATCAGAACATCAACGCCAGTGAACCAATTGCTATTTTATTTGTACCAAATTACTTGTCATTCAAAGGGCCTTCCAATGAGGTGTCCTAAGGTACATCGCCTCATTTAAAAAAAAATAAGTTTTCAACCCTTGAAAATTTAGAAAACATTTAAGGGCGAAATTTTGTGTTGGTAATTTAAAAAATAATTTTCACAGTTTTAATCCACAGATTATAATTATTTCGAACGGTTTAAGAAGAAATATCACGTAATTTTATAGTTATTTTTGTTGGACTGAAATTTAAAAACAAATTACTATTCTAAATGGTTTTCTCATCTACCGAGCGAAGGGGTGGGCGGATTTTAATTTTCTTTTCATCAAAATTCATTATTTTTTTCGGGTTTTCAATTAATTTAATTAAATTTTACTATTACCATTTAACATTTTTGAACTGGGGTAGCTGTATCGGAGAGGGTGGGTTCCAAGCCTTTGAAAATAATTTTAAAAAAGTTCCCCCGAGAATTTGTATACATGCCTGCAAACAGAAATACGATGGGACTGATAGCTGTTGAATAATAAATGTGGTATCTTTTCAAATGATCACCCGGTAGAAAAAAAGAAGCTATGGTTTTATGTTTATTATACCTTTACTTTCCTTCTATTGCTATAGCAATAGAAGTTATATAGTTAACGCTATAAACGATAACGTATGGTAATCGGTCCAATTTGGGCATATGCAGTTTTCACCGGATTTTTACGTTTTGACATCTAAGGAACCCAAAAAAACGGATGGAAATTTTCTGGATCTTCATACGTACGTGTGTGTTGTCAGGTTGTTGGCTTCTATATCACCTTATATCTCCAGAACTACTCTACCGATTTTGACCAAATTTGGTCAGATTACTTCTGTATATGGAGCATTGATGCCATTAAATTTTCAACTTAAAAGGTCAAGGGGGTGAGATTGTACAACAAGATCACTGTTAGTATCTCGAGATTTCGCCTAATTAAGGTCTTATTTTGCTTAGGCACATTTGTTAACTTACCTGTTAGGCACGTTTGTTGTTTTTTAGAAATAATATTTCAAAAAAAAAATTCTTTCAAAATCGCACCCCAACCCCCAAAAATGTTCTAAATAAATTAGTAGCTAAGTGGGTACAGTGTCATTAGTACCCCCCTCTTATCACAAGGAGCGCTAGTGTTGACGAGCAGCTTGTCTAGTCGTCTTTCTTTCTTTTTCTGTTCAGCCTCCAGCACCAGCTGTATTGTAATGTCACAGATGAGCGGTAGAATTAAATTAATGAATAATATTTAAAGTGTAAAAGGTATTTAAATTGGCCTTAGTACCGCCATGCCCGCGCGAATGAAATACGGTGTGAGCACGCATTTTAGTTGAAGCATTGAACTAAACAGAAAATATTTTATATAAATAAAATTATAAATATTTTAAGTTGTGTGTGTAAACAGAAAAAAGCAGAAAAAATAAATCAGAAAAAAGCTACGTAGCGGGAAAGTCCTACAACTGTGCTGTCAGCTTTTTTATACTGATTTATTGCGAAATTACTGCAGTATATATTCACACGCATTCTTTCATTCGCCAGACCACAATTAACTGCATTTGTTTATGTTAAAACAAACATTTATCAATCTTCTTTAATTAATCATCAGGGATCGGTTTAATACTTATAAACCTTCTGAACTTAAATTCCAACCGATTAAAAATCAGCCGTTACATCCTTCTTTTAATTATATTTATTGTATTACTAATTATTTTGTCATTATAATTTCTTCCCTAAAGTTGGCCAGACTCCTTCTTTAAACTGTCATAATTAAATAGATCAATTTGTTAGTATTGTTAGTAAATAAAAGCAAATCTTCTTTGGATATTCATTCTTTTATCACCAACATGATTGCCATTATCTTGGTAAATAAATACCATTTCAGAAAGTTTTCACTTAATTTTTTGCTTTACCATTTAACTGACATTGCTAATGATATATGTGTGTTGTGTTCCTTTCGTATATATTTATTAAAAAAATTGTTAAATTATATGTTATCTAACAGGATCTTATTAAAATTGAATAATGCTCTCTTCGAGCTCAACCGTATTTCTTTTCATTAAGACAAGTAAGTTTTAATTTGGTTTTAACCTTACTCTTGTTATATCTTTTATAAATAAAAGAAACAAAATAACAAAGTAATCAAGCTCAAAATTAAATTATTTGCAATGGCTTAAGGATTTCATATATTAATGCATATACAGATTTAAATATAATTTTTTTACTAATAAAAACGAATAAGTAATTATTAATTTATAAGTAAAGTATACAGGTACCTCACTTTTTCATATTGCTCTGGCGCTTTCGTTCCATATTTAAAACGTTAATCCCTCGTTAAAATTCCATATTATAATCTGTACAAATAAAACGTTAGAAAGTAATTTTCTTTAATTTTAACTGTCTCACAATTCACTCTGGCTGATGCTGTTTGTTGTGCAGTTAGTCGCTCCTATAGGTAGTAACATTTCGTGTATGGTCAAATATCGCAAAGTAGGACATTTATTAAATAATCCAACTCTTACTAAAATAAGGTCGCTTTCTGTTTTCTAATAGATTTTATAAAATAATAAATCTTATTAAAAAAGAATTATCATAATTAAAAATATACTTAAGCCTACATCAATGAATATTAATTTTATCTGGACATTATTAGTTCTATCGTTTAAGCTGGGTATAAAAACTTTCTGTACCTACCTTCATTGCTGAAATCATTTTAATCCTTCGTGTATTGCAATCAAATAGCGTGTATATATATATATATATATATATATATATAGAGAGAGAGAGAGAGAGAGAGAGATAGAGAGAGAGATTAAATTCATTACGTAAAGAGACACTAGTGTGTCATTATCAGTGTATAAAATGAAAAATGTGACCAAATAAATATAAATCAAACTATATAAATCTGAATGATCAAAAGAAGAATAAACAAGTAAAACTAATTTAAATTTCGATTTTACAGCCAATTATGCAAATGAAAAAATAGGGAATGAAAAATGCATTCAATCAAAACTACCCTTTTATTCAATGAAGCAGCACTTCTACATCGAACATTCTGTAGTAGACACATTATGAATGCGTATTTATGTCTGTGTGTGTGTGTGTGTGTGTGTAAAAGGGGGGTTTTAATGATATAACGATAAAGTATATGCAGGCATTCATTAACGGATGAAGGACTTTATGTACTTTAAAGGGTAGCCGTGATGAAATGGATTAAAGGGGGAAGGAACCCCTGCTACTTCTTGACTCGCCATATACAACTATGAATTTGCAAAGTTTAAAGGCACGTGATGAGGAATGATAGTAATATGGAGGGAGCTCAACCCTTTGATGTCAAGTATTGATATTCTGGCGTTATAACTATCACACCGAGCAGGTCCATACTCAAATTTAGGCTACTTTACAAGTAGGTAAATTTTACTGGTTTTTTTTTTAAAGTGAAACTTTTATCCTATTGCTTATCATACTGCTAACGTACAAAATTCCCGACTGATAAGCGAAATAAATAATATTTTAAAAGAATAAATTATGTTTTAATCTCATCAAGCTAAATGCAGTGTAAAATCGTTTACTAAAACATTGTGTGCGATGACTTATACTAAGCTGTAATACTTTCTACTATTTTACACCCTATAAGATGAAAATTATGCTAGTTAAAAAACGAAATTTTTGTGTATTCTTTTAAAATGACTCCGTAGGTGTTTAGAATCATATTAAACAAAGCAATTAATTAATAAAAAAAATTTTTCTGTCTTCTTAATAAGAAAAAGTATCGAAACCAAACATTCAAAAGCTTACTGGTTTTTCTGAAACGCACTTGCTGTTTTAAAACCGGAACAGATTTTTAAACAGCACAGCCAGATGATATTTAAATATTAAAGAATAATAAATAATTGTTTAATTAAAGAATTTTCACAATTTAAAAAAAAACAAAAAACATTTCATAACTTCTGTTTTGTAATATAGCAGTTATTAAACGGCTACATCATTTCTTATTAATTATAATATACTACCCAAAACACAATTTTTTTTTTACGATGTACTCATATGTATTCCAGATAAATAAAGTGAAAATGTGTAGCTAGCACCTAATCGATTTAAGAAATATGAAAATATAGAAGAAAAACTAATAAATTACGCTCAAATAAGCTCAGTTCCTAAACCTAATAAGCTGAATAATATAAAATAAAAGTATACATTTTTAAGTTTACGAACTTAACAATTATATTTTAAAATTATTGTTATTCTATTTATTTTTAATTTCCTCATTTTTTCATATTTATATTTTACCGGTTTCTATCAAATTTAATTAAAACATTATTTTAAAAGCTAATGTGAATTTAAAGGTATGCTCGGTGACATGGTTAATACAGACTAATGACCAGCATAGGCTGTGCAATTTCTTATTTATTAGTTATTATTAGTTGTTTGGAACTACTATTTATCGTGTTAATCCATTATGTTTCCGTCTGCTTGCACAAGGAAATACTATTTTTTTTTTTGTAATATTCACTAAACAATAAAGTAAGATATGATACAAATATATCTCATATTAATTAAATGCTTAATTTATTATTGTTGTTGCAATATTTTATAAGCTTGCCCAGCACTTCTTAATTTGTCCTACTGTAATTATTTGTTTTCATTCACATGAATTCCAGAATTTTACTTGTAGATATTAGTATCTGTCTGAAATTTTCACAATTTAACCGATAAACTTGTGTTCATCGCCTTTGTTATATCAAAACAAATCTGATGTGTACACCACACGACTTCCTTGCACGACTATTAAATTACATATACACATTTTTTAAAAAATGTAAAGTACATAAAATTTTATTTCATTAATAACTTATTGAATTCTAATTTATCAAAAAAAAATTTTTTACAATCAGAGTTAAATAATTATTACTAAATCAAACACCAAATTTATTTATATAGTTAACATTATTACAATTGGTATTCATTAACTGTAAATAATTAACTTTTAACATCATTTTGCGTATATGTTAATGATGAATTGGACGATGAAGTGTATCGATCGTGTACTGCAATAGAACTTTACCCGACGAGAGTCTATTCAGAACTGAATAATTATTCTGTACATTTTGTACAGAATGCAGCTACATTGCATTCCATCATACGGTAGATTTCTAGATATTAAGTGATATGAAGCACACGGGGCTTATGAAATGCAGTGCCTCAGGATTTTACTGTAACATAACTCCCCCATCTACAAATAGTACACCGTGGGGTTGATTATCAGGTACAGGTGTGTTTTCCTATAAATTTTTCAATATACAATACAATAAGAACAATTGCAATTAATATACAACATAATAAATATTATTACCCAAATCGATATATCACCTGTGACCACGTTATTTTTTCTGACCATCGACAAATTGTTTAAGTTTATTTTTTTAATTCTAACACCTTAAGGTCTCTATTGATAATTCAGTGTTGCACTTCGTCCATATTCAATTCATTTACATCAATAAATTTATGATACCCATAGCTTTTAATCATATATTGTAGTGAAGCTATCCTTATACAATATTTGACTATTATTTGAACTTATTAGATATATCCCTTGTACCACTTTAGTTACTTACACTTTCTTTTTCATTTACAATCGTTAACTTTTCTTTCCAAAAATAATACGATTCCTAATTATAATTTTCAATTAATGTTAAATAATCAGATGTTTCACCAACTTTATTACATATAGACATATATAGGAATGCCTATTAAATTACATATACACATTTTTAAAAGTACATAAAGCCCTGAGGTAGATATTCCCCACGTCCGGAACACAACATCTACGTTCCACGTCCAGGGCGGCAACAGCTGTACTCAAGTACATTACATATAGCTGGCTAACGGGTTCCGAGTGTTGTTTCTCGGATATGCTTTTTTCGGCCGATTTTCATCTATATTCCGAATTACAGGACTGGACTTTGCGGCCACCTGCAGATACGAAATTCTTAACGATTATGGAAATGGATTAATACCGCCTTTAGAGCTGGCGATGTGGCGGCCACGGTCAAAGTTATTTGCAGGTGTAACGGAGACCTTTCGTCGTCCACATGCCCCCCGCGATGGCAAGCATGTAGTTAAGGTGCCCATGTTCGGAGCATGGGAGCCCTGAAAGCTTCGGAGTGTAAGGGCCTGGAGTCAGTGCAGAGACTGCGCGGAGTATTAGAATGTCGGAGGTTGAACATGAGAAGGAATGGCGAAGTCCTACCTTCAGCATCCCATGTTCTTACATTTAACCGGCCTACTTTGCCGGAGAAGATAAGAGCGGGCATACATCGGTTGGATGTGCGGGCATTTGTCCCGCAACCAATGCGATGTTTTAAATGCCAACACTTTGGACACACCGCTGTTAGGTGTGAGAGGCCGCAAATATGCGTGTGCGGTGATGAAGTTTATGAAGGAGAGCCGTGTAAGGAGCCTCCTACCTGTATAAACTGCAGAGGACAGCATTCCTGTAGATCAAGGAACTGTCCTGTTTACAAAGACGAAGTAGCTGTTCAGGAAGTAAAAACCCTGCAAAATGTCAGCTACTTTGAAGCAAAAAAGATCGTAAACGCCCGCAGACCTAGATTAACAACAACCTATGCTCAGCCTGCGGCTGCTGTTCCTGCTCCTGCTCCAGTTGCTGTTGATGAGAGTGCAATCATGAACAAACTCGCACCTACCTTGGCTGGCTTAATTGAGAGGATAATTGAAAACAAAATGAAGCCTCTCAGCACTAAAGAACCTGTTAAGCCAAGAATAATTGTACAGCCTCCTGAAGACATATCTCCAAACAGAAAGTCGCTCCAGTACAGAAGAAAACGGACACTAAACCTGAAATCCAAGTCCGTCTTAGTGAGATTTTAGTTGAAGATAAGAAAGTGACAGCTACAGAGTCTGTTATGGAGGCTCCCAAGCCTCCTGTAACTGAAGTGGCCTCTAAACCTCAGAGGCCACAAAAAATTTCACAGGGGGGACGAGTGTCCCCCCTTCCACAGGCGGTGACCGGTGCGACCCCCGTGTCGGGGAGCGGCCAGGTTGCCGCCTCTCAATCGGCGCCTGAAACCGGCGCCGATCCATGCCCGTCGTCGACGGCGGCTTCGGTGGTCTCCGATTCGGAGGCCGGAAGCTACGCCGGCAACGACGTTCTCCGCGAACTTGATGCCATTCGCATAATGGAGAAGAAGAGAAAAAAAGGATGGCCGAAAAGCAAACCCAGACAATAATTTAATTAAAAATTAGCGAGTCGATTGTACAATGGATGTTTTTCAAACATCCATGAGTTCCAACGCTTGGTACATGATGTAGACCCGATTTGTATATGTCTGCAAGAAACGCATTTCCGCCGAAATGAAAATTTTAAATTAAAAGGATTCGATATATTTCGGCGAGATCAACCGCCAAATGTAAGAGTTAGAGGTGGAGTAGCTATATTAACATCGACTAGAGCTACCACCGAAGCGGTTGTTCTAAACACTAACCTACAAGCGGTCGCCGTTAGAATGAAGCGTCCGCTTCAGGTCACTGTCTGCAGCATATACTTGCCGAATTTTGATTGGAATAAGGATGACATAGCAAGACTAATTTCCGAGCTTCCCCCCCCTGTTTTACTGGTGGGTGACTTTAACGCTCATAATTCTCTGTGGGGATCGGATCGAGTAGATCCCCGTGGAAGAGAACTGGAAGGTTTCCTGATGAATTCAGAGTTTATTATTTTAAACGACGGATCAGGAACCTTTTTCAATACCAGAGACGGATCGACGTCCTGTATAGATCTTGCACTTATAAGCGGATCGATAGCACCGAGGTACAGCTTCCATGTCATAGACGATCTGCATGGAAGCGATCATTTCCCGGTGCAAATTGAAACTGATGTTACAAGGAAAACATATCCCATCTCTAAAAGATGGTTATTTGATAAGGCAGAATGGACGAGCTTCACAGCTAGAACGATACTCCCAGAAACAACTGGAGTTATCGGAGACGATGTCGACGCCATAACAAACGCAATAATTGAGTCGGCATCGAGATATATTCCCAAAACATCTGGGAAACTTACCAAGAAACCCGTTCCATGGTGGAACGATGAAATAAGTGAAGCTATAAAAAAAAAGAAAATGGCGTATAACGCCTTTAAGAAGCGTCCTAGTATAGAAAATCTTGTAGCCTTTAAGAAATACAGGGCGTATGCAAAACGTCTTATGATAGCCTCGAAAAAACGATCCTGGCAGCAATACGTGTCATCCATCGACAAAACTACTACTGCATCAGATGTTTGGAGGAAAGTGAAGGCGATTTGTGGGCGTAATGATTTTGCTCCCATAACTAACCTTCAAGATGAAGATGAAATAAAAGACTCTCCATATGAAATTGCAGAGCTGTTATCCAATCACTTCGAAAAGGCCAGCAGAACGGCTAACTACGAGGAAGGTTTTCGAACCAAAAAAGAAGAACTCGAAGGTCTATTAAATTTTAGAACTGAGTATAATTACTCATATAATGTACCATTTAAAATGGAAGAATTCGCGAAAGCGTTGGAAAAAGCAGGTAACACAGCTGCTGGTTCGGATGAAATCCATTATAATATGATCAGGCAGCTGAATACCACTGCAAAACGCAGATTATTAGAACTTTATAATAAAATATGGCGGGATGGAACGTACCCACAGCAGTGGAAAAAAGCTCATGTTGTTCCAGTACCAAAGAAAAATAAAAATTTAACAGACCCCAATAGCTATCGTCCTATTACTTTGACGTGTGCTATGGGAAAAATACTGGAAAAAATGATTAATAATCGACTCGTCTGGGTTTTGGAAAAAGAAAACCTGATATCAGCGTATCAAGCAGGTTTACGGCAATACCATTCTACCACTGATCAAATGATCAGCTTAGAGGACGTTATATATAATAGCTTCATTAAAAGGAAACATTGTGTCGGAGTTTCTTTGATCTTCAGAAGGCTTTCGATATGACCTGGCGTCATGGTATAATGCTCCAGATACATGAATGGGGCATTCGTGGCAACCTGCCAGTCTTACTGAGCAACTATATGAATGACCGTACTTTCCAAGTACGAGTCAGTAGCGAATATTCATCTGTAAGAAATTTGGAAAATGGCATACCACAAGGCTCGCCGTTGAGCGGTACCTTGTTTACCATTGCCATTAATAAATTGATATTAGCTATTCCAGCAGAAATCAGCAAAAGCGTCTATGTTGATGATCTGGCAATTGTGTATGCCAGCAACAAGACTGCTATGGTGAGGTACAAATTGCAACGAGCGATCAATGCTCTAAATGAAGTTGCAAAGAATAACGGATTCCAATTCTCAGCAGAAAAAACGTGCTGTGTACACTTTTGTAGGAAGAGAATTCCTCATCAAAGTCCTGCGTTGACAATTGATGATAATCCAATATAATATAAAGACAATGTAAGATATTTAGGATTAGTATTGGATAAATCCCTTACATGGGGATTACATATACAGGACTTGAGTGATAGATGCAAAAGAGCCCTAAACATTATAAAATGTTTATCGAACTTAAATTGGGGCTCAGACAAAGAGACATTATTGATATTGTATAAAGCATTGGTTCAGTCTAAACTAGACTACGGATGTATCGTATATTCATCCGCTAGAAAGTCGCATTTAAAAAAGTTAGACGTAGTTCATAATAGCGGAATAAGATACGCAACAGGCGCTTTCCGCACAAGTCCGGCGGTTAGTCTGATGTCTGAAGCCGGAATAATGCCACTACATTATAGAAGAGAGATCCTCTTGTTAAGATATGCAGCAAATATATGGGCTTATCCTGCCCATATAAATAATAAACTTTTTAAAAACCATCCTATGGCTGCATTATACGAACGTCGTGCTACCTATTCCAGACCAGCCGGAATTAGGTAACACGAATTAAGAAGTAAATATGAAATTGCCATTCCAGATACATTGGCAATTTCTACTAGAGAAATACCGCCATGGCTCTTGCCAGCGTTAAATACAAATTTGGATCTCTCTCAAGGAGAAATAAAAAAGAAACCAGCAGTGATCATCCAACAGGAATTTTTGGCAACCGTCAGTAGTTACGAAGAACATATTAGAATTTATACTGACAGTTCTAAAACCGAACATGGTGTTGGATGCTCAATATATGTAAATGAAGAAGCCCACTTTTGGAAACTGCCAGATGTGGCCTGTGTCTACACGGCAGAACTCACTGCAATTCAGCAAGCTCTTCGCTACACTGAACACTATTGCGAAGAGAGAGTGCTAATATGTTCCGATTCATTAAGTGCACTTGTCGCAATTCGGAACAAGAACATTAAGGATGTCCTAATTGCAAACATCCTGTCCATTTTATACGTTCTAAAACAACGAGGACAGCGATGCGTATTTGTATGGACTCCGGGGCATGCTGGTATTACAGGTAATGAAATCGCAGACGAAGCTGCCAAAAAGGCAACAGTCTGCGATGATTTGGATGCAGTTCCTGTAAGAGTGGCAGATGTTATCCAATGATAATGATGTTAATACAAAATTAAACTCAGTAAAAACTTCTTCTTATAAATGGAAAAGCGACTTTAAGTTGACTCGCCGTGAACAAGTAGCGGTGACCAGACTTAGAATCGGTCACAAGCGATTAACAAATTTATATATGTTAACCGGCGAAGTGAGACCAATGTGCGTTGTTTGTAATAAAACACTGACAATCAAGCATCTAATAGAAAAGTGTACCATATATGAGGACCTCAGAAAGAGGTTCCGTCTTACAAATAATATTAGAGCTGATCTGGATAATGGAAATGAAGAAAATATAGTTGCATTTTTACACGCCAGTGGACTTCTTAAAAGTCTATAAAATGAATGTTTAAAGCTGTGACAAAAGAATCTCTAAGCGGTAGTTTTATATATACATATAAGGGAGTCTCGAAGCGTGGCACGTATAGTGACGGGAGGTAGCCCTCTTGCATAGGCCATTTTGGCTCACCTGCATTCAAGAGCAGTGAGTCGGGGTGTGTCCGATGATGGCATGGGGGACCCTCAAGGGTGGATTGAGGGCGCGACGCTATGGGTGTACGCCGTGCATGCCTATAGCCTGTTCATAAGAAGGATTCAACTGCCACGGCACCCTGGCGCGACTGATATACTGCTCAACGGCGGTTCTGGTCGCCCCGAGGGTGCTTAAACAAACTATAAATGAAACTCGTAGAAGAAAGAAAGATATGGTATTGATAAGCTGAAATTTTAATTTTATGGTCTTTTGAGAACCTATCTCAAATTTTAATATTGGGGCCCTTTACAACCCATAAGTGTTTGTGATTGTCCTTGTCTTTTATGTCTTAATGTTTATTGTAAAGTTTGTGTTTTTAAATAAAATGTAAGGGCCCTTTACACCCTTACATATGACGATCCTGATGGAGATAATAATTTCTTTTAAAGAATGTGACGAGTGCTAATGACCTTAGCAGTCGATGCCCGTAAAAATTCAGTAAAAAAAAAAAAAAAAAAAAAAAAGTACATAAAATTTTATTTCATTAATAACTGCTGATTTTTTTCAAATATATTTTTTTTATTGTTATTATTGAATAATTATTTACTGCAAAACGTTTTTTTACAATCACGGGTTAATAAATTATTAATCAATCAATATATTTAATTTAACAAAAGGATATGAAGTCTGATTCGAAGCAATGTGCCTTCCCCTTGGATATATACATTTCACTAACTAATTTTTCATTTGACTATAACTCTGGAACCATTGAAAAAAAAAATAATTACCACTTAAGAAAAAGTCCAAAATCCATTTTTTTATTTTGGACTTTTTTGGACACTTTTGGTTCAGTCGATTGCATTCAAAAGGGGAGGTGCACAACTAGATGTTACAACATTCCTAAATCCAGAATTTCAACATACTATGGCTAATCATTTTTGAGTTATGCGAGATACGTATATACATACATAAGTACATATGTATGTTCAGACGTCAAGCCGAAACTAGTCAAAGTGGATTCAGGGATGGTCAAAATGGATATTTCTGTTGAAAATTGAAAACCGAAATTTTCGCGATCACAATACTTCCTTTACTTCTTACAAGAATGTAAAAATTTTTAATTCAGTCAATAGGATGTACAGGAGATTAAACAAATTGACAAATATCTTGAGGTAAATTTATTTGTGGGTAATATATTGAGGTAGTGTTATTTGTTTGTTGTGTCCAAATTGACTACCTTTAATTAGATGAATCGAAGTAACTAGGTGATTTTTATCGACGAGTTGCTGTTTTAAAAAATTAACTATTTTTGCATATCAAGAAATATTAAAAATAGCTCTAGTGATTAATTTATGAAGGTCTACGCAAAGTCAATTTTTTTTAATTTTTAAATTGATACGAAGTTGATTACAAGAACCTTAAAATTGAAAGCCGGGATTCTTCGAAATCTTCTCAAAATCCAAACACGACATTATCGATTTATGGGTTGTTTACTGCTCAGTTAGTAGTAGCTTCTATAGGTAAGCTATTATATAGCTGAGTGTAATATATTGTGTAAGCAATTGCTTGTAAGCTCTGTTAAGCTCTGCTATCGGGAAAATGGTTAAAAGAAGCCGAAGTATGTAACAGCAGGCACTTCAATAAGTATGTAGCTCCAGGGGCTCGACGGCAAGTGAGTCAACTGAAGCTGCAGCGACAGAGGAGAAGAGGATGGAGAGAAGAAAGAGAAGTCAATCTGCAAAAAAGTACTAGTTGATCCAGAGATGGAGATAGGTTGGAGGGCACCCCACAGGGGGAGCTTTATAGATATGTAAAAGTGCTCATTAGTGTCAGTGGAACCTTAACTAAGCACGCTGAGAAGGTCCATACGACTAGAGAGCTAAAAGAGCTGGCCAGAGATATGGCAAGAGTGGTGAAGGCCTTGCGGGGCTTCGTAAAATTCAACGCGTTCGAGAGCAGACCGAAGGGGAAGGAGGTGGCGTGCCAGACGAGGAGAGATGTTGGAGATAAGGAGCTACTACGCCAGCTGGAGAAAGGAGTTAAAAATGAAGACTTGGACGTACTGGTGGCATCCAAGTGGAACAGAGAATGGTTTGAGAAGACCGCGGAGCTCCAGGATTCAGTTTTGCTATAAAAAGAGAAAGACTTAGCGGTCGCTTTTGACCTTGCTAAAATTAAAATTAGATTCTCGGTATCGATTTTTAAGGCGGCTCCGCGAATTAAGGACCTGACAATTAAGGGTCAGTTGAAAGTGGGCCAACTGCTTGCATGTATTGAGAGGGCCACAATTCTCCAAGGGGAAGACTTGGAAGACCTCGAGAGGAGGGTGTTCACCCTCGAGATTGATTCGTCGATCGGGGAGAGGAACATCCTCTATTTGAGAAAAGGAGTGACAGAAATATTTCTGCGGGTGAAGCATTATGTAGTCTTCGGCGTGGAGGAGAGTAATGCATACCACGTTACTAGAAAGTTTTTGGAGTACGCGGGACGAAGAACTAATAGAACGACCAGAATCTATGTTGACAGGGCGGTGAAGACCAAATCTAAGAGGGAGAGATCGGCCGGCAGAGTACCTGCTCAGAAGGCCAAGACGTTAATCGTGAAGGCAACCTATGTCCAAGGAAAAAAGAGCTTTAGAGATCTACTTAAATAGGTTAAGGAAGGAGTAGTTGAGAGGGAACAAGAGAGAACAAGAAGTAGTTGAGAGCGTACTGAGAGAACAAGAAATTCTCTCGGTACGCAAAGATCAAGAAGAATATATCCATATAAGAGTCAAGAATGAGGCGGAAGGGCCAGAAAAACAAATGAGGAAATTGCAGGAGGGGGTTATCGGAGTAAAGGTTGCCCTGCGTAAAAGAGAGCGACTACAGAGAATTAACACAAAAGATATAGACGCTCTTACAACAATTGAGGAGCGGTAACGGAGGTAATTGAGTTGGATGAGGAGAGGAGGCAGGCCATGAAGATTTGGCCTACTCATAGGCCGAATACACAAGTATTCGGCCTATTAAGTACACAGGTGGCTTCTCTGACGGTTCCTAGTGAAGAGGCTGAAAATATAATTCGAAGAGGGGATTTGGCTAGTGTCTTGCCGTGGAGCAGGAGTAGTGCTACCGCTGCTGGTAGGGGTGGTGGTTTTTAGTTGTTATGTCTCCCGTAAAAGCGGAATGCATCGCTACCGTAAGTTTTTGGATTACTTGGCGGCGGCTGTGAGGATACACGCAGGTGCAGTACTTGTGCTTGGGGACTAGTACTAAGAGCCCGGAGTTAGTAGGTGGGACTCTAAATTAGCGTGGGCGGCTGAGTTGATGGCGGCGTTGAGTATGGTGTGTCTCAACGAGCTGGACGTACCTACCTTTTCAAGAGGATCAACGGAGTCCGTCCTCTACCTGGCGTTCGTTACGGACGTGATGGTGGGCGCTGGGCGATGGCGAGTTCTAGAGGAGGAGACTCTCAGCAACCACCGATCTATTGAGGTAGTAGTTGAACATACGTCAAGAAAGATGAGCTGCGCCATGGATGTTTGGTTTTCTTAGTGGTTACAGACGGCGTTTATAGTCATTGGCGCAGGCATGACAAGAGAACGGGGAGGAGGTTGATATCGACGAAGTCATCCAGGTGCTTGCACTTCGGCCTTGAAGAGAAAAGAGGTGCGGTCGCGTCCAATGCAGATAGATTGGTGGTCGGACGAGATTGCCGATCTGCGGAGGATATGTGTTTGCAAAAGGCGCATCCTGACAAGATTAAGAAGAAGAAAGGATCGACAGGAGGCAGAGAGCCATAGCAGAATGGAAAGATTCTGCAAGGAGCCTCTGAAGAGCCATCAACAAAGCTAAGCGGAATAGATGGAGGGAGATCTGTACCCAGCTGAAAGAGAACCCCTGGGGCATAGCATAGAAATTAGTAACAAAGAGGCTGGGACGATCACTCCCCAAGCTTTCCGAGGTGCAACTCCGGGAAATAATGCTCAACCTGTTTCCGAGAGATGAGGTGCTGGGTTGGAGGGAGTTGGCGGCCACAGAGATACCGCGTGTCACTTCGGAGGAGCTGTGGTACGAGGTCTCTCGACTGCCTCAGAGAAAGAGCCCAGGGGTGGATGAAGTGCCTGCGGAGGCGATGAGGGCGTTGATGGAGGCCTCACCGATCACTTTTTTAATGTGTTTAAAGTATTTAATGAATGCCTGTTTAAGGAGAGGTTCCGAACACCGTGGAAGATGGCGAGAGTAGTTCTCCTCCCTAAGGGAGGTGGCGGAAAGGGCGGCTTAATGAGTTACATGCCTGTTTGTCTAATTGGGTAGCCTGGGGAAACTTTATGAAGTTATTCTGGTAAACAGGCTGCAGGAGGAGTTAGAGGAAACTGGGGGATTCTCGGACAAGCAATATGGCTTCCGGAATGGAAGAAGCGCAGTAGATGCTGTTAAAAAAGTGACAGAGGTTGTGGAGGCGGTAGCAAGGGGGTCTAGGAATGTGAGAAAGATTCCCCTGGCCGTTTTCTTGGATGTCGCTAATGCATTCAATGTGGTGAGGTGGGAAGCCAAATTGCGGCAGTTAGAGGAGCGAGGCATTTCACCTTACTTGAGGATGATGCAGTTGTACCTCAGTGGGAGCAATTTGTGTATCACGTCTGAAGAGGGGAAGGGTCGTTATGCCTGTGCAGCGTGGGGTGCAGCAGGGGTCAGTATTGGAGACCATCTGTTAGAGTGTGGTGTATGACGTGACATGGGTTGTTTGGGGTTTACCTCTATAGGATCGGAAAGAGGCGCACAGAACTGTGCCAGTATTGTGATGACGTGGCTACGGTAGATCACACCTTCTTTCTGTGCCGCAGATGAAGACAGGAGATACCACGTGGCGATTTGAACTCGCCGGGAGAGTCATGCGATTGATGTTCTCTTCCAGTGATGGATGAAGTACATGTGCCCGGTAGTTTAAAAGCGTTCTATAGCAGAAACTAATGAAGGAGGACCGCGAGGCGGACAACGAAGATGTCGGTTCAGGACAGCGATGAGCACCAGCCTTCGCGAGCGAGTGGCGGGGGTGCTTAGGCATTGTCGTCGCCAGTGGCTCCTGTGGGACGCGTTCCTGCTGTCTGAGACCGGCATAGCTATAGTGTGAATTCGGAGTAGTGAATATTATTAATTGTAAATATCGATTAAATGTGTTATTTAAATCCTTTAAAGGATTGGAAACAGGAGCACAGAGCTTGACAGTACTGCGATAACATGGATATGGTGAATTGCGCTTTCTTTGTGTGCCCCAGAGGGAGGCAGGAGATACCGCGTGGTGATTGAACTCGCCGGGAGAGAGTCATACGGTTGATGCTCTCTCCCGGTGAGCAATGAACTGAGTGTGCCTAGTATTTTATGAGGGAACGACAGCAGAAAATAATGGAGGAGGACCGTGAGGAGAACAAGGAGAGGTCAGTTGAGAACGGCGATGGGCGCCAGCCTTCAGGGGCAGGGGTGCCTCGGCATTGTCGTCACTAATGGCTCCTGCAGGACGCGTTCCTGTTGTCTGAGGCCGGCATATCTATAGCGTAAATTCTGAGCTGTATATATTATTAATTGTAAATAGTGTCTCAATGTGTTATGTAAATATTGGTGTGAATGAGAAGTGTGCCTGTGACGCGGATGATGCTGATGTTATGCTTTTACGTCAATTTCAGCACCACCCTGCGTGAGGGAGTGGGTTTTTAGTGGGTCCCACCGCATAGCCGGTGAGCCTCACACACCCAGTATGTGCGGGCTGCTAGGCGTTTGGTTCAGGCAAATTTTCCCGCTTCCTACGGAAAACAAAAAAAACCTATTTGATTTAAATAGAAGGTCGCAATTAAGTCGAATGAACGAATTAACGATCGTACTCATTTCAAAAATTTAATCCATATGTTCTTGTTGGAAATCTTTTCTTCGCTGTTCTTTACCAAGGAGCAATTCGTTTACTAAGATACGGTTGCGTTCCACCCTGGAACTTTTTTTTTTTTTTTTTTTTTTTTAACTTTGTAGCGTGTGTGAAAAATGCCATGCCTGACCGGGATTCGAACCCGGGATCTCCGGGTGAAAAGCCGAGACGCTACCACTCGCGCCACGGAGGCCGGCACCCTGGAACTAATATACGAATACCGCACTCATTCACCACGAACCAGTCAATTAAGCTCGATGACCAATTTTCGATATCATGTATGTGTGTGCTATATGGTATACCCAACAGTAGGGTACTTGGTCATACTCTTCGATTATCGAATGCGAAATCAGTGGATAGAATCTCTTCACCTATCTTTATCTTTATCTTTTATTTTCTACCGTTTACATTTTAAGTTCTTCCCCACCACCGGCGATGTGGCGATCCAAACCTTCTAGAGTATCGATGTTTAAACCGAGATATTCTTGCAATCGACTGAATTTCATGGTAGTTGGCATTGTAATTGAAAATTACTTTAACTGAAATAACTGACGTCCACGCTGTTATTTAAACCGTAAGAAAAAGTAGTCGTCAAAATCTATGTCGCAGCAATCTTACACGATGGCTTTTGGATGGGAAAAAATCTACCCAATCACATCGAAGATACTATATCTACATCCATCGTTAAACTGCGACTGTGATCAAGAAGTACACCTCCCTCACCATTTATGACACTATATGATAAGAGGACATCCACTATCAATTCACTAGTACAATTCGCTAGTATCAATTTACTATTTTTTTTTTTTCGGAACAATAAATTCTAATACTGGTGTTTACTATTATGCAGTTCATACAACAGAAATTGTACGACTCGATATTCTCGTTGCACCAATAACATTTTACACACAAGTGGTTAAAAGAATAATAAAGCCGTTCTTGACCAATTCTTCATAATCATTTACAATCTTGTTTTCAAAAAACGCAAACGATCCGTTTTCCACACCAAATTCAACGGCTTTCTACACAACTTTATCCACTCCATATAGAAACATTCGCTTTGAAAACCTCATTTTTTACCAGATGTTTGGTAGTATGGAAAACTGACGATGTAATTCGCTTTCAGTTTCGGCGCATTCTCCGGTATCAACCAATGTCGTTATGAAACCGTTCGAGGAATTCGACTTTCTCCAACCCTTAGGTGTAGACCGTAGCAAATTGCAAACACAATGTCTTTAAACTTTCATCGCTGAACACGGCCTCCTCGTAATCCCAGTCGATTTTGTGCTAATTTTTTTTTCATCTTCTTGTTCATATGTAAACATTTCGCGCGTTACATAACCTTTTTCACTATTCTCGTAAGCAGTGTGTACATGTCGATGCTTTCGTGAATAATGAGGCAGTATGCAGCCAAATTGGCCGGTATATTGTTTTTTGTTAAAAATCGATACGCACGACTACTGTTCAGTTTTAAGCGATTCGTTCTGCTTGGAACAATCAACGGTACATCCTTTTGGAAATCTTTCAAACTGTAAGCAATACACTCATCTTCCACATTTATTACGGAATTATACGTAGTACAAAGGGTATAAATTCGAATAGAAAGAAAAGAAACAGAAGCAGTAAAGATGGGAAAAGCAGTTAGACAGGGATGCTGCATTTTACCAATCCTTTTTAACATATATGGAGACCAACTAACTGAGCAGCCTTTGGAAGACTTAGAGGATGGTGATTATGTGACAGTAAAAAGAGAAAAAGTAAAGAAAACTAAGTATGCAGATGACCAAGTAATAATGGATACAACTGAAGAGAAGTTACAATAAATGATGGACAGAATATGCAAGGCAGGAGAAAAATATGGAATAAGAGTAAATGCTGATAAATCCAAAGTAATTAGAATATCAAGAAAAAATGGTGCAACAAAGATTACTATTGAAGAGAAACAATTAGAACAGGTTGGTAGTTTTAAATACATTGAAAGCACAATAAAGTTTGATGGCAGTTGCACTGAGGATATTAGAAGCAGAATTGCGAATGGTGAAATGGCATTCAGAGAGGTTAGAAATCTGCTTACAACAAAAAGTGTACCCATTGATCTGAGAAAGAAATTTGCAACATGTTTTGTTTGGAGCGTGCTATATGGTGCAGAAACATGAACAATAAAGAAAAGAGAAAGTTGATATCTGGAAAGTTTTGAAATGTGGTTATGGAGGAAAATACTATGTCTCAATTGACAAGAGAATGTAACTAATGATCAGATCTTGATGAATATAAATGAGAGTATGAGTATGATTAAGACAATACAAAGAAGGAAAGCTAACTGTATTGGCCACATCCAAAGACATGATTGTATTCAAAAAGTAATTATTGAAGGAAAGATTGCAAGAATGATGGGAATAGGAAGAAGAAGGACAGGAATGTTGGATGATTTGAAAGGGAGACAAGGATACTGTAATTTAAAAGAAAACTCAGAACAGACCATCATGTAGAATGTTATTTCTTGATATGGTTAATAGTCAAGTCAGTTCCACTAAAGAAAAAGAATAAAGCAATTTAATAATTGTATTTGCAATATGCAGTCCTCTCCCCCCCCTCCCCAAACATTTGCTTTTGTATCTACCAGAACATTGTTTACACATGTTGGCAGCAAAAAACATTCTCTCTACCTGTCAAGTTCATTCTCAATAATGTTCAATACAGTTTCCTGGAAAGTCAGTTATTACTTACATAGACCTCTCACACCAGGGGTAAAATGGAAATTTATTAAAGTCAGTTTCTTAGTTGATTTTTGTTTTATACTCCTAAAAATAATTTTGTGAACTGTTTTTTATCAAGAAGCTTCTGTCATAAGTTATAGCATAAACTTCTTGCTGTGATAAATAATGTTTGTAATTATTTCACTAGCAATTAAGGTATTTGAGTTATCAATTACATTTTCTTGAATTTTTATTTACAGATAAAAAAAATAACATATATCACCTCTGATTCATTAGTTAAATATTTATCCTACCAGTGACAGATAATTCTAAAAGACCACTCAACCTAGGGTACAACAGAAATTTAGAATAAAAGATTACAAATTTATTACTTCACTCAGATATGTACATCTAAATGCCAAAAGTCTGTGTCTGGAAAGTGTTCATTATGTCATCAAATTAGATTATCAAGATCAACTCAGACAATAGTTTCTAAAAATCGACAAGTCATGTTTAAATAAAGTTAAAATAAAATATTTTCCTTAATTATTTCAAATTAATTTCTTCTTTCACTTTATTAGGGTACAGAAAATTGCAAATGTAAATATTCATAACAATTTGTATGTTATATTTTTACAATATTTTGTAAGATAACAAATAATAAAAATATTTTTATCAATATGTCTGAGAAATGGGTACCTTATGTTTTTCAAGCAACAAAAAGGGTAAAAAAACTCTACATGTCTTTCATGTAAAACTATTAATGATACAAGATTTTTATCGTATTTGTTTCTAATAATCACTGAAATAAACCTTTTTTTAAGGTAGATAAAAAATCGAACTAACCTTTTTGCTTATTGGCTTTTTTCCTTTCTAATCAATGTTTGATAGGTACTGGTAAAAAGCAATTCATCAATGTGTAAAAAACGTTACAACAATAAAAACAGTCAGTCATCTTATTTTTCATGGAATGAACATTTCTCAATAGAGACAGGATAAATGTAGAAAATTATGCGGTCATAAAATGTTTTAATATATACAATTTAATTGGACAAAATATCATAACACGATCAGCTTTTGGGATTAACTACATTTACAAGAGCTTATATCTCCCATTTATCAGTCCACTATATTTCTGTTTTTTTTTTTTTTTTTTTTTTTTTTTTTTTGACAACACAAATAATTGAATCTAATATAACTCTGTAAATTGGAGAAACTGGTGGATATCTAATACTAAAGCATTAAATACGCTTATCTATGTTATTCCATTCAGATACCAAAAAAACAAACTCTTTTGTTAATGTTTAAGTATTCAATCAGGGTTTCTCATACTACTGCTAAAGTAAAGTAGCAGATTAAATAAGTGTAATAAAAAATTGAATTTATAGTATAGAAATCTCAAATACAAACATTTTAAAAAATCGATAAAAATTTTAATTACAAATTAATAATTAAATACATTCACTCTCACATCATAACTTTGAGTCTTTTGAAAAAAAATCATGTGCATTCAAGAATTCAATTTATGATGTTTCCAGCATAATTCACATTACAAAACAAGTAAAAAATTACATTTTTTTTTAATATGATAAAATGTTTTTTACACTTTAATGCTCCTGTAAATGTTGGAACATCCTTGAATCATATTATTTTATATGGATATTTCCTTATATTTACCCTTTATTCCTGATTCCTGATTGTACCACCAACTTTTTGAAGCAATAATAATGTGTATACATATTAGTTTCATTTCTACTCCATTTATAAATATTTCTAACATCTAACATTAACATTACAAAGTAACTTACTGTGTAACTTTAATAAGAATCATACAAGAATTTTCCATACTCTGCATGCTATTTGTCACGTAGTCAGTCTTCAGGGTTTTATAAGAAATTTAACAACAAAATTAAAGAGTAAAAACAATACTATAATAAAATTTTACAGAAATACTAATAAAGTAGGATAAACTCAAGTGTGACTTCTTTAGAACTACTTGTTATCAACAGACTTGAAACACTAATGCAACCTACTTAAATAAAACTTGGCAGCTCAATTGACAAACACATAATTATTCAACACTCTTCTTCAATAACTAGAGATTAAGGTCAAATGGATTCTTTATTAAACACTTTTTTATCATTCACAAAAGCTTTTTCTTGTTCAAGGATATAAAATTTTATAAGATTATTAAAGTAATATAGTAATGTTCACACATACTTAGTTTCTTTATAGTGTTAAAACAAATAGGCTGAAATTATATTTTATATCAATTTCCTTGGTTTCATTTTCTTCTAGTTTTCTTCTTCTTGTCTTCCTGAGGTTTCTTGGAGCTATTTGATAATTGAGAATTTTGTTACTTCATGTGGTTCTTTCAGGAATATAAGGAAAACCACATAAAATAATTAATTTTAAAAAATTGTCAGTTAAGAATTTGTTCTGAAAGTTTTATCATTCACGGAAACAGTATCAGAATATAAAACTTACAATAAGTCAGAAAATCTAAGAATAGGCTCAAAGAAGAGTTAAGTTATAAAACTTTACAAACCTGAAGTATCCACCAATCTAAATTAATTTTTTTTAAAAATAAATTATTAAAAAAAAAAATAGATTTAGTCTTTTCCAAAGTGCCCTTGAGAATTTTAACTTTTGAGAGAATGGGGTGTAGGAATCCTAGGGGTCCTAGCTTCCTTCTCACTACAGACTACGACCACATATGCACTTATGACAAATGCTATGTACAACAACATTACACACCACACAACATAAACTGTCTAACATGACATACCTTTCTTTCTTCTAATATCCTCTTATCATAGCCTTTGTGACTTGTTTCTAACTGCAGTCATAACCAAACAAAAACATTTTTTGGATGGGTGAATGAATAATGAGTCAGGAAAAAATCCTCCAGGGATCTAAGTGAATAGTTTCAATTGCTGGATCAAACCCTAACTCTACTACTAGTGCAGTATATTTATTACTGCATCATGCTAAGAGAATCACCAAAAAGAATGATCCTTTGTCATTTGCTTTTGTGGCAGAACTATTTGCATTCCTGCAGAACTATTTATCACATTCTGACTGACTACCTTATAGAGCTTTGCAACACAAACTGATAATATTTTAAGTGATGAACCGACTGAAATTAACAAGCTTTTGAAATTTGTCAAACTTTACTCTGAATTGAGATACCATTTATATTATTACCAATAATGAATTTTAGTAGAACATTTATGCTCCTATCTCAAATAGATATATTTTACATAATATGAGTGTATGTTCAGATGTACCTTTGTGTTATATAAGAATATATATAAATATGTGTTTGTGTGTATATAAATGGATATAAATGCAAGTTAAATTTTATACTTTTCTTTATCGATCTCCATGGTGGAGTGTAGCATCTTGGCCTTTCATGTAGAAGTTCTTTGTTTGAATCCCAGTCAAGCATGTCATTTTTTGCACTCTATAAAAATTCATTTATCATCCATCAGTAACTGTAGTATGCCTGTTGTTGCTGTATAAGTAAATAAATGTTATTTTTTCTGATTGGTGGATTTCAGCAACCTGGTTTAATTTATTTTCTTTATGGGAAACCTTTTACAACCCTGAATAATACTGTCGCATATACTTAAAAAGATTATCTTCTGTTCCTTTACTTTAATCCATTACTCTTTTTTTTGAAAATTTATATTTAATTGTAGTTCATCTGCAATACAGTATTTTGTTCAGCTTGCAGGAGAAATGAGTAGGGAAATATTGAATATAGAAGAACACTTACAAAAATTTTTTTTTACTAATTAAACTAATAAACTAAGCAACTTATCTAAAAATTAGAAATATATTCACAATGAAGCAATTCATATGTATGATAGTGTTGAATTTCACTTACTAAGCTTCAAATTTTAATATTGTCATAAATCAGTGTATTTAGTGTGTCTTATGTCACAACAACAATGAAGTGTTTTATTTGAAGAAAGACTTCTCTTTATTTTTAATTATTTTTTACTAATATTTGATACATATAACTACCATAATATTTGTAAAAATCTGATAGAATATAAGAGCAGTATTTACTTATAGTACCACAGTTTCAGCCGACATCTACAAATCTACTTTCTACTTCTGTTCACCTTCACAAACTTCCATTTTAGATTCCTTCCTTTCATTGTGTTCTCAATGTTTTCCTTTCAATAATGCCTCCTAAACTGTCTCTTTTCAGAAAGTATTTATGTAGATTCGTCTCAATAACTGTTCAACTTTCCACTTACTTACCAGGCCCAGTCATCTTAATTGCTTCATATAGTTCATGAATTTCATGAGTACTATGTACTATGACTCACCATTCCCTAACCTGACCAGCTTGGTCTTTCTCACTCATACTTCCCAGGTCAATTATTTTAAATGTTAATAATTTTTATCTTTTTACTTCCCATGATTCTGCTGCATAAACATTTCACTCTGAACATGGTTATAACAGTTCTTTATTTTATCTCCTTTCATAACTTTTTATCCCACCAAATGGAATAAAGGACTAATGTATTGCTCATGTTAACTAAGATAATTTTCTCAAAATGCAACAAACACATCTCCTCCCAACATAGGTGACAGGAGTGTCATTTTTCATGATAGGCGACTCTTTCACTTTCGGCGACAGTTTTCTAATCCTGTCAAGTTACAGTTTTTTTTTATGTGTTTAAGTTATTTCAAAAGCGAAAAGAGTAGTATTAGCACTGGTAAGTAATACACTATAGAATACAGCTTACATTACATAAAGAACTAATGAATACAGAATTAGTATTATAAGAACTAATTTAGAAAATGATGTATCAACAATTTAGAATTTTTTGGTACTTTATTTCTCCTTCAAAAATTTAGATAATGAGTAATGAATTTCACCAAACCATAGCATCAGTAATCAAGCTTAACTTGATCTTACACAAAATATGGAAATATGGAAATGAGTAGTGATGTTAAAACTGTTAGAGGAGCAGATATCTGATGTGATGCTTATCTTATTATACTGTTTTTCTTTCAAAAGAATATTAATGATGAAGAGGAATAAACTGAAAATAATGATAATATGGATTTGACCTTAAAAAAACACTTATGAGAATGTTAAATTTACAAATTTCTGAGGTTTTTAAAAATATTAAAAATGAAACTAGAATGTAGTTATGTTTTAGAGAGGAAAATAATATTTTCTCTTGATGAAAAACATGAAACAAATTTATATTTGATTAACAAGGTAACAGTTCCTGAAGAAATCATGTTGCACCAGGTATTTAAGTACAAAATGTTTAAACATATGGCTTTTAAGTTGGTTAATAGTTAATAAATTAACAAGCTAAAAATCTATCTTCTATACTGCATTTTTAAAGTTTATTTAAAACTGAATAACTCGGTTAAAAATTTATGTTATTAAAAAAAGATAATTTATTTTTTTAACAACTATAGTACAACTATAAGTAGATTTACTTATGAAAGATGAATTTTTTAGAGTCTAAATAACCCTGCTTCACCAAAATTTGAACCCAGGTCGCTCCAAATAAAAGGTAAACATGCTACCACTCCACCACATGGAGGAAGGTGAAATAAAGATAAAATTATAATAATAAAATATTAATAACAAAAATTCAAGAACCATTTACCAAAAATAAATATCCACAATAAGATACACATTTCAAATGTTTAACAGTCACCATCAATAGACACTAAAATTAACTACAAACACACTTTTTTTATTTTTAATAGAAAAATCTAAAAAAGTATTAAACAAGAATTTTACCCATCTTTGTGAAGTTAAATCAAAGATACTAGAAAACTAACTTATACTCTGTGTTAGATTTTTCTTTTAGCTTTTATTCTTCACAGCTAAAGGTCTATCATTTTTATAAACTAGTAACTGTCACTTTATTTTTTTATTAAAAAAAAAAAAGGTAGTGTGTCATAGTATTTAATTTTATTAATTTGGTATTATTTTATTTACATATTGTGATCATTTTTTTAAGTTTTGATTTTATATCTCTAACTACACTAATACCAACTAATGATTACTGTTTTAAGTTGAAATGCTTATATAAATTTTACATAATTTTAAATGGTTCTTGAGTATTGTTATTTGCAACCTTGTTTCAGTAATCCTAAATTTGAACTAAACTGTTTAAAGTAATATTTTTTACTAAATCAGAGTAAGCAACACTTGATAGTTTTCCATGCATTAATATTTACTCCATCATTTATGAAGTTTGTTTAGAGATATGATTAACTTTTTCTCATCAAGTAATCTCCATTTACTATCACTATTATCAGTTTGTTTCAATCTTAAAGTAAGTCTGCAAGCAAAAGCTACTACTAACATTTAGCTAATTATAACACAAGTAATGCTGAAGTTAGTCACATTAATTAGAAATGAAATACATCCTACAAATTGCAAAATTCCTGTAAACATAATCATTAATAAAAGTTTCTGCTTATGGACAGTATACATGCACCAATATAAAGAAAATTATAAAAGTCTGAAGATGGCTTCATATTACAAAATTGAATGAGAATAGATGATAAAACCAGATAAAACCAGATGATAAAACCTATATGATATAAATTCATATATTAAAATATAAATCCAAAAATTTTATTTTATAAATTTTTTGAAATTTAATAATTGTTATTTTGAGACATTTGAAACATTAATTTCTTTAATAGATAATGATACATAATTTTCATGTGCAATTTGTTCAAGAAAGAATATGGTGGTGCTTGTTTTTTGATAACTACTGTTTTTGTTTTTTTAGATATCAGCAACCAAATGTGCTAAAATTCAAAAATCGTGCAAGGAAGTTGCACAAAACATCAGATAGTATCAAAATAATTAGTTTTTTTTTTTTTTTAATAACTTAGAAACAATTACAAATATTTTGCAATTTTATTATGAAATTAAATGAAACACTACTGAAATAATTTATTTAATAAAATATGAAGTGTTGGAATCACCCCTCACATTATATTTAATCCAATAAAAGATATCAATATCAAAGAAACAAATCAATTTTGAAGTGCTATTATCTCCTCTCATCCTCAAAAAACTATAGAATTATAATAAATCATAGCAAAAGTGTAGGTAAAACATAAATTCACTCCCACAGCACCCACTGTTAAGGCCAATTTATATTAATTTCTTGTTGTCAAACTGTGGACTATAAAATTCTAAAACAATAATACTTCTGTCGAATGCTTTATAGAAAATTGCAGAAAAGAATAGTAATAAAGAATTAATAAAAATATTGTCCCACCTTTAAACTACAAAGTTGTATTAAAAATGATCTCAGAGTGAATAAATCTGTTTTATTATTGACACTTTTGTGAATGATTCATTTTATAATAATTGTACAGTTTTCCGACTAAGAAGGGAAAAGCGAAACATTGAAATCAGACTGTTTCTTTGAGATTGTCGCATGTCTGCGGTTTGACAATGGTATTAAGAGATTAAAAAATTTCTTGTAAATGCAATCTAATCAAAATACAGTTCCTATTTACTAAAAACTCTACAATAATCAATAGAAACTAAAGTTTTAATTAACAATAAAATAACAATAGAAAAACCCACACCTCATACAATTCACTTTATGTAAGTATTATTTACTTTTACTGTCTACAAAAGAACTACTCTACACTTTATTAATGAATAATATATTGACACTTTCACTCCTGTTCACAAATAACTCACCAAACGGATTCTTGTTTTCAACCGCTGTCTAAAATTGAATACTTGTGATTCACTCTTCACTCATTAGTTACCAAACACTAAATTTCATTCCTTTCATCATACACTGCACCGAACTCAAGCTTGAAAAATTAAATGTCACTCTGTTGGTCCCCAGCAGTATTTACATCTCCTGACCTGCAGTACTAGTAACTAACTATCCTTTTGATTGCTCAAGCATAATAATTTTTACTGTCCGTGCCCTCTTCCCATTAAAGCCCATCAGGGCTAGGAGCATGGAGGGGGTGATGACTGGAATCGTCACAAGGTGGGTGTCTTTCCCTATGGGGGTTGGGATGTCTATGCCCTCTGTGAGGTGTAGCACCATCTTGACGATGGTAGTTTTATGTGGTAAGTAAATGTCATGTAGGACCCTGCGATGAAGCTTAGTGGGAGTAGGAGGTCAGTCCTCCTCTCCCTGGTATACCAGACCAGGATCCATAGTTAAATGAATTGAAGGCTTATATTGTATAAGTTAAAAATCATAAGAGAACTAGGACTAAATTCGTTGTTGCAATCAACATTGCTGTTGGTGTGCATTAAATTTACCAATTAGACTCGTATGTTGTGAGACATTTACAGTCACCAGTAGTAAAGTAGAACTACTACTAGGTGCATGGTGTGTGATTCCGCGAACTCAGTTAGCTAGTTTGAGGGAAACAAAATAGGACAATCAAGATGTACGAAAGAGACCTACAGCAAAGGTGAAGGCTGAGTTAAAAAGTCACTGATGTAAATGTCTACCGAGGCATTTACATCGGTGGCATCCCAACCAAGGCCTTGCTTATTACTCTGAGATGTAATCAGTTAGAGGGTCTAAAGACGACCTCCGTTAAAGCACATCAGGATTATGAACACTGGAGGGGGTTGGTGTGGTGACCGGAATTGTCACAAGGTGGGTATCATCTACAGGGGTTGGGATGTTTGCACCCTCTACACTTTTCTACTGTATAAGTCCTTTTCTAGAAAGAATTCCTTTGTCATTCCTTCTAGATCCTTCTTTCTTTTTTCTCTCTCTTTCTTCATTCTGGAAGCTTCTCTACTCATCACAGTGTGAATACTTTTTGTTCCATCACACGTAACACAAGACGAGTTATTCTCAAGCTTAACACTTATGAAGCTAACTCTAAGTGTTAGGATTTTGCAGGTTATCAGTTTGTTGCTTTGTTACAATTTTCCTTTTTAAAGTTAAGGTAACATAAATATTAAAATTTGTGCGGAGTTTTTATTTATTTCTGTCCTTTTAAGAACAGAAATTTAAATATTATAGAAGACAACATACACATCTTTAGAATTTTTTGGTGAACTTGTTTTAGACATATCAATGTACGAATTCAATGCGTTTTATGCGAGTATGTTAAATTAGCAGTTACAAATATATGAAAACATAAAATTTCTAGTTTAACGCCTTCTTATATGGACAATCCAGGATATAATATAATTGAAATAACTTTATATTATTTACTGTCAATATTAGTAATTCCCTATGGAAAACATTTATATATATATATATTTCATACTGCACATTTGAGAAAAAGTGATTGACATTTTTTTTTGTTTTTTTTTGTAAGTGAAAAACAAGTAATCACAAGTCACCACCACCTTCAATAATATGTAAATAGATAAAAAAAATCAATCAGAATCTTACAAATGAAAAACACTAAAAAAACCTACAACTCATTTTTAAGCTTTTATCTTAAAAATAAATAACAAAATTAGACCAGTTGTAAAGACCCACAATTATTTCAGTTTATAAAAAAACCACAAACAGATAACATAAAATTACAAAACAAGAAAACATTACTGCAACGGAAGGAGTAAAGAGTTGCATACACTCTTTTATACTCTAGTTTATGCACAAACAAACAAAAACAGCATAAATAGAAAATAACGAAAAATAAATAAAATAGATTTTATTTGTATAAACTAAACAACAAAAATAGAATAAAATTTTTACAAAAAAGAGATTAAAAAGCAACTAGTTCATTAGACAGTTCATTAGAGCTTCCTTCCTAACTGCATCAGAGTCAATTATCTGGATACTCTGCAGAAAGAGTATAGTTGTCAAAATACCTTGAACAAAAAGAGATAATTTGAACTTGCAGATAAGGTATAGTCAGTCAATTGTGAAGTGACAGTTCTTTCAGATATGAGGATAAGTATCTTTCTTTTAGATATTAGGTAATCACTAGAGTCCATCCATCAAGTACTCATGAATGATTCTCTTATACCTGATTCATAAACTATAAGTTAAGACTTCCTTCTGTATTAGTCCAACTGGAGGAATTCCAAGACAAAGCAGTGTCTTGCTGCATCGGAGCATGTTACCGATAGTAGCAGTCCACTCATATTGCTACTCATTCAGTTGAAGTCCACACATAAATTACCAAACATCCAGAAGAAAGATCATATGTGTATTATGACAGATATAAATAATAAAAATAGAAAATAACAATAATAATAATAATAATAATAGAAAATAACAAAAAATAAATAAACAACAGCTAAATGTATTTCTGAGATGATAGAATTTCTTATACATAAAACTCCTACTGCCTACAGTTCACTCACTGAGTCTGAGCAAATGGGATGTAGTGATATTGTGGACTAGAAATTTTAAGGGCATACAGCTCGGTGACAAATACACTAATTAACGTGGCAAACCAAACATTTATGTCTATCATCGATAATGAACACACAATCCACATAAAATTTTCATAATTACAGCCGTTAGTGTTTGCAACTGCATCCCGTTTTTAGTCAGTAACGATGCTATAAAACTCCTGTTGCAGAACAACCAAGTTTATATATCTCTTATTATACTTACTTAAAGTAAAATTTATATTAATGAGATAAATCTCCCAAGATGATGACTATTGACTGACAAGGAAAATTTACAGCAAGTTTAAATTTAAGACTGAAACAGACAACAAAGCCTAGTACCCATTGGGGCCGTATATCCAGGATACTCTTCTTAACAATGAAAATAATTATTCCAGAACACAATGACATGATTTGGATGTTCTGGTTAACCTTCGATTCAGGCTGTTTAGAATATTAATAACTACTGCTTCCTTTACCAAAGCGATGATGCAGTCAATCAATAAGTTTGCTACAGGCTTAAACAAAAGGCATCCATATCAAGACAAATGAAAGAGTTATGTACATACAATATCAATCATCTTTAACGTAGGATTTCATATTGAGGAGTATACTGCATAACCGTAATTTAAGCAGGACTGGACTAAGCTCAATAAAAACACAACACACATATCCGATTGATGCTCCAACTGGTATTGGACAAGACTGTTAACATTAAGTTTTCATACATTTAATTTTCAGCTTTTTTAAGCATTTAATCCACATTAATCATTCATTGAATATCAACCCTAAGAACTTTACGGTTGAGCAAACCTCAATTGCCTCACTGTTCATCTGTAATGGAAGTATATATTGTTTTCGTAGAGAACAATACACAAAGACAAAAAAAGGAAAGTAGACGCACGTTTTCTCTGGGGAGAAAGTAATACCAGAAAACTTGGAATATAATTCACTGTGCAACCATATTTTCTAATGTATATTTATTAGAATATGTCATCCCCATGTAAACGCGAAAAGATTGATCACTGACAAAGCCTTAAATAAAGATCAGCATGTATCTGTTTATTCCCTACCCACTCCTTAAGAGAAGCTAACATATGCCTTCTCCAAGCCATATCATACACTTTCTTTAAGTCAAAGAAGACAATAGTGATGAAGAATTGATTGAAAAAAGCATTTTGTAGAGCTGATTCAAGACAACGAGATGATCGACAGAACACCGACCTGCTTGAAATCGCATCTGCTCGGAGTAAATGTGAGTGTTTCTCAAGGACCAAACCAGCTGATGGTTAATTATTCTCTCCATCACCTTTCAAAGAATAGTTGTTAACGAGATGAGTCGATAGCTGGAAGGACCTGGTTATAATCAGATTAAAACCAGGAAAGCTGGTCTTTAGCAGGCTTTAAGACAGGGATGACTAAGGCTTTTTACCATGATGCAGGAAAAACGTGTCCAGAGTAGATTTCAATATAGGATAAACAAAAATGGTAAGTCCCATCTAGAAGGTGGGAAATCATACTATATCTAAGACTATCATTGCCTGGGGAAGTATCACAAGAATCTTTTAACGAAGACATTAGTCTATCATCTGTATTGGGAACGTATAGTTCATTGTTTAAATTTCTAACAAAAAAAGCAATAATTTTCATTTGCAGCTTATGTCTTCTAAATTCCAGGAAGTATGACGAAATTGTGAGCGACTGAGCTAAAGGTCAGCTAATGTACCTGTCAACCTTCAAATATATGTGATCAGAATTGTATTATGTACAAGATCTAGGGGCGAATGCGCTGGACGAATGCCACGCTCAAATCTTTCAACTCACAGTTGATGTCGGAGCAGTTCGAGAGGTAGTACTAATATACTAGCTCCGTAACTAGGACTTAAAGACAAGGAAAGCACGAAAACTAGCGGAAGTCTTAAAATATGCCACAAACCATTCGGTCAGGGTTTTTCGATTTAATTTCCGCGTGCCTGCCGACGTTCTCAAAGCTCTTAACGTGGAATGATAGCAGCAATCATTCCAATAAGGAAATAAAGCCCGCTTAAGTTTCCCAGACAATTTAAGTATAGCAGATGGACGCATTTTCGAGTATTAGTAATGAAAAATCAGAGTTGTTCCAAAATATCACCGCATACTTCACACTTCTGGTTAAATCTATACGTATATGCCGCTCAATCTTCCCTTTCAACAATTCATCTCCGTGAACTAGTATTCGATTGGACTGCAACAGTCCAGTCGAAGCGAGGAAGTAGAGAAGGCGAGCTCTAGGAAAGTTCAATGTTGGACCAATGTTGGAAGAAGAGGGCATAAAGTTGCACGATTCATTATTCAGTAAGCAGAGGTCCAAATCCTGCCTTACTTTATCAATCATATGTCCTCATGCAGAGCAATACGATGAACCCCAAGATGAATGGTGTGCATTGAAATCGCCAACAATCAAAGAAGGGGACGGAAATTGCAACAGGACCCCGAAAATCAAGTTCTGAAAAATTAAATTTGGGCAGGACAAAGATACATATCGTACATGTTCATTTTGATGGGAAAAGAGACCGCTACAACGATAGCCGGAACATAATTGACGATCGAAATCTGTTCTGCCCCTTTACTGCCCATTATAAAAAAGTTCCTTCGGTGTCATTTAATGTCCTTTATAAAACATTTTACACTACTACGTACTCTATCTTACGTAGGGTTGTCGTAACGTATACAGGATAGCCAAACCTGTTGTCAAAGATACAATAGCCAAAGATACGTTGTCCTATTATAAGAGGCGTAACTCTTGCAAACATAAACTAGTTGGGTTATGTTCCCTGACGAAGAATTTGACGTCTCAAAAACGGAAACGACGACCGTTACCCTCTACAGTTAGCATAATTGTTATTGAATTATGAAAAAGTTAAGATTTAACAGACAAATAAAAATCCCTTTATATCTTGCAGGTGATCTTTTTCCTTTCCGAACTAACTTTTTGAAATTGTCAGCCCTCGGATTAGCATTGACCTCCATCATGTTCTTAGACTGTGAAGTTTAAGATGATACTTCAAAAATTCAGCCCAGAATTATTTTTTGCAACCGCCTTGAGGAGAATCTTGCTTGGGAGTTGAATCAACCGTGTAGCAGCACCAGGTGGTGCCTATGGTTAAGGCAGGATAATATCACCACTTATGAACTGAATATATGCGGGGACAGGTAACCTCCCATCATATTAGGATCGTTTTGTTAAAATATTCAACAGATAATAAATTACGAACTGTCACTCCCTTCATAAAAAAATGCGACAATCCCTGTTGTACCCATAATAGCCCTATTGCTTTGGCAGTACTTGTTTCACCTAACAACGAATTAAGTGAATAAGAAAACACTTCCCAGTTCAACCTTTACCAGAGGTGTAAAATCACGTCTTTTTTTACCCGTTTTTCGGTTTCTTTATTGCGTTTTTGACCCATCACCTTTATCTTTTATCAGCTGTGTAAGATTTTTAACTTCTATATTATCAACAATATCCTTAAAGTCTGTCATAGCGTAGACATCTTCGGCAGGATTATATTCTAATTTATCATCATTATCCTGTGATTTATTTTGTTCTTGTTCCTAAATAGTCATTTACAATAACTTTCTAAATTCTTCAAAGGTCTCATTTAATTTTGTCATTTTTTATCGTGGTACATTTTTATATTCTGATACCATGAACTGCTTTAGCAAAAGTGTCATGGCCACCTTTTCTGTCTTCCGTTTTCACCATGGTTTAATCATTATCAGCCGCCTAAAATAATATTTCTCGGATAAGTGATATGGATAATGATTTATAAGATAGCTACGATTTCGTTTTTTTTATAAGCTTTTTCTTTGAAGTCTGAAGATATCAAAGTATCTTTCAAAATTTTGAATTCGGAGTAATAATAGGGCTGTAACACGCCATATCATTAATAATAACTTGTATACTTGACATCTATTATTAAGTAAAAATAATTTATGAAGTAGCAACTACAAAAGAAATGTATGTTCATATTTTTTCTGTTAGTAGATGGGAATTATCTTTTTAGTAAAAGGGATTATACATGCACGGTTTTGCACAAATCAACACTACTTTAGTGTCTTTAAAACTCCTGACAAGCTCTTCCCTACTAGGATGAATAAATTAAGCACAAGTAGATGTGCATGAATTTTCGATTTTTTAACGGGTGTTGTTTTTACTCATGTTTTCGTGGATCGCATAGAAATTGTGTAACAGCTTATGATTTTCTACTAGATCATGCGAAATTATTAATAAAAATGAAAAATAAAATACATCATTTTTACGATTGTTACATTTATTTTTGTTTTTATAATTTTATTGTTATCGTTTCTTTATTCCAATTGATTCCAATTTTTTTAAAATTAATTTTGCTTTAAGTCTTAACAATTTTGAATAAATTTGTTATTGTTTAGTTTGGTTAAAATTATTTTTATTTACGGTTTATCGAGCATTTTAATTAATGGCTCTCTGGCTGCTTTACACAACATACGCTTTTGACTTAGTAAAATATTAACAATCTGACCGATTAATAACATTGAAAAGCAAAGAAGAATCTGTTGTGAACGTGAAAATACAAACCTGCGCAGAATCTCGGCCAGTAATAAGGAAAAACCATCTCATACTAATTACCTACTTCTTCTATATATTTTAGAATGCATTTGCAGTCTCTACATTCAATTTATTTTTGATAGTATCTAAATATTGAGCATTAAAAAAAATGTCAAACTTATAAAGTGTTTTTTAACACTTTAGAGAGGGGCGTTGGTCATAAACTCCCTCTCTGCTCTTTTAGGTAGATTCATAAGAAAGCTAACTATTGTAATTGGTACCATGATTCGACTTCCGGTAAATTTCGACATCCCCAGACCCTAAAACCACCGTCAGCTAAAAATGATATAAATATATATATATATCTACAAATATATAAATTTTACTTTCTTGTGGACACGATAACGCCGTAATTTTGCACCAATCACTTTAAAATTTATACATAAAATACAACGACCCAAAATCTCGATTGAATTCGTTAATGGGCAAAATCGGACCATGAGGGTATAAATGGGGAGAAGTTTCCAAAAAAAATATATATATATCGCTATAGCATTCTTATTAAGTAAAATATCGATTCGTTTAAAGTTCCTACTATTCTTTGGATAAGGGTCTAAATCTTATTTCATTAAAGTTTTTTGATATCACCAACCACTGGCCCAGGGGGTGAAAAAAATGGGGTTTTGAAAACAAAAAAGATCGTACCTCCCTTAATAGGCACAGTATCGAATTGGGTTAAAGTAGTCCGTTAATCCTCTAAACATCACTAAAACTTTTGTCTGAAACAAGTTTTGATATGACCAACCCTTACGGCAAGGGATGACCAAAGTGTTGCTGGAATTGTAAGATGGGGCTTGTCGTATGCTAAACATGTGAAATTTTTTTTCACTTGCAACCATTGTCGTATTGAGTAAATTTGAAGTTTTTCTTAACTTTAAGGTGGAAATCTTTTTTATCCCCTACTTAGCACCGGTGAAATCTACCTCCACCTTCCGGCGTGCCGAAAGGAATTTTTTTTTTTGAAATCGCTCTCTTACTCTTTCTTTTTCTAACTTTATATAATCAGACTGTTTTTCATATTAGCTGGTTGGTTACATTCACGGATATCTTCTTCTTTTATAATTTTTGTTACGGTCATTACAATCAGTAGTAAATACACAACTTTTGCAAAATTCTAAAAGCCTAGTTCCTTTTTCATATTTCTGATGTAACCAATTTTTTTATTTCCGTATTTAATTTTTCCCCTTTTCCTTCTCCTGCTATGTCGTTTCAGTGTTTAATAACTACAAAATCGACTGTAGCTAATGTTAGCTGAGAAACTAAAATTTTGTTAACAACTTTTTATGTTTTTCTATCGATAATTTTTCACCTAATTGAAGATTGGGTATTTAAAACCTTATTTTATATAATATCAAAACGTCGGCAGTATCACAAACGCTGTAAATCACAGTTGACAAGTTTAATAGCCGTACATATGTAACGGCAATAATAATTAATCACACTTCACGTCCAAGTTTTACGGTGGACAATAATACAGTTACGTTGTTTTAATTACGAATACTATAATATTTCATATTCCTCATTACTTTTTTCTTTTTTGTAGAATTATGTACGTATATGAAATCAGTATGTAGTAAAAATTAATTGCTGCATTTCGTTTAACAATAAATATAACAATACAAATTCATTTAATAGCATAATATTTAAATGACTACAGTAATTAATTGTTCTTTTATGTAACCGGTAGTTAGATACGATAGATTAATTCCAGAATAAATCAGTAAAATTATACAGGGAAAGTATTTTGATATTTATAATCGATTCGTTTTAGCGGAAAACGTTTTTACTTTATAATTGATCATCTGCGGCATCAATTTGTAAAGTACTTTGATAAACAGAAAATAAAAAATTAAATTAAGAATAGAGAATTCTTCATTAAAAAAAAGTCGTACGAAAAATGACCGTGAACATAGATCAGTATAGAAGACAGCAGTTTTACAGGTCGACCGTTTATTCAGCTCTCATCTCTTTCGTACGATTCGATTTGAGTTATCCATTCACGAAGCGGTATCCATTTCCATTACAACTTCGATCTCTAGGTTGCCATAAAATACCGCAATTCAATTTTAATCCTTTGTTTTTAGAATTAACGTCGATTCCAGATGTAAGAGTTAATTTATTTACAGTTAAACCGATTGTAAATCCTTTGTTTCTTAAATTATCATAAATTAGAAATAATAGTAAAACAGAATCGAATTTACAATGATTACAGTTAAATAAAATGTATAAAAAATACCTTACACTTAAAAGTGTAAGGTTTTACTGACTTCTTAAAAGAAGTCAGTAAAAGTATAAAATTACACATTATTTTAATTAATTTTTTTATTTTATTTTATTTTAATAGAATGCTTAATATCATTGCTAACATAAATAATCAAAAGAGTTTTGATTATTACTCAAGGGAGTCAGCACTGAATTTTTTTAATTTAATTTTTACAATTTAAGTATACGAGTAATTTAAAAAATGTATAACTTTAATATTTATGTACATTAAAAGAGATTATTATTATTATTATTCCCCATCGCACGCTCTGTAAAACAGGCGGGATTTCAATCTACAGGGGGTTTACTTTGTGACCAAGACTGGAGATTATGTGTACACATCTCCAGGTGAGTACTTTACGTACAATTCTGGCTGTGGCCAATACTGCGGCTTTTTCAATCGCTTCAACATCGCGTTATTTTTTCCATTATTTTATTCAGGCTTGTGATGGTCTTCTGCGGTATGAGATCTATCGCCGATATCACCACTGATATAATAGCTATTGAGTCGGTCTGCTTTTGGTTCTGGATCTCCATCGCCAGATTCTTGTATTTTTCCTTTTTCGTTTCTATCGTCTTGTCGATGTTTGTTGTGTTGGTCATAGCTATATCAATCAGAAGTGTTTCCTTGGGTTTTTTGTTTATATATTATTATTATATCTGGTCTACATACAGTCGTTGTTTTCTCTATTATCATTCTGTCCCAATAAATTTTGACTTCCTCGTTATCTATTACTTTTTTAGGTTCGTATTTACAATACGGCTCAACTTTTTTGTTTGTATATTTCCTCGCCGGTGCCCTAAGTAGCACTTTTGCCACATTATCATGCCATTCGGTGTATTCTCCTTGGGCTAGCTTTTAACACCCTACCGTTACATGTTGGATTATTTCTGGTTTTTTCAGCGTACTCTGCATTTGTAATCTTCTTTCTCTTTGGTAATATATTTTTTATAGTTATTTGTGCCGACGGCCAGATCTTGAATCTTCTTTATGAAACCTTCGGTTTCTAGAAACATTAATCCCTTCTTCAGCAACATCAACGACGCATTTTATTTATTCCTTCTGCTTCGATTTCCGGAGGGTATCATCCATGCAGGCTTTTCTGCTTCCTCGCACAGATTTTCTCAGCCATCGACTTTTGATTCAACTTTGATACATGCGCTGGTAGCTCTGTACTGAGTTTTAGTAGTGTATACCCCTTATCTGCTTCTTTTATCGTTTTATGTAGCACTGACTATTGGCTTCTTCGGTTAAAATATTTTTTCAGTCTTTAGACTTGTTTAGTATACCGGTTTACTAAATCAATTATTCCTCATACTCCGGGTGCTCTTGGTATATTCTGTCTTTCTATTGCCGCATTTGGATGTAATTTACTGTTTTTTATCTGTATTACTCGGATCCTTGTTTCTATATCCCGTAGCTCTGTTCTAAACCATCATTTTATTATGCTGAACGATTATGTTTGCAGAGTTATAGCGTACGAATTGATGGCTTTTGTGGGGTTACGACTGTTAAGTTTTGTTTTGGCTATTATATTTATTCGATTCCTAAATCTCCGTTTTAGTTGACCAATGATCTTTCTGACACATTCGTCTATTTTGTTCCCATCCTAATTATTAAAAGACATCTTCTGGTCCCATTAACAGTATACTTACTTTGTTAATTGTATGCGGCGTACTTAATTTTCCTTTGTTTTTCTTTCGGATGCAACATTTCTCAATTCCAAAGTTCATACAAATACTCCTTAAGAAGTTCTTTGTTATTGGTTTGCAGTTTTTACAGCTTTTCTTCTTTCTTCCATATAATTTCAGGTCGTCCATGTATAGAAAGTGCGTTACATATACTATTTTTCTCCATTTGTCTAATATTGAAGCCATGATCACTGTTTTCTATCACTGTAGACAATAGGTTAAGCGCTAAGCAGAATCATAACGGGCTGAATATATCTCCTTGAAAGATACGATGGCGTATTGGCAATTATATTTTTTTTTTTTTTTTTTTTGTGAGATGACGGACATCGACTGCTTTGGCCATTTTGGCCTATGAGAGTGGAAATTTGTCGCCTATGAAAACTACCATGCCTGAACGGAACCTCGGATATTTCATGGACAAAGGAAAACAGTCGAACCCAGAACCTCCGGATGAAAGGCTGAGACGCTACCACTCCGCCACGGAGATCGGTATCATTATTATTATTATTATTATTATTATTATTATTATTATATAAATTAAAATATAATTAATATATAAGGAACCATAAGATATGAATATTTGTAGTTGGCCGTTCTTATTCATTACTATTTATTAACTTTATGGCTAAAAATTAAAGTTTTCCATTTTATAAAACTAACTTCATTGCCAAAATTTAGGGCATTTTAAACATTTATAATAAAAAAAAAAGAAACGGAAAGGTTGGTGTAAAGTTATTTATCGTACCTTAAATAAAATAAATTATTTCAGATGAAAATTAAAATTAATTCCATTTTATAATTATTACCGAAAAGTAATTAAGAGATGAGTAATGTAATGGTGATAGTCTATAACGTTAATTAAGCTACTGATCTCACCAAGTATAATTTCATTTATAATAATTAGTTAATCTTCATAAACTTACGAGTTTAATTCTCTTAGTAAGAATGAAGATAAATACATTTTTTATATATTTTACATTTTACTATTATTAACGACTAAGTTCAGCTGTGAAATTTTATTACTTACTGTGTAACTTATTCGTTTCATCTATATCTACAATTTTTCTTTGTTATAATTTTACAGTTTATATGTTACAGCACCTATTCGTTAAAAAAGTGAATAGATTATTCTTTACAAAAATTACTTCTATATTGTATCATAATTTTTAACCACTGAAAAATGTCGCCATTTCAGAAGCATTTCTAAATTACAGAACTTATGTTTTATTTAATACGTGAACATAAATTTTATTTTTAAAGTTAGAAATTAATAGAAAAGTATTTTTCTGTATCATAATCCACTCAGTTCTTCATCCGCTCCATTGAAATATTATTCCAAACAAATAATATATTTTTTTAAGTTTAATTTTTAAAAACTACACCGATTAAAAATATTATACAATATCAATGACAATCGCTAAAAATAAATAACTATTTTAATAATCATACGTGGATGGTGTAAGCAAATTCTTAACGTTCAACTGGATGCCGTGCTCCGAATCAAAGTAAACTGACAAGGCTGGTGAGGAACAAACTGCAGCAGAGTTTCTCTGCTTTAGCTGTGCAGGGGGTCTCCAGCCTACACTCTTTTTCCTTTTAATAAGGTTTAACTAAATAATCTCACAATGGCAGTGTGTGTACTTTATCGCTGCAATTATTAAACTACTATGAAGTAAAAATATTTTCTTCTAAAAACAATAGGAATTTTTCTATACATTTAATTATGAGGTTGTAAAGGATTCTATGAAACAAAGGAATTTTAATTAAACAATCTTTTCAGAATTCTTATTTTTCATTACAAAATTTTAAAATTAAAAAATGAGAATCAAGCTGAACGTCATATACAAAAGGGGTTAGTTATTTGTTCATTAATTCATTCATTCGTTCGGAAGGGTAAATAATAATTTTACCCCTCTTCTATTTTACCTTTATTTTTAATTTTTAAAAATATATTTTTGACTCCAATAACCAAAATGTATTTATTGAACAACTTGTGTCGTCCTCATTTTATTACGAATGATTAATTTTAATTAGAAGAGACATCAACCGAAAGAAAACACATTTAATTATATGAATAGCGAATTGATAAACAAGTAGCCAGCATGCCTGCTATCCCGTTCGGATATTGATTCATGCACAAACATGGCATTTTTATCATCAGACCCTTTCTTGACGTCTTTTTATTTTATTTCTTTTCGTTTCGCGATAGAAGTATTAGTCGTATATTCCTATAATACCCATATACATTCACAGGATAAGAATTCGGTTAAAGCTTAATTACTGTAGTTTCTGTTATGATAAAGACGCCTCTATTTAAAAAACGAGATTTTATTAAAGCCTACAATTATCCTGCACAAATTTGATAAAGCAATGTTTTATCGTTAGAAGCGTTAATTATTACTTGGGTGGAAATTATTTTCAATTTGTTTTTTTAAACAACGTTATTATTGTCAATCTTAAATCGTATGATTTTTACAAAAATTATTATCATCAGCTAAAACAGACGTTAAAAACTGCATAAATTTCAGAAATAAACGTAAAATTAATTATCTTAACAATTTAACACCTTTTATTGTAATAAGTTTCTCCTGTTTAGCCTCCGGGAATCACCGTCAGGTATTACTTCACGGGATGAATGAGGATGATATGTATGAGTGTAAATGAAGTGTATTCTTGCACAGTCACAGTTCGACCATTCCTGAGATGTGAGGATAATTAAAACCCAACCACCAAAGAACAACGATATCCACGATCTAAGTATTCAAATCCGTATAAAAGTAACTGCCTTTACTAGTATTTGAACCTTAGAACCCTCGACTCCGAAATAACTGATTTGCGAAGACGCGTTCACCACTAGACCAACCCGGTTGGTTATTGTAATAAGTTAGTCATAAATAAAGTGGACGTTAAAAATATTTGGAAATCCGTTAATAACTGGAGAAGAATTCGGTTGTAGTAATTGATTCTTTAATGTGTAATCATTTGGTAATGAAGATGAATCAGAGCTAGTGGATCGTTTTGCAGGATCTTTTTTTGAAGGAATTATACTACCGAACATGATTGTAATATCTTTCAATAACTTTTTCAACAATCTTATTAAGCTTTGTGTATCACAGATTGAAGTTAAAAATTTATTCTCGCATTGAATGACGGAAATATCATGCAGTTGATGGAATTAGGGTTTCTAATTACAATTAACCCTGAATCGGTTAATTGTGGTTGAATTAACACCTTTTATTTGTTAATTCATTAATTTCTCATAAGAGCAGAGTGAGTGTCTTCTAGAATAAATTAAAGACAATTATTGTGCGAACCTCTATAAATCAGCAAGGCATAGTTTTCTATAAAAATATTGCCTAATAATAGTTATACTTCCATTTTGAATAAAATCTTTGAACAATGTACCTCTAATAGACTACACAAACACATAAAAAGTTCGGGTTCTTTAAATTATTTTCAATTTAAATTTGGATTTCTTGTTCTTGGCTTTCACTGTGCGTTTTTCAATTTCAACTTTACTACATGCCTGCTGATAGTTTTTTGTACAGTGGTTTTTCAGCACTGGTCATTTAAATTGTTGTAAACAAGAATGTTATCACATCTTTGTGGGTGTGGTGACATCTTCTGAGTCACCCGGTTTGAGCTGGGAAACGTCACACATCTAGACTTCATACCGACGGCACGGATTGACCCTCTTGGATCTCCAGATGGGGTATAAATTTTAATTATTATTCTTTTTTAAGAACAGATACTTTTTTTAACGTTCTGACGATAGCTTGATTGATTTTTGATTTTAGGTTAGTTTCACTCGTAACTTTCGTTTTTGTAGATCCCCTTTGTAAAAAGATCTTTTTCACGAAACAAAAGTACCTACGGTGTGATTCATACAAAGTGAGATTTCATGTCGCACGTTTAAAATATTCTGAGGATGAGATTGCCATTTTTGAGGCTATAAATTTCACATATGTCTTACTACGAGAAGAGAAAGAAATAATGATACTCCCATGAAGAGTTCTGCTGGTTCGCCTAAAATCATCCATTCTGATTCTGAGAAAAATAGTTTTGTCAATGACAACCCAGACGTTGACGAAGAAGATGCTAAGAATAAGATGGTCAACCTTCCACTGCAGACATCCTGACACCATAGGGGAAGACAATCACCTTTTGACGATCCCGGTTGCCACACCAGCCACTCCGTTCTGAGCCCTGGTGGGCTTTACCGGAGGTCATCTTTTAGACCTTCAATACCTGATTACATACTTCAGTCATCAGTACTGCCTCTATCAGGGTGGCACCGATGGAAATGCCTCCAAAGACATTTTCATCGATGTTAAAACACTTCAACTAACAAAAGATATTTTTCAAACTCACCTAACCCGAATCAAAAAACTAATATCCAATGAAATTCTTTCAAATTGAGCTATAAAAAAAATATTAATCTCATACTCTCAAAAATTGTTCGCAACATCGCAATTTTGATCTGCCATACCAAAACAACAAAAATTATCTATAAATCGACCTACGAACATACGAAACAACAACCAGGCACAATTGTCGAATGCGCCTACTCTGGCGGAAAAGCACCCAAACGGGTCCCTAGCCACCCAGGCTATTATTCTACAAACACTCTCTATCCTTTCGAGCGCGACTCATCTGTAACTTTCCAGTTAGCCTTTTTTTTTCTTTTTTTTGGAATAGATGAGTCTGCCATTTACGCACACCCCATAAGTGGGGGAGTGTCGGACCCGCACCGGTTCGGCTAGATGTTATTAATAGCCTATGTGTACCCGCACCCTACCGACTAAAACTCCTATCTCACCGTTCCTCCTCCTCCGGGGTCGGTCCTGCAGTTTAAGCATTGCGCGAGCCCAGGAGGTGCCTTTAGGGTCCAGGGGTTCAGAGTCCCCGTGCTTCATCACCGTCGCCCATCCGCACAAGTCCATACGCACAACACAGGGGGCTGTCCTTCGCCTCTTCACCTTCAAGTCTTTTGTATGGAACTCTGATTCCTTGCTGGGTGATCTTCAGTCCTCTTACTGGTTTGGGTCCTAAATCCATTCTCTAGCTTCTCTTGCTTTAGTTTTCAGGATACTTGTTGCTAGGTGTACTACTTTGTCCCATTCCGCTCTTCCTACCAACACGTATGGAACTGTTTCTTCCAGAAAAAGCCAGCTTAACCCGACATCTTGTATGACCACATCCCACCGCTGGTATTGGTAGATGGTGTGCACAATGGTATCTTCAAGATCGCAGTACCTGCATAGAGGAGTCGCTCTCCTGCTAAATTGATGCAGGTAGGCTTCAAACTCGCCATGTCCAGAAAGGAGATGCGTTATATAGAAACCTACCTCACCCAGTCCTCTCTGCACCCGTACATCTATTCTTGGAATTAATTTGCGCGTCCAAACACCAGTAGGTGAGGTATTCCAGGCCTCCTGCCACTCGGCCAGAAATAAGCCCTTAGCCTCGGTCTTAGTCATACCAAGATAAACCCGCCGGAGCATCAATGCACCCAGCCGCACCGAGGGAATCCCGGAGATGACCTCAATAGCGTTTCACGAAACCGTGTGGTATATGGCCGCAATGTTCAACGCAGCAGGTCTTTGAAGCGATCATATTTTATTACATTCCTTTTCTTTTCTAGGGTCTCTACCCACGCAGGGACGGCATAAAATATTATATAAGAAGCCACCGTCAGTTTTATACATCTTTTAGAAGTACGAGTACCTCTGTGGTCACGCATAAGTTTACTCTCGCCTCAAGCCAACAACTTATTCGCCGAACCGCATTATTGGCTACCTCCTCAACTTCTGCTTCAGAGTGTCCGGCCACGAGGAGGGCCAAATCATCTGCATATGCAACAAGTTATGCATACGTCCCCATCAAACTCAAGTCTGAAAAGCCCATCAAAGGCGAGGTCCCGCAGAAGTGGACCGAGAACCGACCCCTGCGGAACCCCACCAAACACGTCAAAAACCAATTCACCATCTTCTGTGGGGGTTTTAAGCCTTCTGCAATGTAGGTAGCTTAATTATGCCAAGGAGATACCCACTTATATTCTTCTCTCTCAGTACATCAATAATCGTCGGCCATTGGAGACTACCAAAGGCGTTCCTGACGTCTAGGAGGACCACTAACGGGATCCTCCGTTGACGCCCAGTGCCACTATTTCGATCTCTAGCCCATTCAGTTGCGCGTGTCAACGTGTAAATTGTGGACTTCCCCCTAACAAAGCCATATTGATCAGGGGAAAGCCCACCCTTCGCTTCCACCTCGCAACAGAGCCTGTCAGTGATAAGTCTCTCCAACAGCTTGCCCAGGGTGAGCAAGCATATCGGACGATATGAGACACCATTCCCAAGCATGTCTCTCTTCTTTGGCACCATGACCAACCGCGCTTCCTTCCAATAGGAAGGAAAGCAACATCTCTCCAAAGCTGTATTATAGGCGTCCAGTACGACCCAAGGATGTCTTGCCTCCATTAATTTAACGAGAGATCCAGGGACCTCGTCCAACCCCGAACTCTTATCTGCACTAATTCTCTTGGCCGCCAGTCTCAGCTCCTCAATGGAAAATCTTTGCTTCCAGTTAGCCTATAAATCCAGACTTGAACCAGTACTCTCAAGCTCTCTGACCACCTCTGCATGCCTAAGCTCATGTTTTGAGTAGATGTACAGCACATGATATGCATCATCCGACACTAAGCATTGAGGACATTGATCCAACTCAGTCAAATCAAATCGACCCAGCCTGTCCCGAAATGCACCATGCTCTGAAAAGAACTAAATCACATGCCGGTTCGAGGAAATCCATGAGGCGACTCCTAACGCCCATACATCTGGAAAGAAGCCGTGCGAATACCGTCCATCTGCCGTCACATCCCACCGGTCCTGCCAAATATTAAAACCTTCTTCCTGTATTTCCCAAATACGCTGCGCAATCAGTTCACCCAACTTTTTCACAGCGTAACCTAACTGACGTTCCGACGCAAGGACGTTAATTGGTTTAACACTGGATAACTAGAATTAACTCATGTGAAATAGTCCCTATAGCCCCCGTCACAGTAAGCAACAGGAGAGGTTGAGCCCTCAAAAGAACATCGCAGTAACTTTTACATCTCATTTTGTTTGCCCAAACAGGTGCTGTGTAAAGTATAGTCGCCTCGCATAAACCTTTAGACAAATTTTAATTATCTTAACATTTAGACCTCTATCAGTGTGGACCACCCTATGAATGCTCTTCCACTGAAAGTGGTCTTTGAATCTGAAATTTTCATGAAGGAATTCACCCAAATGCTGTTGCAACGAGACATAAAGAATAGGATGGGCGGTCATCGAAACACGAAATTGCCGCGTGGCCAAACGGCACTTCAGCAGCATCACGGCCCAGTAAAATGCCTTGGGGACATCCCTTGGACAGAATCTTACTCACCCCAGTGCTACCATCACAAATCATTACATATAGGTTACAAAAGTAACTTCGTAGCACCCCAATCCCATCACGCGTACACGCCCGCCGTTATATTTGATACAAGGCAGAAAGCCACCACAAGTTATTAAATCCCCCAGATATATATGGTGTGATTAGAAGCTTAATCACACCTCTTTTCCAACAAATAGGAAAATAGCCAGCAAAAATCATTTTATTTAGAACATTCGTTATTGTACCTACGACTACGACCAACAAGCGAACAAGGAATTCCATAGTGATTGCGTCATACTTAGGAGACTTATGGCTTGCAAAACTGCAAACAACCTGTCGCACCTCAGTATCAGTAATCTCCGAGGATGAACGAAAATAAGCTACCTCATGCCCAACACAAAAATGATACTGACAATCACCCTCCACATCATCATCTGGCATTAAATCATTCAACAGAGTGCGCAATATTTCTGTCCGGTCAACCAGTACACCTTGCGGGGTAGAAAGAGCAGACAGAAGAACGTTTTTTTTTTCTTTTGTAATATAAACATAATTATATATAAGATAATTAGTATATATATATAAATATATATATATGTGTGTGTGTACATATATATATAAACTGTATTGAAAATATATATATATCTTTATATATATATTTCTTGTGTGCGTGTGTATGTCACTGAACTCCTCCTAAACGGCTGGACCGATTTTGATGAAATTTTTGTGTGTGTTCAAGGGGATTCGAGAGTGATTTAGATTCAAAATTTGGTCCACTGGAAAATGTTTTTTTAATTAATTTTTTATTTATAAGTAGTTGTTGGTTTTGGAATGTTTTACATTGGATCCGGCAGACTTCACTACCATCGCAGTATCGAATATTCAATAATATTCTATTTTAATTTTAGCTTGTACCGACAGTTGGTGCTGCGATCAAATTGAGAAAAATATTTCGTAATTTTGTGTTATTATTGTGTTACCAAAAATCGCGAGAAAACATTTTTTTAATAAATAAAAGGCTAATAAATCAGATGGAAATGTAAACAAAGGAAAACCAATCAGATCAATGCAAGACGGCCGCTGTCAAACACAACGACCAATCACAAAGAGCCCGTATGGCCGTAGCCAATGTAAACAAAATCACAACTGATTAAGTAACAAGTAGGCAGCACTGCGATCGCGTTTAGAATTGTGCGCGTATTGAGAAATATTATATTATTATTTATTGAAATAACGTTTTAAAGTGTAATTAAAAAATATACATTGTGCAAATTTGTAAGGTACACTATTGAAGTGAAAATGTTTTTTTAAATTTATTTATGTGTTGTTGATCTTGGGATGGTTAAGGTTCACAATTGGGTCCGGTAGGCAGCGTGTGGGTCCGGTAGGCAGAGCTGCGATCGCGTTTTAGAAGCTTTTTTTTTAATTTTTGGTTTATCAGTCAAACCCGATAGTAGGTGCTGCGATCGGATTCTAGGAATTTTTTTTATTTTGTTTCTTTTCGCATATCAGTTACTTGGGTCGTAGCTTAGTGTTGTTCTTACATTAAAATTCGTATTTTTAACGAACTACTGTGTTAAGAGAATAGTTTAAATTAAATCCGATAGGTAGTGCTGTTCTGACAATTGGATTTATTTACATTCTGAATTTATAAAGTTAAAGGTGAAATTTTATAACGTTCCGTAATGTTTTGTAAGTTTCTTAATGTTCAGTTTCTTAATTGTAATGATTTTGCAGCCACAACACTTTACGTTAAAAAATTATTTTCCACCGAATACTGTGATTAGAGAGTGGTGTGAATTAAATCCGATAGGTAGTGCTGTTGTTTTGCCATTTGGATTTATTTACATTTTGACTTTTATAAAGTGAAAGGTTAAATTTTTTAAATTGCTAATGTTCAGTTTTTTAAGGTTTTATGAAACTTTCAATTGTTGTCATTTAATCTGTATCTATACTCAGATCTAGCAATAGTGAAGGATTGCCGAGTCTGCTAGAATTGCGCGCTTATTGAGAATATTATATTATATTATTATTTATTGAAATAACGTTTTAAAGTTTAATTAAAAAATGTACATTGTGCAAATTTGTAAGGTGCAGTATTGAAGTGAGTATTTTACATGATTTTTCATGAATTTTAATGATGTATACACGTGCATTCAACAACAATCAACTTAACCTACAAATTTAAATTGTCATTTCTCATTTGATTCTATGCAACTTATGAAGTATAACGGCTCTTTGAAAATAAAAATTTAAGTTTGTAAAATAAATTATAACATTTATAAAATTAAAATATAAGTTACTTATAATATAGTTTAAAGTATTTTTAAAAAATTGAATTTATAATGTTTTAGCTGATTAATTTTATAAAAAGTTTTCTAAAATTATTTTTAATTTACAATTATCTAAAATTTGGTAAAATAGATGTTAAAATAAAGAATGAGAAAAATGATAAAAATTTCTACTAAAATTTTAACTACGTTGCTTTTTTACAGTGCTTTATTTTTTTTATTAATTGATTAATTAAGCTGTTACATGGTTATCAAACATCAAAATTATTAAATTTAAAAAAAAATATGTAGGAGGTACTTTTTTAGAATGATGTTAAGTGAAAATTTAGTAATGTGGATGAAAACTTATTAATTACACTAATTATCAATTTTACGACGTTTCGATTTTTTAATTCAATTTTCATCGGACATCTCAATATTTAGTGAAAATAAATATTAACCATACTACACATAATTAATCAATTAACCCATTACAATAATACAACAATCACAAACTGATAATATCATACTAATAGTCACTTTAATGAAATTTAGAACACATTCCTGCTAATTTTAACTTAATTAAGTTACTTATATTTATGTGTGCATTTATTACAGAATAATGCCGCATCAGGACAACGTCTGTCGGGTCCGCTAGTATATATATATATATATATAATCTTGATTTAAATAACATACAAATTGTCCGTTGATGAATCTTACTTTATTTATTATTGGAATTTTATACAAAATTATAAATATTATATTCAGTAAAATATTATATTTAATATTTTTCTCAGTATAAAATTATATTATATTATTCTATCTGAAAATTTTTTATAAAAAGAAAATTAATAAATAATGCTGTAAATCATTCAGTTTTAGGAAAAAATCATTTTCCGGCAATTACCGATACAGTTTATTTAAATTATTGTGGATTTATGTGAAATATCCGTACTTCCTCGTTTTCCTATTATCAATTCAAATTTACAACATTACTTTTAATCTCACCGAACTTCGTGAAACAAACATTCCTATTATTTTTATTGGCATTTTTTTTTTTTTTTTTTTTTTTACTTGTAGCCAACAGATAATATCTAAGGCTAAAATGTGGAATTTTTTCAATGTAGCCCAGTGGTTCCCAAACATTTTCGAGTCGCAGCGTTCTTTTTCAATTAAAATTTTTCCATGGCGCCCTACCCTAAGTAAAAGTTTAACTGCTCGTAAGTAAGAGATAAAAATAAATAAAACTCGTGTATCTTCATTATTTTGTTACTTTATTAAACATTAAATTAATAATTATAAATGGCTTGGTTCAATTAATTATGAAGCTTTTACAATATTTCACGGCACCCCCTGTGAAGAGGCCGCGGCTCCCTGGGGCGCCGTGGCGCACAGTTTGGGAATCACTGATGTAGCCAATGAAATAGTTGAGTCAAAAAAGCAAAACACCAGTCGTTGATGAATTTTTTTCGGTGGACTGATCTAGTACCGGAGTTAAACAATTATGCATTCGAAGATCGATTTTGTTAATTTATCTACAATTAATAATTATTATAGCTTTTCAACCGAGTTAGTTTTAAATAATTTTCTAACAAACAATACGAATATGCAATTCAAGGAAAGATATTGTAACTCCTATTTAAGATCGAAGCGGTTTCAGATAGAAACGTAAAACTAATTATATTTTACGAGCCAAATACTTAAACTGTCGATATTAGAGGTGGAAGAGTAGATATTTAAGATCAATTAAAAAACTTTGAATAGTAGCACCCATTTTGTAAAATTTTATTTGTAAGGTCTTTTTAAGATGAAAAAAAAACATCGCTATAATGTTCTAATCCAAAACGATAAGGAGGCAATGTTCAGATTTGTCTTTTTCGAAGCGTTCAAATTCTCAGTAGAATATTAATTCAAATGAAAAGGTATAACTGGGAACACGCTTTGTGCTAAGTTTCTTCAATTCAGGAAGTAAAGAGTTATTAAAAGGCTTTTATACTTAACCGAAGAACATACCGAATATCTGAAATATGTTTAAAACTATTCACAATGTGAATTACGATGACCAAACATAATTTTATTCGCTTCTTATGACACCTAAATCATAAAGTTTAAAATATATTCTTATAATTACGGATTATTTTAAAAATAAATAAATAGATAATTATTATTATTATTTTTTTTAGTATGACTAAATTTACAATTAAAGTGATAATAATAAGTAAAAATATCAAGTTACCGAATTCAAGCTAACATTAGATTAAAACATTAATACTAAACAGAAAAAGTGAATTAGCCGTTCAATTGTTAAATATTTTTTTTATTGTTTTCTAAATTTAAGCAAACTTCATTGTTTCATTTTTTTAATTGTATTATAATTACTTTAGCAGTTTCAGTTGAGTATTTGTTGTGATCGATTAATAAAATAATTAGTGCTATACTTTTACTAATGTTCGGTAGCTAGTTGTTTATTTCCTGTCTATTAACATAAATCTCAAAATTAAATTCCATAAACACGAGAAAATCAACGTCTTAATAATAAGAGATACCTTTGTGATGGGATTATGTTGTATAGGAAAGTTCGTAAGTAGTACGGTGACAGATCTTATAATTAAGCCCCATTTTGAAATGTTTCATACCAAAAATGAATCAGCTGTTTTAAAAAATCCGACTCGAGCAGCAGAGTAAGAACATAACACAAGCTAAATATCGTGGTTGAGAGCATTGCAAAGTAAAAAAATTTAAAGCATCGGGAATTATTTTACCTCAAAGAACTTAATGAGGATTATTTCAGTCGTAGAATACGGGTTTACGAAATTTGAATATTGTATAGATCATAATTTATTTATAAAATCACTTAATATTATTGCGAAGCAAAAAATGATAGTAGCAATAATTGGTTGCTAATGATCGGATGTAAATTCAATATCGGTTACACGAGCCACCGATTCGGTATCCCAAAAAAGTTTTAAACAGAAATAAGGATTGTACAAAGTGACAGCGTTTATTTTTATTGATGGAAATTTAAGTTCTGTGGAGTGTAAAGTTATCTTTCGAGATCGGATCGTTCAGGAAATTCAAACAATATCAGCCGCGATATATATATATGAGTAATTTCTGCCGCCCAGAAACTTGATTATTCAACATAAAATATAGATTTGAATTGATGTATAAGATGGAGCCGAACGCCATTCCCAATGGTAATATCAAATTGGGTTTTATCATAAATCAATTTGCTTGCATTATTCTTTTATGATTTGTTATTAAATCATTCTGTAGCTGAAAAGGGTTCATTGAACGCTAAAACAATAAAAATATTTGACTAGACAGATTTCGGGGACATTAAAATGCGATATAGATCTGAATTTTAGCCTACGTACAACCAGTGGAATGGAATTTTATTGCAGGATAAGGATATTCTGTTTCGCTCATAGAGAACTTTACTTTATTCTATGTACATTTTCTGACATCTATAAAACAGGGTAAACGGATAGAGGAAAGGAAACGGATAAAGGAAACACTGATAGTTTTTTCGCTAAAGTGATTTCTGTTTGAAATTGTACCAATACATTTATATGACAGTGTTGCATAATATTTTAAGTCTTCCTTGTTACTTTAATGATCCGATATTAAAGTTTCAATGAAATTCTGTTTTTCGAGTTCTTATAATTTTCTAACTTTTGTTTAGGTATTTAAAGAATTCGTGATTATTTAATTTTTCGTAAATGATATAACTGAGAAAGTATTCTGATTAATTGATAATATGTAACCTTAATTACAATCTACGAATAGATAGCAAAAGTAATATCGCAGCAAGACGGACTATCACATCTGCATCAAACCCTATCTCTGCAATTTTAGACATCCTTTTACACTTCATCAACATCTTTTACAGTTGCTGAGCTTTTATAAAAGTAATCCACATTTTTCCGATAGAGTTAAATTATTGTAACATTCAATAAAATTACTTTAGATTATTGTCTCCTAGTAAAACACCGGTTTACCAACGTTTTTGTCGACCGTGTCAAATTTTGCTCGTCTACCAAACCCACTGTGTGTTTTCAAAAGTGTTAACTTAGTCTTCTTTATTATTTCAGAGCGTATAAATCGTGAACTTAAGTAAATAAACTTCAATTAACAGTTTAATAGACAAGTAATAATCTAAGAACTTTCTGTAATTTTTTCTCACACGATTGTTTTATTTCATTTCTGTAAATGACCCTATATTACTTAATTTTTTTATTTCTTTAACATCGCCGTTTCAACATTTAAAAGCAGGTCGAGACTAGATTAAGAACTAAAACGATCTGGAAAGCGATTCATCTAACGCTAATTCTTCCTTTTGTCTACGGTAGAGTCCTCTCTTTGTAGAAGCCAGCAATACAGGATAATCATCATCGATTCGTCCATCTACCTTGGTACTCGTAACCACTCAATTTGCAATATGTTCTGGTGGAAGCTTTCTCTCTGCTCATCGTTCACAGCACCCAAATTTGGTGACATCCGGTAGCCTAAATTTTTATAATTCAACAAAAGACTTTGTATTAAAAATAAAATCACTATTTTCTGCTTTCTTATTTCCAACAAAACCACGGGATACATTCTTTAATGACTTCCTTACTGCTAGCTGTACGTTATTCAACTTTATGTAAAAATGTTCTTGTTGAGTATTTTCTAATTTCAATTCCAAAGAATATTCCTTCTTTTAATTTACCTTCACTTAACTTAGAAAACACTTTTCTTAAATATTTATTTTTTTCTTTATGCAACGCTTTAAAAGAATTTTTCATCAACCCCAATTTTATATGTAAAGGTACGTACAATTACCGGTTTTAGTAAAATGCTTTTTTGTTTATGCATTATATTAAGACATTCGCGTTTATTTGAGAAAGATATATTACAGTTCTAAAAACAATTTTTATGTTCAAATTCTATTGAAAATGATCGTTACTTTTATACGATCGATTAATTTCTATACACTTTTAATTTCCTGAACATTACTAAATTTAAAATAAATTACTGTAATCTTCAGCGCTAACAATTAATTAGTCTTCAGTGTAACGTTGGTTCGTTACACTCGATGGAAGACGAAATAGGTGCAAACGTTTAATTATAGTAAACTACGAAGAACTGCAGTACAACCTTCTCAAAAGGAATAAATGGTAAATAGATAATACAAAAGTTATATTAAACTACAAGATGCTTCAAAATTAGTCTTAACAGGAAAAGAAGATAAAAAATATGCAGAAGTAATAAATTACACACCTACTGTAAAAAGTAAGGAAATTACTAATTAATTTAGCCGTACCAACAAAAAGAAAAGATTACTTTATTTTGTACATTTATTCATTCATAGTATCATCAATCCAACAAGGAAATTGTAGAAAAAGAAATCCTGCTCTTACAAAAAAAAAAGAAGCAAGAAACGAGATTAATTTCCTTGTTCTATTAAGTATATAAAATTTGTAAACGATTAAATAAATCTATTTTCCAAATTTGTCCGTGCATTTTATTTGATATTTTCAAATATTTCGATATTTGTAGTGCATAAGTATTTCTAAAAATATGATGATCCTCCTATCCCTTTTCTAAACACCCGGTAATCCGATTTTACATAGTTTTGGAACAAGACAGAACAAATGTAACCTCTCCGAGAATTCGAATATTTGAAATTTTACTCATAAAATAAAATAATTGATATTCCCACACATGAATAAGATATCAAGGAACAGGATAACAGCAAACTGTTATCCTGTTCTTAAAAGTCTCAATCCTTTTCTCAAAACTTTCAGAAAAGGATTTTTAACAAATTTTAATTTAAAGTGGCTGTTCGATACATCCGTATTGTAAATCTAAAAAATATAAATGTGTGCGTATGTATAATATATAAATTAAAAAAATAAAATAATATGCATTTTTAAATATATAAACAGAATATCATTTACTGTAGAAGTCGCTTTTAATGAGGTCGTTTGAAACGAGAATCCGATTGTAACGAGCAAAGAATAACTGATTGGTTTCCTATATTATTAATGTGTTGTAAAGTTTGTTTTAACGAATTAATAATTAAGTTAGAAGTCGGTTACAACGAGCAAATTATTTTCGAATAATAAATTTGTTCTCAGAGTAATTAAAAACGTGAATTATTTTAAAATACCGGACCAGAGATTAAATGCTAAAAATACCTCGTTCGACTAGATTAAGGAGGCAATGACCTCTTCGCAAGAAGTGAAAATGGGCAATAAGAGACAATCCAGATGTAGTAGTAAACCGAATTCAAGTAATCGATTCTTAAACGGGTTTGTTGCTGCTTTGTACCGTAACATTTGTGTGTTTAACTTGAGCTAAAGTCTGTGTATTTGGTGCAAGCGTGACGTGGTGTTTTTTTGATAATTTTTTACGGCACAGAAATAATGTCGGGTGTTAAAAGAAAATTCTTTCCGCTTGTGACAAATTAAAAATTATGCAGGAATTAGAAAAGGCGATCTAATTCTGAAGTGTGTAAAACTCACGGGCTTTCACTGTCTCAACATTTTGGAAGAACCGTGATAAGTACGGGTGGCTTCAAACAAAATTAGTCTCAGGTAAAGAAGATAAGACTATGGGGAAAAGATTATTTGGACAAAGCTCTTATTACGTGGTTCAAAGTGAAAGGTGTGAAAACGTTCCTATAAATAGACCCATTTTGAAAATTCAGGCAGAAAATATTTCTGACCACTAGGATACAAAGGGTTTATTTGTAGCGATGGTTGGCTGAACCGTTTAAAAACAGACATCAAATCATTTTTGCCAAAATTAGCGGCGAATAATGCAGTGTAGATAACTCTGACGTTACTAACTGACGGGTGAAAAATGACCACTAATAGAATCGGGTTATGAAAAGGAAGACATATTTAATTCTGATGAAACGGCTTTATTTTATAAATAAACTTTGAAGAAAACATTTAAATTTAAAAGAGGAAAAATGTGTTGGAGGAATGCACTCAAAAGTAAGGCTTACTGTTCTTCTGTGTTCGAATATGACTGAAACTGAAAAAAGAAAACTGTTAGTCATTGGAAAATCAAGAAACCCCTGGTGTTTTAAGAATGCCAAAAACTTACAGATTAAGCTCTTAGCCAGAACAAAGGCGTGAATGGCTTCTACAATCTTTTAAGCTGAAATTCGTAATTGGATTGCGAACTGGGAAAAAGACGAGAAAAATGTTACTGTTAATTGATGACTGTCAAGCACATCAAGTACTGGAAAAACTCACTAACATAAAAATTATATTTTTACCTTCAAACACTACTGCAAAGCTACAACCGATGGACCAAAGCGTTATTCGCTCTATTAGAATTCATTTCCTACCACTGGAACTATAAGAAAAAAAATTTAATCCAAATTTTGGATGTCATCAGATTAATCAACAGAGAATGGGATAATCTTCAACTGCAATTCAAAATTGTTTTAAAAATCCAATCTTACTACAGTTTCAACTAAAGAAAATTACGAACCAGAAGACTACCACTCTCCGAGTGGATTCGGAGCATCCCAAAATTTATTTAACGGATGTAATATGGATGATGATTATACGCATGCTGACGTCGATGTGTTAATAAACGAAAGTCCAGCAGATAAAGAAATAACACTGATATACAAAAAAAAAACATTTTTAATGTTTCTGTAAGTGTGATACCATTTCTTGAATTGCTTTTCTGCAATCATCACCGTTAATTTTAAATAAACTACTATTCAAAAAAAATTAAAGGAAAATATAGTTAAAATCTATAAAATTTATAATTTTGCATGGCCATACCTGTGTTAGAATGATTTTGCTGATGCTTTTATTTTATAAATAGTCTCAGGCACATCCCGAATTAATGTCCAACAGTAATCGGCTAGCATGTCAGTATTCCATTTCCCTTTATAGCGGCTTTCCACCACCGAAATGTCTTGCTGGAAACGTTCACCGTGTTCGTCACTTACGTTTCCGATGTTGTCCGAAAAACCCCAGAAGTGAGTGGAAGAAATGTATTTTCAAAGACATATTACATCCCATAGCTCTGTATGAAGTAAGAAGTTGATTAACAATATTGTGGTAATTGTTGGATTTTTGTTTGCCGATAAAACTTTTGCAAACGTCTTTTAATGAAGCCCAAGCTGCACTTTCTACATTATTCAACGTTGAGTTAAATATTTCATCTTTGACCGACTCTCTTATTTGAAGACCAACAAACATTCCTTCTTTAGTTTTTCCTTACTTCAATTCGGAAATTTCTGCCTGATGTACAAAAATCCGGTACTGTCCTTCTTCATTGCTTTTACAAAACTTTTCATTAGTCCTAGCTTGATATGGAGAGGGGTAAAAATATGTTTTTGGGTTCAACTAAGGGCTCAAAAATAATATTTTTCCTATTTGGAGTTAAGTTGTCTCGTTTCTTCCACTCTTTGGTAACATAATGTTTATCCCTACCTCAGCCGTTCCACTCGCAAAGAAAAAACATATATTTAGCGTAGCCTAACTGCGTGCCTAACAAAATAGCTATAACTTTCAAATCACCAATATTTTTTCCAGCTACGTTTTTTATAATTTCTTTTTTCAAGAACATCTTTGATCACATCCTATTTCTCTTTCAAATTAATACCATAAGCGATTGGTATCGAAGGATATTTGTTACCGTTATGTAGTAGAACCAGTTTTAAACTATACATGGACGAATCTATGAAAAGGTGCCAGTCCTCAGGTTTATGAACTTGTCCTAAGTGCAACATAAGCTAATCAATATTTGTGCAATAAACCAAATTATTTTCATCAATACTGAGGAAGTTTTTTTTGTCAGCTTCGAAAGCCCGAAATGTCTGTATTTTTTTGAAGTAAATTCCAACCTTCCAGTCTTGATCCTAACAGTTCAGCTTGATTTTTTGATAAATTTAAATCCCCAACCAAGTCATTTAATTCATCGTGATATAAGATGTAGCTTATTGGATGATAATTCAAAATCAAAATCATTGTTATCTTCTTCAGTACTGCCTGATTCTTCATCGCTCCTTTCGAAACATACATTCGCAGGTGGCTCAGAAACTGGAATAATTTCACTGTGAGGTACAGGCCTGATTGCAGACTGCAATGAAGGATATTTTACAGTATGTCCAGACACACTTGTTAAACAAAAATAACAATCGGTTACATGATCCTTTGGTTCACGCCAAACCATAGGTACACCAAATGGCAAAGCCTTCCGTGTACTTTTCTGTCATCCTCTTAAATATACAGAACAATTAGCGGTTACTACATGAGGAGCCCACGTCTTAACCTGATCAGCAATTTTACACTGAAAGTAAAAATTATATGCTTTTTTAATTAAAGATGTAATGGTTTTTCTATTTAATTTTACGATTAACTCACCACATACATACCAAAAGGCATCCACATCATTTACAAAATTTTGAGGCATTATGACACTGCACTGTTAACAAACTTAAGACAGCAATAAGACTGAACAAAATTAATTCATTAAATCCAGTGCTTAATACAAGCAACACAGCTGTGTTTTCAGCTACATGTTTTGATCTTAACAGACGTGATTACTCTTGTCCATGAAGGCTTACACTTCATTATTAGGTATGATGTCATAATATGTGATTATGATATGATTTAATTCTTTGTCTAGTATTGTTTATTTATAGCGTACAAATTATGTTAACTAAACAACAAAAAATGTGCTAACAAAATACAATATAGGAGCTTAAAATGTTAAGTATATGTTGAAAAATGAAAAAACCCTTTAATTAAAATTTAAAAAATTTTCAAAAATAGTGGGTGATAGAAAGATTCTAAGTCATATTCGTTTTTGGCGTCAAAAAACAGATTAAAATCATGTATCGCATGTTAGGAAACAAAAATTATATTTTTCAATGTAATTAAGTGAAACACAGGCAACTCAGCAAAAATGAAGATGACTCGATGACTGAGAATCCAGACATTTCCGTCCGTGTAGATCAAGACAGTCTAGAATGAGTTTATAAAAGATTAAATAGTTTTAAAAAAATCTTTAGACGATTTTAGATATAAAAAAAGCAAGCAACTATAGACATTTTTTTTAACTTAGGTTAAAAGATTTAACATTTTGTTGATGTAAGGTTACGGTAATGGTTATCAATCGTACTTTTTATGTGCGTTAAGTACAGTATAAGTGTAAGTTATACAAATTATTGTGTTTTATTTCAAAACTAACTTTCCTGACCAATTAAGTATACATTTTTTGTGCTTCTACAGTAGTACATATGTGCTTAAAATTTCATGCACTGTGATTTTAATTTTTATTTTTAAGTTCAGGCAAATTTCTTATAATGTTATATTTTTTAATGTTGACTATCAGTTATTTACTTTGTGTTTACAGGGGAAGGCTTTTTCTGGTATGAATACGCTCATTCGTTTATGACGAGTATCCGGCTATATCGAGCACATACTGCCAATCCTTAGAATTTTGTTATAACCGATTTTCACTGCACGTATTTACAAATGCATATTCCATTAATTGTTTTCTAAACTAATAATTCAGATCATTCAAACAAAAAAAATTATTATCGTTATTAAAAAATAAGTAATTTTCATAATTTAAATTTATCATTTACGTAAGAACCTTGCTTTAAAAAGTAATTTTTACCGTTACTAATACATCAATTAGTATTTCATAAAAATAATTTTTACTTTTTTTAAGTAAAATCTTAATCATCATGAACGAAGATTTGGATTATTTTTAAAAAAATATAAATTTCCAATTTACCGACGATAATTTTCCAAAAAACGATGTCCCAGCTTCGTCTGATTAATGTATTAATCAGTATCCGTTTGTACACTGCTATACGTGAAGAAATCGGCTATGCCACCGTTAAATATTATACTAATCATCTTCACTACTGCCACCTAGGGTGTATAAACGTTTTAATCTAGTAAACCAATCTTCATACAGATTATAATTCGAGCATAAACAATTATTATTAATGCGTGATCATAAATCATCTGTATATTTCTCTCTTCTTTAGATTTTATTTATTTAGATTTATTTATTTCTATGTTAATTGAAAATTACATATACAATCTTATTCAACATATTTATCCATGACGCAACTAGCAAAAGAAACCTTGAGCGTTAGCCGCAAGTTCATATCATAATAGCAGGATGATTATTAAAAAGAACTAACTAAAAATACAAGATTTAACAAAATGAAAATAAATTATTTTAGTAACATACGTAAAAATAAATAAAAAATTAAACTGAAAAAATTTTTATTTTAAATTGAAAATTAAAATTGACTTAAAAGAAGAAATACATAGAACCAGAATGTAAAATTATTTAAATTGACATTGAAATCGATAAAATAAAATACGATAAATTCATGATCTAAAGAATGAGAGAAAAAAATAATTTCATAATGGAGAAATAAAAACTAATACATTATAAAATAACGTATGATAAGACCCACAAGAAATATTCATAAAATAAGACAACCGAATACTATTATGAATTTATACATCTTTAACATATTATAATAATATGTTAAATTTATTTTTGTTAGTGCGCATTATTTTTTCTTTCAATTTAGTAATTTAAAATATATATTGTGTTTCACCCATTCATCTATTTGTCGGATTAGATTACTTTTTATTATTTGGACGTTAAAATGATCGGGAACTTTGTTAGAAAAAATATTGTAGTAATACGAATATTGACGTTTATATCCTCCGATATCTATCAACGCAAGAAATTAAAAATAAGCTATAAATAAAAAAAAATTAAGATAGCTACTGATTGTTAAAAAATAATATAATTGTTTTAAAATAATATAAACAGCACAAAAACAAGCTCCGAAAAGTCACGATTAAAAATAGCAAATCAATAAAGCCGGATGAATATAGTTAGCTCTAAAATAACCGGGCAGAGTCTTAGGTCTTTCAGTATTATATCTAATCAACGTTTACCAACTACAACGCACTTTGTTGGTCGTTAATAGAAAACTTTCTTAAGTGACTGCCGATAGCGTAGAAATATATTAAAATAACACAATGAATGGTAAATAACATGCACCAGTTTCTCACATCGTAACTCAGTTGTTCACCTTTAAACAAATCTATGCGTAGTCTTTTAGATGGATTCAAAACCCCTCTTCGCTGAACTTATTTTTATTTCTCTCAGCGGTTGACTGTTAACAGTGTTTCACGTCGTCTTGCCCGCTAGAGTACAGGTGATATATATAAAAAAACAATATCTTGCTGCTAAAAGTTTATTTTAAATATTTAACATGGAGTAAGGAGTTTTTTTGACCTCGCATATAGTATTCGAAATGAAGACTATTTACATGTAAAGTAGAATACGAGCAGTAGCCGATCGAGGCCCCAAGAAATTTGCTCCTCCATTCCCGTATTCTCAAATAGCGAACCGACGCGGGATAAAACCGCAAAGAGCCTTTACCTTAGTCTCTTTACGTGTTAAAGATTCAATTATCGTTCTTTAGATATTAATTATTTGCAGTTTAAATGGTAATCTTCAACGATACGAGTACAAATGGAAATTAATTTACGTTATGAACACGAATAAGGCAGTAAATGTTTTCTACAGTCTTACACGTTAAACAAGTTCACAGGAGTTTTGCAATTCAAAACATGGAAATCTAAAATGAAATTATTCTTAATAGAAACTTGTAAATTGAAGAGTGCAACCCCCTATCGATAATCTATCAAATCCATACTTGATTAGCAATCTATGCTGAGAACACAGATTTCATTACACGATTCAATTATGAAATATAAAATTAATTAAAAATGTGTCCTATAATAGCAGGAAGCAAAAACAATCAAATCTTCAAAATACTCGTAGAAGAAAAGAAATTGTTACGGTAAGCCAACCGTAAACGACTTCTTGCGTGGTCAGGATGTTACGTATTTAATTTTCAGTCCACTATAAATAAATATAAAAAATTCCCAGTTATCCGCGGTAAAAGTGAAATGTGATCCGTGGATAACAGAGAATCAAGACAAGTTCGCAGAATCGCAAAAAGTGCATGTAGCTAAACGGTAGAAACAAAAACAACCGTAATAAGTTGTGTATTTATCTTACGTCGGGTAATCAGACCTTCTGAATAACTACATTCAATACCAGATTTATACTAAATAAAATTAATTTAAAATATTGTACTTCGATTACTACTAAGAAATTAGTTGATGAAGGCTTATTTTAAAATACAGCAGATACATGCTAGGATAAAATTAGACACGTTTTTTCAAATAATTGGTGAGTGTCGTTAGCTTATTTGCTGTAAATTCTTTATTTTTTTACCCGTGACCGTATTCTACAGAACATTATTTTGACACCCAACAAGTTTTCTTCGTAGTTCTCCAAACAATAGAGCAAGAATTCCACGTTATTTGACAGGAACTGTGAGAAATCTGTAAAGTTGTAATTCTTCACCGTTACTTTCACTTTCGGTAGATTTGTCACCATCCATTTGTCATTTTTTAACCGTTTCTTCCTCATTCAGCAACTCTCGTAACCGGATTCGACGTCGTCACATTTAAATTGTTAAGTATTTGGTATCTTGCTCACCGCCCCTCGTACAAAATGAGCTGTGATGACTCCTTTGAATAGATTAAGTTTTGGGAAAGGTTAAGTTCTAAGCGGGTTTAACCTTTCCCACGTCATAACGATGTTGTAAATCGCATAAGTTAGAGTAAGTTTTTATAATGATTTCAGAGTTTTCCGTTCTTAGTGTTTCTGAAGCAAATTCGACCTTACAACGGGAGAATCACTTACATAATATATATTTTTAACTAATATGTTTCCATCGTTTGATTATGATGTTTGTTCGACTCGGTGATAGGGTGCGTTGCCAAAAATAGCATGACCATTTTCTGGTACACTAAACAAAATCCGAGTTATTTGTACGTATAATTTTATATTACTGGCATAATTATAAACGAGTCGCATTTGTTTACTCTCGAGTATGATTTTAACAATATTTTCCCTGTACATTTGAAAATGTACAGGGAAAATTATGTACATTTTGAATAGTATTTGTATAAAAAGGTTAGTATCTAATTATTTTCTAAAATTTACTTTTTAATTCCTAAGAAAAACCTTTTTATGGTCTACCGGTTAAGTCTGAAGCCCATTAATTCGTTTCGGATAACCGGGACTTCTACTGCGTGAGTAATGTACAATATGTAGGTCGATGATAAAGTGATTTTGTGTTACATTGAAATAGGTAAAATTATATCGATACCAAAACTCGATATTGTGGAAGTGTTGTCAAACTTTCTTGTAACTTTTGTCGTGTAATTAACAAATTCAAAATACTATTTAACTTGATATGTATTAATTTTTAGTTAAATCTGTTTCTTAACTAAAGAGAGACTTCCATTAACAACATTTTTCAGATAGAATATGATAACTTAATTTAATATCATATTGAAGGAAAAGTGAAGAAAAATTCCTTTTACAAACAGCTAGAATAATTTATTCGAAGTTTAAACCGGTATAATGGGAATCCCGGCAATTGATTTTTATTGCACGACGTCATCTTTGCGGTCAATTATCAAACAAACATGTTTATTCTTCTTCATAACGATCAGAAGAGCTGAGAGAATCGCCAGTGAAGCAGTCCGACTAGAACCTGCATAGAGGTCATTCAACAGGAAAACTAGACGGTCAACCTTAACTCTAAACCAAGGTTAGTAAGAATCATAAAATTTAGTTTCAACAAAGTTTGAAATAATATTACTACAACTGTTAAAGTTAACGTGTTAATATTATATTCTTTACGGTTATACTACATAAAGTAAAATTAATTTTAAATAAATTATTAAAACACAAAATTTCTGCTCGTAATATTGTCAAAGATATTTATTATGCCAAGATAGCTAATGAATTGAATACTGAATTTCAAATTATAATACGTAATACGTCTACTTACATACTTCATTTTTCATAGAAATATCAACGTTTTTACACCTAAACAACTTAATTCGAAAAACGTTCAAATTGTATAAATCTTTGTTCTTTGTTCAACATTTTCTCAGTAACATTAAATTAAAATTCTCTTTATGTTTAATTCCAGTACATTTAGTTCAGCAAATGGAAAAAAGCCTTTATTTATTTATTTTTTTTAATCTATAATATGTGTAATATAATTCTTAAAATTATAAAAGCCAAGATAGCTAATAAACTGAATACTGAATTTCAAATAATAATACGTAATACGTCTACTTACATACTTCATTTTTCATAGAAATATCAACGTTTTTACACCTAAACAACTTAATTCGAAAAACGTTCAAATTGTATAAATCTTTGTTCTTTGTTCAACATTTTCACAGTAACATTAAATTAAAATTCTCTTTATGTTTAATTCCAGTACATTTAGTTCAGCAAATGGAAAAAAGCCTTTATTTATTTATTTTTTTTAATCTATAATATGTGTAATATAATTCTTAAAATTATAAAAGCCAAGATAGCTAATAAACTGAATACTGAATTTCAAATAATAATACGTAATACGTCTACTTACATACTTCATTTTTCATAGAAATATCAACGTTTTTACACCTAAACAACTTAATTCGAAAAACGTTTAAACTGTATAAATCTTTGTTCTTTGTTCAACATTTTCACAGTAACATTAAATTAAAACTCTCTTCATGTTTAATTCCAGTACATTTAGTTCAGAAAATGGAAAAAAATGCCTTTATTTATTTATTTTTTTTAATCTATAATATGTGTAATATAATTCTTTTCCATATAATTCTAAAATAGAAAATACAATTCTTTGTGCTATTTTTATTTAGTTTTCGAATCTTTAAACAGAAACTGTAATTAAAATTATTACTCAACTAATAGATTCAGCATTTTTTGTAGAAATATTCTATTATAAATTTCTCAAATTGATTTTATAAGAAAGCTGTTCTGTTTAATCATGAGATTTTCTATATATCCTATTTAATTCATAATTAATTTTACTGCCGAGTGAAAAAAATAAAAATATATATATAAAGCCAAAAGTTAGTTGTATTTCTCGCATTAGGCGAGAACCAACCGATAGATTGATTTCAAATTTGCAGGATACATTCGTGTTATCCCAGGGAAGGTTTTAAGCCATAGAACGAAGCCTTAGCACCCTTGGGAGTGAAGTTGTCAATTAAAGATATTCATTAAAGAAGAAAAAAGTTAAACTCTCACCATTGCAACAGAGATAAGTTATGAAGTTTCCCTCATCAAAAGTATACTTCAGTTACCTCAGTTATTACCATTCTCTCTTTTGTAATTTATTCTCTTTATCGGATTTTTAAAAGCCTGAATTCTTTAATCGTTATTTATCAATATTATTCTCACAACCATGAACACTGCGAGGATCCTGGCTAGATGGGAATTCCGAGCGAAACGAGTTTTGCGGCCCTGAGGTCGGCCCCATGGCCTTGGAATGTTCCTGGAAACCCCAGAGCCGGCCTTGGGGCTCGCCTGCGCCGACCTGGGCCATGGGGATCCAGGAGGTGGAACCCCCTGGCTATTATATATATATATATATATATATATATATACAAAACAACAGGTGAGTTATTTATAGTCAACGACCACCAGAAACTATTAAAGATTAAAAAATTGATGAAAATTTGTATACACGTTCATCATGTTCAGTGTGCACATTTTTCTTACAGCGTAAGTGCACTAAAAAAAGATTTTTTGAAATTCCGATTTTAAAATGTTAAAAAGGAATAACAATGAAATTTACTTTTTTTTTAATTTCTCGGTAACAAATGAGGATATCAACTTTATCTTTGGTGTGTGTAATTTTCTTGTGAATATCTAAAAATCAATTTCTACATTTTTTAAAACGTGAAGAAATGTAAAAAAAATCTGAACAATAATCTCAAATTAACCCTAATTCCGACTATACTAAACGAAATATTCAATAGATTTGAGCTTGGAAATACTCTTCTAACAAATATTTAAGAACTATTTTTGAGTTTTTTTTAATTTCATTTTTTTAAGGGATGCGACATTGTACCCCTTAAAAAACAACACATCCACTGCCACTGTTACTGTGTATTCAACACGACTGCCTCCGGTTACTTTTGAATAAAAAACGTAAAATAAATAACAGTTGACCGCGACGGGAAACGTAAGTAACCATACAACGCGGGCGAAGCAGCAACAGGGATGCTAGTTTATATTATATTTTAATATTTGAAGAAAAATATTTTCTTTTGTAAACGAGAGATTCAATACTTTAATTTTCTAATACTGATAGTAATAAATAATAATTACTCCATATCATATAACGTCACTCCAATAAAATATTAACTTTTTTAAAATTTAATCGATAATCAAATAAAAACTCTGATACAAGACCCTGCTAACACAAGATACTGATAACCCACCGGGGCTGGTCTAGTGGTTAACTCATCACAAATCGGCTGATTTCGATGTCGAGAGTTCTAAGATTCAAAGCATAGTAAAGGCAGTTACTTTTATACCGGATTTGAATACTAAATTGTGGTTGCCGGTGTTCTTTGGTGGTTGGGACTACACAACTACAGGAATGGTCTACTTGAGACTGTACAAGACTACACATCATTCACATATCATCCTCATTTATCTTCAGAAGTAATACCTTACGGCGGTTCCGGAGGCTAAAGAGAAAAAAAACACAACAAACTGATAAGATAGGAGAATTCTACTCCATCAAACAATTAACATTTAAATAACCGTGATCGAAATGTATTAACAGATTTAATTACCTCAGTCAATGAAATTTTTTTATATATTTAATACAACTAAATTTCAACTATTTATCAATCCATATTAAAAAAACAATGATGTTAAGAACATAACAAACTAAAATGTTCAACTATCTCAATGTATGCAGTGCAATAAATAAGTAGTTAATACAAATTATATAATTTGCCAGTCCTCAGAAAACCTTGAAATTCTAGAATTGTTTTAATATGTTATGAAAGTTAAATAAAATTCAGCATCTTTGTTGTTATTGTACACGCCAAATTCACGGGATTTTTTTAATAATACTTTATTTTAATAAACGAAAAGATGCTTTGCAACTACATTAAGTAAATTACAATTTACCTCACACTGAGCAACTTGAAACTTCAGTGCATGATTCAATAAATAATAATTTGCAATTTTAGATATGCATAAAAAAGAGGGGAAAAAATAAAAACTAATATCATAAAGAAAAGAAAATTCCTTTATAGTCAACATGTTTTATATGTAATCCAAATACAGAAGTGAATAATATATTTTAACTCAAACTGTCATAAACAGCGAGTAAACAGTTTACTTTAACGCTCTTTTTTCTTTTTTTTTTTTTGTAGAAAGATATTTTTTCTGGCTTAATTAAACACAGTTTTTATATTCATATCAAACATTTGTCTTCATATTAAAAACACTATATTCATTGAGTTAAAGTATATATATATACATACAACCATTATTAATTCAAGCTTTAAATTATTTAATATACAATATTATAAAAATAATGGTTGCAAGTTAATTTCTACTATAAATAAAGTTGATGTACTACACAATGTCCCTGCTGTTCAATCTCCAAAATTCTATCTCCGCCAATATATGACGAATGTCGTTTATCATTAAGAAGGACTAAGCTTCCATTTCCAAGCAAAAGCCCGCTTTATCACCACCACTTTATATATATATAAATTATATTTTCCTCAAAATCATTATTTTCCTTAGCATACATTTTATTATTACACAAATAATGCTGGTCTAAACGTTGTCTTCGTTAATCCGTCCTCTGAATTGAAAACAGATTTTACAAATGAAAAATAATAAATGCAGTTATTGCATTAAAACTAATGACACGTAGTAGTTTCTGCAGGTGTACTTTGAACATCAGCTTAAGTTCAGTTACCGATAAGTTATATTTCTCAAGGCCAGAATCATGCCTCTTAGAAGCACTGCGTCGGTTCCTGGCTCTTAGGCGGTGTTATCATCTTAAACTAAATGATGCATTCAGTGCGTTGTTAGTGCGAGATGATGTTTGAAACGCAGACCTTTTGTTTGAATTTTTTGTCGTTATTCATCATAGATAACACTAACCTCAAACGACTCGGTTCTCAATTACACATCAGATTTATGATACCGATAAGTATAGATACCTGCTTATTTTCTTGAATAAAACTGACCGTTATGCTACTTTCAAATTTTCTTCTTTAAAACCACAATTACTGATGTATTAGTTACTTTTAATTGCGTGTAAGTAGTGACATAAGTGGTGAACTTCAGTCACTGACATTAAGTATTTACGAAATAGTACAGAAGTTAAACGTATCTCTTTATAGGGAAGGTTCAGGTGGAATGTAGCGTTAATCTTAAATTTTAACGAAATGATTTTTTGATTCTGCCTTCCGCCCGTCATTTTATATAAATATTCTAACTCATATAATATAACATAATATTATAATCAATAATAATAACAATATTAATTATTATTTAATTGTTTATTTGTCTGTGGCGAAGTAAAGAGATTTGGCAGATCAAATGAAGGAGAACTGGGAACAGGAAGAGGTAACCATTCTTCCTGTTCTGCTGAGTACCATCAGTAAAATTTCGCACTCGCTACGCGTTAATCTTTCAGCTAGTATATTCCTGTCGATGCAAAAAGCTGTCCTGTCGATTGAATAGCTCTCGATTAGCAAGAATAACAGCTGATCCTGTTGGCTCACCAATAGGTGATATGGAATAGGAAACATGAAGCCCAAACTATGTAACAGTTCTTTTTACACACGGGTTGTTATCGTCTTATGTCTTCATAAGACCCGATTCAAAATAAATACAATATTATTATTTCAAGCATTGTCATGACGGCCGGCTGAAACGATGATATAATAATAACATTTTACAAAAAGTGAAAGAAAACCTCTGATTTCATCTAACAATAATTTAAAATTTAAACCGTTGCAAAATTTTGTTGATATTTTTTCAATTAAAAGCAAAGTGAGCCAACCAAACAAAAAGAAATTTAACGGGATTTGATTGTTTCTGGGACAATTTTTTAAAATACATTACTTAATCTGTAGACATGACGAGAAGATTAAAAGGTAGATTACTTCTGGGTCACCTTATCAAAACAGCAGAATTTTTATTCAAAACTTTTTCATCTAGGTGGTTTTTTGTTACAAGGATCAAAAGTAAAAAGGTTTCCAAAACAGAAATTTCATTGACTTTGGAGTGTGGCTTCAAGAAGGAACATGAAGTGTACAATAAAATATTTTTAAAAATTCAGAATTTAATTAACAAAATCAGATCAGTAATTTCAAATTCTATCGCACCCTAAGGACACAAAAATTAATTTTCGTGTAAACATTTGTATAATAACCGAATTAACTAACAACTGAATTTGATGTATTACGTACCAAAACTTTGTAGAGAGACTGTTTTGATGTTTAAGATTTGTCATTTCATAGCGACCTCCTTACTTCAAGAAAACATTACCTCTATAGGCACAGCTCCCTATCATATTGGCACGACTTTTATCTACAGCTGCCTTGTTTTTGCAAGTGACTGGGCTTAACTCGATCATATCTATTAAGCGCCACTGCAACGTTCTGATAAGAATGTCTACATATTATAAGTTTGTTTTTCTGTTAGATAAGTTCATTCTTCTTCTTATTTAAAAAAATGAATTTTTCCGCAATGACCTGGATCAATCCAAAGAAAAAGTGCTTTCTTATTTATCTTTTATTCGCCGTATCGCATAATCTCACCACTTCAACGTAGACTTTCAACTCAATTACTCACGGGTCCTAATCAGTTTCTGGCCAAACAGCCTTAAACAGTGTGATTTACTGAACCCTGGACTACTAAAGTGTACCGCAAACATCCATTCAAATATTAAAATTAATTTTGGATTAAAATGGATTTGGACCTGATCTTACAGAATCAAAATACAGCAGCTGGTCAACGGTGCTAATTATCTTTAGCATTTGCATAATTCTAATCCTAAGATCAAGCTACTCCCTCAACTAGTTGTGATAGAAATTACGCGAATCCCGCGGTACTACCTCCACATAATATTTACAGTTAAAGTAAAAAATTACCAGATTTTAATAATATTGAATTTTTTAAAGTCTCAAGGTTAACCTTTTACTTTTTACGAAAAAACGTTTTAAAATTTGCGTTAAAATTTAAATGGACAACAAAATCCCTACTACTTTCTACAAGATTAATAGAATTTAAAGGGTTTTTAAGATAATTTATTTTTAGAAATACAGCATATTAATGGTGATGGTGAACAGCCTCATGATAAACCGGCTAGATTCAATAATAAATGAAGTATGACCCCTGCGGCTGCTAGGCTGCTAGGTCTAAGAGGTTAGACGCTTACCAGAATAATGTTGTTAAATTTTTATCGGACACTAAATATGAAATTAATAAATTTTGTAGCAAATTACCCTAAGAATGAGTGAATACGTATGTATTTTTATAATCGTTTAAACATACTGTAAAAGCGATTGTAGTATCCAGCACTACTGCTTAAGAAATTCCTGTAATCAAAATAAAATAAACTACTATTTTGAGCTCTATTTTATTCTAAAATATTCAATACAAGTAGACAATATTTTAGAATAAATATATTTTTCATAATAGAAAACGACACGTAATTAAAGTCAATAGCTTTTTTTAAGTTTGAAACAATGTAATCTATTTTGAGTTTAATCTGTTCTCCTAGTTTTTCGAAAGCACGGAGAACTTTCTTTTTCAGAACTTTCCACGCTTCGATAAAAAATATTCCTTATTGGAATTCTAATTTGCCTAACCCACCCTAGAGTAAATCCATCCATCCATTCTAACAGATGATCTAATTTACGTAGCGTACCCTCATTTTATGTAACATAGGCTTCGTTAGGAAATTAGTGTATTTAGACGTATATGACCACTAATATTGCCATTATTATCGATAAGGAAATTTTAATATTAATAGTCTGTGACGACATGACACCTAGGACTGAAACGAGTCTGAAGCAAGTCTATCGGTGGCAAAATTATAGGCGTTTAAAGTGAAACATAAAACATACAGATAAACTCTTATTATGATACATAGAAAATGTTCGTACTCAAAACTTTTGAAAAAAGAAACGATTAATTTGTTTCAGTGAAACAATTTCCGGATGAGATTTACTCACTGTCGATTACCAATTCTTAGATTATAAAACTACTGCCATTACGGCACTTGTATTTTCCCGGTAGCAATATTCTGTGAATGTGTAAAAAACAGAGTACCGAAACATTGAACTATCTTTTTGTAAAACCGTATATACGAGTATGTATAAAAAGGGAGAAAGCAGCTAACAAGATTGAAACTAATAAAAGATAGTAACTTCAAAAGCGAAGTACTGCCTTTTTCTACAAATTTTTTTGTTATCTTCTTTCTATGATTACAGGCAACAACGCTGATGACACAGTTTTCTTGTACTCATTGTCAGTTGTTAGTAACCCGTATGTTTAATACGTACCCTCTACTACTACCACTAATATTACTAAAACTATTATCAACTATTTTCTTAGAATTCCCGTTTTCCAGAATATTTACTTTATTACATAGATTATTCAAAGAATAGTAATAAATTATTCTGGCAGCATCAACTGCTAGCTAGTATTTATTTTTATTTTTTATAAAGACTATGAAAAATAAAACTGAATTATAAATCAATTTGTAGAACACAAATATTATTTGAGATCGTCAGCTCCGTCCCGTTCCTCATCAGTAAGGAGTAGAGTATTTAACTTCGAAATACAGAATTGCAAAGATCTAATGGTAAAATATTGGGTAGTTACATTCATATCATTGCGAAATCGATTCGATCGGGAGATATCATCAAAAAATATCACTTTTAAACCGGAAGAAAGTCAAAATTTTATGCTTACAAGTTATAAACCAAATAGGTAGGCGATAGTGGAAAAATTTTAACGGATAACGATAGAAGAACAATTCTTTGATTTCCAAAAAAGTAAAAACTTTAGTGTACCCTTCTGGTCACTATTAATGTTGACAGCGCTTCTTTGATTTCACTGAAATCTCGGATCACGAGAATAAATTTTTTTTTGCTAGTAAATAATAGTTCGATTCAAGAAATTAGTGAATGACGTATTAATATCAAGAAATTTAACCGGGTAATAAAAAAATCGATCTTTAAATCGCCTTCTCTGAATTCTTGACAAGGATTCGAGTCGCTTATTTCAATATTCTACATTCGTTTACTTTCCGTAAAATACTTCCCATTGCAATAAAATTTTGTAATTTTACTACTTACAATTAAGGACAACTGTATACGGGCCATTTTGCTGTAAGCTTCAAGAGCGGAAAATAATTATTTTTAAATAAACTTCTTGTTCTCCCAAACCCTTCATGCAACAGCGGTAAAAATACGGTTTTAGAATTTATCAACAGTTCTAAAATTTTAAAATTAATTAACGCGAAATTTTAAATTTAATTATGCTAAAATATTTGTTACGAAGGAAAATCCATTGCGACCTAAATTTCATAGGCTATGTAGGTTCAAAAACGGTTTACGTGAAAAATTTAGTAAATACTTTATTCTTCATTTTTATCAAAATTATGTTTCAGTTTGTTCTCGGATAAGATTCCAAACCAGGAGTAATTTCCTTTGTTTATTACTCAATAATAAATTTAGTTTGTTAATAAAGAACGTTTGAGATTTATATCTGTATTTAGTTTATTCGTAAAATATTTTATCAATGTCGACTTCGGTCGCTGGATCTCACATTTTAAATCGAAATGAGCGTTGTCGATGAGGTGCTTACGATGTTTAAGGAAATTCTTCGATTGCATTAAGCCAGCCCTTCCTCATGCCATTACTGAATCATGACTGACAATAACCGGGAGGCCAGGTTAAGTTTCATCCCTACAGAGCGCTTACAATTTACCCCTTTCTTTGCTAGAGTAACTACATTCAATTATTTAGCTCCCCTAATCATACATCAAACATCTCGGTAACGCAGCGAGGTAGATCTACTTACGAGGTAAGAATTAAGTATCAGGTAAGACTATCCGGGGGATTGGATGTTTGCATAATAAATAAAAAATATATCTATAAAAATAATACCGACAAGTAACATTTTTAATTCGGCGATTTTGTATTTCAGATGTCAAGAAAAATCCAAATTTCAGTGTTTTTGTTACTTGTATTAGAAACAATCGCTGCAGGAGTAACGACGACAACTGTCGGTGTTACGGATATTGAATCGCATACTCTACAAGAAGGCAGAAAATGTCCAGACAATTTTTGTGAAACTGCAAGATTTAAGTGTTTATCAGAAGATTCATGTAATGGAACCCTATTAGCGCCAACAGACCCATGTCAATGCTGTCCAACCTGTGTAAAATTCAGAGGTATAATTATGTATTTTTTAATTTTAATTAAAAATAGTTTTTATTTTTTACGACATTTTAATAAAAAAAATATTATATATATTAAACAATATAAGAATATAATTTTAAAAAATATTTAAAATATTAATCAAACTTGAAACGACGAAAAATACAAAACAAAAAATGTATAAAATTAATGAAAATTTAAGTGTTAAGATATCTGGACTTTTTTCAAAATGTTTTCTAATTTCAACAAAATTAAAAATCATATAGAAAAAAACCGGTTCTTCCCCTTCTAGCTCACTAAACGGATTATGTTTTATAGCAAACTCAATTAATAAAAAATTTAATACGGCAATATTTGAACGCTTTTTTAAATGTATTTTATCTTTTGAGAAAATAAAAAATATAATTTTGTCCAAGAAGTCAGTCTTTCTTCCCTTCCTAGTATCTCTGTTTCTTTAATTCAAATCATTATTTTTCCTAATTCAAAACTAGTTCCAAATGCATTTTGTTTCTTGACGCGAAAAATCCTTATAAAAATCTGAGCCTTATTGCCTAGGTACTCTTAAGTTTCTTAAGCCCTTCGTTAAGAAAAAAATTACAATAATGAAACTTTATTTTCAACCTACATCATTTTTTAAGAGCATGTAAAAACGTCAGTAATGTCGAAGAGATCAGGTACTCCTCGCCAAACCAAGCCTTCATTTGATTAACATTAAAATTACCTTTTACTTGCCATTTTTATAATTAAAACGCATATATTTATTATTATTCTAAAAATTATTTTTTAAATCTTCTATTTTCGAAGCGAGTAGATTATTATAATACGTTTTCGCGTCCATCATGTCTGGGCCATCCTTGGCCCTCTCACTACCTTATTAAAATCTGATGTTTCTCGCTAGTACCGTAGAATTAATATTTGAAAAAATTAATGATTGTCGAAATCCTACCTATATAAAGGTAACTTTTCTGTTTATTTAATGTAGGTTTTCATGTCTTAATGTAAAAAAAAACCCTGATGCGGGTTGTTTTCATTAGTATTTTATTTTGTACTACTTTTATCAGTCATTTCATTTCTTATCGCGTAACAGCAGTATCAGTTTTAACAAAATGTTCACGGGAAATTAGTAAAAATAATAAATAAAAATGCTCTTTTAATATGAAATATTTATAGGAGATCCAGGGCCCTGTAGATTTTTTCTGGGAACAGTATTTACCGCATCTTGATGATACTGAAAAACCGTGCCCGAATGGTAATAATTAAATTCTCCGCCATTCTCGGTAGTATTTTTCATTAATTTTTTTATTTTTTACAATTTGAGTGTTGCATTGGTGTAAAAATACGTTTACTTTACATTTAAGTAAGATTTAGTCAGGCATTTGATTTAAATCTTTCAAAATCACTTAATTTAAAGATTTAAATCTTTAAAATCATTCAAATTACAATTAGCGTATGAACAATTGTTCATAGTGTATCCTGAGCAATTTGTTCAGGATACACTATGAACCGCAGTATCTCGTACTTTGTATCTGTATGTACACCAGAAATGATATAACTTTAACTTAAATAAGTTAATACTGTATTATTCGTTAATACGTTCTAATATAGAATCTTATAAGTCAGCATCACTACGAGAAATAATTTCCATCTTAGAAAATAATATTTATTTTATTTTTTATTTTTTTTAATAAAACGGGCACCATGATGATTTTTAAATTTTAGTAGTTAAAGTCCAATTTGTGTATATATAACAGGAATGTCAAATTTGATTTGTCTATTATTTACAAAAAACATAAATAAATACTCTTTTAGGTCGGTAATTACATGCCGATTACTTGAAAATTTCTTAAGTATATAATAATCATTTAATTATAAAATCAGATCAAAAAGTATTAATAAATTAGTGATTTGCCTTTCATTAAAACATAATACGGAAGAGCTTGCCTTAAATGAATTTTTTTTAAATTATGATTTAAATTATTTGCTTTTTAAAATTTCGCTTCATACTATCATAATGTTTTCTGGGTTTTCTGAAGAACGAGAAAAAGTTTAACGTACTAAATTTAAAATACCACCGTACATAAATTACGCTATTCTTTTAATAACATCCCAGCGAATCAGTGTATAAATTGGACTCATTCCTTTTTCGGTAAGATTGTTAAAATTTAACGGGTAAAATTATACACCATTTTTCATCGTTAACTAATTACCCTAACCGTTTCTGATTTTAAAAAAAGTTGTATTTATCACTGTAGTATATATTACTATGCCTAAGTATATCGCAGTAAAAATAACCCTCTACGTAAACAAGAATAAAGACAGCAGAACCAGTTCAGATAACCGCATTTTAGTAAGTATATTAAAATTAGAAAAGAAACAGAACAAATTGAATAACTCGCTAAAAAAAATAAATAAAATCATGCGTAATTAAGTCTTAATTCAAAATCAGTTTTTTTTAAATGTGCAAATTAAAAATATAATAATTCTTCTCCATCGCTGAATTTTATACGTTTAGTCAATTAGTTTCGTAAATAAGGCTTAACGAAATTTTCTAGAAAATGTTTCCTACTGGACTTAAAATGTTAAGTCTTTTTGAAAACTGCAATTATAATTTCTGGGTTGCACACAAACAAATGTTCCGACATTCATTCCTTTACATAATCAGGATTTCATACTTCCCATTTTAATTCGTTATCGAGGCTTGCCACTAAACGATGAACCGCTTTTATTCTAATCTCACAAATTCACAGTACCGTGAATTGTCTTGTTGAATAATTTTGTACGAATTTTTTTGGCTTTCATATTTTATTCTAAAAACAATAAAAGTTTTAAGTTTAATTTTAAGTTAAGTTACAGTTGATTTTGTTGTTAGCGCGACTTCTAACCCTCGTTCAGAAATTTTTATTGTATATTGATACTTCGCAAATATAAGCCACTTTGTTTTAAAAATGTAATAATTTTTACGTTGTCGCTTCATATGTAGCGTAGATAAAAATATTATGTATTTTTAAAAATACGAATAGTTTAAAAAGTTAATTATTTGTACTGTTAATTAGAAATAAGTTATATCGCATATATATTTTTTTTTAAATAGTCTTCTTTTCTGTTCGTGGAATCCGATAACGAACTGCTCCGGTAAATTCCGTTACAACAGTAGTATTCAACAACTTTAACGCATTAAAAACAATACCTGAGAAACATATGTTAAACGGACAACAAAATCGATTTCAATTCTGAATTCTACTACTTTTGTCGGACGGCGCATTTGAAACAGACCCCCTGACAAGTAACGACTGCAGCGGACAAACCGGCCCGCTTCAGTCGATGGGTTCAGTTTCTATACAAAAGAAATATTAATAATTCTTTGCCTTTCATATCGCTAACCGGACAATATCTTTGGATATTTAGAATTTTTTAAATTCCAGAATTCTTTTTCGGATTATAAATATTATTTAATATAAAAATAAAACTCGTTCAGCAGGCAGTGCGTATTTTATTATTTATATAACTGCATATAGAGCTCAAAAATAAGTTAATTGTCAAAATCACCTAGATTCCGTTTGCCTGTATGTACGTTCTTCCGTTCATGGATCTGCATTGTTCTATAATAATACAATCAGCTGCTATTCAAAATGTAGGCAGCAATAGAGCTAAAGGGAAACGACTAGTCTCTTTACCCTTTAGTAGTAATATATATATATATGTATATAAATTAAATTAGTCATTAGATGAATAGTTTGATTTGATAGATAAATTGTTTACTGGTGATTTTTTCTACATAACACGGTTTAAAATCGATTAGTCTTATTTTATCTTTATATTATGCGATTGAGTAAAGTAAAAGATATTAAATAAATATTATGAGTTATATTTAATATTGAATTGGTTTTTAGAGGAAGGAGAACCTTGTGAAAGCGAGGAAACTGCCGCATCTGAAGATAAATCAGTCTCTTCATTCGAAACTACGACTGTTATGATAACCGAAGACATTAATACGAAAAACATGAGTGAAGATGGTGAAAAAGTGAATTCCCAGAAGTCTGATGACCCTGAATATTCAACAAAAATAGCCAAAACATGTAAATCTGGACTGACGTGCTTAATGGGAACGTGTGTCGTTCTCCTTTAAAATTATAATTCTCAACATAATAATTTATTTAATTTTTAAATAATTAAAAATCGAAGTAACACCAGCAGACAAAAATTGGTAAAAGAGAAAAAATATTAATAATTTGTAAAACAAATTTTAATTCTTAATCGGTATTTGAACAAAAATATTACAGTGTATGAATGTAACTACTACTTAATTATTTAATAAAGATTTTAAGAAAATTTTCTTCATAATTACCAAGGTTTTATTTATATTATTTATACTATAGCATGTGACATTTAAATTAAGTAAAAGTTACTTAACATCTGAAATTAGTAAAAGTTCAAAATGTTAAAAATTTAAACAAAATTACAAAGTTGTATTAAAGAAAGAAAATATGATGATGGAGTCTGTTGACTCCATTATCAAAACATTACATATTGTTACAATTATTTATAACAATAAGTAACAGACAGACAATCCATACCTAGAATAACTATTATGTTGTGTCACATTTCCCTTTCCCTAAAAAAATCACGATCTTTAGATCTCATTTTGTTGTTATTAAGGATGAGGAGCTTTGAATCTCAGCGACTCATTCTAAAATCAAAATCAAAATGGTTGAAACAACCTACTTCATCTTTTTTTTTTCTTATGAAGTGATACCTCACTTCCAATGAAATCTATCAACCAATACATAGATCTTTAACTGACCTAATTCTAGGTTCAGCAAAGTCAGCTGAAACATGAAGTCAGGGTATGTGGTTTTCTAGAGGTATTTTAAGATTCTTTTGAACAATTATCCGGTTGAAGACAATCAAGAAGTTCTGAAGATTTGTTGATAAAATAAGTAACAACAAGGACAAGTCAAGAATGTAAGAAATTAAACTTCCAAAAATAGTCTGACACTGTACTTAAAATTGGTCTCGCCTTCCTTTCTCCAAAAGATGTTATCACTATTTTATTTTTTTTTACGATTTCCTAATATTTTTAACATTTTCTTGAAAATGAGTCTTAATTAACAAAGGCTAAGCCATTCGATAATCGTTTTATTTACGTTACAAGCAATAGACATCTAAGTCGTTTATTATAATCTACAATTTGGTCATTACACTGCTAAAAAGAAGGCTTGCCTTTCCATCTCCATTGATGAGCATTATTTAATCACAATCATAATTCACCATAATCATTTTACATAACAAAGTAAAAAGAATTTCCCTTTTACAAACATCAAACGCTAATGTTTGAAGATTCTTGAGCTGCAATATTCAATAATATCCAAGCGGTGTGGAATTTTGCAGGATTCTATTCTTTGAAATTCACCCCAGCCTCTGGAGTGAATCCTCTAGCCACCAGTCTGGTATAAAAACCTGTTTGAAATTATTTTTTTGGCCGAAGTCTTAGCAAGTATTCACGTGTGATTTCATTTTAGCAATTTCAGTTCGATTAAAATACCTATCCACATATGTCACTTTTACAGATTTATCTGTAAAAGTGACATATACCGCTTCTGCCAGAATAATGTAGTTTAGCAGGTGTGATGATGTCTTCTTAAGTCACCATAAAGTTTTTTTCATTTCAGTCTGGTCCAACAAAAAGGACCTTCATATTGAAGAGATTCTACTAAATTTGAAGTAGTACTTTAGCACTGATCTGAAGACTATTTATTTGTTTCCAGAGGACTAACTTTAATTTTTAGATAGAGTTTCCGTTTTTAAATATTCCATTACTCTTATGTATTACATACCTACATTTTAATCTGAGAACAGTATTACTTATGCTAGAAACCCACAACCAACAGACAATATCCATAGAAAACAAAATGTCTAATGTGCTCTTTTTATTCGATCTTCTCTTGGTAAAATCTGCATAACATAAGTACTGATAAACTAAAAATAATTGAGCTTAGGAGAGGGATATACATACTACGTTCAAAGTTCAAGTAATACCCTAAGTCTAGCAATTTGCCTATTACATTGTCAAGTGTCATTTGTCAACTGAATCAAATAATGAAAAAACAGATATTACATTAAATTTTTGTGAGACTGGATATCTAACATTAATTAGCCTGTAATAAGAAAATTACACAGCAGTTATTCTGATCAATAATTTTTTTAAATCGATTTTATTGTGTCTTGCAAAAGGCTATTAGCCTAATTAGTGAAGTAATGTTACCATAACTATAGTTACTGCCATGAATATGCTTTTTAGTACTTAAATCTAGACATTCTTTAGAAATAAACAAAATCAGAAGATATGCTTGAAAAATTATACAGCTAAATAGATGGATTTCTGATTATTTTAAAAATTGGATTAAATAATTCATTGACGATTGTGATCTTGTTCATCTAAAACTGTTGTTAATCTATACGTACAATTATATCAATGTTGGATATGCAAACATATTTATGTAACTGAAGATTAACTATGTCACAAATATACTGTGAGCAAATTTAAAACTGAACTAGCGACATCTAACTGACATGTAAAATTTTGTGAACAAAATAAAAAAATGAAAACAAATTAAATTTTGTATTTATATTAGCAAAAGATTACATATTTACCATATTTTTACAAAAGATGCTCTTTTTTTAAAAAAACACTTTTCTGCTCAAACATATTCACAGTCAACTGGCACAAAATGTTGTCAATACCATTGATTTCTTGTTGAATGAACTTTGGGTGATTCATAAACTTTATCCTTCAAGTACCACCAAAGGAAAAAAATCACAATTAGACAAATCTAGGGAACACAGAGAGTAACAGTTTGTTCTTCTATAAAAGCTGCATAAACCCATGCTAGTAAATGGTTTGACGTGTGACAAGTTGCTCCATCTTGTTGGAAAATTCTATTCCTTTTTTAATGATGTGTCAGCTAAATGTAGAATTCTTAAAAAATTGTACAGTACACTTCTGTATTGAGAATCCAGTTAAAAAAATATTGTTCCCACTATATGTTTCCAGAGATAGTGGTTTCTGGTACCATACTGATTTTCTTATCGTGAAGTGGACTCTCAAATACCTGGCTGGAATTTTCAGATACTTGATCTTGTGTGAATTATAATTTACTGATTCCGATTTCTCAACTTTTTGAAAATAAATTTCTATCTCAATCTATGCCAGTTGTTGCCGGTGATAGCTCACAATCCATAAATAGTCTTTTACTTGTTTTTCGTCATTGGTATTTCAAAATCCTGCTTTAGAAACATCTACTACTAAACCCAATTGTGTTTTTGTTTTACTAAACCCAATCACTTTTACTGGCAATGTATATATATGCAAGATGAAGCAATCCTTCAAACAATCTTATTCTGGCATGCAGTACTGATAAGCCAATTTAAAAGAATCTTCATTTATCTGCTTTGTCACTGTTAAATAGTTAAAATCCTTGGACGGAAGCTCCACATATGTAGCATTTTATCATTGATTTTGTGTTCGTCGCAGCATTGCATACTTGCAGCAATCAACCATTGTCAGCAACATGACATGTTTTAACAAAATCATTTTGTTTGTTAGTGTGTTAGAGTTGCACAAAATCAACTTAATAATAATTTTAATCCACACTTTGTTAAAACTTCAAAAATCACGTTGCTATATTTATTGCAATAAATGCAGAGAACAGACACATATACAATCAATAACAATCGAATTCCAACCGAGAGGTGCTATAGTGGTTACTATGATTGTAAGTCTCGTCAGTGTAAATAATAGGTCTATTTTCTCGGCAGTTCATTTTAAATGAGTAAAAGGGTATTGTATGCGTTTTAACTGTGTGGTGTTTCAATTAAAATTTTACGGTTATTTTTTTGTTTTTACCCAATTAAATCCCAGTTCTTTCAAAATTTTATAAAGACTAGTTTTCTCTCACTGTAAATTAATAGATTCTCTTTTGTTCAACATAAAAATGATTTATTTGTGTTGCTTCACAAATTTCTTTTGATTCTTATTCTAATAACGGATCGTTTTGAAATACCAGTGGATTGTGACACATATTCACGAACTTACATCTACTACAAATCTTCCTTTTTTGCCACTATTTTTCTAGCTCGACTATGGAGAGTTTTATAGAGTATGGTTGATTTTTTTATAAGTTATATTTACAAGTGATAAAAATAGAATACATCTCTGTTATAAAATACACAATTACACGGCAAATTTTTTCCAGTTTATAATTACTTGTAACACTATTACTTGACTGTGTAAAATAAAAGCCTACTTTACCAGATATTGCTCATTATGAGGGTGATCTTTGTATACCAGAATTAATCAAAATTTGTCCCTCGAAAGCTAATTATCATTGATAATATATATCTTGAGAGTGAGTGTCATGAGAAAAAGAAGATGAAGAAAGGATTTCAGGGCACATGTACTGCAAGTGAAGAAAATAAAAAAAAAACTTCATACAAACAAGTAAAAGAGTTCTACCTTGAGAAAAATTTTGCCCTATTCTGCTCAAAGGGTAAAAATTGAACAATACTGAAATTCCTGTAACTTAAAATTTATGTTTCATACAGAACTATATATCTTTTTCTTTTTCCTGTTTAGCCTTCGGTAATTACTTTTCAGATAATACTTCAGAGGATGATATACTGTATGAGTGTAGTCTCAGTTTGACCATTCCTGAGGTGTGTGGTTAATTGAAACCCAACCAGCAAAGAACACAGATATCCACGATCTAGTATTCAAATCCATGTAAAAATAACTGACTTTAGTAAGACTTGAACGCTGGAAATCTCGACTATCAAATCAGCTGATTTGGGAAGATGCATTCACCACTAGACCAATGCAGTGGGTTAGAACTATATATCTAGAATTAAAATTATTGTAAAACAAAAAACTGGTGTTGCAAAATAATAATTTAGGTTTGACCTACAATCATTACAAAATTTAATTCTGAAAATCTATGTAACACAAACCTAAATAAATTTGACGCTCTATAAACTAAACTAAAAAAGTTTATATCATAGTATATCATGAATATTACATAAAATAACCTTCTATATATACCACCTGCAGGTTTAAAATTAAATAATTGTTCTGTGTCTAAATTTCTGTCACTGGTTTCAATCACTGTTAAGTTTTTTCAGATGTAGCTAGCTAATAATCACTGGAGTTTTGAAAACTCAAAGTAGTTTCCATTACCAGTTTTATGTTACTGTATGACGTGGTATTACTGATTAGCATGTGCTTAGATAATTTATTTGACTTCTGGTAAACAGATATGTACAAATTTTGTCAAATGTATATAATACACAAGACTTTGAGCACATTGGTAATCCACGAGAATTGGTCAACAACTGGAGATGAAAAAATCATGTTCCTCCTGAATCACCCAGTATGTGATTTGATAATGTAAATTTTTGACTTCAATGTCTTGCAACTTTCAAATTCTGTTTATAGTAAACACTGTTTCTGTAATAGCTTCAAATTCAAGTAAGAGCATCTTTAAGATTCTAATTAATTCTAGATTTTTAATCTAATAATCTTCCAGATGAAAGAGGTCCCCACTCTCATAGAAGTCAGCACAGTTTTAAAAATAAATAACGATTAAACTGTAAAAGCATTCCTTTGCTAATTTTATTTTTTTTAAATGAAATTGTATTTAAATGTACTACTAAAAATGTAGAAAATATTTTGTTGCTTTTCCTAATTTTGTTTTTAATATAAATTCATTGGCGTTTTTCTTCTTTTTTTCGATTAAAATATTAAATAGTGAAATAAAGTCAGTCTTTATATGCAGACATTTATGTATGTAAAAATATAAATTTGGATTATTCAAATTTTGAACAATTCATCTCAAAGTTTGAACATAATATGCAGTCGTTCATAAACATAGGTCACAAACATAGAACCACATGCTAATGAAATTGTGTAACTAAGCATCAATCTCTGATAAAAAATTACACAAAACTAAAAAATATAAAAAACTTTTACAAAAAAAAAACTTACAAACATTAATCAGAGCATCAAAATGGCCAAAAAAAGAGTTATAAATATTTGTATGAAAATGCCACATTTTCTATTACATTATAATAAAGGCATGAGAAATATTACTCAATACTCACACATTATTAAATGAAAAGATTGAAATATGCGTCAAAATTCAGTTGACTTGCAGATAAAATAATTTGACGTAAGCAATAATTGTTAAAAAATTACCTGTACTTACAAATAGTATCATTAGCTACTGTAAAAGCACAATAATTCTTGGTAAAATTTCTTATTAATTATATTTTTTCCAGAAAAAAATTTAATTAAAATCTAAGTTTTTTCATTTTCCATACTAAGCTAAAATAGATTCTATAACAAAATGTAGCTCATGAAATGATATCAGTTAATCAAATTACACAGCAGGTTAATTCTATAACTGATAAAGTAAAATGATAATTATAAAATGACACACAAACAAGAAAAATTAAAATAGGAAACTATTTTTATCAATACACTGGGGTTTATATTACTGAAAAATTCATTCATACTCCATTGGAGTATGCCATTTGGAGAACAGATAACAAACAGCAATTACACATGGCTGGATCTACTAGTAATATAAACTTTTTAATGACACCTATATCGTTGTGAATTCATTATTATTTTTCATATAAAACAGTTCTAACACTAGTAAAATTAGGTACACAAATAAAATACACAATGACAGTAGAAAGAGATGCTTATTTATTAAGAACAGTAAGTGAATAATTTTTGCATTCACTTACTGTAAAGTGCATTAACTTGACAGTGGGAAAAATTACTACCATTAATAATCAATGAAGAGGCTAACTTAACATGTTGCTACACTATTACACATAGAAAAATCTATTCAGCTGTTGATCATTACTCAACAGTAGGAGAAAATTAATCTAAGAACAGTAATACAACATCTCAGGTCATCATCTATCATATCAATGTGTTAACTGAATGTACACAGCATAAAAATAATCATATTTGAAAATAATCTGCTGGTAATAAAGGCTCTGCTTATACTGTGTTCTCTTTCCATGCTGATAATCCCCCGTAACAAAATTTCTCTTGTTTTTTGACATTAAATATAACAGCTTATACAAAAACAGTGAATTTTATTTTAATCTAACAAAAAAATAACAGAGTTGGACATCAGTTTGAACGAGTCATAAAACATTAGTGGTCAAAAGTAAACAATTTGTTTGTTGGGAGCGAACAAACTTTTGGAGTAGAAAATAAAGCGCTAATAAATCCTAATATGAGGCAATAATGACCAGGATCATAAGGGCGGAAGGACAATGACAATTATAAATAAAGAATTTTACAACCCATCTATATTATATAGTATTATAGCTCATAATAGCTTTATTACAGTTTACTGCAATAAAAACAATTTTTATTCGTAGAATGGGCAATTTCATTCTTAAAAATGTGGAGGAAAAAACTAATTCCTTATTTGGTTCCTAATTTAAACTGTGAAAATGCATAAGGCAGGAAGCAAATTGGGAGACATAACTTTTCTGATCTAAATTTTTGCTGCCACCTCAACAAACTTACCTGCCAGAATCACAAGTGTCTTGCTTTGAAATATTGTAAGTAGCAAAAATCCATTTACTTTATCATATCATCAAAACATCCAATATTGAACAATTTATTGATTAATTTAGTCGTGTAGCTAAAATCTATGCAGTGGTAAAGTAAATCACAAAAATATTTTAATAAAAGCAAATGCTTACATGAAAAAAAATTTGTCATCAGTTTAAGCAATGGCTCATCAACCAACAATTTTTCATTTGTCATGAACGATGAATATATATTTTTTAAATATATCACTATTAAACTTTAGTATGCAAAAAACAGAGCACAGTAGTTCTACTCAGGCTGTCATAAGTAGTGTTGGCACTGCTAATATAGTACATGAAAAGGATGGCATATACTTAAAATCATACTTTCTATATGAGAAAGTGGGAAGAAATTGCACTAATTTTGCTTTCATCATGACAAACAATATTTTTCAGTAGTTTTTCGTAATTATCGCTCTAAAAACTTAGTTTTAGAAGTACTGTTCGTGAAAAGTAAACAGTACTTTTCAAATACTGTTCACAATTAGTTTATATTACATTCTCAATTGTGATTACCTTTATAAAGAACTAACCCAACAGATAAAAACTGGTTTTAAGAGAATTTTGTTTTTTTTTGAAAAAATTTTATTTATTTGTCTACATTAATGTTATCCCCTTCAACTAAACATCACTATTTTTTTTTTTAAGAGATGTTTTATTAAAAAATTTATGCCAGTGCTTTCTCCTATCCCCAAAGCACTTCTGTTTAGCTCTTCTAGCAATTCTCTTTAATCTCATCTATGTTTGTAAAACGACAGCCCTTTAAGGTTCTCTTTTTTTTTGGGAACATAAAAGGTCACATGAGACCACGTCTGGCAAATATAGCAGGTGAGATATAATTAGTGTTGTTTTTGGCTAAAAATTGACAAACATGCACATTATCGTGGTGCAAAACCAGGAATTGTTTTGCCACAAATCCGGGCATTTTTTCGGACTGCTTCACACAAACTGCGTTGAACTTATAGGTAATATTCCTTATTGATTGTTTTAACACTGAGCATAACCTTCACGTTTGACTGTATTTGTCAGGCTTTTTTCAGTCTTTGTGATCCAGAATGCCTCCACTGGGACGATTGAGCCTTAGTTTTAACATCATATCTGTAAACCCATGTTGACTTTATTTAGCAACTTCCATTTGCCGCTGTTTCTGTTCAAAATTCAACAATTTTAGAGCAAATTTTGCTGTTTCATACCCAAAACATCCAAAAAATTTCATGGCATGAGCCAATTGATATCCCAACATCAGTGACTTCTTTGATTGTGATCATTCATTATCGTGTTTTTCACTTTTTCCATGTTTTGATCGGTTGGTTGTTGATGGACTGGGGCGTGTCCAGGACACACATCATCTTTAGTGTCTTCACAGCCTTCTTGGAAACTCTTATACCACTCTTAAACCCTTGCTTTATTCATAGCAGTCTCACCAAAAGCAATATTTAACATTTTTAAAACATTGCTAAACTTTTCTCCATTCTTATAGCAAAATTTAATACAAATTCTCTGATCCATTATTTATACAAATAAAAGATCGCCGATCGTACAAATACAAAAAAAAATTGTGGATTAGATTTATAAAGCCTGAGAATTTTAAAAATACCATGTTTTTTTTATCAATCCTTGAATATATCACAATATCAAGTCCACAAGTTAATATGTTAAATTAACTGTTCCACATGGTAGCAGATGACAATCATTCATTTTTCAAATATGTTAAAACCTGCCACAAATAAACAACATTTTTATTAAATACTGTATGAGTATGTAAACATCTGTGACCCTTCCTCTCATGCCTGGTAACCAGATTCAAATTCCACCACAGTGCACAGTCCTCTGCTGTTTGAATCTTTTTTTCTGGGTAAAAATTACCATCATTATTACTGCCTGAACGTGATATATTGCATTATTTAAGAAATCCCAATTAAAAAAACAAATTTCAACTTAAAATGAAAAAACCTGTAGTGTATGCTAAGATCAAAACAAAAACACATATATCACACTATATGACTTACATTACAACTTGCTTTACAGTAAATGGTTGAACCACAGCAATTGAAATATTTGAATATAAAGGAATGACCTTACAGAACTGTAAAACTTAAACTTGCGATGTAATGCAATCTGCAAGGATGTGGTGCACTGTAAGTCGACAGTCACAGCAAGCACCAACTGGTGCATCTGAGTCTACAGATATGAGTGAGTCTTGTGTGCCCTTTGCAAGGGCAGATAATAAACTTCTCGAAAGTTAATTCTGCATGAGGAGCTCCACGATTCTTTATCGAGCGTTTGTTTGTGGTAGAATCCCATTCACTTAGTCACTCACTCATCAAGAACCACCCTCTTCAAGAAACAGACAATCGTTAGAAGCGTCACAATCTGTGAAAGAAGGCTGAAACAAGCCTCCTTTACTGCACTATCTCTGCACTCATTGCCTGAAATTCGTATATGGATGGGAGCAGAAGCTCACTGAAGTCATTTTCTAGAGCTATTTTAATCAACATGCCTAGTGTTTCTCTGGTTGTCTGTTAAATTTCATCCAGCCATCTTTTCAGCAGTTTTCATATTACCTGCCACCCTAAATTTTTACATGCATGACTAGCTTAAGATTTACAAGTATATTATACATAATATACTTGTCCACTGAGAAAAGTTTCTCGTTCACTGAATCTCAAATGTAGATGATTTTAGCCCCTCCCTGAGTTTTGGTTTCACATTTATAAATTATTAAACTTTGTGTCAATGATATTAATGTCTTTTTTTCTGCTCTGCTGAAATTATTATTATACTATTATTCATTATTCTTCCACAGATTTTACGATATGTGCTAGCAGTGACAGAGCTGCCAGCCTCCATGGCACTAGTAATGACTCAGCTTTTCATCCAGAGATTTGAATAGCGGTCAGGCATGACATTTTCACATGCTATAAAATTGCCATTTCATCTCACCCTCTAAAGCAATATCAAATGATGGTTTTGTCAGCAGGTTTTCATAACCTAGTAAACTTGATACATTTGGTATTTTTGTTCATTCTATATATTTTATTTTCAATTCAGTAAAACTGAAGTAACATAATATTTTTTTTAAAAAGAAACTATTGGCAATGCAATAAATAAAATTTTTATGCCTTAAAAAAATTAATAAAAACACCATTTCATCACTTGATATGAGGTTACATTTAATAATGATGATCTTGCTGATAAAATGAATAGCATTCATATATCAGTAAATCTTGGAAGAAAATCACTATGAATTCTGCTACATTTCTAATTACTTTTGTATTTTTAGACCTACAGTAATATTTTTTGCAAGTAACTATTGATATGCATAAAGATATTAAAAGATTTTAATAAGAAATATGAATTTTTAATATAACCAACTAAATGTACTAATATACTAAACAATAGTGAATAATTAAAAATAAATATTCATAGGCAATCATTAAGATGAAGGTTTATAAAAAATGTAACTTGTCGATAAAGAAAAACTTATTTCAATTATATTATAAACATTAACAAGATTTGCATAGAATTATCAAAGAAAAAACATCTTTGAAAGAGATAGTATTATTATTAGTTTAAAACTGTTCCTTGATACAAGTAGGACTTCTTATTTCTTAGTTCCTCACCTTAAGAGATAATAAAAACTAATGTTTAGCTTATGCAACTGTCAAGACACTACACAAATAAAAAGTATTAAAATTATACCTTTATTTTAAGAATAAAAAGTAACTATAATAAATTTAAATTTATTGAAGGTAACTGTTAAAAGCTCAACTCAACACAACCATCCCACAACTAGTTCTTAGAATTACAGTATCAGGATTCAAAATACTAAAAAGGTAGGCCGGTCTTAGGTGTATTAAGTACATACAACAAATTATTTACTTTAAAAAATTAAAGTGTGCCATAGACATCCTCAAATATATCTGCTTAGTCACATTCAAGATATACCAACTCATTTTTTTCTATCACAACCTCCAACCTGATACTGCATCAGAATTATTCTATTCATAATGTTGGGAATTCTATGCATGAGCATAGAAAATTTGTGTTCTAAGGATCAAGGAACAGAAAAACTTTACTTTAAAAACTTTTTCTCTGAACATGTTACAGCACCAAAAAAAAAATTTATTTAAAGCAGCCTCACATTGAATTTTATGTAATGACAGTAATTTTAAGGCTTAAGTATTAAATAGAAACATGCAAGTGGTTTTAAAATATCAAACCATTTGTATTCATAAAGGTGCCAAATTTATCAAAAGTTACCTCTAAATTATCAGAAAATGCTTTTAGAAAAACTTCTAAGAATGCTGCAGTCTTGCAGGAACCACCAGTTTAAATTCACACAACAGACTAAATCTGGCTGAACAGTCATTTATTGTCACATTTAAGACATTTTCATTTACCGAAATGTTATTGTCCCAATAAAATTTCTAGCCCATAAATCATAAACAAATAATGGAAGAATTGTTAGTTTGTCTGTTTGTTTTCAAGTAAACAACAAATGAACATACTGTTGGTTCTTTAGCTTAATTTAAAATCTATAGTATTATCACTAACAAACACACATTGTCTTGTGCATTTGTTTTTGTATCTCAAAAACCTTTTAGGTTATGAAATCAATAATGAAATAATTACATTCTGTTTTTTCACAACCACTGTAACTTTACACTCTTTAAAAAAACTCTTCCAGACTCAAATAGAAATTAACATTTACAAATTGAAGGAAGAAAATACAGGAAACGTGATAGTTAAGAGAAAGAAAGGTAAGATACACACAATGAAACTGAAATGATAAAAATTATTTTATAAAACTTGTTCACATACAACTGTTTTATTGAGACAGACATGTAATGTAGGCTTCATCATACACTTGGCTATATGAGAAATACATTATGGAAATAGAATAAGTCAGTTTAGACTTTTTATTATTAAAAACAAGAATAGTAATTAATAATAATGTTCTGTAAACATTTCAAATTTTATCTGTCACACTTAATCACACTAAATTAATTTATGCTTGTAATAATTTGAAATAAAGCTGATAAAAAAATAAATCAAGCAAAAAAGCGAGTGGTCTACTGTTTAACTAAGTATGACGCAAGACTGAAATTTTAACTATAATAATTAACAACAGAGGAATAATAAAAAAAAAACAAAACAGTAACATGCTTAATACCTTAACACTAACAATAATATAATAGTAATAAAAACAGGTATCAATCAAACCACTAATAAAAACTTAAGTTTTTTTTGATAAAATTACAAATAATCAAAATGGTCACAACAACAATTCAAAGATTAATATTTATTACATAACTTTCAAAAAAATATCCATACAATAATAAAAACTCAATAATATTGTAGAGAAAATAACATCAAACAAATACTTAACTATGATTCAATAATATTAATAAAAAAAAAAAACAAAATTAAAACTAGTAACAATTTTATATAAATAAACTTCTTGCGTCATTTAACTTAAAAAAACAGAACTGAATTTTATCATACCTATAATAAATTATTCTACACTGCAATCTACAATATAAAAGTAAAACAAATTTAATTAAAAAAAAAACTGTAAGGTTTCAAAACCTCTTAGGTGAAATCAAAAATTTAAACAATAATTGTTTAATAACCAATAACAGATTTAACTTCAATCGCGCATCAGCACAATCTTTTAAAAAATAAAACAATGTAGGCAGCTATGCCGTACTGTAGTAATAACACTATTTAAATTTTATCATGCCCCCTATTAATGGTATAATGCCTCCAGAACAAGGGGGTTGAAATAATAGCTTGATGTGGGGGAGGATATTACAATAAGAAAAATAAATGTACCAGATAATCAATATCATATGAATAAAAATATAAGGAATTATTAACAAAGTGTTAACATTTTTTTAACAATAAAGCTTATTACTGCCATCAGTAATAATGTTTTGAGTATAAATCGGCATGCTGCATGGAAAACCAAAAAACAAACGATTCCAAATTATGGGCACAGTTAAAAATTTTTAAACTATAATGAAATGATCAAAAATTATATGAATAATACTCTACATTTTTGTCCACAGTTTTTCATTGTATTTGTTTCTACACAAAGATGTTGAATTCATAATGAGCAACAGACGATCGTTCATGGAATCGTTTCCACACTAAACACACCTATTTCAAATAAGAAGAGGGAACAAGTCAATTGTAGATTGTCAATTTCCCTTATCTTGTTTGAAAAGAACTATCGATAGGCTGACATATTCATCCTAATTATCAACTTGTCCCTGTACACTCTGCGTAGGTAACAACGACGGTGTTAACACGATCACTTAAAAAATGTGGTCGGTCGTTTAGCTCCAGGACTGGTACGTGTCCTGGTACCATTGCTGGTCCCCTCCTGAGTTGTAACCTCCTCCATTGATTCCATATGCATTGCTCAGCGGTTGCTGAGCTAGAGGCTGAGTGCCCCAACTGCTCTGGTACCGTCTTTTCGTCTCCCCCTGATTCTGGTGACCACCATCAAACTTGCGTTTACCTGAAAAAAGCATAAAAATTTGTTACAGATAATAAAAAATGTATCTGAAATATTTACAGAAAGAGAAAAATATCCTCATTACCATAACATTTGTCAGTTTATAGCAAGGAATAAGTCCCACCAGTGTATTCAGTGGTTTTCTTAATAAATTTATCTAATTTGCACATATGATATGTGAATAAATGATGAACCATGGCTTTTTAAACCAGGATTTGATTGGAGAAGATTCTTGTTATCACATTACCACCAATCCAATAAAGCAAATATTGCTAAAATAAAAGACAAAAATATAATTCAGTAGCTTAATAATAAAGCATTCTGGTAAATATTTTTCTGGAAAAAAGCAAATTGGCACTTAGGCCAATTCACTCACAAATACCTAATAAATCTACTATCATAATTCTACCAAAGCGTTTTTATAACCTAATATAAAGATAGGTCCTCTAATTTATTTTGGTACTCATAGGATGATGGGTAAATAATAAGCAGTTTACAGTGTTAATAGATGTTATGTCCAGATCTACCAGTGACTTTCTAGAAGGGAAGCAAAGATAAATTAAATTAAGACTACATCCTTAATTAGGATGAATTATACGGTATATTGAATAAGGTTAATTAAGATTATACAGAGGTCTGTTCAGAAAATAACCAAACTATTTTTTTAATATTAATTTTTACATACAGATTATTAGTCCTTGTCCCCCCTTCAAAGTACTCCCCCTCACCTATTCACTCGTTCATACCAGCAGTGTTTCCACTTCACGAAGCAGTCCTAGATAACTTCATTTGAAATGCCTTTCAGGTCAGTGGCAAATTTGCTTTAATGTCATCAATAATATCAAAATCCCATCCTTTCATCACACATTTTAATTTCAGAAATAAAAAATCACAAGGAGCCAGGTATAGTGAGTAGGAAGACTAGGAGGGCAGTAATCTGATTTTTAGCACAAACTGAAATTGATAAAGCTGAGCATGTGGACCCATTGTCATGGTGAAGGAACTATGAGTTGTCTCACCACAATCCTGGTCTCTTTTTGCAGATTTTTCACATAGCCGTTGTAAAACACCTTGCCAGTATGCTCAATTCACTGTCTCACCTTGAGGCAAGTATTCAAAATGAGCATCACTTTGACATTGAATCGAGACTGACATGCTTTCTTGGGGCGTGGAGATCCTTTGCCAATTCAATGATGATTGAACTTTTGTCTCAATGTCACAGCTATAAATCCAGCTTTCGTTTCCTGTTCTGGTCCTTCACAAAAATGTTTCATTGTGATCGGCTTGTTCAAGAAGTTCTTTCTGCTGTTCGGTCATCAAACAAGAAACCAACTTTGCTGCAACTCTATATGCATGCTCAATTTTTCAGTCAAAATGCCATGGCATGATCCAATCGAGATGAAAGTTCTCTGACAGTCAATTGGCGATTTACACGCACCAGATTGTTGATTTTCTGAATGTGGGTGTCATCACTTGAAGTCGAAGCCCTTCCTGGTCGAGGGTAATCTTCAACTGACTGTTGACCTTATTTAAATCATGAGAATCATTTGTAACATTGCGTATAAGAGCATTATCTGTTTAAGCTTGTTTTAAAGTTTAAATGTTTCTGTGAAAGTATTCCCTAGTTTCATGCAAAATTCCCCAAAACTGAGATATCAACAATCCAAGAACATGTGGTTACAAACAAGGATATGCTGAACACAATGCTGCCATAAAAATATCTACGTTTGTGCGTAATTTAAAAGATTTGGTTATTTTCTGAACAGACCTCGTATGAGGGCTATTCTGAAATTCCAGTCCTTGATATTGCGCTAAGGATTGGAGGAGTAGTAATTCTATCTTTGCAGTTAAACAGCCTGATTCAGTGCGGTTCTAATAGTGATACTGGATATACTACTTGTTTTGTTACTAAAAAAATTCTCATTCAAAATGGTTGCTGTCTTAGAAAATATCACAGTTTGTGGGATTTGCAAATAACTTGTGAGCTACTGAAATTCACTGAGGTTTTGCAGTATATGGAGAATATCATGAGGGACAGTGTGATAAGAGAATGGGCTCGAACAAATATTCTAGTCAATGAATGTAGTTCACCCTCTCAATTGTGACAGATGAACGTGAAGCAGGTGTCAATGTGAAAACTTGAAAATTGTTAATTCACAATAACTGAATCACCCATATCTTTTCCTTGAATGTTGCAAACAACATGCAAGTGGTTTTATGACTATGCTCGTCCATATACTCCAGTACACACTGAACACCAAATCGATAGTTTCAAATGGGAGTTGTTTAACCATCCTCCTTACAGCTGATTTGGCTTCCAGTGATTATCAACTTTTACCAGAAATGAAAAAACTGTTACAAACACAGTTTTGAAAATGACAAGGAATTGAAAAAGGGTGTTTACTACTACCTGGCTAAATTCACAGGCAGTTGTTTTATGATGAGGGTATTCAAAAACTTGTTTATAGATACGATAAGTGAATTAATTTGGACAATATGTAGAAAGTAGCAGCTATACAATGTATATTATTATGAATCTGAAGTTACTTTTCAAGTAACTTCCATTGTCATATTGAGTAAATTTGAAATTTTTCTCAACTTTACGGTGGAAATTTTTTTATCCCCTACTTAATATCGGTGAAATCTACCTTTGCCTTCTGGTGTGCTGAAAGGGTTTTTTTAGTTGGGATCTCATTACTGCACATTTGCTAATCACAGTTATTAATTTTAGTAATAAACAAAAAATAATGTCATGTACAACTGTTCTGAAGGATGAAATTATACTACAGATTTTGCAAATTACAATTTAAATAAATAAGTCAGAAATTTTTCAGGTTCCTTAATATCCAAATCTGGCAAGTATAATTATCCCTTTTGAAGCAAACCTGATTTTCAATCAATTGTGCATGATTTTGAATATCTCTAATTATTTTTCTGATAAAAGTAGCCAGAATTTTCTTACCTGGCTTTTAAATGCGTGAAAAGTCAATGCTAAAAGCATAAAAATTTTTTACATCTAACGTTTCTCTTTAATGAAGAGCTCTCTCGAGTTCAATGTGTTTATTAGCAGCTACAACATTGGTTGGAAATTATAACTGGTTTATATCAATCTAAAGATCCATTACTGAAAAAACTATTATTATCCCAGTCAATACACTAAAACCAATAACAATAATACTAAACCAAAGTAATATATGTCAAGTTGATTATTTAATAATCAACATTAAAACTTATTTAAGTAATTATTTTCTATTCAAATCTTGTGTCTGATAAAAGCCTAATATTATATTCAAAGGTATTTCAGTTTCAACCAATATTTCTGGTTAAGAGGCACAGGTTAGCATAAAGTTATTTGTCTAGAAAAAACTGAGTATATTTCGGATTTCTTTTTTTATCTGGGAATGACATATTAGAAAGTGAAAATATATTGGAATTTTTGGGACAATAATCATTTTTCTTGAAAATTACTTGAATAAAGGACAAGTCTATTTTAGTTAACTGATTCTCAAGTCCAAATCGAATTCAATTTTTTCACAATGGTATTAATGGATGTGTACTGTTAGAAAAATTAAAAAAGGCTGCCTGCTGACGCTCAACTATTAATGGAAAGATAAGAAATCTATACATGTTAGCTATGAAATCTTAACATATCCACCACAGAGTTAATTATAAAACATTCAGTAATTAAAGAGACGAATTGATATAGAAATGAAACAATTTGTAGGAGTTTTGTACTTTCATTACTTTAGGTTGGCATCACTGGGATAAGCTGAGAACTACAAATGGATAAAAATTATTTTGTTTTAATCTCAATATTGCATTTAACTATGGCGTGTACGCTTGAAGTTTCCACATTAGTTGAACAACATTCAGTGATCAGTTTTTTGCTGTCTGAAGCTGAAAAACTGGTTAAAATCTTTTCTCGATTGATTTGACAGTATAGTGAAAGTTGTATGGACTGCAGAAATTTTTATAAGTAGGTAGAACAGTTCAAAAACAGTCTGTCGAACCTCAGCAACTGATGAGCAACATCCTGGCTGGCCAGTTGAGTTGAAATGTCAACTCCTTCACTTGAAACCCGCATTATTCGTGAAGATTGACGTATTACAGTTGAACATATAGCAAAAATAGTTGCAGTAAGTGCTGGCACAGTTCTTCAAAAGCTCTACCAGTTGAAGTCTTCCAGCACTGCTACCAGGGGTGGGAATGACTACGCCAGTGTGTAGCTGCCCAAGGAAACTACTTTGAAGGGGATATTGTTGTTTGAAAAAGATAAAAACTTTGGTAAGTAAAAAGTCATCTCATTACTTTTCTCACACACCTTGTATACATAACACATATAAATTTTATGAAAAAATAATTTCAAAGAAATAAATGTCTCCACTAAAAAAATTTTAAGGATAACTAAAAGTTTAGTAGCAAAATACCACAAAATATTTTTGATTACAATAATAATACTGATAACATAATTTTTGTTTCCTAACATGCAATATATGATTTTAATTTGTTTTTTGAAAAAAAAAACCATTTCTGAAAAATGTTAAATTTTAATTAAAGGACTTTTTCAATTTTTAATGTATAGTTAATATTTTTATTTTTTTTTTCTTCGGTAGTTCATTTTTTATTGTTAACATAATTTGTAAGCTATAAATAAAAATACTAGACAACAAATTAAATCATATCATAATCACATATTTAATACTGAATAGTGAGCCTTCATGGAGAAGATTAATTCACATTTGTGCAGGTCTAAACAAGTAGCTGAAAACACAGCTGTATTATTCATATTAAGCACTGGCTTTAGGAATGCCTCAAAATTGTGTAAATGATGTGGATGCCTTTATAGAAAAAACATCACATCTTTGATTAAAAAAAGCAAATCATTTGTACTTTCGAGTAAAATTGGTGATCAGGATAAGGCGTGGGTTCCTCATATAGTATACAATAATTTTTCTGTATATTTAATAGGATGACTGAAAAGTTCATGGAAGGCTTTGCCCATTTGGTGTACCCTATGGTTTAGCGTGAACCAAAAGATTATGTATTTTTGTTTAACAAGTGTGTCTGGAATTTCCAAAAAAAAAAAAAAAAAATCAAAAAACTGTAAAATATCCTTCATTGCAATCTGCAATGATCAGGTGCATGAATCTGCAATCAGGTGGTTTATCTGAGCCACCTGTGAATGTTTGTTTCAAAAGCAGTGATGAATCAGGCAGTACTAAAGAAAACAACAATGATTTCAATTTTGAATTATATTCCAATAAGCAATATCTTTTATCACAAAGTGAATTAAATGACTTGGTTAGGGATTTAATTTTATCAAAAAAATCAAGCTGAACTGTTAGGATCAAGACTGCAAAGTTGAGTTTACTTCAAAAAAATACAAAAATTTTGGGCTCTCGAAGCCAACAAAAAGAACTTTCTCAGTACTTTATTATGAAAATAAATTTGGTTTATTGCACAAATATTGATGAGCTTATATTGCACTTAGGACAAGTCCACAAACCTGAGGACTGGCGCCTTTTCATAGATTCATCCAAGTATAGTTTAAAAATGGTTATACCACATAACAGTAACAAATATCCTTCGATACTAATCGCTTATGGTATTAATTTGAAAGAGACATATGATGTGATGAAAGACATTCTTGAAAAAATAAATTATAAAAAACATAGCTGGAACACATATGTAGCGATTTGAAAATTATAGCTATTTTGTTAGGCATGCAGTTAGGCTACACTAGTACAAGTTTTCTTTGCGAATGAGACAGCCAAGCTAGGGATAAACATTATGTTACCAAAGAGTGGAAGAAACAAGACAACTTAACTCCAAATGGGAAAACATTATTCATGAGCCCATAGTTAAACCCAAAAAAATATTTTTACCCCCTCTCCATATCAAGCTAGAACTAATGATAAATTTTGTAAAAGCAATGAAGCGGATAGCCCCAGATTTTTATACAGGAAGAAATTTCCAAATTTAAGTGAAGGAAAAATTAAAGAAGGAATATTTGTTGGTCCTCAAATAAGAGTTGGTCAAAGATGATGTATTTAACTCAATATTAAATAATGTAGAATGTGCAGCTTGCGCTTTCATTTAAAGACATTTGCAAAACTTTTCTTGGCAAATAGAAATACGATAATTACCACGATATTGTTAATCAACTTCTTACTTTATAGAGAGCTATGGGATGTAATGTCTTTGAAAATATATTTCCTCCTCACATCTGGATTATTTCCCTGACGTCAGAGACATAAATGACAAACACAACACTGTGAACGTTTCCACCAAGACATTTCGGTGATGGAAAGCCGCTATAAAAGGAAAGTGAATACTAACATGCTAGCTGATTACTGTTGGATGTTAATTCAGGATGTGCCTGAGGCTATTTATAACAGAAAAGCATCAGTGAAACCATTCTAACACAGGTATGGCCATGCAAAATATATTTTACAGATTTTAACTATATTATCCCTTTTTTGAAGCATAATTTATTTAAAACTAAGGGTGACAGAAAAATTGTATTTACAGATCAGTAATGTAGATAAAAAAGCAATTCAAGAAATGGTATCAAACTTGGAGAAACATTAAAAAAATATGTTTTGCCTATCAGTGTAATTTAGCAATTCACTACAAATTATACCGTTTCGAGAACCAAGTGCACCTACATTAACTGGAGTCTCTGAAAATACATAAAACTGGTATATACTTATGCGACCTTTAATTAATTTTACAACCAATCTACCAACCAATCAATAATTTTCTGCTATGTTAAAATAAAACGTTGTAAATCTAATTATTTAAGAATTTTGCAAGCTGGGTGGCATTTTACAACAATAGTGCTTTGTAACATCTTACAAGTTATTGTTATTTACAAGGACAGACAATTTTCTGTTCTCTAAAGTTTTGGCTAGCACATAACATTTATGAACCATTAACTACAATTTATTATTTGGCAATATATAAGACTCGTAATTTTTAAGATAAACAATTTTCTACAATGGACATTTCAATAGCTGAGATTTTGTAAAAATTCATCAGAATTTAGCAGGTTCTAGTCAATTTTAAATCAATAATTATGTTTGATAGTAATTCCAGTTAAAACAATCTATAAAAACATTAATGAAGATAATAATCCCTTTATATTTATTTAAAAGACAACATTTGTGATCAAACCAAAGTGGCCCTTCCCGTGCGAAATTTAAGTGCCACTATTAATAATACAATGCTTTTTTTTAATGGTAAAAGATGTTTTCCTCATTAAATATGAGAATGCATTTTGGAAAATGTCAGTTTTAATGATGCTTAAAAAGAATTAATGAAATGCTTAGAATTAAGTGTGCTTAAAGAAACATCTGGAAAAATACTCAGTGTAAATAATTCAAAGAACTACCACTATACATGACTGTACTAATACTGAACTGTAAAGAGGTTAAATGCAAAATCTCAATTTAAAAAAGGATCCTCGAAAAATGTTCAAGTAAAAAATTATTTAAATCACCAGAATTTAATAATACAAGGTGTCCTTTGTTTATAATATTGCACTAAGAATATTTTGTTTACATATTTTTATATGCTACTCAATAAAATTCTTCTTTGTTAAAATGTTTCACAAGATTATTATCTTATTAAGAATCTTCTTAGATTAAAGATTATTCCCAAACGTAAAGTTCTTAAGATCATTTTCCTCTGTACCACATTAAAAAGTTAAAAGCAATGCAACTTCTTAGAAAGCATCTTCTAGTACCCACAAAAAGCAACTGATATTTTTAACAGCATAGTAGAATTTAATAAAGAATGCTCTTTTTAACAATTCTACCCATCATGGTGGTTTTGAACATTAACTTCATACAACTGGTGACAAATTTTAACTGCTTTCATGTTTCTTACATTTTCAACAGATAAGCTTCCTCACAGTCTTCCTGAAACATCTTAGTGTATTTTATAAGCCAATATAGCTTACTAACCATAAGAAAAGCAAATGAACATGCATGAAATTAGTTTCTTCTGAAATAACTTAATTCATTTAATGAGGAAAATGTGCCCTCTGTCAGAGCCTGTATTTTTAAAATCATTTCAATCACTCAATTAATTCACCAGCAATGTGTGATTAAGTTAACAGTTTTTTAACCATTTCCCATCACAATGATCTGCAGTTGATTAGCGCTCCGCGAAAATATGTTGGTATCTGATTGCCTTCCTTCATAGTCTTATGCTACCCTCTTGTGAAAAAATTTCAAAAAATTACAGTATATTAAAGAGATTTAACAGATTTTTTTATTTTATTTTTTTAGATTAACAATTGGATTTTTTTATGCCTGTAACAACAACAAAATTGAAACAGTACAAAAATTACGATAATTTAATTGCAGATTTTTTTGCGCATTTGTACCACGTTTTTTATTAGCGAATTTTTTTTTTTTTTTTTGCGTTGTGTTTATGAAACGGTTTGCTGATTTTAAAAATAATACTTTCAAGCAAATTGGTTGAAAATTGGGCAAAATATGATGAAAAACCAGTGTCATAAATCACAGATTAGTAACATATGTTAGTATAACTGAACGTAGATTCAGAAAACTACATTTTATAAAAATTCCCACTCAAAAGACTATTCAGATTGACAAAAAACCATTTTTACTGTATACTGTTATTCATTATGAATCATAATGAACACATGTAACATGTGTTACATGTTTACCGATATTATTTGTCAGAAGAGATATTTTTATAGACCTCAAGTAAAAGTATTTATGACCACAAATTCCTTCTTTTTGTTAGTGTGCCGTATATCACAATTTATTATAAGTTTCAATACATCGATATGTTGCTAGTAAGATAAGCTATTTTTGTCAACAATAAATAAATCCGTAACCCTCATAGCAATTATAATATACAAGTCACACACACAAGCACATTTTTGAGAAAAAATGGTCATATTCTTTCTAGTCTAAATAAAACATTTTACATCGTATAAACATCGTTCAAATTGTGTAATAAATCCTTTGTGAATACAAAACAAAATAACAGACTTAGATGCCATATAAAATGATTTTATAACAGCGCTTTAAAACTGACGCCGTACATAGCCAGTTCAATGGCTACATGATCTGAAAAGGTTAAGCATTAAATGTCATTTTAATAAAAAAGGAATAACTAAATATAATTAGAATTAAGTTTCACACAAATACTTGAAACATACATTTACTCAAAGCACTCAATGTCCTCAGTCACGATAAGTAATAAATTCCTTTTATTGAAATTAAAAGTGATGACATTTAACAATTAATTGAAGGTAGAAAACTAGCAAACAAAACCTCTTATTTTTAAGATTTCATACTTGAATCCAGGTCAGACAAATAATTGTCCATATTTACTCCCCCCCCCCCCCAGGGGTTCATACATCAAATTAAAAAAAATCTTCTATGCATTTAGGAAACCTTACATATGAAATCAGATATCACATGTAAAGAAATATTTATCGAAAATATTTTATATTTGTAACTGTTAAAGATTTTATACCATGTGATATTTTTTCTCAAGTAATAACAGTCAGAATATGAAATTAACCAATCATATGCAATGAACAGCTGTTGAGTAAGCTAGGAAAACAGGAATATAAGATTTTTTAAATTATAATAAAACAAAAATTCTAACAAGCACAATTTTAAAAACTTCAAAAATCAAAATATTAATAACACAGATAAAAGCTGTTAATTTTAAAATTTGTAAATATTTTCATTTTGGGTACGTTTGTCTGTCTTAAAAAGTTTCTAATAAGGTCTGGACATGAAGGAAACCAAATTTTGCTTACCCTTCCTATGAGTACCAACTGATTATCCAACATATTACTAAATATAAAAAAATTTCTTAATTTCTAGAATCGACATTAAATTTTCTCTTCAGAGAACAGAATGTGCTGTATTCAATAACAGGTTGTAGGTTAGTAAAATAAAATAAGATTCATATTAAATATTCAAGTATATTTCCTTAAGCCCTTGGGAAATTTTAGTTTCTTAATCTAATTATTAGTAGATAATTATACTAATAAATACTAATCTAAATTATTAGTAGGTAATTGTTTTAAGTAATCTTAAAGATTATAAGAGAAAAATTATATTAGAATCTAGCAACATATTATGTGTCATAAAAGAATGTTTATGTGACTGATATATATGTTGTTAAGGTCATTTTAAACTAAAATCTACATACATTAACAATAAAAATTCATCCTTTAGAATGCAATTGGTCAGGAGCTTTATTTGCTTCCAACACTTGTCAGTTAGCTCCAAATTCTGTGCAGAGATTTTTTAAGTACAATTCAAAAACCATGTCAATTGTTAATGCTGTAACTGCGAGGCATAATCCAGTGATTTTTTTCTAAATGCAAGAAATATTCACTCCGTAGAAATTCATTGAACAGATAACTGAGTAAGTGAATTAGGCAAATGTAGAAATTACAGATCATTCATACTAGAAAGGACAAAGATGGTTTCATGAAATCTGATGCCCAATTTTTTTCAGACAGAAAAATATTCTTTTTATTATCTGCCACTGAACAGAAATTATCAAATACAAAAGGATGATAAGAGGCATTACACAGAAACTAAATATGGTCAGCTCATTAATGGGATATTATTTCCGCTTCACAATAACATTTTTCTTTATATTGCTGACAAGGCAAAGCATTCCAAAAGTTTTAACGGGAGGCATCCTCCAAAAATTCTGCCACTGGCACTAATCTTTTTCTGGAATTAAAACATATTTTAATGTAAACACATGGAGTCTAACATCAAGCAGCTGATCCAAGGAAGAAGCAGCAGAGTTTAAGAAGAGAATGGTCAAGCTTGCCTCGCCTCAAGATACAACCTGGATGTTAATGGTGATTATAAGTTTTAACAGCAATTCTTACTTCAAAAAATAATTATGTAAGTGTGTTTTTAAATTTCTCATTACTTATGATACTTAAAACAATAATGATAATCTAAGGAGTACAGAGTAAGGGGAATAGGATAGGAAAAGGTTTGGATACAGACCATTCTCACCTGGTAAACTTCCCTTGGCGCGGGGTCCCCCACGGGCGGGAACTCGTGCCCCCCCACGGCCCCCGGATGCTGCGGCTCCCCGTCCCCCCCTGGGGCCCCCACGGGCTGGGGGCCCACCGACTCGGCCACGCCCCGGCACCCCACGCCCACGCCCAGCCTAGATAGAATAGAAATGAACAAAAAATTAATAAAACATGTAAATTCTTAAAAAAGATACATACAATTATAACTAATAAACATTTCTTTGTCAAAATAATGATGAAGAATAGAAAAATTTTTGATTGACCAAAACAGCTAACTCATAACGTACACAACACCAGCTGTAAAAAATGTTTGTAAAAAAAACTACAACAAAGAACTAATGTGACAAATTCAACACACTAAAAGTAACAAGAATGATAATATGCAATTATCCTTTATTTTTATAAGGATATAGATCCTTAACCACATTCACAAGTTATTAAATTAATGCTTCTTATGATAAAAAGTCTAAAATATGTTTTAACTGATTAACAATTTACAAAAGATACAGAATTTAATAAAATGAATTCTGAAATGACAACATATCCAGTCATAATTTTATCATTTAAAAAAAAAATTATATACATATGTTTCCTTAACATTTGTATGCAAGTAATGGCACAAAGAAATGACTGATCCACTGAATCAACTAATTGCACTAACGTTTTTAATAGCACAACTTTTTTTTATTCATTATGTTATAACTTAATAAAATATTAAGTTGTATATTTCCTATATTTCTTGGACAATACACTTTTTTATAACTAAATAAACATTTCTATTCTTCATCCACTCAACCATAATACCAAACTAATAATACCAATGGTTTGAATTTCTTATTATATATTATATATATATATATAAATAAAGTTTTTTTAATGATAATATTTATCTATATAATATTAATAGTTAAAATATTTTCTATTAAATTTAATAAAATTTTAAAACCAGCTATAAATTTACCAAACAGGATAAAACTAGAGATTGCTTGAACATAAAAAAATAATCATTACATGACGTGTCTTGCTGCTCACTATCACGTTTTAATTATGAAAAATAATTTTTAGCTCTACCAAGCTATTTCTTTTCAGTTTCATTCATGAATCTATTCTAAACTAATTAGATATTGAATCACATGATTTACAGACAGTTATAAAGGATATGAACAACTTAACTAATAAACCAGCAAAAGTATTTTTTTCTTTATTTACTTCTATATCGCTAAGTTTTTCACAACCTAACTATAAAGTCAGATAATACAAAAATGAACTTCTGTAGTGTTCATAAAAATTAGTTAACATTAAACATTAACATTAAAAATTAAAGTTTTAATTTATTGACACCATTAAATTAAGGGAAATCTGAATTAAATAAAATTCAAACATCCCAGAATTACATGAAATTTTCATATAACAAAAGTAAAAAAAAAACTTATATTAAATTTTAGTAAACTTGGCCTATGTTTATTTATAGAATGGCAAAGCATATTATTAAAATATACTACAAAATCTTAAAAAATGTTATTGGATAATAAAATACACACTTTGAATAAATACCAATGATTTCTTGGACTTATTCTTGCAAATATTTCTTACAAAAATTAGTATAAGAAAAATGTGATCACTAGTGCTATTTAACTAATTATTAAGCAAGATAAAAAATGGTCAAGTACAAGCACTAAACAATATACAACAGTTGAATGTGTAGTTGTAGTAGTAGTAAGCTGCATTCTAAGTAGTTAATTCAATCCATAAAAAGTTGACTAACTGCAAAAAGACATTTGCAAAAAATATTTTTTCTTTCATTAACCAATAGTAAATATCACACATAAATAAGTAGCTAAAAAATTTCAAGATACTAATATTGCTAAGTTGCTCACAATTTAAACATCTCCTAAAATAGTGCCTTTAACCGAGTGGGATAAACTATTTCTATATTGTAACAAAACAATATTTCTCCCACTTGCTTTATTTAACTGGACTGATGCTTCTCCAATTTGTTTCATTCAGAACCAATCCTAGTAATTTGATTCATGTAGGAAAATGTTGAACAACAGCACACTTCCTTTTGTTACAAAGTATTATCAAGCATGGATGTCTTTCATTGCTTAGCAGCTGAATCCTTGTAAAAACATTTATACCATTATAACTACATATTTTAACATTTTGAAAATGCTCTGCAAAACGTCCTGAATTTTTTGCATGGACATTTAATTATTGAAACAAAGTAGGAATTTAAAGGCACACATTTGAGAAATCTTAGCTCAGAACATCATCCACATGAATCACAGTAAATTAGATATAAGTTACTCTGCATTTCAACTGGCTTAAATGATTGAAGCCTATTAAAACATAACATGTGTTGAGCATTATATAATTAATATTTAATAAGACACTGTTTCTTACATAATATAAATCAGAAGTAACATACAAATAAATAATTATCATTAGAACTAACAGCAGATAGCAGGGTTATCCAAAAAAAAAAACAAACAAAAAACAAAAAAATAGCAACTGCAAAATAAGCATGGGAAGGAGTTGTGGGTGAGGATCCCAAAGCATCTACAGATTTGCCAGCAAAAGCACTTAAAAAAGCAAGCTTACTACTAGCGTAATTTAAGCAAAAAGCACAGACTTTAGCCATAAGCGACAGTATTTGGCCATGTCCAATTGTTTATTAGCACAGATTAAATGTTGTTAAATGCAAATCCAAGTCACATCTTGGCAAGAAATAACAATCCAAGCATTTCACACATTACCTAAAAAGTTCATTAGTATATAAATAAAGTAAATTTAATAAAATCTAAGGAAAAAAGAAGAATTTATGTTAAATAGCTGTCAGCCAATAACGCATGATTTTAATACTGTTAGTATGAATTGTAGTTGATGACTTATTTGCCGTTATCCAACTCCCGCTCATGTTTTGAAATATTGGATAACCCTGCAACCAGACAGAGCAGCACATAACAGCATATAGCAGGCATCATATCTGAGCCGAGACAGGCATCACACGAAGCATCAGGCAATACAACAGTGCTTGGTTATTTATAAATAAAAAAATATTAAAAAACAACCCTACAAACATCTTTTTATTTGTCAAGTTTTCCAAAATTTTACAACTTTAATTAATGCCAAATTAGCTTTTCCCGGCTGTGGTGTTCTTAAAAATTAAAAGAAAAAGAAACTATTGCAACTAATAAAAAGCCTGGGTAACAGACTCAGATATGATACGCAGTTTGAAAGTGGCACGGCATTCTGTATTGATAATTAAGATGCAGTTAATGTTTTAAACATGTTACACAGACACAGAACGGGTCATAAATTAGCGAGACAGATTGGTGGATGGCATAAGTAAAAGCAATTAGTCTATACATATTATCTACCAAGTAAATTATTTGTCTAGCATTAAGAAAAGCTTTCAGTTAAATGAATATAATTAGAATACACCTGAGGTTTATAAGATACAAAATTAAAATAACGATAAAATAATTATGAACACTGTGCCACAATCAAACGTGCAAACATTACAAAATAATGGGACACGACCCACCGGCTGAGGTTGCCTGCCTCTTCCTCGGGCAGGAGGTGGAGGAGGAGGAGGCGCGTAATCAAAATAGTAATCCTCGTAACGGTAATAGTCATCATAATATGGGTCACTGTAGCCGCCTCGATAATCCCCATACCCGTAATAGTCGTAATCATAATCTATAAAAACACACAACACATCAAAGCCACCACTATCATTAAAACTTTAAAAATTTTATTTCATTTAAAACAACATTAATATTTAAAATAGAACAAAATAATGACATGCCGGGAAAAGAGTAACTAAATTTAGACCAAAAGAATCTACAAAAATTTTTTAAAAATGCAGATTAAAAATAATCACGGCTATATAATAAAAAAAGGAACAAGAAATAAAAGAAAAAATGAAGAAAACTACCCCACAAGAAATATTTTATACGATCTACTAGTACTACAGTAGTTACAACTCCTTAAAGTATATCTGTACAACCATACAGTTATGCGCACACACACACACACATACATACATAGATATACACACACACATTATCTCATGCTTAACTACTGCACCATAAACACTTACTTACCTTCTCCACTTCTTAGCTGCTTTTTAACTCAAAAATTTACTAACTTTACAAAGAAAGTTACAATTCAAAATAATGTAGAATAGAGCTAACTATAAGAACTAATAATCCCAGATGAAAATATTATTGGTCCAGATTTTTAAATTTACTATACTGTTACAAAAATTATTTACATGCCATGAAGAGTGCCTTTACTGAAGTATTTTTTTAAAAATGTTACTGCTGCTTAAAAGGCAACGTGCACTAAAAATACATCCAACAGCATTTATTATAAACTTTGTATGAAATACAATAACAAATTTCTACATATTACCTACCTATACTTTAATAAACCCCTTCATTCACTATCGAAAAACTGGCACCAACAAACCAACCATTGCTGATTTTAATAAGAAAATTGTATGCTTCACAACCCAAAACAAAATCTTCTGTTAAGAAAAAATGTCAAAACTACTAGTATGATAATACACAAAAATAAACAATGCAATCAGGAAAAAAGCCACTATTCCCGACACCATTCAGGTAATCATCATAAGGAAGAACAATGAACATAAATTTATTTATATATATGTGCATGTATATACACAGATATAAGGATTTGAATACATATATTTAAACTTTCAACTTAATTTTGATGGTTGTTAAATATTTTTGTTCAATAAATATCAACATTTATTGATAATTATGGTAGATTCCTTTTCTTGAAATGCAAATGCTTTCATTCTACAATATCATATTCTGATAAATAATCAATAATTACAGAAAAGACATATGCACAAACATTATCTTGCAGGATGTACACTATCCAGCAGGTATAGATAACCAACCTACCATGCAATAATTTTTTGTTAAAATTTAAAAATGTGAACAGTAATACAAATAGGTGTTGTACTACTGCGCATAAACCTTCTTCCTCACTTTTTCATAGTACTGCATAGTAATTACTTATTACTGGAAAAGATAGAATATTATTACAATTGTCTAATAGTACATATTACACATCTACCAAGAAAAACAGTAATAAATAATCTGGAATAAAACTTTAGTTAATCAAAATAAGATTTTTAACAAGATACACAAAATAGTTTTATTATATTAGTTTTCATTTATATCTCATTGAACAAAAGGTTAATAAAAAAATATAATAAAAATTAGAAACACATTAAAATTATCTGATTCTCAGCAGAAACCACTATTTTTTATTAAACCATTTGCAAAAAAAAACCCAAAACCTTTTAGTTGTCTTTCCAAATGAACTGGTCGACAAAAAAGCTCCAGTTATTCAATCATTTTATTTATGTTTTAATAAAAATGTTAAGTTATTAGACATGTTATTTTTTTTACAGAAAAGCAAAGCTCAAAAATACAAAACCATGCAAAAAATACCACTGACCATAATCTCCACGACCCATAGCTCTCATGGAGTTTCCAGCACCTCTTTGACTGGTTGTGCCACCTCTTGGTGGTCCACCCATCATACTAGGATGTTGAGGTGAAAACCTGCAAATAATTTTTTTCATGTTCTGAATGTATACTTAAAAAAAAAAAAAAAAATCAGCACATAAAATAACTGACGTACAAAAATACAGTATCAATAAAGATAATAAAAAATTTTTTTTTACATTTTTTCATATATCATTAATTAATTATGAATAAAAAATGTATTATTCATGCACGCGCAAGCACACCCACATATTTACGCAAAATATTCTCATTCATTGCTTACTACAGACTTTCCAAAACACACACACCCACTACTTGTTAATAACAAGCCCAAATTGGTTACATAACTTTATAAAATATAATATGTATATATAACTTTTGATGTAAATATAACTTTTTACATCTTTCTTTATAGAAATAATTAATTTGATTTCATATTAACAATACTGTTTTATAAACAGTAACAAGAAATTTACTTCCTCTGTACAAAAATCACAGATACAAAGTTAGTTTAAGTCTTGATTCAATCATTTTTCTTATTCTTAATAATTGTTTGTCACCAGTTTCTGTATAATATTTCTCTTTTAAAATCATTACTCAACACTTACCAGTTTTGTTAAACTGTCTTTTCTATTCTTTAAAAATGAAAAATCTTGTATTTCATGGTTTATTTACAAATTTTCTGACTTTCTTTTTTATTAAGTTTCTTTTGATGTTAACTTTAGTGTATTTAAATGTAATGTTGAATAAAATTTAACGGTTTTTGTGAAGTGACAATATTGTGGTATTATGCTTCCATATCCAGGAACTTTCTTTTTGTTCAAGACAACAGATAAATAAATTAACATAAAATCAAATATCTTCTTTTTTTCCAATTAATAAAATGTTCAATCACATCTAATGTAAGCCCTATTATGTTCAGATATATCATAGAGACCTTCATATCAAAATGTTCATCAAATTCTTACTTCTAAGTCGGAAGGCTACAACAAAATAGAATTTAAATGCTTCACTGATGCCAGACTTTTTCTGCAAAATAAAAAATGCATTTTTACCTTTCTAAATGTGCTCCACATCAAATGTTTTCAAGGCACATTTGTAGTCTCCTGATGTGAGCTTTAACTTCTCCAGAGTTAAGTAAATTGTAGCAGTACTTCATTCATTATATCTTAATATGGTTTGTAAAACCCAAAATTAAGAAACCCTTTACATAATTACACTTTCTGGCAAAATAGTCCAGATTATAGTAATTAAGTTCTCTTTTAAATTCTGTTTTTGTTTGTTTTGTTTATACATTTTTCTAATAATTATTCTATGCAAGATTAATAATGGAATTAAACTCTGAAAAGTCTGTTATAATAGTTGTTGATTTAATCATATTTTCTGGAAGCATTAAAGTATAATATAAATTTACAAATCATATCTTCTGTATCAGGACAACATTGGTGTTTGGATATTCGTCATAGTGAAGACACGTGAAAATATTGTCAACAGTGCTGTTTGCTTAGATGGAATGTTACCAAACTTTCTGTTCAATTTGCTGTAATAATTTCTAATTTTGTAAGCATAATATCTTGTCAATTTTTCTTGCCAGGATAGTCTGAAACTTTTTTTTTGCTGGGCTTTGAAACCCTCAGTTATACAGCCATTCCTTTACTAAATATTTATAACATCTTATCTTATTTATTTCTATACAGAGTCCATTGACAGTGAAATTTCAAATATGATTTTTAACAAATGTTTGTACCAGATTAAGAGTGCCGTTAGCTGTGTCACCTAAAACATACACACACTTCCAGCCTTCTAGCATAATTATAAGAATAACTGTAAATATTTCTTATCACACAAACATGAATAATTTTAAAATGTTCGCTGCTGTTCTGGTCCCTGGTGTTAAGAAAGGTTATTCTATCAAGTGCGATGTTAAAATTGCCTGCCTTGATGGTAATCCATTTTCCATCCCCAGAGAGCAGAACATAGCAGTAGTGCGGCTCAAGTTGAACTTTTCTCCTACGTTTAGTTTACTTATTATTATTTTTTAAATAGTTTTGGAATATTTTCATGTAGTTCAGGTCATCAGCATCTGGAGTAGCACTGCCGATGTATTTGTTTTCCTGAACACTGGAGTCAGGAACCGCACTAATTATGGGCATAATCAGAATCCATTTGTAAATAAATTCACTTATTACTTTTTAATACTTTAATTTTAAAAAACTTTCCTTTACTTTTAATAAATAGTATTAAAATAGTTTAAATGCAAAATAATACTTAACAGTTCAAAGGAAGTAAATAAGATAAAAGTAAAAATATTTCTAGTATATTTAGTTTATAATAAATAATCCTATTGTTTGTTAATTTAATTTTGTTCTATTATTCTTTCAATAATTTATTAATTACATTCTAAAAAATACTGTATTAATAATTCAAGAATTAAAAAACAAATTAAGTACAAAAAGTCATTAAATCAAGTAATATAAGAATTAACGCTAGGCAGTAAAATTCATTAACACTTAATAATATTCTAAAAAAACTTAATTTTTTTTAATTTTACAATTTAAATAGAGATGTGATACAAATTTAAACACTCCAGACATTAACCTGGACTGCCATCATACTCTTGGCAGAAAGATGTCACCTTATGCACTTTTCTGTCTCCTACTTTGCTACTTATTGATTCCACACATTCTGGCAGCAACGGAAGCATGTTTTTCTTTTTTTTCACCCCAAACCTTCAGGTTTTACTAATGTATGATGAAGTTCCTTGCCTACTTATTTTTCTATATCTATTGTTTGTGATTAACTTACCAAAATATTCGCTAACACACTCCTAAATTCTGTCATTTTTTTTTTGTTACTTGTTATTTTATAAGTGATCCAGGCATTAACAACTGCGACTCTCCAAAAATTAATTCAAATGTGACCTTGGGGGTACAATTTTATACTCTTAATGCAAAATGGAATGGTAGGACGATATTTGGTGACTGACTACTCCTGTTTTTTTTTGCTTTGTTGAATAACACAATTTGGTTTCTTCACCGGTTCAGTTTTTTGTTTGTCTTTAATGTGTCAACTAATTTTTTGTCATGGGAATACACTGTGTCAACATCAATACAAGCAGTTTGTCTTGCCATTTTATGACTAGATTTTTTAGTTTCTAAATCAAAGATTTCCCCACATTTTAATTGTCTCATTTCTTTGGGGACCCCTTTTCTATTACTTCGCAAGGTAACACAATAAGCCATTTTCATTTTTAATAATTTCTCTGCCAAAGATATACCAGAGTAAAAATTTTCAGCATACAAGGTTGCTGACCATTAGGCTTAACCAGATACTGATTATCATTCAAAACAAATAATCTTCCTTAAACAACCGAATTGCTTAGCGTTATATAAAACTATAATAGTTATATAAAACTATTATATTTTTTTCTAATTTCAATCTCAAAAGCTATTTTGATCAACTAACAACCACATTTATTCTGTTTTGTTAACACTCATGGTATATAAAAGCTTAAGAAAAATAAAGATGTGAATACAAATATATGAAAATATATGTGAATATAAACATAGTTGTGGGATGACCAACCATATTCTTTTTTTTTTTAAAGCATGTGCAAGTTCTGTCATAAAGTTGACACGATCCTTCAACAATCAACCAATATATATATATATAAAATTAAAAAAAACACGGGGTAGTGATACTAGTAAGATGCAATATACCCACAAAAAAAAATTGCATATATTATTTCTTTCCTTCTGAGAAACCTAACATGAGATTAACAGATAAAAATATGTATGAAAAGAAATTAATCAAAAATGTACATTACAAAACTGTAACTAACAAAACATATCAAATAGCAGAATGGCCAAAAATTGAAATCTCTAAAAATCAGAAAACTGTAAAAAAGAAAATATTGCATGCAAATGTGGATTTTTTTTAATTATCAAAATAATCTAATGTTTCACATTAAACTAATATTGTCACACAACAGTTTTTAAAGTAAGCATTTACATTCTTCTTTTTATTAAAAAAAGTAAATGCTACATTTGGGTTGTTTGGTTCAAAAAGTGTACTCTTAAAAGAAGTTAACTGTGAAACTTTTTCTTTACCAATATTATTTGAATTAGGTTTAATGAATTGTACTATTTATAAAATATTAAATCAAAAACTAGTTTAATTTTAATTACTTAATGTTTATAGATGGCCCAAACTTAAGAATAACAAAAGGCATAAAAAATGTACTTCCCAATGAAATGAACAACATACTATGATGTTCACTACAGTCTGCAGTATAATAAAAGACAATATATGTAATAAATGAAGCCTACAGCGTTTTATAATTAAATGCCAAAAAAATGTTTACATTTACAGAAGAAAAATAAACCAGGAAAAGTTTTTATGCAAGTTTTGTGGATGGAATTTCAACCATTATAAATTTTCACACAATCTGTAAAATATTTCATTGTTTTAAAATAGACTTTTATCCTTAAGTCAAATTTTTATAACAATCGAATTTTTAATTTCATTCAATTCATATATACTTGAAACGGGTGCACATATCTCAATTATATTGAAATAATTTTTGCCAAAAGTAAACTCTTTTAATCTTTTAGAGAACTAAGAGCTATATAAAGGTCAGAGTGAAAATATCATATTCTCAGTATTTTCATAAAAAAAACTACATCAAACTACTTCAACTGATCTACAAAATTAAAAAGTAACTAGATGCATACCCTCCTCCAGCTCTGACTTGCATCATTTGCATCATCCGTCGTTCTCTAGCACGCAATATTTCTTCTTTCTTCTTTTTATCTGAAGGTGGTTTAGCAAGTGAAACTTCTATATTTGAGCCACCCATATCCTTACCATTGAGGGCTTCCATAGCCTAAATTAAAAAAAAAATAAATTTATACTACCCAGCTTCTTAAAAATCACGATAAAAATAATTCCTGTAAAATTTATAATCAGGAGAAAAAGCAAGGTAAAACGCAGAATGACATAATTTATAAGAAAAATGTCAATGTTATCTTATTTTTATGATTGTTAACTTTTTTCTACTCAACAAACTGCAAACAGTGTTAAAATTTAACCATGAAACCACCTATAACTTCACCATTCCAGTTTAGCTTGAATGTGAAAAATAAACTCCAAGCGTACAATAGATGTTAAACAATCTGCTGAGTTGGCATTTTTCAATATCTAACGTTAATATGAAATAATATTAACTATCCACCAAATAATATAAATTGAAAAGAAAAAATTCAGAAAATTAAGATACAATGTCATCTCAATTTTGGATTTTTTAAACTAACTTGTTTACTCTCCTTTTTCATATATTTTCCTTCTTATTTTAAACAATTCATCACTATGGTCAATTCATATATTTTTAATATGCAAGGCATTTTCAGATAAAATTATCTTTTTTCCATTTAATAAATCACACAAAAAAAACACACACCTGTATTGCCTTGTTTAATGTGTTTTTAATAAAACCACATAAAATTTTCATTAAGACTTTACTGTAGTTTTATCCCTAATGAATTTTTTAAAAGGTGTATAAGCTCCACTTTGAGATAATCCATGTCTATAACTCTAAGTGGAGCTTATACACTTGTGTTGCAACAAATTTAATTATGCAACTGACTAAAATTTCTTAAATAAAGATACAGAAGCTAATAGGTACAATGTACAAAGAAAATAAAGTAATAATAAATTACAATTTTATCTTTCTCTTTCAGCAAAATTTGTCTATTTGGATCTCCATTATTATTAAATAAGTAAATTTTATTCCATTTTTATAATTTTTTTTTTAAGCTGTTTAGATATATTTTTGATACATCATACACATGCATATTACTTAAGAGCGTTCACTATTTCTGGGATAATTACTATAATTGCAACACTAAGCCAAGTAAGTGTTAATACTTTAACACGTTCAATACCACGTGGGAACAAATGTAGCCAGAAAGTTCATCTCAACTGACCAGCACTAGTAACTGACTTCACCAGTAGACAAGGCATCATCCATCATTTGCTTGACCATCTCCACATACCACAATTGAAAATAGTTGAAATCGAACCAATTTATCATAAATAATAAGTAAATAATGTCTGAATTGATGACTATTTTTTTTTTTTTTTTTTTTTTTTTTTAGAGAATTTTTTCAAGTGATATATGTGCCACTCAGTATACAGCAATTAACTGGCTCATGCATGTGCCACACATATTGGCTCAGTTGCACTAATTTTGTGGAAATTATAAAATAAGTTTTACTAGAAATTATTTATTATTCATTGTCAGAAATCGTAAACAAATACAAAACTAATTAATAAAAAAAATTACACAACTCAGTATTAGTAAAAATAACCTCTTTCACTTATTGGTGCCATTATCAATTAGGCATACAAGCCTAATTCCTGACACCATGCCAATTAGGCATACAAAAGCCAAAGTGTTTACCCTTTCCATCTTTACAAATATTACAAACATAAAAAGTAGTCTGCCTCTTTCTGTTTGTTGATCGGCAAGCATGGCACCTTAATCTCTTATCCAACTTCTTGGGAAGGTGTTGGTCTGAAGGTTGTTATAGCAGGAGGGGTAGGCAGCAACTGCAGAAAATGTTCTATAAATGCAAAATTTTCTACTTATTTTTATATTTATAAATGTTCTGTATATAATGTTCTATAACTGTAGAAAATGTTCTCTGAATCTCACATGTAATCTTTTCATCTGTCTTTGAACAAATGTTCATACTTCAGCATGAGAAACATCCAATGATGAAAGAGAAACATCCATGAGGTGAAAAAACACCTACAAAAAAATCTTTCACCTAGGTGAAAGATTTCCTAGGCATTGAATAATAAGAAATCATTTATTTGCTCACTCCTGTCAACACCACTCCTGTTCTTATTGTATGCAACCATCATATTAGATAACATTTCCCTTTTTGTTAACCATAACCTGCATTTAGGGCCTGCGGGCTGATGATATAGTTAAAACATTTCTTTTATTTCTTCATTTCAGCATTGTTATGTTTCCTTTTTGTCAACTAATGTACTCACCTTTTTTTATTTTTTTTTGTTTATCTGCGTCGATTGTCAGCCTGGTTTTGTTGCCGTGTTCCACATAAGTGTTTTCTTACTGAACAAGTGTTCAGTAAGATTAACAATACAGTAGAAATTATCTAAATATAATGTATGTCCTTTTGCAATATAGTTCTCCATGAGTTTCATGACTACTTCAAAAGTATGGCATCTTTCTGAATTTATGAGTGCCTTTCCCTATGTAGACTAATATGAAAAGATAAACCCATCCGGAGTACAATATTTGTATAGTTAGATTCCATATCTGTTACTTTTGTTTTTAATGTAATGTCTGAAAGACAGTCTTCCTAGCCAAATTATCATGGCTTCATCAAGCAATAGATTTTTTCAGGGCTAAAAGCCTTTGTAAAGTTCTCCAATAGATGATTCAGAATACTGTCCACTTTGTGCAGTCTATATTAAATCACATCATTATTTGCATAAAAAAAAAAAACAAAGATATTTCAGAATAGTATGAAAACTATTTCTGGGCATTGAAAAAAATATGATCATATAGGGACGACTGAGACCAGTAATGCTGAATGGAAGGAAAATGCAAATTACCCACATGCATACATAAACCTAAAAACTTTTTCATTCAATTCTTCTAAATTAGAAAGATACCATGTTTTCATAATGCCATGTCGTGATACAGGCATTCCTAGAATGACCTCAGCACATTACTTATCCATACAACAATTTTACTCATAAGGTTGTCATCAAATAAATTAGCAAATATTATTTCAACTGGGTTTGTAGATTGAATGTGAATTTTTTCTTGGCCAGTAAAATTATGAATGGAAGGTTATTAGTTGTATTGGTTCATACGTTTTGTCTATTTTGTCCATCTTGATGAATACCTTTGTACAACAAACTGGACATTTGAGATTATTAACAATGGGATCATTTTCTTCACATAAAAAACTCATCATTGGGATCACTTGTCAAAAAGACTATTTGGGTCTAATCCCGTGGCAAAATCTACTCTGTGTTCATGATCCATTATTATTAATGCTTAGGTTCTATAATAAGCATAAATGTAACTCTCTCAGTGTACATGTGCATATTGAATAGTAATAATCAGTACACATTACTGGAATTAAAGCAGAGATTTCATGATGAATAACAGTTTTTACATGAATATATAATATATAAATAAGTATTTAATAGTTCTGAAATTATTTTTTAAATATTTTTATTATACTTAGTGATTTTTTTATTTTATTGAAATTCATTTTGGTAATATAATAATTGGCTTTTTTTTCTTCGGTAAAAAAAAAGAAATCTTTTTCAATAACCAAAACTAACGTTTTATTTTAGTAAAATACTGTTTTTATATTAGTAATAGTTTCTATCCAATCTATTTGAAATCATCCATTACCCTCTTTAGTTAAATAATTATGGAATTACTACGTAAAAAAAAAACCACATATCAGTAATACTTACTGCAACAGCATTATCTCTATCTTCGAAGTGTATAAAAGCATAATCTTTAATTTTTTTCACCCTGTCAACTTTTCCGTAGGCTTCAAAAACATCCTTCAATTTTTCTTCGGTAATTTCATGCGTCAAATTTCTCACATACAACACTTTAACCTAAAAAATAAGAAAAAGAACTATACATTTCTGCTCTTTAAAAATGTTTACCTTTCTCCAAATACAAAACTCTACACTATTTCTCAGTCTGCAACTACACTAAACACAGATTCAGACTGCATTCCTTTAAGTTTCCATCACAATGTACAGGGGGTGTTGTATTACTAAGTTGTCCTGGACTTTCACAAACTGTTCTACTTGTGAAAATAATGGAAAAAGTTCATGTAAACATACATTCTAAAATGCTTTCTTTGTAAGTTACAGTTAGTGAAAAATTTCATTCGGATTTCAGCTACCCCAGTGAAATGAGGTCATACTGAAATTTCTAGGCCATTAGAGATTTCTTATGATTTTTGAGGTCCCAGAACCACTCCGAAGTAGTTAAGAAATCTGAGGTGAAAACCAATAAATGTTAAAAATCCTGTTTATGTTTGACGTTCAATAACTTTGTTAAATGGGTAATAAAAAACATAAAACTTTTAAACAAAACTGGTAGAGAATTTAATACTTGAACAAAATGATGTAAGAAGTTGAATATAACAAAGAAAAACTAGAAAATTTTGAATTTTATTTAGAAATAATGTACTAGTTTAAAATAAATGTTCAAAAATTATCCCACCATTTCTTGGCATGCTACTTTACTGCTTTTGTTGCTCTTTTAACTTGCTAAGCAACGTTCATAATGCACACCATTAATTCCTCACAAGAGATCTATTATTGTTTTGTATACAATATTTTTCATCAATCACCAAAGGCAAAAACCTAAAGGTGTTTAGAACTGGCCACCTTGGTGGCCAGGAACTTCCATGAACGATCTATTTCTCAGGGAAATGATGATTTAAGTGAGTAGAGACAGCACAAGAGAAGTGGAGAAGCACATCGTTGTATTGAAAGTATATTTTGCACCTCGGCGCTAGAGGAACATCTTTGTGCACCTGCAGCAATTCTTCTGAAAGTAGACCTCATTCTTCATTCTCAGTAGATGTCATTCTTCTGACATTCTTCTTGTGCAAGTAGACCTCAGCATATAAGTGGCCAGGTAATATGAAAGGTCTAAACAGCTGATTGTGAAGAAGGTAGCAACAACATTGTTTCATAATTGGTGTCGAAAATTACTCCAAGCATAGTGGACCGTCCCCTGGATGTAGATGTTGAACTGGCCATTTATAATAAAGATAAAACTTGTTTTCTGTAACTGTTCTCCAAACCATTGAATGCAGAACTTCAATCTGCTTACAAAGACATCATATATTCACCTGGACTCCCCTAAACTTATTAATAATTTCATAAGTAACAGTGTCATGTTGTACAGATCATTCATAGCTAGTAGGAATATTAGGTAGTGAACCTGTTTCCCAATGATTGTTTTGGGATCTAATCGTCACTGTTTTGAGATCTAATCGCTAATAATTTTGGGATCTGCAATCCTGCTATTAGGCAAACTTATTTCATATACACATACCCGAAGTGAATATCATATCAGAGGAATGTGTACACCTCTGTTGTACATAAGTATGGCATTACTTCCAATTCCAAACCGATCATGTTCTAACTTCATTAATGACAGCACAGTTCACAGTATCTGATATACTTAATGTACCTTACAGAATGATTTAAATACTAATATACAATATTGCACATTGTTGATCAGCTATTATTTTACTGCCAACTTTGTAATAATTTTTTAAGTAATTCATTGCATTTCTGTCATTAATAAGAAAAAATTGTCAAATATCCATTCTTTAACTTTTTAATAGTAAATCTTACAAATTTTTCACATCATCAAAAAGGTTTTTGTTTACATTATGTACTTTTCTGATAAATGCAGTAATCTACTGTTTCTAAATAAAATTTGAATTTTTCTTGTCTTTCTTTGTTTTATTCAACTTATCTTACCCCATTTTGTTCAGAATTAAATTTTCTAAAAGTTTTATGTTTTTATTACCCATTTAACAAAGTTATTATATGAGTTTTTTAACCACAACTTATTGGTTTTCACTCCAGATTTCCCAAAAACTGCTGTAGTTACTGTACTGGAAACCTATTTTATTTGATTTTTCAGGTCAAAACCCATAAGAAATTACCAATTCTGCCCTTTTATTAAGCTCCTAAAATTTTCTATAAGACTTTACTTCAATGGGGTAACTGAAATCCCAAGCGAAATTTTTCACTAGCTGTAATTCGCAAATGAACCATTTTATAACATGTTTATATGAACTTTTTCCATTATTTTCACAAGCAGAATATGTTATGAAAGTCTTGGGAGAACTTCATGACACATCCTTTATAGTGAAATAATATTTTATCCATAATATGACTATTGCAGAGCCCTCAGGCCAATTAAAATTAAAATAATAACCTAGTAGTTTCTATCTTTATAGCTTTCTTAAAGCATACAAAACAAACTGTAAATTACACCGCAATATCTGCCACAAAAATTACATTCTTGGAGCAGCTGAACTTCTTTATTGCTAAGTAATAAGACAATCCTTGTCTTAACTAAAACTTGGTACAAATGCTTAATAATAAGACAATGAATTTATGTTATAAATAAAATTAAAATTAATGAGATTGAAATTACTATGCCATACTCAAATTATAATTTATGCAAGAACATAAATAAGCATGAAAATCAGTAAGGAAATTAACTTTGGTATTTAAATTTTTTATTAAAGAATAACCAAAAAATTCCCATTTTATCATTTTCTGTAAAACTATCATAAATCATAATCACCAAACAATTTCCACTTACAAATTTTCACTAAACAATAACAAAAAAATTTAGTGACTTATTAAGAAAAACTCACCTTTGACATAGTTTCTGAATCAGGCTCTTCTTGAGGATCAGCCCAATCAACAATAATATCACAGCCCCATACCTTGGTCCGACCCATGCCCAGCCTTCTCTTGGCAAGTGAAGCTGCTTTGTGCGATTCATATTCAAGAAAACAAAAACCCCTATTTTTCTTTTTATCATCTGGAGAACTGTAGATTATAACTTCTGTCAGGCCAGCTACAAGGCAAAGAACAAAATTTATTAAAATTAAATGATAAGATCATGTTTCCCTTAGTATCTATATAACAAATTATATTAATTCTACCACCATAATTAAGAATATATTATATGCAATGCAACCCCCTCTCCACAAACTTTATTCTCCATACTAAATTAACACGTACTCAGCAGTTTTTTTCCTTATAATTGATTATGAAGGCAGTAACTTTTAAAACTTTTAATCTCATGAATGACCAAAATAAAACTACAGTGTAAACTTTTCAATAAAAAAATTTATTTAGCAATTATTATAATTAAAACAAAAATGACCTTGATATGAACCTTAAAATGTTAACATTCTACGTTCCAAAAATTAGTTTTTAACATACCTCTATTAAAAAAGCAACTATAAAATGTTTCTGACAGAATCTTAGGGAAGGGGGATATAGAACTATGATCACTCAAATTACGCAACAGATCATTTCTTTGTTCATAAGAATTCAATTGCCTAATTAAATGCTTTAAGTAATGATGTAAACTAAGAGCCCATTTGAACACCAGCCGTAATGAAGAAATTTTCATTCTGCCTATATGAAATTGAATTTATTTTTGAATAAATATCACACACTAAATTTAGCAAGCATTTTATTCTTATGTTCATTCAATTACTCATTTATGCTTCTAATTTCTGATTAATGCGTTAACTTTTAAAAATTCCGGTTTTAGTTTATTTTTGTTCGAATTAGTTCTCCATTATACTTTTATGTGGTAATTATAAATATTTGTACTTTAAAACATCATAGCTTTGCTTATCCAAGCATCATTAAAAAAAAATCTAATTGCAAAGAGTAAAAGATTAGGAAGAGTAAAAAAGCTTTATAGGGCCTCCTTCAGGTAAGTACAGAATTCTTTGAGAATGTGAACCACTTGTAAAAAATATGATGTTATTTCAAACCAAAATACATGCAATAGGTGTTTATTAAAGTGAATTTTATCAAATTAAATCACCAGTGAATTTATAATTACTATTACTAAAAACACCCAGAAGTGATTTGCTAAAGAAAACGCCCAGACTTAAGAGAAAAAAGAAACGCGTGCGCACTCCCCCCCCACACTCATACATGTACACAAAGAGCATGGGGGAGGGAGAGTTAACAGTATGGAAACCCCTCAACAACTTTAAAACTGTTCCAGACAGAATACTGTAATTTTCAGGATAAATCAGTCAACTACTCTACCTTTTGATGAGAAATAGAATTTCAACTCCTCCTTCCTGTTAAAGGAACCTGTTAGGGACCTCTTAGGGGATGGCTATTTGAGTTACAACCCCCTTATGTTAAACACCATATGTGTGATACATCAGTTTAAAGGTCTTTTAAGACAAGAAAAATGATATTTAAAAAATGTTTGTAAGATGTCTGTATCGGAAATGACAGCAGAATAAAGTTTGGTATAAAGCTTATTTAAAATTCTGTTTGACAGTGTGCCAGATGGTTCAAAATTGATATCTTGGAGGTGGCCCCATAGAAAGTAATCCAATGGTGACAGTCGGATGGTCATGCTGCCCACTTTATTTGATCCCTTTAGCCAATCCATCTTCCAAGAAAAAATTTATTAAATTTCACATATCTGAAGACCAAAATGAGGCGGAGCACCATTTTGAATAAATTTTAATTAAATTAAATTTTTATTTCATTCAGTTTAATTTCTTTTTATTTAATTTTATTATTAGAACTTACTAAAATTAGTAATTTTCAAAATCAAAATGTTATCTTGCTGCCATTTTGGGTACAGATATAGTAACAACCTTTTATTTATAGTTTTTCTTTTCTTGAAGAGACCTTTAAAATAATGTATCACACATATGGTATTACCATTAAAAATGTTCCCTAGTTACAACCCCTTGAGCCATCCCCTAAGAGGGAGCTGAAATTCTATTTTCTGATAATGAGGTAAAGTAGTTGACAGATACCTTATCCTACAAGTTAATTTAAGTATTTTATCGGGAACGGTTTTAAAGTTGAGTAGTTTCCTTACTTTTAACACATACCCACACACGCACGCGCGCGCGCGTGCACGAGGTCTGTAAATAAAGTAATGAGACTAATTTTTTTAGCAGCCAAAGTAGCAACACTATAAATATATGGTTATATGAACAGCTGATTTATATTAGGTATTAATATTTTTAGTCTATTGTTGTCAAACTTTTCGTGAAATGAGTTTTTGTTGCGCAATAAAAAATGAGTGATAGTAATTATGAGCAACGTTGTGTAATTAAGTTTTTACAAGTGGGTTCACCTAGTTGCACTGGCTCACAGACCCTAGCACTGCATCAAGCTCAAATAGTACAACACCACAGTCCAGACTGGTCGAAGAAGGTAGCATGAATGAAGCAGCATGTTTTGAGCTAACTGTGAGAATGCTACTAAAACTTTTTCAAAATTGAAAAGGACATATGGAGATGACACTCTGTCACGAGCTTAAGTTTTTAGGTGGTTTAAAGCATTTCCAGATGACCAGGAATCAGTTGCAAACAATCCACACTCTGGAAGACTGTTAGCATCAAAAAGTGACGACAATGTTGAGCAAATCAGAGACTTGGTACATACCAATCGACAATTAACTGTCAGAATGATTACAGAACAATTGAATTTGAACCATACCACAGTCCATAAATGACAAACGAATTGGACATGAAAAAAGTTTGTGCAAAATTGGTCACAATAAACCCTCACTGTTGAACAGAAAAACAACAGGGTGGTAGTGTGCCGCAGCAATCTTCTAATAAAAATGTTATTACCGGTGACGAATCTTGGATGTTTGAGTACAACTAAGAAAGAAAACGCCAGAGCAAGGAGTGGCACACTTCAAACTCCAAAAAAGCAAAATCAGAAATCAAAACCATGCTATGAGTAATTTGTTTCTTCGATAGTAATGACATTGTTTGTATAATGAGTTTTTGCCTGCAGGACAGACTGTAAATCAATATGGTTACTGAGAAATTCTTGAAGGACTGCAGAAAAGAGTTGCTCACATGACACCAGCCATCAAAGACAACAGGATGCTACATCATGAAAATGCACCTTGTCACACTGCATTCTCAATTAATGAGTTTTTGGCAAAGAAAAACATTCTTCTAGTTCCTCAACCACCTTATTCACTGGACTTGAGTCCCTGCAACTTTTTACTGTTCCCAACTTGCTATGAAGAGTTCCAGCACTGTTATGAAGAGTGGGAAAACAGTTTTTGAAGCATTGCGTGGCAATGCTTCAAACGTGGTAAGAGGTAGAAAGAGTTCATGTAAAATTGGGCTGTAAATAAAGTTTTTCTGAACCAGTTCATTATTTTATTTACAGACTGTGTGGTGTGTGTGTACACGCACACAAAATATAAAGTAATAACAGCCACTGAAAACAATTTCTCAATTCAATCCATTTTTATATCCACCAAAATCAATTAAATCATAAAAAATGTATATATTATCTGCTCTGCAGATGCCAAGAAAACAAAATAAACTAACCCATATTTATAATCCAATTTTTTTTAACAGATTATCTAACAGTTAAAGATTTTCTATACAATGTTAAAACAGGTACAATAAAAAAAAAACTACAGCACATAAGACAAACATTATATTAACTACAAGTAATAACTAACTTATACCTCACAAAAATGTTTAAATTACAAAATAATTTGTACAGAAAGCAGTAGAGTATTATGAACAATATTTTATAAATAAATACGTGCAGCATTAAATTAAATACTCTTTTCATAATCAAACTGAATTGTCATTTATAACTAAATTAAAGGTTAGGAACAATCTACAAAAAATAAATAAAAATAAAAACAACTAGTTTGATAGTCAACACTTCTACATAAAAAATATTTTATTTGTACCTTTTTTATTTGCATAACAGAACAAAGATAATAAAACAGTGCCTTAACCATAACAATTTGTAATATTTTTGTCTACAAAATTTATGAACTTCAAAATGTTCATATTCGCAACACTTACTTACACATAAAAGTTTAAAACACCTAGTTCTACTACACGATGACAAGCTGAGGTCTGTCTACTCCTCTGCAAAATCTCCTTTAGAAATATGAATGAAGTCAATATCATACACATACTTGGAGAAAACATTGTGAAACAGAAAATATTTAAAAGGTAATTATAGATACTGCAATGGTAAATATAATGAATCTGCTTCTCCAACTTCTCCAAAAACAATTCATATGGTGTTGGATGATAGAGTGAAGTAACGTGACATTGCTAGTGCTGTTGGAATCATTACTAAATGTGGAAAATATTGAATTAACAAGAAAAAATATCTGCAAGAAGGATGCTGCAGTTGCTCACAGTTGACAAAAAAAAGAAGAGAATTCCATGAGCAGTTTGCAGCTGTTTCAGCGAGATATTTTAAGCTTAGTTTAATCACTGTAGAAGAAACATGGATATACAATTACATGACCGAGACCAAGGAACAATCCAAATTATGAGTTGCCAGCAGGAGTTCTACACTCCCTGAAAGAAAGGAAAGGCATTCCTTCAAAATATTAATGTGACTGCTGTCTTTTCAGATTCACAAGGAATAATCCTCGACTATTTGGAAAACAATTCAAAAAATACAGTAAATAGTGTACATCATTTACAGAATTTGAAAATCTAGCAGCAAGAAAAATGTCCACAATTGGCCCACAAAAAAGTCGCTTTTCCATCACAATAATGCACTTGCTCATTCCTCAGCAGTTGTGGCTGCAAAATTTAAGTTAGGGTTTAAACTCGTTCCAAAAATGGCTGGCTAACAAGGAGATTCAAATGAGGAGATTGTACAAACAAATGCCTATTTGGTTTAGTTGGAACAATCCTGTTAGTTGGAAGGGATCAACAAACTGAAGGCAATTGAGAAATAGAGAAGGGTTCTCAAAAAATTAAGTAGTTTTTATTTTAACACAGACTTTTCAAACTACCCTTGTAACTATAAATAGCCCTAACAAAAAAAAAACTCAATATTTTGTTTCTCGACCATAATTACAAGAAGAAGAAAAGATTTGAGAAAATTTTAACATAACAGGAATTTTGCAATTAATACTCAATACTCTTTGTACTTGAAGGGTATTTCCTCTAATTTTATACTAACTAATAAGATAAAGTAGGTCATGAATGTTGGATCCATGTGATTAATAAAAACTTTTAGATTTGAACTTACAAATTTCACAGAATACTCAATTTGCTGCTATCAATTTACTGATACTCTACTTCTGCTTTACAATAATATCATTCTGGTATTTTAGCACAACCATGATTGGAAAAAGGACAATTAGTTAAATAATAGACTACTTGCTGACAATTACCATTAATGAGTTTACACTGTAAATCCAATGTTAATGCATTTTGTAATTGCCATTAAAAAAAAATGTGAAAAATAACAGTGAATTTAGCACAGATTCAAAATGAAAATTACAAGTACAATGGAACTTCTTACACAGTCATTTCAAACTGTAAGTAAACACTGAAAAACTTTATCCCAATTCAGGAATATAAAAAATTATATGATGAAAATAATTCAATAATAACAAAAAGTTGATTTAAAGTTCAAATCAATGTCTGCTAGAGATCGACTTTTAAAAAACCATATCAAACATTTTTTTCAGTTTAGAGATTATTAAATTCCATTAAGATGGTGTCTGATTTTGATACTGTCCTAATAACATATCATAAAGACACTCAATAACATGATTACTGCTGCAAATATGGCTGCATAATCATAAATAAATACGAGTAAGACCGAATCAATAATGCATCAAAAACTACTTCTCTTATAATTCATGTAAGAAAAAAAAAGTTTGAGGAAAAGTACACAAACGCTTATACAACTTAAGAAAAACTGGTAACTAGGAATAAAATATTCTTAAACCCTATAGAACCACACTATATTCATACCATGAAAGGCTAGCAAAAACTCGGGTTTTTTCTTGAGAAGGCAAAATTTCAAAACTTGCTCAACTTGAAGAATGAAAATATTTTAACTTCTGAGTGAATAATTGTTTTATCTTTCTATATTCCCATTATCAAATCACACCACTCTCACCATTTTTTGTTAGACAATTTAGTAAGTTAATTTACTTCTATTGAGTAAATTGTAAACTAATATAACAATGTAAATATAAAACTTAAAATACAAAATAATAGCACAATGATAACTCAATTTTCTTGTAGCATAATATATAAACTGCAATAATTGAGAATCTAATTTTGTAAAATCCTATTTAACTAAATATATTGAAAAAAAAAATATATATATATGTATATATTGTAAGGATAAGTCAAAAATTAAAGTGAAATTTAAAAAACTTATTTTTATTTGCACTTCATAAATGAAAAACAAGGCCTCCTAATTATATAACACCTTTTATTAATTTTTCAAATCCTTTCCATAGAAAGTGTTGCGATCTAATCTCTAGCTAATTTTCCACTGCTTGCTTTCTTTTTTCTGATTTTCATAAAAAATAAAAATAAAATTAATCTCTCGCATGTTCACATATTCTTTTGATGGGCCAAGATGAAAATTGCTAGGATCAGGTTAGCACTACAGCTGAGTGGTTCAACAGCTCTAACAGGACTATTTTGTTGAGGTTATATGAGGTCCCAACACAAATTCATACTTTTTGAGAACTTTTGGACTTATTTTTATTTTTACCTTTGAAGGTTCAAATATCTTAACAGTAGTTTTCACTAAGCACAGTTTCATCTTAGGTGTCCAAGTGCAAAAATTCCTTCAAAGCTCGATTCATAGATTATTATCCGCTTCAGAAGTGGTCTCAACCTTCACATTTAAGTCTGTGGGACATTTTTAAAAGTCTGCCAGTTTTTTTCATAAACAAACTTTGATAAACATGCTCTGAACATCAACAAGGTAAATAAATTACTTTTATGACCTAATATAACAAATAACCAATATAACTAACGGTATATTATATATATATATATATACACACACGCAATACAATTTTCACAATAAATTTTATTAACTACAATTTCATAATCAACATTTGTACTCATTTTCAAATCATACTATTTTATTTTCTCTTCAACATCATACTATTTTATTTTCTCTTAACAAATTATTAATTTTCTAACTAAAAAAGTCAAATTAAAAACCAAATTGAAATTCTACAAACTCAATTCCAATACAGATTTCAAAATGAGGGAAGTGTAAAATTAACAATTACACTTTTTAATTATAATTCAATAATAACCTATTCAGTTTTGTGGTCATAGGCAGACAAAACAATCACACAATTTTTATACAAAAACTGCAGTGTGTGCTCTTATTTACAGACCCACTACAACACTCCCATGTATTACATGTTCTGTACTACACACAACACAAAAAAATCAGAAGCAACTTATTACCCACCTGCCAAACCTCACACTTTTTTCCATAATAAAAGGCCACTTTGTTTTTTTTTTTTTTTTTTTGTAAGACTTGTGATTTATAATTTTAATACATCATCCAAAAATGTAAAAAAGAAACGGTTTTGTTTTACTTTAAAAAAAAAAATCATTATTGAAGAAACACCATTTATTTTTGTCTATGAATTTTCATAATAGTAGACAAAGTTGAAACAGCTTATTTTCTGAAAATGCCGTTACCAGGCATAACTGAAATTTACTTTGTTGAATTTTTTTTAAAATAGGAACTGCGGTTTTTGTCAGTACTTTTTAAACTATACACATTTTGGTTAAGTGATGCTACTGGTTTAAAAATGTTAATTCTAGCAGATAACAAATTCATATACAATTATCAATAAACAAATATTTAACATTACCAATAAGCATACTGTAGAACATTATAGTAATGCACAAGTTACATAAACATGCTCTGAACATCAAGGTAAATTATTTTTAATACAACATCTGCAACATAAACTTATAATGACTAACATTTGCTGTTCTATTAAATTAACACTCGCAGAACTAATAAAATAATAGAAATAAACAGTAACTGACGTAATCAGCTTCTTCCACCAAAAACCCATGGATTAATAGCTATTCCACAATTTAAATATTCTCAATTTATGACTGTATTTGCAAGAAAATTCTGATCATTTTCAAGTCTATACTATATGTGCAGACTTTAAATTATGTAACTGATTGTCAGTTTAATTTTTTAGATTAAATATTTTTCTTTTTTCATCCTGTGTTAGCAGTGGTAGACTAACCTAACCTGAGTTGCAGATAAGAAAAACCAGTTCAAACTAAATATATTTTGTTGAAAGGATTATCCACACTGTCGCTTACTGTCATATATCACTAACATGTATTTTTTGCTATTCAGAATTCTATATGTATTGCATATAATGAAGCTACATTTAAGAAAATGAATGTACAAGTAGGCTACACGTTCATACTTTTCTTTATTTATGAGAAAGTTGTTCAACATTCTGAAGGCACACAAGCTGCTGCATTACCTAATATGTTTGGTCCTTTCCAAAATATCATACTATGAACAGACAGCTCTTCCTCTACTGACCCACCCTTTCTTAACTCCTGATCGTTCACAATTAAACATTGCACGCATATATTGTTCATTAATACCTTGACTCTTATATCATGTTAGGCTTTAAATGTAACATGTAATTTACATCTTTATAAAATATGTAATCTTTTGTGTACCCTCAAAATTGTACTCTCTGTATTCTCATAATTATAATAACACTTTTTCAGTACATCAGATTTTGAAGATTTATAATTACAGTTGTTGAGAAAAATGTGTAGTAAATATTAATGATAATGTGGACTTTCATTACCTAATTTAGCAATAACTTTTAAAAAATATACTGTTATTTTTTAAAAAAAATAACAAAATCTATTATTGTCTTAAATTATATTTTTACAGAATTAGAATGTCACATTTTTCTATTGTTCTCAGTTTGTTAAAAACTTACTTATCCTTCTCTAAAAGTTCACTTCTGACAACAAATTTAATATGCTGCAAAAGATAAACCATAAATAGCCCAAAAAAGTTAGTATTATATAAACAAGTGAAAAAAAAGGGATGGACAAATTATATGAGAGGGATGGAAGAGAAAAGTCTTGTGTATGTGCATGTGCACACGCAGATGATGTCCATGTAAAAGTATAGTATTGTATTAAAAGTTCACTACAAGTACTTATTTTTTATATCAAATTGCTACAAAAATTTGGCTAGTGAACTAAATGCAGTTCCTTAATGTAGATTACTAGCCAATATGTCTACATCTTGTTCAAAAAGGTTAATAAAGTTATAAAGCTATTAAATAGTAAGCAGTTGACTTAAAGTTTGTAAATATCAATGTTTTCATTAATTTTACGCTTTCTTAATCATCAACCAATTTTGAAGAATATTATACTTATTAAAACACTATGAAGCCTAAAAAATCATAGACTTATAACGTATTCTTACAGTTCACTTTGGTAGATGGCATTAGAATCCAAAGCTTCAATTTTAAACTAAGTTCTATGCTGAAAAAACTGCCCTTACACAAAACTTTTCCTTTTTTGGCCAAAAAAATATGAAGGACGGGGTGAAGAGGTAAAATTAATGGAAGATGATTCCAGTGAAGTATGTTAATTATGTTTGTGAGGGGTTGTAAATTGATATTTCAAGATTAAATGTAAAGGGGATTTTAAACTGATATTTTGAGATATCTGCAACCTTATCAAAAATTTTACATTAATTTTACAAGTAAGATTTAATTTGCAATGGTAATTTGTATTAATAAGTTGTCTGTAACATCATTCGTCATTGTATGGAATAATCATTTTTGCACATATACTTTTTTAACAAACCTGTTAAAATTGACAGTCAAAAATTTAAACTGAACCTTTCAAACACTAATCGCAACAAAAGCATTCAACTTGCTCCTTACACTGTCGAGATGAAACACTGCAAAAACAAGACTATGAACAACAGACTGTAAGTGTTACAGGCACTGAAGGCAAACATGTTAATACAGTGAGAAATCTGCAACTGAAGGGACTCCATTACAAAATTTTTAATAGCAGATTTCTCCGATATATATATACCTACAAATTAATATTTTTTTCAGAAACTTTGGGTTTTTATGTAATGATAAAATGTAATGTAATCCATTAATTCAAAACATCTCACAGGGAGATACAAATTTTATTTGAGAAACTTCTCAACAGAAGTAAACAACTTCTATTGATTTTTTCAATCAAAAACCACATTGATTTTTTCCTTACTGAAGTTCAACATAAAAAATGAACTTGAATTCAAAGATTCTCCAAAGTACACAGTAAAAGTGAGTTTTCTATAACAGCCATAAACTATTAAAAATATGAAATTTAATGCTTTAAGTTTAAGTACTTCTATTTTTTATCTCCTATTTCTGTCCTTAATAGCATAAATCTATTATACATTGCTCCCACATTTATACAAGATGTGAAACTTTTAAAAACAAGTTTTTACATCTGTTAACTCAGTTAATATTGTTATATTCCCAATAACTGTTTATTCCTATCTCCTACAAAATTCATATAAGGAAAATACCATTTATCAACAAGCATAGAATTTCTAATGTAAAAAGTTAAAAATAAAAGTCTACTTAACATATAATTTTTTTTTTTATATATAGTGCTAGTTTTAGTACTCTTTATACAATAGTCTGTAAAAATTAAGATTCTGGATCAGTAGATTAACTGGCTTTTACAGTTTTTATAAAATTAATTTTCAATGTATAATTATAGATAGTATCAAAACTTTTAACAATCTTATCATACAATATTGTGGTTGACATTCACGTAGAACTGTTAAAAATAATAATTAACCACACAGACATTGAACTTTAACATCCAACACAGTTTTGCATTAAATTTCATGGCACACCAACAGCTGACAAACCCATACATGTTATCATAGTAAGTAACCAAAAAATAATATATAGATTCTTAAGAAAAACAGGTAGTAGTTATAAAACTACATGTAATTTATCACAGGCATTTATATGCACGTGATAAAAAAGTCCCAATTGCTGAGGCAAAACACAAGTAATTTTGACATATTTTCCATTGTCATGATATGTGCTAGCTTATAAATTTACTTTGAAAACAAATTTGGAAGTTTTTAAATTAATATTTTTTTCAAATGTTTTGTTAAAAATTAATTAATACTTTTTTTAAATGTAACAAAGATCTTTTATGCTACCTCAACCAACAGTTTAAAACCAGGCTATAAATTGTAAAACCACTACGGTAAAAAAATCTAAACAATTATTTTGTAAATTTACTTAATGTCTGTTAGATTTTTTTCCCACTGCTAGAGAGAGAAAGTTATATACATTATTTTGCACTGAAAAGAACTTGTTTTGCAATTCATTTAAGTTTATAAATTCTGTTTGAAGAAACAGGTTTGTACACGTTTAAACCTTATTTCCCAAAATTGGGCATTTCCATTTAGTAGGAAAAAATCTATAGGGATTGGCATTTGCCTATTTTTTTCTAATTTTCAACAGTTATTTCATTTCAACCATAGCTATATTAAGTGAGAAATTTAGTAAGATTACTTTAATATTTTAATAGCATTTTATTAAACTGGGGAAACTTATTGTAAGACTAAGCAGAACTACCATCAGATTGCTAGTATTTAACCTTTTGCAAATCTATTGAAACAAAATTATTTTTGTAATATAAATAGTTTATTTTCTTATTGAAACAAAATAAATAAAATAACTTGCATTAAGCAGAATTTTAATAAACCAAAGGTTTTCAATGAATTCATATGTATAGAATTCCCAGACAAATCTAGTACTTCTACCTGTCCTACAAAAATTTGACCTTTTTTTAAAACATAACACCCTTTAAGATCTGCTGAAAAACAGCTGATCCATCAGTTGAGAGTTTACTTTATTCTGGTAACACTCTTCACTCCAGTAATAATTATTTATCATACTTTTACTCAAGTGATCCCAACTTTTATTTTTAATTGAAAACTGTCCCTAAAATATATTTTTTATACATGCTTCACTTTAGTGAGTATATTTTGACTCAACTTTACATCGTCAGCTCTTCGTACATGCACTAATCTATTTCCCTGAACATAAAATTGGGATTCATCAGAAAATAACAAATTCCTCCAGTTTTCCAATCTTTTAAATTTTTTAACAGTTTACAAGCCTTCCAACCCACCTCCAATAATCTTTGACAAAATGTCACGTACTTTGTGATTCTCAAGCTTTTACAATATCTTTTTGAAGATCAAAGCTGTTTTTTTTAAAGATCTATCTCTTTTTCCTATCTATAATGCAACTTCTAGTGAAGTTTTCCTCCCACAATTCTGTTTACATTCTGCGTGAACCAGTTTCAAATTTCAATTTAATGAATCTGTCAACTCTTCTTAGGAGTTGCACCTAATGTGAAAAAAATTCTCTATTCACACATCAAATATACAAAAATACAGAAAAGACTAACAACATGATATAAAGTAACTAGAAAAAAGAACTGAACACTAAACTTAACCCTCAAAAATCTGTAAACATTACGTAGCTATTTGGAGAGAAATTGAAAACTGGTTGACAACCACAAAAATGTACTTATTTCAATTGCACATAACACAGAATATCATATACACAACAAAAAACAAGTAAATGTTTTAATAGACTCACAAACTTTCCGATAATAATTCAGAAATTGTACACCTTTAAAAATAAGCTCATTCTTTAACATGCACATTGCAGTTGCAAAAGAAGGAATAAAGTAATGGCAATCTATAATTTATGTTACTTTAAAAAATTTTATAATAAAACAATGAATCAAAATGATCATCACAACCAAATTTACCAGACAAAACTAAAGATTACAAGAATTATCCAATCACAATTAAAATTAATTTCTTTCATACTATTAAATGTATGAAATCATACTGCATAAAATCAAATTTTATTTGATTTGACATAATATTCTATCAAAAATACCTCAGAAACAATAAATATCACCGTTTCATAAACTAATGGAATGAATACTTTATATTTTGCAAAAAGATTACTTTGTACAATGAAAATTATTAACAATTAAATCAAAGAATTTTTATCATCTATCCAATAAAATTACAAAACCTTCTGAAAATTTACTTCTACTTAAAAAATTTGTAAAATCATTAATGGCTCAACCTTACAGATTAGATGTCCTAACAAGTAGTTTGATGTAATTTTTTTGCCAAATAATTTCAATAAACTTCTTTTCTTATTTGTATTTATTAAGATATTCTACCAAACATTACCCAAGAATTATTCAGTGTATATCAACTTCAGTACATCACATTAATATTCATCTGCATTCATAATCTTACAAAAAATTCTCATGGCATATTAAAGTGATATGACATATTCAATTCATAAAAAAAATATTTTGTTCTAATTAAAAACTAGAATGTAAAAACCTTCAATTCACTAATTTGATATTTAAGCGCACAAGAAAAATATTAGCACAGAGTAACAGATACTCAGGGCCTAAACAACACCATATGCTTAAACATAAAATGCCACATGACTAACTCCAATGGTAGGATTAAGAAAACACAAAATCCAAGTTCCTTACTATACAAATATACAACAGACAATGCAAATGTTCTTACTAATTTGATCACTTAAACCTGTTCTCTTTTTCTAAATTTTTAGATAAACAAATTTAGATTATAATCGTCACTTTAAGCAAATAACCATTTATAAAACACACACAAGAAGTTATTTACTTGCTGGGTGAAGAACAGTCAAGAAGACCACAACACAATTTCATTTACCAAAAATTACAAACTGAGTTAGAAGGAAATAAGAAAATCAGAGTAAAATATTTTCAGAATGTTAATGTTGAAATCAAAGTGATAATCAGAAAACAAAAAATTTCAAACATATATTAAGCAAAGCAAAAAATTCATTTATAACAATTCAGTCAACTAGTCTGACCAGTTGAGAAGAGAGAAACGTTTTAATGAATGAACAACACAAGACCAAAAGGATCAGACACTGATTCTGCAAAATAACAGATCATGCCATTTAAAATATGGAAATTACAAACCAAGAAATAAAGTTAATAAAAAATAATGAATCAATATACAAATAATTTGTGCAACTGTTAAAGGGGGTCATATAGCAGCAGATTTTCTGGAAAACTTCACTAAAATTAAGTGACTGTGCATCTTTGTTTAGTGGACTGTGCAATCAAAAACAAGTGACAAAAATTCAGACAAATAACTATAAAATCATTTAAACCATTAATGACTCACAGTTAAAGTACAGCAGAGGAGTTTCACTATGCTCAATAGACTGTATTTATCTTGGTCTGCTAGAAAGAAATAAGTAAATATCAGAGACTGAATTTTTAAAATATCAGAATAATTATTATCTCCACAAAAAGACAGCAACATATGACTGAAATCAATTTTATCACAGAGAACAATGAACCCCACTTTTATAACAAATACAGTAAATCATAGACAGAATTAATTGTAAAACTTCACAAAATAATATTTATGCACTAATATTTACGATAGATGTTCCTAAAAATAAATAATTTCAGCTCATGTTCATTATAAAAATTTAATTTATTCAATTCAATCCTCGACAATAAAAACAAATGGTTCAACAGCTAAAAATGAAATCATATTAAGCTAATTTTCTTGCTTCTAATTACTAGGTGCAGACGTAATACACAACTATTTACTAAAGTATATCACAAAAAGATTTAACAGAAATATAAATAAACAATTTTTAAAATTATTTCCAGTTAAAAAATAAACACATGTACATGAAATTTTAGAACTGAAATATCAATCTAAAAAAACGAGGAAGTTAAACATTAATATAAATCAACACTAAAAAGGTCTCCTGAGCATAAAGCAAACTTGTTTAAAAATTTATTTAATGGGTTAGGATAATTTTTCTGAGCAAGGACAAAAGGAAGAACTAAATGTTAAATAAAACGTATATTTATATAAGCAAAAAGATTTGCAGTTCAGCAAATTATGAAAAGCATTTAAGATTGAAAAAACAAATATATTTAACTGGAAAACATGCTTAACTTCCCCATCAAACGTGAAGCCAAATATTAACAAAAAATTGTGCGCACGCACGCACGCACACACACATACACACAAAACAAAATTATATTCTAATACTATTTATCTACAATTTAATCCAGGTAAACTGCCTGACAAGTTCATAAAATTGCTTCTATTATCTACTGAGGAGATACTAAAAAGCCATAGAAGAAAGATAAGGAAAGAAATCATGATATGCAGCAAACAGAAAGTACATATTGCGTAAAAAGCATCTTGATAATTTTTTTACTTATTTTATTCTCTCATAATAAAATTTCACAGTAACCCACCATCTATAACATATGCAATGTAAAAATGCTTTCCCGCAATAAACTAAAATACTGACTGATTCAGCCCTAACTTAACAGATTAAATTTATGTCTGTGAACATTTTCAAGCATTAAAATTAAGAACAGATTCATCAATATCTATGGATCTTATAACTTGGTATGAAAGCAGCAAGTACTCAATTTCATAACACTTTTTAAAACTGAAAAAAAAATTTATTCTGGAAAATGCCTAAAATAAGAAATCCATTATAGTTCTCAAGTGAACTCACGAATAATACAGATTACAATACACTACAGATTATGTCCCTTTCCTCAATACATATTCATTCAGCTGAGTCATACCAGCACACAAGAAGGTTCCCAGACAAAAGGGCCTAGGGGGTGGCATTGCCTGATTTCAGTACTATATAAAGATGTAGTAAAAATCAAGTGAAGGGGGTTGTACCATTTATAAAAATAATTACAAAATACATTTAAAAAAATGTTTAAAACCTACCTAAAACCTTTGTAAATAAAAGGCAAACTGTTGAAACTAGTGTAAGTACAACCCACTTCACTATGGCATATTAAATGTACACACTACCATCATAATTACCACCACTTATTATCATCAAAATCATCATCATATTGAATTTATTCTCTTAAATTCACTTTACCTGTTAATTTACCAAACTCGTCCAGAATCTCCTCTTTGCCTTTAGACTTTGGAATGTTGCCCACAAAAAGTCGTAGATTCGGAACACTAATGTTAACTTTCAGAGTCTTGCCAGGTTTGATTTCGTGATTATCGAGCTGTGGAGTTAGAAAAACAGACATGCCAAAATTTTCAACAGACAATATAAAAAAAAAATCATAAATTATCAAATTTAAATTTTGCAATATTGACGGAGAATTTTGATCACTGTATCATAATTTTTGTACAAAAAAAAACAGGCATGCTTTTTTATTTTATTAAAAATTTTGATAACCCAATAAATATTTTTCCTGAAACAAATGTTTTCAATTCATTTTTCATATTAAAAAGCTTAATTATTATAGAGATCTACTAATACTTTGGAAGAAAACTACAACACAGCTTTCTGCAACCAAATAAAAGCAATTTTGAATATTTCATCATACTGACAGCCAAAGTGAGCAACTTGGAAAAATAATTTTTCAAACAAGCACACCATATATTATCCATCACCACTATCCAGTTCCAGGTTTTGCTCAGAGAGCAAAGAGGAGACCTAGAATTAAATCTAAACAAAACTAACATACTATATTATTCTATAAATTAAAAAAAATTACAACTAAAGTAGGCACAGACAAGTAACACCACCAGAAACATGTTTTCATCACACTAAGTATAATGTACACAAAATACTTAGCTTATTTTACTTACCAACTTCTCTAGTAATCACAACTTGCTTTAGATGATTATTATGCTTAGATGAAAATTATTATAAAAATATAAACAGCACTTATTACAACTACACATAGCACAGTATTAGGCTACTGAAGAGAATGCTTAACTTTTTAATGTTTAATATTGGGTTAAGCTCAAATGGAGGTATTAATGAAATGAATTCAAAAGTAAATAAAATCTGCAGATTGGAGAAAATATATATTTCTATGAACGATATAGATTATCTTTGTTTGGCAAGACATGCTTAATAAATGCAACTTATAAAACTAATAGATCAAAAATAAACTCTCCTGCAAAATTTTGATAAATAATGGGATTTCTATTTTATACAAAAGGTGTTTGAAGATTGCGTTTTGGAAATGGCTGCTTAATAACGGCTAGATTACTGATGTTATAAACAAAAACCAAAGGGATTAAATTACAAATTTTATTTTGTAAATTAATTTAAACAGTTAAAATAAAACTAAAGAAAATTACTTATCTTGTAAATAAAACCCTGTATCAATGAATCAATATTAAAATACTTAAAAATTTTCTTTAATATTAAAAAAAAGTAATTAATTTTTATTATTAGTTATAAAGAAAAGTTGTATAAACAGAATTATGAAACGCCCAATTATCATTATGACCACACAAATGTTTAACAAACATTCCTTTACAGTTGCACACAACTGAAGATTTCTTCCCATAATGTTTCTATCAATTTATTCAATACCCACAATCAACTCAAAGCCTACATTTTTCATTTTTATTATCTTCACAATAAACCTGCAACAATTAAAACTATGTTCAGCATATCCTAGGTGTTTGGTCCATCTAATGGGAAAAGAATCTAATATGAAAAAATACATAAAGAAAGATGCATATAGAAAATTAATAATAAAATGGTTGAATAAGAATTAATTTCATTTGTCAATATACAGAATTACAAAAAATTAACAAACTGAAATTCAATATAATAAAATAATTCAACAAAATGGCTGACAACAAATTATCAAAAGTGACTTTAATAATTCTTATTCTGTTCTGTTTTTGTACTTTTAAACTGTGCACATTAGTTGTTTACATTAGTAGTGATTATTTAAGAATTGTTTAGATTTAATTTATTAAGCATTTAGCATTTGGATTTAAGTACTGCTGAAATACAACCTACCACAGAGCTAAAATCTAAGCTAACCTAGAGATCTGGGTTTCACGAATAGTAGTTTAGCCATTTACTGTTTTTACTTACAATACCAAAATAGAAATGGATAGTTACATTGCAGTATAATATTAACATTCATATTAAATTATTCAATTAATGATTTTTTGGGCAAGTTCTGATGTTACCTCAAGCAGTTTATTTTACACACTATTATCTCTTCACAATCAATAAGCAAATGCAGATAATATAATTCACTGATTGAAGACTTTTTCAATAAAAAATATTTTTCAAGAAATATATCTCAATTTAAATATTTAAGTAATTTTAGCCTAATTATAGCTACAATGGTTTAATTTCTCATCCTGCATTTTGGAATAATTTCTAAACAATATGGCATTTTTCACAATTACTTGATACTACAAACACTAATCTGCCTTGCCTTTCTACATGGTTGACAAAATGTTTCTTCCATAAGCTTGTTTTCATTTTAACACTGTTTCTACTAGCTGTGTTAAGACCAGCAGTCCGCCCAAAAATCATAACTTTTAAAGCTTAAATGATCTTGAAGGTAAAAGATTATGCATTCATAATTTGTTTGAATCCTCGTTTTCTATCCTTATTTAGGGAAGTGGTTAACTGGTAAAAAGAACAGTGAAAATGAAAAACAAATCTAGTGCACACATGAATCATAATTTATTTGGTGGTAAGATACACAGTATTTTAAAATGCTGTGTAAATTTTTGGCCCATATAACAATCTTCATTTTACTACATAAAAAGTATTATAAGTTATAAAAATTTGTATTTTTATTAATCCACCACAAATCCTGACTCAGACCAATGATTAAACAGAAAGCAAGACAAGTTTTCCACTTTTAGAGTTAATAATTATGTCCACAATCAATCCAGTAAATAATTAAAACTACCGTAAAATGCGCGTGCGCACACAAAAAAAAAAAATTCTATTTTCTCATGAAACAATAGAAAATAGCTAAATGAAAATCACCAAATAATATTTGGTGATTTTCATTTAGCTTAATAAAACCTGTTTCTCATTTTTAAAAAACCGATATAAAATATAGATTATTTTTTTCCTCTTTTATATCACATATATAACAAACAAGTTTTTTAGATATTAAACATACATAATAATAGGGCAGAAAATTATAATTAAGAGATAAGAAACTAAAGCCTTATTTGTTTAATAATTTAGTGCCAACGCCTAACAGATGTATTAATTTGTTCAGTTACTTTTCATCATTTACATAGTAATTTTAGCTACCTTTTTTCATATCTGAACAATAGAAGATTCTATTTTGAAATACTGGATGATTATTCAAGAAAGTCCACCTTTGTGAAAATTTTGTATGAAATACTAAGACAATATGAAAATAAAATTCATTAAGACATTTTCAGACAACTAATCTTAAATGCAAAATTTATAGTTCTAAAAAAAAAGGTTTCCCGTGTCCCTCAAGAAACTGTGAAATAAATTTCTTATTTACTGATATCTCAACAAACTTAGCATTTCTAAGGTTCATTCACAGGGACCATAAAGCTAACAAAACTAAACTACATCTAGTCAATAACTCAAAATATTACAATACAATGATTGCAAGCTAACAAGTATATTTCTAAATTTCATTTGTGGAAGTCATTAAGCTAACATAACTATATATAGTCAACTCAAAATATTAAAACACAAAATGAATGTGAAATATGACAACACCCTTCAAGGTTTATTGCACTTATGTAATAATGGCCTTATTGTTCTTCAATTAATTTGTACCTACCTTTACCTTAAATCATCAAAATTTAATAAATGGAAGTAAAAGATCTTTTACTTGAACTTTAAGCTAAATTATTTATAATTTTAAGCTACCTATACTGTATTCATACGTTCCATTTGTGTTATAGAGTTCGTCATGATTTTGAGTCACATCCCTTATCAGTACTGATTCACGACACAGCCTCATCTATATACAATCCTGTAATCATTATGTCAACACTATAATGCGTTATGTCTTCTCAGTTCTATTAAAACCCTTGATCTTTATGTATGATCACTCTTTAGTTACGGTGTTCAATTTTTGTGTTCCTGTTATTTACTTAATATTATTTGAAGTTAAATATAATGCAATTTTTTTTAAGTTTATTGCAATGTGAATGTAAAGAATTCCTTGATTTGTCTGTATGACTTGTATTTTGACACCATGTCTGATACTGATTCAGCTGATAATAGTGCACAATTGATATCCTTCTGAGAAACGAATTACAAAGTAATCCAATAACATTGATGATTTCAAATGTTAATTAACTGCTAACATAAGTGGAAGTTGTGCTGCTTGAGTGAACAATGTGATTTGCGAGTTTGAATCTATTACAATTTTCTAAAAAAAACAAAACCCTGCAGATCAACTGAAGCCAAAGTTAACTATTTTGATAAAACACACTTTATAAAAAAGTACACAAATTTTATTTATTGAAAACTTTTAGTACAGATTCCTAAATGGTTGGACCGATACACAATTTTTTTACAATATATAGCAGATGTTGAACTATCAAGTCTGAAGAAAGAATATCCAGATATGTTTAGGATATTTGTTTCATTTGCGGATTCATAATTGCTGAATAGATACTCCACTGTTAAATAAACAGCAAAATAAAATCAATTTACATTTTGAAATTTTAGTATGGGAATTTTTTCATTTTCATTTATTTTACTGTAATTTTAAAAAAAATACAGTTACACAGGAAAGATATTTATCTAGTGCAAACATATTTTTAGCATGTACAATAATAATATGGAATACATGATTTTTTTTAGATGATTATTTTACCTTATAAGCTTGAAGCTTTTACATAGGAATATGAAATAGAAATTTTGTAGCTAATGAAAAATGCTATGTATGACCAGGATTCAAACCACTAGTTAATTTAATATTCTACAAGCTAAAATTTTCAATATTACTAAGAAGAATAAAATCTCACTAATTTTTTAATATTATATCCTGATACAAGTTCAGACAAAAGGTAAATACGTTGTTTTTTTTTAATTGCTTCACAAAATTTAAAATATCCACTTTTTAATAAGATCCACTTTTACAAAATTATATAAATAGATAAATTCTGCTTATAACATTCCTCATCTCTACTCAATGCCATTTCAAAGCAACACAGCTTGAATAACACTAAATACAGTGAATATGGGAGAAACTTTACACCCTGGATAAGCCAAGATCAGAAGGTACTGCTATATTGCTGTAAAACTATCATTCTTAAAGTTAAAAGGAGGAAGACCTTTTAAGAATTATTCATTTCAGCATATTTGTAATTACAATTCACAATTACAACCTCAAGACATGATAGAGCATCTATGGAAATATTTTCTAATTGAATATTTACTGTATGATGAATAATAGTAACTATAACTATATTAGCCAACTATACTATAAATCCACTTGCTTCACATATTCGCCTCTCATAAGTGGAAAATGCAAGGTTATCACAAATAGTTTTTTTTTTTTCATTGTTTTACGTCTTTTGAGCAGTACTGATAATAAGAACTTTTGATGCACTGATATAAGAACACAGCATGGAACTAATCATTTCTGCACACTACAGAATTAGATCTATATAAAAATATTTAATGATTATGAGGGAAATAAGATATTAGGAGAAATGGATGAAATTTTAGAGAACAAAAGACATGACAGAAAGCTACAAAGAATACTAACACTGCTATTAATTTTAATGCAAAAGGAAGTATTGAACTGCAGCAAGCAAGTACAGAAATAAGATTACAAACCTTTCAAACAGAAAAGAATTTAACGTATTGAATAATCAAAGTTTAAAGAAGCATAACAAAGAATGACATTACAATTTAAAGTTAGTCATATATACATATTACACAAAATTAGAGTTATGCGAAAGCAAAGTAAAATACATAAATAAAGATGTGTAGAGATAACAGTATTTGAGAAGGAATAATCCTACGAAAAATATGTAAAGAGAATAGGAAAATTATCTTGTTAAATTTTATGAATTGAAAGAAAAAACTTCATTTATTTCTAGTTCTCCAATTTAACTATTAGTCAGCATCATATGGATAACAACAATAAGTGAATACCCATCAAGATTTCTCAAATGAAAACTATCCAATTTATGCATATTTTAATGTACATTAATTATATTCTTATGTAATGTGTATTATAAAGTAAGGATAATTTAGCATAAAAAAAAAAATACTGTGAAAATCACAACATAATTTCAAACACTGGTAGAAAAATTGTTTAAACTGGAAAAAATTTAACTTTGTAAATGTATGTTTACCAAAATATACTGATTATGTTAATTACCAAATACTAAACAGAAAATATTTAGTTGCAAAATAAATTATTATGGTAAGGAACAACCAGCAAGCACAAAAATTAATAAAATAAGAGTACTGTATAAACTCATTGCTACTCATGCTGAAAACAGCACCAATAAAAGTGTTATGTTAGTGTTGGATTACTACTTCCTTCATATTGTGTTTTTATACTTGCATCATCTTCAGTTCGTTTAGTTATTTAATTTTCAAATAGACATCATTATAAAATACACACACACACACACAGTAAAATTCAGTTCATCCCCTTTCAAATCATATTCCAGGTTTTACAAGTAACATGAAATGTGGAAGTATTCCATGGTAGATGGATAAAAAAATCCTGTTTATCAGTAAATTCAACAAGGATAATTTTTATGCTTTGGTTATTCTAACAAACCTATTTTATACTTTGGAAACCTGGTACACTACTTAGTCATGACTAACTATTTTTTTAATGAAAAATAAAGTTTCACTTGTAAAAAAAGAATGTTACAACAGAATATTTTTCTTTTACTTCTGAGTGAGCATTTCAGTATTAAAACAAAAATTAAATTTCAATTAAAAAACCCTCACAAATTGTTCCCCACTTGAGGGAAAATTATCATGTTATGCAATCATTACTTGCTATGTTACTTCTTATCAAAAAGTTACAATGTTTTTTGTTTGGTTAAGACTAGTAATTTTTTTGTAGACAATATTCTTCTTTTTCTATTACTAATATAAAAAATGCACAGCCGGTATAGTGTTTGTCAGACAAGTATTGTTTTAGTCACCCAGCAGACACTGGGCAGTTATTTGCAGAGATCTTACTACTTTTGATCTAAAAAATCATATCAAATTGTTTGGAAAATAAAAATTTATGTGCACACCTTGTACCCAAAGCCATATGGAAATATTTCTAGGTCTGCTGGAAACTTAATTTTTTAACTTATCCTAGTAACATCTACATTCATACAAATCAGTACAACAGTCAATATAGATTTCTGCCAATCTAGGAAGTAATAGACTATTGAAGAAAATTAGATATCAAAATTAATTGTTTCTAATTTTAATAAAACAAAATTACCTTTACAAAGAGAATTTGTTAATTATAAAAAAATAATAATTCAAGTACATATTTAAAAAAATAAAAAAAATAACATACTCAGGAGGAAGAAACTTACCAAAAGGTAAGATGTTATGGATGAACACACCATGAGGGCTAAAGGAAGATACAATATAAGAAATAGACTAGACTAGAGTATCAAGCAAGTTTCTTGCTTGAATAGAGTGATAGCCCTGTTTATGAACTCTGGGCGAGAAACTTGCATATGATTATAATGAATAAATATTAATATAACAATATATTCCAACAAATATCTACGCTTAATATTACAAAAAACACCACTGGTACCAGAGATACTCCTTTTAGTTGACAATACATTGAAATGTTTAGTGATTTACTAAAACCACCAGGTCCTTAGATTTTTTGTAAAATTTCTATTTTAGTTACAGGATGCACACCGCTTTAAAATGTACTTTTATGTAACTCAAATCACATTATAAACTTAAGAATACATTTATAGGTAAAAATCAAGCACGCACATGTTTGTTTATATATATATATATGTGTGTGCACACATATATATATATATATATGTATATATATATATGTAAGCACATGTGTGTGTGTGTGTGTGTGTGTGTGTGTGTGTGTGTGTGTGTGTGTGTGTGTGTGTGTGTGTGTGTGTGTGTGTGTGTGCTTGCATTGTTGTTAGCAATGACAGAATCATAAGAAACTTTTACTATTAACAACATATAGTAAACAAGGTTTCACAGTAAAATAGACATCAAACTTTCATAAAGATTACACACATGCAACATTGCATGTAACACAACAATAAATCATTTGTTAACACAACTATGATTAAATTAATACAATAAAAGAACTAAGAATGGGAATTTTATAATAGTTGCAAAGAGAAAGCAGCAAAAGAAAACACAATCTTCAAACTATAGTAATTAAATTAATAAAGAAGTAACTATTATTAATAACAGTGATAACAGATAGAATTGCCGCAAATGCTTACAGTGTCAAAAGTAAATACAGAACACTCAGGTTCTACACTAAGCCATGATTACTCGAATCACAGTATCTTAATTCACTGCTAAATAAATATCACCTAATAGCCAGTGCTGAACTAATCAGAAGTCAACCATAAATAAAATTATCAAAAACTGAGAAAATAATTTTAAAAAAAATTTTTTTTTATATATTCAATCACATCATGTACGCATGTCCAGAAAGAAAATAAAAAAAATAATAATACTGTTAGAAATTACTCCATTGAGTAATATAAAATATACAGTACAACCCAAAAAATAAAAACTAACTTTATATAAGCCAAACACCAAATAACTTTATTCTACCAACAGTTTTATTGAACTTTTTTTTAAATGACTGGTCTCTTCCCTTAATAACAAATATTTCTGTTTCCCAATTAATTCCTTAAGATGAATAAAAATAGTACTTCTGCAACTTAAAAAATATTGTAATGACAAGCAAAAAGGAAAACCCGAGTACACAAATTACCATAAATAAATGAATCTACTTACATCTTTAGTGGCCTGCAGTGCTTCTTCTTTTGTAGTATAAGTAATAAAAGCGTAGCCCCTATTTGTTCCTGTCATAGGGTCCATCATTAACCTTAAATCCCAAATTTTGCCGCTTTTTTCAAATAAAACAATGAGTTCATCTTCAAACATATCTTTTGGGATTTTACCACAGAACACCTAAAAATTAAGAAAGCCTTTATAATCAGAACACTTATCAATGAAAACTAACAAAAACTAACGGCATGAAAACTAACTACTAAATAAATTTTGTACTAAACTCAGCAATGTCACATAAAACATTCCATACATTACAAAATCAAAATAAAAGCAGACAATATAGTTACTTTTTTACACTGCTGTCTGAAAAATCTGAATTACTTTATTACTACCACTGAATTCACTTTACATACAATGTCACTTTTTAATTAATTAAAATCACATTACAAACAACAAATTACAATTATAAACTAATGTAAAAAGAGAATCATTTTGAGAAATTTAGATTAGTTTGTACTGTGATAACTATAAATTTGTGAATTACTGATAATACATAAAAAAATATACACAGATAAATAACATGTTTAACTGAGACTTCAAACAATAAAGATATCACAACTAAGCACATAACATGTTCTTTATACATAACTTTTGGTAATAGAAATACTGTAGAATAATCTGTTAATTTTTCAACCTCAATATTTGAACTACCACTTACACAATAGACAAAAGTTGCATGAGTTGCTGCTTCCAGGGTTCAAGAACAGATGCAAACTACTTATTGATGTCATTATACTCCCAATGTGACATCCTGAATCAGATTTCTATCTGCATTTTAGACTATAAAATTCCTCCTAGTGTAGAAACCTTCCCTACAGGAAGACTAGCACTACACATTTAAGACAGGATGCTTCCACATCTTTTGAATCTTAGGGATGACAATGTTCCTTATCAGACTGGAATGACTAATGCTTCCAAACATAGAACTAGACAAACAAGGATAGTTTTTTTAGAGTATATCAAAATCCTTGTTACAACAAACACTTTGGATATTATCTTCATCACCAGGATAAAGCCAAAAATAAAGTAAAATACTACACTGCTTGAAGGCCATAGCATTCCAGCAGAATGATTTTCTATCAACAAAACATGGATGTAATGGATTCACAGAGGGAAATTGTACCAATGTGTATTATTAGTACAATTATCTAATCATAAACTATTTTTTTTCAGAATATAATATATATAATATATACAACTACTAATCACAATTAGCATTAATTTCCATTAAGACAACTATCAATGAAGATGAACAGCATGAAATCAATATACAACACATAAAAACATAAGATTCAATTGTTAGCAGATAGTATTCCTAAATATATAAGGACATATAAAAAAAAGGATATAGGATAAATATATTTAGGATAGTAATCCTAAATATATTCATGACTATTACTACAGTTTGTATTTTTGTTTAAAGAAGTAATAAAAATATCTGGCAATAATTGTATAGCTATTTTAACACAAATTTTAAATTTAAGAGAAATACAAATAATCTGATAATATCAAGTATTACTTTATACGGCTTGATACAAAGACATAAAATATTGATTTTAGACCACTCTTGTAGAGTACACTAAATGTGTTTCTTAAACTAATTCTTTAATACATTCATTAGATTTACATCACAGACTTCTGATGCGGATATTACTAAAAATAACTATGCGCAAGTCATTTTTATAAATTCTTTATTGGCAGCAACAAAACATTAGAGCAATCTGGAACATTAACAACCTGAACAAGGATCAAAGTTTTGTTTCTTGAACTACCTTCTAAACAAACTATTACTAATACACCTTGTAAATATAATTTTATTCGTGAATTTAATTCACTGAATATTACAAACTTAATAAAAATTTAAAAGAGAATTTGTAATAGTTATATCATTATACCAGTTATCTACATAATAGTAATAATAATTACCAGGAACTGTAAAAGTGTGTCATCAGCTTTATTTTCGTTAATAACAAAGAACATACCTCACAACCATTTCCTGGAGCCGGCCTGTCCCATCCTGGAGGTGGTCCTCCATACTTCCTTTGTCCTGTGGTAACATCTAAGGAGTATCCAGTTCTTTCCAAAATTGCCTGGAATAAAAATATAATTCATAACTGTTGAAATTTAACTACTAAATAATAGTTTTAAACCAGGTTCTTTGTCAACAAACATTAACATGAAAACTGTATTTTCAATTTACTTAATATAAATGATTGTAACATATATTTTGATTCAGAAGTGATAATACTTTCTTCACATAAAATAATACAAATAAAATTATGGGAAAACAAGCATTTCCTAGATTAATAAAATCAATTTTCCTCTTCAAGAAAAAGCTAGAGAACATACTAGGTGCTCTTAAAATTAGTAGCAGTACAGTTTCAATTACTAAAGCAAAGTCTGAACTGTGCAGAAAGGTTCATCAAAATTATCAATACTGGGTTTTTTTGATATTTAGAATAAAATACCACTTCAAGAAAACTTTCAGCCCTACAAAATCAAGATAGTAACAAGTTACCAAACAACAGAGTAAACAAAGGTTATCACAAAAATTAGCATACTGTACTGATTGTATCTAAAGTTTGGTTCTGGTCGTTGAAAGTATTGCTTTGCTTGCTGTCTCTCTCAATGAAATGGTGAAAGAGTACTGGCTCTGGTCACACCAACACATGCATACATCATTCTGTTGATGTTAGATAGTTTCCACGCTCTCACTAAACCATAGTTTTAGACTAGCTACTGTGTAGAAAGCGTCTGTTGTATTTAACTCTTTCTGCATTGGTAATGCATTTTTCATCAATAATATAAAAGTGCTTTTAATAACTATTACTGCCAGAAATTACACTAGTCAATACAAACAGAACGCTTCCTGCATAGTATTTTTATATACTGTAAAATTGTTTATTTCAGATTTTTTCCATACAATAACTTCAAAAAGAGGTTGGTCTGTCACTCACCCTGTTTGTGACAGAGCAGGTTTTAATGGGGCATTAACAGTTCATAGCCAAGCACAGGAAATGGTCTGCAGTGTTTTTTGAGAACAAATCAAAAATAATTTTAGGAAAGAATAAACCATTAATTCCTTTTCGAAAAGTTGGATAATGCACTGCTAGTGCTCTTAAAATTAGTACAATATATTAGTTTCCAATATTACTAAAGAGAAGTCTAATTATGCAGAAAGATTTATCCAAATTTTCAACACCAGGCAAACAATAAAGAGATTCTCCAGTAACTAATTTAAATACAGTTGCAGCTGGTGCTATTCACAAATACATTTATCAGTACTACTCAAAGAAAGAATATCACACAACTAGCAATATAGTTTCTCTTCAGGAGGCTGAATTATTTTATAGAAACAATAGTATTTAAAAAGTGTTGCATATCTGCTGAGTACCAAAACATTTAACAGCAGGAATAGTTTACTTACAAGGTGAAATATTGTCACTCACTGTAGTATTTTTCTGAAACAAATGAAGATTGTTAATTTAAATGAAATTGTTGGTTAGATGAAACTTGGGTTAATGCTAACTACTCAAACCCAAAACCATGGACTGGAAACTGCCAATGGGTCGAGGTGGAAGATTAATTGTTTTGTCATGTAGAAATAGTTGACAGGTTTGTGAATGAAGTGCTGATGTTCAACTCAAGGAAAATAAACAGCTACCATGAGGAAATGAATAATAAAACATTCACAAAATGGTTCAAAGAAACACTTTTGAAAAAAAAAAGAGTAGCATCATAGTAATGGATAATGCTTCATATCACTATGCATTTGGTTAAAACCTCAACTAATGCTAACCAGAAACATGAGTTGATTGATTAGCTAGTTTCACATGGGGTCAATGTAGACACATTCAATGACCAAAGGAAAACTTTTGGAAATTATTAAGGGGAAAACCTTCAAGATCTACCTATAAAATAGCAAAAGATGGCAATCAATGATGGTTTTACTTGAGACTGCCTGTAACGCTTAAGTAATAGTTTTGAGCTAAATCTTAATTATAATTACTGAGAAACAATCGTTTAATCTATCTCAAAAAGTAGAGAATTTTTCTCTTATCAATTTTGATTTTAGAGCAATGTTGAGCTTCTCAGAAAATTATAAAAAATTCTGAGTTTTCTGGTTTTGACACCCCTAATTTTCAAACAAATAATAGTAACTAAAAATTGGCCAAATCCAGTTAAGGTAAAAATAATTGCTGTTTCCAACAATTACCTTCATTTTTTTGTGCGAATTTTTAAATTGAGATTAAACACAAGCACCATCTCTTGTGGCAACCACTATTGCTATTTTCTGAAATTTAAATGATATATTGTAGTTATTATAATAGCTACTGCAAATTGTTATGTAAAAATAAAAAATACATTGTCACCTATTGTAAATAATAAGAAATAAACTACATAAAATGACAGCCCTACAATAAAATACCAAAAAAATTCAAAATGATAAATGTATGAAGAGAGAGTTGAGAAGGTAGACAGAGAGCGAGCGGAAAAGGGAGAGAGGTCAGATACATGTGGCAACATTCAACACTTCACTTTCCTTCAGAAAGCTGCATGTGGCTACAGTAAAACATTAACTACCAGAACCAAACTCTCAGTAACATCAGCATAATAAAATGTTTGTCCCTACTACACTACAGAAAATAACTAGTGTTCTGTACCTCACCACAAATACAATATTAACCTCTTTTAATTCAAAAAAGTTATATAGAAAATGTAAATAAAATAACTATTTAGTTAAAAGTAATCTTAGAAACGGAATTTAATTTTTTCCAATAGTTTTTGAACTTCTCCAAATTTTCAGGTATATTAACCCAGGTTTTCAGGTATATCATTCTCCTTATGAGAGCATATACAATCCTTTTAAAAGAAAATGGGCAATTTAATAATTTATGTAAATAGTTACTAATAAGTGAACAATCCCATTTTTTAACAATCTTACCTTTTAGCCATTAATAACATACAGCAGTTGCCATATTATCAAACTGCAGAGAAATCAAAGGTTATTACATTAAATGACTAATTTAAAAATCAAATTTTGTATAACTAATAAAAAAAACGTGTGAACACCACATGACTTCCTTATTTATCACCTACACCTATTAAATTAAATACACTTTTTTTTTTTAATGATAGTACATAAAATTTTATTTCATTAATATCTTCTGATGTTATTTCATTTTTTAATCGTTGTTATTGAATTATTTATTGTTAAAAAATTTTACAATTGGAAGTTAATAATTATTAATAAATCAATATGTTTAAATAAAAAAAAGGGAGATGAAGTCTTGATTCAAACTGATGTGCCTTCCCCTTGTAAGATCCAAATATTTCATTAATTAAAATATTATTCAACTCTGAAACCAATGGAAAAAAAGTACTACTTATGACATATCGTTGAAAAGCTCTCAATGAGGGATTATTACTGCAGTTTAAAAAGTCAAAAATCCAATTTTTTTTATTTTGGGCTTTTGGACATTTTTGGTCCAGTCGACTGCAATCAAAAGGGAACGTGCACAACTAGATGTTACAACAGTCCTAAATACAAAATTTTATCCAACGGCCAGCCAATCTTTTTGAGTTATGTAAATACACATATGTACGTACAGACTGATTCAGGGATGGTCAAAAAATCAATATTTCCGTTGAAATCAGAAAACTAAATTTTTTTACAATCGCAATACTTCCTTTACTTCAAACAAATAAAAATAAAAAAAATCAATAAAAATAAAATAATTTTTCCTGTAATTTTGTTAAAATTGTAATTACAATTAACTAAAACAAATAAATAGACACTGAAGATAAAATCTTTAAGATGTTAGTTGATTTAGCAATGGTACTATGAAGACTTTTTTATAGATAAGACTTAATACAGAAAATAAAGTCTTAGGCAAATAGGAGTATATCTTGAAAGAAAATAAAAACTTGCAGCTTCAAATACAAAATACTCTCAACTGGATATGACTGCTGGACTTCCAGCAGTCATATTTTCATCATATACTACAAGTATATTTATAAAGATTTGTTTTCTATCATGATTTATTTATTATATACCCATTACTTACAGACTATTGCGCAGGTTCATTTTAAATAGTAGTCACCCTCCTAGTTCTCAGCTCTCTTAACCCTACTTAATATAACTCAATATAACTAAGATACTACCTATTTGTTACCAATGGTGTGTAATAATGACAATCACCTTAATTTTTTCTTCATCAGGACCTTTAGGTGTGACTCCAATAACTGATATTCCTGCTCCAGGTCCCCCACCAGCACCACCTCTGCTTTTTTGTCGGTAAGTTTTCATCACACCACAAAGGTACGCTGATTTATTTGAAACGTGTTCTAGATTTGATTCGAGGAACTGTGTCAAAACGTTTAATGCACCGTCAACTGGAAACTCCCTCAAAGCATCAAGAGCTCGTTCGTCCAAATCCGCATGGACCAGTTTACCTAAGAACAAGATTACAACATTTAATAACTACAACACTACTGAACACAGCAAATTCACTTAACTTTCACTAATGTTGATAAAGTAACTCCTTGATTAGTACGGTTAACAAAAACATTTGGAAAATCAATTAGAAACTTAGTTACCACAATTGTACATGGTAGAATTTCACAAATTTTACTCTCTTCAAGGATAAACACAAAACACATGGTAATGTATTTTTTAAATAATTCAGAAAGTTGTTACTATTCTGAATGCCATGCATTAAATTGATTAAAAGGACCCCCTGTACCAGCTATTTCTAGTATATTTCAGAAATTTATTAAATTTTGTTAAATACCGGTAAAGTGAAATAAAGAAATCTTTAGATTTCTAAAGATTTCACTTCAAGAAAGTGTTTTGGAAATCTATGTATAAAAAGATGTAATTTTAAATTTCTTATTTTTTGTTATATATTTTTCAAATACATAAATTATATTTTCATTAGCTTTGTTCACTAAAACTGTCACAAGTATACAATTAAATGTCGTGTTGAATGAAAAAACTTAACTAATGATAAAAGTATGAAACCAGCACACTACTACATTTAAACATAAAAATTATTAGTGAAATGACAACTGAACTACTTCAGAGGTGTAACGTAACAGAATTTATTACCCATCATAAAAAAACCATGTTTCAGGTACTTTCAAGAAATCACTGCCTACGTAATTTAAGATTTGACACACAAGGAGTTAATGCATTCTAATTATTATTCTTTTTTTCTCTCTTGAAATATATTATTTATTTTAAGGATTTAAAACAAATTATTTTCTAAGTGTGACTAGATAAACTTCATTACTATGTGTTAAATAACATACACTTTATTAGAGTAAGCAATCAAACAATCATATTAGGTAGTTTTGCACACACACACACACACCAACTAGCATACACACCTAGCAAAATTGCTACAAACATTATTGCAAAGTGAAATTACAGACACAACATAATTCCATGTGTGACGCTTAAAAGCCTCCTTCACTAAGTCATGAAATGAAACAAGGCCATTTTTCATTTCAGAGCTGCAGACACATTGATAACATTTACAGGTCCCATGATTTGACTAATTACATGAATCATACAAATATGATTAATAAAGCAAAATGCCATACAATGCACACGTCTTGTTCATATGCCTTATTTCAAAGGGTGGCTTATAATTAATAAACTATTACAAAAACCAATCTCTAAATTTACAGCACTGACTTCATCCATTGACAAGTAAACCAACAATTAAGTAAATATATTTTCCTACATATTTATGTAATGTCATCATGGATTTCTTTGAACATCCTACACAATGTACGTAAATAGTACTTTACTGGGAATTTCCTATCATAAATTATTGTAATTTTTTTCAGTGTATGATAAATGCAGGTGCTCACCAAAACTGGTTACCATTTCTTTTTTTTTTTAAAGTTTGAATAACTATTCCATAAAACTAAATTCAAGAGCACCAATGATTTTTGTACTCTTTCACATTAGGGATGACTGGGTAAGCATCATTACTATCAATTAGTAAATATTTACTTCATTAAGGTAACCAATCCAATACACATTCAAAATCTTATTACTTGATATTATCTACCAAAAAATAAAAACTGCATTAACTAACCATTCACTAGTTTATGGTTTGATAATTGGTTTAATATAATAATTGGTATGTGGCCATATATCTATGAACAGGTATCCGTATATCTATGAGCAGGTATTTAACATATAAAATTAACCATACTAAAAACTAAAAGACTTTTTTCAGTTTTTTTACATTTGATAGGAAGGAAGTTTCAAAACCATTAAATTTGAAGTAATGAAGATCAGTAATTTTTGTAGACTTGCGTTATACAATAATTGTGCCAGACCCAAGTTATGACGATTACAGCAGCCTTTGTCCTGAATCATAATTTACTTAATATGCAGATTTTATTTTCATTTGAAATAGTGGGCCACATATATTGTCAGGTTCTCGTTTGCTGCTAAGGTGAAATAATCTTACAAATGTCTGTTTCTACTGGTCTGCAATTAGGTGGCTATATAACTAAGTTTTAAAATGTCACTGCAGGTGTGAGAATTGTAATCATTTCATATTTTATCATATAATGTTTTTCAACTTATTTTTTTATTTCAATAGTTATATTAAAATGCATTTTATTACTGAATATATCTGATAAATTTCTTCCTCTGAATGTTCTTTCATTTCATAGTTATCTTGACTATTTTTAATTTCTCTATCACATGTTAGGTGTTTTGTTAAGAAGTTAGAAACACAAGAAAGGAGATTTCTTTAGAAATTCTCTAAAACATTACTAATGACAATGCTTTAAAAACTGAAATTATGGTATTGAGAATAACTTGATAATATGAAAATAAGTAATGTCCCTAGATCCAGGCTGTATGGACTACACTATAAGGGCTTCTTGCGAGAATTAATTATACAGATTTTCTTCCATTGCAATAGCATATAACCTTCCTTTAGCACCAGATAACCTTTAAACAATTCATTAGAAGTTTGCTGAACAATTCTACGCATCACTATAAACGCAAACATAAAATATAGTTATACTTTGCTAGTTCAGTAATCCATGCAAAAGAAATTGCAAATATGTACAAAATGACTTTAGAAACGGATCAATGACTAATGTGCAATGCCTGATGTAACACAGTGTTTGCTTTTAGAGGCCATAACTATGCAACAGCCTACTGCATCCCACAACAGCAATCAGTTTACTAACTGAACAAAAAAATGGAAACTATCTGAAAAGACCTGTTACACACTCATGTAATACCAGCAATAATTAGTGTCTATTATAACCAAGCCAGCTTTTCTTTTCCTAACATGTTTATACAATTTAGACTACATTTTTTTCCAATCATTCCAATTTTATAGTTTCTTAACTCATTGGCAACCACCTGATAACTTCCAGATGCAGCACTCAATATAACCTTTCTCTGTTCTGAAAACCAAATATTATTTTTTACTGAAACTTAAATTCACAATTTAACATGAGACAACTAGATACAAGTTGAGTGCCTCAGTACAGGCTGGAGTGACATCATGTTGTTGCCAACACTGCAGCGACTGGCCTGCAGGATGCAACTCAGTGGCAGCAGATTGTCAGAGCAATAGAATTTCAGTATTCGACTGATTACAATGTTATTTCTTTCATTAATTTTTTGATTTTTTTTAAATGGGCATTTTTATTCAATACTAAACATACACTACACAATAATAATTAACACACAAAAAAAATAAACATATAATAACAATGAATGGAAAATTCAACTCCCTTGAAAGAAATGGAATATTGTAAATATATTAATTATGGTGTAGTGGCGATAGTGAATGATGCACCATGCGGCTATGATGTCATTCCATCCATAAACAAGGGGCATTCATTCACTCTTCCAAAAAAAAAATGCAGATGCTGTCACATAAAAGCAGAAATATCCCACTTTTTTTCTAACAGAAAAAAAATATATAATACTTTTTCTAAAACAAGCTCAAAGCAACAAATAATCCCTATTCTTCTTAATGTATACGATCCAAGTAGGAACTATTTAACACTTTCAAAAGGTATCGTTATAAATGAAAATAAGGAAATAATTTGCTCAAAAATTTTTTCCTGTTAAATTTCCTTAACATAATTAACAAATAATACAATACCTATTAGTATATGAGTATTTGACATTTTCAATATAATCATAAAAGTTGTCCCCTGTTTTGCCATCAAAACAAACTTTATAAAATAGTAATTGAATTAATTTTCAGTTTCTGTAATCTTTTTTTATAGTTAAAAGTTTGAAAGATTGTTCAGATTTCACATTGTCTGTAAGGCCACTAAACTGCTTAATATTGAAAAGCAACTTCCCTCTATGGTGGTAGTAATTCCTTATTTACCTAATGAAAATTTCCTTATTTCTTCATACCCTTCCATCCTATCCATTTTAATCAACCATTAAAGTATTAAAACGAACAAATCTATGTAACTGAAATAGGTTTTTTATAAAAGTTACTTTACTGATATTAACTAGTTATTATTGTAATTTATAGTAAGTAAAGATAAAACTTAATTTTTTAATGAAGATATTGTTAACTTTTAAGTTGGGAACTTTTTGCATAAATTTCTATAATTCCTACTGGTTTTCTTCAAAATAGATTGCAGGTTATTAAAATTATTTATTAAAAAACAAATTTAGTATGAAACCAAATAAAGATTTTTACTGTCAATCAGTACCATTAACTTTTATTCAAATACATGCTTTCCCTTTGCTGTAATACTTATTACAGTCGTGAAATTTTCATTGGTGAGTTTGAAGATTATTACTCATTTTTTTATGATAAATCAAAAGGGAGAGTAACTCCTTTCCCTCTCCCACTTTTCTGTTTACACAATTTTGATTTATCCTGAATTTTCTTTTTCAATATTCGTTAATAAAAAAACATTAATAATATTTCTCACAATTACAATTAAAACTTTAAAAGATTGAGCTGGAGCCTTAATTCTTCCCCTACAAAGTAGTTGATCTAGAATAAATTAAAGATTATTTTAAACCAGCTCATCTTATTGGTTAAGTGCAAACCTTTAATGGTAATTCTCATTAACTATTTCAACATGTAACTAATTCTCATCAACATTCGACATATGTACTTTCAAGATTTCTAACCTTTTGCTTGCATTACTTTGTTCACCTTAAAACAGTATATCTTTGATTGTAATCTCAGTTTAAAAATTATTAAATTTTTTAAGCCACATTTGAAAATTGAGCAAATGGGCTATACGTTTGTGTAGAAAGCATACTCTCAGTCAATTTCATCTTACTATAATGCAATTATGAATAGATAGTAATGGGAACTGAGCAGTTATGAAATAAGTCATGGGTGCACATGTGAATTAATGGATGGATAATTCCTAAGCCAGGCATTACAGCATTTGAAAAAAGGTTCAGGGGAACCTGTGGAAAGCCTAGATAGAGCAACATAAGTACAATTAATAACAGGAAATGGTAGAGAATTATACCAATCTGTAAAAATAATCTTATGTACTAATTAATGATTCAACTACATGAAGGTAGTAATAAATAATGTCAAAGGTTATAAATAAATAAATGTAGAAAGTATAATTATTATGAGTACATAAATATACAAGTAGGCATACATTAAATGAGAAGAAGGTTTCGTAATTATGATTACAAGAGTTGCTTGCAAAGTTAACTATTCTACTATAAATCATAATCTCAGAGCATTGCTCATTGAAAGTAGTTTCATTATTAGCCATTCATAGTTATGGTTGTTATTTAAGTGAGTGCTCTTCTGCTAGACTCTAAAAAAGATAAATGCAGGCAGTGGTGCATTTCTCAACTCAGGAGTAACAAATTATTCATAGAATGCAGCAGCAACACAGAATTCCTCAATTAGAAAAAAGCTAAAGTGAATGGACTGATCGCTTTAATAAAGTAATAAAAGTTTCTCTCGGTTACAAACAAAAAAAAAATAATTCTAGTCAAAAGAATAATGAACAAAGCAATTAAAAAATGATTCACAATAATCAAACACTAAAACTGATGAAGTTGTGAATTAAATATAATCCTGACTAAGCATTTTTTATCATTTAAAATCCTTTAAACCTTCTAAAAATTTGTTCTCACTGGGTTTTACACCGACAAACAACCACAGGGTAATATGAAATTTTACAGTTTTTATAAATGTTGAAAGGATGAGATACAGGTTTATTATTTTAAACCCGAGTAAGTGATTCTTTATCTCCTATGGCAAAAAATTCAAAACTCAAAGACCTCCACAGAAAAAGTTAATGATGACTAATTCTGGAAGATGTAAGTCCAGTTTTCATTGACTTTAAATCTGAGTGAAATATAATGAATAATGAAAACTTTTAGTCATTTGTTCCAGAAAGAAATTCAAAGCTTCTTAGATCACTAAGCACAATAAAAGCGGATTAAATAAAAAAAAAAACATTTCATTTAAGTTTCTGAATTTTTTTTTTTTTTTAAATTAATTTTACTAATAACTAATCCTCACAGTATTATTTAAAATTCATTAACAGAGTAAAATTAATGTTTGTAAAATAACATTTTTTGATTAAGTATATTTGCTTTAAAATCTTTTGATGACTTATTAAACTTAAAACAATGCAAATACAAATCTTGCTCTTTGATCTAGAAATATTACTGGAATATTAAAATATTGTTATTTTTTTTAAACTTTTTGGTGTCTAAAACAATTTGGTTTACGAGACCATGTATGTATCGTAATGTAATTTAGCAGAAAATACGACCTGCTTATAGAAAGATGCAAAAAGTATTTTATGTAATTTAAATTTTATAAGAAAAACTGCCAAACCAAACTTTATAAATGAAAATAAGAAAAGCTACCACTTTGACAGAAGTCTACCCCCACCATTGTACCTTATGAAATAGCTATATTTCACTACCTTATTGCAGTGAGATAATCTTTTTTTTTACTACAATGTTAATAAAATGTTCTTTTCTTTTGTTAACTTTTGCACATTTATGAATTTGGTTATTGCATATGAAACAATTTATAAATAAACCTTTTGTGCACTGCGGGGAAAATTTTATTAATTGTTATACATGCAGTTCAATTACTGCATCACTTATTGCAATATCACATGAACTTAGATCAAAAGAAGTGGACACTTTTCATCTTCAACAACGTACTGTGTATTAACATTTTCCAATAACAAAAAAACATTACACAGTAGAATAAATACATTCTTGGGAAACTTGGAAAACTCAAAAATTTGATTTTATCACCAGTTAGTTCAATTACATGTTACTTGTTCACATTCAATTACTTTAAATGTCAATATATAACACAAACAAACATATGCAAATAACAATGTTAACAAACAAAATAAGCAATTAAAATCAACAATACTATTTTAATAACAAGCTCCAGAAGCTTATTATGCTATTCCATTTAAGAAAATTTTCCTATTTAATTACTAAAACAATGTAATATTAATTTTTTTTTAATTTCTAATAATTTATTGTAATTTTTTAAAATCTGGTATTAGTAATTAATATAAAGTCAATTATTACACACAAATCAAAATTCATTAGAATTATAAATTTGTTTTAAATATTCTGCTGTGAAATTTTTAACTCTTTTTTTTAATCCACGAGATATTCAGCTACAAAAAGGTTGCCATTAATTTTCAACTAATTTTATTTTCTGAAATTAAAACTAGTGTTGAATACTGTGGTGGTGTATCAGGCTTTTGTACATTGATGGTTGGATCAAATTGTTGTGTGAATCTTTTATCTAGAGCATCTAATCAAAGTTCAACTTTATTACTCAATGTATAAAAATGTTTTTAATTTATGGAGTATTTAATATCTGCTTATCAGGAACAAAAAATTTTTTAAAAAGTGTCACGGAAGTACTTTCAGGTACTAAAATGGAATAGAGACCAAATGTTATGAAATAAAATAAAATTTCATTCCAAATTAAAACAATTATGAAACTTTAAAAAAATATTTGAATTTTATCATAGTCAAAGTGTGTACCTTTTGTTATTAATAAGTATCAGTCACATTTTTTAATTACTTACTTTTTTTCCCAGTATATATTTCATAGTCATGAATCTAAAAATTAAAAAATATAGAATCATATGTTCATAAGCTTTTTCACAACATTTGCTCAATATATTAAACATATTTCTATTTTTTCATTCTAACTTCAATAAAAAAAATTAAGCTGTTCAAATCAAACTGTTAATTTCATAAACTATTTAAGTGTGTCAATTTATTAATTTTTATATTTAAAACCAACAAATGTTTGCAAAAATAGAATATCGTTAATTGTTTTATTTTATTCTATTTTAGCACTGTTTATGTTAAGATAAGTGAAAATTAACATCTTAGTAAACCACATTCCAGTAAGAATGTAATAATGTAGCAAATAGTAAATAAATGTATGCTATATTCCATAAAATTTATTAAAACAAGGTTTTACGATCCTGTCTAGTGCTACAGCTGTAGAAGGGAAAGTGTATTGTAATCTGTCCAATTTGGGCATATGCAGTTTTCACCAGATTTTAGATGTTTTGACACCTAAGGAACCCAAAACGAAAATTTTCCAATGTTCATATGTATTCATGTATGTTTGTGTATTCGGTGTCAGCACTCTAAATCACTTTAATCTCCACAACTACTGAAACAACTTTGACCAGACTTAATTACTTCTATATAAGGGACACTGATGCCATTAAATTTTCAACTAAAAAAGTTCAAGGGGGTGAGGCTGTGAAATAAGGTCACCCTCAGTATCTCGAGATTTCACCTAATTAGTCTTATTTTTCATAGACACTTTTGTTAATCAAAAAATAATATTTGCAAAATCACACCCCCACCTCAAAAAATGCTTTTAATTAGTGGCTAGATAGGTATACTGCATAAATAGTACCCCCCCCCCCCCCGTCACCAATACAAGCACTAGTATAGCACCAACATACTAAATTAAATCGTTTGTGTATGCATGTGTAAGCCGCATGACGGGAAAGACCTACAACTGTCAGTTTTTTTATTTAAAATTTAATTTTAAACTTGTTTGTTGAATTATCTAAGCTTCTAATTAAATAACTTTTAAAGTATGTATGTGTGATATATATATATATATATATGAGTGTGTATGTGTATGTGTGTGTAAAATCTATTTAAATTCATTTTTTGTAGTCCATTTTCCTCTGTATGTAAATTCTAGCTAATTATATAATTATAAACTTATGCAGCCACTCCACAAAATACAGAATTTAAGAACAATCTTACCTTACTTTTTTCTCATTTTTGAAGCGCTTCTAGGCCTAAGCCCATCTTCAGTAATTTACATACTAAATCTTTTACATTTACATACTAAAATACATGATACATTAACGTTTTTTAGAATAAATATTTGTACATAAAAAATTTTTTTCTTAGATTTAAAACTTAAAAAAAATTTTAAATCTTTAACATGTTTTTAATAAGTCAATACAGTACTGCACTGACTATCTGATTAAAAATGTCTTAACAATGTATTACCATCAATATACATTATAGTAGGTACTACATTGATAAGAAATTTTAATAAATCAGATAAAGCAGTACTGTAGACATACTAACAGCATGTTAAAGATTTTAAACAATGTTTAAAATTTAAAAAAGTATCTTTTATTGAACAAATATTTGTTTTAAAAATTTTAACGTATCATGTAATTTAATATGTAAATGTAAAAAAGATTACTAAAGATAGGCTTAGGTTCAAAAGAGCTTTGAAAACAAAAAAAGCTAAAAAACAAAAAAAAAACAAAACAACAAAATGTTCTTTAATTCTGTACTTTGTGGAGTAGTTGAATAAGTTAAAATATATAATTTAAATATAAAAATATTCAAATTTAAAATATATAATGATAGTCTACCAATAAATACACAACACATTACGAAACAGAAATCAAGATATATAGTAACAATCTGAAACAAATTGATCAGTTGGTTAATGTTATTTTTTTATCAGTGTTTAACCTTTTTTTGTTTTATTTTTTAATCTTATATTTTTTAAAACTCAGTTTATACAACAAGTCTATCAAGAACACCACACTCATCAATGACATGTTTTGGAAGTACACCTAACTGAGTTTTTGACCTCACTGTAAAGGATTACACAAATTATGTTCCAATTAAACCCAGTATAAAAACTGGGTTATTAAATTTTCAATTTAAAAAAAAAATTTTAAATAACCTCACAATTATTGTGAATGAAAATGATACACAAAAAAAATAAATTCTATACAGAGATTAAGATGGAATGGCAAGTTATAGATTACTTTTTTACTGTGTATCACTCTACTCTTACCGCAAGTAAATGTTATAGATGCTTTCATTTTTGGGTTGATTATAAAACTACAAAAAGAGCGTCTTGTTAAATGGAATTTTAGTCCAATAAAAAAAGAGATCACAAGAATTAAAAAGTAGGGTTAGCTTAATTGCTATTTCTCTAGTTAAAAAAATCTCTTCAAAAACAAATTTAGAAAAAATTACTGAAAGTGAAACTTGCAATGAAAAAAAAATAACTTTCAGCACAACTTAAATAGGTTCTCCTCATGAGGGGGGGGGGGAGTTAAGGTTAACCTCTTGCCTCAAATATTAATGCATGATTAACAAATATATATCTCCTTAACAAGATCAAAAAAACTCAGCCCAAATAACATTCAAAGGAGGATTTTACAAGTTCTGATGCTACACACTTCCAATATGCAATATACACCAATATGCAATATGCAAAGAGGTTGTTCACAGCTCAAGACAACTTGTTAGCATTAATTTTGTTCTACACCTAAATAATATTACATACAAACAACAGAGATACAAGACATCAATACTTTCAATTAATTACTAAAAGATGAACTTAATGAGCAAACAAAAATTTAATCCATTAACACATTTAGAAAAATGGGTTATTAAAATAAAATTACAAAAACCCTTTCTTATGTTTAATTGAATGCTTGAAAATAAAATAATTCTCTTTATAAAATTTATTTAAGACAATCAACCTCATAATTTACCAGTATATAATTCGGTGAAAACTATCGAAAGAATTTTCTTTTTGACAATCTTTTCTAAAAAAAGACCAAAGAGGTTAGTTAATTTTTATCATCCACAACCATAACTGTTTTTACATAATTTATTAATACTAACTCATTTTTCTGCGATAAAAATTAAACAAAATATTGTCATTATTTTAATTAGTTTGCGAAATATTTCTATTTCCATAAAAATTACACCATGTGTTTTTCTTTCAATTACCAGAAATTAATTTGCATTACTATAAATTAGAATTCTAATTATATAAAATCATTCATGGAAATTTTCTCTCTTTCTATGGTCACAAAAAACTAATTGGAAAAAATAAATATTTGCTTAATTTCACATTTGTCACAAGACAATAATTTTTCTCACAAGTTACAAAAATAAAGAATCAATGGAATACACGTGTTGGTAAATTCATAAATAAATGTGTAAAAAAATTTATCATACAATTTGTATAAAATTAAAATTTTATTAATGTTTCATTAGCATTTATAAAAAAATTTAAAATAATAAAGGAAAAATCAATATTGTATCCAGACAGGGGTAAACAGGATTTCACAGAACAAATTCTTTCAAAGATTTACATTCAACTTATTTTGGGAAGTTTCACTCATATTTTGATCACATTTATAAGAGTATATTTTTTTTACGCTAGATAGCACTTTTTATTCAGTCAGAAACATCATTAAACAATTAAGACATTTTTTTTTTGCAAAAGAGAAATTGCTTTTAGTTTATCAGAATCAGATAACAAAATTTTGAAAATAATATTATAGTTGTTGAAGATGTATTAAGTTATAATGTAAAACAACAAGATTCAACTGGCAAAATCAGATCCTAGTTTAATAACTGAAAAAAAATAATTTAAGGCCAAATTACTTGAGAAGGAATTAAAATGCTCTTTAAAAGAACTAAAAATGATCAGTAATTAAGAATTCAGCTAGCTATCCAAATACATCATACTAATATAGTCTATCAGCTTTATATAAAGATTACTTCAATGATAATACAGATTTCTTAACCCAGTAAGGGCTAAATATTCAATTTATGACAAAGTACCTATCATTTATATATAGCCTTAATGCTTTGTTATTTTGTAATAAAAATCGTAATTCATTTACAAATAGTAAATGACCCAATAAATTCTAAACTAAACATTCATGAAAAACCCAAGGAAAGAAAGTCTTTTTTACTAACATATTGTTATAAATACTACAACTGTTATAAAAAGAAAAATAACACAAAACTGAAAAAGTTTATAATGTAAACCACATACACAATTGCTATGTATTTATAATATAATTATATATATATATTTTTTTTTATGTTATATGTAAATACATAAATATATTTTTAAAATCAATTATTCTTTTATGAACCATAAGATTTATATTTAATAGATCAAACCATGTGCAGAAGAACTGAAATAGGATTACTTACCTTATTTCATTACATAAGCAGAAGCATTTTCACGAACTTAATTTGCATCATCAGCTGCACTAAATATACATATATTTCAAAAAACATCATTAACTCACAATATATATCATAACACTTAATCATTTATATTTTATTAAACATTTTTTTAAAACTAATTACATTTTATTAAAATTTAAATTTACTTTAATCATACTTAAAAACTTACACAAAATTTTAAAAACTTTTATTTAAATTACACATCAAACAAGATGTAAAATATAAAAAAAGTTGTTTAAAAATTAAAAATAAATTAAAATTGATATTAAAATTAATCTAAAATAAGTTAAAAATGTTAATTTTTACACATGTGCACAATGCGATGTCAATATAAACAACAAATTAATTAAAATTAAATTAAAAATTTTTAAATCAAGAACTTAAGTGAAGTAAAATAATGTGCTAGCCATTTCATTGAATTTACTGCAGCCTTTATAATTACATCATCCGAATCTCATATTGTGTGCTTATTTTTAATCAAATTATCTGATACATTCGAAAAACCAAGCTTGCTTTTTTTAACTAGTAAAATGTTGCATGAATCTGGTTTTAAAAGATCTTGTGGTCTTACAAATATAAATATGATCACAATCATTGCATTCAATTATATAATACCACTCAAATTGTACAAATAAGGATTATTATGTTTATTACTTGTTAGGAGTTTTATTACGTGGTTATTCATCTGGTATGCGGGTTTAAACTTTTTATTATCATAAACCTTTGTAATGTGGATGATGATTATTTATCAGTGTATACATATTTTAAATATACATTATAAATATATATTGGTATTAAATTTGTGTTATTTTTAATTTTTACCATTTGTTTATTATAAATATTATCTACCAATCTACTACCATAACCTTTACATATAGCAATGTTTTATATAATTAATTGCTCTATTTACCATATTTTATAAGTACTAATTTTTTGTGACCATGAATGATTTGAAGCTCTTACATATAGTTTACTCAAGCTCTTGATTTTACTTTATTTTAATTTTTAATTCTTTTTTAATTTATTTGTTTATACTGACATCACATTGTGTACGTGTCAAAAAATTATTAATTTTTAACTTAATTTTACTATCAATTTTAATTTCTTTATAATTTTTAAACAATTTTCATATTTTACATCTTTTTTTGATTGATAATGTTTAATAAAAGTTTTTTAAATATTTATAAGCTTTTAAAGTATGATTTAAAGTAAATTTAAACTAAGACTTTAATAAAATTTAATTAGTTTAAAAAAGATGTTAAAACATAAAATATAAGTAATACGATATATATTGCAAGTTTATCATTTTTTTTTTGAAATATAAATATTTAATGCAGCTGATTATTGCGAATTAAGTTCATGAAAGCGCTTCTGCTTATGTAATGAAATAAGATAAGTAATCCTATTTCACTTATTCTGTACTTGGGTTGATCTACTGCATATATATAAACCATGTTTATAGTATAATTTTACAGCTAATATGCAATAACAAAGCTTACCCAAAATAAATCTATAACTTATTTAGTTGGCAATGAAATGTATGGAAATTTATCTCTGCTATCAGTTTAGTTAACAGGCTGTTCAGCTAGGAGGATTTTTATATTTTAGAAATTTTACCTTATGCATGCTCTACACACACGTCAATAAAGATGGAATGGTTGAAGTGAAGTTGAAAAAATGCCAGAATCTTGCCAGGAATCAAACCCAAAGCCACCAGCTGTTCTAAAGTTACTATATATGAATATCTAATTGTTTAATATTTAAAAGCTATTTTTACAATGCTCTTTATTAATAATACTTTTTGTCTTACTATAACTCAATAAAACCTTTTAAAAGCAGGATAAAAACTTGATACCTAATACATCAAAACAATGAATGGATAATTAATATTACACAAAATTGTCAGTTCTAGCAAATTCAATCTTGACTTTTGACATTTTCACTAACAACACTCCAAGAAAAGGACATCTACAAGCACCTATAGTATGGACTTCATGACTTTTTAATTCTCTGACAAATGTAACCAACATATTTATAAACATCTACTTACAGACATTACCCCATCACAGCAAATGAAACTGATAACTGCAATAAGTACGTAACAGATTAAAAATGATAAATTGTGACTGCTACCAGAAGACTCTTTTAGGCGACAAACACTGAAATTCCTAAACTGAAATAATAAAATACAAGTTGAATATTCTAAAGTAATACACTACTTAATGCATGCCTTCTAACAAACACATACTACACCTTTCAGATTTTCTGGCATCCATCGTACAGCCACACGGAACAAATAAATTCACTGCATAGAAAAACAAAACTATTTAACAATAAATATCAATGCTGAAAAAATATCATGCTAACTGCAGGCAAACTTCTTCACTTAATGATGTGATCGCTGATCTCATTATAATGACGAAGGATTTTCCATCTATATTAGCTTTTCCAAAAGGGTAGTTAAGAACTTCAAATTCGAACTGAATTTTTCATCATGTGCAAGAAGGAAGTTTAGTGTCATATTTATACATTTATTTACATTTTTCTGACTGGTAATTAGTCACCCTCCCAACATTACTTTAGGTGTTTTGTTTTTGCTTTTTTTTTGTGAAATCTCACCTGTTTTGTAGATTTCGTCTAATTTTGTAGCTACCCTCTTGTCAAGTCCATATTCTATTAGTTTAGGAAAATCTTCTGTCCGTTCAACATTTGAATCTTGTTCATCTTTGATGTCTGATTTCCCTTCAACTGACACTTCCCCGTTACCATCTGCCATGGCTGCAATACAATTTGAAACATTGTTATAACCATTACTATTATTATGGTCTACCTTTTTAATCTCTCTACCTCTTTATTATTTTAATAATAAAATTAAATATTTTACTTAACTTTTAATACATATCAGAAATGATACTATCAAGGGGAACTGATTAATTTCTTTAATTAAAAATCTTTAGGCCCATAAATGGTAATAGTATTTTATGTTTAATATTAAGCGAAGAAAAAAGATAAGCTTTAAATAATACACCATGGCATAACTTTTATACACACAGTAATGTACATAAATGTATAAATAAAAACAGTCATAACTTCCCAGTAATTCATATTACTGCACACAACTTTCCTAATGTCAAAACCGTACGAGGAATATCAGTTTTCAAACACATGACGCTCACTTAAATTTTATTTCAGATATTTAAGATTAGAAAAACCTATCATAAAATACTAGGCAAAAAATCAATTTCACAGCAATCTTAAATTAATTAAAAAAACCAGTGCAATGATTAAGTCAAAATATAAAAATCCATGTATATATGGTGCTACCAGAACATAGCGAGGTGTTTTTTCTTTTAATTAAATAAATCCATTGTAATTTAAGTGTTTAAAACCATAAATTATTGTAAACAATATAATCCATGTAATACAAATTATATTAAGAGACAATCAACATCAGCTTTTAACATTTTTTTTGAAGCGCTTCACAGTGCAAACTAATTATTTCTGATTTTCATACTATTAAGTAAACAAGTACCCAGGATTTATAACAAGTGTTCTTAAATCAAAATCAATAACCAGGATTATAGATCTAAAAAAGATTAATCAATTGAAAACCCTGTACAAATACCAATTTCTTTAAAAACCTTTTTTAAAAAAACTATATTCCATTAAAATATTACAAAGTACTACTATTAATCCTTCACATATGAATTCTGTCACACATGTAACTAATCTTTGTTTCACTCTTACTTTAAACAATACTATTACTAACTCCTGTAGCATTACTGCAATTACAATAGCATACAAATTAAGCCAAACACAGGGAAATACCCATGCATGACCATACCCATTCTTTAAGTACTTGTTTTTCTGTAATTTAGCAAGTTTTCTTATAGTGTTTTGTGAAAGTTTACTGAAGTTTTTTTAATGAAATCATACTTTCACATTTTTTGTTGTGCATCTTGAATATATAATAATGGATATAAACTCCAGGAAGCGTTGGGAGTTGACAGATAATTGTTTATTTTTCTGAGCATACAAAAGTATGATGAAACTACAAAAAATCTTATGAGTAGAGTTGGACGAGGTTCACTGAATACTATTTTAAAACAATTTAAAAAACTAGTTCCTTTTCACCTCAAAGGAAGGGCAAATGTGGTCTCCTACACAAGAATTAGCAGCCAGTGGAACAGATTTGCACACAGTGGAATGTAAAGACACAGACTTCTTCCGGCTGGGCAGAAAGCTCGTTGACCAGCTAAAATGCACTTTTAAACTAGCAATGTGATTAAAAAAAAAGCTTGTGAACCAAAGCACATCTAACCGGACCAAAGAGAGCTGGAAAAATGTTAATGTTTTCAGACTAGTAACATTTTCATATTCAGGGGCAAAGGGAGCCATACAAAATAAATCATTAGATGAAAATACATCACTGGCTTCATATCTAATTGGTTAAAACAACCCCAGAAAAAATGTTTTGGGGATTGTTTCACATTTGAAGGCCCTTGTTAATTAACTTATATGATTACATATACAATTCTGAAGGAATGGGTTTGCAACAACTTCATAACAAATTCCCACAATGCAACGGAATGTTCCAACAAAATTTGGCACCATGCCATACTGCAAAAAGTTTTCAAAGAACAAAAAGTGTTTCATAGTAATGCAACTTCCAAGACATAAAGCAAATTGAAAATCTTTGGGCAATAATCATAAAAACTCTCAAAAGTGAATCTCATTTAAACAAAAATACAGGTATGGTTTCATGATTATGAAATAAAAAAAATTGTGTAGTACACGTGTTGAATCGGTGCCATATTATGTATATGAAGTGATTAATACTAAATGAGGTCATATATTCATTACTAGTTATTTACAAATTGTACAGGTATGATTTTTTTTCTAAATAGTTACATTTTATTAAATATAGATTAATTTGCAAGTTACTGTACTCTTATTATCCATATTTTTGCAACTAAACCGGCTTCTAAAACAGTGACATTTATCTTCAGAAATAATTAGAGCTTAAAATAACTGAAAAAACGTTTACATAAACACATGTCAGAAAAAACTTTGTTATAGTTATAACTACCAAAAAATTTCACCCAGATTTCAATTTCTGCAGAGAAGTGAGGTCATACTGAAATTTTTAAAGCGTTATATAAGGGGTGAACTTATACAATTTCTTTGTTTATTGACCTAAAAAGTTGAATGAAATAGGTCCCAGAACTGTAACCCCTGCATTAGTCTAATGGTGAATGCATTATTCACGCATTAGTCTAATGGTGAATGCGCTTCCCAAATCAGATGATTTGGAAGTCGAGAGTTCCAGCGTTCAAGTCCTAGTAACGTCAATTATTTTTAAACGGATATGAATACTAGATTGTGGATACCGGTGTTCTATGGTGGTTGGGTTTCAATTAACCACACATCTCAGGAATGGTCAAACTGAGACTGTACAAAACTATACTTAATTTACATTCATACATACGATCCTCATTCATACTCTGGCATTATCTGAACGGTAATTACCAGAGGCTAACAGGAAAAAGAAAATTCTCAGAACTGTATCTCGTGTAGTTTTCATGATATACAATGTAAAATGGAAAAGAGTGACAAAAAATACTTATTTAAATTTTAATACAATAACTATGTTAAACGACAAATCTCATTAGATGATCTAATTCTAAGAAAAATATGTGAAAAACAAAAATAATTTTTATTAAAAACAAGTGAAAACTTAAAATAGAAAATTGTTACTAATTTGTAAAAATTAAAAATTGTTGTTTTCAGTACAATAAATGTGGAACTTTGAAAAATTAGGTTGACTACATAATGCTTTCAAATTAATTTGAATATTGCTAAGTGATAAAATTGTGATTATGTGTTAATAAACATTAGGCAGTTTGTAATTGTTTTTGACATAATTTTCATTGTTTATTTCTGAGAATCAAGTTATGTAATGGATTTGTGTTTGTTGAACTCTAAAACATTTTTCTAATTGAATCTGAACTTAAAGTGAAATTCAGTTTTGAATTTGTTTTGAAAAATTCCGTGTCTCAACAATCATGCAGAATATGCTGCTATGATTTTCGTGTACAGATTTCAATAGAAGTACTCCAATTGCAGTGAAAGAATGTAGGTATTCTGGACAAGTAGTTTCAATCCATTAGTATTTTGTAAAATTTTTAATAATGTTCATGAGAATGGTAACACTTCCCAGCGGTCGTTTCATCTAAGTATCAATCAATACATGGTGAAGAAAGAGAAAACAGCAGCAAATACATTTACAACAAAGACTGTAAACTACATTAAAGAGAAGGGAATATTATAATATTCACAAGAACAGTCTGAAATAGTTCAGTAATGAAGCAGTAAAGGTAATTAAAAGTAACTCTACTAGTGAACCCCCCCCCCAAATTTAAACAAGATAATGTATGACATGTAAATGAGGTGTAGTCTTGTACAAATCAAGCTCACTATTCCTAAGATGTGTGGTTAAATGAACCCCAACCACCATAATACACCAGTATCCACAACTCAGTATTCAAATCCATATAAAAGCAACTAACCTTTACTAGGATCTGAACCTCAGAACCCTTGACTTCAAAAATCAGCATTTAAACAACTGATTTACAACTTAACCATTTAATCCAGCCTAATTTGGTATGTATAGCACTAACATTCATGAAATTTAGTTAACTAATGCTGTATTTCAACAGAGCATGCAGTAACATAATTTGTTTTGTTACTACACAATTTGTAGAAAATACATATACATGCTGCTGCTGTAACATTCTAATTACTACCATAAAACCTTAGATATTTTTTAACCACATCAGAATCTTTCACACACTTTTATATTTTAAAACTGGATAATAGCACATACCCTCCATAATTCTGAATGAACACAACTTTGGCCTCATTTTACCCTTCATACGTGCTCTCGCATGCGCGCATGCACACATACACACACACCTAAGAACATTAAGCAAAAGATGCTAATTCACTAGACTGGCTCTGTAACCATAATTTTTATGTTTAAAATTGTACTGGAATGCTAAACAGAGAAATACTTTTTTTTAATTTAAAAAATACCTCCCACAACTGAATAATTTCTAATTGTTATATTGCCAAAGCAATATCTTGACAATAAACTCATACGTTACAGAAAAAAAAATTGTGACGTGATAATTTTTTCTAACAAACTATATAAAATATGCCTTTCATTACATGGAACATGGGTCAATTATTCACAATCAACTTGCATTAAGATTAAAATTAATCCTCTTTTTTTTTAAGTTAAACCGATTAGAATAGATGAAATTTCAAGATATCAAATTTATTAATACTAAATTAATGCACTATAACTATAAAATCTAGGTCTACAGTAATCTGTATTGTTAAAAATAACTAATTAAAAAGTTTTGCTTCAGATTACAATCTACAAGATTTTCCCCTGAAATAAACAGCACTTATATTTTATTTTTAAATAAGTAAATGATTTTTTTATATATATCAGTAGAATATTTTTAACCACCCTCTTCATAAACCACATGCTGTGAAACTGGGAAAAATTCTTAATTCTGATCCCTTCTCAATGTATAAAGGCTCTTAGGAGAAAACTTTTATAATACAAAAAGAAAAGTTTTTCACAATGCTTTCTTAATGTTTACCTTTTAAATGGAAAAATAAAAATATTGCATCATAGCGGTTTGAGCAATTAAAAATTTGTTTTATGGAAATCCATGGTAGATAATTCTTTTCAACCATCCTGGACACAATTTAATAACAGTAAATTAACTTTCTAGTGCACAAAATTTTTATCATTAAATATAAGCAAGGCTATATTTATGTTCGGCTTGCCTGATACTGCCCTGAACAAAAATATTGTGAAGTTCAAATGAAAATCATATAAAACCATCATAAATTGCATGGCACTTTATATGTAATTTGTTCTTTTGGTGTAATATTTTAGTTTGTGGTCAAATGTACAGTTTTAGGTTGCTTTGATAGAAATAAAATAAATACCACATGTAGCAGCAGTATTAAGTAGTAATTTATCTTCACAACTTATTTATGTATTTTACGTCTCACAACTAGTTGAACATTTTTAAATGCTTACGATGAAAAACATAGACATTGGAACATTTTTTCTACAAATGCTTACGATGAAAAAAATAGAATTAACTGAATACAACTTCTAACTAAAGTTTAATACAAAAAATGGACGCACATGAATAAATAAAATTGCAATAATCAGAATGGTTATATTGGTTAATCAGAATTGTAATCACAATTTCTGATGACTAGTTTTTGGTGGCACTTAGAAGCAGTTAATTAAATGTAATAGCAAAAGCTAATTCCTATTTTTAACACAACTACTACTAAGATTAAGCTTTGCTATTGGCAAGAATACTGGGGAAAAATTTAAAGAAATGAAATTACTCAAAAAAACACTAATACAACATCACATCATTTAAGTAAATTTTTATCGTGCCAGGGATGTTGACATAATGAGAACAGTACAACAATTGAGCATATCACAGTCTTATATCAAAGAAATGATATGGAGGAAATTTACATTTTGATTAGTTATTAAAATTTCTGACTAAACATAGTGTGTTAAGTGTATTGAATAATTTATTACATATGTATTGTACTGGTACAGTATGTTAATTGTACCATTAAGTAAATATTGACTCTACAAAAAAAAATCAAAACTACCAATACCCAGAACAATATGTACGTAGAAACAAACACACAAGTCACCAACGACTGGAAAGGCTAGTAAATATCTCATTTAAAATTCTTGATAGCTTCTAAAATCAAAAAGCTTCTGACTTTTTAACAATAATTTAATATATAATTCAAATACCAAGAAGTTAACTTTTAATATACAAAAACAGAAGTTACACCATTGCCTGAATGCAGGTAATAGAACAGTCAAGTAATATGATTTATTTTATTAAACTGTAAAATCAAAAAAAAAAAACCAAAAAGGACAACTAAAATAGAGATGATGCTTGGAAGTTATTTAATGATTAAAAATAAAACTTGCACAGTTTAAATCACCCAAAATTATAATTTTTTTTAATAAAGGAAACTAGTAAAAATGAAAGCTAATAAATACGAAGACTACCACCAATAAGCCAAAAATCACAACGTAATCACATTTTCATAGAATTTACTTAAAACCCTTTGCTACAAATTCTCATTTAATTTCAAAGTCTCAAAAATCTATTTCTAACATTTAAAATATAGTAACAGTTTGAATTAAAATTTTCCATAATTTAATAAAAATATGTCTTTTTTTATTTGAATTTAATTGACAAAAGAAATAAATGGTGCGCTGCACATGTTTACACTTTAGTATTCTGCAGAGCCGTACATTCAGACAATGAATTATTTTAAGGATCCTGAAAATTTAGTAATTAGACAATATGAAGTAAATTCAAATACAAATATTCTCACGATAGATTTCATAAGAAAGCTACCTATTGCAATGGGTACCATGATTCAACTTCTAGAAAATTTTGACAACTTCACGTTTCACATCTCCCAGACCACAGTCAGCTCAAAAGTTTATATATATATTTCACTCACTTGTAGACACATTAACTGCCATAATTTTGAACCAATCACTTTCAAATTATTCATCAATATACTGATTAAATTACAAATACAGGAACTTTAAGAACACAGGAACTTCTCATTCTAGTGTTAAAACATAAACTAACACAATATATCCTAACACAACAAGGAAACATTTCTGATATTAACTAATCATATTACATAAACCTTCTCCGTATTTCTAATTATACATGGATTGAATGAATAACCCAAATGAATACTGAAAACTTTTATTATACGACAGACTGACCGAATCTGATAAGACAGAGTTTAAAAAAAACAGGAATGACTTGTAAGCAAGCTGATAAAAATTGGCTTAAAATAAGTTGCCAATAATTTTGGCATATTTCATGAAACAGATCAGTTGATAAAAACGTCATAATTACATCTGCAATCATAATGTTTACACATTTTAATGATTTCCACCTTAACTGATATTTGAAATCATAAAAAACAAATGAGGTGTATTATATTCACAATAAAATACTTAATTTGACCAACAAAAAAAAAAATGTTTAAATACTTTAAAAACAGCGAATTCAATAAATTTAAAATTAAAAAAATATAATAAAATATTTTCAGATATGAAATTCTAAGGAAAACACCCCACCACCATAATGACATTTTATAAATTTGTCAAGTTTTTTGTGCATTTTCAAGCACCTTCAAACAGAGGTCTACACACATCCTTAAATTGCTATACAACTACAGACAAATGTAGTATAAAAAAAAACCTATTAGAGTATGTATTAGGTAGATTTCATAAGAACGCTACCAACTGTAAAGGGTACAATGATTCGACTTCTGGAAAATTTTGACATATCTTCAGATTTCACATCCCCCAGATCCTACAACCACTATCAGTTCAAAGGTTTTGTATATATATATAAAATCATACCTCCCTTAAGAGGTAAAGTATCGAATCAGTAAAGTATCGAATCAGTAAAGTGTTCATAGTCCTCTAAACATTACCTAAAACTTTTGTCTGAAACAATTTGATATTTTTTTTCTCTTAGAAATTGTATTGATAAATTATTTTAAATAATTAAAAATTAACAACTCCACACAAAGTCGCTAATTTTTAAATAATGGTAAATCTTTTGATAACTGCTAAAAATAGCTAAATTTTGGACAAAAGAAATTCATAGAAATTGCCTGCTAAGTTGCAAAACTAAATAGAACTATTTTACAGTTCTTTAAACTTTTTTAATAAATTAAAAAAGGATTAATGAATAAAAATTTTTTTATTATGCTCAAAATAAAAAACTCAATTTACACAAACTGATAAAACAATGTTGCTAGCAAATGCTTTAACATTAACAAAAGCACTAACCTAACGGGTGCCAAAAATATGTAGAATGCAAGCAATACACAGCAAACTAAAACAAACCTATTTAAAAAAAAAACCAGTTTCAAAATTTATACAATCGCACAAGAATTGCTTATCAGCCAAAACTACTGTTAACACATTTTATGAATCCCACGCACAACAAATTAATTATATGCATCAGCTTCTGCTAAGCACACTATTCACTTCAAGTGAAAGTATTTCATAAAAACCCATAACCAACCATAAAAATATATATATCAACAGCCCAAAAAATAAAACCAGAACTTCAATACCAGCACAACACAACAAATGAGTAACTACTAACGAACGCAAAATGTTCCAGTAACTGCACGAACTATCAATATAAATATGTATATTTAGGATTCACCAATTTATGCAGGAGCAATATACGTGATCATCCATCATTGCAAATTTCTGACACAGCTCCACTTATCCAATCTTTGGCAACCACCTAAAGAATAATTACATTCAGCATTAGAAAAGAATGAACTCAATTCCAAACAAATTCATTACTTTATCTGAATTTTTCAGATAAACCAGACTTGTAATTACTGAATATAAAAGCTTAGTTTTAACTGTGTTAAAATACATATGTTGCCCACCTAACTTTTTAAAAAATCAATGTATACTGAATGAAAAATAGCCTAAATCGATCAATTTTTTTTTTAATAGCTCAGTTTCCTTTACATTTTTTCTTACACAACTTAATTATATAAATTATTTGCATTAATATTAACATCAAAATCTTACCACCATAAAATAAAAGAAATTCCACTGCTGATAAAAGTTAAATTCTACCGGTCATAGATGACTTTTTAAGTATTATAAATGCTATTTTATTAACAATAAATTGGAATGTACACAGCAGTTAGATAAAGTATTGTTGTAAAATAAAGTACTATATTTTTAAGTAAAAAAAATATTTATAAACAATTTAACTAAAAAATGTATAAACTAATTAAAAGCACCATTAATTTAACAAATAGTTAAGCCATAAAAGATTATTCTGAAAGCTACAGGAAATATATTTTATCAAAAGCAAAGAAAACAAAAGTTACATTAAAATTTATAACTTTTTTTTAAGAAATATAGATTTAAAAAAAGATGAAGGGAGTAGAGAATTCATTATATTATATACAATTTGATAATAGTCATAATTTTAAAATTCATTTACCATTACTGTAATTGTAATTACTAAAATAATTTTACCAGGAAGGGATGCGACTGCATTAAAGATACAATGCACAAATAAAGGCATCAAGAAATTAAGCACATATTAACTGGTAATTATATGTTGAAAAAAATTCAAGATACAAACAGTTAAGATAAATGGAAATTCAAACTAATCTGAAAATACAAGAAAAATATAAGACAAGGCTATTTACAGACAGCATAGGTAATTGTAAAGAGGCAGATTTGAAGCTCCGTAAGTAGTGAAATGTAAATTTACAACAGTGATAATATAAATGATGAGTTAATGATTTATTAAAAGTTCATTTCAAGGTATAGGTATAAGATACATATAATAAATTTAGATCTGTAAAAACTAGCTCTAAAAACAGTTCTCTTTGTAGTCGCTATAAATGCAAATTAAGTAGTTATTTAAACTGATCATAAATTAAAATCACTGGCATTTAACTTTTGTATATTGTATTTAGCACCTTTAAAAATCATATGGTAAGATTCATTACTTTTTAAATATGTTGCATAGATTTTATACATTTATATCTTGAGTTCTAATTTGATCAACTACAGAACAGATGAAAAGAAATCACCTTCATCCAAAAAGGATGTAACATATATTCCCATTTTTATCATACTAATTAGGTTTTAAGTTAAATAATTTAAGTGCTTTATTAGATAATTTAAAAAAATATTAAAACTATTTTTAATATTTTTAACCCACATCCTAGACAGCTGTTGAGTACATTTATTAACTCAAATTAATTTTACAATAAACCTAAAACACACAATACACTAAACTTGAAACATTAATTTTTTCAAATAATATCCTCTGTTGAATAAGTGATATAAATTTAACAACAGAAAGGGATAGTTTTAATTTGTTGTTGTAGCTGTAATCTAATCAAAGGGCCTACAGAAAATTTCTTTCAGAGTGATAATATTTACTGTGCAGTTAACTCCAGTGAAGAGTAGAAGTATTATCATTTGCAGGGTTGAATATAAATTGCATTTCAATGAGCTTGGCATGCTGACCCCAACCACATATTTGGCTCAAAAATGAGGGCAATAGGGAAACCTCTTCATTTTAGAAAATCTTATATCATTTTAAGAGAATATACATCATTTTACAGCTAGTTAAATTTTAAAATAATTAGAAATTCATAGGTACATATTACTATCCCAACATTATTCTTAAGAGTACAAAACGAAATGAATGGGAAAATATCTAAGAATATCTGAAGAATTTATCATCTATACCATGCCTCAATTGTGTCAAGACTATTCCTTAAGTCAGCTGATAATAAACCACTATTAATTTTCTAGAATAAACCCAATTTAAAAACCATCATCAACGAGATTCAATATTTATTCATACTTTATGATCAGGTTTTGTCTTTTCTTATTACACTTTAATATTTTTAATAAGTTCAAAATATGAACTTTGTGAATTTATTTAAAACACTATTATTAGTAATCCCACACAAAACAAACTAAAAATGAAATTATGTAACATTTTACTGTTACATTCAAAGCCAAAAGTTTATAATAAATGTATTCAAACTAATATTTATGAAAGTTAAAATAGTTTTTAATTACATACAATAGCAATTTTTTGGTTTTACTTAGCCGCAATTCACTTAACTGTATGTACACATGAACTTCGTTTTATTTAAAAAGACACCAAACTCCAATCAATGTTTTACATTAAGACAACTCGTCACACTAACAAATGTTCTCTTGATTTTAAACTCCTGTTATTACAACTTTTCCAAAATATCACAGCTGTTTTTAGTTTGAATACAGTTAAATAAATGGCTTTACATATTAAATTTTCCCTACATACCTTATTAATTCCTTACAGAAATCTTTTTAGTAATAAATGGTTTTACATATTTAATTTTCCCTACATACCTTATTAATTCCTTACAGAAATCTTTTTAGTAATAAATGGTTTTACATATTTAATTTTCCCTAAATACTTTTTTAATTCCTTACAGTAATTATTTTGAATAATCTTCTTCAACTTTGGAATATGATATCTAGTGCATTACTTTAATTGTGTATAGTGCAGCATGATTTTTCAGCTAGCTCTACACAAAGTACTAACAATATGCTAAATTTACTTTTCCCTTAAAAACCAAAATTTTCTTTGCACTTGAAACACACATATCTAAAACTGCCATCAGCAGATAAAACAGCATACTATAAGCAGCAACTATTCAACCCAGTAAATAAACCAGCCCTGGACACATCCAAGTGCAGTGATCCAAGAAATACAACTAGTAATCTTTCTATAAATACTGTATTAAATCAATTGCTTCCCAATACACTTCCTTTTTTCTTTCCTGTTTAGCCTCCGGTAATTAAAGTTTTGATAATACTTCAGAGGATGAATGAGGATGATTGTATGGTGTAAATGAAGTGTAGTCTTGTCTTGTACAGTCTCAGTTCGACCATTCCTGAGATGTTTGAATAATTGAAACCCAGCCACCAAAGTAAATCAGTATCCACGATCCATGTAAAAATAACTGACTTTATTAGGACTTAACACTGGAACTCTCGACTTCCAAATCAGTTGATTTGGGAAGATGCGTTAACCACTAGACCAACCCAGTGGGTTTTCCCAAAACACTCATCACAGCACTATCTAGACAACCATCTTAGTTTCACAGTTTGGATAAGGTACCATTGTTCTTCCAGTCTCAAATTTGTCTTTCTTGGCTAAACATTTGTTGTGGAGAATATTGCTGCCAAATGCTCAATTGTTTAACTATCCCAAATGTAATACTTATTTTCTTAAAACATAACATAATTTCATAATCCAGAAAAATCATGTATTAACAAGACTTCAAGTTCATTTTACCATCAGATTAATTTACATAAAAAAACCATGTATATACAGACGTCAACAGCCATCCAGCCTCTTTTTGCCAGAAAAAATTTCACTTTTCTTTTTTCTCAATTTCAACAGTTATTTTCAAATTTTGGTTTTCTTCTCCATCAAATGTTCCCCATAAATAATTTTTTATTAATAATAAATTATTATTTTTTCATAATAAATTTTTCAAGTTTTTTGTGCATTTTCAAGCACCTTCAAACAGAGGTCTACACATCCTTAAATCGCTATACAACTACAGACAAATTTAGTATAAAAAAAACCTATTACAGTATGTATTAGGTAGATTTCATAAGAACGCTACCAACTGTAAAGGGTACAATGATTCGACTTCTGGAAAATTTTGACATATCTTCACATTTCACATCCCTCAGATCCTACAACCACTATCAGTTCAAATGTTTTATATATATATATATAAATCATACCTCCCTTAAGAGGTAAAGTATCGAATCAGTAAAGTGGTCATAGTCCTCTAAACATTACCTAAAACTTTTGTCTGAAACAATTTTTGATATGACCAACCCTTACAGCAAGGATGACCAAAATGTTGTTTGTCATATGCTAACAAGTGAAACTTTTTTTCACATGCAGCCATTGTCATATTGAGTAAATTTGAAGTTTGTTAAAGATGAAAATCTTTTTTATCCCCTCTTAACACTGGTGAAATCTACCTCTGCTTTCCAGCATGCTGAAAGGGATTTTTTTCTCTTAGAAATTGTATTGATAAATTGTATTAAATAATTAAAAATTAACAACTCCACACAAAGTCGATAATTTTTAAATAATGGTAAATCTTTTGATAACTACTAAAAATAGCTAAATTATGGACAAAGGAACTTCATAGAAATTGCCTACTAAGTTGCAAAACTAAATAGAACTATTTTACAGTTTTTTAGACTTTTTTCATAAATTAAAAAAGGATTACTGAAAAATTTTTTTTTATTATCCTCAAAATAAAAAACTCAATTTACACAAACGATAAATAATGTTGCTAGCAACTGCTTTAACATTATCAAAAGCACTAACCTAAACAGGAATGACTTGTAGGCAAACTGATGAAAACTGGCAGTTGGTCAATAAATTTTAGCATATTTTGTGAAATAGACTGGTTGATAAAACAGTCATAATTACTTCTGCAATTTGAATGTTTACACATTTCAATGATTTCCACCTTAACTGATATTTAAAATAATAATGAACAAATGAGGTGTGTTACATTCACAATAAAATGCTCAAGAATTTTACAAAAAAAAACATAATTTTAAAACCAAACAAATTTTTATTACATTTTATTAAAATATTCTCAGATAGAAAATTCTAAAAAGTCACTCCATAGTGACATTTTTTAAAATCAATTTCTCAAGTTTTTTGTGAGCATTTTCAAGCACCTTTAACCAGAGGTCTACACATCCTTATACAGCTGAAGTCAATTTTAGTATAAAAAAAAAACCTGCTACAGTATGTATTGGGTAGACTTCATAAGAAAGCTAACTATTGTAATGGGGTATCATGATTTGACTTTCACATCCCCAGGCCCTAAAACCTAGAATCCCTATAAACCTAAAAAGACAAATACCTCCCCCGTTAATAGGCACAATATCAAATCTGTTTAAAGTGGTCATTAGTCCTCTAAACATTACCTAAAACTTGTCTGAAACAATTTTTGATACAACTAACCCTTACAACAAGGAATGACCAAGATTGAGCTTGTCATATGCTAAACATGTGAAACTTTTTTCATATGCAACCATTGTCGTATTGAGTAAATTTCTTAACTTTACGATGGAAATCCTTTTTATCCCCTACTTAGCATCAGTGAAATCTACCTCTGCCTTCAGACATGCCATTTTATTACTAACTTTGATCATTTTTTTTGATGGATATTAATTTTTTATTTTTATGTAAATGAATATCATAAAATTAAACTCATGTTAATAGTGTTAAGAACACAAATATTTTTTATTAACATAAAGTAGTAATTATTCAATTTCACACAAATATTGTTATATGTTTAAGTCAATTATTTTATTTATAAAGAAAGAGAAAAAATTCCATTTAATTACACTAAGATACAGAGCACGCATGTGCTTCGATATTGATTATGATCTTTTGATAATGAAACTTACCACAGTCATTTATAAGTACATCAAGGGATAAAACATTTGTTTTTTTGCCAAACCAAATTATCTTTGTAAGCGCGCGCACACACACACACCTTACTGTGGGTTTCAATTTTTCTAGCACATCATGACAGTACTCATTGTTAACTGTACATTTTACTTTGAATCACAATAAACTACACCTTTATAAACCAGAACACAATTTCTAGATCACTTTTCAAGCTACTGCATTATTTTGGAATTTTTTCTCCTAGCAAACAAATACCAATATTTCCATTCCATGCTCTGAAATTTGGATTCCAACATAAAATAATTTAGAAGAAATGAAATATCCAGTTTGAATGAAAATACGTTATAAATTCAAATTTCATTAAAATTTATTATGCAATCTAAAAACTATAGTTTCTGCTAAATACCACTGTGTGTCACTAATGTGAATTAGTACAAATTCAGACAACTGATTTTAAGTCATGGAACCCACCTGAAGTTTGGCAGATAATTCAGCTTATGATTGTTAAAAGAATGGATAATCCTAAATACTCTCATCACAAATTTTGAAATACAAATTATAATAATGGAAACCTTTTTCAACAGTTGATATTCTCTATCAGAGGTGCTATCTTGAATGTCAGACCAGTTTCAGTGTTGCCAGTTGTCTCTAATTATGGAACACACTTTGTATGTTGTGCACACGCATAACCAAGGAAGCGAGACCTCACATGCGCACGCACATACACAAAACCAAGCAAGAGACCACACATGCGCACACACATTTTAACTTGTACAGAGTAAATTTTTTTCACAATTCATCCTGAATCAACCTGGTTGAATCACTAACATACAGAAAATCAATCAAATGTTATAAAATTTATTTCCTAAACCTTTTCCAATGTAATCTAGTAATTTTTCAGAATGTTATATATTTTACCAATCTTCTACAAACACTCATTTTCAACCACCAAATAAAAACTCCAAACAACATTGTATAAAAAGTATTATTTTTCTCTGCCACCTCTTTATTTAGATCCAAATTATAACAGGATTATATTTGCAGAGAAAGGAAGATCCCTGTAACTCACCTCCTCCTTACTTGTCACATTTATACTGCTGATTTCTTCTAATTCATATATTCTGTAATTCTGCCACTGCTTTCCGCAATCACCAGCTCTGAGATTGTAAAGGTTATTGTAATTTATGTTCATTTAACCAAACTATTTATCTTTTCGTATGAATCATCTCCAGGAACACAGAATGTATGTAGCATTTTTCATAACAATTACAGTCTTCTAAACTGTAGAATACATTTATATGCAGCTCTAAATATTATTGTTCAACTCAGAATAATCATCTTTGTGCTTCTATTGCAAAGATCATTCTGCATGGTAAAATGAATCCATGCTTGGAGAATCAGCGCATCATAATTACTACATTTTTCAAGAGCTACCTTGAACTGCTTTTGAGATTTTGATTCACCTGAGTTTCCACCAAATAAACCACAAGGTTAATGATATTTTTCTCTTACGAGATGAAATTTTCTTAAAATTGTGCAGCAACATCTCTTTTTTTAAATACAAAACAACCTAAAGACGATATAAGAGATAATATAAAACTAAATGGAGAATTAAATATTTAGATATAACAATTAAAATCTAAATTTTTAACATATAATTTGCAAAAGTAATTAATTAACTTTTTGTTAACATATGTTAAATATTATGAGTAGGATACATTATTTTTTCATGTTTTAAATGTGAACTACAATTATAAATGAATAAAAAATTATTTTTATTGTGACAGAAGTAGCAAGAGAAGAAATTGGTAAATTAGGCAAACCAAGTTAGAGCAACCCACCTATACTTATCATGCTTATTAGGAGGCCATTTTATATGATATATAAGGTTAAATATCAACAACCCTAAATACCAAATATATCACATAACCACATTTTACAGTTGATTAAATATTAATTTACAGATTAAAATATTAAATATTTATATATTCAAATATTACAGTGCACACACACACACAAATCATATCATATTATACAGCAGCACCCATATTACAACTGTACCAAATTCATACACTCGCAAAGAAAATCTTAAACATTCAACTTAGTCATTTACATACATTAAATTTAATTTCAGTAATTTTTTACAACATAAATAGGTTCAAATAAATTAAAACCCAAATTTAAGACAATTCGGTAACTTGGTAGTCACCATTTTAATCAAGTTTTACCATTAGAACACCACTTTACAATTCAGAAGAACAAATCATACTCAATATAAGCATCTTCAAAATAAATAGTTGTGAAGCCAATCTAATGATTACATACATTGCCAAAGTTTATCATTATTACACTTTAAAAAATGTATGATATGAAAGGTCACTATGTAAAAGTCTTAAAAATCTTGGATTAAATTAGATCTAATAAGTAATACCACGATCCATATAAATGAAAAGACAAGAAATGGCACAAGTATAATTTTGAGTCCTGGTAAGGCAATTAACTTCATCTATACGTAAAACCTGATTCTACAAGACGTTTAATATAAGTTGAGGGAGTAAAGCAAGAAATAGTTATGGCCAAAGTCACTTTTAATAAACCAATTTCTATAATACCAAAGTTCGACTTTGGGTGTCGTTTCCCTACATTCTGTCAGAATACTACTGGCTAATGATCATATTAGTAAATGTTTCTTACAATAGATTTGGCAATTTTAGAACTATGAAACAAAAAAGCTTAAGGAGCATAATTTACCTATCCTTCAGGTAGAATTTTGAGATACAGAACCCATGAGAGCTAGTTTCTCCTTGTCTACTTGACCAATATTAAATTGTATTAATGCCACACATAAAGAAATCATTGTGCCATAATACATACTACCTACTTCTAAAATCTCTAAATGCTAAATTTTTTTTATTAGAGAGGTCAAGAAAAAAACTGATACAAAATTTGACCTGATTAGCATAATTTTTTTTTACAATATCAGTGCAACTAAATGGGCAGGAAAGTTTTAAAAATTATGAAAAATTACAAAATGTTATAACTAATTTATTAATCTTTTACAAAAATGCCGTAAATAAGTCAGACTAAAATGATTGAACCAAGACAATGTTAAAATTGTAAATAAAGAGAAGCAGTATTTACTTTTAGTGTATGAATCTCAATAAACTTAAATCTCATCATTTCTTAAGTATCAAAAAGGATAATAGCAAACTGTATAAACTAGATCAGCTTGAGATATTATGATACAAACTTATATACATCAAGTAAAGATATTCCAACTCTGAATTTATCTTGAGAAGACATAGTAAAAATAAGTTAGCAACAAGTCTCTAAATTGAATCAAAGATTTTAATTTCTTTTTAATAGTTTTAAACTGAACATTTAAATTAGAGATACTTTAAACTATACATTACAACTACATTTCCCCGTAAAGGTTTGAGCTGTAATTCTATAAAATGAATGCATCTAATATTATGAACAACATTTCATACTTGCATTTCAAATTTTCTTAATAATATTAGGGAAAAGATTATCATTAAATACACTAGTTAAATAAAAATAATTACATTTGTCAATAATTAAGAACAATAAAAATCCTCAAATTATTTAATTTTGCATAGTAAACAACTACACATTTCATATATATGAAGGAATTATCATTCCAGTTGGCATTGAGTTATACTGTCATGTGTTGTGGTTACTGGGGTTTTTTATGTTGTCTAAATTTTTAGTTTTTATTTATGATTAATTTTAGAATTCTTTACCTACTGATGATACAAGATCCTGTAAGTCGACTTTTGGTATTAATTTTTTAGGTCCTGTTATTGTTTGGTGGTTATTTTGTTATTTTAGGTTATCTGGCACCAGTGGTCAGTAAGCTGATATTTTTATTTTCACAGGGTTTTATTTACATAAATGCTTGGAAAATACAGGTTAATGAATATTTATATAAGGCTGTTTGAGACTTAGGCAGTAATATCATAAGCAACTTACTCATATAAGTTCTGCATTTTTTGTTTAAAGTTATTTTACTTTATAAATATTTTAACAGCTCATTCAACACAAAATTCTCATCGCAATGTACATAAAATGATTTACAACTTCACAGAAAAATTTAAAAAATTTGGAAATTATATTAAAAATACAAAGAAATAACTATTCCCAGAAATAAAAACAGCAATACAATGAATGGTTACTCAAATATGACGGATAATATGAATATTTCAAAAATCTCAGCATACCAGCTCACAGTTTTTAAATATTATGGGGTTACATTGCAATACATTTTATTTCATTTCAAATGCTATTAACTAAATGAGTATTTACATACCTTTTTTACAGTTTAAAACTACTACTCGAATTATTCAATAGATGACAAGAATATGAACATTTCGATGGAGGTTTCATATTAGTTTTTATTTATTGCAATTAGTCATTGACCTATATATTGAAAGATTCTTTTACTATTTGTATAAATCCATTAACCAAAACAGACCTACATTTAATTAAATGTATAGTAACTGAACATCAACCTTAAATATATACAACTAATATAAAAAAAATTACTAAACAGGCTTATCTCTCTTCTATTTATTAGAAATGAAGGTTATCATATATTGTAAAAATTAAATAGAAAGCAAAGATCTTCACAATAACTTTTAATATTATGTATCATGATTTTTTTTTCTCCAGCTAATCTCTTAATAACAAATCCAAAACCAAAAGGCATGGGTAACCTACTTCTTATTATAATTAGTAAAAACTGTACAATTTTTAATGTTTTAACTTGCTGTCAGCTAAGAGATAATTTTATCTATTATAGAAAGAAACAGCAAGCAATGTTTATGTAAAATATAAATATCTAAAATATAAATATATTTATTTCCATGTTAAATTAACAGTTAAAAGAATAAATATTAAAACAAATCAACTATGCTACTAAATACATGGTATTTGCATGCCATACATTATTTACATAATATACATTAATTTATGTTCACTTTTTTATTTTCAAATAGGCTGTTTATTGCCTAAGTAGTTTATTTTCTTAATCTTTTCTCATATCACAGGTTATTACAGATTGTGATATATATGGAAGCTCATCTCCCCTTCATTATTCCATAAATATTATAACCAATAATGGTTAAGCCAATAAATATTAAAACCAGCAAATAGTTACAATCAACCAATATCAATCAAATATTTACACTCAGACTTCCGCATCATCCTATCATACACAGATTGCCTAAAAGACTTAAGCATTAAAGTAAAAATGACATTTTGATTTTATAACTGAAATTGAAATCTCAAATAATGTAAATTAAAAATAGAGTTTTAGAAAGCAGATAACACAAGACAGCACACCCAACTTATAATTTTTAATTTTTTCTAGAAATACTGCTTTCATAATTTAGCAGACACTAAGCAAAGGCGTCGTTTATTTATTTCTATACAATCTAGTAAAAATAAACAGGTCTGCTGTAGAATACCACCAACAATTTCAAGCTTAAAATGTTATAAAATCGTCCACATAAACGCAAATAAAATTGTAATGCCTTAATAATATAAATGTATACAACATTAAGGTCTCTCATCCCCCTTGACACCTACTTTTCAAAGCAATTTTATTACAGCAACTGAAATTCTGTTATACTTTCATAACCTATAACAGACAAACTGAATTGTAACAAACGGCCAACAAAAATAGGCACTTGTATGTAATTTAAAAACAAAAATTCCCCTATTAAAATAAATTTTTAATATTTTACACCTAATTTTTAAAGCAACCTAAAACTTTTAATGCTAACAACTCAAAAAATGTTAAATTACAAAAACTCCTTATAAGCTTATTAGATTCTTGTCGATTAATAAGTTTTTAAAGTTCAGGAAGGAGTTCACTAAACAACAAACACCACAAAACTGCCCCGAAGGAAAATTATAATAACGGCGGGCTCCTCACAAAACGTTTACTACAAGTAACGTACAACACAACTCAATGAAACGAGCATCAATATTTTTTTAACACAGCCCCTACATTAATAATAATAAAAATTAAAAAAATAGGTAAATCATAAATATAAATTATATTTGTAATACATGCTATAACATTATAAACCAACGCCTAAATCCACAATGTGCTCACCATGCGGTAAAGAATGAACTATTCACAACATACTAATAACGAAATCGCAAAATCAATAAAATGATAGTAACAACTACACTGTATGATCGTACGCATAATATAAACAAACTTAAAACAAATAATAATTTACTGCAAAAGTTAATTTCAGATCGCCGCCATTTACGTCCAACCTGAACCGGCCGGCTTACACAGCACACGAATTCCCTCTCAACGAATATCACCCGTAATCCTGTTTAACTACATCAACAGGCTACTACCAAACAACGAATTAAAAACAATTTACAACCAAAAGTTTTATTCATACCACAATATTAAGATAAAATAAAGAATTACCTTAAATTTTAGAACAGTTTCCTCAGAAAAGGGAATGGCGGTGGACAACGTCAACGTGATCGCATATTTTACAGAGGGGTTCACATAGCGACGCGCAAGTGTAGTCTCGAACCCAAATATATGAATGCTGGTGAACTCTGTATGCCATTGGCTATATGCATTCATAGAGAATACGACCTGGCAGGTTTTCTCAAAACTTGTTTGTTTAGAAAAACCAGAACGAATACACACTTGCAATGATAAAACCCCTTTTTTGTGACAGGAAGTGTAAAAAATATTACTTCTTTTAGCAAAATGTTTATTTTGTCACGTCATGCTAAATAGCGACTTATTTCTAAACTGATCTCTTCATTCCCAACACTGCCATTACCGCCAACTAATATTCAAAAATTAATTAATTTTTTATTTAAAATTTTCAATTTGTTGTTTTACCCTAAAATATGTATTAAAGAAAGCTCTGTATAAAGCAAGTTACAAAGACAAGAGGAGAACGAGATTTAACGTCCACAGTCTTCGCGCCCATTATATTGATCAAAATATTGCACTGGTGTAAAATTATTTAAACATTTACTTAAAAAACCTAAAAGAAAAAATGATAGTATAGTTCTGTTACCCCAGCAATAAGTTATTTAACCACAATACTAATTTTTATTTTTGTTAATTTCAAATAGTCATATATGAAGCCGTACAGGGAGGCAAAGAGATCCGTTATTTGTAATAAATCCTACAATAAATTTCCCTGAGTATTTGGCATTTATTTCATACAGGAAAAATGTTCATTATTTGCAATTTTGTATAGATAATTGTGGGTTAAGAGTTCTTCAACCGCAAATTATTTTTTAATCTATCTTATATATATATATATATATATATATATGACAGCGAGATAGAGAGCATTAATAAATATATATCATTGTATTTTTTCTTACATAAAAAAACTGTGAATTTAAAGCTGTATTGATTTACAAAATTTTGTTAAGATTACTCGATTTCAACGGTACAAAATTTACGTAGTTGGTCATTATGAGTAAGTTTAAGATGGGTGTGTTTTGTTTAGGGTGTTGACAAATATAAGGTTACTGTATCAGTTTGATTTCATGAGTCTTGTGTTAGTGTTTTTAATTACCGTTGAAATTCTGAAATATTAGCAATGTTGTGTTTTGCCTTCGTATTAGGATTTTCTTTTTTTGTGGGTATGAACAGTCAGTATGAGTGGCAAATACGAGATGCATTTGATGAAGTGCGGTTGAAAATGGACAGGGTTAATGCTGAAAATTGTCCTATCCAACAATTCGGCGATTTGTTTTTACCTACAGATTCAGTCTCACATCTCCCAGACGTTAAAGATGTTAATATTAATCCCGTTTTTCCCAACCGTACAGCACTTTTACATTTGCACAATTTAGCTTTAAGTAGATCGTTCTTCTTTAGTTATATTTTACAAACTCGATTCATTCGACCAGCAATTAATGACACTTATGATCCCGGAATGATGTATTATTTCCTTTCAACAGTTGCTGATGTTTCCGCCAACCCGTACATAAATGCTAGTGCGATATACTTTGCACCCAATATGTCTTACAGTCCGTCGTACAGAGGGTTTTTCAATAAAACTTTGCCAAAGTTTGCGCCTCGTACATTTCGGTAAGTGATTGCTCATATTAAAAATTAACATATATATATATATGAATTCTTGCTAGATATCACATATTTAGAAATATATTCTGGGAAAGGAATTGAGATGTAAATTAATTATTGTAATTAAAAATTACAATAATACCTACTTTAATGTTATTCTGAATTTTGTTATGATTGCTACAACTAAATTAGCATTCCTAGTATAAGACAGAAGTATGTGAAGATAGTTCTACTTTTTCACTAGTATTACTCATTGAAGTTTATATAGCCGATTTGACACTCATGGTGCTATAGATTGCTTGTGCGGTGATTGGTTCTTACTAGCTACAACATCCTGTCATGGTACCATTATTCCCTTCTGTATTATTAGAAGTGCTTACACTATCACAAATATCCCAGTTGGCTGAACTATTGCTCATTTATGCTTTCTAAACTTTGATGAGTAATGCTAATCTGAAATCCATTGTAATAGGATAACCCTGTGTACGAAGTTATTGAAGAAAATAATCAGCTCCAATGCCAGTAATGTGTTTTTTTTTTTTTTTTTGTAAAAGTTACTCTATTTGATCAAATTTGGTTCTGTTTATCGTGCTGGTTAAATTGCAGTTAAATTTAAGAATAGAAGTAAGAATATTTTCAATATAATGGTTATAAAAGTAAAAAGTAGCTATAGTTGATTTAATAATCACTTGTTTTGTAAGGCAAAAATCTACAGGTTACCCAATAACATTGGATAAGTTAGCTGTAAATCTCAGAGTTTAAATGTAAAATTTGCCACTGAAATTAATTGCATCTTTCAGTGTTTGTATAGGATAAGTTGGAAAATTTTATCAAGTTTGGAGATTTGAGGTGAATAGATTTTATAAAAAAGAGGTGTGTACCACAATTTTATGAAGAATTAAATATAAAATAAGTAGCCTTCTAGTTGTTTAGTTAGATCTAGTAAGTATTGTCACGTAAATAAATAATTAGGAAAAAAGGAATTAAAATGCTAATTGAAATTATAGCAGCAAATGTAGAATATCTTATCACATTTAACATACATAAACAAAATAACCACAGATTAAATTGTACTATCTAGTATAAACTCAAGATAAATTATCTTGACCTTACTATAACAAAAACAGAATTAAAAATATAGGCCTACAGAAAACCATTCATTACAGACATTCCCATTCATAAGTCCTGTTCACCAACAGATTACCAAACACAACTGTCATGTCAAGACCACATAGAAAAAATTATATTGTACCATAACATTTAGTATAAAAATTAAAGGAAAATAAAAATAATAAATGACCCAAAAAAACCACCAACTCAGAAAATGGCTTACAAATTAAAAAAGATTTAGCATTGATTTTTTTCTTTACAATTTTTTTATTTTCTTCAGAACAATAATTAAAAAAAAAACCATGCACGTAACACAGTCATCAAACCATGCCCCTGAAATATATAAATGGAATTGCTCAAATTGCTTAGTGTTCTATATTGACCATAAGGGGATGCAGATTCAAACAAGTACAATGAATGCTTTAAAGTCCTTCACAGTAAATATAAAAACATTTGCCAACCACCTCCTAGATGCAAATTACAGATTCATTATTATACATACACTAGAATAACTGTATATTAACAACTCATACTTGAAATATTACAACAAACTAAATGAATAGGTACAATCCAAATCACACATTCTTAAATACTTTGCCTACATTCTTAACTACTTGTTTCACTAACAAAAAAACATTATAGTATAGGTACAATCCAAATCACACATTCTTAAATACTTTGCCTACATTCTTAACTACTTGTTTCACTAACAAAAAAACAATCGGCTGAGAACAGCGCTCCAGTCACTAAAGACTACTTATTACAGACTAAAAATTCTACACTTAATAAATTTTTACAGTTTTTTAAATAATTTTCATTGCTGATAATTATGTCTTGGGTGAAATTTAATTGATTAAAAACATTTGATGGATTTGGTTGGACTCAATCCAGAATATAAATTTTTTAATGAAAATTAATTTTTATCATGAATAAATATAACATTTATATTTTTGTGTTGAAAATAAGAAATAGTTGTTTTTCTTTATGTTTAAAAAATTAATTTACTAATAATATCAATTATTATAATAAAGCAAAATTATTTTTCATACCTTGTATAGTATTTTGAAATTATTTATATATGGATAGTTTTCAAGAAATTATTTATGTAATAGTTATCAAGAATTACTGACAAACACTATTTACTAAACTTCCTACCATATTTTCTTTTACAAATTTCTACTACTTGTAAAATATGCATTGCAACTTTTAAGAGCACAGATACCTAATAAGTAAAAGCTTTAACAGTGGTAGTTCCACAATCAGATACAATCTTATTTTACTAAATTTTAAGCATAAAATTCTCTTTCAGTAATGTATAATGTATACTAGCAATTATGCTGTTGTATAACAATTGATTTAACGAGATAAATTTCAAAAGAAAAAACAATTTTTTACATAGTAGATATTTTGGCAGTTTCATTTAGAAAATAGATATGTCAGTGAAAAGATTAAACTTGTTTGACATTTAAACATTCTTTGCAGTTGCATCAAATAGTAATGTTAAATTGATTAAAAATTATGTAGCCCAGTTTTGTTGCATTGACATTATAATTAACATTAGCAACCATGTTAGCATTTAAGTAAGAGTATATAATTATGATATTTTAAAAATGTTTTTAGTAGTTTTTTGTTTGGTTTTTGCAGAAACTTTTGACTAGTAATTTATATTTGATTAGTTTGTTAAATGTTTACTAGTTTTGTTTCAGGAAATAAAAAAAAATTTGAGCCGTGAAATATTATTATTGACTAAAATGAAAAGCAATCATTCTCTCTTTTATATTATGAAAATAGATTACAAGTGTTGTGGTTTTACAGTTGTAATATGTATTTCAGGCAATTGAACAGAAAAAAAAATGAAAATTCATTCAGAAAAGCCTTTATGTAATTAATAACACCTTAATGAAGAAAGACAAACTTGACTATGGGGATTTTATTATTTACTTAATTATTTAATGATAAATGCTTTTCTCAAGAATTTTTAAGTTTAGGAAACTGAAACACATGAATATAAACACATTCTGTTCTGGTGTAATGGATAAATTATAACCCATTTTTATCCTTACACTCATATTGAAAATTTGGTGCAGTGATGAATTTTTTGTGTTAACATCAGATGTAGCATTCAGTTAATAGTGTATTTTAATATAATTGGATATTTTTTATAATAATTTAAAAAGTTGTGCCATGTGTTAAAATAGTTTCTGTACTTTGATGTGTGATTAATGCATGCATATACATTTTTATAATTCTGTTAATTATAAAAATTTGCATGTGTTAAAATTAATAAATTTATTTTTTTCTTAAAATATTATCATGTTAATATTATTACTATAGGGAGAAATTCACTTATTTTTCACATTCTTAAAATTCTTGTATTACTTTCCTCAGAAATTTCATATTATTTTGGGCCACTTTATGGTATGTTCAAGCATAGCTTCATTCAAAAATGGACTGGTACTATTTAATCTACCAATGTAGTTGGCCAAAGTTCTTTTGGTCCTTATTCTGATTCTTTTTTTACATTCTTATAAAAAGATACAGTTTGATAGTTGATATCAGATTGAGATAGTGTTTATAATTGAAGTGGATCAAAGTATCTCAGTAACCAAGAAAGATAAATTCAGTTAAACAAATTATAGATGTCTTATACCGAACCAATGCAGTTTTATTATTTTTAAATGTTGGAAATATTTTTTAAATGAAGATTAAAACTGCTCATATTACAGAATTTAGGTACCATACAGCTTTTCCTTCACAATTTGAATGAGTAATAAATATGAAGACCCCTTATGTTAGACCACCCATTGAAATTTTTTTTGAAAAATGTAGAACTTCTGAACAATCATTTGAATATTTTTCCTTTACACCTACCAGCAATATTAATTTTGTAAGAGATTTGAGTGAAAGTAATGCAGTTTCCATTCTGAGGTAATCTTTTACCTGTAGAACCATATGTTACTAATAACACTCTCATTTCATTGAAAAAAACTGTCATAAGTATATTTTATTAAACATAACCTGTGGCAGGCACTTCTAATCTCAAAGTGATAAATGTAGCAATTTTATTATATAATACTATATAATTTTTAATAAATGTGTAATATTAATGTAGAGTAAATTATGGCTGATCTGCGAGACAGTTTTTATAAAATTTAATTATTTTAATATAAGTTTGTATGGTAAGCTCTTATTTTGCTTATGATTGTGGTCAATATTATTAATATATATATATTATTTTAAAGATTCAGTCTATTTTTTACCTCATATTAAATGTATAAAATAACATTTAAACAAATTTATAAAATAACATTTAAACAAATATATAAATTACATAATTGGTATTTATATTATCTGTTTACCTTGTGCAAAGACAGTAGAGAATCACTGGTGGTTTTGATCTTTTACCAGAATTTGTTTTATAATTTTAATAAAATATGAAAATCAGAATATGATAACCATCTTAATATATTTTTCTAATGTTGAAAACATTGATTGAAGCCACAGTAGGAATGGTTTTGATCATTTTGATGCTTTGCTTTATTTTGTTTAGCATTTACCTTGAAAGATTAAGAAAAATTATAATTAAAAATTAATCAAGGTAATGATATTTTCATAATATTTAAAATCATAAGTACAGTTTTCTGAAAAAAAATATTTTTGAAATAGCCTACATTTATTTTGTTCAATATTGTGTTTTATTTTTTTCTTGAAAAAGAATAATAAAACATTTGTTTATTAAATTAATGCCTTCTAAATTAATTTAAATTACTGATTTGATTTTTTTCTCAAGGTATTTTTAAGTAAGAGTTGCTTTTGTGTGTGTTTTTTTTTTTTATTAATCACATTATTGAAAATTTGTTAAACTAGAAAAATTTAATTATACTCAGAAAATATTAGTGAAAGCCTAATAAACGCTTCAGGTACAGATGTAATCTCTGTCGAAATTAGGGGAATGGCTCAGTTTTTATAAATAATATTTTTCACATTTTCTTGCAAGTGAATATGAAAATTTAGTTAAAATTAATTTTTTTCTACACGTACATTTAGTTTTGGACACATGTTACAAAACCTTGCTCAGATTTTTAGCTCTGTTTTTACCCTCTCTCAACTGTTTAATTTGAACAAGCTGTATTTTAAATAAATATGTAGCAACTTAAATTTTTTAGGTTATTCACCTTATAAGTTTTGACAATTGTATGAATTGAATATATAGTTAGGAATGAACATTGAAACTCAAGATTCAAACCCAAAACCTATCAGTTAAAAGGTTCTTTGTTGTTGATAGTCATAGTTAGAATATTGACATATAGTTGGATGAGTCTCACATAATATTCCTAACAAGGTTTTTTGGTATTTCTTAACCTATTATCTCATTTAATTTGTCTGATCTCTTTCCCATTAAAATAAGCGCGATAGTATGTCTATAGAAATAAAATATGTATGTTTATAGAAATAAAATTTTAATAAAATATTTTGTGTTTAATTTTTATTTAAAGTTAAAACGCAGTATGTGCAGTACATCTTAGTTTTTACCGTCCTTGGTTTAATTCATGATGAAGATCATTATTCTCGGTAAATTTAATTTGTCTCTTTATAACTGTTTCATCTATTCACTTTCTAGATGTTAAAATTTAGACGATAGAGATTTTACTTTTCTTTGGTTATTTATTTTTTAATTTTGGTCTGCATTGATAACTTCAGTAGAGTCATTATGTAGATGATCTTCTTACGGTTTTAATTCTAGAAAATTCTAGAAAAAAAGCTGCCTGCATAGTATAAAAATTAAACAAAATTAATTTCACCCTTTCAGCATCAGTCATCTACATTTAAAAATTGTGTCCAGCATACTTAAGTTAGGTTCTATCAATTTAAAAAAAAAACTGTGCCTCTAAAAAATGTGTACACTATAAAGTTTATATATTCAGTATGTTTGACTTGTAATTTTGGTTTCATCATGCTTTCTAAAGCTTGATTGGTTTCAAAGTTTTCTATACTCAGGTTTACTGCTATTCATACTACTTCAAAGTTAAAGAGTTGAAAGTATTGAAGCCGTGAAAGAAACTATAAAATTTTACCTATTGTTGAATTATGTTTCTATTAATAAAAAAAGAAGTTTTTATACAAGTAAGAGGAGTGTACATTTGGAATGTTTTAATTATAAACAGAATCAGAAAACAGATTGATTGAGTATGTTTCAGTTCCCAGTTTATTGAGCAATTTGATATTATTACAATATCAATTGTTTCTGCTGAATTTTTTTTTTTTTTTTTTTTTGGCAAGTATTATCAGTGAAATTATTAAAGTCAAGTAAGATCTAATGCTTTTTGTTTTTAATAAATGATTTCTAAAATTGCATGATTTTATTGTTTTCTTTTCATTGTTATTTTATTATTTCCTGATTGAAGTTTTTTATTTTTTCAGTGCTGATGATTTTAATGATCCTATTCATTTAGAAAAAATAGCAACATTGAACACATTTACTGTTAATGATCTGGGAGCAATTTCTAAAGACACCCAAAGTACAGATTACACTTCTGATTTTTACAGAATTAATGAATGGTAAATATCACATATATATATTTATATCAATTTTTAATAAACACTTTTTTTTAGACTGTTAAGAGTTTTCTTTGATGTAATTAACTGTTTTTCATTCTCTTTAAATGCTATAATATGAAAGATTTTGTATTAGAAAAATCATATTTTAAATTAAACATTTTCTTAAGTCCATTATTACATGTTGCTGAGATTTCATAATTTTAATAATTTTCAGAGGAAAAGATCTTTTATTTTCCAGCAACTGTGAGCTTTAGTCGGTATTATATGTTTCTGATCATTAGATTTACAGTTAAACTGATCAACACATTCAGCCTGTAGGTTTCTCTGCACAAATGTTTTACTCCACAGTTTTCACTACAAAAAATTCTTTTTTAAATTTGTTTATTTTCTTTTTGAATGTTTTATTAGTGTCCAGTTTATAAAAAAGTTAAATAATACTTATTCTATCAAAAGAAAAGAAAAATATTTTGCATCTACTTACTAAATTTTCATAAATTTGGTTATAAGACTTACATATGTTTTAGATTACCTATTTGGACTATGTCTAGAAGGAGTATATTTTTCAGATTAAGATTTAGGTAAACAGTTTCAAATGTTATTGTACTTAACAAAAGTAAAAATAAAAGTACTTAATCTTTATTTAAGTAATTTCATGAAACTCCAAAGAACAGATTTTTCCCCTTGCACGGTATTTCTTTAAATAATTTAGTAAAATTTTATTTAAAATTAGTTTTTAAACTGGCTAGTGGAAGCTGAGAACTTTGATATAGAACACTGTAAAGAGAGTTTGTTTGTACTTAAGTATTATTTTCAAACTCAAAAGTCTACAGTTTGGAACTGATAATTAACTGTTTTGTGCTCCACTCTTTAAAAAGTGATATGACTAATATTTAATGTTAGGCATATTCATCAAGTAAATACCATTAGCAAACATTTCCGCAGCAGCTCTGTAGTCATTATTTTATGTGTATGTGGTGACTTCCCTTTTGTTTTATCAAACTACTGAGGTCATTTCAGGAATGACAAACTGCGTTTACATTATCAAGATTTAAAATATGTGAGAATTTTCAGTCATTGTTTATGTAACCCCCTCCGGGTTGGTTTAGTGGTGAACTCATCATTGTAAATCAGCTGATTTCAAAGTTAAGAGTTGTAAAGTTCAAATCCTAGTATAGTAAAGGTAGTTACTTTTATATGGATTTCAATTTTAGATCATGGATGCCAGTGTTCTTTGGTGGTTGGGTTTCAATTAACCACACACCTCAGGAATGATCAACCTGAGATTGTACAAGACTACACTTCATTTACATTCATACATATTATCCTCATTCATCCTATGAAGTAATACCTTAAGATGGTTCCAGAGGCTAAATAGAAAAAGAGTCACTGTTTACCTGGTAAAATATTGATGCACCCAGTATTGCAGTCACTCATAAATATATTAATACTGTCTTTAATTGTTGATGATTTTGTGTGTGCAATCAACTTAAAATTTGGTGAACAGATATAACTAAATTTCTTCTCATGCCTTATTGCTGAAATTCTCTGTAAAACTGTGTTATTACATTTGAAGTGTTGAAGTTGTGATAATGGTGGATGCCAACAGCGTTTTCTCAGAAGTACAAAATTAACCAACTTGGTATAGACATTTCAGAACAAAAGAATAACTTTTTTGTTTAAATAAATCAGTTTATTTTTGTATCTCTTAATGTTATTTATTTTTTGAGTTCTTATTCCTTTATTTCTTTTTACCTCTTTTATATGAGCTGTTAAATCAGCATATTTTATTTTTGTAATGTTAATTAAAGTTAATGTTTTATGTTTTAGGTATAAATCATGGTTACCAGATAATGTAGTTGGTAGACATGATACAAAGACAACATATCAAGTTGAAATACGTTATGCTAATAACACTAATGAAACTTTCACATTCCATGGACCACCAGGTAAAACATATTTAATTTACTTGATGTGTCAGGATTTTCTTTTTACACATCAATTTATGGTTTATAAAATTATCAGGAAATTTCTGTAGAAGCATAACAAAAAATTTAAATCTAAAACTAGATACATATTTCACTTTTTAAATAATTACTATTAGTACATTTAGGCGAATTAAAAAAAAAAGAAAATGTTTAAACTAAGCTGTAAAAAAGCATAAATAGATAATATTAAAAAATGAAAAATAGAGTATTTCATCGCACGCGCATGTGTGTTATGGAAAATAAATAATAAATGAGAATAACCAAACAGTTTTCCCCTATCACTTTTTACTACCCGATTTGTAAAGTGAAAGGTTAGCTTAAATACAGTCTAATCTTATTCTCCCCACTCTGACTAATTACCATTCTTCACCAGTTACATAGGGAAGAATAAGATAAAATTTTACCTAAGTAAGATAAATATATGAAACTTTTGATCTTGAAATATAATTTATTTTAAAATTTAAACAAAATGATAATATTTAACATTCTATGATAGTAAAATTTTACAAAATATTATTTTAATAAGTTTAAAATTCTAAAATGTTATTAGACATTGGTCTCTCATTGTTAATAAAGTTTCCCAAGTATCTAATTTCTGTTTTTTGTGGATATTTTTAAAACTGGTTTGTATCTTTTTTTGTTTTTTTTTTATAATCAGTTTCCAGCTTATAATGAGCCAGATTATTAAATTCTGCTGTAACATTTGGTTCATTATAAGTACTGAAGACCAAAAAAATTAGCTAAGTTCCAGCATTGTTAAGAACTGATCGTAAAAGAGATTTTTTTTAAGTAAAAGTTAAAAAAATTATAATAAACAGGAATTACAAAGTTTTGAAACTTGCTTTATTAGTAATGATAGGAACAATTCATAGTTGAACAATAAGAACAAAAATTCAGGGACCTATTTCACAAAAGTAATGTAGACTTGTAATTATTAGTTTGTAGTTATTAATTTTCTTATAGACGCTAATATAAAATATAGTGTTTCATAAAACATGTATTTATAACTATTACTCTATACATTACAAGTTACACAACTATAATTAAAAAGTGTTGCACAAAAATATTAGAATTCTACTTGTAATTTCATATACAATTTTTATAAAGTTTGTTAAAAAGTACTATTACTGTTTGGTTTTAAAAGTTTTAATATTCAGCCGAGTGATAATGACAATGAAGAAAATTAAGAATACGCAGTAAAAAAAATTTATAAAAAATACTTAGATTTTAATCTCAATTAACACTTTATATTTAATAAAAGATTTAGGTCAAGTTAAATAGCTGTAGAATTAATCATTCATAAGATTATGTTTTAGCTTCAACATGCAGTATTTGAAACCATGTCCTGGAGTCAAAGCAGCAGGTTTTAATATTATTTCATTGGCTTGAAAATGGAGGCCAGTACTACAGTGTTGATATGCATGGTCTTATATCAGTTTGCTGTACAATTCATGTTGTAGGAATACTCAATGCATTAATATTTCAAAAACATGGCAGTTGTTCAGAGGTTTTATAACATATTGCCATAAATTATTGGCTTCTTGACAGACTGATTAACTTAGATCCCCTCATGACCAAAAGGAACAGGGTGTAAAATCATTCATTAAATTGGATGGTGTGTATGTGTGTGTGGACTGAATCAAAAGTTCTGCTATGCAAGTCCAAATGATTGGGTAATGTTCACAATTCGAGAGTTCTATGAATAGAAATCTGTTTGGGAAAATGGAAGAAAACTGGAGACTAATTTCACAGTCATTAATGCTTGAACGGCTGTGCTTCAAAGGTGGAAAACCAAAATAAATTAAATAACTAAATTATAAAATTATTAACTTTTATAAATAAAAAATAAAAGCAAGCAGTCACACCCCAAAACCCTGAGAGGCAATTTAAATAAATAACCTACCAAATAGCCTACTCTATATTACTACTACTTTTTTCGTGTTTAGCCATAAGGTATTACTTCAGAGGATGAATGAGGATGATATGTTTAAGTGTAAGTGAAGGTAGTCTTATACAGTCTCAGGTCAACCATTTCTGAGATGTGTGGTTAATTAAAATCCAACCACCAAAGAACACTGGTATCCACGTTCTAGTATTCAAATCCTTATAAAAAACCTAGATATCCTAGGCTACCAATGTGTTCAAAAAGACAAAATTAACTATTAAATAAATTAATTCCATAAAATACAATAGAACAAAAAACAGAACTACAAGAATCATATATAACAAAACTAAAACAATAACATCATCAATAACAAAACTAAAAAGCAAATATCAAACTATAGCAACGGCATTATGTTACTAAGAAGTCTGGTGAGTTAACTTCAGAGAAAGTGCAGGAAATTGAACAACATGGCAATGCTTTGTGGCCAGATGGGATGAAACAGAGTGGGCGTTATTTGCATGATCTCTTTCCAGATGTTGGTTTGTAGGGCACCTCTTGGGTATACTGTAACAAGTGTGATGCAATTTCTTTCTGGGCATGGCGCTTTCATGGATAGATTGCTGAGACTCGGCCTGGTGGACTCTGGTATGTGTCCACAATGTGGACAGTTGGGTGATGCCTATCATGTTCTTTACTTATGCCCTACATAAAAGATAATGTCCACGATGATTATTTGCTTACTCAGTATTATCGGGTCAACATTAGATCTCCGTGTAAATTGGAGGGACTGGGCTAAGTGGATAATCATTGAGAATTTCATCATTTACTTGACAAGGGAAAGGATTGCCAAAGGCGTTTAGGATTCCAGTTGGATTTTCATTATCCTACGTTTTGTTGTTTTTCTTCTTTTGACTTTTCTTATGGTTTATGTTATTGTTTCTGGTTTTATGTTTTGTTATTGTTTTTTGTTTTCGTGTTATGTTCTGCACTAACATTGCATGTTGAACTCAACTTTTTTCTATTTCGGGTAGTTAGTTGTAATTTCAGTTCCTTCTAGTTGTCTATTCAGTCTTGTTAAAGACTTGGACTTGTATTTTGTTTTTAAAAAGTTATCTAGTAGGTTGTAGTGTGCACCAATAGGAATGTCACATGTGGCATTCGCATAACTAGCATTCTGACAGGAAAGAACAAGGCTGAGAGATGCCTTTTGCCAAGGTTTTGAAGATGACCTCCAGTAAAGCCCATCATGAACTAGGTATGGAGAGGTGGCATGGTGACTGAAACAGTCACATGGAGGGTGTCTTTCCCTTTGGGGTCAGGATGAACACAAAGTACTGGAATTTTTAAAAGGAAGTTTCTGTGCTTGAATCATTTGCAAGTCCAACTTGGATCTCTAGGAAACGTATATAAATGCTGTGTGACTTTACGCAGATTGGCCTCTCAAAAGAGGAAAATGCTTCTATAAAAGGAAAAGAAAACAAAAATGTGGATTAAGGTGTAATTGTGGATGGGAATAATGAAGTGAATAAGCCTGCTGTTTAATAAGGGAGAAACTTATTAAAAATTTGCAGAAATTTCCATCATTACAGTACTATGTTAACAACCACTTCAAAAAAAAACATAACTGTACTTACAGTTATGTAGTACTTACATATACTTCATTTCTATATCTAACAACAAAGGATACCATTAGTAGTGGTATCCTTATTATTCTTCTGCCAAAACTGATGCATAAAAACTGATCTGTGTGTTATGAACTAAACACCATTATTCTTAAAACAGATCACATAATGAACTGAAAAACTATTAAATACTAATTATATTATAATTTGTTCACCTGATTACTATCAACTTTAAACAAAAAATTTCCATCAGTTGCAAACTGTTAAAAATATATCCAATGGAAACTGACCTATAGCCCATCGTGTTCTGTAGCCTTCATGAAATCTACATATTTAGTGTGGAAATTTTTTTGTTTAGTTAGAAGTTTTTTACCTATCTTGTCAAAATTGTTTACTTTTACTAATTCATTTGTGTTTACCTGTTGTGGTTTTTTAATAATAAAAATGAGTACTATTATTTCTCTGATTGATTCTGACCATTTTTGTTTTCAAAACCAACAAAAATACAATGAGCACAGTTCATATAAAATAATTAAAATATTGTTTTATAATTTTATTTTTATTTTTGTCAAACAGGTGCAGATGAAGTTCCAGGTCCAGTAAAATTTACAAGACCGTACTTTGATTGTGGTCGATCAAATAAGTGGCTTGTGAGTGCTGTTGTGCCAATAGCTGATATTTATCCTAGACATACTCAGTTTAGACACATTGAATATCCAACGTAAGTCTTTACAATATATAAACATTGTATTTTCTGTTTATTTTATTTACACAAGAAATATCATGGTAATTACAGTGTCTACCACCACTTTTCTTTTTTTTAATTTGTAATACTTGGATAAGTAAAATTTTTGAAATTTATCAACAACACTACATTAAATTTAGTCTTTTCCGAATTGTATTAAACATATTTAGAAAGATTGCGTAAATTATGTTTATTATGAAAGAAACTTTATAGTTTTTATGTCAGAAACTTTTATCTAGAAAAGGGTATGAGTATATCACAAAATATTAAATAATAATTTTAAAGCTTGTTTTTTAAATGGCTTATAATCAATGTCTCTTATAAAACATAGATAACAGTTTTGTTAACTTCATCGTGAAAATTCAAAATTTTTAAATTATGTAAAATCAATATAACACATTATTTTTATATCACATGTTTTTCTTGATCTTTTTTCATTGCAAATTTTGAATTATTTTTTTAAAGACTTTCAGTTATTTAAATTGATATTACATATTTATAATTTCATTAAATTATCTTAGATTTTTAAAAATGTTTTCATTCTTAATTTTAAGGAATAACATGCCTTTTTTATAACTATTTTATGCCTAATTAAAGAACTTGATATAAGAAAAATTTATTTGCATTTTATGACTTGAGATATGCTTTTTCAGTTATAAATTTTTAATAAGATGTATAGTCAGTATTTTCGTGATTAAATTTAAGAAGTAATAGTAATTCTTTAAATTATTGTAACTAAATTTTTCTTATAATTACAGAAACCATTGATCTATACTACAATGAAATCTTACTAATATACTTCATTTTATTTTTATTATTATGACCTTGGATATATTTTAATGCAGAATACAAACTGATTGAAATGGTAGGGAGATAAAAAAAGCTAGACAGTTACCTGGAATCAAACCTGAAATTTTTTCATCTAGAAGCTAACATGCTAATCACTATACTGATGTTTAGATAAAGGAAACAAATTTGAATTTACAATTTTAAATAAATATATGTGAATTTTCAGAGTTTCTTTTAACCTTTATTAAACTATTTACCATTTTAGTATAGTAAAGTTTGATAGTATTACCAGCTTTATCAATTTCCTAGTTACAACAAATTTTTCGCTTATCCCACCAATTGTCTATAAAAACTTGTTAACATTTCATATCTAAAATGGTATTATTTATCATGTAATTTCCCTAACAGAAAAAATAATGATACTTTTTTCTTTAGAAAAAAATAAAATAAAATTTAATAAGAAAATAATGACATTCCCACTTGGGTATAAGCCATTTAATGATCAACAATTGACAGCAGTAACTACTAGCATTTAAAGTAAAGGTACGTACTAATATTATACATTAATGGTAATCTTTGGCTGTTAATATTTCAATAATAGTTATTTTCTATGAAAAAGTCAGATTTTTCATTGACAACTTATTTTGTGCACACTTCTTTAAGCTTCCTATATAATTCATTCTATCTTTCCTCAATACTTGTCCAATAATATTTGCTATCTTTTACTTTCCTGTCTATATAGCAGCTACACAGTAAAGTAAAGCTATAGTTATATAGAAGGGAAAGAATAGTGATCAGTCAAACTTGGACATATCTGGTTTTCACAGAATCTTGACAAATTGATCCCTAAAGACCACAGAAAATCGAAAAATGGCATCAAAATTTCTGCAACAAAATGTGCATACATATGTATGTACGTATGTTGGTGTGTAAATCACTTATATCTCCACAACTATTTGACTGATTTTAACCACTTGGCTGTAATATTTCTATAGTAGTGGGCATTGATGCTATTAAATTTTTAATTCAGAAGATCAGGGAGTGGAAGATATAGGGGAAACGAAATCGTCTGTAGATTTTCATAATTAAGGTTATATATATTTTTTTTATAATCTTGTAAATATTAATAAACAACTTTTGTAAAAACAAATTTTTTCTAATTTTCACCCCCACCCCAAAAAATGGTATAATTTTTATGAGTTATAGAACGTACTACAAAGGATGATTTTCATTGCATTTTTTTATATTTTTGTGAAATGTTGAAGAAGGCTATACATTGGATTTTTTCGTTACAGTTTTTTCTATTAGCTAGCATATCGGATCCACAAATTTGTTCACCAACAAAGTGAGATGTTAGCCCAGCCACTCCCCCCTTACACACCCCACCTACCAGCCGGACTACTACTGTAGCCATCTGCTATGTTGTGACATCACAAGTGTGCAGTAGAATTAAGTAAATGAATAGTATTTAAAGTGGTTGCTAGGATCACCACACCTTGTAAATTAGATACGGTATGCGTGTGCACTTCAATTAGAATCATTGAATAAATAAACAAAAAATATTGTATATAAATAAAATGGCAAATATTTTATATTAAGTTGTGTATGTAACCCATGCATCACAAAAAATCCTGTGTGACTGGGAAGTCCTACAACTGTGTTGTCAATTTTTTTTATCCTACACTCCTTTCTTGTATCAGTTTTTACTTATCCTTTTTTCTTGTTCTTTATTTCACAAAGACTATTCATTGGTAAAAATTCCATTATCCTGATTTAAAAACAGAAAGCAATATAAGCAACTTCATTCAAGTTTTTGTGTTTATTTAAATTTGTTGCACTTACAATGTACTGTATCAGAGTGATATATATGGTTAAATGCAGAAGCATCTTGTGCAGAAAATTTATAGCTTAACACCAAACAAATTAATTCTATTTTAACATTAATGACTCCTCCGACACTGCCCCTGCCACTATCTTGTTGTTGGATCCTAATTAACATTGTGGGATAGCAATCCACAGATAAAACAAGCTGCAGCAACATCCATTACATAAACAAGTAATGAAGTTGCTTAAAGGCCCTAAATCAAGAAATCCATCCCAGATATTAGAAGATATCTAGAATATAATACAAATCAATCTTAAAAACCTCTTTCCAGTATCAATATCTTCTTTCTCATCCTATCTTACACAAGTTAGATTTTAAGTAGGTTGTTTCATCTTAACTTCATTCTGTATTTTTAAAGTCATGTGATTGGCATCTAACAAATAACTAAAGATCAACTGTAAAGAATTGTTTATATAAAAATAAAGTATTTTAATTTAAAAAAAAAATATTTTTATTCATAGAAAATTCATTTAACAGTAATGAATTTAAAGAATGATAGGAACGATTCATTTTCAGATAATAAAACTTTCAAATGACATTTCTTAAGGTTAAAAAGACATCACTATGACACTTAATATTCATTATTTTATTTTCCTCTAATCGTCGTACATTCTTTGTCACTTATTCAATTGACACAAATCATTTCACTAATTTTATAAAATTTGATGCTCTTTTTCTGAAGTTTAAAGGATGAAAAAATGAATATTACCCTCCACGTGGAATGGTCCGATAAAAATTGTATTTTCTTTTTGGTAAGCTTTTATATTAACCAATGTGTTCTTTTGTTCTGTATAAATTTATAGAATTACCGTGAGTAAACCTTTTGTGAAATATTGGGTCAAACTTAATTTTATACTAAGATAATATATATATAACTGTTTAGTATATTCATTAGTATGAGTAACCATTTTCATATTCTGTACACATCTCTTATTGCTAAATGTTAAAATTTCACTGAAACATTTTTAAAATTGCTCTTTTGTCTGTCTGTACACCAGCAATTTTAACACAGTAGCTCAACTTCTTATTCTAAAATGTTGCATGCAAATTCAGTTTTTTGCCACATAGATTTGCCAAAAAATATCATTGCAAAATTATCATTTTTTCAAGAAGTGTTAGTGCTGATCTAAGTAGTTTGATATAAGGGAAAGTCAAAAGTAAAATTTTTTCCTAATCACATTCTCTAGAACAGTGATTTTTCTGATATAAATTATAGCCTCATATCAACTGTTGATTGAATGTATTGTTTATTGTTAACTGTTTTATGTGGTGTTTAAAAACCAAATTTAAAGTAAGTGCTCCTTATTCAGTTACATTTAGATCGCATCTACATCTACAGAGATGAAACCAGTGTAGATGATCCTTAGAAGATAGTAGAAATACAGAGAAATTTGTTTGAGGGGAGGTAAGAACTACAATTGGAATCATCACTAATAAGCGTAGGTAGAATTTCTCTTTGTGATTAACATGAGAAAGAATAATGGAAATATCAAAGCAGTTGACAAATGAATCACAATAATTGAAAAATTAAAGTTGATGAAGTTGCAAATGAGCTGAATATGAGCCATAACTCTGCATTTTCAAACATCCATGATTCTTTAAACTTTCAAAAAGTCTCTTCTTCCTGGGTTTCACATCAACTCACAAATATTCACCAAAAGAATTGTTTGAAATTTTTCCACAAACCATTGAAACATGATAATTGAGCTCATTTCTGAAGTGGATAATAATTGAAGAGTACACATCACTTTGAAAACAAGAGTAAGCAATATTTGGGAAACATTCTTCATCTGCTGTAGCAAAAAAATTCAAAACACACATCTGACAGAAAGTTGACAATATCATATTCTGGGATATGGAAGATTTTTCACTTCCCATCTAATGTTGAAAAGGTAAATAGAGAAAACTGCAATTGCTGAAGTTAAAAATCATGTCCAAAGGGGCAGAATAACATTTGATCTCATGTGGCCAACAAAACAATCCTCTTTTGCTTTAAAATCTCAATTTTGAGCAGCTGGAACACCCATTATTCAATGCTGATTAGGATCCAAGCAATTTTCATCATTTTGCCCCGCTCAAAGAAGAATTGCAAGGGAATCATTTAAATTCATATGAAGACGTCATAGAAACAATGCAAATTTGGCGATACACCAGACCAAAAAATTTCCTCTAGGAAAGAATTCAAAAGCTTGTTAAAAAAAAGATTAAGCACATAGAAGTAGGAGGGAATTATGTTTAAAAAATAGACAAAATTTCATTTGTTTGTGCAAATAAAATTAATTTCTCTTTTAAATTCCACTTTTTTTTTAATTACTTGCGTACATTTGATTGAAAACAATTACTGCTCCTGTATATGAGTTTTAAAATGGGCTATTATTTAATAAATAGCCAGTTTTAGTTAATGATTTTTTAGTTTATTTTTTTTATATAACAATTTACTTTTAGTTACTATACAATTCACAGCAAGACAAGCCTCATGGTAAATGCTGTTGTTATGTTTGTGACTTTATTATTAAATAGTCAAGGACATTCTTACCCAGTGAATTAGTACTCTGCCACGTATGTGATTTTCATTATTTAATCACTCAGACACTAGAAGAAGCTCAGTTACGTTATTGCATTTTAGTCAGAATGTATGAATTTTTCTGAAGTGAATTTTTAAAAGTTTACTGTTAATAGTCATCCAGTTATTTTATCATTTTTACAGCTTTTGTACTTATATAAAAGAGTATATACATATTTTTAAGTAATAGATGTTATTTTAAAAAGTGGCAGAAATGTGATTAAAAATGAGTTCTGCTCTTGTAAATAATAATATTAATAAACTTGACCTCAACTCCTGCAACACCAAGAAGTATTAAATAACAAAATAGCAATAATTAAGTTCATAAATGTATTTAAAACCTACATGGATAAATAAACCTAATTGAATGGTGTTTTTTTTTTATAGTTAAAAGAGATTTTAATAAACATCAGGAATTAATAAGTGATACTTGAAGGTTAGAAAAGACAGCTATCCAAAAGCAAAGAAGATTGATAGATTCACTTTGCCATTAAAAAAGGCACCTAAAATAATAAAGTAAAAAATCTTGTTGTGAACAGATAATTTAGAAAACTTACATTCAGAAAAGTGGGTTAGATGAAATAATTGAACAGTTTGTAATAAATTTATCTAAAAAAGGCTGACAACACAGTTGTTTCTGATGCACGGCTTACACACACATACACAAGCAACTTTTTTAAAAATGTTTATCATTTTATTTAAATGTAATATTTCTTTGTTTATTTAATTCAATTATTCTAACTCAAGCACACACACATACCGTATTTAATTTGCGTGGGTGTGGTGGTACTAGCGGCAACAGTCGGCACTAACTAAACTAATGTAATTTCACATCTTACATAGAACAGATTTTGCTTGTATGGTCAGCAACTGGTATAGCCATGAGGCTTTTCGCACCAGGTACCAAGTTAATTTTTTACACTTTAAATTCTATTTATTTAATTCTACTGCTCACTGGTGATGTCACAACATAGCAGAAACTATAACAGCATTTTTTCGAGTGGAGGTGCAACTTTGCTAAAAGTATTTTTTGCAAATATTGTTATTTTTTAATTATTAACAAATGTGCCTAAGAAAAATATGTCCTTAGTTAGGCTAAATCTTGAGATGCTGAGTTGACCTTACTCTACAGCCTCGCTCCCTTGACCTTTTTAGTTGAAAATTTAATTATATCAGTGCCCTGTATATATAAGTTATCTGACCAGTTTGTTCAAAATCAGTCCAGTAGATCTTCTTGAAGTATAAGGTGATTTAAAGCCCAGCACCAAACATACACATACAGGTGTGAATGAACATTAACATTCAAAAAATTTCCATCTGGTTTTTTGGGTTCCTTAGGTGTCAAAATGTCAAGATTTGGTGAAAACTGCTTATGCCCAAATTGGACTGATTACAATACCTACTTTCCCTTCTAGAGCTATAGCACTATCTAGACCGGAAAGTAAAAAGGTAGTGACAAAAAGGACAGATAAATGACTGTAGTGTGCATAAAAAGCAATTTTGTATTTATGATAAAATGTCAAATTTAGCTGTTGGAAAATCAATAATATAAAATACTCTGTTGTCAGAAACTAAAATAATAAATAATATGTAAAGATGCTGTCACTGTTTCTGTTTGACATTCTAATCATTAAGTATTACTCATTTTAGTTTTATATTTTATTATTAAAGAATTAATAAAATAAATGTTAAAGGATTATTTCTCAGATTATAACTCCCTACATGATGCTGATTGTGTTCAAAACTGCTACTATGTAATGTAGCAACATTAGTTAAAATAACCAAGTTCACACTCATATGGTCACAATATTAGATGTTTTACTTTTTTATCGGTTTTACTTATCTTATTTACCAGGTATACAGCAGTAGCCGTTTTGGAAATGGATTTTGATCGAATTGATATTAACCAGTGTCCAGAAAGTCTTGGAAATAGTGGCCCTAACCATTTTGTTAATACTGCTCGTTGCAAAAAGGAAACAACTGAAGTAAGTTTATGTTTTTATTTACTTAATGTATTTTATTTTTTATTCTGATGTATGATGAAATACATACTATTAAGAGTTTATAAATATTCATAAAAAAGGGGAAAACAACAGTTTTTCATCATTGGCATCTGTGGGTAGAAGTTGTAAATCATTAATAAATGTCAAGAGCATATAGTAAAACAGCATCTAGCATTTCATTTCTTAATTTTATTGATCTACTGAACCAGTTCATAAAATGTGATTTTGATTGATGGAATTTTAACAATCCTTAATGAGTTAATAGACTTATGTCATTATTGATAATAAATAAATATTCAAAAAAATTAAATGAAGATATGATTTAATCCTTACTTTTCAAACATCACAACAAAATAATGAATATATATATAAGGATGTGATATTTAAAAGTTACTTGATTATATTGCCTCATATATATGATAAGGAATCAAAGAGCAATTCCCTTGACTGTGAATGTACATAATACTGAAAAAAATTATTTAAAAGTGTGTAATGTACCATATTGTTAGAGATCATTTGGCTAGCTTCATATAAAGTATATCAGAAGTATGAAATTTAAAAAAAGATTATATAAACAATTACAACAAAAAAAATCATAAAAGTAAATAATATAAATCCATTTTTAACCCTACCATAAAATGAGTACAGAATGTAGATGTTGGATTTAAGATGTGTAGGACTATAACTGAAATTCTATATATATAATTTTTTTTGTCTTCAGTCATTTGACTGGTTTGATGCAGCTCTCCAAGTTTCCCTATCTAGTGCTAGTCATTTCATTTCAGTTTATTCCCTACATCCTTCATCCCTAACAGTTTGTTGTACATATTCCAATGTTGCCTGGCTACACAATTTTTCCCATCTACCTGTTCCTCCAATATCAAAGCGATTATTCAAGGATGCCTAAGATGTGGTGTATAAGTCTGTCTCTTCTTTTAGCTATATTTTTCCAAATACTTTTTTCTTCATCAGTTTGTCACATACCACTTTATTTGTCATTTTATCCACCCATCTGATTTTTAACATTCTCTTATAGCACATTTCAAAAGCTTCTTATCTTGTCTTCTCAGGTACTCCAATCGTCAAAGTTTCATTTCCATATAAAGCTACGCTCCAAACATATAAATGTTTTCATGATGTTTAAATTAATTTTTGATGTAAGCAAATTATATTTCTAACTGAAAGCTTGTTTCACCTGTGCTATTTGACATTCTATATTGCTCCTGCTTCATCCATCTTTAATAATTCTACTTCCCAAGTAACAAATTTTTAAGACTTTCATAGTCTTTTCTCATCCTACTTTTATATTCTATGATCCATCTACTTTATTTCTACTACATTTCATACTTTCATTTTGTTCTTGTTTATTTTCATGCAGTAGTTCTTGCGTAGAACGTCATCCATACTATTAATTGTTTCTTCTAAATCTTTTGTGCTCTACCTATATTTACTATTTCATCAGCAAATCGTTGCATTTTTATTTTTTCACGTTGCACTGTTATTCCAGATCTAAACTTTTCTTTAACATTATTGACTGCTAGTTCTATGTAAAGATTAAAAAGTAACGAGGATAGGGAACATCCTTGTCTGATTACATATTTTATTACTGTTTATGCTCTTTGATTATTACTGTTGTAGTTTGTTTGGTTCCTGTAAATGTTAGAAATTGTTCTTCTATCTTTATACTTGAACCCTGAATTTTTTAAATGCTGAACATTTTATTCCAGTGTGTTATCAAATGCCTTTCTATAAATGCCATGTATTGTTGGTTTGTTTTTCTTAATTCTTGCTTCTACTATTAATCTAATGTTAAAATTGCTTCCCTTGTCCCTACTTTTCCCGAAACCAATTTGGTCTTCTCCTGATAATTCTTCCACTCTCCTGTCAATTCATCTATACAAAATTCTAGTTAAAATTTTTTATGCATGTTTAGTTAAGCTAACTGTTCTGTATTATTCACATTTTTCTGCTCCTGCTTTCTTTGGTATCATGTCAATAACACTCTTTTTGAAGTCTGACAGAACTTTCCCTTTTTCATAAATATTACTCACCAGTTTGTATAATTTATCTATCACTTCCTCACCTGCACTGCGCAGTAATTCTGCAGGTATCCCGTCTATCCCAGGAGCCTTTCTCCCATTCAAATCCTTTAATGCTCTATTAAATTCAGATTTTAGTATTGTATCTCTCTTTTCATCCTCTTCAACTTCCTCTTCTTCTTCTATAACACCAGTTTCTAATTCATTTCCTCTGTATAACTCTTCAATATATTCCACCCACCTATCAACCTTTTCTTTCATATTATAAATCGGTATACCATCTTTATTTAACACATTATTTGATTTTAACTTAAGTACCACAAAATTCTCCTTAACTTTCCTGTGTGCCCCATCTGCTTTTCCAATGACCATTCCACTTCTGAACACTTTTCTTTAATCCACTCTTCTTTTGCTATTTTGCAATTCCTGTTTATAGTATTTTGTTAATTGTCAATAGGTCCTTTTTTTTACCTTCTTCATCACTAGCATTCTTATACTTTAAACGCTCATTCATAAACTGCAATATCTGCGATATCCAAGGTTTTCTACAAGTTCTCTTTGTTCCACCTATGTTTGCTTCTGCCAATTACTTTTTGACATTTTCCCATTCTTCTTATATATATTTTCTACCTTATCTTTTTTACTCAGACCTCTTGTGAAGTCCTCCTCAAAAATTTTCTTTACCTCCTCTTCTTCAAGCTTCTATAGATTCCACCAATTTATCTGACACTTTTTCTTCAGGTTTTTAAACCCCATCTGCATTTCATTATCACTAAATTATGGTCGTTATCAATGTCTGCTTCTGGATGTGCTTTGCAGTTGACTAGTTGATTTCTTTGCTTAACCATGATATAATCTGTCTGATACCTTGCAGTATCACCTATGGCTTTTTCCATCTGTATATTCTTCTGTTATGATTTTTAAACTGGGTGTTGGCAATTACTAAATTATACTTTGTGCAAAACTTAAGTCGGTCTCCTCTTTCATTTCTTTTTCCCAGCCCATATTCACCCGCTATATTTCCTTCCTTGCCTTTTCTTTTTTGGATGCTTCCATTCCATCCCCAACTATTATTAAATTTTCATCCCCTTTTATTTGTTTTAATTGCTTTGTCAATTTCTTTGTATACACACTCTACTTCATCATCATCAAGAGCACTAGCAGGAATATAGACGTTAACAATCGTTGTCGGCTTAGGTTTTGATTTTATCCAGATTACAATGATTCTATCACTAAGTTTTTTGAAATATTCTACTCTCTTCCCTATTTTCTTGTTCATTACAAAATCTACTCCTGCCTGCCCTTTATTTGACGCTGAGTTAATTATTCTAAAATCACCTGACCAAAGGTCGTTTTCCTCTTCCCACCGTACCTCGCTAATTCTTACTAGATGTACATTTAACCTTCCCATTTCCCTCTTTTAATTTTCTAACCTACCAACCTTTTTTTAGACTTCCTACATTCCTTGCTCTGACTCATAGAATGTTATTTTTTTTATTTTTGTGACCCCTTCCTTAGCCGTCCCATCAAGGCTGCTCTATATATATATATATATATATATGTGTGTAATTAAAAACTTAATTCTACCATCACCAATTTTCTAAATTTCATGTGTCTTACTTATCTTATCAAAAGCCTGCAGGAAGATTGTTAAAATTTAATGACTGTAACAGTGTCATTTCTCATAACATATTTTTAACCCTCACAGTAAAATGTCATGAGCTGTTATTTTATCTTTCTCTTTTTCAATGATTATATGTATACTAAGTTTTGGCTTCTGGGAAAGAAAACAAAATTATTGAGTAATTACACTTCTGCATTGGGTTAGTGTTTGATAATTAGCAGTATTCATAATGCCTGGGATATATGTGGCTCAATATTTACAGTAAAGATACGTGCTACACACATAATAATAACATATTTGAAGTAAGTGGTTCATATTTATTTCATTTAAAACTTATTTGTATTTAATATGAATTGGGTAGTTGTCAAATAATTGTGTTTTATTATTCAACTAATTTACTTTATTATTCAACCAGTCACTATATTACAACAGTTTCATAAGAAATGGCATTATGTTAATTTAGTGGCAAAATTTATTTATATTTTCAGATTTTTTTTTAATGAAATGAAGTAAATTAAAAAGTCATTTTGATGAATAATGCATTGTTTATTATTTTTTCTGAAGATTTTAATTCCTAAAAATAAAATATTTTGCTATATATTTATATAAATTTTTAGATTTCCAAACAAGCTTGACTTATTGACTTATTTTTGGCATAAATATACATTACTTTTGATGATCTGTTTGTGGCAATGAAAATATAAAAGAAAATATTTTTCTCATAATATTGTTTCATCATTTATAAACCTGTAAACCTAATTTACCATTATAATTAATGTAGATACTTAGCCACAAAACATAAATAAAGTTGAATATCATATAAAGCCTAACGGCCTCCTTAAACTGAAAACATGGTTTTGAATATAATACTAATTTGTCTATTTGTTCATTTAAGTGTATTACAGGTACTTAATCCAAACAAAAAAATTACCCAAACCAGAGGCAACTGTTATGTAGGTTGTTCATCCCCTCTATTCTTTATTCCTTTCTTCATGAACAAGTATCAAGGGAGTTGGGTCACCTCCATTGTTACATCTATAGCAGTTTCTTTCTGGTTTCTGGTAACCAGCAAGACAGCCACTTCTTTATTAAAGGTTTACCAGGGAACAACCATGTACACCTCCAGAACTATTCAAAGTCTGTTTCAGGTAGGAAACAATCCTTAGTTTGTTGGATTGTGTAATCTGAACTAGAAGCTGAAATAATTAATAATTTATCCAGGGTTTCTATTCCAAATCTATTTAAACCTGGCTAGCTATGTTGAAAGATGAATTTTTTTTAACATACAAAAAATCCCAACCCTAATTAGGATTTAAACCCAAAATGTTCTGATAAAGGCAGAAACATTGTCATTGTGCCTTGAAGAAGATTGATAATAATACTGAAAGCATAACATTAAATTTTTCCTGAAATTTATTTAATTTTCTTTATAGATTATATAGAATGCTTCTAAATTGAAACAAATGGGATTCTCTCCAGAAACATAATTTTATGATTGACTAACCTTCAATGCATATCATTTTAAATATAAAATGTAAAGAAAGTTCAAGTAGGGAAAAACACTATGTTTATAGATCAGTTTATACTATACCAAAATGTACAGAATGAACAAATTTGATTTAGTCTGATTGCAATCCATTGGTATTTTTTTAACTGTGTTTGCTTCTCAGTTAAATTTTCTTAACTAGTCAACCAGTCAATATATTATAATATTTTCATAAGAAATTGCATATGCTATAAAATTGTTATAAATTAGCAGTTTTTTTTTTTTTTTAATGAAATCTAAGTTAAATTAGTCATTTCAATGAATAATGTATTATTTACTGTTCTTATTCTTGAGAATTAATTATTCTTGAGATGTTAATTCCTAAAAATAAAGTATTTCACTGTATATATGCATCAATATGTTTTTTCTTAGTATGATATAAAAATCTAGGCTGTAAATCATTTTTTGAAAACAAAATTAAGTCATAATTCTAAAACTCTACAAATAAAGTAAAAAGCCCATATAACTAAGAAGTAGAATAGACATTAATAATAGTTTATAGAAAATTCCTCTACACTACACACAGACTTAAAATAATATTGTGTATTTTCACCTGTAAATAGCATATAATTACCAATTCTGTTGACTTCTTGTATTCATAATGGGTAGTTTATTGTAATGAAATAAATTTCTGGTTTGATTTGTTATTAAAATATAATTTATAGCACAGCAAACAGCATAATAAACACAGTTACAGCAATGCATAATTGGTGCAGTAAATATTTGAATTCACCAAATTATAATCACTTTCCTTTCATCTGATATAAACAAAGAAACAAAACAAAAATGATATTTGTCAAAAACATCATGTAAGTCTTGTTGAAAAATCATAAAATTAAATTCTGAAATCTCTAAAGACACTGTTGGACAGACATCTCTGTTAATATTATTTCATTATTAAGAATTATGTTAATATGACTCAAATAATTAATTATAGTGTATTTTATGTAACTGAAATTATAAATGTACTTCCAGTGTGAGCCAATGCATGGATGGGGTTTTCGTCGAGGAGGTTACCAGTGTAGGTGTAGGCCAGGATTTAGACTTCCTACAGTTGTAAGGCGGCCATATTTGGGTGAAATTCTTGAGAGAGCTACTTCGGAACAGTATTATAATGGATTTGATTGTCTTAAAATTGGATGTGAGTTAATTAAAATATTATCTCTATATTAAAAATGAGCTGTGTTACTATTATTAATATCTTTCTGTATTTTAGTTTAAACAAATTGTTAAAACTTGCTTGTTAGAAGTGGTTTCAATTTGTTGTCAACTAGCTAGTTATAATCTAATCTTCAGGATTAAGGTACCATATCCAGAAATATATTTCTAGTTTTCAACAGACAATTTTTTTTAAATTGGTATGTGTTAAAAAGAAAAAATTGTATTTATGTGAGTCAATATGTTTTCTCTTTAATATGATATGAAATTTTGGGCTGTACATTATTTTTAAAAAAATTAAACATTTAAATATAATTAAAAACCATCAGTAACGTCCAAATCAAGTAAAGAGTCACATAACTAGGAAAAAAGTAAATGTTGATCATACAACATAGAAAATCTCTTCTAAACTCAGCACAGACTTATCCATTATATAATGTATTTTTACCAGTAACTAACCTCTAAACAAAAGCAAATAGTTATTTTAGTAGCATTCTAGTGTCGAAAGTCTGAAACAGTATATATAGAGATACAAGAGAGTCAGTGTGAGAGCTGTGTTCAAACTTTATTTGGAATGTAACTTAATACAACACTAAAATTATAGCTAACAATGTATCCTTAACAGAAAATGTTCTAATACAAGTTATGCTTGCAGCTAATCTAAAAGTGCAATTAATGGTCATTAAATTAAGTAGTTAGATATTTGAAAACCCTGAATTAATTTTTACCTTTTATATAAGAAAATTTATTGACTGTATGTGATTTGTCTCACAAAATGTGACGATCTATCATTAGTATATTACCAATATTAATTCTAATGTTTATTGGGAAAGAACAGTTTGCAGTTTCCTTAGACTTGTTCACTTTGGGAATTCCTTTTGGGTGGTCAGTGTTTTACATAGCTGTCCCTATTTTATATCGTTATGTTCAGTAATTTTTTATATTCTTACTATTACGCATAAATTTTTGCTTCTATATTATATTTAATATTAAATTTAATTACACTAATACAGTTGAGTTTTTGATCATATGATGTGATTTTATTTGGTCATGTTCTTACACATATTATGTTTAGCAACACCTTAACATACTACTCTTTGAGAAACAGTAGTTTACAATGTCATTATAATTATACCTAATTAATTTCTTTTATTTAATTCTTATTGTATGATTATTCCTGTAATTTCAGCCAATTTGCTTTATGTCATTGCTTTTTGTCTCTGAATTCATTTTATTATAATTGTAAGACATTAAATTTTTTAATATAATTCCAGTTTTTTAATTTATTTGAATAGTCAGTCTTTTAGATTTGATATTTTGAAAGTTTTAAACCATTCCTTTTTGTTCTTTGTTTGGTAAGATTGGCCATTTTAGGTGCAAGTACATGTAATTTTAGTTTTTACAAGCATTTGTACCAATTGATGCTACCCTTTTCAATATTAGCTGATTTAAATGACACAAAAACTATTTTTCTCTGTTTGACTGTTGGAATAATTGTATCAGACAGATTTTTAACATTTTCATCCTCACCCCATAATTAAGCTTTTGAATTAAGTAACTGAATTAAAATTAAAATTTTTGTTTACAAAAATTTTCCAGTCTTGTGTTTTTGGAAGGGGTCTGACTGATCACCTAAGTAATCATTATTATTATCACTAATATATTATCATTAAGTAAGGTATTTTACAATAACTATGAAAATAGGTAATTTTAAAAATATTTTTAAAAGCTAATATGATTTTTGTCCCTGTCATTGTTGCCTAATCTTGGAAAACAATGTATTAAAAAATTTCAGAGGGTAATCTGTAAAATAAAAAAACATTTAAGACTGTACATTTGATAAAGATCCTATGATTTCCCATGAACTTCATATAAATCTGTTGTGTTTAAACAACCCTAATTATAATTTGTTATATCTTTCTTGTTTTTTTAAGTTTATTTTTCTATTTAAAATGTAGATAGGTCTATAAAAGACATTGACTATATAAAAAAATACTTAAAAAAAATTCATAGGCAGAAATCTGCATCTTGATAAAAATAATTAGAGGAATATAGAGAACTGTGTAAAAAAACTGATGCTGAACTACATGTGCCAATATATTTTATTTTTGACCTAATGTTTTCCATTTAATTCTCCTTCATTTTCATATGAAGATTCTTTAAAAATCAGAATTGGATCAGGCTATGTATCATTATCGTACATAAAAAAATATTTCAAATATCTGAAATTTTTCATTAAAGAAAATCATCTGTATAAGTTATGTAGAAAAACTTATATCATGATTATTAAAAATCTTCCTTGTAACAAAATAGAAAAAAAATCATCAAAAAATCCATTTTTTGGAATTAGGTTTGAATATAACATTAAAAAAAAAATTATTACAAGTTGAATTGAGAGCTTCTTCTTTTTTTATCACTGTTAAAAATACATGAAAATACAATAGCATTAATTTTTTTTTTTTACTGTTTTAGGGGTACATAAAATGCCTATTAAGTGGAATCCAGCACCACCTTACATAAGAGAAAAATACATGGATAGATACTATGAGTATAGAAATTTTTCTGTTGGTCCAGATTCATTACATACTAGAAAAATGAATATTGATGAAGCATTAAAATTTATACATGGTGTCAATCATAAAACCTGTAACAAGTAAGTTTTTGGCTTAAGTTCTTCACATCTCGATTAATATTAAAAACAGTAAATGGCAACCTAATAAACCATGTTATAGAAGACAAATTTTACCCATCACTGATAAGTTTATAAAAAACTTACAGATACTTTTTATTATTTGTAGTGACCAATATATATATATGTACGATGGAGATTCAGTAATTAAAGAGACAAATTAGTGTAGAAAAAAAACTCTATTTTTTATAAAATGAGACTTTTCTACTTCTCAACATAATCCCTACCAATATTAATATACTTGTCCCAATGATAAACTAGGTTTTTTATACCTGATGCAAAGAAGTCTTTGTCATGTTGTTTGAGCCACTTTCCCACAAATTCTTTGACCTCCTCATTGTTGCTGAACTTTTTTCCATGTAATGCCTCCTTGAGTGGACCAAACAATTGAAAATTCAGGAGAGCCAAATCTGGACTGTAGGAATGATGTGGTAGTATCTCCCAACCCATTTTCCAATGGTTTCTTGAGTCAGCTGGGTGTTGTGAAGGCAAGCATTGTCATGTACCAATATCATACCTTTTCTTTGAGAACTGCGACATTTTTCTCTCGCTGCTGATTTTAATTTTTTCTCAGCATGTCTAATTAGTAGACACTGTTTATTATATGCTGATTTTCCAAATAATCACAAAAGACAACACCTTGGGCATCCCAAAAGACGATCAACTTGACTTTTCCCATTGATGCTTGCATTCTGAATTTCTTTTGGACAGATGAGCTGGTGTGCTTCCATTCCATGCTTTATCTTTTAGACTCTGGTTTAAAATGGTGAACCCAAGTTTCATCACATGTTAAAATCTTGTTTGGGAAGGGTCACCTTCCCTTCCATAGCATTCTTTAAAGTCTGTACAGACTTTGAGTCTTGTTTCCTTGTGTTGTTGCGTTAACTCTTTTGGGACCCACCTTGCACTTGTTTTGCTGTACTTGAGCTTGTTACTGATAACATTATGAACTGTGCCAACACTTACTGCAACTGTTTTTGCTATATGTTCAACTGTAATACGTCTGTCTTCACGAATAATGTTGTCAGTGCGGGTTTCAAGTGAAGGAGTTGACACTTCAACTGGCCGGCCAGGATGTTGTTGTCAGTCACTGAAGTTCGACTGTTTTTGAACTGTTCTACCCACTTATAAAAATTTCTGCAGTTCATACAACTTTCACCATACTGTAAAATCATTCGAGAAAAGATTTTAGCCGGTTTTTCAGAAAGCAAAAAACGGATCACTGAACATTGTTCCAACTAATGTGGAAACTTCAAGCGGACATGCCATCATTAAATGCAATATTTTTATCCGTCAGCTGTTCTTAGCTTATTCTAATGATGCCAACCTAAAGTCATGAAATTACAAAACTCCTCCTACAAACTGTTTCATTTCTACATCAATTTGTCTCTTTAATTATAGAATGTCCCCCGTATATATATTTTTTTCCACACAAAACATTTTTTTATGATTACTAGTTTGAGTGAAAGCTAAATGAAATACAGCTTCATGAGAATCCATTGCATCGGTGTCTGTTTATATACTTGTTGATAATATGAATTGAAGTGAAACTTTAATTGTTCTAACAGTCATATCCAATCCAGAAACTTTTTAAATGATAAAGTGCATTGTGTATGATACATACACATTTGAGCACTTGTGCAACATATAATTATCAATTTTTATTTATTGTTTTACCTAGATATAAACCAGATGATCTTATTCTTCATGGTGATGTTGCATTTGGTGCTGAAGAATTCTTTGCTAATGAAGCTAGGATGGCTGTACGATTAGCTAATTTTATCAGTGCATTCTTGCAGGTATGTTATTGTGATGTGATGATATTACACTAGAAACTAGTTTCATCTTCAAAAGTTCTAAATTCATTTTATTATAATTGTAAGACATTTAAATTTTTTAATATAATTCCAGTTATTTAATTTATTTGAATAGTTAGTCAATTTTACTGATACATTCTCACCTAACTGTTACAAACAGAGCTTATAAGAAATCAGATTGCACAAAATTTCTATTTTTAAAAAAGTTAATTCAATTTTACCTCTCTGAATCTTTTAAAACAATATATTTTAGTTTTTTTTGTTTATCATAACATATTGAGAAAAAGCTGTTATTTTCAGTATAGGAAAAATGTGCAAAATGTTAATACAGAAAAAAATTATCTGTAAAAAAATATCCCAGAGAATTTAACTTGATCATATAGCACAATCTTTAAGAATATATAAAAGTAATATTAAATATAAAAAAATGTAAAAAAAAGTCTAAAGAAACACAAATTTTAATTTTGATCATTATGTTTCCAAGATCAAAAAGAATTTTTTGCAGATGACAAAATACAAAAGTGTAGCATCAAAATCCCAATATACAATACAACAAAAGAAATCCTAAAAAATCAAGAAAAATTTGTGACTATAAAATCTGGAAATTAGTCTGAATTAGAAAAGCAAATAAGAAACACTGTGCAGAAAATTATAGGATTAGGCAAAAGGAAAAACATAGCTGGTGGAATGAAAATTGTGAAGCATTAATTAAAAGATCTGTGAAATTGAACAAAACAAAAAAATCGTCCAAAAAACAAAAGATTTTAAAAATTCAAAAAAAAGATAAGAAACTTCCTAAAATTCAAAAACAAATTTTGAAAAAATCATAGAAAAATTACATGAGAATTTCTCTAAAGATAATTTCAGAGACTTCTACCAAATTTTCAAATCAAGGTTAAAAGAATACCAATTCCTCTAGTCTCTACTTTAGAAAAGAAAATGGAAAGTTAGTATTATTAGATTATTTGTAATTTTAACTGATTATTTTGTAAAAACTTATACTTCTAGAGCACAAAGAACCTAAAGAAAAAATTGGACTTCCAAGTCCAATTTAGCAAATTCAGAATCTCTCATTTAATAAGAAAATCAAAGAAACAATCAAGCAGTCAGTCAAATCAATAAACAATTAACAGTACTGTTAAAATTAGCCAAACCAAATTTTATTGATCTGTATTTTTGACTTGTTAAAAATATGGGAGGAGCCCATATAATAATAGCCCTTATAATAATAGGAGCCCATATAATATGGGAGGAGTCCAATGCTCACAAATTGGAAACTGCCTTAACTCATACCGTACTTAAAAAATATGTTAATAATTAGCATAGAATTTTCCTTTTATCTAAAATTCTCTTTAACAAAGTTAAAAAACTTTAGATGAAGACTTAAGAAAATATTGAGGAAGAAAAAATAGATTCTACACAGAACAAACCTTCAATCTAAAAGTATAATTTGTAATAAAACAACATTGACAAGTGTTTATGTAGTAATCAATAGACAATAAATTGCTATTTATACCGTAGAAGAATTCAGAATCAATCCTAAGAATAGAAGATTACTTCAAGAAATTTTGAGAGATAGCTATTCCAAAATTAAGTTCATGGGGGAAATATCCAAACCATTTCTGATCAAAAACTATCGCATATTCTTTTCAACATGATTTTAAAAAAATTATTTGACTTCGGAACCTGAAGTTAAACATTAAAGACCCATCACTTTAGAAACAAAAATAATTATTTTAAAAAATATATATATAACTGATATCAAAATGCGCTAAAAAGTTAAAAATAATTTCATACAAATAGTTAATTAATTGCTTAGAAACATTTTTTAATCTGTGTTTGCTACTACAAAATTAATTTCTAAATATAATATAAATTTGTTTTATAATATTATATACATACACATCATACCAACACCGATATTACATTAGTGGAATTCATGTTTATGTGCTTTGATTGCTTTTCCATTTGGTACTATTATGTCTGTTTATATATGCCATCTGTTGGTTCATTCAAGTACCACATAAGTATGGTCATGTATTTTGGTGCCAATTCAAAAAAGTGTCTAAGGACTAAAGTATTTGAACAAAATTATTTCTTACTTTTTAGCGCATTTTGATGTCGATTCCTTTTTTTTTTTTTTTTTTAATAAATATTTCATAATTTTCTGTATCTGATTAATAATGACAATTTATCTGGCAGAGTTAATGTGCTTTTTGGTGATATATTGCAGCTGCCTCCAGTCAAAGGCCATTGGTGTTTTATTCAACCTCCTTTGTGTGAAATACAAATAAATTTGTGGCATCAGTTTTTATTTTGAGAGCTAACAATAAACATGAGATAAAGAACTGACATGGAGTTCATCGATTTATTAAATAACTTGCATTTTAGTGAAGTTACAGCTAGGCAGTTAGAAATGTCTTGTGAAAGAAGGTACCTTTAACAGATGAATTTGCAGATGGAAATCCTGTAAAAATATCCCCAATTTAAATTAGTTGATGAATATAATTGTAGTATGACTATTATGTCAAAAACAGATAGAGTTTATATTATTAACGCTATTGATGAATCACGAGAAACTGCAACGTATGGGAAAACTCCCCCACCTGAAATGTTATTCCGGTAGACATCAATAACTGTGGTGACTTGTTGCATAATGTACAATTTGGCAGAAGGTTCAAGAGTTATGTTAAGGCATAATAAATCGATTTCTGGTGGTTTAGTTAACGGCACTATGGTAATTCAAATAGCCTTAAAAAATTCAAATTTAAATAAACCTTATTAAGAAATTCAAATGGCCTACCCTATGAAGGGACCTGAAAATGGATGAGTTTCCAAAAGTTCTGATAATAAAATCCAGTGAAAAAACAATAGGTTGAAAAATGAATGATGAAGGTGGTTGTGTACTTGTTACAGCAGTAAGTACAGTGTTCAAGGTACTAAAGGATATTGAGATGCAGAAAGATGTATGATAACTTTTAATTTTAAGTTGGGTTGTAACAGTGCACAAATTGCAAGGTGCAATAAATACAGTTCATTAAATAGACCTGTAGTAGATTTGGGGAAAAAGTATTTGCAAAAATATAAGTTTTAAATACTTTACACATTTTACATACTTTTTAGTAGTGTTTTTAGATTTTTGTACAACAGTAGTATGTTTTATGCCTTAACATTTTAAAGTTTTTTGTTTTGTCTTTGTTTTTAATATTTCAGTTTGTTTTGATTTTGTTTTTAAATTTCTACTTTAAGTTTTTATTTTGTTTTAATTTTTGTTATTCTATCAGGTTTTGTATTTATATTTCATGTTTTGTTTTCCAAGCATTTTTATTTAATTTTTAATTGTGGATTTTTATAGTTAATTTTTTGAAACATACTTCATGTTCAGGTGATGATAACTCCAAAGCATTTTTCGCCCAGAAAAAGCCAAATAAAAAAAAATAACAAGTTCATGTTGCTCTAAGTCAAGTCAGAAGCTTAGATGGTTTAGCCTAGTTGTTAAACTTTATTGTCCTATTGTCCAACCTTGCAAGAGACCACAAAAACCATGTAATGTGATTCATGTCCATAGAATTATAAGATGTCCGTATTGATGCTGTGTATTATATACATTCTGAAAGGTTTAAGACGAGATATCTCAATTTTTTTTATTATTTTATTAATGGTGCTACATATCTTTGCAGAATTTTTTAAATTACCTGCCGTACAGGAGACCATATAACATCATTTAACATGATGCATATGTATAGAATAGCCCACTCACTGTCCCTTTCTAACCAAGGTGGTGAAAAACTTTTTTTCTCAATTTACAGACATTTTTTGTCCCTAAAAAATGTTTCATCATTTAGTTACCACCATGAAAAGCAACTGCCTCAATTACAGCGAGATTTATAATTAATAGGAAAAAAGTTATGTTCAAATAAACATAAAAAGCTGGATGACAAAAAACGTTTTTGCTTTTGTCAATTTTCATCAGATTTTTTGTGTCCAAAAACTTTATTTCAACATCTTGGCTCAAAAAAGCAGCTGTTTAGATTGCAACCCGATTTATTTCACCCGGATTAATAGGAAAAAAGTTATTCAAAAACAAAAAAAAATGTACAGGTCGAATACATAACCTTCTTTTTTGAAGTCGGTTAATAAAAGAAATCAAAATCTATTTTTCAGCTTTCGTGGATGATATGGCTTTTCTAACCTGCAATATCAGATTGGTAAAAATTCAACTTAATTTTTTAAAGAAATAGCGGGGAAAAATAGATTACAAATCTTAAAGAAATTAAATCTGAATGCAATTCAGACAAATAAAAAAATGCACAAAATGTGTTAAATTTGGAAAATCCTTAGTGCAGAGATAAAAAATGTAAATATTTAGGAGAAAGAGTCCAATAAAATGACTTGGAAAAATTGGTAAGCCATGAAAGAATCTGGAAAGTAGAGAAAGTGTATGGAATAACTACAGGAATCTACATCAGTGAATGGAATTAAACATCAATTTCTCCTAATTTGTAAACTTTCACTTGTGAAAGTTTTTACAAATTAAATCTAAAGAATAAAGAAGAAATATGAAATTTAGAAACAAGAAAAGAGGAATTTAAAAAAAATATTTTATTACTCATAAATGAGATAATCTCCAGAATAAAAAATAATTCTGAAGCATCCAAAAAAATCTAAAAACCTTCCAGTTCAATAATAAAAAAAATAATATTTTATAGGCATCTTTTGAGAATGTTCAGAAATAGATTGACAAAGAAAAAATATTCACCTACTTGAAAAACTGAATTAAATTGGTTCTAGAAGTTAGAAAATATTGGCAATAAAAACAGATCTCTGGAGAGAAAATCCAGAAAAATCTGGATGTCATAACAAAATTTTTCGGGGAAAAAATCCATTCCACTATTCCAGCATGACAGACAATTAATCTTCCACCTTGACCAATAGGCACAAGAATAGTACCATCAAGAGTTTCATCAGTCCATGCTTTTAGGTTTGAATAGTTAACATTAATCCAAGTTTCATCTAAATCAGGTACTGGAAAATCTCTTGGTTATTGTTTGCCTAGTGTTGATAATTTAGATGAACCTTCCTGCACAGTTAAAAAATTCTCTTTAGTAATATTGGAAATTATTGTTACTAATTTTAAGAGCAGCAGCAGTACATTCTCTAACTTTTTGAAAAAGAATTGAAGGTTCATTCTTTTCTAAAATACTTTTTGATTCATTCTCAGAAAATTCTCACACTTTGGATCATTTCCCGTGCTTGGTTGTGAATTGTTACATCCCAAACAAAAAACTGCCCTGTTACAAACAGGGTGAGTGACAGGACACTTTTGAAGTCATTGTACGACAAAAATCACTGAAACCAACAGTTAACTAATGATTCTTGAAATATTTTATGTTCTACAGTATATAAAAATACTAATTAAAAAATGTACAGTTGTTTGTACAAACTAGTGTAATTTCTGCCAGTAATAGTACTTAAAAAGTACTGTTTTATATTATGGATGAAAAATTCTGTACAAATGGAGAAAGAGTTAAATATAACAGATGCTCTCCACAAAGTAGCTAGTCAATAACTATGGTTGCCAAGAGCATGGTAGTTCTATCTGACAACAATGAAATGACATAAGTATGTGTTGCTGTGGCCAGAACCAAACTTCAGATAGCATTAGTATAGTCGTACTGATGACCATCTTATCATGACAGTACAACTCTTGAACCCTTATTTATCATACCATGTAAGAAAAATATATGAACTCGCTTAGTTTTAAATTCCTCTGGAAGCATGTTCAGCATTTTGTGTGCACTTCTGATAGTGAAGAATTGTGACAATTTCATAGTGTAGTTAGTAATTTAGGAAACAATTTTTGAAATTTGTAGAAAAATCAAGAAAATAAAAACTGATTATGGACTTGAAATAATATTTCTTAATGTCAGTGATACATGAAGAAGTTTTTAAGCCACTGGCTCTTGTTCACTTATGTTTGCCTTCATTTTAAAAATTTGATAAAATGCATTTATTATTTCAGGTTTTGGACCCTAAAGAAGTTTATTCTGGTAAACGATTAGCTGATAGACCTCTAACTGAGGATCAAATGATTGCTGAAACTTTAGCACTAGTTATGGGAGATAGCAAGATTTGGTCAGCCGGTACATATTGGGAACGTAATAAATTTACTAATCGTACATTTTTTGCACCATTTGCTTATAAAACACAGTTAAATACAAGAAAGTATAAAGTTGAAGATTTAGCTAGACTAAATTCTACAGGTAATCTTTTTATTTGTTACCTTTTCTTTTTTTTTTAAGTTTTATTTATTTTCATCTTTTTTGAAAAAAATATGAGACTTAATGTGAGAAAATTTGATTTAGTTTTGTATGTAAAAAAAAAAGGAGTGAAACATGAGTTCATAAAGACTTTTTTGACCTCATTCAGTATTTTCTCTTGCAGAAGTTGGTATACCTGTTAGATTCAAGATTGATATGTCTTTATATATTGCTTGCTTTGATATAAAGTTGCTTACCATGCCTTCCTGATCATTCACATAAATGCATGCCATAAATCAAATTCAGGCACTGGTGCAATTTTTAGACTTAGCATAATACTGGATAAAATTCATAGTTAAATGATTTTTGGCTGTGTTTGTTGTTAATGTAATGAGTGAAAGAATTGTTAAAAAAATTTTGTGAAAAGTTTGGAAATAAATAAGCATTCTAAGCATGTAAGAACCTAACAAAGTGACTAAAAATGAATCTGAAAACAACTGATGATGATTATACTCATGAAAATCATATTCATTAATTTAAGCTAAACAGTAGTAATAATTATTTTATGTCTTAATTGTATTAATTATTTTATAATTGTTTTATTTATATCTTTCTAATCAGTACATTTTTATTTATTTTTGTCATTTACTGTTGCTAAAGTACAAAGAGACTTTTTAAAATAAAGCAGCCTGCTGGTGTTTTTTTTTGTTTTTTTAATTATTGACTGCCTTAGGACTTATTTATATTTTAATGGTGAATTATTTTAATTTATATCAATGTAGAAATATTTGTTAGACAATATAATGTTAATTGCTAAATTGCTACACACAGCTGTATCACCATCTGCATTGGTAATGGGTAGTAAAAATGTCTTTATCTTTCTAGCATTAAAAGCACCAATAAATTTAAGATGCCCCTGAATTTTGAAGTAAATATTCATGAATTTCCTTATCTCTGAAATTTAAAGATTATTCTATAAAATTTTTAAATTCAAATGTTTTCAAAAATAAGTACTACTCTTAACCTTAATAATGAAACAATTTTTTTCTATGATATCAAATGAAATATCTTAAGCTTGAACATGGTCTTATTTTATAATTTCAGAGGAAGTTTACACCAACAAACCATATTTTCAATTTCTTAAACAACGATGGGCAGCTAACTTTGATTCATTAGAAAAATACTATATGAAAATAAAAATAAGATTTAATGAGACCGGTTTTCATACTAAAAAGTATGAACACTATCCAGTGCATTACAGGTAACAGTATACCATAATGTTTAATGCTTATTGAATAAAGAAATACTGATTTGAAGTGTATTATTATTAGATTTTGCAGTAATGAGTGAGTAAAAGGTTTAATTTTCTGCTGTATTAAAATTTTTATATTAAACAGAAAAAAGGAAAGAAGTCTGGTGAAGAATTTGGGATCAATTTCTGAATCTTTTAATTAAAATATCGGTTTGAATCAGATTGTGGAATTTTAATAATTTCAGAAGTTGTTTCTTTCAGTGTCTGTGTAAATTTTATTTGTTTAATTTTACTGTTTTAATAATCGTTGAGTGATTAAAAAAAAGATTTTCATAAGCAGGAAATGCCACCAGTAAATATCTTATGCGAGTTATATTTTGGTCATAACTTCAGTGAACACTGAAACTCCTTTTACAAGTTTCTGTAAAACTGGTTCCACTGTTTCATTATATTAAAAAAAATAATCATTGTTTTTTTACATCGTCCCTGAAATCAGAATTTTTTAAAAGAGTTTTGAATGTTGCAGTATTTTAGTTTTTCTTAGCGCTGGAGGGGTAAAGGTACCTGAATTTCTTAGTGATAAACTGTGTTAATTTTTCTACTTTTTCCTGAAGATATACTTAACGTAAATAAAGGTTATTAAAACAAAGTTAGATACAAAGCTGGCTGAGCCAAACATTCTGGTCATTAAAATGTCATGTCTTTTCTCCCTTTTTAATTGGCACCCAACAATATTTTCATAGTCTTTGTTTTTGTTCTTCCACTGTATCAAATTTTTTTCAGTTCATGTTTTAGTCTTGTCAAAGAGGTTGATAAATTGAATAAAATTTATAAGGCCATTAAGATGGAAAACAGAGTAACTGTTGTGATATAAGACTTGCATTCAATCTGTTGAAAAGAAAGCATGCTCCAGACAACAAAAATTTAGCAAACAAATATCAAATGTTGTGTCCTCTTCTTAAAGAACATAAGTAAAGTTAGTCTTAAGTAATAGTTTTATAATTAGTCCTTTAACACTGCAGTACAATTAAACAAAACCTAATATATCATTTCTTTAGTCTACTTAACGAAGGTATCCCTTTACACCTTGTGCCATTATTGTTACGTTTTTTTTTGCCTTGTGGTTAGTAAAAAGGGAAAACTAGAGCTTGAATATTTTTAAAGAATGTTTGAATTTTATAATAAAAACAGTAAATTAAACATTTGTTGAAAGGTATTCTTTTAACTTATTAAATAATACTTTATCTTAGTAATTTCAGTATTTATGGGATACTCTCAGTGTTGGATTTTGATTATGAAAGTAGAAATTGTTTCATTTAAAAATAGTTTTACCAGATATTTGGCTGAAAATGAAGCATCATCCTTAATCAGCTGTTCCATCATGAACCATGCACCACGACCTGATTTCAAATTCAAGCAGTATTATTGTTACTTTTACTTAAGATTTGAAACCTCTAGTTAGTAGGGTATGCTTCAGTAATTATCAGTTAATGCCACTGGTGTGGAGTGAGCTATCTAAGTGGACAAGACCATCTCTCATCTTTTAGTTTAGACTGATACCCGGTTTGCGGCAGTATTATTACAAATTAAAAATATGTAGGACTTCGGTCTCATCTACTTGTACATAAATTGTAGTGGATAGTAAATTAAACTAACAAATTTTACATATCAAGAAAACCATCTAGTGTGCTTTAATTAAAAGAAACTGAAAAAGTTACGTCTATATATATATATATATATAAGATCATTAATGACTGCAAGAAGTAAAGATTTAATGAAATTAAAAAAAAATGATGTTATAGTCATGATTTTACACCACTCATGGAAAGTAGAGGCTGTTACAAATGCCTACTTGTAATTGAATATGCACCATATTAAGATGGGTCCTAACTTGCTTTTCTCTCAAACAGTTGTGTGCTGTCATATGTACAGGAGTTAGTATAAATCTGAAGGCATTATAAAAGCTGCTGCTTAAGCTTTAATCAGCAGAGATGGTTAGAATGGTTTTTTATGACTTTAAAATTCTTCATTTATGTGATAAATTATTTTATTTTTTATTGGCCATTATTGACATTGTTATCTTCTACATGCTTACTCATCCAATATAAATACCACCCTATGCTTTTAACTTCAGTTTTATTAAGTGTGGCTTGGCTGTTTGCATTTTGTCCTTGATTTTACCGATGGCCATTTACCTTTGCATTCCATCAAGTTATATTTTAGTTTAATAATAGTTTTTTCCTGGACTTTTGACATTTTATCCATAAAATGACGATTACATTATGGCATTATTATTATTGTCATTGTCATCATTATCATTAATTATAAAATTATATTTATTCTGTTTTGGACTATGTTAATGTATATGTATATTATTAGTTTTTTTGTTCAATGTACAATAAACAGAGGCTGAAGTAGCTGTTCTGTTGTACAAAAAATAAAAATAAAAATATTATTATTATTATTTATGTGTAATATTTTCAATTATTTTTTAGATTTTTTTTTCATTTTTAAGCTAATGGAAAGTATTTTATGCAATTTCAGGGCAGCTAATTTGGATCATGGGCACTGGACAAATCCTTATTTTGATTGCAATGGAAAAGTTAAAAAATGGGCTATTACTTATGCTGCACCTTTCTTCGGATGGGATAGTATTAGAGTAAAATTAGAATTCAAGTAAGTTCTCTATCACAGTCAGTTACTTTAAATCTCTAAAAAAAAATTTTTATTGAAAATGTTGCTGATTTATTAAATCTTTTATTTTTATATGAAAAAAGTAACATTTAGTTAACATGAAAATGATATAATATTAAGATTTTTAAGTACTGTTGAAATGTTTCATTTACCAAACTATTTTAAGCAATGTGTTTTTGTTATAAAACAAAAAAAAATTGTACCAATAAATCTCAAAGTCCATTATTAGACATTTAAAAAGTATTTAAAGAGATATAGCTGGTTTATAACATATGTTTTTTTAATAATAATGCTGGTCAATTTAATTCGTTCTATCTGCAGAACTGAAGAATCAGCATGGATCTGACTACTAATGATATCTTTTCCCTTTTAACTGCATGTTCCAGTACCTATTATGAAGCTTTTATATATTATTCTTAAAAATCTCTTTTGAATTAGCTTCAAGTTTCTACAAAAATGTTAAATTTTAAATTCAAAGTAATTAATAATATTTTTTTTATCAGTCAGGTTTTCTTTGGTGATTTGTATCTTGGCAGGTTTCACCTGATTGCCAGCAATTTTTTTTTATCCTGAGCATCTTCATTTATTTGTCTTCCCATCTTTGTATTTGCAAGTGTATCATTCCTTCTACCTTTTTCTTCATTACTTTCTACTTTTCCCCTATAATATTTTTCTGAAGATAATTTTTTACACAGGTGTCCTGACCACTCATTTACTTCATCATCTTGTGTGTCTTATTTTGTATCAAGACAACTGAAAAGAATCAACATTTTTGTAGAAAACATACTGCTATTAAATAAATTACAATATATAAAACTGAGTGTAATAACTTGAACACTCTTAAAATTGAATGTAGTAATTCCAATCCCACCGTCATTTTTATCTGTATAAAAACTTGAAAAATTTAAAGCTGCTGAAAATCAAAATCTTTCTAGGCAAAATGAGAAAACTTTTTCCCAAATCATCTGATTAATTAGTTGTCTAATTACTTTCTGTTCTGCAAATGCCTTTTTGTAAAATATTATTTCTGTGGTAACTCATACTCATTGCTACCAATTTACAAGATTCTGTCACAAGTTTCTCTCGTCTCTCAATTTGTCTCAGAACTTCTTTTTGAATCTCATTGACCCACCTTAATTAAAGTTCTTTTATAATACTAAATTGTCTTTTAAAGTTTTAATTCACTGACCCTATAAAAACAACCGATAAGATATATATATCATAAAATTATAAACTTAGAACGCAGAGAATAGTATATCAGTTACAGAAAAACATTTTAAAAGTTTTTTATTAAAAAAGTCAAAACACAGCTCTTTTGCTTTACAGGCTTCATCATAGAACTGAACAAAGAAAGTTATAATTAATTTCATCAACTGCATATAAATTTCTCATTTAGAGATAATGAAAGTTGTTATACTGTATATTTTTTTATTACGTATTTTTTATGAGATGTCTGAATTCTGTAGACTTTACTATAGCACATATGCAAAGCAGTATGATAGGAAGGAAGTGAAAGGAATATGTTGGTTAAAACTTATAATTTTAGTGAAAATACTTACTTTGCTAAAAGTATCCAACATAACAAGTTAACTAAAGTTACTGTCAAATTGCTTGTCATATACATAGCTTATGAAGTATATTTATTTTGTGATAGCTTGGATCCTACCACCCTAGATTTGTTTTGGCTGATAACAAAGGATGTTATAATTAATCAGAATTAGAATATTGTTTTTTTACACAGACCTAGTATATAAAATATATTTTGTATATATATATATAATTACTGTATTGCAGAGATTACCAAAATTTTATACTACAATTCTCTGTTCACAGTCTATATGTTTACATACTGAGCTAAACTGCATTATGAAGTCAGTTAAGATTGAGATTTAATTTTTATTTAATTTAATGCAGTAACTATAAATACGACACATGCCCACATGTCAGTTTTGTTGTGAGTTAATACAATAATAACATTAGTAATGTTACTGTTCATGTATGTATTACAAAGTGATACTCATGAATGGTAATGTTGTTTTGATTGGATGAATATATTATTCTCATTTTCAGAACATACATAATATGATGAAAAGTTCCTGTGCAATTGCCCTGAGCAATTACTACAAACTGTTTACAAAACGGTCACTAACATCATTTTCTTAAAAATAGAAATTAAATATATATGTATGTGTAAAGATTGCTTTTCAAGATTTAAATGTTAGATGTTATAAAACATGTTACTTGTGAAAAAGGCATACATTGGTCAGATTAAAGTGAAGAGCATGTATGTGATGCAGAGTAGGCGTGTACTATGCAATATTTGTAATAATTATCAAGAGTTTCTGTGGATCATTCTCAAAAGAAATATAAATTATTATATTCTGCAAAGTTATAATAATATTATCTATAAATTACAAGCAGTAAATAATTTGAAGTGTTAGGTTTTCTTATTTTGATCTTTATTTTCAGAGGTGTTGTTGCTGTAACAATGGATTTATTGCAGTTGGATATTAATCAGTGTCCTGACAAATACTACCAGCCTAATGCTTTTAAAGATACTCATAAGTGTGATAGAAGAACATCTTATGTAAGTTTAAAAAGTAAACTACTGATTTGTTTCATTAATTCTTCCTAATCTACAAAATATTGAATACCGTGTTCTACATGTATCTGTCTTAAGGCATTTGATTGAATGGCCCGGCAACAATCTTAGGCTGATTTTTTTCTTTTATTCATTAATGATTTGCCAGACACAAGTAGCCCAGGTCGTGTGTGAGACAGCATAAAAAATAATTAGAGATATTCAAATTGTAGATGGTTGCTTTTTCTGCAGGTCATTGTATATAAATTGTATAAATGGTGTGTGTATGTGCATTTACTTGAACATTATTATTAATAATTTTTTTGTCTTGTCATACACTTGATAAACACATCCACTTAATTATAATTACTTAATAAATTATAATTGTTTAAGCTGTTTTGGTAATATAATTGATACAGAAATTATTTTGATGATTGGCTGAGTTTTGGGACGTATTAACAGTGTAATTTATAAAAACTACAGATAAATCAATTTTATTAAAAGGACTTGTAATAAATAGGCTGTTGTATTAATGGTTGTCTGGTAATTAGATTTGTGGATTTTGCATGTAATTAATAATTATTCTATAACTAGGGTTATTTCATGACTCGTATTACAAATTATTTTTTAAATCAATTTTGGTTGGATTAAACACATTCACAATTTTTGTTACTGTGCCATGTTTTTATATAAAATTAAAAATACATAAAAAGAAACTTTTTTATGGACGAGCAATAACGTTAGTGAAGTATAGTAGGGGCATGAAATCTAAAGCTTGTAGTCAAGCAGCTAATGTGCTGTATATCAACAATTCTACAACCATTTTCATATCAGTGTTTACTAAACAGAAAACTAAATCTGTTCCTGATTCAATCTCAGTCTCAGATATTTTACAACTTACATTAAAAGTAAATCTTGTTTAACAAAGAAATCGTTACCCTAAATCTACAAAGTATAATTTATTAATCTTTAGACATATCATGAGGGTGCAAGATTCAAGGCTTCTGAAACCGGTAATACAGTACAATCTCAGCTTAAAAAACACCAAGACAGGATGCAGATGGATCAGAAAAATAGAGAGGATCTGAAGAAAATTGGCTTTACACTAGACGACTCTGTTGATAAGATAAAATTCATCAAGAACAAGAAAAACCAAACAATATGAACATTTTCAACATTAGAAAGAGCACAAAGATTGGAACATACAAAAAGTACTGAAACGTATGAAAAAGACTGCAAGGCCCAAACAGTCCCATCGAAGAAACTTTGATAATGGACTGACAAAAGTGATGCTATGCGGTCATAAAAGATGATGATAATAATATTAATTTATTTTGGGAGGGTTACAGGCATCAACTGCTTTATTCATTAGCCCTTTTCCCAAACTAAAATAATAATAATATTGTTTATTTTTTAATTCTTAAATCATTTACAAAAGAATATTTGATAATTTTTAAAATGTTGATGATTTAAAGCATAATGCCAACATGACAGTCTGATTAGTCCTAAAATTATTTTATATTAAAATAATAATAATAATTGCCATTCAGCAAAAGTTATAAATATATGTTATAGTTTATCCTTTTGGATTTTCCCCCATAATTTGACTGGTTACAGAGTAGAAATGTGATGGTCACAAAGAGAAGCATGAGTGTACTTTACAATCAACACTAGCAAACTCAGAATTTTAAAAAACTGTCTTAATTATAATTATCTATTATTTGCTAAGATGGTAGGAATCTGGCATAAAATTTTTATGATTCTTATATGAAAAATTTGTTGTTATGCAACTTGATTTATTATCTTCATTTTGTTTTATATAGAAATTTTTAACTTTGTAAAATATATAAAAAATTTAATTAAAAAATACGGTGGAATTAAACTAAAAAATTAAAATACATACATGTTGTAAATATATTTACAACATAATTATTATTGCATAAGGATGTTATTTTAAAACAGTAAAATAATTCATTTTTTTAAATTTATACAATCGAAAGTATAACTTAGCATACAACCCCAAAAATAATACCATTAATTACATAACATTTAAAAACAATTGAAATGACATATAAAATTCTGGTACCTGTGAAATGAAATATGATAGTATATACGTAGAAAATAGTAGAAGATATAGTAGATAAAGTAGATATAGTAGATAAAGAAATATTCAACACCTCTGAAAATTTGGTAAAGGAAGACAGATTTTTTTTTACCAAATTATGGGAAACAACATGAAGTAAAAATAACAGTAAAAATGAAAATATTACATGTATAATTAGAGTTAAAATTACAAAATAATGAGTTTACAGCTAGGATACCAGTAAGAAACATACAAATTATTAGGTAACATTTATTATTCAGTATTATGTTGACCATATCTGATGGATGGTCAGTTCAAAGAAATAAATTCACTTGCTGGTTTACCAAATCTGAATAAGAAGTATAGCATAACTTTTGCCAAGTTTATTTGACTTTTTTAAACTGTTATGGTATACATATTTTTTGTTAATGTGTAACCTGGATATTCATCATATGAAATTGAGCAAGGAGATAAGACTTCCAAAAATACATTCTTCATTTATGAAAAAGATCCAAATTGTTTGCACCCATGCATACATATTACATACTGCTGGCCTATCCATCATTTTATAATCAGATTATTATCAATCTGATTATGAAATAATACAATAAAATAGAATTTGTAGATGTACATTATAAAAAATGGCATTCATTTTCATTAAGAGTGTGTGCATTAAAATAAGTACCCTATAACTGTTTTGATGACAAAATGGTTTCGTGGTGTTTTTTAGCCAATCCGTAAGAGACAAGCCAAAATTCTAAAAATATTTCCTCTCTATTATCTTTACATATGCTAATAAAAAAATGTTCAGTGTAGATTTAAACTATATTTTTTTTTTTTGCTAGCTAGTAGATTTGTTTTCCCTTTCACTTCAGTAATAGTAACACTTCATTTACATAGCACTTACTGATTTAAAATTAACTGTCTTAACTGTTTTGTTGTCCTTTACATCGATCATAATTTTAACATATACTAGCATGCAATGTTTCTCCTTTTTTTACTTATAGTTAAAGTAACACTGCTGCATGACCCTTTAAAATGTTTGTTGTTAACATTGAAAGAATTAAAGATTTTTTATATGATTTATGTTTTAGCTCTTGGTAATTTTGGTTCCAGTTTTTAGGTGGGGATTTTAATTAACATACCAAGCTTTTTGAAAGTTATTTAACTTCAGATTATATTTTTGAATGATCAAAATAAGACTACTTCTTGGGGATGTAAATCACATCATTCATTCATTCATTCATTCATAAAAAAACCAAGTGCTTAGGTACAAAAAAATCTACAAATTATGTTATACCAATTTTTAGGTGTTGCTTAAAATGTCTCACCATTACATCACTTAAATGTAATTTGTAGTTCAGATTTAACATGCTTTGATTCCTTTTTTATCATACATGAAATTTACCTCCACATTTTTTCTAAAGTATAAAAATATAATTTTTATTAAATTATAAATAAGCATCCCTAAATATTAAACAAACAAACAATGTTTTAGGAAACATTAAAAATACAGTTTCTTAAAATTAATTCTTCCATGGTGTATTTTATAAAGCTTATCTCATTTGAAATTAAATTTTATTACAATTACTAATATTATTGTGATATTCATAAGAAAGTAAAATTTACATGATAAGTCTCTTAGAGTATTTTTTCTTTTTTAATAATTATAATAAACTAGGCAGGCTGTTTTTTCTTTCTTTTTACATTTATTTTTACAGATTGTTTTTGCAATTCAAATATTTCATTATTATACAAAAGAAATATCTTTTTTCATTAGTTTAATTAATTATATTTGCCAGCTTTTATATTTTGATAAGTAATTTATTGTGGTAAAATAATATCGCATTTATTAAAGAGTAAGAAAAATGCTACATAAAATAGCTCATTTTTAATAAAAATTGTGTTATTACTCATTAATAAATTATCAATGCCTTATATATATATATAAAAGCCAAACAAAATATTAATAAAATGGAAACTACTAAATATGCATTTCATTTGAAATAGAGTTGATTTTTTTTTTCATTTTACATTTTATTGCACATTTTTTGTTTTTATAATCTGTTAAACTATATTATTGTTTCTAATTTTTTTACTCATACATTGAATCTATTAAGAAAAAAATTAATTCAATTTTTTATTGATAAAAACAATGTGGAATTTTTGAAAAGAACAGCTCTGCTTATTAATTTCTTAATGTTAAGTAGAATAAGATAATTTAAAATTTTGACTTACTTGTTTTTGGCTAACCCATGGACCGGTCGTTGTTGACAGTGTGTTCCGATCCTGGGCCGGGGATTTGAAATAGGGGGATATAAATGTGAATGTCTCCAAGGTTATGAATATCCGTTTGAGGACCTCATCACTTACTATGATGGACAACTAGTTGAATCAGAATTCACCAACGTCGTGGCTGAGAAACCCACAAGGTGAGTCCTATGCCACTGCCACTAACTACCCCTTGAACCTCAACGTACAGTTCAGTTCAGATTCTTCCTTCCCTCTTGTTTCCCACCCCTCTTACCCACCACCCTTCCACAACTGACCACCCTGTGGAACCGGTTTTGCATAGAAGCAGTTAAAGAAGGAGTTACTAGCAACACTACTACGCTATAACCTACTTAGCTCATCCTTCTTTACTTCTTCTTCCCACACCACATCCCACTGGTTATTATGATCCAAAACCCGTCTATGCTACTTGCTTACCTGTTTGCTGTTTTAAGAGGGTGGCTTGACCACATGATTTATGTGCAAAGGAAAACCTCCTACAGGAAACAGATTTCTTTTTCTTTCCCATCTTTCTTCCTACCATTATTATCTGTTAATTTACCATATTTTAATGTTTATTACTTTTAGCCGTATTCCTGTTTTTTACCACATTTAGAGTGCTGTTTTACAAAAACTGAATAAATAAAACAATTATTTAATGTAATATTTATTGAAACAAATTCTAATCTATTAATTTTTTGTTATTTTTAATTTTTTCTATATTATAACCTTTCTCATTGTTTGAATCTCGTAATTAAAATAAAAAAATTATATTTATATTTTGGCCATGTCTAATATTGTAAGAGATAGCTTTTTTTTTAATTATAGCTACTATTTTTAGTTTCACCATATTTACTGTATTAATTTATTTATGCATTATACTTCACAACATCCACAAAGCAGAGTTCTTTTTAGGAATTTATGGACTTTCTTGCTTTTGAACATAACATTATTCTGTGAGAAATGCCAAGGGTAAACTTTTTATTAATAAAGCAACATAAAGTAGCTTAACACAAAGATTTTTTTCCTGTCTATGACTAGAAAAGGTTTCACCCTTTATTATTTAAATTAGATAAAAATAAAAAATAATCAGTATTTAATTTGTGTCTTGGTCTTTGATATTGTTGTGCAGTCTAAAGTACACCTTGAAAAACAATTGTCATTTTACACAAATCATGAATATCAAATAATTTATATTGAAATGAGTGCTGTCTAACTATTTACTTGTTTTCTCAGAGTGTTACAATGAAAATAAAACTTTTTCTCAGTTTTGTTATCAAATTTTGTGCATCAACAGTGAATATTTAATAATTTAACAACGTATTGCATATTTTGAAAATGTGTTTATTATAATTAAGAGATAATTTTTCTTAAAACATAAGACTTATTTTTAATGTAAAGTAATTATTAATAATAAATATGAAAAAGTGTGATGAAAAATTATTTTTGTCGTACGCCTCTGCTGTACTCCAATTTATAAGCTTTAATTTTTAATTCAGTACCTATCGATATCATTAAATCATTGTAATAGTACTGCAATGTGTAATTTTTTAACGCTGTATTTTTATACATTAAAAAACTGATTTTATCAGTGCATTTCTTATTATAATGCATATTTCTATAATGGTTTTTATATACAATGAACAATGAGTTTATTTTATTATTTTTATTGTTATTATCACTTTACTATTGCAACCTCAGATATGCTACGTTTGTGCATTTGTTATGTGTCTTCTTATTTTAATGAGAAAAATTAAATGATGAAATTGAAAAACCCAGATCATTATTATTATTATTAAGACCAGGAAATCAGAATGTTTACTATCTAAAAATATAGCACTGATTTTTCAGTTAAAAATAAACATTGGAAAAGACTATAAATGAATTTTTTTTAAATTGTTTTTTCTTAGATGTTCACAACATTTTTGCATTGAAAGTATGTAATAAATGTATAATATTTAACATAACTATTTTATTACTTTTTATTTATTCTACATTATTTTGATACACTTTATTATTCAATGTAATTAAAAATTAAGTAAAAATATTTAACCTTTTAATTAAGCCAAGAAATGTATAATTGCAGCATTAATATAGCAAGTCTACCATAATAATTAATCTATTTTTTAAGTCTTCACAATAACATTTTTGTCAGTTAAACAAAGATTGAGGTAATTGTACTTTTACTACAAAAATCCCCTTAAAGAGTTTGAAATAAAATTATAAATATATAAGTGATGACTTTCATTATTTATAACAGAAATATTTTCACAGAGATATGTGTAACATTTTAACAGATATCTTTGCTGTGTAAATACACAAAGGGATTTCATTTAATTTCATAACATTCACTAATATACAATATGCATTTAGTGTCTGAAGCCTTCCTAGTCAGACTAATTAATTTAAATACATAAAAAGTACACTAAAAGGTAAATAGTAAATAACCTATCGGGTTAGTCTAGATGTAAAATCACAATCATAAATGAGCTATTTAATAGCTAATTTTTAAAGTCAAATGTTTTGGCGTTCAAATCATAGTAAAGTTAGGTTACTTTTATACAGATTTGAATACTAGGCAGCAGATACTGGTGTATTATGAAGATCGGGTTCAATTAATCACATATTTTTCAGGAACAGTCAGCCTGAGTTTATATAAGACCACACTTCATTTACATCTCATACACATCATCAGGCCACTGGGTCCTTATTGTTCATGAGTTGAACAGATTATAGTGATCTCATTAGGAATAGAAAATGAAAAAAATGGTAAATAAGAATAAAAGTTATCACATTCAACAATAGCTTTACTGAATACTAAAGGTAGATCATTGATTCTATCAACAGCTATATTAAATATAGTGTCTTAAATTAATTGTTCAATCTCTTAAATTCTTTCGTGAGAATTGGATCCTGCTCAGTCAAAACCCACTTATATCCCAGATCGCAAATAATGGGGAGGGAAGCTGATGTAACCGAATTACCAGGCATAGCCACATAAGATAAAAATTGATTTTATATTCTTCCCCTAATTTTGCTAAATATAAACTTTTATTTCATTGGAATGCAATTAAATCCGTCCTTAAAAATACAAAATATAAAATAAGACAAAAATTGAAAAATTAGACCCGTCATATAAAATAAACCTTTAAAAACACGCCCGATAGAATCATCCAGCAGCAAGGGACACTGTCCAGGTTCTGCGATCCGTAGGGAGAATCTATAAACTCCCGCCAACTTTGCATTCCATTCCATTCCATTTTATTTCATGTTTTAGTTTTACTTTATAAAATTGTTGATAACCTAATCTTTTTCATATTTAATAGTCAGCTGTGCAGCACTGACTGTTTGAAACTCATAGATATGTGAGTTTTTCCTTTATTTCCACTTAACCTAAATTTACAACACTCAAAACATAGATGATTACTATTTCTGTTTAACTATTTGAATGCTTTCTAAATTTTCTATTTGGATCATGAAAAATCCACTTGTGAACAAGAATTGAACAATTGTTGTACATTTGATAAGAGAAAGTATGTTATATACATTTCTTTAAACATGTGAAAAAGGTTTAAGGGAGTTACAAATTTCAGTGAAATTAGTTAGTAGAACATCATCTACTCACTGTTTAAAATGCTAAAGTCAAGTTTAACTTGATTTAAGATTAATTTATTGCTCTTTTCTTATTAGAAGTCTAATTGATTATTGACTGCGATATAGAGTTATTGAAAAGAAGAGCTAAAGATAATTATGTAGGATTCCTAAATTACTGGTAAATATTATTTACTGAATTGTAGTGAATAAATAAAAGAAGGGCATTATAGCAATAATGAATGTATATGACTAACACATGTATATTCATATACATGAATGTATATAACTGTTTCACAATAGAAAGGGGACTTTTTTTGGATTAATCATTAGATTAAATTTACTCCATAAACACAAAGCTTATATGCAAGATTATGGAATGGAAATCATATAATAAATAAAAGTGCCATTCCTAACCAGGATTTGAACCCGAAATCTTTCAGATGAAAGACCAAGATACTAGTGCTCCACCATGGAGGTCGGCATTAATTTGATACTTTACATCATCTCTCCCAGTTTTTCTTATCGCTGTGTTACATTTAAAGCATCTGGACTACAAGACCAGTCAGGGTTGCTTTCTCTGTGAGTGATGATGTTCACATATGGTAAACCTTGTTGTTAACAGAGTGAAAGTGTCACTTGCATGGCTGAATGTCATCTGTGCATTTGTAATATAGTTGTACTACATTGTCTGCACGTATACTACGTTGTAGTATATTTAGCTCATTGAGAAAGGCTGCTGTAAACTGATTCATTGCTCACTTTTCTTTCATAGGTATAATATAAAATGCCTGAGTTTTTTAGGATGATTTTGCAGTTTTCAGAATGGTTTATAAATGCTGTGAGATCACCCACAACTGTTACAGTTGCTATCATTTCCAAAAAAAATTTCTTACATTTAATTGTTTTTATTGCAATCTTCAAAATATTACTATCATTTTATTTTTTAAGAACTTGCTTGCATTATAAGTTTTTCATTTCATTTTTAAGATTTTGGCAAATTTTATAAAATATTATGAGTACTTTTATTGCTTGCTGTTTTTTGTAGTTTTTTTTTTTCTGTATGCAGAGGTCTTGTAATTTTTGTGTTGTTGTTTTTAGTTTTTGAAACTAGAGTTGAGATTCAGTACTTCAGTTTATCAGTGACTTAGTTGTATCATGTACTAGTTGTAGAGGTAAAGAAATAAATAAAATTAGATAAGTCACAGCAAATAATATATTATGGTATTTGTATGAGGGTGAAGTTATTACTTGCTCAGTTTATGAGAGAGGGATTTGTAGTGGGGGTGGTTGCTTTCAAATGAAGGATAAAGAAATAATAGGAGTAGGGTGCCAACTTGATCCTTTCTCCTTTCTTATATCCTGTTAGGCAGGTTTCCTTTTTGGGTCTCTGGTTAGATGAGGTTTATTTTACTTTAGTACTGTATATAATCCGTAAATAAATATATTACACCTCAAATATTGATTAATTATTATAGTAATTAAGTATAATACTTAATAATATTAATTGTATTTTTTTTATACCTTCAACATATTAATTATTTTCTTTTCTTCCTGAAAATGTTGTGAGTCAGTATGTTGATTATATATGTTCCATGTGTAATATTTATTTATGTCGTTTTTATAATTCTCTTACTTGTTACTGTTAATTATAACACTGGGAATACAAAAAAATACTTTAAATCAACATAAAGCCAAATTACCCTACAGAATTATTTTAACTACAAGATATTTATTTTAAAGATATTATAATTATAAAAATGTTGGTAGACATTTAGTAATCTTCAATTTATGGAGTGTGTGATACGTCACATAAAGACAGCAGAACAAAAAAAAAAAAGTTTAATTCTTTCCCTTTTTTTATTAATTGGCTAAGGTAAATTCTCAAATCATTTGACAGCACCAGAGAATCTTCTTAATTGTGAGTCTGAAAAAAATTTAAGCATATATAATCAAATACTCTACTTAAAGGTTCAGCTACGGTATACAAATGTAAAACATTTTATTTTTTCATTGAACTGCATAATAAAAAGTATAATTGCACTTAGTTTTTTCTTTTGTTTATAAAACATTTTATTTACATGAAAATATGCTTTATCGTTATTGGCCACCTGAAGTGCTGTTCTAGAAAATATGTTCTTTAACCGCATTTCCATGTTTTTTTAAGATTATGTCTTCTTTTTTTATAAATGATAATATAACAGATTTGTTAGCATGAGGATTAATTTAATCGTAGTTAAATTTGATATTAGATCATTAGATTGCTGTATTATGATGTCTTAAATTTCTAAAAATGTTATTTTTACTATATTATTTTTTACAAACCGTTGTCAACAACATGGAATATTTTCATTATAAAATATTTGTGGCCAATTAGGATAAAACCATATGTTATCTTTTTAGCTTATGACTGCCTCAGACCTTTGGCTTTTCACAAATGCATGATATCTTTTTACCTTTTATTATCTTTAACCACCATTTTTTTTTTCCACCGTGTTGTAATATAGACCGTCGTTTAATGTTAATCCGATGTCCATTTGTCAATTGCTTTGATGTTGCCATTATTCTTTCTCATGTTAATCACGAAGAGAAATTCTACCTATGTTTGTTAAAGTGATGATTCCAATTGTAGATCTTACTTCCCCTCAAACAACTTTCTCTGTATTTCTACTATCTTCTAAGCATAATCTACACTAGTTTCATCTCTGTAGATGTAGGTGTGATCTAGATGCAATTGAATAAGGAGCACTCATTTTACGCTGGCTTTTAAACACCACCTCAAATGGTTAACATTGAAACAATACTTTCAATCAACAGCTATAATTTATATCAGAAAAGTCATTGTTGCAGGGCATGTGATTAGGAAAAAACTTTTAGTTTTGGCTTTCCCTTATATAAAACTTACTTAGATCAACACTAACACTTCTTGAAAACATGATAATTTTTCAATGATATTTTTTGGCAAATCTATGTAGCAAAAAACTGAATTCGCATACAACATTTTAGAATAAGAAGTTGAGCTGCTGTGTTAAAATTGCTGATGTACAGACATACAAAAGAGCAATTTTAAAAATGTTTCAGTGAAATTTTAACTTTTAGCAATAAGAGAAATGTACAGAATATGAAAATGGTTACTCATACTAATGAATATACTAAACAGTTAATATATATATATATAATCTTAGTATAAAAGTTTGACCCAATATTTCACAAAAGGTTTACTCACGGTAATTCTATAAATTTATACAGAACAAAAGAACACATTGGTTAATATAAAAGCTTAACAAAAAGAAAATACAATTTTTATCAGACCATTCCATGTGGAGGGTAATACTCATTTTTTTCATCCTTTAAACTTCAGAAAAAGAGCATCAAATTTTATAAAATTAATGACAAATGATTTGTGTCAATTGAATAAGTGACAAAGAATGTGCGAGGTTTAGAGGAAAATAAAATAATGAATATTAAGTGCTGTAGTGAAATCTTTCTTGTTAACCTTAAGAAATGACATTTGAAAGTTTATTATCTGAAAATGAATCGTTCGTGTCATTCTTTTATCGATTACTGTTAAATGAATTTTCTATGAATAGTTTTTTTTTTTTTAATTCAAATACTTTATTTTTATTCAATCAACAATTCCTTAATCCGATATCCACCTTTCATGATAGCTTTTTCCACAAGCAATATAATCTTCATTCTATCATCAAACCAGAATATAGAAATATATTGATATTACCCAGTCACCAACATTTTTCATCTCTGAATAAAAATGAATTTTTGCTTTAGACATTACCTATAAAAAATTGCTTTTTGCTTCCTTGATGTCGGTTGTATTTTTGGAAGTTTTTGAGCAGTAGAACATGACATCTGTTAAAGAAAGATAAATATTGATGAAATTGATCTGTTAATTGTAAATTGATCTTTTACTTAATATAAAACTATCAATATTATGAATGGTGTCTTTTTTTCTTACAGTTTGCCAAAAATATAATCCTGTAATTTATTTTAATCTGACATTAATTCTGCTATAGAACATGCTGGGTTAAAAAATTTTATGTTGACTGTAAGTTAGTATAATAATGATTATATTATTTTTATTAGTGGCAATGTTTTAAAATTATAGTTTGTTAACTGTACTTGGCTGGCTTGTTAATATAATGGTTAGCCAATCTGCGTTCTGGATTCAGTTTCTAGTAAAGTGAATTTTCTATTAGTACGATCTACTCAGTGGAGGAACCAATTATATGCAGGGTCTGTGTAATCCACTCTTACAAACTTACATTACTCTCGCATATTAAATATTTCTGTGAATTAATGTAAAATAAATTTTAAGCTAGAAGAAAAAATTATCTCCCAAGGTGTAGAATCATACAGATTGACTTCACATCAAGCACCACATACTGTGCTGTAATAACACATGCATACTTATATATTTAAATTCTATTAAATAAACCACCTAGTACAGAATATTGAGATAAGACATATCTTAACCATAATTTTTCAATAAGTACTTTTGTGGGATCCCACATCCTCAGTCATAATTGAAATAATTCTATTATTGCATAATATAAATTAAAAGTAAAAATACTAAAATAATGAAAATTGTGTATTAATTTATAAGATCTTCTCCCTCAAACACTGCCTGATGGTTTATCAAATTGAAATTCTGTTTATATTTTTGTAATATATTTAATGTTCTGTCATCTTATTAATTTCTAATGTTTATAAATTTGTACTAATATCAAAAGTATAATATTAGTTGTATTAGATGGTCTGCCATATTAGATAAACCTAATTTATTATTTTTATAATTTCTGTAACATTCAAGAAATCTAGTTTTACAGGATCTATTTGTTTTTCCTATATAAATACCAAAGAAAATTAAATCTAATGATTGTGATGGTTATTAATATTAAGAAATATTACATTTATGAATATAAACAAAAATATAAATTGATGAACCACCAAATTACATTCAAAGATGATTTAATTAAAAACATAATAATATTCAATTTAACAGTTGTCAGTAATGATGACATTAGAACAAAGAAAAATACAATGTTTTAAATATTACATCATTCCAGTACCGGACAGCAGAATATGTATATTCATCCAAATTAATTTCAAAATGTATAAAACAGTAACATTTTTGAAAATTAAAAATTCACAAATCATAAAAACAATTTATTTTAATGTAATTATAGAATTAAATATAAACTGAAGATGTGTAATCCTTTGAAAATCAGTTTTTGGAATTAATATGGTAAGTTTATCTATTTATTATGTTTTGATTGTTTAATTTTCATTATATATATATATATATATATATTTACACACATACAAACATATATATATATATATTGATAATTGCTTTTAAATTAATTTCGTTAAGGGTTGAGGTTAACAACAGGTTGTTGATATCTGCATTGCATATTGTTTGTGTAGTACTTGGCTTCTCAACCCTCTTTTACTCACTTTACCATTTTCACCACCACCACTATTGCCAGGTTGTTCAACTCGGCTCCATTGACCCCTATCCTTACCTGTTTTTTTTATTTAGTAACAAAGACTTTTATTAGTATGTTGTAAAATTATTTTTTAAATAATTCCCAAGATGTTACAAAAATATTGTTTTCATAGTTACTAGGAAAATATATTATTTAATTGATAGGATATTAATGGATTAAGGCTTGCATACAGTGATCTAATTTTTTATGACTATTAATTATTTCAAAGAAGTGCTAGCTGATCTGTTCTTAGTGATATTATTCTCATATTCATAGGACTAAGCATTCATAAAATTTTTGTGTATTCATTGGTAATGATCAGCAGTTATTTACAATTACACTTTTATTATTATTATTATTATTCAGTCTTCAACTAAAAGTAGTAATTTGTTTCATAATTTACAAAAATTAATTTCCCAACAAGACTCAGATATGAATCACAGATTTCAGAAGCAGCTATTTGTAAAGCTGATTCCAGGTATTTATTTATTACAAATTACACATTGTACCTATTATTACTAATCCTTCAAAAGCAATGTCAGTTAAACATCATTTACCAACATTTGACTACCGTATGAAGTTTAATCAGTGTTTGAAACATTTGAAACACCTAGTAAAATCAGCTGTCATCAACAAAAAGATCTTGACTATTTTTGAAAACTTGTCATTAAGATTACTGAAATTAAATATTTAATTTTAAAAATTAAATGTAAAAGTAATATGTTGCAACAAAATAGATTTGATTCAAAGCAATTTTTAGGAATTTTTTATATCCTTTTTTTTCTATTATATTTTTTACTATGTTAATATATTTATAGATAAGCATTGAATGGTATTTCATTACTTGACAATTCTCTATCACAACTCTTGGGTACACTAAATTTTGGTAATTCTAAATAATTTTTAGGCATATTTGGTTACATCAAAAGATAATTATAAAACGTACGCCCACTATTCCCTTTCTTGCAATGAATTCCAAATACTACAAAACAGACCTTTAAGATCAAGCAGTAATTAAAAACTTAGATATAAGAAAGTCTTATAGAAATTTGATAGTTTTGTCTTTATGGAAAGATAAACGTATCTGGACATCATTATAAAAGTAAAAGAAATTTATCCTATTATGAGGCATCAAATAAAAAATATCACCCTTTACAACGTAATTAAAAAAATTATTTGGTATATTATTAGTTTTTACAGCTGCAAAGTGATTCATTTTACTGCTGAAACTGTCTTAAGTTCTTGTTGAGACAACGATTACGAAAATTAATGACATATTTTTAAAAAAACATTTTTTATTTTAGCCTGACTTACATTTTTGTAGAGCATATTTTTTTTCAAATTGCTCACTATAATTTTGTAATAAATAAGAATTTTAAGTTAAACAAAAAATAATTTAAAAGTAAATTTAATGTAATACTTTTCTTGGTTAAATCCCTTCCATGATTTTTCTGGTACTAGGTCAAAACTTCACATAATTTTTCCAAAAATGTTACACAGAAAATTTTAAACTCTAAAATTAGGACTGCAAGTTATTTTTTATAAACATTACTAAAACGTCTAGTATTGTCTTAGCACATTTTTCAGTGTAATCCAATGATTTAGTTACTTTTTAATTTGATTTAAACTCAAAATAATTATTAATTGAACCTTAGTAAACCCTTTTTTTCTCTAAATGAATAAAGTGGAAATCTAATCACAATTTCTCCAGTTTGTTTTGTACAAATTCTATCCCGGGCTTAACTTATTCTGTAGAAGGTAAATTATGTTATGGACAATTAATATTTCAATTATACCTTAACAGAATTCTTAAAAACTCCTACATATTTCAATATTGAGAAAACTACTAACATTATTAATTGCTATTTTTATTTTACAATGGTTAGGATGTACATCCTGACCTCCATAGGGGAAGTCACCCACCTCTAACAATCCCAGTCGTCACACTACCCCCTTATATATATATAATATATTCCTAACCCTGAAGGGCTTTACTAGAGGTCATCTTTAAGACCCTCTAAACTTGATAACAGAATACAGTCATCAGCCTCTTTTAGGATGCAGTTGTTGCAAATGTGTCAGCAGACATTTACTTCAGTGTATTTACACAACCTGCTATCGCCTTCATATGGCCTCTTCCAACCGCAACCACCTACCATAACGACAACCCTCAACTATCAATTTAACTGATTCGCAGAAGTTCAATTTTTACATTTCAATGGTTTCACTCAAAAACTCTTCCTATATCTAACTTCAATTAGACTATACACTCTGTTCATTACTTTATTGAGTCTTGAAACACCAAATATACTATCCTCATACCAACAAAACAAGTGTTGATCGCAACGATAATTTTTATCCTACAATTCAATTTACTCAAGTACTCTTGATTTACTTAAAAATCAAGAAACAGATTTAATAAGCCTGTAATGAAAATATATTCTATTTCTCTGCTGTGATCCGAGCATTGAGCTAGGTCAGTGTCTACACATTCCCACATCACAGCTCTATCTCTGAGTTCTCTACATATCCATTCTCATCCTAACAGCAAATTTGTCAGCCAACCATAGCTTGATACCAAAATACCTATCTTGGCGAAGTAAGCAGCGAGGTAAGCCCCTATCCACCTGGGTTGCTATTCTATCTGTATATCTATAACAGCATCAGATCCCCCTCAGCCATTCTCTGCAGGGCTAAGAATCTTAAGGAAGCCAGCAACTATGATCCATTCCCTTTTGATTTTCCAATTAACTTGCAGATCAGAACCAGAACTGATCCGTGCAAGCTCTCTAGCTACTTTAATATGTTCAGCTTCGTACCTAGGACAGACATATAAGACACATCATCAATGGTTCTATACTCTAGACCAAGTCTGAATTAATCAAACCAAATCTGGCCAACCTATCTCGAAAAGCATCATGTTCAGAAGGAATCTGTGTAATATGCTGGTTGGGGGAAATCCACCTAACTACCTGCATACTTCTCACACCAGGAAAAATACTATATATATGTAACAGCTGTCAGACATTTCAGTCTACCTTACCTTCTATAAATGGAAACCTTGGTGATCTATTTCCTATATGCACCGAGAGATAAGTTGATCTACGTTTTTAGCATCATAACGTAATTGGCGCTCAGTCACAGGAATATCAATGGGCTTAATACCAGTAATAACATAGACCACCTCCAGTCCTATAGGCACCAATCACATAACAGTAGGAGGTGCTGGGCTCTGAACAAAATATTCCTATAACATTTATACCTCATTCAGTGAGCTCAGAAAGGTGTAGCAATACAGTATTATAGCTTCTCATACACCCTTCTGTATGTTGGTTGGTTGGTTTGCTTGGCATTTCTCCCGCCACAACCCCATTTGGTTGCCCTAAAACATAAGACCAAATGTCTGTGCCATAAACGACTACCGAGCCACAAAACAGTTTAGCGACCAGTCTCCTAACTAGCTCCTAGAGCTAACCTAAAAACATGAGCAGAATAAGCGTGGTACCATACACCACTCGCTTGCATGTCCCACCGCGCACTTGTCATATATCACTAAAATGAGTAGGCGCACCCCGTCAACTACTAAAACATATATGACGATCAATAATTAATTTATCATATCAAACACAGCAATTCGCTGCCACGCCTAGGCCACTGAATGCCAGCAAGTACCTGTCCACCATTAAACCGCTTGGAGCCTTAATCTGGCTGGTAGCCAGCCATATCTCCCGGTTAGCTTCCTACAGAAGCACGGTAGGAATCTTTTCCCTTAGGTAAACTACTGATGTCCGTTGAACAAAGCAACTGCATCAAAGAACTCCCACACGGTCCGACAATACGGCTCTCATCACTTGTGAGTGGCCAATTTTCCCCTTGACCTCTAAGTTCCATGGTGGCCTGAATTCTGCCCCCTCCCCCCCCCCCCCAAGAGCTGAGCAAATGAACATCATGTGTTCATTCGACTGGACCTCTCCAGACACACAGCTCATCAGCTGCCAGATGGAACTGAAACAAATATTGGTTTAAATTTACATGATTGGAGAGCATTCGGGCTCCCGTTGCCATTAAAAATGAAAGAGAGGCATACCATTCCCCCAGATCCTGTATAAATCTATACAAGGGCCTTCCCTTGATCATGGCGTGCCATGCTTCCATCGTGAGGCTGTAAAGCCTCCTCTGCCAGCAAGAGATGGGCAACTGTTTAAAATTTAGAACCGGTGCATTGAGATCACTGTTCCACTCCACTACTGGCCCAACTCAAAACCGCCTCCCAAATACCTCAGCCTCACTGCCTCTTCGCAATTTCCACATGGCCGCTCAAACTTTCACCACTAAATCGATTGGAAAAGCCTTTCCCAATACAATGGTAGCCTCGTAGGAGGTTGTTTTAAAAATACCAGTGCATACAATTATGGCTGCGCTGGGCTCTCCTTAAATTTTGAATAAGTGCTCAATTTCTTTCCAACCTATGTGCCCAAACAGACGCCACATAAGAATTCATACAAAGACACCTTGGTACACCATGTACAAATGATGGCCTGACAAATGATGTAATCCTTTCAAACAATCCTCTAAGCTTGTGCATCGCAGAGACGGCATCCACTGCTACTTGCCTAATGTGGTTGCAAAACAGCAACTTCTCATTGAACAAAACACCTAGATACTTACGAACTCGAACTTGGCTGATTACACAGCCTTTATAGTTAGTACAAGTGTTACAACTGTATGATAATTTGTCTGCACCCTTGAGAAGCATAAACTTCTTGGGCACAGAAATCCTTAGATTTTGAATGTCAATCCAGCCCTCTGCAGTTGACAAAGCCACCTGCGCTTGGTCTGATAGCTGCGGTCGTGAATTACTGCGAACTAAGAGGAGACAGTCATTGGCGAAAGCCTGGGCGTGTGAAGTTGATCCCTTCCAGGAATGTCAGTCCCAAAAATTTGTTGAATACCAGGTTTGTTGAAAAAGCAGCAACTTCCTCTTGGACTCACAGATTATACAACATTTCATTAGTCACAATATCACCCTGCAGGGTTGAGAGAGCTGACTAAAGAATATTTGTCTTACGCTTATGCCCTAGGATTATACACAGCACTCCAAAGAGCCTTATCTCCTTGCTTTCTATCAAATGAATGCCAAGAATCACTTTTTGATGTATTGACCAAATGAAAATATTCAGACCTTTGCCTTTGATTATCATCTACCAAAACCATTCAGGATCACTCTCCTGCTGAGCAGCTGTCCAGAGATGGTTTACAGACTGTTTTAACAAAAACAACTGTCTAGACCACCAAGGAGCAATTCTTTTTGATCCGAACTGCAGATAATTGAATTCTCAGTAGTATCAATGAAAGCCAGAGAAAATCTTTCTGCCAGGTCTTCCAAACTGAATATCACAAAGACTTCGGTCCAAGACATGGAATCTAGCAGAGAGAATATTAACAAATTTAAGCCAGTCTGCCTTCCTGTGCAGGAAACACCCCTGATGAACAGAGACATTGCATTTGTAAGCGTCTTGCAACTCCTTAACCAACTCAAAGATAATTAATTGATGATCTCTAGAACAATCATCAACAACAGACCAAGCATCAACCGTACCAGGAATATTCCTACTAATAGGCATATCTATATTTGTTCGACAAACAATCTCCTTCCATCTACCATTCCAGCATATGTTGGTAACTCACTTTAAAGGCCTTTAAACCATACTCAACAAAGCATTCAACTAATTCACCACTGTCATCTGTGACTCCACTGTACCAAAGAAGCAACTTAGCATTTATATCAGTACCTAGCTCTGTAGGACAGTTACCAACAAGAGCAAGAATTCTATCCCATTTTCTAAATTTTCCTCAGTGTAATCTCTATATTAAAATACAAACTAACACAGAAATCAAGATCATCAATAACAAGTTTAATAGTGACATGATTAGTATCAGAAACTTGCCTCAAAAAGACACAATCCAATGTCCTCCTGCATAGAACTGCGAACATACTGATACTTACAGTATAAAATTTTTTCCAACCAATAAAACTTGGCAGATTGCCCTGTACCACATATGGATGTTGCAAAAGAATTATGTCAAGGGACTCATTTAGCAATTTCACCTAACTCGATCTGAGCAATGTTAGAACTTTGAGAATTTATCTGTTCAAACTTAACCATGCAGTAAATTAAAATATATCTCAACAGCTCTCAAATAACAATCAAAGTCCTTACTATCAACTGAGTGCTTACAATCCTTGCACAACCTTCTGCAAATTACTCAAGAGTGAAGCATATTGGCAGAATTTTGCCCTATACGAAATCTACAACACATAAAACATCTGTGAATATCAATGTATTCCTTTTCTCTACAAGAAGAGAAATCCATAAATAACCTGCCCTCAGCAAGCTAGTTGAAAGCAAACAGAGTAAACCAAACTTCAAATATACCATGCATCACTTCTAATAATTTGAACAAAAACCTGCACTCAGACTTTAATGTCTCCTCATCCAGGTCAGTGTTTTGTGCCTGTATGAGAGAAACAACTTCCTCCTTGGACAGGCAAGGATCTATATCATAGCAATGACTTGAGGCCCGTTTTTATATTTCTGATCCACCTTGACCTCCAACTTTTTACTAATGACAGATTCTGAAATGACTAACTATCTCTTTGTCAACCACTACAACAACTAGACTTTTCCTAGTATCCTTAATGTTACTAATTTTCAAATTTGACCTCTTGCCCTGAAGGATAATCTGAAATTCTTCTTTAATTGTTTTTGTGAAGCCCTCCTTCCAGTTTAGAAAGATGACTTCTGGCTGCTTGCAGGCTTAATAGGCATACCTATTAGGGTTGTACCAGGACGTAACTGCCTCTTAGGCAAAAAGTCCAGTTTTTCCTGGCAGACACTTCAACCATTATGCTTTTTATATATTCACCAGTCAGGAAACAGAATATATGGGTTAGTCCACAGGGGGAAAGTTTTCATCAACCATATTGATGCATATACGAATGAGTCTTGATATCTTAAGCATGTATCAGAATCTTACCTACACCCGCAGAACCAATAATGAGAGGATAAATAAAAGGGATGAATGGTAAAAAATTATGATTACGGGAAATACAAATTGAAATAGTAATTCCAACCTAGAGGATATTTTAAGGTCCTCCAAACCACTTCCCATCCATAAGCTTCTGGGAAATGTGGGCATATTTAATCAAAATGGGAGTATTATTTTGGGATTTTTTTAAATAATTGATCTTAGATTTGATTTTCACAGAGCATCACATTTTTAATCGATACAACATTTATTATCAAGTTTTTCAGTTGTTAAGTATATAGCCTGTTGTGAAGTAGTACAAACTGAAAAAAAACTTAAATATTTTGTATGCCACGGATCATAAAAACTAAAAAGAAAATTAATGAGAAAAACCCAAGTGTTAATGTTTTTAATTGGTGATGGGAGATGTTATACAAGTCAGTAAATTATTCAATAAATCAAAATGTAAATGCTGCAGTGATAGTATTTAATATCATGAGTCAGTAGATTTGTTTAAAGAAAGCATAAGCAAATTGAATACAATTGTATCAAAATCAAATTGAGTGTATTTTTATGAAAATACCACTGAAAGATGCATTTCTTATGGTACAGTTTTCTTTATACCATATGATAAAAACTTTCTTTTATATATTTAAACACATTTCCACCGAGACTAAAATAAATACTAATGTTATTTTATAACATTAGTCTGTTTTCAGTGTTCTGTTTGATTAGTTTACAAAATTTTGGTATTAGCATTTTAGAAATCATTGTTTTAGGTTGTTAGAAATAATTAAGCTGTAAATTTAATTAATGTTTTCTTTTTTTTTTACAATTCGTAAAGTATGTTCTTCATACACATTTTTTGTTCCCTTTTTAATGGGAACATAAAAAATATATGTGTTAATAATTTAGTCATAACTATTATTAATTCCTTAAATTTATAATAACTCTATTGAACGTATCATCTAATTATTTTAAAACAAAAATAAAATGTTATTTAGCATTAATGTTACTATTTTATAATAGATCTTTAGGGTAGAGTGTTAGGTGTACAATAGACAGATAGTGGAATAGATGAGGTACATTGGTGTGGGGCGGGACATAGAACCTTCGCTACTATTGTAATGAAACTGGTTGTGTTAAGAGTCCCCTTCTTTTCCATTCAAACAGTTTACCCCTTTTTCTTATGTATCTCACCCTCACTAGTTCCTGGCTCATTTAGAAAAATGCACTCAACCTTATGTTATGTTGTGTTCTGTTATATGTAAGTTCTCTGCCCATCCCATCAACTCCAAGATCCATCCATCTATCCATCCTCATCCTGTGTTGCCTGTCCATCATTCAAATGTAATCCCACCCTATTCTTTGTTCGTGATATTCAATCAAAACTGTCATGCATACATCAAAGACTCTCTTCTTGTTCTTTTTCATTGCTGCTACAGTGGAAGCCTTAGTGACAATGTTTTCTCATCACCTCCCACAATGAGCTATCCCACCACCCACCCACTCCTCTTCTAGCCCCCACCCCTCACTTGAACATTCACACTAATACCACCATCACCACCACTTTGTCACCTTGTTCACTATAATCATAATCATTGTCACCCTAATCTCCAACATTGTCATTTGCCCTTATTGTGTTGGTTAGTTATTATCAGCAGAAAAATGTAGCACAATTTAAAAAAAAAAAAACAAAAAAACATTCTATTAAATCATAAAATAGTATGGCTAAATGTTTTCTGTGTAAAGCATTTTTATGATATTTGAAGATCTGGAACGCTCTTTATATTTTGCTAGGAGATGCTGAATTTTATTATCATTTTTATGCAACAGTTTTCAATAACTGGATATGTTCACTTAATGTTCAGAAAAGTATAAGAAATACAATCTTCTCAAAGTTTTATTTTATTATGTTTTTAATTAAAAATAACTTAAACAATAATCTGCAAACTATACAGCCATTTTGATTGTTAAATGTTCATCAGTAGGTTTGTGGAATTAATAAAAATAAAACCACTTAATTAAATAAAATAAAGATGGGAATGGTAAATTAATTATTAAATAATTCTTATTAAATATTAAAAACAGACTATTTACATTCACATTTATGAATTAAAAATTACTGTTATCTAAAAATTATGCAATATTATTTCAGTCAATTCCAGTCAAAAGCAGAAACTAAAAAAACATTTAACTCAAAAAACTTTTCTAAACTCTTCACAAAAATCTATGAATTCTATGTAAAGTATTTTATAATATAAATTATTTGACATTATGTAAACAGTTGTTCTATACTAGGAAAAGTGGACCTATGGTCCCACTTGAAAATGTTACATGGTTTGAATGTTACATGATTCTGTTAAATGTTTTTGCCAATTGTAACTAAATAATGTTCATGAATTTCGCGTACTAATAACATAAAGCTTCAAAATTCTAAACATTTTAAGCTCTTTCTTGAGTTGTGTTTTTTAACAAAGCTCTAATCCCAATGTTTTCTTTTTATATTCCCAAAACATAAATATAATTTTAAATAAATCATTTCTGCACTGCACGCAGCCACCCAACACCAATAGTAGCAAAAATAAAACCATTTGACGTTTATGATTTATGTCTCTATTTTTTGTAACAAACAAACCCATGCACCATCCTTCTTTTTGGGAAAGAATAATAACATATTTGTTTAACTTGCTTTAATTTTTTCCCCTACAGTTATCGTTGTATCAGAATTGTTTTACCACATTTTTTGTGATTATAATTTTTTTTGTAGAGTTGTTTCAGCAAAACACATTTTTTTGTGTGTATGTGTGTCAAAATAGTAAATAAATTATATTTCTATTATGAAAGAAGAGAAGACGTATGTTTTCCTGACTATAAGATTACGTTAACCTGGAAATAAAGAGTTTTTCATGAATTTTTATTTTTTAAACGCTGTAAAATTATTACCTAAACCATATTTACAACTTCAGTGCTGTATTTTACGTTTCTATAATACATATTTGAAATGACAGATACTGCCTGCTAATTTTATTTACCTACACACAGGTAGTACTGCCCAATTACATAAACATTGTTTGTTTATTTGTGTGTTTTTGCTATTTTATGTTCTCTTTATACTATTAATTACATTTGTAAAACGTTTTATTACATTGACAATGTTGTTTAAAATAATCATGTAGATTACTGAATTATTCTCTCTGCCTTTATGTAACATGTTCTCTGAGATTCCCATGTTGATTTCCCAGCAGTTTGCTTTATTTTAATTACATTATTAAGATTGTATGGTTTAATGAACATCAGTTTTCTAAAAAATGTAAGTATGGAATTTTCCATCTAAACAATGGTATCTAAAAACAGTATTTATTTTCGTTTTTAATTACTAATTTTATATAAATAAATCACAATTCTTTGTATCAGCACAGGTTTATAAAAGAACTTTATTTTAATTTTTTTAACTTAAAAAAAAAAAAATAAGTTTCAGTTCAAAAAGAAGAATACATAGCATTTTTCATACTCTAAAAAAATGTCCATTCTAATATTCCACACATAAGCTACGAGCTTAATCATAAAAAATAAACGTATTTTTACAAGAGATGAATTTTTTAATGTGAAGAATGCTGATCTTGACCAAGATACGAACCCTTAACTTTCACATGAAAAGTTGATGCTACCTGCCATTCTACTGCAAATAGAATAACGGATGTAAAAAAAAAATCGGTTTAATTGCTTTCAGTTTTATTTAATTTTAGATTGTTATTAAAAATGAATCTAAACTTATTTCTTCAATCTACAAATTATTATTTCTTGTTTACATGAGAAGGCAGATGACTAATCGACTAAAAAAGCAGATTAGAAACAGCGTGACATGATACTGTTGCACATACATTCAGCCGAATAAGTAAATAAATTAAAAGTAGACTGTTGGATATTTGTTTTACATTTTTTGTCTGTCAATTTTAATAGTTACATATACTTGTTATTACCACATCTACTCTTCAACTTCATTCTTTATTACATTTTGAGGATATGCTTCTCTTTTTAGTATCGTTTTATTTTTAGTGTTATTATTATTTTTTAAAACTTATGTAGATGATCTGTAAATTTTTAATCTAATATGTTTCTGGTTACAGGTATGATATGTTTAAATGTCGCTTAGCAGCTGCATCAACTGTTGAATCAAACTTTGTCATATTCTGCTGTATGGTAATTATTTTGTGGATATTACAAAGGTAAATCATAGTAGTGAATACGGTTATTAAATTATGAAATTTAAATGTAGAGTATATTTAATGATTTTTTTTTATCCTGCTTTGTATTGAATCAGTTAATTAATTGAATTTTTGTCAATTAGGTAAATTCCTAAAACAAAAGATCATAGATCACATTTCTTCTATTTTATAAATGAGGCAGTTAATGAAGATTGTCAGTTAATAATAAAATTAATATTGTATGTAAATAATACTGCTTTTGGAGGATATAAACTTGAGTTGTAGTTGTAAATATTCAATTTTAAGAATATTTAACAGTTTGCTCAAATATTTTTTATACTAGTTCACATGAAGACAAAAATTAATCAAACTGTTGGAGTAACATTTTGTACAAGATTTAAACTTTTTAGGTTTTATTATATTACATTCCTGTTTAAAAATGTACAGATTATTAGCGATCATAATACCAAATAAATTATATTACATTGTAAATAGCTCTTGATAAGTATATTTTTTGTGCATTAATGAAGTGATGTTTGGTGGTAAGAGTACAAGTATATACTCTCTTTTTTATATGTAAACAAAACAAAGATAATTCTATTAACTATGTACTCCTTGAATCATTTATGGGGTGGTAAAGTTCATTTAAATTAAATTATTTTACTCACCCTGATAATTTTTTTAATTTGTTTAAATATGTTAAGTTTTTATTGCTGTTAAACCATATATATTATGTTCTGTTTATGTTTTCATTGTTTATTTTTTTTTTAGAAGGCAGAAATAGGCCTTATGTTTGTATTATTTTCATCTGGATTGTATGTAATATGATCTGTAGAAGAGTCTAAATGTAACATGATTCTATTTTTCAAAATCATGAATTAACTGCACAATATCTTAATGATATCTTGTATCAGTTTTAACACATTAGTAGTTTATTGGTAAAATCGTTAAATAGTGATAAAAGAGAAGTGGAATAGTGTATCCCCCCCCCCCATTCTGAGTCTAACACTGATAAAACTTACGTATCATTCAAATATAATCTGAAATTTGTTTAGATAGCTTTATTGATGTAAGATAGAATTACAAATAAATACTTTATTTTTCTGCATTGCTTCCTTAAAAAAAAAAAAAAAAAAAAAAAACAGGATGGCTGCCCCAACAAGCAATTGCGCAAATAATGCTTGACTGTGGCATTGTCTTCAAATCTTTACCCTTCTAAAGCTTCTTTTAGTAAACATGTGGAAATTACAATGACAACTCTGGACTGTTGTGGGTGTCCAATGAATTTTTTACAACCTTATCGCGAGTCTGAACTATTGTATGCAACTATGCATTGTCATGGAGAAGAAGGATGTTGCTAATCGATTATTACTTGCATCATTTGTTGCAATAACCAGCCTTGATGTAATCTAGGTACTGGCAAGTAGTATTCACTTCATTTGTACAAGAAATTGATCAGCAGCACATAATCATAACTATTTCTTGGCCTTGATCGGTGGCGGTGCCCCTTACCCACTTTTCCACTATTCCATACTTGTTCTTTTGCTTTCTGGGGTGTAGTGGTGGATCCATATTTTATTGTAGGTCACAATACGGCCCAAAAATGTCTCTCCTTCTTCCTCAGAGTTATTCAGAAGCCACTGACAGATGTCTTTCCAGACATTTTTCTGTGCCTATACACACTCCCAACACTTATGCCCACCTCTGTTGCAATAGTTAAGTGACGCCCACTTTCACAATGTCATGAACTGTCTGAAAGTTATCATCGACGCTGATCCGCAGAATAAGTTTGTGACTTTCATTCTCCACTGCATCACGGCCACTTTGAAATTTTTTCACCCAAACATTTCAGTTTTTGACAGGTTAGTATCTCCAAACTGTGCCTGAATTAGAGTGAAAATTTCAGAGGATTTGACACCTTCATTGGCAAAAAATCAGATTATAATCCGTTGCGCAATGGACGATTGTACTTCCTGCTCAAGACATTTTGCTACAGATGTGGAAAGGTGACCTATGGGCACGGCTGGCCGGTTGCTTCCCTCCACACATATCCAACTACCCACAGCGTCTCACTACATTCACTGCTGTTCCTCAGTTTACACAGCAAAATTCCAATCTATATTTGAATGACCTTCGTAAAATAGATACATATTTCACATACAATGGTGAACAAATTAATCCGAACACAGTATTTTTAACAGAAAATCTTATTTTTAAAAGAAGAAATGTTTAATAGTCAAACTTACTCAATCGTTTATATGTACTCTTTTGTTTTTGATTTATCTCATTAATCCTCTTTGGCATTGATTCCACTAAGGTAGAACAATGATTTTTGATTTCTTCATCTTGGAGTCCAAACTTGTATCACTGAACTAATAAGATCAGTTTTTGTGCTACAATTCATTTTTCCAAGTCTTCTTTCATAAATTTTCAATGGGATTCAGGTTGGGGGAGTTCCCTGGCCACGAGAGCACTCAAACTGTTCTTCTTTTGGTTTTAGAAGAACTCTTTTGCTTTCATTGGCGTGTGACATGGTGCAAGATCCTGTCAGAAAATTAGTTCCGGGTTCTTCTGTATAAGTGTGACTATTTTTCTTTGGTATATGTTAATGTATTGGTATGATTTCATCATCCCATCAACAGGCATAAGTCCTCTTGGCCCTTCATGTGTAAAACATCTTTTTGGATGGGTATTTGGGAGCTTGTTGCAGTTGTACTGGCGTAGTAGTTTTCTCATCTGCTGACTTACGAATGTAGGCTATACTACATTCGTAGTGATGATGATGATAAGAAATTAGTCAGAAATTAGATAAGAAATTAGTGAAGATGATAAAGAAATCAGTCTCGTCTGAAAAAAATAACTTTTTTCCACATCTCAATAGTCCATTCTTTTTGTTCCTTTGCCCATTGAAATCTTTTTGTCTTTATAATCTGTGTTGGTAACTGCTTCTTTTTAGGTTTCTGAGCAATCCTTCCCACTGCCAGCAATCTTCTACAAACTGTCATCAGAAACATTAGTCCCACTGGCTCTCAAGTCCCTATTAAAGTCAACAGCTGACAATCGTGGATTAATTTTGCTTTTTCTTATTGGTAATCGATCCTGTGTAGGCATGGTTTTCTTTTTCCATCCACATTTTCCTTTTCTCTTTGGATAGGCAGAACCTGATTCCCTAAACCTTTTCACAATTTCATTTACAGTGCCTAACCCCAAACTACACTCACTGTCAATTTATCTTTGAGTCATTTGTGTGTGTTGGAACAGAGCATCAATTTTTGACCGCTTTTGTGGGGTTATATCCATATTATTAACTAGAAACAAATAACAAACTTATAACAGAAACTCACAAGGTCACCAAAACTAATTGACAGTGAATTATAAAAGCACAAAAACCACTAATTTTGTTTATATATGAACTAACAACAAAACCTGGAAACAGCAAGCAGTCTTCCACAGAATGAAAATTCCCTGTATTTGGACTAATTTTTTCGCTACTGTAGGATAGAAAATGTGTGACATAAAATAAATTACTTGATTCTTTCATGATGTGATCGATACATTCATGCCATATGTCGTGTTATTCAAATTTGCCTGTTTAGTTTCAGTGCCTTGCAATTCTTTTATCCTCATATTTTTTTTAAAGTTTCTGTACCCAAACCTTGCTTACCAGTAACAAAACTATTGTTTTGTTTGTTTGTTCTTTGCACTTTATTTCATACATAAACCTTGATCAATAAATTATACCATGTAATTTAATATTACAATATTTGTTTGTAGTATATTTATAATTATAAATTGTAAAAGTCAAAATATTTTATTTAGTATTTATAAGCTAACTGATACAGCATTAATTTTTACTACTGTATAATTGTACTTCAAACTTTTCTTTTTTTAGTGCAGATTGATCATGTTTCATGTTTTATCTGTTTCATGTTTTATTTTTCTGCTTTATCTGTGGTGATGGTTTTATCACATATTTTTATAACTAACAGTTACTTTTCAAAAATTGCATTTTTAAGTGCATTATTAATCTTTCTATTAGCATTTTAAGCTGAAAGTTTTAGATTTTTTATAATCTGTTTGGTTTGACAATTTTTGCAAATTCTTATTTTTATCTAAACATTAAGTGACCATGTGCACAACTAATATATAATGTGAGACCAACATTTTCTTTAACGTTACTGGCTAAAAGTAAAAAAATAAAACTTGTATGCAATAGTTACATAACAGTTTTTTCAATTGTATTGTGATAGTGTATGAATTTATATCCTAAGTAATTATTTTTATTATTTTGTAATCATTGTTTATAATAGAATTTTATATGATGAAAAAAGTTGAATTGCATTGTTTTTTTCTATAGTTTACAATTGTAAAAGTTACCTGACAATTTCCAGAAGCCCTGTACAGAGTAAAAAACTATTTTTGATAAATATGGCTGCTAGCCATATTTATTTATTTGTAATTTCAAGCATTATTTAGTTTTATATGATTATTAGTTTTAACTTTGAATAATTAAGGGGAGTCGGTTGTCCTATACTTATAATGTTAACTAAGGTACATTTTTCTCAGAGACTACTTCAGTCAGATTCATAACTCTTTTTTTTACTGTATAGTTTGTGACTTTTGGTACAGTTTGATGAAAAGACCTTGTATAAACAACAATTTTTTAATGTTTTACAAACTTTTCTTTTACAGATGGAAAATTTTACACATAAATTGAAATATTTTAAAAAGTGTTTGCGACTTTTAGGAAATCAATCCATAGATTGTGCATCTGAATGAGATGAAAAAATCAAAAAAAAATCATGAAGATATCTTGAACGGTTCTTGAGAAAGATGTACCTTTGTGTAGAAAAAATTAATTTTTGAAAACTCAATAAAGATGAAAGAAAGAGAAAATAAAATAAATTTTCAAAAATACTTTCAATCAATACGGTAGTCCAGCTTCATAAGAAGGGTTTTCTGGGTCATCCTATTCGTTATACTAGTCCTTCTCTGAGCTAATCTTTTTTTCTGCCAGCACCGTTTTTTATTTCATCTGTAGCTTTTTTTGCTTTCCTGATTCGAAATCCATCAAGATTCTTCATTGTTACAAAACAGTTACTGCCTAGAGTAATACCTAACTTGCTCAGAATCAAGCAAATTGTAATGATTCCTTTATTGAAACAGGATATAGTTTTATGTACTCCCAATTCAAGTGTAGTAACCGTTACAACGGTTTTTTTTTGTATCTGTGACCATATAATATTGTTGACTGACACACTTATATTTTGAGAACCAGCATTTATACATTTTCTGAGCAAAACTGAGTCGGCTAAATCCTTGAAAACTGGTTCTATGGCTGTCATTACAGCACTAGGAAGATGTAGATGTTGGTCATAGTTGTATTTTTGTTTAGCTGCTGTAGCTTTCTGGTATTTACACCATGAATCATTCCCTTTTGGGTATAAAGCAGGAGCTGGTTTAGAACTTCCAAGGTGGAAATACATAGCCCACACTGCTTGCTTCATATATTGTAGGCTTAACGTATTTCTTCAGATAGCAAGGCAGTATTATGTTTTTATCTGATATATAGATTGTTTTTGAAAGACGACCACATCCTCTAATATGTTTACCATCAGTAAGTTTTATCCCTTTCATTTAAATTTTTTCCTTCTAAGCCTTATTCCCATTCGTTTGTGTGTATGGCTCACACATTCTAGCTTTTCAGTAAGAAAATTTGGACCATAACAACTGAATTCATAAATTGTGGGAAATGACTTGGAGTCCTCCATCACCAAGATAATGCTTACACCAAATACGATAAAGGTTTTGTGATCTTTGAAAAATGTTGACTACTCGATTTACTTCCATGAAGCCACTTGAACCAGAGTAATTTGCTGAACATATATTATCATGAACTCCTTTCAATTTTTTTTTATATCAACAATATTTAGATAATATTCCTACGTCCATGAATTTCCCAGTTGTGATACTAGTAGCTGTAGCCACACCATTGTTTGACGACCAGCCACACTTTTTCCGTGTACCATCAAATGCACAGGCAATATCTCTGTTTCCATTATTTTCTGTCTGTAACTCCTTCACTGCTTCCCTCATTGAATTCGAATAAACTTCTTTTGCTGTTTAGTAAGAGTTTTATTATTGTATCCAAAAGCAGCACGCTTTTTACCAATGCAACCTTTTCTATTACTATTAATAAATCACTATTAATATTATATTGAGGTTCATATTATATTGATCATATGATGTTGTGTTATTATAATCATGATTGTAAATTTCTTACTGCACTAAAAGTAATACAAACAAAATAATAAATAAATTGCAGTAGTATTCAATACAGTCTACAAGTTAAACCCACATACATCACACACACAGGTTAACATATTCACACAAAATATTCTACTCATCAGAGTTATATAAAACTGGTATCAAATTATAAAGCTAAAATAACAAGGAAAAATATTTTATAATAAAAAACAAATCCGAAAAAAATTTTTTTTAACTCAACTGACTCCCCTTATATCTCTTAACAGTAATTTAAAAATATTGAATGAATTATCCTTACTTAAAATTTTGGGTTATGAAAAACTTTTTGTACATTATTTTTTTAATTATAAAAAAATCTATCTAACAACTTTTAATGGTACAGATTATCAAAATGTAATTTTGTTACGTTAATAGAGCTTGGATGAGAGAATTTTACTTTTTAAATATGATATCGATTAATTTTTGATTGTATATAAGAGACTATTTTATTGCTCTAGGATAAATTATAAAATTATTTTTAGTTTTTTATGTCAAAACACTGTTGTCCCTAATTGGATTTAATAATACCAAATTTGGTTAATATCATACTGTTAGCTGTAAATTATTAGTTGAAGTTTAAGTTTTGTTTATATGTGAATATTCTCCTCAAAGTTTAAATAATGTAATGAATTTGTTCTTCTGAAATATAATTTTTATAAAAATGGATTAGTAGCACAAATAAAAATGTTTATGTATTTTTATAATAAATTTTTATACTCATTTTTTTTCAGTGCCTTAAGTGACTAAATAGTATAGTAGTTGGATTTTAAGTACTGTAGATTTTTATACATTATCTAATTTTAGGATTGATAGTTTATTGCAATAGACTATTTTAATGAGAATTTTATTATTCATAGTACAATTTTTGTGTAAATTTAGTTTTATATCAAACCCATGCAATGAGTCTTGAAAAAGAATTTGCACAACCACTGTAAGATTTGTATTATAATAAATTGTATGACAATATAATTAGGTAGATTATGCTGCACTTTTTATGTCTCATGAATTTTGTACATAATTATTTATGTATGCATTGCTAATTCGTTGAAGGTAAGTTTTGTCTAACAAGTAGAAGCAATGTTAAGGTTCTATTTCAGTATAAAAAAGGATGTATTAACTATCGAGCGTACCTTCCTATCTCAATTTTTTATGGCTGTGTTATATATAAAGCACTAGAAAAAAATTTTAATCGCAATTGCTTTTTCTTAGAGCAATGATGTTCAGCATAAATTAATAACTGTGGCAAACAAACTGAAGGTGTCATGTTTATAGCTGAATTATGAATTTCAGTGAATTTGGCATGTGTGATTGAATATTGGCCTTAATGAAGAGGCAGTAGAACACCATATCACTCACTTCTTTGTCATTACACCTTTATATCAATATGAATGCCTGATAGGCATGCATATTGATGTTTTTGAACATGGGTAAGCCGTTTGTAGATGTAATTAGTTCCATGTCAGGTAGTCTAAAATTATTGTGATTATAGCACTAGGCATTTTTTATTACTCCTTAAAATTAATGTACTCATGTGTAATTTTATATTAAAGTAATTGTATTATGTAAATGTATTGTCATGCCTGTAATTACATATAGAAATTAACTTTTTTACTGATTTATTTTCTGTAATGGTTTGTAACTAAATATGTCTCTGTATTATCAGTCTATAGCACTTAATAGTATTATTTATTCAGTTTGAATTATAAATTTTATTAAAAGTAAATCTGTTTTGTTTATTCTACTAATTCAGTAACTTATTAATTTTTTTCATAACTTTTTGTAAATTTCAGAAAGCATTATTTATAAAACTGTGATTATGTTTTAATATTTATTATGCAGATATATTAACCAGTATCTGTGAGCATATTTTGTCAGCGCATACTTCTATTATCTTATAAAAGCTGTTAATCTTAAAAAGTTTAAAAATGTGCATTTCATTTAGTATCATTCTGCGAAATAAGTATATTGAACTCAAAATTAATTGTAAATTTCAATGAAAAGATCTTCTGTTTTTAATTGTAATTATTTTCTGTAAAAAAAATTATGTTTATGTCAAATAATCCTAGTAACTTATCTGGTTTAACATTTAAACTGTTTCTTTTGTTTGTTTCAAAACTGTTTAGTTTCTGCATTGACAGCATGTTAAATTTTCTTTAAGCTTTCCAGCTTATGTTTATGTGGTATTAAAATAGTAATTAGTGGTATTGATTTGCATTTCTTAAATGAAATTTAATGCATGGAAGTGACACAGACCAGACAAATCATTTCAATCTTTTTTTTTGTTTTGATTTTTTTTATAATTTGGGCCCAGGATCACAAATGTTCTATTTGTAAGATAAATTAGTTTTGGACATTTTAAAAGTTGGGTTGTGTTACTTTTATTAAATTATTTTATATAATAAAATAATACTTGATACAATATACATGAGGAACATATTTTCAAAAGTTTTTTGTCACATAGATCTGATTTTTAGTAAAATGAGAAAAGTTGTTTTTTCTTAAACTACTCTAGCGATGGATTAAAACATTTTTCTCTAATCATTAGACACACTCTTTGATGTTTTTCAATAGTAATAGTAGTTATTATCAGTCATTTTGTTCATAAAGTTTAAAATATAAATTTGGTTAAGTCAGTCTGGACAAAACATTTTTGAAAGAGCAGTGTGTAGACAAAACTTCTTTTGAAATAAAACAATGGTTCTTTTGAATCAATGTTAGTGTAACTTTTTTTTTGAGTATGCAGAAGGTATTTAATTGTTGATTATTAAAAAAAAAAAAATAGAAAAATACAATAGAAAGCTCAGAATTCAATTTGAGTAGTTCTTATAGTGTTTTATTATCTTCATTCCTTTTTTCTCACCAAGTTTTTCCAGTTTCTAAGTGATAGCATATTGTAAAATATTAACTACAAAATATAAAATAGATTACAAAAACTATTTTAACAGTATTTTACAAAAAAATAGAAAAATACAAATACAAAAATCTAAAAAAATTTAAAGTAAACTCTAATAATCTGGTCCATTTTTTTAATTTTTCGAACTCTTTTCAGCCCTTTAAGCAGTCAAAATGTTTCTTCATCATTGTTATACTGTGTTATCTTCATTAAGAAAAAATGTTTTGTACCACTCACAATCACTTATATTTTTCCAATTCTCCCCAAACATAAGACTTGATAGTTTTTAACATCTGAATTCTTCTTGCTTGAAACTACTCAAACAGTTGGTATTATTAGTACATCCCAACCCCGTAGAGGAAGACACCTGCCTAGTGACGTTCCGCACCCCTCCCCATTCCTAGCTCTGATGAGCTTTAATGGAAGGTATTGTTGGTACAGTAAAATTTGTTCAATACTCACAGTATAGTCTTTACATAATACGGTCTTATAGCTTTCAATATTATCTTCAAACTTGTAGTTAACCATTGTTTTCGCTAAAACAAATATTTTGTTTGTAATCTTATCTTTTACATAAAAACACTCCTATTATTTTACTTATTACTTTACAATTCTTATATACCATACTCAGATATTTAGTATTATAGAGAAACCAATCTTTCCCAAGTTCTTTTACATTCTCAACTTACTTTTACAGCTGCACATACTGATCCTTTGATAGAATTGTTGGATGTTTTTGAAAAATCTTTTCCATTCTGTCAAAAATTTGATCACTCAGCAAGAAACTATGGCCCCTGACAGGAAAAACCATTTGAAAAACTGAAGTGTCAGTATTGTTCAAGCACTTCATAATTGAATACATGGCTATATTACTTGGTTTTACACTGCATCCATTGCTGAAGCGTTGTTATAACCTGAAAATCTATTGATTGTGAATAGGAAATCAACGCTGAGGATATGTCAGTGCTGCCCTTTCCTTCTTTATCATCAGTTAACAATGCACAGATATAAAAATTCATCTGTAAGCTTCTTGAATCTGGATCTTCGGCAAAGGCTGTATTTGCTGAAGATTGAAGCACAAGCTAAGCTATTTATTTCATATTTTTTTAAATATTCATAAAGTACATTTGTCATTAGAGTATGTGTGAACTTTTAAATCATTTTTAATAGAAGAACCTTTCATTTTTAATGTTTTGTTTCAATAACAAGCAATAAGTGCAAATATCTGTTGCAAGGTGATTTGAAGCCACTATTGAAATGGTTTACAAAAACATTTCAAAACTTAGCAAAATGAACTTTAAACACGTCACTTTGAATTTCATTATACACATTAAGAAGCTACCATGTGGATAACTGGCAGTTCAAATACACATGTTTAGATTTATTTCTGTTGTAATGGCTTTCATCACTTTCAGGTTACCACTAAATTCTTTTACCTTTTTTTTTATGTACATTTTTCTGACTTTCAGTCACTGTCTCAATTCTCTTCAATAGGCACTACCACTATGTACCTTACTGACAATATTAGCTAACCAAACTCGTCCTATTTTATAATAACAAAATTTCTTACAATCTGTGGTATCATTCCTTCTGCTTTTTACACTGGGAATAAAATACTGAACAGAAAGCAGGTGAAGACCGGAACCTGGTGATGTTTCTTACTTTCAGTTTTATGAGAACATCAAATTTTAAATGGAACTGTTTGAACCAGTGTTGCATTTCGTCTTGTCAGACTTTACAAGGAGCCATAAAAATTTTATTCCAAATATGTTTAATATCTACTGGTATTATTTCATTACAAGAAAGATGATTAGAAGATTGCTTACAAGAAAAATAACAAACATTATAATATTACAAATATTACAACCTGTTGCAGCAGAATACTTTTTACCATCATTTCTCCTTACTTGTAGTCTTAATTCCTTTTTTGAGATCCACTATTGATAGTAGAAACATGAATACCTTCCTAATCATTCATCTTTCTACAAACCAAAATAAAAAGTCACAACTTTACCATTAACAAACCTTTATTCAAGCAATCCACTTTGTAGGTTATGAAAAAATTAGCTGTGTTACAAAAAAGTGTAGAAATAATATTTTATTAGTTGATATCATTGATATTGGACATACCACTGAATTATTCCTAAGGATAGAAAAACATTTTTGAACAAAACTACTTTTCTTAATTTATTTAACATGGATAAATCATGATTTGAATGTAACCAGAACTTTATAATATGTAGCTTAGTATAACAGTACACTATATATATAAAACTCAAAAATTTTAATTTGTAGATAAATCAGGTTTTGAGAGTTTGTTCCTTATATATATATATATGTTTTCTGCAGTATAACAGTGGTGTTAATAAAATTTAATATTATATGAAATAAACCATCAAAACATAGCAATTAGATAAGTTATACATACTATATTAATTTCAATAATCTATTTTTGGAGGATCCCACATCTTCAGTTGTTATTGAATTCTATAATTACATTAAAATATATTCATAATTTGTCAATTTGCTGAAATTGTTTTCTTTTAAAAATTTTGAAAATTGGACAGCAGAATTTTCATATATATTCATAATAATTTTCAAAATTTTTAAAAGAAAACAATTTTAACAATTATAAATACATTTTAAATATGATTATATAATTCAATATCCACTGGAAATGCAGGATCCCATGAAAATTGATTATAATTTGGTAAGTTAAACTATTTATATTTATTTCTTTTTTTTGTCATTTATATTATGCTACTTGTATTATTATGATGTAACAAGAAAATATAATTTTCTATAAAAAATAAAATTTTAATTTTAATAAAGTAAACTTGACATTTTAAAATATGGAATTCTTATTACATAGTACTTTGTAAAATGTTAAACATTCTAGGACTTTAATGTTAAGCATTCCATGAAAAACTTAAAATATATTTTTTTATTGTTATACAGTTTTGAATTTCACTTTTTATTCTTTATATGTATATTGTTTTATTGTTCTCTTTTGTGTTACTTTTTTTTAATTATGCATTATAATATTGTTATATTTCTATATTTTCTGTGAATGTTATAATTTATTTAATGTTAACTCTTGTTGAGTTGTTATACTTACTCTTAGAATTAAACTTTTTTTTATTTGATTTTTATACTATTTTTTATGAATAGCATTTTTATTCAGAACATATTACCACCTTTTTTTGTGTGTTATTCATTCCGTCCATATGTTTCTTATATATTTCTAAGTTTCTTATATTTTGTACTATTTTTTATTATATATTGAAAATAAATTTATATCTAGAAAATTTGTTGTTATTGTTATTCTTTCATCATATTGTTTAAGCATATCATAAATAAGTTTAATACAATGCTATGGATATTTGTACAGTCTCAAACAGCAAATTTCTGATAATTATATATTGCTCAGTTATAAACTTCTAATACCTGGATTAATGTTATAAGTTTACATTAAGCATTTGTGCAAGTATGTATATATTTTTTATCTCTAAATCACCACTTTTCAAGTGCAGTTTATACAGACACTTTAATCAAACTTATGTGTTCTTAACTTATTTTATAGCTTAGCTTATTTTATAGTTACAGTTTAAAATTAAATGCATTTTTCATATTTTTAAATAATAGAATATATAGTTAAACAGGGAATTTTCTAAATTTTTTTAAACTATAACTGTGTGTATATCTTGCTCATGCCTCGGGGCATGTCACAAGTGTGATTGTGCTGTCCATGATTGTTATTCATATTTAGCAAGTAATATTTTCTTACTAAATTTTATTCTGTTTTTGTAAAGTATAGCTCAAAATTATCTTCTTCTTTTATACATTATGACTGCTATTAACACATTACAAACAGCTCTCATAGATTTGTATAACAGATATTTTTCATTTGAATGGTGGAGTTAACATGTTGAATTTCTGTTTTTTCTGTAGTGTTTTTATACTTTTTTTATTTATAAAATTTGATTGTTTTTCAATTTACTGTTCTAATTTCTTTTGAAACATATTAAAACTACTTTCATATGTATTATCTCTTTTAACAAAGACCTCTCCCCCCTCTCCTTCTCTGTCTTTACATTCAAGTATTTTATCTTGATTTTTGTAATCATTTATTGATTGACTATTATTACATACTTTACTCGATTTGATCATTAATTGTGAATAAATATTTTCAAGCTTAGATTATTTCAAGAATCTGTTATCACTTATTAAAAACCTGTAAAGTGTTTTTGTTTTCATTGCTGAAAATGTATCCAAAGATAGAGGAATATCTCTATCACTTAGATCCATGTGATCTTTTTATTGGGGGAATCTGATCAATATAAATAGCTATTTTTAACTTTTTTCAACATATTTCAACCCCGATTATTTAGCTTGGGTTAAATAATGGAAAAATTGCCATACAATTATTTGATTTTGGTTGTTTAAAGGTTTTTTTAAGAATTCAGCCAATGTCCTATTTATCTTTTTTTTTTGGTTGTGAACCACTGCACCTCTGAATAAAATCTTGTACAAGAATCTTTTTCTTTCTTAGTTAAAAGTTTTTACAATAAAAATTTCATACCTCTTCAAAAATACCCAGATAGGTTTTTTAGAATAATATCAGTTGTCTGTAGATTAATTAATTGAAGCAGTAAGCAGAAATCATTAGAAAACAGAATCAGTGGTTTATGGAAGAAGGTTTCAGTCTAAAGAGGTGTGTAGTAATAAGTTTGAATAATATAGTAAATAAATAAGTAAAGTATAAAACTGTTATAAAATTTATTTAATGATTATTACAATGACGTTATGCATATATTTTATTTGTAGTAAAAAAAGAGTGAGAAACTATAAGAAAAAATAATTTAAAAGATTCATTTGTGATATCTACTAATAAAATGTTAAAATATCTCTTCGAATAAAGCTCAGTGGGAATTGTTACTGAAAACTATAATTGAGAATAGATTGCAATTTATGTAAAATATTGGGAAGGAAAGTATTACCTTGAAATGAAATACTTTTAGGTTTGCTTTATTTCTACAAATATAATTTTAAATTTGAATCCCTTTACAATGTAAGTAAAAATTGTGTGATGTTTGCCCGAAAAGCCAACTAACTTAACAGGAGATGTTAAAACTGCATACATCTGCTGCTTTATGGCCTTTTGGACGTGTAAAAAACTGATTTATGCTGTTTAATAATTGCATCTACACTCTTCAATTTCAGTGATATATTTTTAGTTTCACAATTAATTTCAAAAACTGACATTAACTATTGCTCAAGGAGCCGTAGCCTCAAAACTTGGTTTCTAAAAAACACCCTATGTGAAAGAGGCTAACCTGTCGTTAGATCTACAGTACTTTGTTGAAATGCATTCATGTAGGACTGAGAGTGATTTATGATCATGCTTACATGCATCTTAGTAATATCACAAATAATATGTAAGTCTGTAATAGGCAAATAATGATGGCTTTAATCTGAAGTAAGAGTTCTGTTTATACATTTTTTTTTTTTTAAATATAATATAGTAACCTATAGAAAGTAATTCATTAAAACTTTAAAACAGGTCATAGATTCAGCTTAATATTATGCATCCCTACAGTTTACCTGTTTTTGAAGCCATTTTGCTCTCTTCCTTAAATGCACTGATAAGGATTTTTTTTATCATGTGCTTTCTCCTCCTAAAGAAGTAGTCTCAAGAAACATATTGATATTAAACACATGTGAACAAATAAATACTCCAAATTCAGTAAAAAAATATAATTTAATAAATAAATTTATATTAATTTTTTTTTTATGCCTTTGAGCTGCAAATATGCAACCTTTCAGCGTTGTTGCATATTTGCTGTGCATATACTGTTATTAAACAAATAATTTTTAATTTTGTGGATCCAAATGTAGTCGATGAGTATGTTCAGATGTTTATCAATTTTTATGACTTATTAACATTTATGTCATTAGAAAAATATTTAGCTTTTATTTGGTCTGCTATTTTAAGATAAATTTCCTTATCTGAATCTTAATTTTAGTCTTGCTAATAAAAGAAGACAGCCTTGTTTGGGGTGATAAATAATATATATATATGTCATGTATTGATGTTTGTAAAAATCATATCATTTACCAAATTAAAACATCTGTTTTACCCTTTCTTTATTAAAATTTTGTATGAAACAAAATAAACATGTTATTATTTTCAAAAGAACTCAGAATAGTTTTTTTGCATGAAAACACTGTAATTTTGATAAAACAATTCTATAAAACATATTCTTACCATTTGTTAAAAGAATTTTTACACCAGTTTAAAAAGTTGGCCTTTAAAAAAAATTATATCCTCATTTAATTTTTTTTTTTTAACAGTAAACAAACTTATTACAGAAATTAAAAAATAGTGGTCATTTGTAAGTTGAACATCATATTATTCTTCCTCAAAAGTTGGTTTAGTATTTTAAAATGTTTTATAGAGAAGAATCTGAGCATTAATCATATGAGGGAGAGAGCCAAGTAAACTATGTGAGGTAGTAAACCAAGTAAACCAAGTAAACTATATAAACTGCTTACTACCACTATAAATACAACAGTACAGAACCATTATATATCATTTTTTTTTAAATTTTTAGAAAGTAATTATTTAATAATTAGGCTTATTTAATTATTTACTTTCTGTAATAAAAAGTCACGCAATTTTTTTAAGACAGTCTCAAGACTTAAAAACCAATAATAGGAATGAAAATTATTATAATTGTTATCTACAGCACATTTATATTAAACAGTCATAAACTTTCTTTCTTTTTCTGTTTAGCCTCTGGAACCACCCTTAGGTATTACTTCAATGTGTGAGTGTAAATGAAGAGTAGTCTTGTACAATCTCAGGTTGGCCATTCCTGAGAAGTGTCATTGATTGAAACCCAACTACCAAAGAACACTGATATCCATGATCTAGTATTTAAATTCATATAAAAGCAACTGCCTTTACTAAGATTTGAACCTTAGAACTCTGACTTCAAAATCAGCTGATTTGCGATGACAAGTTAACCACTAGACCAGCCCGGTTGGCAAACATTCATGAACTAATAGTAAAATTCTTAATCTTCATCTTTATTTTTAATAAGACAAGACATGTTTAAATCATATGAGGTGTTTCTTCTTCATAAATGAAAGTTAATCCTAAGATTAAGTAATTAATCAACAATGATATTAAGTTACTTTAATGTACATAAAACTTGATAAATATGTAAGGTTTACTGGTTAATTTATAAACTTAATTTTTAACAGCATTTAATGTTTAATTTGTAAGATAAATATTTGTTTATAATTTGCTTTTAAAGATTATATTTTACATCATATTTTATCATTCATTCTTTTTTTTTAATTTGTTAAAACTATACCATACTTGTCTACTAAATAAATTCATAACTTTTTAATGTTTTTAAACTTTTAACTTTTGAATGTTTTGTCATTTTATTGTTGGTATTTAAATGATTTATCATACCAAATGATATGTAATTTGTTGTATTTGGTAGTTTTTTAAACAGGTAGTTCCATAATGAAAGGGCTTAAAATAGTTCATTTAAAATTTGTGATAATTTTTGGTAATTTAGGGAGCTAAGGGTTTCATACCTGTAAGTTTCTTAACTCAAAATTCAGGCTATTTATATTTTCTCAGAAAATATTAATAAAATTATTCACATTTAAGTAGATTCTCAATATATTATTGTTTTTAAAACTTTAACAGAGCAAATTTTTAAACCCTTAGTTAAGAATTTTTCCTTGTAGACAGTTTTATTGGACAAACAACACCTACTTATATTTCCACCTGATGCCCATGTGTTTTCATTTGTCACCAGCTGCTATAGAAAGCTCTTAGTAGGATATACTTTCATATATTTTATTACAAACCACATCGATATGGTGAAGCCATCTTATAGTACTGTCGATTTGAATACTAAGAAAAAAGAGCTTCCATATAAATAAAGATTAGTACTATACTGCTATTTTTTATCTTGAATTTAATAGTGTTCAAATTCACCCTAGTTTGACAGATATTTTTTTAAAAATTCTTAAATCATAGAGATTTTTGCATCTGTTCTTCCAATTTAAAATGAAAGAACAGATGCAAAAAGCTGATAAGCTTTCCTTCAAAGCTTATCAGTTTTAGTTTATGAAGAAACAACCTTTTCAAATGTTTTAAACAAGTCTAGAAAAACAACTAACTTAAAAAATATTTAAATAAATAGTAAAGATTATATATTACAATACTGAATGAATACATTCAGTATTCATTCAAAAGAAATCGAACGGATTTCACACCATTATTTAACACCTACAATGTGCAGTAAGATTATGATGGTTTTATCCATTTTCAAACCATTTATTTTCCTATTAGGTCAGCATTTCAGTACCAAATTAAAGACTGAAAAAGGCATATTTTATTTTGAGATATGATCAATTTTACAATTCTGTATTATTAGAAAAAACTGTAAACCGTAATGCAGACAATTAATTATTCACAAGAATGTATTTTTGTTTTGTAAACAATATTTTTTTCCATCCCCAGAAACAAAAATCCAAAGGTATTAGGTGGACCTCCACGATCGATACGTTTCTCATGGAAGTTATGATTTAAGCGAGTAGAAACTGTACGAGAAAGTGGGGAGACGTGTCATCGTGGTGGAAGTATACTTTCGTCAGAGCGCCAGAGGAACATCTTCAAGCAGCTGCGGCAGTTCTTAGTGCTAGTAGACCTCAGCATTTAAGCTGTCAGGTAATTTGAACGGTCTAAGCAGCTGAGTGTGAAGAAGGCCGCACCATGCATTAACGCTAAATCAGTATTGAAGATTGTCTTGTACCGCTTCGTGAGGATTTACTTCATGTATGCTCATTCGCGTAGGTTGACTCACTCTCGAGTGAAATTTACCTCGTCGGTAAACAAAACATATAAAAAATCGAGTTACAATAATCGTCAATGACACAATCATCAATAATTACAGTAATCACCAATGAGCTATCCAATAATCATCAGTGAGCAATCAATAATTTTTATTATTTTGCATTAATAACAATATATTTTTTTATTTGTATTCCACCAGTTGCAGAACTTCAAGCGAAGCGAACCGTCTCTTGGGTGTAGATGTTGAAATGTCTGTTTATGACAAGGATAAACTTGTTTTGTTTAAGTGTCCTCCAAACCATTGAATGCGAAACTCCGATCCTCTTAGAAAGATGTATACTGACGCTTGGACTACGCTGAACTACATCGATAATAATTTCATCGATAACAGTGTCGTATAGGACAGATCGTTCTTAGCTGATAGGAATATTAGGTAGCGAACCTGTTTCCCGAAGATTGCGAAAAATCGCGCTAATCGTTTTAGGATCTGGAACCCTGCTATTTGGAAAACCTATTTTATATTGTACTGTAGCATTGCTATTACACACACCCAAAATGAATAGCATATCAGCGTAATCCTCTGTGTAAATAAGTACGGCATTACTTCAGTGGCAAACCGATCACGTTCAAACTAAAATTTAAAAAAACCTTCGCTAACGACACCATAGTTCACAGTACCCGATATACTTAATCTACCTTACAGAATGATTTAAACACTAAGTATTGCTCATTGTTGATTAGCCGTTGTTATTTTATTGTCAACTTTGAAATAATAACTTTTCCAATAATTTATTGTATTTCTATCATTAATAAAAAGAGTATTATCTAAGTTATTATTATTTTATGATTGTATAATCTTCAGTTTTTTTTTAATTTTTAACGGGAATTTTTAACAGTAAATTCTGTTTTTACAAATTTTTCGCTTCACCAAAAAGAATTTGGTTTTTGTTCACATTAAATAAGTACGTTTCAGATAAACGTAATAATTCACTGTTTCGAAATAAAATTAAAATTTTCCTAAGTTTTCTTTGTTGTATTCAACTTATCTTGCACCATTCTCTTCAGAATTAAATTTTCTACAAGTTTTGTTTAAAGGTTTTACGTATTTATTATCCGTTTTTCAAAAATATTGTACGTCAAACATAAAAAACCGGGGTTTTTACCACAGTTTGTTGGTTTTCACCCCAGATTCTCATAATCTACTGCAGATACGGTTCTGGGACCTATTTTATTCGATTTTTCAGGTCAAAAAGCATAAACAGATCAGTAATTTTACCCTTTAATTAAGGTCCTAAAATTTTCAATACGACCTGATTTCATCGGGCTAGTGGAAACCCGGCCGTAACTCGCAAACAAAGCATTTTAGGACATACTTTTATATGAGCTTTTTTCATTATTTTCACGAGTAAAATAGGTTAAAAAAAAGTCCCGGAAGAACTTTGCGATACAGCGTAGATCCAATTATTTCTCTTATACTAATAATAGTAAGGATTATATTACATTCTATTAGACTAAAAAATGTATTCTTACACATACAGTAATAAACAGGTCAACTTAATATTTATTTTGCTTTTACTTCAATTTTGCATCAAGTTATCAGCGATGCAAAACATTACATGTTTATTGATAAGATACAACAGCACGCTCACATTATTAAAAGTAATACATTCAATGTAAATAAGAATCTGCAGTATTTGGTAAAATACGGTTCACGACACATATATTGGTGACGAACCGTCTCTGAAAGATGATTTATAAGGTCTCGTAGTATGCTTCAATCCCTGCCAAATAATATATGCATACAAAGTAATAACTTTTTTTATATGTGTGTAAAGGGGGATGTAATATTTTTACAGGAATTATTATCGCCTAACATTATATTTTTTTAAGTATATCTGAGAAAGGTAACGTTTATTACACTTGCTGATCCCATATTCCAAAATTGTATCTTAAAAAAGGTGCCACAAAATACATACTAATTTTAAAAATTCGTTGACGGAAAAAAAATATTATATTACAGCAAGTTATTATTGTTTTATGGAGATACATGCTTTCATCTCGGTTTTAATTGTTTCATGGTTGCATCTTAACAAAATTTAATTCAGAAATATTAAAAAATTATCTCTTTCTAATGTTAAAATAATAATATATATTTTTATCCCGATAATTAGGCTTTCTGGTGGTAAAGTAGAATAATTGTGTGTGATGACTGACCTCAGTTGCGTATTTACGAAGGAGGAGAAAGTCAAGAAAAAGAAAACCCGTAACCTAATGATATAAACGATACTGTTTATGCCAGAAAGGTTGAAATCGTACTGAACATTAAAATAATAAAATTTGTAAAATGTTAGAATTTTCTTTCTTTTGGAGATTTTTGTTTTTTCCAAAAGTGCGATACATTTTTTCAGATCATCCGACATCGAAAATCCGTTCTACATTGTTTAGAATGGATTTTGTTCTACTATTTTTTTTGGTGTTTACCTACACGTTTTACCTACAATGCTATGTTATTTTTATCCTACGGATGCGTGTACTTAATTGTGTATGGTATATCGGGACCGGTGTGCTACCATATAAATTTTTCGTGTTTAGGCATACTTTGCGACTCGGTTTAATGACAGTTACTAAAATTTAGCAAAAATCTCTCTAAATTTATTGTAATAATTGTATGATTAAATATTTATTGAAATAATTAAATAATGCGCAAAGTTCATTCTGTTTTTATTTCATAAAGAAAATTTTGTTTCGTAAGAAACACAAGCCATGTTTTCCTTTTTAAATTGAGGTGAGGTGTTTTGTACGTTAACCTATCCGTTCTCATGCTAATTGGAATAAGCTAGTTTACATACGCGTAGATTGTTGTGTACGATATCTTGATAAATGTGTGGTACTATAGCTTTTTTTTCACATAAGTTAACGAAGAAAATAAAGGAGGGATATACCCATTTTTTATTACTATTTCCCGCCTTGCACTCGGTTGCATTACATCGCATTACTTACATTACACTGCCTACCCTGATCGATTTTTCTTGGTCAAGGGCAAAAGAGGGTGAATGCAATTCAGCTTCGTTTGATGTAAGTGCACGTGCATTCCTATGCACGAGGGTGGCAAGCCGTACGGTGGTATGAGGGCAGGTGTTGAAAGGGGATTTCAATAATGATGCAATCGAGTTAAGATTAAGCTGACCATACGACTATAGTAGAACGCTAACGTTCCTACACGGTATACAAAGAAATGTTCAAATTATGACCGGCTGTATTTTTATATTAAACAATATATACGATACACTACTATAACGTTAGCATTATGTTTGTTAGACGAATAATTTAGTGTTAACACAGGGAAAGTAATTTTGATTCCATATGTTACCTAAATACCTTTTTTTTCCTGTTTAGGCTCCGGTAATTACCGTTCAGATAATACTTCAGAGGATGAATAAGGATGATGATATGTATAAGTGTAAATGAACTGCGTCTTGAGTGGTCGAACTGAGTCTTGTACAGTCTCAGTTCGACCGTTTCTGAGATGTGTGGTTAATTGAAACCCAACTACCAAAGAACACCGGTATCCACGATCTAGTATTCAAATCCGTATAAAAATAACTGGCTTTACTAGGATTTGAACGCTGGAACTCTCGACTTTCAAATCAGCTGATTTGGGAAGACGCGTTCACCACTAGACAACCCGGTGGGTTGTTACCTAAATACCTAACGTTCTAAAGTTTAACGACTACTCCGCACCGGAGTTAGTAATGAAATCGAGGAGCGAAACGTTTTCCGTTACCTTTTTTTAACAAGCCGAATGTATGACACATAAGCGATACCAAATCAAGTAACAGGTAACAAATTCGTTCTTTGCAGACCGGCCAACCGTCATAGCACTAAGAAAGGTGGGAGAAATCGTACTAAACCAAAATATTAATGCTACGCATTCGATTGTAATGTAATGAAATGCCCTGCCTCTTTTCATTACAAAAATTTAAGCAGATTATTTAAACAGTGTATGTAAAACATTCCCGTGTTTTTCAACGTCTTACGAAGTTATTGTTAAGCAGCAAACAGCACCCCCATGTTCTTAAATCAACCAAAAAATATGTATTAGATTTATTTAAGTAATCTAACTGTATTTAGATTTGTATCGATATGATTTTATTTCAGTTTGTTCGTTGAATTTTAATTAATAGAACCGGTTGAAAGCTTCAAGTCTTATTTATTAAGTTAACATTATTTTTTAATTAGTCTATGTGTACAGGAAAGAAATTCGGAACGTACTGCACCATTTTAGAATTAAAACCGACCACTTTTGTCAGTTTTGTTTTGAACAGCTAAGTATAACAAAACAATTAATTAATCGTCCTGATTCGAACTAGAAATACCTTTTTTAATGTTCAAGAGTTTCCTAATTGCTTGTTTGTATGATCGCGTATTATATTTCACGAGCTTAAAGCTTTTAAAATCAAAACTACCTAAAATCTAGTATATGCTCATTTCTCGAGAAATTGTTATACGTGCAAGAACTTCAGTTGTCAAAGATCACTGTTCAAAAGATATAAATTATAAATCATAATCGTGCGTTACGACCAAAATATTTCAATAACTCGACGAGATTTGGTACAAAAATTGTACCGAAGATTATTCCTTTACCTCACAAAATGATTATTTCTTTAAACAATCAAATTTTCTAATTAGATTACAGTGTATCACAAAGAGGGTTTTTTATTTGGTTTCTTAAAAATCTACTCTGAGCAAGGAAATTCTACATCTAAACGATAAGAAAATTTTGAAAAAGCAATTCATAAAATATCGATTAAAGCACGCTTCTAGTACGGTAGATATGGAAATTCAGACGGTGGAAAATGAAAGTAAGCAAAGTCAGTATTTTCGATGTTATCTTTATTATTGACTCAACGTCGGTACCACCCGTAGGGATATCGTCTATTTATGAATAAACAATTTTTTTTACTCTATTTTACAACTTAGGATGAAACCTATGCTGTAAATTTTAATTTGTTTTAAACGAAAGCTGTTGTAAATCTCATGCGTTTTAAGTTCATTTCCTTGACGGTTTTGTTAATCTTTTTATGCTGTTTTGCTGTTTCGAGTAAAAACCATTTTTTTAAACTCAAAATTATGCTGAACAGAGTGCTCACGATATATAAAAAACAAAAGTCTTAAAAATCTGTTAAAATCAATTCAGTTACTTTGTAATCGATCCAGCAAATTCAGAAAAATTCTAAAAAATATTAAAATCTCCATCTATCTAAAGAACTAAAAATATAATCAATTAAATATTTTAATAAGTGGGATGATCACTAAATTTATATTATGTATTACATAGAAGCGGTTATTTAAAAAATCACATCTATTTTACAGCTCGTTACAAAATAAATAAGAAAAATAAAAATTAGATTTATTCCTAAAAGCTATTTTTTATTTGTCTGCTCAAAAAAAAAAAAAAAAATTCTTAAATGAAAAATTATTTTCTAATAATCGAAATTTTAAATCATTCTAAAAACAGAATATAATAAAAGACAGATGGCTATAATACTTAAAGAAATATTTTAGCTACAAGGAAAAAAAAACTTTTCGTAAAACAATTTTAAGCAGAATAAGAGAATTATCGCATATCTTTTTAATTTACTTCCCCTACTGTTTCAGTTAGAATATACCAAAACGATTTTTAAAAACATCGCCACTACTTATTTATTGCCTTACAAAATCTTTTTTTTCTTTATCGTTTGAATAATTTCTCTCCTCCCGAAATATGAATTATACGTAACTCATTAGAATAGAAAATACCGCGAAAATTCTTTCAGATGATCCATAGTTTGTGTGTCGAAGCCGATCTCCAAGAACTGTTGTACGTAAACTTGTTTATTCAATAAAAGTTATGATTAATTTTTAAGAGAAAAAGATCCGTTTGATTTATTCATACTGAGAACCGAAGAGAAGGGAGAGAATTAAACTAGTATCCTTTTTTTACTTTGCGAAGAAAAATGACTTTTGCTATATTCCCGCCGAGACATAAACGAACTTTGCGAATCAAAAAACAGGTTCCAGTTAGAAACGAGTGGTGTGGGTAAAGCCTGAAGGGGGATTCGTACATGTATAGTGGAACAGAAAACTGTTCCGTGTACCGCGGGCTCCCCTCTCGTTTAGGAGCCGCCCCTATTTCCGGTGACGCGACTTGCAACTGCAGAAAAATGTATAAAGTGCATCCAGTCCCCTTTTGAATATATCTAGACTACCCCTTCTTCCCCTGCTGTTTTTGTCTGTACGAACATCTAACCGTCCGATCCTTTCAATTTTACACTGAGATTTTAATTTCTAATCCGGTTTAATGATCGATTAATTTTGTATTCACTTAATTCATAGTTAGCGATGATTCCTGTTTGTATAAATGATTACAATTTCAGGGATGATTTTTAACAGAAGGATTCACGTAGTTGATTTACTCATAAATAAACGAAATAAAGATTGTGTTACTGTAAAAATCCCAACACACACACACACACACATATATTTATATATATATATGTATATATAACTTTTTTTTCTAAACAAGAAAATTCGTCAAGTATAATTTTTTCACACACTGTTTTTCCTAATGCATCAATTTCTATTGTTCTTTTTTTTTTTGTTGAAGAAGTTCTTGTTGATCGCTTTTAGAGTTTCTAACAGACTACATTAATAGAAAATTTTTAAATTAAAGGTTACGTAGTCTACACATGCAAATTAAAGGTATTTTTAATTGATGCATTATTGCTTACAACGGTGTTGTTAAAATCTAATTATACTTTATGTAGATAGCTGATGCTATTTTGATTCCAAGTATTTTCGTGTGAAAATTTAAGCAAATCGACTGGAAAAAATAAAAGTTGAGAGTAAACTGTTGAAATAAGTAAAAGAAATATACACACACACACTCGCGCGCACGCACGAGTATTTCCGTGTTCCAGAGAGACTTGCCTCACGCCGATGGTATTCTCTTTACTTTTTCCTTGCATCCCTTTTTTTTTATCAAGATCCATACCCTCGTCTTTGTAGTTCTTGTTACTTTTTTACGGGCATTTTTTTTTTTGTGGATTCTTTATGAATGTACTGAGAAGTTTGTAGGAGTGGTTTTCAGAGGTATTATTACTTATTTTCCTTTCTTCATTAAAATCCTTTTTCATATCTTTCGCACGGGTTCAGTAGCCAGTTGCCAATACGCTTGTGTGTTACTGCGCTTCAGAAAGAATCTTTTCTTCCTGATTCAAACGACCGGGGAATGTTAAAACACGTTTATGTAAAGGTAAATGCAGCAAACCGTTCGATTATATTACAATTTATGTTAAGAAATGAAACCTCTGCATCGAATACGCCACTGATTACCCCTTCGGAAAGTACGAGATACAAGTATGTTTTATCTTGTACAACATATTTCTGGGCGTTATATAAAATCATATCGTAGGCTTTATGATTTTGCTTTCGATATTCGTTAACTCTGGTTAAAGTTCGTTCATGTATAAATAGTTAAACAGTTTTTCAAAAGTAAAGGTCTTCAGTGATGAGGTCTGTCTGCAAGTCTAAAGCTTCCGAATCCGGCATTCCAGACTTCATACAAAATTTTCTTCATAATTTTTCATATAATTTAGAAATCTCTGTACGAATTGCAAAACAAAAAATTTCAGATTCGACGCATAAAACTTACTAACAGCGTAGTATACTACCATGTTTCCTTCAGCCGTTTGACGAAGAGGAATTCTAATAGATCCCAAGATAGATATATTGTATCAGTAACCGGTATGAAGTTTTGCCGTTATTGATGTAAATATGTTTTTTTAATATAAGTAAAACGTTTGATGTGATGTAGGTATTAGATGTTTAATTTATTTCTTGTTTTTGTATTAGTTAGATCATTTATTTTTAATTTTAACTTTCTTCAACGAATTTGTGTTTGTATATTACGAAAACTTAGTAGGCTCGACCTTAGCTAAAAGGCAAAGTAATGTTAGTCTTGTTATATAGCCACCAGACAGGAAGCATTCCAGGCCGGATGAAAAGGGTGCATGATAAAAAAAATAATCGAAACGTTCTAAAACTTAAAAACAAATGAAATTTAATTTACATTTCGGGATTGTAGATTTCTCACAGGTGCAGCTTGCACAAAATTTTATGAGGTTAACTGATAATGCGAGAGAGAAATGCGTTGAAGTTGAAGAGTTTTCAGAATGGTATTTCGATTTAGTTAAAAATCTGGTCGTAGGAATTCTAGATTTTAAGAAATCGCTTTTCCTAAAAGTTATTCATAAAAACAATATGTAGTCTTCTTAAATTAAAAAATAAGTTACAGGATTTCAGGATACAAGAATTTTATATAATTAAGTAAAATTGGAATTGAAGACACTCGAACACGATACTGTGAATTCGGCTGCTCTAAATAGCAAGAACGAACGTAATGAGCAAATAAATCATTCCAACTTTTAGCTTAATTATTTTTCTATATAAAAAAAAAACCAGTAAGTTATGTTTTTGCTAAAAGTTATGTTAATGGAATTAATATTTGAGCCTGCAGTCACGCCAGTTATACTGATCTGCATTATGAACACAAGATCCTGCTGTTCAGAACAGAACTTGTTATTTGGTCTATCCAGGCATACCGTTAAAATTCATCTTAAACGATACAGAAAGTGTAATGGAATTCCGTGTAATAAAAACAAGTGGTTATGGGTGACGAAAAAGATATTAAATTAAAACTTTAGTTAAAGTATTTTAAATGTTAACTTTAAAACTCTTATTTTATTTTATCAGTATTCGATAAGTTTTGTATACAAATGCAGAAGGATATCAGGTATCTTCCTTCATATCTTACTGTGTAAGATTCCTTACCGGTTATAATTCAACTGAAAATAAATTAATTAAAAGTGTAACGATGCTATAAGAGTTTTATACAAAGAATAAAATGTCACCGCAATTGGCCCTCGGATGTTCGCATGACGTTTATGAACTGATCACGTTCCATTCCTATTCTTAGGAATATATCAGAGAAATTAATTAAGAAAATAAACTACGGCCAGGGACGGAAGATAAATAACATCTTTGTCAGTTTTGCGAGGTAGAGAATGAATCGGTCGGCGGTGTAATTTCTCAACGCTGCAAAATAGTTTCAATAAATAATGCGGATGCTAGAATCGAGCCAGATGTTTCATAAAGGAACTCGTAAAACATCACTACATGAACACGGGTACTCATTGCAGAGGAGCATCGGTTAGTAACTTTGAAACCGTTATGTAAAAAAGGACTTTATTAAAGAGTATTCAATAATTTGTAATAGAGTGGACACGTTATCAGAAAATATTGTAATACTACCACAGTTGAAATTTTTCGTGCGTTAAAAAATTTCAGAACAACGATTAAGTATTAGCAGTATACGGCATTTTAATAAAATTCCAGATATTCGAATTTATTTATGGTTGTAACATTTTCAGAGTGTGATATTCTTCAATGTGTGGAATAAAATTCAAAATAAAATCTTAATCTTCCCTTCGGGATCTGTTTACTTGATGATTTCAGTTTTAACGCTTGATAGTAAAATAAATAAATTTTGAATAAATCCTAGAAATCCCATTTCAATCAAATATGTGTCGATGCTTATTACTAAAACCTCTGCCTCTATCATTGAAAACCCTTAGATAAACTTTTCACTATCTTGTCGCAACGCTCGAGAAACCGGTTTTTACGATCGTACGGTCTATGTTGGTCTCAAAAATCTCGGAAATCGTCGGAAAGGTTTTTAAACGCGTTCGTTAAATCGGTGAAAAAAGTATAATGCTTTTCAAAAACGCCCTGACAATGCTGCAGCGGCCCGAATTTACTCCGGTTGTAATATCAATCATAAACGGATGAAGTTTTACGATTATTTTAATTAACGTTTTGAAAAATACTGTTCTTTTAAAAATATTACGGTTAACAAGATCAAGCGTATGCATGCATGGTTTACACAAGAATTAAAAACTTAATATCAGATATATTAATTGTTTGCATAGGAATTAACACCTTTTTCATACAGCGCAGTCCAGTACCTTCAAAATAACAAACTTACTAGAAAGTCGGTTATAGTCCAGTGATAGAGATAGAAACTGTCCCTTCGGTGAAACTTTAATTTTTCTTTTCAGACAGAAACTCGTCACTTACGGGAGGTGTGAATTCGTTAGACGTGAGCCCAAAAGTAAACTCATTTTGGGAAAAGAGAAGTTTTTGTCTAACCGATTGGCTTTTCCATTTTCTCGGGAAAACGTAAACTTTTCATGTGATAACCTCGGTTGCCGGCCTCCGTGGCACGAATGGTAGCGTCTTGGCCTTTAATCTGGAGGTCCCGGGTTCGAATCCCGGTCAGGCATGGCATTTTCACACGCTACCATCTCATCCTCTGAAGCAATACCTAACGGTGGTCCCGGAGATTAAAAAAAAAACTCGGTTCCGGAAAATACGTCATGAAAAAATAAGGGCATATTTCATCACAAAAGTGACAATTTTTTATACAACTGCACACTTAAAATTCACGCAAATACTAATTCCCGCTTCTTTTATCGACCGCTACTTCTGCTACTTTCCTGCACGGTTTCCTTCGTACATCTGTTCTATGTAGCTGTTGAGTTGGATTCCTCGATCGGGTATTAACCTGTTAATTATATTTATAATTGTATAACATATTCTTTATTAGACTTCGATCATTAATACCCTATATATCTGCTATATAGTGTGTACATTTTAACTCGTTTTTATACACTTTTTCTCTGGTTGAAAACCGCAATAATGTCTGGTACAAATCGTTTTCTAGAAATTTTCAGTAATAGAATTATCTAGAAGTTAATTTATTTCGCAATTTCTTTTCAAGTTATCAGAAAGGTCTCAACGGTTTTCTGCTTGTAGTATGTTCAAGAAGAGGCGTATCCTGCAATTCACTAGGGGGTTGTAAGTAAATTTATAAATTCTACGCTACGCCATTCAACGTGCACTCTCGAGTGCAATAGTGGACTCTAAGTGCACTATTGCACTTTTTTCTACGTTGGGGGTCTTTATGGTTTAATTATTTGCAGTCCTCCTCTTAAAAATTAATGAAATTATTTATCGATTATTATAGCCAACATGTCATGGTTCAAGAATTATCATTTTAGGAGCGATTAAAAAGTAAACTCAAAATATTTTTGAAACATTAACGGAATTAATTGCAGGTCAAACTTCCAGCATTTATCACAGCTGTATGCTATCGAAAATATACAGCAACTGTAAAATCTACCTCTAAACTGTTGTATTATCGTGTTTGCGATGTGGTGTCGGAAGTGTAAGCATTATACCCTGCGTATATTTAAGTGAGTTTTCATCGCTGAAAATTAATATTTAGTTAATTCGGTCGCTTCCGGATGACGTACCTCTTTTGATTCTACTTGAACATTACACACAATACTCGCTGGAAGATTTACTTTTACATAATATTTAGATAAGTGACTGCTTTTAATATTAAGATAAGCGATATTGTTGTAACTATCTTTGGTTTTGTAAGATTTAGACGAAAAAATTTCTTGTCTAATAGACAAGAAAGTAACAGTTTGACACGTAACAATGATCATTCAGCTTTATCCTTCTAACGGTGTTTTAGCGGAAAAACAAAAATGGGCTTCATGGAAGTAACAGCTATTATACTTATTCAATTTCAGTTTCCACCAAAACAGTACAGAAAACATATGGAGGTAAGGAAATACAACTTTAATTCTGTTTAAACAGGTCAGAGATAGTTTTAAGGGGAATTCCTTAATTTATAATAAATATTATTCCGATAATTGTTTAAGTAAATAATTGTTATTAATTTCAGTGTTTTATCTCGATCGTGGAAGATACGCTGGTTTTGGAAAATCGGTTTGCATCCCTTTTTATCTCCTTAGAAGTGAAAAAAAGGTTTTTTGTTCGCTTATCATCTAAAGGATACATAACCGATAGGTTTCAAGCTTCTAACCTTTCGGTATCCGAATTCCGTTTTTAAATCCTAATTAATTTTAATCCTTTAGGAATCTTAATCGAAATAATGTTTTCTTATTTTTCCAGAAGATTCCCTTTGGAAAAACTATCTCGAATTACAGCTTTCAGTTTATCTGGGAAATGGAATAATCAGTGAAGAATGTGTAAAAGATAAGAGTAAATATGCTTTTGCTGTGTTCATTCTTTCTCTTGTTCACCCCTTTGTAAATGAATAAAGAAACCCCTTCGTACAGTAGCTTATTACGTAAGGGGATCAAACCGAGGAGAGCAAACTTGCACCCAGCATATTTCAAGTTTCTAGCTCTTCCTGTCTCGCACCCCTTCTCAAATTATATTTATTTTGATGTCTTATGGATAGTCGATAAAATCAAATCTAACCTGCGTTTCTTAAAGATCCGTTTGGGAATAATTACACAAAATTTTAACATTCTAGCCGTTTGATGTAATGAGAGAAGCAACGATGAGTGAATCTCTGAAACATCACCGTTTATACAGTCTGTATTAGACAGTCTATATAGGTCACAACTGTTTACTTGCGCTGTGGTTCAAACGATACTAATATTAAAAAGTAATTCTATAAAAATGTAAAGTTTTAGTTTTGAAAAACCAAAAAAATCAAGTAAGAGTAAACCAGAAACAATTTTCTGATAAAACTTAATATTAAAAAAACAATTATTTAATAAAAAAATCTGATGTGGACACCACATGACTTCCTTTTACGCCTATTAAATTACATATACATATTTTTAAAAGTACATAAAATTTTATTTCACTAATAACTGCTGATTTTTTTTTATTGTTACTGAATTATTATTTATTGTAAATTTTTTTACAATCGGAGGTTAATAATTATTATTAATAAATCAATATATTTAAATTAAAAAAAGAAAAAGTTAAAAAAAGGGAGACGAAGTCTGATTCGAACCGATGTGCCTTTTCCTTATAAGATCCAATTATTTCATTAATTAAAATTTTATTTGGCTATACTCTGGAACCAGTGAAAATAAATATAAATAAATACCACTTATATCGTTGAAAAAATCTCAATGAGTGCTTACTGTAGTTAACAAAAGTTCAAAATCCAATTTTTTTGGATTTTGGGCTTTTTTGGACATTTTTGGTACAGTAGACTGCAATCAAAAGGGAAGATGCACAACTAGATGTTACAACAGTCCTAAATCCAAAATTTCAACATTCTACGGTTAATCGTTTTTGAGTTATGCGAGGTACATACGTACGTACAGACTTCACCTTGAAACTAGTGAAAATGGATTCAGGGATGGTCAAAATGGATATTTCCGTTGAAATCTGAAAACCGAAATTTTTCTCGATTACAATACTTCCTTGTACGGAGTACACGGAAATAAAAATGTTGGCAAAAATAGCTTTAAACGTAACATTGATCTTGCTACAAGATAACAATAACATCTTGCTACAAGATTTAGCCATCTAGTTAAAAAAAATCTGTTACAAGTTGGCGCCACGTCCAATTAAATTCTATATACGAGATTACACCTAAACTTAAATGTTAATTTAGTTGCGCATATGTAAAAGAATTCTACTTTTTTTTTTCTTTCTTTTTTTATATGTACATAAACTTATATTAAAAAACTATTAAATCCGAATATTTATCTAATAAAAAATAGAAGTAAAAAAAAAAACTGTAACAGATGGAAACCAAAAAGTTCTCAACCTAGAGCATTTTTTGTATTATAACCGTTGTTGAAGAACCTTACAAACCGTTATAAAAACTTACATTTATTCAGCTTACTCGGCAGTGCTTGTACACAAAGATCAAAGCTACAAACCAGAGCTGCTATGAAAAAACTGAAAAGGTGTAAAATAAAAAGCCTTAGTTTTAAAGTAGTATAAAATATATCTGTGTAATATTATAATTACATGCAAGATAAACAGGCTTACCATATTTTTTGGGTCCAACCCAGGACATATTTTTGAAATTACTTAAGAGTCTTAACAGTTTACTAAAACATTAAACTATTTACTCAGTTGTATTTTTCAGAAATGGTTTGTATGTGTTAATTACATCATAAAATTCACAACAAGAAAGTTCTGAATTAATTTTAACATTTAGCAGATCTTTAACAGTAGATACTAAAAAAGTCTACCCCTTTCTACAGACCAAATGTTCCCCGTAATTGAAAAAACTCTAAACTGGATGTCCCAGGCAAAGTCATTGCAAACTTAACCATTTTAGAAATATTGCAACATGAAATATCAATCTTTTGAAACACGTTAAAAGTTGCTTTCCACTTCTCTTCAATATTATCTAGTACTTTTTCAGAACTTGAACCATAACCTACCCTTTTGTTTTCAATTACCTGGTTCAACAATGTACATTCATCAAATGGGTTAGTAATAATATTATGGAATCTTTTATAATTTCATCAACAAATTGTGCACTCTCTTCTAAATCAGACCAGTTAATTTCAGTTCATAAATTTATCCACTGAAAATTACTAACTTTATCAAAACTGGTTCTCCATAACGCTAAATATTGGTTACTAAAGTTATAAAAATTGTCTATGCTTGAAAATAATTTTTGTTCCTGAACATCATTATTTTCTTTTAGAGTGCATAGCAATTCTTTGGCAGAAGATGGTGTAAATTTGTGGGTTTTTCTTTCCTGAAGTTGACAAATTAATTCAGAATATGTCTGAAATGCTTTCGTTGCTGTGATAGAATTAGTTTCCAATTTCAGAACTACATTATTAAATAACTATAGAGCACCATATAAAAATTTCAAAAACAGTTCACTTTCTAGATTTTCAAAAATCAAATAACAATTTTGGGCATTTGTCACAAAGATAAGAAGTATGATTTTAGGCCATCAAAAATGAAAAGAATTCTTTCTGTTGTATGTAACAAACTAAGGAACCTTGCGCTGCTATGAGATAATACGTTTTTGTAATCTGTTTCCACAAATTCACAGAACTCTTTAGGTTTCGTTACTCTTACTGTATATATGTGAAAATATTTATAAATTGTTAACAATAACTTCTAAGTCCAGAGGTAGAGAATCACATGATATTTGTATTGAACTGTGTACAATGTGGGCTGAACAACCAATTCCTAAAATAGGTCTATTTAAATCACTTTGAACTTTTCTAAACACATTTTCATTCCCCTTTTTCTCTTCACACCACCAAAATTATTGTTAGTGTTGATCAGCAATATAACAAACCAACTTCTCTTCAAGTTTGTATTTTTTCACACACTGCAAAAGATACTGAGTTAAAATTTGAGCAGTTTCACCTGACACTTCATCAAAATTTAAAAGTTTAACCTGAATTCCCTCCTCCAGAGTGAAACATCTTATAACAATCGTAACAAGTTTTACTTCACTTCTGTTTGAGCTATCCATCATTATTGTTACATAATTAATGTTTTCCAAAGAACGCAACACATTATCATATATAAATGGCGAAATAACGTTAATAATAATTTCCTCGGTCTTGGTTCTAGCAGATGAAAATTTTGGGTCATATAACTTTTTAACCTTTTTAACATCTAACCATTAGATATGCAGTTTGATGTTTTGAAACTGAGTTCGTATCTGGCACTGTGGTATGAAAATGTAGCTTCTTTAGCAGCACTCTCCAGATCACTGTTACTGTTATTACCATCATTGGCTTTAAAAAAATCTCTTATGTTTCCTGAATCAGTAGCATTAATAGTCCTACTAATACTACTATGTTCAGCTGTTTTCACGTGGTCTTCAATATCACTCTTTCCTTTAAGTGCAACAGAAAATTCTGCAGTACATAGTGTGCAATAAACACGTTCATTGCTACCGTCATTACACAATTTCAAAAATTTGTAATCCTGTTGCAGGTTAACATTAAACACACATTTTTATTGCTAAACGATGAGACAAAAAACGAATAGAGATAATATGATCAAAAACGTATAGACGAATTACTTCACATATGAAAACAACACAAACACACTGCCCTTGCTGTGTTGCCAAATAACTAAGTAAAAAGATCTGGCGAGACCGGTAGCCACGCCTGCGTCAAAACTGACATCATGCTTGCTCCAAGGTCGGCTGATAGATGTACGGCCGTAATAGAATGTTTAAAAAACGTATTGTCGAACATGTAGGTGTAAAACTTAAAAAAATCCTCGCCAGTCAAATTCTAGATATTTATGCAACCCCGGACAAAATTATAACCAGGACTGTCCGGGCTAATCCCGGACGTATGATAAGCCTAAAAATAAATAACTGTAAAATACGAAAAAAAAAACAAGTAGACTGAAAACGTAAAGTTTTTCAGCATATGCAAAATATACTGCATCGTAATAAATAACATACAATTGATTCATTACCTCTTTGAAAAAAGAATTAAAAAATAAAATGACGAGTATTATCTTCTCTTTATTATCGGGTTAGTAATAAATTTTTTTTTTATTCGCCTGTCATGTTGGCGTGAATTTGGCCTCTGTGATTTTAAACAATCTATTTTATAATAATATTTATTTTGTTTTAAAGAAAACAAAATTCGCGAAAGTGAATTCATCGCATCAAAAACGGAAAACCAGGATAATCTATAAAAAACAAATTATTTAAAATATATAATTTTTCTTTTAACAATTAAACATAAAAAAATTCTGACGTTCAAATCCTTGTAAAAGTTAATTTCTTTTATAGAAATTTGAATATTAGACAGTGGTAAACCGGTATACTTCGCTGGTTGGGGTTCAATCAACCACACGTCTCAGGAATGGTTGGCCTGAGTCTGTTCTAGAATACTCTCATTTACATTTCATACATATCATCCTCATCTCATTGGGTCGTGAGGATTTGCTTACTGTTCACTTATTGAATAGAATGCAATGTACACATTAGGAAAGGAAAAAAATTAAACAGAATCTGTTCCCTTGGAACAATGAAAGGATAGTTGAATGTCTATAATTAACTTAAAGGAGAGAAAGCCTAACAGCAATTAACTCCTCTGTATTCCGTCTGGCACCCTGGAACAGCTACAATGCATGTTAATACAATTAATGTTTTATTAGCATGTGAAAAAATATCATACCTGACCCATGACTTGAATCCAGAATTTCCAGATGAAAATAAATAAAACTGTTTTGTGGTCCTAACAGCAACACAGATGATCTTAGAATAAAATACAATATTTAGACATAGATCCAAAAATAATTTTAATTGGATTAAAAATGTAGTGATTTGTGATTTTGTGTAGTGATTGTACAGACAGCACAGGGTGCTGCTGTTTAAACCATTAAGTGGAGTGATCTACAGAAAATAGATAACTAGCAAGACCAAAACATAAACTTAATATTAATCTTAAATAATAATTATTAGCAAAAAATAAATACATTTATAATCTATTAACATAAATCTTTTACAGAAAATTTAAAAACGATACACAATTCTTTTAAGAAATAAAGTATAAAGTGAAACTCCAAAAAATTAAATAAAATGACAATATTAGAATAGAGATTCAACAAAAGAGGAATTATAGTTAGAATGAAAGCAGCTTTGAGATGCTTGAATAACCAGGACAGTATTTGATCATTTCACTTTACTATTTAGATTATTGTAATGGTTTGCTGTAAAATGTGCATTTATGTTTCTGCTCAGTAATCACTATCTTTTTTCTTTAACCTCATCTAATTAATATATGTGCATTCAGACAATCCACAGACAATCCTAAATAACATTGTCAGTCGCTAAAATAGTCATTAACAAAGAATCATACCTGTAAATCATCTATAAATGTTTGCTACTCTCCTTTTAGTCGCCTCATGTAACAGATAGTTGAAACTTAGGGATAGTGTTCGACCACTCGCTCACCTCTGAGAAATTATTATTAAGAGATGAAGATAAAAATGAATATATTGTGTAATACACAAGAGTTTCATCTTGAATTTTTAACTGTTTCCCTCAAAAATATCCAAAATCCTGGGGTTATTTTGAAAGGATTTATTTCAATTATAAATAATGTGTTATAGATCATTTTGTGTTATTTAAGGCTCAGAATACAATTTCACAATCATTTCTTAAATTTAAACCATCATAATGAGTGAGTTTTTTTTTCAGTTATTCCTCTTTGCAATAGCTTGTCTTGCATAATTTCATTCTCTGATTTGCATGTATAATTGATTCTTTCCATTAATTTTTAATTTTACCTTTAAAATTGGTTCCAAGGGTGCTTCTGAAAATGTATATTGGAAGCACTGTGGAGGATCTTCCACAATGACTAGAGTAACAAGTTATGAGTCACACTTTCTGGCTAGATTAGTATTTTTGTCAAAGTAGAAGGACATTGCAATTCATCAGAACAGTAACCTTACAAGTGGGCTGTTTAGATACCCACACAATATCTAAATAAGCCAAAATAAAGTACTTGCAAAGCACACATAAACCTATTATACCAATAAGATATGCCATTAATGGATTTAATTTTGTTATAACTAAATAAAATAAAATTTCTGATCTCCATGGCAGAGATTGGCAAAAAGCATCTCACCTTTTCATCTGGGGGCCCTGGGTTTGAATCCCTGACAGGCATTTTCATATACTACAAAATATGCCACAAAATTCCATTTCCATATTCCCACATACAAGCTTCTCTGTAAGCTTCTGTGGTGAATTAATTCATCAAAAAAAAAGAAAGTAAATATAATTACAAAAAAAAAAAATCGCTTTCTGATACATGGAATTGTGCTTTTGCAGAATTTCTTTAAGTCCGTGTGGTCTAGTTCCTTCAGCAGTGTGATACAGTTGGAACTCTTCTTGTGACAACAATTTTGAAGTAGTCAGAAGAATTTCTGTATGTGGTCAAGAAGTGTAATATTTTCGATTGTATTTTATTGTAAAATATTACACTACCACCACCATATTGATAATCTGATACTTTTCTACAAATACTTCATAATAGTCATATATTTCTCACATTCATTAACAAATATCTTTACAACTTACAGCTGACTATAAAATATAACACTGTGTTTTAGCCCTCATCATAATCCAATCACAGCACATACACACACACACACACACACACACACACATATATATATATATATACACAGTTCAAGACGTGTTTAAAAAATTTTAGATGACACATTTAACCACAAAACCCCTAATCATCCCCAAACAAAAAAAAAAAATTTGTTGTATCACCTGATATTGATTTTCTTATCAGTTGACAATTACAATGAACCCAATTTACCATGGTTTATTATGGATGGACCATGATTGGTCTATCCACCATGCTTATACACAATATATAGGTTATTAAACTGAGAAAAAACTCTAGTGACAAAAAAAACACCCTCATATATATCATATTTTATGTTAATTCATTACCTTTTGAGTATTCATCTGAATTCAGAGTTAAAAATGACAACATTTTAATGTTTTGTAGGTCAATGTTTAATGTTTAGAACCATAAAAAAAATTATAAAAATCTGGACCAATGTTACCCAGATGTGGGGTACTCCAAAATCCCAGGGTGGGAACTACACTTAAAAAGCCCAGTATATTACAGTATTTCTGAAGTTGGGCTTATTTTAATTTTGTACACAACATTTAGTGTTGCACACAACATAATAGCCAACTTAGAGAAATTAACTATCTTGTGGGTATGCATATTGTTGCACATAAGTCTTTTCAAAGCCATATTTTAATCACAATTTTTGAAACAGTTTTTTCCGATCTTCCTTGCACATCTTAAGCAAATGGCTGCTCCACATTGCTGACAAGGATATCTGGTCCTTTTTTAACTCTGGAGGACAAAATGAACGTGTTTTTCGACTTTCAAAGAATTCTGGTAAAATGACTGAGTGATCTTCAATCTTTAGTATCCTCTTGATTGAAAATACCAGTTCAAAGGGTAAATTCCTTGTAGTTTCCATTCTCCATGTCATGTATGGATAAATCAAGCTGTTTGCCAATGTCTTCATATACTCAAATTGAGTCAATTTTTCAATATCCCTGTAGCTCTGGTGAAGAATATAACTCTTTACACCTAAACCAACTTTAATAATTGTAAAAAATATCACCATAGGCCAACACTGGGTTCTTTGGCTCGCTATGTAGTTAGCACATTTTTGGTCGACTCCATCACCACCTCCCTTTGTTAGGTTAAAGCAATGATTTCAGGCTTCCCTGAGGAAACTTCATCAGCAGGGACATGATGCATAGAAGAAATGAAAATAACTATTTTTGCCTTTTTAGGTACAAATGAAATTAGGGTGAGATCTTCCGTGAAGCCATACATAGACGATTCTTCTTTACGTGATTTGTTTGACTGGAACTCAGGTGGAATTTCTGTTATATTTTTTTTAAGGGTACCAACATACATAAGATCTCTCTTTAATAGCTCGCTAGTAAGCTCGATTGAGCTAAACCAACTGTCAGCTGTAATATTAAAGATGTGAACCTTCATTGGTTTTGCTAGCTGAATGAATGCTTGGGTAGGGATTAACAGTTTTTTTTCCTCCTGAGATTAGAATCTTCCATCACTTCGTTTCCCACTGTATATGTACCAATTATATACATAGTGGGTTCTTGCATCCATCAAGCATAAGATTCTGAGTTCGTATTTAGCTGGTTTCTTAGGCATGAACATTTTGAAACTGCAGTGTCCACGAAATGCAGCCAGCATTTCATCTACACACATTAATGGCCCTAGAGAATAAAGAAGCTGGGCATTTTAATAAACTTGTTGAATATTGCCAACATTACTGCTGTAGGATCATCTCTTTTTCTTTCATTACATTCATCAGGATTGTCGAACTGCAATGCTACTAATAGAAATAAAAATTTATTCCTGGAGATAGTATAGTGAAATATGTTACGTCCTGTGTCATCAGTTGCCAAAAAAACTGTCAGCTGATTTACTGCTTGACTTAAATGTTGCAGAATAAATTAAAAGCCCAATAAAGGTTTTTAGTTTGACAATGTCCAAATCAGATAAATAAGATTGAGGTTTTGAATAGTTTGCTCTGAGCAAAGAAATTTTCTTGTTTGACCACTTTAATATCTCTTCCAATATATCATTAATAAATAAAAGACCCCATCCTTCATCAACAGATGTATTAGGCCCCAATTCCTTTGCTTTTGGTTTTAGTCTAGTTAGTTGAACTACTATATTATGCCTTCTTGTTCTAATATTAGCTAGAGGATTTTCTTTTCCCCATTTAAATTGCTCATTTTTCCCTGTCTTTTTTCATAAAAATATATTGGATCTTGATGTTTTGGCTGAGCAAGGGGCTCATCCACATTCTGTTTGATAATATCTCCTGCATCAACAGATTCTTGACCAATACTTGCATTTTCATCTGCCCCTGCTCCGAGTCAGAGCCATGGTCACTATCAATTTAACAGTCCGGATCCTTATCGCTACCATAAGCATCAAATTCTGAACCAGGTCCTTCTAATACATCACACACCAAATTTTGAAAATCACTTTCAAAATTCTGAGCACTTGCACAGATTTTATTGGCAACTAGTTTCCCATATGAAGAGCCAGGAATATCAGAATCGTTAACTACATGTTTTATTTTAAAATATGTTTAAAACAGTATTTACACAATTAATGTCAATATAAGTTCAATAAAAGTCATAGTATAAAAGTTACAAAATAAAGTCACTCAAGGAACACAGTATGTCTCCAAGATGGAAGTAGAGCCACTCAGCTAACACAATACATCTCCTAGATGGCACGGAGATAACAAATATACCTGGAAAGGGCAATGACCATCAGAAACACAAACTGCTTGCACTGGGCAAAGGTTGCCATCCGACTGAGAGGTGGAAGAGAGGGTGGTGCATAATTCCAGAGTGAACGTAAACTATACAGGTTTTTAATTTTGCATCCATCTCCCAGACATATCATGTCTGTTAAGGGATATATATATACAGATTCATCTGAGGTGGCTCATTACTAAAAAAAAATCCCATTTCACATTGCACATAATTACTCTACATAGAGTACAAATATGTATTGTAACAAATAATTTAATCATTATATATAGTCAAAAAGTGATAAGAACACTTAAATAAATTTAGAACTTTCAAGAAATATTCCCACCCTCACCATAAATTTCTCTCTCTCTCTCTCTCTCTCTCTCTCTCTCTGTGTGTGTGTGTGTGTTTCAAAACTGCTCAGCAATACTTCAGGAGCTGATTTTGGAGATTAATATAGGAAAAAAATTATATAAACAGGTTTAGAAATGCGTTCTTTTCAATATATGGCTAGTGAGATATTCCTCTCTGATTTCTGCTTCAAGGATTAAATGAAGGCATACTGGAATTCGTGGAACCCAAATTAAGGCAATAAGTTGTTATTATTATAACAACTTAAAAAGGTGAGTTTTAGATTTGCTGTAAATTAACTGTTAAATTGCCAGTAAACAAATAAAAATTTTTAACAAAATTTATTTAGAATTTAATCCTGAGAAAAGTAATATAAATATAGTCTATGGAAAACAAATACACATTTCAGAAATTTGGCTTTAATTCAAAATAAAACAAATCAAACTGTGGTAAATAACCATTGCAATTTCAAACAGATGATACAGATGAAGCTGGTATCAGCTAATATTATTTCTTTCATTTTGCCAGATATATTAGAAACTGGTCAAAAGCATGTAGATTCAATTGTGAATATTCACTTAATACATCAGTTTGTGTATTTCTGAATGTTTTTTATTATCTACAAAGCTCAAATATTTTAAAAAGTGATAATTTTTTTATTTGTATGTAGAACAACAATGTTTTATCAATGTTGGATTTGTGTATATGAGATGGTTTGCAAGTGTTGTTTCTATGTTGCTGTAAAACAGGGATTCAAACCTTTTTAGCTCTATGACCCCCAAAATAATCATATTTATAATATAATATATTATAATATAATAATAATATATAATGAATATTTCACAACCCCCAACCCCAACCCAATGAAAGCTAGTTAAAACTATTTAGCTGTGTTGACAGCAACGGGTATGAACATACATTGATGAAGTGTACAACATGAGTAATTTACAGGTTTCAACTTGTGTACATGCTCCTTGTATACAAGTTGTTTGCTTGCATAATATTCGCTGTGAGACCATCATTTTCAAACATGCATATGATACTTTTGAGCTTGTCGTGCTCTCAGCAGTATAAAAGAGGTGTAAGGGATTGCAGAACGTCAGTTCAGTTTCAGATGCGAAGCATGTGTCTGATACCTTTATTTAAAAGCATGGTTTCATTGAAAATAATAATAATTGAGGTTTTGATATTTAGTGTGCGGTCAAACAGTGTAACTTTTTTTTTCAATTAGATTATTATGCAAAATGGATAAATTTGTAAAAAAAACCGAGTGAGTCATTTACATCCAGTTAATTGATTGGTAAAAAGACAAAATTATATAATAACAGTTATTCAAATTACGGTTTTACCTCATTGGATGGAAAGCCACAGTGCATTGTTTACTTTTAAGTCCTCTCCGATGAAAGTATGAGGCCATCAAAATTAATTTGACACTTGGAAACTAAACATCCAGATCATAAAAGCAAACCCTTGGAATTTAAAAAAAAAAATTACATACTTTGAGAAATCAACAAGCTTCTATTTGTAAATCAAGCCATACTGATAAAAGTACATTTGAAGCATCTTATCTTGCAGTATTAAGAGTAGTTAAGATATCCAAATCCCACACAATCGCAGAAAATCTCATATTGCCTGCTGCAATTGATATGGTCAGTGTTTTGTTTAATCAATAACATGGCTGCCAATATTCGCAATCAGATAATTAAGCAAGTGAGTTTAAGTGAATTTTTTAGTATTCAATTTGGAAAATCAACAGATGTGGCAAACATTTCTCAGTTCTTATGTTTTATGAGATATGTATGCGATAGGGACAGATCAATCAAAGAAAATATGTTGTTTAGCTGTAGCAAATTTGTAAAGGTGTAAAAATGGTTAATTTTATTAAAAGTCAACCATTACAGAATAGGCTGTTTGGTAAACTATGCAATGAAATGGGAAAAAAGAAAAATCTTTTCTTTTCCATACAGAAGTCAGATGATTATCACAGGTGAAAGTGTTAACCTGGTTATTGGAATTGCAAAGTGAGTTAATTTTTGTCCAGGATAAACAAATCATTCTCAATGTTTTTACAGAATAATGAGTATATGTTGCTGTTGACTTACTTAGCTGATGTATTTTCAATTTAAACAACTTGAATGTGAATTTAAGAGAATGTAATAAAAACATTTTATTAATGACAACAAAGTTCATACTTTCATTAAGAAGCTTAGTATCTAGATTACTCACCTTCAAAGCAAAATTTTTTATGTTTCCATTCACTTCCAATTATAATGAGAAAGATTTTTAAGAAGACACTATTATTCACTACAGTTTGGATAGTGTGAAGATGCATTTGCATAAGCTAAAAATTCAGTTGGTGCAGTATTTCCTGGAAGATAAAAATGATTCCTTGAAGAGATGGGTACTGAATCCATTTAGTGAAAACACTATTAAAGCTGCCTAAGTTAACAACTGAGATTCACAACCAGTTATTGAAATGTCTGCCGATAAAATGTTACAACTACAATTCACATCTGAAGATTTAGATATGTTTTGGCTTGCTAATCGAAGTGAGTGTGGAAATTTAGTCACAGAAGCATTGAAAATATTAATCACTTTCACCACGTCTTACCTCTGTGAAAAAGGTTTTTCATCTATTCTTGCACTAAAAACTAAATAAAGGAATCATCTTTTATCACTTGAAAACTATTTGCTTTTGTACATTTCTAACATAGGATCCACATTTGAAGAAACTTTTAAATGAAAAACAAATACAATCATCTCATTAATTTATTTTCTTTACATGTGTAATTATAAATGTAAATAAAATGTTTAAAAAAATGATTTTTTCTCATAAAAAGATTTCATTATTATTTATGTGTAAAATTGTATGCTAACTTGGCAACCCTCTTTGACATCACACAACCCACAGGTTGAGAAATTCTGCTATAGAGATATTTTAAGTTTTCATTTTATCTTTGTATGAAAGTGTATCCTACTTGACTAATGTAGAACATGGTGCAGACACCATAAAAAAGTTTAGTATATATACTGCAGGGGATTTTTTCTTGTGTTCATGTGTAATGATTTGTTTTAATTAGTATGATATTAGTGCCAGAACTAGCAACACTTGACTCCAGAGTTGAAACAATACCATCCCTCACTTTGATGGTCACAGGTGACCAAAAATGTTTTACAGTAATTTTTGAAAAATGTTTATAATAAAAATTTACTTGGTTTATCACTTCAACAGTTTATATATTAGGTTAATAACATTGTTGACCATTATGGACAGAAACATAGAAATTATTGTACTGTGTTATGTAAAAAAAAATCTGATTTTGTAGATGGGCAATTTCTTTTTAAAGAAAACGAACATTTTTCATTCACCAAATGTTGGTTTACAGATTTATATTTATAGACACTAACAATGATTTGCTTGTGCCTAACTAAATTTAAATATTTAGTTGTCATTTTTTTTAAGGAAATACAAGAAGTAATTTATTGTTTCTCAGATGGTAATGCACTTGGGCAAAACAAATATTTAATAATGATGACGTTTAAGCGTTTAATTAAGTTACGTCAAAGCGGTGTGGTCCGATTTTGTTGCAGTTGAAATCATATTTGTTGAAAGGGGTATTAAATTGGAATACCAATTAATAATGTAAATTAAAAACGAACAAGTAAAACAATTTATCTCTGCGTATAACCTTACTTATAAATAGACACATGTTTTGCGTATAAAAGTAGTTTATAGCCTTATTTATATTAATCAACCAAGTAATCATTGCAGCCAAGATGATAATAATAATCTATTTTACATAAACCATTATATATTTTTTTTACTTTAGATTACAACCTCGGAAATTCTACTTTTGTATTTTAACGAGCATGTGACAGATGACAGGTAAAAGAATGTCAGTTTCTGTGATAGTGTAACACCAGCTGATCCAGAATACAGTATTCTACAGCAATTCTCCATCAGCAGTTAATGCATTGTTAAGTAAAAGAAGCAGTTTAAGTTTTTTGTTTATTTAGGTTTAGCTACACAAATAAATTTTACAAGCAGCTCTGTGTGCCAATTATATTGACAGAAACATTTATTTCAAAGTCATTAGAAATGTTACAAAAAGAATTTTTATTTCAATTTTTTAGTTACTGTCTTTAAATTAAATGAAAATTTGCTAGTCAAAATTTTATGCTTATACAAAATTTTTATATCACTGCCTGTAAAATAACGAGTAACAAGTAACGATTTATTCACATGGGTGTAACCTCCTTCCTGACAGTGATCATATGATTGAGCCGTTCGATCTAAGATGGTTGCGTTTAGATTTCTGGGTATCATTTTAGTTACTAATATTTTATCGTACTTTTTTGTTAGTGCTTCAAAGTACCATGTGCCTGTTATTATATGGGGATCTGGTTTGACAGATTCTAAAGATGATGCTTTTTCCAGCTTAGCTAGAGTTTCTACTGATGATTTCTTCAGTCACTTCTTGAAGAAAATTCATAAGTTAAGTGAAAAACCAACTGTTGTGTTATTTATTGAAGAAACTTTTAGTCTTGAAGATTTCAGTTTGCAGAATGGGCAAGATAGCTCTTTTCCTTTATTAAAACGTATTGTTGGAGAAAGCAATTTGGAATTTCTGCCATCAGTTGAAAATCCTGTATCTGCATTTAGTGGTTCAGAGTTAAAATCATATGGATTTAATATAGCAGAAATTACTGGAGATGAAATAAAATCTAATAGTGGTCAGAATATAATATATTTAGTTAATTTAGAGGATGCAGACTCAAAGGAAGATCGCCCTCATATGCTTAATAGACACGACCAAAGAATTGCAAATTTATACGATGCACTCAAAAAATATAAGAACGTAATTTATATTCTGACCGGTCGTTTTGCGTCTTGGACAGGATCAGAAGAAATCTTACGTGTTAGACGTCAAGCTAATGACTCTTCACCTAATGCAAATACATCTGCACCAACCACCAAACCTGCTCTTGCCAGAGCTTCTTCTGGAATAGTACTTGAGGCAGAAAACTCTATGATCTACTCAAAAAAGCCCCCAATTTTAAAAATTGGTGGTGTACAAACACCACTGACTAGTCCAACTGATGTGGTGAGTACTTTGATTCATTATTTTATTATGTTGGGACATTTAAATAAGTAATAATATTTATTAAACAAAAAATTATACCCCAGTAAACCACAGAAATTATATATTATAAATAATTTTAGTTTTTCATTTGTTTACCACAATCATTCATACACTTGAGAAGAATTGATCCACAGTAAGAAATACATTGCAGAAATCATTCAGCCATTTTTTATTATCCTCCAGTATGAAAATCTTAATATCAAATAGCATAATAATAATTTTATTAACAATGCAGTTAGATTTAGCAGCTTGATAAAAACATTTTCTGTAAATGACTTCTAAATAAAGGCTTAGTCCTAGTAATGTCACTCTTGTATAGTATTAATGTGTCATTTAAACTTTCAGTATGAAATTAGTATGCTAATTTAATTTTTATGTACAACACATGTTTTTTTACACACAAATTATGTTTTTACTTAACAATAGTTAAGTAAAAACATAATTTCTGCAATTCTCATGTAAACAATATCTGTGTATGACTGTCCATCCTCTAAATGGACTTCATATTACAGATTGATTCCTGTTTATATGATTTTTAAATATTTTTTAGTGATTCTTTAACTTTATGGAATATAATTTTTAATCCAAACTAAATTGTCAAATCCTTTACACACAGATTACTTTGTTAAATATAATGATTAATTTCAATCATTAGAGAATTTTTAATAAAAAGTCACATGAGAAGCTGCACTTATTCACTTGAAAAGGTGTACTACACTTAAAGTCACATGAGAAGGTACACTTATGATCGTTGAGACCTGGTACATAGTGAATTATTTTTCATGAATTAAAAAAAATTCTATTTTAATACTCTTGAAGAAAATAGCTAATAAGCTGTTAAACTATAAAGCTGTTAATTAGCTGCATAGTTTTTCATTAAAATACGTAATTTTTTTTTAAGTCTTATGCTCCTTTAAAAATGGATTTATATTAAGTGTTTACATGGCTGTAGATAAATGGGATTTGAATCAAATAGTCCTCTGTTAACATTTTGTAAAAGTTATAATTCATTGAATTCTCTGTTTCTAATGAGGATGTTCTTGATGAAAAACTTTCTGAGAAAAATTGCAAAATAGTGATTCTGCTCTGAAATATTTACCAGGCTTTCAAAAATTTGTTCAAGAAAATCTACATTTATTTCAATGATGCAGAATTGATCCCAAGACACCAGGTCCTGATTGAAAAGATTGTAGATCAAATATTACTTCATTGCTTCAAAATCAGTTGACAACACTGATAAAGAATAGGAAACTGTGTTTTTGATGAAAGTTTGAAACAAGAGACCATGCACCGAGGCAGCATTTCACTCCATGGATATATCAATGAATTGTTTAAAGTAACAGGAAGCGTGCACAGTCCAGCTTCTCATGTTAAAATGACTGTACTCTCCGGCCACAAGAAAATGGAAAACATATATCCCAGATTTGTACAAAGAAATATTGATGATTCATTCATAATTTTATAAATGATATCTCTGCCTTTGGTTACTAATGAATTATAATAATTGATAACTGATTTAGGTATCCTTTGATAAGTTCTGCAAATTCTACTTATGGATATCCATACCCCTAGTTCGTGCTTGACACTCTACTGCAGCTTCTTTTATGAAGCCTAGCTTTAAGAAAAGAAATTCTGTTTTTGTTATCTAAGTGTAAAAAATGGTAATTGTTTAGTTGAGGTGCCACACTCCGAAATCACAAAAAAACATAAAATTCATTCAAAATTAATATTTATTCATTTAGTGATGTATTTTGGGTGTCGGAAAATAGAAAATTAGTAAAAGTTTACATAGCGATACAAAAATACACAAACACAAATTACATAGTGATATGAAAAAAATACTTTTATCATAGTGAAACATTATATTTAGAGATATAAACAATTAATTAAATTGTTTATATTAATATTACACACCATATTATGGAGAAATGTAAAATAACGGGTAATTCTAACCTAGTGGTAGCTAACCATGTATCGACATATTGTGAAATAGCTACATTACACTGTTTACTTTCATATTTCTTAGCTTGTTAAATACATGAAGGCATTTTCTACAACGGAAAATGTGTCTAACTACATTCAACTTCATTTCGTTGTTACATAATGGAAATTGTCTGTGTTTCGGCAAAATGCCATGATTGTAAAAAATTGTCACATTATCAACTGATGGAGAGAATTCAATAAGTGTAATAAATGTAAATTCACAATTTTTACACGTACATTTCAGGTCCAGCAGATTTTTTTTTTCATCTGTTGTAGTTCACTGTAAATTCTATAAAAAAAAACTTAGATGTCGTGTTAGAATAGCAGATAACAATGTAATGTAATGAATAAGTTATAAATAATAAAAGTAGTGTATGAATAACAAAGAATTCTACAATATCCAGAGGTGAGAATCTGCATTATCGAGTGTATCAATATTCAAATATTTACTTTTCTGATACTTCATTTGCATCATAAAATACATTTCAAAAGATTTTACAACGATTTGATATGTTTTTTTGTGATTTCGGAATGAGGCACCTCAACTAAATAATTACCTAAAAAATATCTAATTAGTCAGAATTATAGAAATCTGTACAGAGCTTATTTTTTTTTTTTACTTAGGGTTTTAAGGTATAAGGTTTCTGTTTTGGTATTATAAACTATGTTACACTTCTAAGTAGAAAACAAAATTACTGAGTAAACTTTTAGTTTAAACTAAATATAATAATTCTTGAGAGCTCGTAAAGTACTTATAGTATAAAAGAATTTTTACTTAATTGTCAAAAACAACAGTTAAAATTAAATTAGGCATTAGACTATATTGTTGGAAGAAAAATTTCAAACTAAAAATGAGTAATTCTTTAACAAAGTGCAATAATTCTTTAAAGAATAACAAGAAAAGATTATCAGTTGCATTTGATAGGGTGGGACAGATGAGTATGAAGCAGTTTTTAGAGTTTTTTGACATTGTAATAATTTTCATGGATCTCATGGGTTATACAACCACCATTATAAATATCCAATAAATATCTGTTCATGTTCAGTTATGAGATAATAAAGTAAATAAATATATATAAAACCTACACTTGCTAGTCAAGATTAGCAAGCGTAGGCTAAGTTTTGAGGGTCTTATGATAAATATATATGTATATTTATTTGGTTATCTCATAACCGAACATGGACAGATATTTATAGTAGTGGTTGTATGATCCATGAGACTTATTTTCAGTACTAGTATAGGGCTTGGGAATTGTAGGAAGGTAGATTATCTTCTCTATTTTCTTTCCCTCTTCACTCATGTTATTTCTTTGTTAGATTTCTACTTTAACTATAATGGAATTAAAAGTAATTTAAGATCATGAAGTAAATTAGTTAAGGTGGAAATCAATAAATAACCTTCTCTTTATAATATGCAAACGACCTTTTTGTCATAACTCAGTAATACTAACGTATCATAGTTTAACATCATCTCTGTACCTGAAATGAATGTGTCTTTGTCTTGACTCTGTTTATTTTAATTGAAATATTACATTTGTTCAGTGGTGGAAATAAACTTTTATTGCCTGCCAAATAAATAACTCTACAATCACAATGTGAAAACACCTCCAAACCCATTCTTATTTGTTTTAAAAAAAATAATGCCCTATGCTAGTATTAGAATGATTATTAATTTTTTCTAACTGAGTTATTGTTACCTTTATAGAATATTGAAAAATCTTATTATTTATTTTTCATATAGATGTTGGTCAAAATCTGTTATATGCCCATAATGTTAAGGTTAAGATTAGTTAGTTAATTCTTAAGTGGCACCACTGAAATGCGATATTGAAATAAGAAAATAAATAAATAAAATTATAAATATAATCCAAACAAACTTAACCTATGCTCATTTTGCTCACTACCCTTAACTAGTGAGCGTAGATTAAGTTTGGTTAGATTATATTTATAATTTTATTTATTTTCATATTTCACTATAGCATTACAGTGGTGCCATCCAAGAACTAATTAACTACAATTTCAAACCGGTCAAAATCCATTGTGGGCATATAACAGATTTTGACATAGATGTTTTACAGTTCTCATAGATTAATGAATGTCAGTATGGTAGACAAATTTTTATCATATTGTTTTCTGTTGTTTATAAGTAGAGAATATTTAAAGTTTGATGTTCTCATGTATAGGCACAACTTCTTTTTAACTTCTCCTTTCTATGATAGTAGTCTTAAATTTGCCCATTTTAAATTACTGTACACTAATGCCTTTTGTTTGAATGTTGTTGAATTAGTATTGAAAAATAATTTTAATTTAAACTAGTATTGTTAAAAATAATTTTTTAGTACTGCATTGTAACATTTATTTGGTTTTATTGCTTATTTAGTAATGTCATATGTACCTTGTATTTAGTTTGCAGATACTAGAGAAAAGTTGCAGAAAGCTATTTTTACATTTAATGTAGCTGAGTTAGGAAAAGTGAATTTGAGATTTCAATTTGAAAACATTTCAAATTACTATTGGGGCTTATCAGTTATTGTATTAGAACTGCAGAATTCTCATGAGATTAAATTATTAACTACAAAACAACACATTAGTGCACAATATGATTATTCATTCCATACATCAACACCTGTTGTTTTTAGTAATGGTTCAACCTCTCTTACATTTTCTGACTTGCAGGTAATGTTTGCTTTTTATTAACTTATTTAGTTATAATGAATTAACTTTATTATTTGCTGTTGTTAAATTATAACAAACCACAAATGTTCTACTGTCAAGTGTTATCACAAGTACAGCTTAACAACAGGTTGTTTGTTATATCAACAACTCTACTCTATATTATCAATTAATGTTTTAAGTAGAAATGCTTTTTACAAGATTATAATGAGATTAGGTAATTATTTATTGTTCATCATCATAAGGTATTTGCCCATTGGCTGGTCCTTGACACCTCCAGTTCTTTTTGTTTCAGGCCAGCTCTTTAGTATCTTTATAACTTTCATTCATCACTTTCACTTTTCATGTCATCTATCATCTTCGGTTTTCTCCTTTCCCCATTAGCAGCACCTTTAATCACAATTTATTGATTTGCCACTTCCTCTTAATATATGACCAATCCAGATTGCCTTCCTCCTTTTAATTATTTCCAACGGTGTTCTTTCTTCCTTTACCCTTTTTAATACTGTCCTCATTAGTCTCTTTCTACCAGCTTAATCTTCTCCATTCTCCTTCACACTCATGTTTCCATAGTTTGGATTTATCCTTCTCTCTCTTACCCAAAGTCCATGCTTTGCACCCATATAAAAGCACACTCCATATGTAACACTTAACCAGCCTTTTCTTTAGATCCAAATCTATTTTGCAACAAAGCAGTTTCTTCGTATTAAAGACCTCATTTGTCACGGCTATTTTTGACTTTGTGTGTGTCACTCCTCCAGTTACAATTTAATATGCTTCTCAAATATCAGTATTTCTCAACTTGTTCTACTTTCCCCACCTGTGCTCTTTAAAAGAGCACAATCTATGCTTTTATGAAAGGTTTGTCAACTGGGGTGAAAACCCCGGCTGGAAAATGTAAACTATTAATAGTAATGCATGTAGGAGGTGAAAATGGGTTTTTGAACAGTGTTTTATGGATATTTGAATCTAGATCTTCCCAAGAGTATCACAATGAAATGAATGGTGGTGACAATTTTATGCAGCAGTTTAAAAAGTTTTCGAAATTGTTGCTGAAGGATCTGTCATACAGATACACTGTTGTACCATTGCCTGAAAACTGAAAAAATTCCTAATGCTTCGAACTAAAAATCGGAAATTGCCAAATGGTTAAAAATTGAAGAAAATTGTGTACACTGAAGGCATGTTAAAAGTAGAACTTAAAAGATTAGTAAAATCAGTAAAACAAAAATACATTTACTATAAAGTAGATGAAATTTAAAAATTTCATTTCATTTTATTTAGCAGAATTTAGAAATTGTGTTTGTTCTGTCTTCCTCCACACCATTGCAATTTTAACCCAGTAGAATTGATATGGGCACTAGTCAAAGGCTACATTAATAACACAATATTTACATATATATAAAGACTACATTGGGAGTAATAACACAACATTTAAGTTAGTGATGTAAAAAATTTGTTGATAGAAGTTGTTAAGAGTAGATGCAAATGCTTGGAAAAGTTGTATTTAACACGTAATCAAAGAAGAAAAAAGGCATGGGAAGCAGTTAGTTTGTGTGAAAATATTGTGATAAATTTGGGTTACGACAACAGACAGCAGCTTATCTGATATTGAGGTAACAAATTTTTTTTTTCGGTTTTACTCAATGAAATTTTAATACACGGTAATGTACTTCTTAAAATTTGTATTTTTAAAGTAAATATATTTTTTATCACAGTTTTCTAATTTTTTTGTTTTGTCTTCGATGGATTCCACTAATAAATTGAATTAGAATTATCATGTTACGTGTTGATCCACAGTTCCTTGAGACAAGGTTTGTCTAGATCCACACTTGTTTCTACTACCTAGTATCCCTCAGTTTTGAAATATGAAGCTGTTTCCAGACTCTAATATCAACCTATAAGTATGTGTGTGTATGTACACACACATTCATAACTTCATGCACAGTTGTCTTGGGAGGTATTGGCCAAACTTAAAGGACTGATTTAGTACATCAAAATAAACAAAAAGGTTAATGTAGATAGGGTGCCCTATCCTGCTTAATTTTTTCAATGCCTATTTTGTATTTTATCAAAGTAAATTGATAGAGATATGTTAATGAAATTTAGTGTCCGTGTACCCATAAACTTCTACAAACTAAATAAGATTGAAAATTCCAAAATGGCAGCTGATCATCATTAATTATTAGTTTTATCAAATAATATTTAGTTTGATAAAATATTAAGGCTTTACTTTGAACAAAATGACAAGTTTGTTGACTGAAATTTTTACTAGTGGATGGCAAAGATTGTGTGTGAAAACATGCACAAAATAGTCAGATCACATAATTTTAGCCATATCTCAGCTTTTTATAGGGACTTTAAATTTATTACAGCAGTAATACTATGAGCTGAGCTATTTACAGTACTGAAATTTTAAGTTGATTGGATTTAGGAATGAGGATGTAATAATTGTTTTAGAGTTTTTGTTATTTCAAAAAGTAACTAAAAACTAATGAAACTGGAATAAATATTTTTCTCCATAAGTTGTAAATTTTGGTCTCAATCCAACAAGGTGATACGACCTTGTATCACCTTGTAGGATTGAGACAAACATCATGAATGCCAGAATACTGTTTAACTTCAATGATATTTCTTGTATTGAATGTGCAAATGCTTCTAAAATTTTATCAGTTTTGTATGTAAGCATTTTTAATTTTGTTTTTTTTTAATTAGGTCATACAACTCGAATTAGAATTTAGGGAGGGGTTTTCTACTCGATTGTGATAAGGGGCATTGTCAAAAACTACTGAATTATCTGGTAGGTTTGCAATGAAATTTTCTTCGATCCATCTTGTGAAATTAGAGAAATTCATATCATCATGGTAATCTCTGGATTTATGGCCCGTTACAAAAATAAGTAAAAGAGTTGGAAACAAATTCAACTTACCACCAGCATTAAAAGTGATTAGTCGGTTCCCTTTCGTAATTGGTACATGATATCATCCCTCATTATTCCCATCTAACCAGCCTTTACTTGTAGTACAGTAGTATGCACATAAGTTTTATAAAAATATATTTCGACCATCATATTGGTACTGCATTATACGTCATAAATAATTAATTCTATTAATTTGAATATCATGTCTTTCAATCAAATAACGTCTGTTATTTGTAATGTTCCTCCATTTGAAGCAAAAGTTCTCTACAAGGGTGTGAAAAGATTTTACGACTTGCTTCTTTTGAAATTTATGTCTAAACTACCTTTCTATAAACATTTGATAGAGTTGATCTTAACTTTTCTGTAATATGCATCTCATTTATTGTTTGTCAAATTTATTTACCATTGATTTAATTTTTTTTCTATTCACGTTTGGGGTTTAGAATTTTGAATTGCCAGTTGCATTGCCTGGGATTTATTTAGAATCCTCCAAACAGAGGGAGGGGTTCACTAATACCAGTTGCAGATGTGGTTTTTTTTTTTTTTAATAGTAACTGATACTATCACCTCTTCATTTCACTTAAAGAAATTGTAAACATATTTACTACCTCTCTTGTTTGTCCATAAATTCTTTTTGCCTGCCTACTGGTTTCAAACAGACATTTTTATATTAAATCACATGAATTAAGCTTACAGATTACAAAACACCAAGTTATGAGACTGTTAAATCAAAAGTGATTACAGCTGTTATAAAGAAATGAATAAGAAAAATAAAATGGATTTACATATAAAAATACATTTTTAATATGTAAATTTTCCTGCATTGAAAGAGTTAACTATTTTGTACTTACTGTAAATAAATTGATCAAAAATTGATTCCCTGGGTCATTTTCTGTTTATATTTCATAATTTTTTTATCAGTTCTATGTAAAAATAATAGTCATTGATATTTAAAAACCCAATAGCATATTTGAAATAAGAATCTATCAAGGATGAAATAGGAAGATATTGTGTCTTTTGGTGGTTTTCTTAAATAGTTGTTTTGAAAATTAAACAAGTATGGTTGTTTTGAGCTTCCTGTTATTTACATTGACTTTACTTGTTACTAAAAGCCACTGGACATATACAAGCTAGTCTAATCTATAATTTTATCATCTATGAAATTTCAGTTGAGTATCTTCAACCATTTTTGAATTGTATTAAATTTGTAAAATTGTACTATCTGAAAATATATATAACAACACGCAAATATGAGACAAGATTTATAACTGCATTGTTACTTTAAATTGACAAATTACTATATTTGATTAAAAATATTGCTGAATAAAAATACTCTTCCGATTAGTCGATGTCATTTTCATAGATTATAGAATTTCCATACTGTTTTCCTTACAAAAACTTATCTACAAAATACGTTTTGAATCGGTCTTACATCTGCATTTGCAATATGATAAATTTGTTGGCATGGCACCATTGCATGGTTAGTAATAACAAATGTAAAATTTGGATCATTACTGAATTATAAAGTGATTAATATTTATAATTTTTTATAAATATCGTTGGATCAAACTGTTCATATATTTTTATTGAAGCCATCAAATTATGGTCATATGTAATAAATTCAGTATCAAATGTTAACAGGTCCAACCGTGGAAGATGTCTGAATTTAATAAGAGGTTTGGCGAAGCTGAAGATGACACAGTTTTTTTCACTCCACCAATATGGACTGGTCTTATTGTTTCTGGTTTAATTTCTGTTATTTTGTTGTGGGCTTTGGGAATGATTATGGACATTCATACCATGGACCAGTTTGATGATCCTAAAGGAAAAACTATTACAGTTAATGTTACCGATTAAAATGTACATAATTTATTTAAAATAGAGCAGTTAATAAAGTATTGTTGATATAGTTTTACAATTGTTTGTGATTTATATGAAGTTATTTTCATTTTTTCGTCTTCAAGTTGACACCCTTCAGATGCCTTCAAATTCTGTTGTGCATTGTTTATAAATTACTTGTATAATTTTTAGAGAAATTCTATTTTTTTATCATTAACAAATGTAAATAAGATCACTGAATATTCATTTCATTATAGTAATTTTCTTTGCCTTTTTAGATATACTTTCCTTTATTTTATTTTTAAATTATCTTAATGGTCCATGTGTAAAATATTTTCATATAGCACATTAGCTAGTTCTGCTAAAGGTTTTTTGTTATGATTAGTATATAAATTTACATTAAAAATTCCTTCAGAAGTTCACCAGACTTGTATAAATATATAAATGCATTGTAAATTTATTTTCTAAATATTAAATTAGAAATTTCAGTGTTTTTGTTAATGTTCAAGAGGAAATTTGATTTAATTTAAAACATGTTTTATTTTTGTTATGAATTTTAAAAGATAGCTTGTATTTATCTTTGTTTTTTTATGATTGTAAAATTTTAAAAATTAATTTTTAGCTTAGTTAATTATTAGTTACTGGATTCTATTATATTAAAATAAATTCAAAATTCTTAAGGTTTATGTCTTGTTTATTAAAATACTTTTTTGTATTGATGTGTTATTGACATTCATTAGATTTAAATGTAAATAAATGATTTCTATGTATAATAAGTTTGTGCAACAGGATTTATTTAAAGTATTGTGTATTCATTCTAATAATTTGTTTAAAAGTAGCTGTTAAGTTTGTTTTTATATATATTCAATACATTCAATTTTTACTTTTTGAAAGTCACAAAGTCATGATTTCAATGGAGTAAACAGTTTTAGTTCTGAATTGTCTTTAGTCAGCCCCTAATTGAACATTAGTGTTAGATTAGTTTGATACTATACTGTTTTGTCAGTTACAATTATGTAATACAATGGAAGTGCTTACTTTGTGGTTTACTAATGCTGTTGCATTATTTCTTACGAAAGAAAACTAATAACATTTAAAATCTCATTTTCACGAGTATTTACAATCCAGACAAATATTTTAAAGTTATTGAAAAGTTATTAAAAGGACATGTGTTCTGTCCCAATCATTTTTGTACTTTTTTTTTTTCAAGGAGTTTGTTAAGTTCATGTCACCATTGCCAAGTTGTGACAAAAACAACCTCTATCCAGAATTGATACCATGAAACAATTTATATAATAGGAATTACTGTAATTTAGTGCAAAAGTATATATGTATATGAACTTGAAAGTTGTTAGGTTTATTTAAGTCTATTGTGTATTATTTTATATTTTAATGAGTTTCTTAACTTGATTCAGTGTACTTATGAGCTATTGATTTAGAAAGTTTCTGGTTGAGGAATATACAATATTTATTTTATGGTGATTCAACATTTAATTGAAATTTACTTAAAATGATCACTTAATCAACTAAATACATTCAAATATTATAGTCATTTTTTCTATATATATATATATTATGTTGACAATAACAAGTTTCTTTCTGGCTGAAGGTAGTTCTTGAAATGGTGTTCCTGTTCATGTTGTTGAAATGGTCTGTATGCAATGATGGTAGGTGGTCAACTGTACTGAATACTATGAGGGCTCTCGTGAAATGTGAAAATTCTTTCTTTTTTTTCATTTAATTATATTACGTGATTTGTATAAATTTGATGTATTGTTTTGTATATATATTTATGTATAAATTAATTTTTAATGTATAGAAAATAAACTTTTTAGTAGAAAAGTATTCTTATGATTAGTTATATTAATAATGGTAGAGGTTAAATTAAGATGGTTATTATCACCTAAACTTTTGTGAGATATGCTAATAAACAGGGATTAAAAATATGACTTTTTTTTAAACTTGTGTGATGAAACTACTTGGCTATAGGATTACTAAAGAAAGAAAAAGCTTGTCTTTAAATTTATACCCTATAAACCATGAATACTCTACATTGCCTACTCTTCTACATTCAGGAATTTTTCTGGCGGGTTGGCTCATCTATAATTAGCAATAAGCTAATTTGTGACCTAGCATTTAAGAGTGTTTTTTGTCCTTTTCAAGGTATTAATAGCAGGGTTCCTCCTTTAAATCCAGATTGTCAGCTTTCAACTCAGCCCCATTTCTGAGTAAACTCCAATTAAAGATTTTCAAGCAGGTATAGCTTGTATACCTGCAGCTACGTCAGCAGCAGCTAGTGTTCCAGTCTCATAATGGCTCAAGACTTAATTTTTTTTCTTACATATTCATTAATATGGATTGATTATCTTTTTTTTTATAATTTAGTATATATAAAAATAAATATTTAGAAAAACTATATGATTTCTTGTTTGCATATTATTTGAATATTACATAAAGTAGTACATGATGTATCATTCACAAAATGTGGAAGACTTCAGAAAATGTGTACAAAGTTTATTAAAAATACATACAAATCAGTTTTTATTAACATAATCTTATAATATTAAATAAAATAAAAATTGAAAGGTACACCATGAATGACAATATTCATTAACCACCAAACAAGTAGACCAATGGATATCTTTGATTTCTCATAACTTCTTTAATTTATGAGGAAGTTGCTTTGCAATAGCATGCAATTTTTTTAAGTCTGTGCTGGGATACAGGCAATAGTTGAACTTTTAAAAATTGTGGTTTATTTCCTTTGTCAATTTTAAGTCTAGGTTGGATGAACAGGGACCCTGCAGACATGATTCTGAGATAAAATATAATTAATTACCTTGAAAAATGACAGACAGATTATTTCTTTTTATATATCATAGCAAATCTGAGAATTATATAAAATTAATAGTTGGAATTACATTTATTAAGTTATTTCTTTTCGTTAATAATAGTGGATCTGGTAGTGCTTCACTATTGCTAAATTTAAGTGCATGAATTAAATCATAAAAAAAACTTATAGATAGCAATCTAAAACCTCTTTTACTAAATTTAGTGTCATTGTATATATCAAGAGATATTGTCTGTGTCAATATAGACTTCTTTAGATGTTTATTATGTGATTTAAATTATAAAGTGATTATTATGTGATTCCAAATTATGGAACTAATACATGTAAACACTATCTGGACAAAATAATAAAATTGTGAAATCTTCAGCAAAATTGGTTGAGTAGTTTTATTTATGAAGATTTTAATATATTCGTTTTAGGTCCTTCATCAATAAATTTAATATTTTTTATGGAAGGTTTATTAAAATTTTGTTGCAAATATTCTCTGCAGTAATACTATATAAGTTGTGGACAATACTAAAATAAAGGATTTAATTCAAATATATCCAAAAAGATTGTTTATTAGAATACAAGACCAATATATATGATTTTTAAATATTTATTAATATTAAAAACTATTGTTTGCTGCTTCCTTTATCAAATATGCCTTAAATGTTGCAATATTTCACATGAAAAGGATATTCAAATGAAAATTTCTTCTTGTATTGTTTATTGCAAAATCTGAACTTATCCAATGAATAATCATTGAAAGTTATGTAAACTTTATTTGAACTTAAGAGAGACTTTGTGGGAAGTTCAGAATATATGTCAAGTTCAAAGAAGATTTTACCAGAACTGAAGTAATATCTTGACCTTGTTTTTATAGATATGCGATCCATATTTTAAAACAAAAGAAGGATTTTCCCCATACAACAACAATATATCAAAATATTTTTTGTAGTTTAAATATATTCTTTAAACAATTTATCACCTTCCTGCCACAATTTCACAAATGTACTGTGTAATTCAACAAAAATTTTAAAAATATTAAATAATTAAAAAATGTCTACCATTATCATTAATTTTTTTGTCAGTCGTATAACTTAAAATAATTTTATATGATGTTAAAGAATTAAATGCTTTGCAAGACTCATCACATTAGCATGATAATATTATAGCATTGATTCAGGAATAAAGGGAAATAATTTGGGAATTATAGGAGTTGAAATAAGAAAAAATCTCTACAAACACGCCCAGATTTTATTTTCCCCGGTGAAATGAGGTATACTGAAATTTTTAAGGGTTATGTTAGGGGTAAATTTATTGGTTTCTTATATTTACTGACCTGAAATATCGAATTTAATAGGTCCCAGATCTGTATCCAGTTCTTTTCATGATAACCCACAGGGTTGGTCAAGTAGTGAACGCATCTTCACAAATCAGCTGTTTGTTGCTTAACAATAACTTCGTAAGACGTTGAAAAACACGGGAATGTTTTACATACACAGTTTAAATAATAGCTTAAATTTTTGTAATGAGAAGAGGTAGAGCATTTCATTACATTACAAGCGAATGCGTAGCATTAATATTTTGGTTTAATACGATTTCTCCCACCTTTCTTAGTGATATGACGGTTTGCCGGCCTGCAAAGAACAGATAAAATTTGTTACCTGTTACTTGATTTGGTATCGCATACGTGTCGTACATTCAGCGTGTTAAAAAAAGGTAACGGAAAAGTTTCGCTCTTCGATTTCATTACTAACTCCAGTGCGGAGTAGTAGTTAAACTTTAGAACGTTAGGTATTTAGGTAACGACCCACCGGGTTGTCTAGTGGTGAATGCGTCTTTCCAAATCAGCTGATTTGGAAGCCGAGAGCTACAGCGTTCAAGTCCTAGTAAAGCCAGATATTTTTACACGGATTTGAATACTAGATCATGGATACCGGTGTGCTTTGGTGGTTGGGTTTCAATTAACCACACATCTCAGGAATAGTCGAACTGAGAATGTACAAGACTACACTTCATTTACACTCATACATATCATCCTCATTCATCCTCTGAAGTATTATCTAAACGGTAGTTACCGGAGGCTAAACAGGGAAAAGAGAGGTATTTAGGTAACAACCCACCGGGTTGTCTAGTGGTGAACGCGTATTCCCAAGTCAGTTGATTTTCGAAGTCGAGAGTTCTAACGTTCAAATCCTAGTAAAGGCAGCTTCTTTTATACGGATTTGAATACTAGATAGTGGATACCGGTGTTCTTTGGTGGTTGGGTTTCATTTAACCACACATCTCAGAAATGGTCGACCTGAGACTGTACAAGTTTATACTCATTCAAGTCACGCTCTTAAGTAATCCTGACAAAGGCTGAACAGAAACCAAATTTCTGTTTATGATAGCCAACGTAACACAGAAAAATACATTTTTTTAGGTTTGAAGTAAAATAACTAATAAATGGATAAATTATGTTATCTAAACTTGAATAGAATTTAATACTGAGAAAATTAATGTTACATTAAAACTAAACAGAAACTTAGGTTTTATTATCAAAAATAAAACGTGACAGAAAATTATGAAATTAAAAACAGCAGTTTTTAGGACAATAAATTTAGACCTTTAAAAAATTAAAATACTTCAGATTTACTTTTAAAAATCTTACTGTGGTTTATGTTGTATTAATTTACAATGAATGTTCGAAAATTTCACCATTTTCATCGATGAACTTTTCAACTCTTCCTTACATTTTCTGTGCCAGCCTAATCATATTTTCGCGTTCCTTGTAGTGGTGGGATAAACGATTCTTTTTCAGGAATCGATTCTTGGAATGGATTTGTAAAAAATTCAATGATTATTTTCCTTCCCGCCACTATCAGAGCTGTACACTCTTTTCACCCACCGGGTTGGTCTAGTGGTGAATGCGTCTGCCCAAATCAGTTGATTTGGAAGTCAAGAGTTCCAGCGTTCAAGTGTCCTAGTAAAACCAATTATTTTTACACAGATTTGAATACTAGATCGTGGATACCGGTGTTCTTTGGTGGTTGGGTTTCAATTAACCACACATCTCAGGAATGGTCGAACTGAGAATGTACAAGACTACACTCATACATATCATCCTCTGAAGTATTATCTGAACGGTAGTTACCGGAGGCTAAACAGGAAAAAGAGAGCTGTAAACAATAATGCGCATGCTCTCTTTCTATTCTTCAGCCAAGTTAGCGGTCTTCATACTGCTGTTCGACTCAGTTGATGTATACCTACTTAATGTCTTCGATTCTTCTCTTTTCAACTTTATTCGACTCTTAAGAACATCTGATTCTTTTTCGGTTGAATACGATATTTAGTAGCCTATCACTTCCAATACGCATGCTCTATTCCCTTCACCTACCCAACGATTCTCCTTATTTCATCTCTTACTCGATTCCTTTACGAAATCAAGCTTACATCAACAAACGTCATCGCTAAACACAGAAGGGAAATTTTAAACTTACGCATACATTCTATATGACATCATTATTCTTTTTCCTTTTAATTTCATTCGGGCGGGAAGCTATGTTGCACAATGTTAATTACTGTCGTTCTTTTGCGCATACTGTCATGCTCAAGATATATTTTACAATTATTCTTAGTAGGCCTGATTATGTTTCAAAAAGGCATTATAATTTAAATCCTACTACGTCTATTGCAACTGAACCAAATGAATCGTAGCAATTAGCCCTTAAATTAGCAAACCTTGTTGAATCGCCTAATCCTCCTTCTGTGCATCCAATAACATCTTTGTTCTAAAAAAAAAAACAAACGTTTTTCCCTTACTTACTTTGTTACAAAACCTGTCCCTCAAAGTAAAAGCCGAGCGATAGATATTCAATTAATTAGGTTAATAACTAAAGAATATCAACCTATTTCACTCGTTGAGGTGAAGAATTCAAGAAGTTTGTTCACATGTTACACCCCTGGGTATTCGCTTCCTTGTCGGAAAACAATTACAACTAGTTTAATTCCACAATTATATGATAGAATTTCTTGTGAGGTTCGTAAGTCATATAATTAATATAGAAGCATGCGCAATAACTACTGACAGTTGGACATAAGTTTCAAATAATAATTATATGGCCATAACTATCCATTTCATTGACCATGATTGCAATTTAAAAACCCAGTTACTTGTATGGAAATCTGTTGTCAACATACCGCTGAAAACATTGCCATTGAATTACAAGGTAAATTCAATGAATGGGCTATTATTGAAAAAATAGGAGCAGTTACTGACAATGCAGCAAATTTAAAAGCTGCTATTCGCAATTATCAGCTACGCCATATTCCTTGCTTAGCGCATACAATTAATTTAATTGTCCAAACAGCAGTGTCTGAAGTAAAACAATTGTGGTAAAATCGAAGGCAATTGTCGAATTTTTTAAACAAAGTTCCATGCTGCCTTCAAACTGCAAAACATGCAGCGACAAATGAATTAAAAAAAATTAAAACAGGAAGTGCCTACCCGATAGAACTCACTCCTGCACATGTTTAATAGGTTATTAGAAACAAAACACCCACTAATTTCGATTATCGCTTTGGTGAATCCTACTCTTAATAATGTTACATTTGATGAGTGGACAATTATAGCTGAAATGTGCAAATTATTGTAAATGTTTGAAGAGATAATTATTGAAATAAGTTCTCAAAAATCTGTCACTATTTCAAAAATCTGTTTATTGGCGTGAACAATGACAAGACATGTACTTAAGATTAAATCTTCTACTCAAAATTCTGAAATCGTTAAAGTAAGTATGTAACAAGATGGTAGACCAACAGCAACATAGATATTAGGATGTTGAAAATAATAATATTTTGCTTAAAAGCATGCTATTAGATCCACGGTTTAAAGAACAAGACTTTAAAGATGAGGCATCTTACCAAAATACTTACACAACATTTTCACAGAAAGTTCGAAGTACTTAGATCGAACAAGGCGATAGGTTTGAAACCGAACAAGAAATTATTGAACCCTCCATTTCAACCACACGGGAAGATTTTGATAAAAAAGTAACGCCAATTTTAACTAATTCAAACCAAACAGTAGCAGGAATTTTAGAGCTAGATAAATATATAAATGAACCGCTCATCTCAAGAACACAAAATCCTCTCTCTTGATGGAAAGAAAGGTTAATTTATCCAAGATTATTCAAAATAATGCAAACTAGACTTTGCATTCCTGCAACCTCTGTTCCCTGTGAACGAATTTTTTCAAAAGCGGGATAGTTAATACAGAAAGGCGAAATAGACTTGCATCAAAGAATTTCGAAAAAATTATATTTTTACATGTAAATATATAAAATATTATAAGGTTTATTTGAAAGGTATCAACTAATTATTTATTTTTATTATTTTTTTGTCATAATAGAACCAACAATTTTTAAAAAACAAAATGTTTGTGTAAGTAACTGTGCGCATATTAGTAAAAACATCAAAGTAAATATAAAATCGTAACATCGATGTGATAAAAAAAAACAACAAAGACGGAATCAGTGACTCGCTCAAAAATAAGGTACGGTACAAGCTATATTATTTTAAATTATCCACTTGTCATTTATAGCTTTAGAGAGATAAATTTTCTAGTTATAAATACTTTTACCCACCGGGTTGGTCTAGTGGTGAACGCGTTTAAGCAAATCAGCGGATTTCGAAGTCGAGAGTTCTAAGGTTCAAGTCCTAGTAAAGGCAGAAACTTTTATACGGATTTGAACACTAAATCGTGGATACCGGTGAAATTTGGTGGTTGGGTTTACAATTAACCACACATTTCAGAACTGGTCGACCTGAGACTGTACATGGCTACACTTCATTTACACTCATACATATCACCCTTATTCACCTTCTGAAGTAATTCCTGACGGTGCTTCGGAAGGTTAACAAGAAAAAAGTTATAAATACTTTAATGAGTTCAAAAAATATATATTTGTCTCTCATTTCGCTGTAGTTGATGATAAACAAAAAATGTTTTATGGGGCTTACGGATAAAATTTAATAGTTTAAGATTAACTCAGTTAAATAGCACAGTTAATGAAAATATTTTATAATCAGAAGTAATAAATTTGCCGAATGTCAATAAACATTAGTGATGGTGATGTAATAAATTATGCGTCACTTGTGGCTATAAGAAAACAAACGCAAGCTAGAATTTGGTGTGGTAGGAGGATCCCCCACAACAAGCTTTCTTTATCCTGTTTAGCCTCCGGTAACTACCGTTCTGATAATTCTTCAGAGGATGATATGTATGAGTGTAAATGAAGTGTAGTCTTGTACATTCTCGGTTTGACCATTCCTGAGATGTGTGGTTAATTGAAACCCAACCACCAAAGAACACTAGCATCCAGATCTAAAATTGAAATCCATATAAAAGTAACTACCTTTACTATACTAGGATTTGAACTTTACAACTCTTAACTTTGAAATCAGCTGATTTGGGAAGACGCGTTCACTACTAGACCAACCCGGTGGGTCCCCTACTACAAGCTATGCACAAGAAAGATTACTATGAATCGAATAGTAATTGAGAAAGATTTGGTTTCCTGTCGCTTATCCAATTCATTATTAAGAATCGTAAAAAGAATCGGTTTCTCCTGCAAACCGATTCTTGATTCTTTCGTTCCGTATAAAGAATCAAATAGATGGAACGACTCATTCACGATTCTTCCCATTACTAGTTCCTTGATGAGGACAGTAATGATGGTCAGCGACACTTCATCAGATGTTCTTTCTGTTTCTGTTTAGCCTGAACTGTCTACCACTTAAGGTATTATTTAACAGGATGGATATAAACGAAGTGTAGTCTTGTACAGTTTTAGTTCGACCATTCTTGTGATTAATTGAAACCCAACCACTAAAGAACACCGGTATCCACGATCTTGTATTCAAATGCGTATAAAAGTACCTGCATTTACTATGATTTGAACCTTAGAACTCTCGACTTCGAAATTAGTTGAGTTCCGATGGCGAGTTTACTACAAGACCAACCCGGTGGGTTAAATAATCAGGTGTGTCCACATTTTGCTTGTATACCTCACATTTCATCCATCCCCATAAATAGTAATGTAAGGGAATAATGTCCGATGATGTAGGAGGCGAATTTACCGGCTCTACATCTAATCCATTTACCAGTGAGTTTTTCTTCTAAGAATTGTATTACTTTATTCGAGAAATGGGTTGGTGCTTTATCAACTTAATAGTATATGTAATTCGTTTCGCCAGTGAGAAATTTTCAAGCATTGTTTAAACATTTCAAATAATTTCTCTCCGTGACATGTTGTTATAGTAGAGGACCTGTAAACTGGTTGTCGATCATGCCACACCAAACGTTCACCGAAAATCGTTGCTGGAAATTGATTCAACTACGGTATTGTACGGCTTTCTTCAGACCACGACGTGAATTGCATGTGTTGTTTATGCCATTACGGGTAAAAGTAGCTTCGTCCGAAAACAATGTGAACGGAATTAAGTGGTAGTTATTGTTAACCCGTTAACAAAATTGCAGTCGTCTGACATGATCACCAAGCTGGAGGTGTTGAACTTTCTGAACATTATAAGTACGCAGTTCGTGAGCGTGGAATGTTGAGTAGTGTAAAAATTCTTCTCGTCCTCATTGTAGGGCTAAACCACCTGAAGAATGTTTTCCCTTTCATTATTATGTACCGGTTAACCATTCAGATGGAAATAAATTAAGATAAAATAAAATCGAGGTTCTCCTGTAATTAATTTTCTCCTTTCCAGCCTACTCTAACTTTTTAATATTTCCATTAGTTTTCTCATTTGACAAGCTTGAATGCTTTTTCATATTTTTAAAACACACACTTGCTTCTTTATCTTTCACCATTATCTCTTATCAATAATTACAGCCCACTCGCATTCCTTGTGCCAAATACCTTATAAATTTATGTATTTATTCTGTAAAGATTGATCCATTTTCTGTTCAGTACTTGGAAAAGAATATTTCCTGAATGCAGAATTGAATTCATTATCTGTGATAATTGTATTTCTTGAGACTTCCCTTAATTGTATCTCTAGACCATCCCTTTTTGGTATTGAATCGTAAGTTTAAGAAAACGTTTTGACCGTTTCCTGATATTGTGTCATTTTATATCACATTAAATAGTTTCATTTACCGTAATTCTTCATTAAGACACTTCCAAATGTCTATTTATTCCGTCAGATTTTTACATTCCTCACATATTAAACAAATATCACAAAATCTATTATTTGGTTTCATAATTAAAGGTTACTTAATTTTTTTTTTAATATTGGTGAATTTTGTATTTATAAAACCTAATTTTTGAAGAAAATAAAATAACGTGTAAGAAAAGATTTTATTAAAAAAAAGTGAAAGATTTACTGAAGATAAAAAAATTCGACCCCGGTCAATTTTTATCTTAAAGAAGAAAAACCAAAGAAACTTTTTAATTTTAACGATAGTAATTTTTTCCTAAATTTTTTAAAAACTCTTTATTTTAACCCTATTATTTTTATTTTCAAGAAGGTGGAATTGGAACAGGATCCTTAAAATGGATTCTGAAAAAAAACTTAGACAAAAATTTTGGTACTTTAATTATGAAAATTGTAATAATCATTAGTATTGGACGTGCAGTTCTTAGTGCTACCATGATCTTATACAGATCGGTTGTGTTCCTAACTAGTGTGATCGTATTGGCAGTACATACTTATCAGATGTTTATCGTGTTGCATCGCTAACAAATTGGTCCTTAAGGTTATCTAACTTGACTCAGTTTTGGTGGTAGATCGATGGCGTTGAACAAAAGAGTTTGTTACATAGTGAAGAATTTCTCACGTGTTGGTTGTCAGTATTTATTCAAATCCCATTATACTACCGGTGAAACTGAGTCTGATATTAAAAAAAAGCGTACGAGTGGATTTGCCCAAGCGTTTGAAAAGTATACGAAAGCATTAGATGAGAAAGAAAATACGAAAGATGAGCCATTTGCTACTCTTTTTAAAAAGTCGAAATTTATAGATGTAAGTTTATTTTAAAATTCGTATTATAATTATCAGTCTTCCTAGTTGGAGGTTTTTTCGTTTATTTGTAAATTACTTAAATTTTCTATAAATAATAAACAGAGTTCCTTGCAGTATAAAAGTTTACAGTTTCTATCCTGCCGAATTTTTCCACTTTAACTCAGGGTAATGTTTATGCATGGTGTGCCTTTGAAGTCATGATGCTATTTTAATTACTGTGACTAAACAAAAGTGATAGGCAAAAGATGAGCTCCAAACTTAAAGAGAAGACCTGATTTCGCTTTTTATTCCGTGAATTTAAGTGTCAGCTTTATGAGTTTTTGTACACATTAATTTGGTAATCCAGTTTCTATCATACTCTACTTAGAACAGCAGGTATAACATTATAAATGATAATAGTTGCCATTGATTTAGTTTTAGGTTGTGCATTATCATTTTGCTTCACATAACCCCAATAGTCCAGTGAAATAAAAACAGGAGATTGCAGAGAATGTTTATTTCATTATTAGGAAAATGTTGGTAATTCTGAGTAATTAATTGATTACCTTCAATTTTGTTCATGATTTAATATACCATAGATGTGCCTAGGTTCAGGAAAACACAAAATCTAAATGTCAGAAAGCAGGTTAGAACAGCAGATGACCAGAGCAAGGTCAAAGTCTGCCACATTATTAGTACTTTAGTCAATTAGCTATCACTTCATTTTGTTGACAGGGAGTTAGTGTAAAGGTTAGACTTTTGTTGAGAGAGATTAGGGATAAATTAACAAGATGTGGGAATATGTAACAGCATTTCTTAGGACAATTGGCTGGATTTATGTTTCTGTAGTGAGAGACTGCACCACATGCCCTGGGATGTCATGTGTGTGATAATAATCACCTTACAAAGAACACTGTCAGTCATCTATGGCTGACTCCAAGTCTGACTCTGATGACTATTAAGGTTAATTTATAGTTTATTTCTTTCTCACAAGCTTTATCCTTAACCTAACTTTAAATCTAACTGTAATTATAGCTCTAACTTTAACTTCAACTCTAACCTTAATCCTAACCTCTTCACAGATCAGATTCATCTGAACAGGTCATCATAACTCACAAAACTGATTGCTAATTGACTACATACTGATTACATGGCATGAACTTTGACCTTGTGGGTCATTACTGTCCAAACCTGCTTTCGGATACTTAGATCCAACGCATAGTTTTCTTTATCCTAAGCATACTATGGTATATTAAAGTATGAAAAAATTGAAGGTGATTAAGTAATTGCTCAGAATTACTGAAATGCCTTATTTAGGAAATCATGAACAGTTTGTTTTATTTGGATGAGCTACATCCTGTTGAAACAAGACAGTTTATCTACTGTTTGGAGAAGTACAAACATTTCAACAATGATCAAGGAATTATATATATATATATATAAGCTGTCAGAATAGATTAAAAAAGAAATTGTTAATTACTCATACTTAGTCTTGCATAGAAACATAACATAAAATCTACTTTTGAGGAGTGTTCAATGAACTCATGTGGATTTCTATTACTCAAATCCTGAAATTGTCTAAAACTGTGCACAGAAATATGAAAATGGCTTTGTCATTAAAAATCACCATCAAAAAATTTTGCCATTCTCATTGAGAATATTGGTAATAAATTCATATTTCTTAAGGTTATTTTTGTAGTTACTATAGTTCATATCCCTGGAGATGAAACCTTTTTAACACCTTATATACAGATGATTTATAAGTGAGTTCACAAAACTGTCTACACACAGATTTTCTGGTACTGCAAAGATAACTTACAATGTGTCCCATATTTTCATCACCAAAAGACATCCTATTTGAACATTTCCTACTTATGAATAAAAGATTTTCTATCCCAACCTAATGTTATTTCAACGAAATGCTTTTTACTCTTTGCATCTTTTATCGATTTCAATCTTCAACAATTCTGTTCTTAGTGTTATGTGCATGATCTTTCATCAGACACTATGAATCTTAAAATGACTCTTTAATTTAATTTTTGTTTCATAAAAAAAAAATCATTTTTCCTTACAAAGTGACCGTACAGTCATTTTATATTTAGGTCAGTTTACTGGCTTGACATAAAAAGTTTTGTTTTGCTCTCAGAAATGTTAAATATACTTTTTAATATCTAAAATAATATTGTTTTAGTATTTTAATGATATAAATATATAGGTATTGAGTCTGGTAACAAATGTTTTTTTTTTGTCTTCAGTCATTTGACTGATTTGATGCAGCTCTCCAAGATTCTCTAGCTAGTGCCAGTTGTTTCATGTCAGTACACTCCATACATTCTACATCCCTGACAATTTGTATTAAATATTTCAAATGTTTCCTGCCTGCACAAATGTTTCCCTTCTATCTGCCCCTCCAATATCAAAGCGACTATTCCAGGATGTCTAAAGTTGTGACCAATAAATCTGTCTCTTCTTTTAACCATATTTTTCCAATGCTTCTTTTTTCATCAATTTGCTGCACACTTCCTCATTTGTCGCTTTATCCACCCATCTGATTTTTAACATTCTCCTATGGCACCACATTGCAAAGGTTCTTTCCTTCTCAGGTACTCAATCGTCCAAGTTTCACTTCCATATAAAGCCATGCTGGAAACATACTTTCAAAAATGTTTTCCTGACATTTAAATTAATTTTTGATGTAAGCATAATATATTTCTGATTGAAAGCTCGTTTTGGCTGTGCTATTCATCATTTTATATCGCTCCTGCTTCGTCCATCTTTAGTAATTCTTCCCAAATAACAAAATTCTTTTACTTTCATAATCTTTTCTCTTCCTATTTTTATATTCAGTGGTCCATCTACATTATTTCTACTACATTTCATTACTTTTGTATTGTATTTGTTTATATTCATGCGATAGTTCTTGCGTAGGACCTCATCTATGCCATTCATTGTTTCTTCTAAATCCTTTTTACTCTCGGCTAGAATTACTATATCATCAGCAAATCGTAGGATCTTTTTCTTTTCACCTTGTAGTGTTAATCGGAATCTAAATTGTTCTTTAACATCATTAACTGCAGGTTCTATGTAAAGATTAAAAAGTAACAGGGGACAGGGAGCATCATTGTCGGACTCCCTTTTTTATTACTGCTTCTTTCTTATGCTGTTTGATTATTACTGTTGCAGTTTGGTTCCTCCAAATGTTAGCAATTGTTCTTTTATTTCTATACTTGAACCTTACATTTTTTTAAATGGTGAACATTTTATTCCAGTCTACATTATCAAATTGCTTTTCTAAGTCTGTAAATGGCTATGTTTGTTGGTTTGCTTTTCTTCAATCTTCCTTCTACTATTAATCTGAGCGCTAAAATTGCTTGCCTTGTCCCTATACTTTTCCTGAAAACAAATTGGTCTTCTCCTAACACTTCTTTCACTCTCCTCCTAATTCTTTTGTATAGAATTGTAGTTGAAGATCTGTGATGCGTGAATAGTTAAGTTAATTGTCCTGTATTCTTCACTTTTATGTGTTCCTGCTTTCTTTGGTATCATGGCAATAACAGTCATTTTGAAGGCTGTAAGTGAATTGTAGTCTTCTACAGTCTCAGGTCGACCATTTCTGAGATGTGTGGTTAACCCAACCACCAAAGAACATTGGTAACCATGATCTAGTATTCAAATCCGTGTAAATGTAACAGATCACCAAGCTTTTTCACTAAGCTTCTCCTTGTCTTTTCTGATGCTTACATTCCAATCTCCAGGTATTTTAAATTTTCATCCCCTTTTATGTCTTAAATTGCTTTGTCAATTTCTTTGTATACACGCTACCTCATCATCATCATAATCATCATCATTATGGGCACTTGTAGGAATATAGACGTTAACAATCGCTAAGCTTATTGAGATATTCTACTCTCTTCCCTATCTTCTAGTTCATTACAAAACCTACTCGTGTGTGTCCTTTGTTTGACGTTGAGTTAATTATTCTAAAATCACCTTACCAAAAGTCGTTTTCCTCTTCCCACCGAACCTTCCTAATTCCTACTATGTTTACATTTAACATATCCATTTCCCTCTTTAAATTTTTTTAACCTACTAACCTTTTTTTTAGACTTCTAACTTCCCATGCTCCAACTCGTACAATGTTATTTTTTAATTTTCTGGTGATCCCTTCCTTAATAGTCCTTACTTGGAGATCTGAACAGGGAGCTAGTTTACGTCTGGAATATTTTACCAAGGAAGGTGCCTCAGTCTTTGTTACATGAAAATGCAGAGAGTTACATTTTCTTGAAAAAAAAAAAGAGCTGTAGTTGTCCATTGATTTCAGCTGTGCAATACTCAGAAGATTGAGTGATGTTGATATGGCTAAGTCCTACTCACTTATGCCCTTAACAACTACTGAAATAGTTGCTGCCCTCTTTCAGGAATCATTCTTTAGTCTGGCCCTCAACAGATACCTGCACGATATGGTTGCACCTTCGGTCCACCTATTCTGATCACTCAAGCCCCCTCACCATCAGCAAGGTCTTGTGATTCATATAGGGAGTTTTTTTTTGTTTTTGTCTTCAGTCATTTGACTGGTTTGATGCAGCTCTCCAAGATTCCCTATCTAGTGCTAGTCATTTCATTTCAGTATACCTTCTACATCCTACATCCCTAACAATTTGTTTTACATATTCCAAACGTGGCCTGCCTACACAATTTTTTCCTTCTACCTGTCCTTCCAATGTTAAAGCGACTATTCCAGGATGCCTTAGTATGTGGCTTATAAGCTTGTCTCTTCTTTTAACTATATTTTTCAAATGCTTCTTTCTTCATCTATTTGCCGCAATACCTCTTCATTTTCCACTTTATCCACCCATCTGATTTTTAACATTCTCCTATAGCACCACATTTCAAAAACTTCTAATCTTTTCTTCTCAGATACTCCAATTGTCCAAGTATCACTTCCATATAAAGCGACACTCCAAACATATACTTTCAAAAATCTTTTCCTGACATTTAAATTAATTTTTGATGTAAACAAATTATATTTCTTACTGAAGGCTCGTTTCGCTTGTGCTATTCAGTATTTTATATCGCTCCTGCTTCGTCCATCTTTAGTAATTCTACTTCCCAAATAACAAAATTCTTCTACCTCCATAATCTTTTCTCCTCCTATTTTCACATTCAGTGGTCCATCTTTGTCATTTCTACTACATTTCATTACTTTTGTTTTGTTCTTGTTTATTTTCATGCGATAGTTCTTGCATAGGACTTCATCTATGCCGTTCATTGTTTCTTCTAAATCCTTTTTACTCTCAGCTAGAATTACTATATCATCAGCAAATCATAGCATCTTTATCTTTTCATCTTGTACTGTTACTCCGAATCTAAATTGTTCTTTAACATCATTAACTGCTAGTTCCATGTAAAGATTAAAAAGTAACGGAGATAGGGAACATCCTTGTCGGACTCCCTTTCTTATTACGGCTTCTTTCTTATGTTCTTCAATTATTACTGTTGCTGTTTGGTTCCTGTACATGTTAGCAATTGTTCTTCTATCTCTGTATTTGAACCCTAATTTTTTTAAAATGCTGATCATTTTATTCCAGTCTACATTATCTAATGCCTTTTCTAGGTCTATAAACGCCAAGTATGTTGGCGTTTATAGAGGGAGTAACAAATGGAATGTTAACAAACTGCAAGATAACTATTAACTGTAATATGATACGACTATTTGTAGTGTGATGTTATCAAAAGTTTAATTCTCCTACTTGGAAGTAGTGTGAGTTTTTAAAACATCCTCAAAATTGCTGCTGTTTTTCTTTTTCCAATTAATTATTTTTACATTACATTTTTTTGAAACTTTTTTCATGTAATTCATTTCTGCATTGTACAACTCATGTATTTCTTTTATTACTTGGAGGTAACTGTACTTTGTTTTGTTCACATTTTGTGTAGTCTGTATGTCCACATATTGTATCTTATTTTCTCACTTTTTAAAGTTATTGTCAATCTTATAATTAGAGTTATTCATTATTATTATAAGATTTGTATTTAATTAAAATTTAAAAGTATTGAAATTGCTTTCAAAAATTCTCTAGTGTCAGTATTGCTTTATCAGATTGTGTTTCTAACTATCCCCCACATCCAGTTTGGCCACTCTTCCAGGTTAATCTATTCATATTACATTTTGATTTGATATTGCTGCTTCCAGCTTATAATCAGTGATCACCTAGATTAATGATTTGTTAAAGGTGTTTGCAAGTTGTTCATTTACTTGTTTGCAGCTTGTATTGAACATTTACTTGGACATACGTGATGTGATACTTTCATGAGATTTCTTGAAACTTTACTACATTCTTTTTCTTTATGAGGTTTGTTCAGAAAATAACTGAACTTTTTTTTTTAATCTTTATAATTAGTTTTACAGGTTATTGGTCCTCGTCCCCTTCAAAGTACTCCCCTCCCCTTTTCACACACTCTTCCCAGCAGTGTTTCTACTTCACAAATATAAATTAAAAATATAAATTTAATTTTAATTTTGACTACGTAGTGATCTGAGCCTGTGTCTATTCCTCAGAGGACGTTTACGTTGTAGATCTCCTTATGGTGGTCGAATCATGGTACCTATTACTAATAGGTAGCTTACTTATGAAATCTACCTAATACAGATTTAAAGATAAATTAATTTACTCACATCTGCTCTCTACATAGAAACCTTCTCCAGTTATACTCTCGTTGTAGCACCGGTAGAGTCCGTCAAACGCTCTGGAGAAATCACTTTGCGGGATCGCCTTCAACTGCTCGGTGCACGCCCTTTAGATGGCCGGAAATTTGTCGAAAAAGCGGTCTTTCATTTTCAACTTGAACAGAAAATAATCTGCTGGAGCCAAGTCGGGTGAATAGGGCGAGTGGTATATGACGGAGGTTTGATTTGCGGCTTAATAACGTATTAAAACTTTACATGTGTGCCGGGGCATTATGCAAGAGAGTCCAACTGCTTGGATCCCGGTACTCGGGCTGGATTCGATGAATGCGACGCATCATTCATTACTTCAAATAGAATTTAGAATTCACGGTTTGGCCAGTTCAGCAAATTCATGATGAATTAGGCCCTTTTTTGTCGAAGAATGCAATAAACATCGTTTTCAGTCTTGATTTTTGCTGCCTGACTTTCGCCGGTCTTATGCTTCAGGACTAAACCAACCAGCGGATTGACGCTTCGTTTGCGGATCATATATGAAGCACCAGCTTTCATCACCAGTTACAATTGTTTGCAAAAAATTCGGGTCGCTATCGGCAGTTTTAGAAGTCTTGAGCGCACGAAAGACAGACGCACCTGGTTTTGTTCTTCGGTCAAGAAGTGTGGAACGAAACGAGAGCACACCTTTCGGCCGTTCATTTTTTTCTGTAAGAGTTGTACATACCGCGTCTTTACCGATGTTTAGCTCTTCTTCTATGGCCCGCAGGGTAAGATGAGGTTGTTCGAGCAGGAGCGCGTGCACTTTCGCAACATTTTCGTTGTGAACAGCTGTTGACCGCCTCCCGCTTCGTTCGTCATCCAACAACTGTCTACCGACTTTAAACTGCTTCCACCACGTGTATATTGTAGTACGAGATGCGGCTTCATCACCGAACACTTGCTATATCATAGAATAAGTTTCAACGAAATATTTTGAAGTCAACACAAAATTTTATCGCACTTCTCTGTTCCATGTCGCGAGTTCGCACAAGGTCATATGAACACAACATACTTGGTTGAATATAACTTGAGTGACGAAACGTGATGAAATTTTGCACACACTCATCAGACGTCGTATTACGTAGTTCCTTGGGTGTCCGAGAGATGGTGCTAATTGTATCGACTACAGAAATTTAGTTCGGGAACTTTTCAGACCTACTTTGTATAGCTTTGTAGATCCTATATCCTTGAGATTCCATGGGATCCTGATTGTGTTTCTTATTTCCTGCAGACCTATGATGAAAATTTTGTGTTGATCCATTAGGCCAGTTATTATTTTTAGTTTACCAGTTTCCACTCCGTAGTGAAGGGCGTGAATCTTGAAGCTTAGCACTATGTCAACTGAACCTGCTCCAGCCGACATTCTTTTATCCACCTAGCTTAACATTCGGTTCGCTACGGAACCATCTTTATATTTATACACTATGAAAAATTAGCACTACTAATATTTATTATAATTATTATTTCATTCATGTTAATATTGATTATGGCAAGAATTAATAGATTAATATTAAATAATATAATAAATTCATTTTTAGTTGATAATGTACAATTTTATACCTTATGAAAAAATCTTCTTGTTTTTCAGTTGATATTGTGCTGATCCAGTAAACTTAAAAATTTTTTGTTTTTCTTTGTTCCTTTTAGTTATTTCATATAGTTGAAATTTCTGCATAGTAGATGAGAATGGAATGCAATAATTACCTAACTATTCCTGCATTTCTTGTTTTCTTGTATTGGATATGGGTAAATTTTCTTGCAGTGACCTGTGATAAGGTATATTGCCTAAAATTATGGAATTTTCTGAAAAACTTTTCATCAGCCCATTTTAAGTAATTATTTGCATTCATGTGATAGTCACCATTGTTGAACTTGCTTTCCAGGTTAATAATGTGTTTGGAATAAATCCCATTTCACCCCCAGCATATATAATAATCAATCTGCTATGTTGCCTATGCTTTATTATTTATTTTCTTATTAATAATTATTTTATTTTATTTTTTAAATTAAGTTTCCATTGTTTGGCTTTCATTTATGATTGCCCAAGGCTCAGTTATACATATGAACTTGGAATGTCAAAAATATTCAGAGTGAACTGAAGAGTGAAGTTATCACTCTTCTATTATGGAAGAAAGGTAAAAACCGTGCAGCAATAATTATGAGAAACTAAGTAGGAAAACAGGTGCAGAAATAATATTATATAAAATAGAATGTTATATAAAATAATGTTAAATGATAGATTAATATCAATAAGGACTGGAATGACTAAAAGATTTAGTTATAGTACAAGTATAAATGCCAACATCAAATTATGAAGAAGAGAATATTGAAGAGATGTATGAGGGTATTGAAGACGTAATAGAATTGGAAAAGGACTGTTGTAAGGTACTGGTGCTGATGGGAGACTGGAATGCTGTGGTCAGAAGTGAAGAGGGAAGTGTGATATGAAAATCCGGCTTAGGGGTAAGGAATGGAAGTGGGAACAGATTAGTAGAATGCTTGCCCATGACCAAATAATAGTAGATATATACTTTACTGTAACAGAATTGTCTTATCACAGTTTTGTGATTAACCAAACATTAAAGGTAACAACAAAAAAAAAGAGTTTAGTTATTCTGTTATATTCATACTGTTATGTAATTAAGTTGACGTCTGCTGTATTTAATTCTTGAGAAAGTTTTGAAATGATTCTTCATTATGTGAATTACTTATGTTATTATGCATTTCATGTTTTGCTGGACTGTCTTGTTTGAATTTGAATTATTTGGTGGCATTATTAATAATAAAGTTTACTAGTCAACATCACCAATAGCTCATACCCAGTAATGAAACTTTTTTTCAAGGTTAGACATGCTGGGGATGCAATGAAGATTCAAATATATAGAAAAAAGAAGTGATTTCTTAGTGAATCAAAATTTTATGTTACTGTTGAGTTCAGCTAGAAAATGATCAGAGTTAAATGATTCTCTTGTTTATAATGAATAAGAAATATGCTTTTTCAAAAAGATGTTGCTTTAAAATTTTTTAAACTTAAAATGTGAAAGATTAAAATTAAAAATGTTACTTGTATCCTATTAGAATGATTAAAACAAGGAAAAATTTTCAAAACAATGTTTTTAAATTGAAAAAAGGATCATGCATTTAATTTAATTTACTTAAACTATATGTGGATTGTAAATATTGTTATGACACAGATATGGTAAATGTACAAAATATATTCCAAAAAAGATCAGACTTGTGAAATAAAAATTTCATTGATCTTTTAACAATTTTTTAAATAGACTTCACCCCTGAAGTAGTCCCCATTGCTGGAACTATGACCATACCAATGTTTTTTTCATTTTTTTATGTATCACTTTTATGGGGATGATTTGGAGCTGTTATATCGTATATTCCTCAGTCTTTTATAATTTGAAAACTATGTCCTTTCAAGGTTACCTTCAATTTGTAGTACAAGAAAACATCACCTGGGGTCAAGCTGGACAGTAGGGTAAGTTAGGCATAATTTTTCTCTTGTGATTTAGCAAATAATGGTGGTTAAGAAGTGGCACATGAGGTGATGCGTTGTTATGATGCCACATCTAACTCTAGGTTTTCAAACACCTCTTTTTGTATACAGCATTCCTCATAACTTCCATGTAGCACTCCTTATTTACTTCTGATCATGTGGAATGAACTCATAATGGACCAAGCCTTTCCAGTCAAAAAAAAATACCACCAAGAGAGTGTCCAATGTAATCTTCATGTATGACTGATTCAGTCAGGCTTTTTTTTAGTCAGAATGATCCTTTCCTCACCCACTGGGATTAATTTGTATTGGTTTCCTCCGTTGTAACCATAAATTCATCTTCTGTTATAATATTTTTCTAAAAAGTTTCATAGGCGCTGCACGATGAAGATCTATCGTGCAGTGCCTTAAAATATTTATGAGCTGTTGTTAACATGATACTCTTTTTGATCATTGATGAGCAAACAAGATATGAATTTTGCAATGGTATGATGCTTGTTAAGTTTTCATTTTAAAATTGTGTGGCATGATCCGATGCTGTGCCCTCTTCTTCAGCAATATCTTGGACAGCTAAATGGCAATCTTCGCAAACTGCATCAATTTATTGTTTGTTAATATGGAAGGTCATCTGGGTCTGGAAACTTCGTCAGTGTGTGTTTTTTGCCCTGTTTAATACTATTGAACCATTCATAGTGGTGCAGTCTTTCTCAAATGCTTGTTGAACCATTTACATATTCTTCTGTTAGAAGAAAAATTTTACTCTACCACGTTGTTCTTCAAGATCTTTTATTTTCACTTTTAAATTTCTAAATTGCCAAATGGTGCTGCATTTGTAGAGGTTGCCGCTTGTTGGAACACGCTTGGAGCATTGGTTGGCATGCTGTTACAAAAATTAGGTCATTTTTTGAACATACACATAAAAAAAAGAATAGTTTTACTGTTACTGGAGTAATCTGGTCAGATAATTATATTTTTCTTTGTTCACACAAAATCAGAATTTTAATTTAAATGTATCTGCAACTTTGTGTAAAATGGAAAGTTAATATTTAGTTCGACAAACTTAGGTTGATATGATTTGTGGATAATGTCTTTTGTTAATTTGTATTAACATAAATTGTGTTATCTTTTATATATTATTAAATTGTTAGTTAGGAATGGAAAAAATGTTTTCATTCCAGTAGAATATTTCATTTTTTTATTAATTTAAAAAAAAATAATCAACTTAAAACATTCTAAAAATTCAAATGATTTTTATCTATGTGTACTGTAAATGTACGTACAAATCTGTTACTGTTTGCTGTTGGAGTGACTGCAGTCAAGTTGTGATTTCAAACCCCCAATCTGAACTAAAATATAGGCTACAAGAATAATGATTTTGTATGGTTTCTCACATTTAATTTGTTAAAAGTTTTTTAACAAATATCTTTCTACTGTGGTACTGCTTTTGTGGATATTTACTCCTTTTTTTTTTGTTGATATATTTATTCCTTTAATAAATAAAGGTTTTCAATCTTAAATTTACCTTTTTTATAGATTGGGAAAAATTTATGTTGATCTGTAATTCAAATTTTGAAATTCTTGGAAATCACATTTGTAAAATCTTATATTATTATTTAAATAGACAAAATAAAATCTCAATTTAAATTGATTTTATGGCCTTAAATATTCGATATCCTACTCATTTATGTGTACCCTCACACGCTAACTCTCTCATCCCTAACTGTAATGTCAAAATAATTTTAAATAAAATAGACTTAGGTTATGAACATATTAAACATAAGTACAAAAATAATGGAAGGACCAACTTAAAAAAATAATTTTAGAATATAATTGTAATAATTATTTTAAAGTAATACATTTTTTTATTACATAGTAATTATTTATACTAGTCATATTATATCTATACTGATTAGCCTGCAGCTTAGTAACTTACTATGTAATAACCAAAAGATCTTATTTTAGTTCCCAGTTTCTTTTCTCATAAACTTGCAATATTTTTATTTTATTTTAATTATTTTTTGTTAAATAATTATTGCTCATTATCCTTGTCCAATTTTGGACCAATGGTTTTGCAGTTGTTGACTTATCAAAGTAATAGTTATTTCAGACAGGAATGGTTTACCCACCGGGTTGGTCTAGTGGTTAACGCGTCTTCCCAAATCAGCTGATTTGGAAGTCGACAGTTACAGCGTTCAAGTCCTAGTAAAGCCAGTTATTTTTACATGGATTTGAATACTAGATCGTAGATACCGGTGTTCTTTGGTGGTTGGGTTTCAATTAACCACACATCTCAGGAATGGTCGAACCGAGAATGTACAAGACTACACTTCATCTACACTCATACATATCCTCATTCATCCTCTGAAGAATTATCTAAACGTAGTTACCGGAGGCTAAACAGGAAAAAGAAAGAAAAAGAAGACAGGAATGGTTATTTTAAAAACATAAAAAATCAGTTAATGTATGTGTGTTTATTTTGATCAAGGATATACGTAGAGTTTAATATTTCTGCATCCTGAATTACACTGTAGTCAACTTTTCATGTCAGCGACATCATATTGTGACCATCAACGACAGTCATTCATCTGGAGCAAGAATTTATTTAATATATATATATATATATATATATATATATATATATATATATATATGTATGTATATGTATATGTATATGTATACCAATAGCACTGTTCTACTGATATTTCCACTGAATTTGTTTATATAAAGTGTATGTATTGGTATTTATAAACATTTGTGTGTGATTATTTTATTTTGATAACTGTTAAATAATTTTTAGTTCAACAAATTAATAATCTGCACTCAAGCAACATCTTTTATGTAGCATTATGTACTATTGTATTACTTTTGTAAAGGTGATAGCATTATGTAATATTGTATTACATTTGTAAAGGTGATTAATTTAATCACCTTAAACTTAATCATTACTTAAACTAGATTAATTTATCTTTAATGAATGGAATCTGATACTTTGATTTTTATGGTTAAGCATTTATTTATGTTTCTGAATATCAGTATTTTCTAAAGTCTTAATATCTGAAAAAATTAACATGTTTAATACTAGTGGTAGCAGTCTTAGTAAAACAAGAAACTGAAATTGATTTAATACTCTTTTCCTAAGGTCAATACTCACCTAATAAGAGCATTTTTTTTATTGATATCTAAACAGGACTCTTAATTTATGTTGTTTTTCAAACCTGTTACGAATGCAAACTAAAACTTGATTCTCTGAATTGCTTCCAATGAAACACTAAATCTGATGTCAAAAATTGCCCAATATGTTACCAAAAAATTCAAATAAGGATTCTCAATGTAATAACAATTTTTTTTTAATACTTGCACAATATTTCAGATTAGAAAATGATGCAATTTTGATTTGTTGGGTGTTATGGAAGTCTCTGGATATCTTAGCCAGCCCGTTGAGTCGAAGGCTGTAAACAGCTATGTACTTTGTTCTTCTAATGAGCATGCCTGTATTATTACATTCTAGATTACTAGGCAAGGATTTGTCGTTAATTAGAGCCGACATCAAAAGTGTCCAGGAAACAGTATTGAGATTAATTAGCATTAATATGTAACTTTTTTGATGTGAGCTCAAATCAGTGGCTTCCCACAGGGGAAGACAATCACTAACCTGTGTCACACCTGCACACAAACTAACAATAGATTACTTGCTCACAACAAAAATTATGAGAGGTTATCTCTAAAGTAAAGACGATTGCATTGTAAAAAAAATTATTCTGAAAACTCTATAAAACCTTTTTTATTTCTCGTAAACTACATACCTTATACTATTTCTCTATATAATCGTCAATTAAGACTATAATTAAGATATTTATCTTAGCATTACACCAGCTTCAATATACCCTCGTCGTATTTTTCTGCCTCCAGTCCATTTAGCCACTGATTAACAGCATTTTTAAGTTCATTGTCAGCTGCGAATTACTTATCACTCAAAAATTCCTTCAATTTCCCAAACAAATGGTAATCAGAAGCTAAGTCCGGACTGTATGATGGGTGATCATACAGTCCTGTAAATTTCCCATCCAATTGTTCTCAGTAAATCACGTGTCGGACCTGCATTATCGTGCAGCAGGACGACGACGTCGGTCAGCCGCCCACGTCGCCGATTTTGAATGGCGCGCCGTAACTTGCGTAGAGTTTCGCAGTAGGCTCCTGTATTTATAGTCGTTCCACTATAATGAATGATTTTATTAAATCATGAAATCAGTCAGCAGTATGCCAAACCGATCCTAAAAGACTGTGTGACTGTGATCAGTTTGCGTCCAAATGGATGTGGCTTGACCATTGTTAGTCTGGTTGGTGATTGAGGATGAAGCCATTAACTTTACTGCCGTTTTTTCTGTGCTGTGTAATATGAAATCCATGTTTCATCGCCGGTAACAATCGAATTAAGGAACTCATCACCTTTTTCTGTGTAGCGCATGAAAAATCCCGAAGCAGATATATTCGGATTTTTTGTGACTTTCCGTTAAGACGTGCGGCACCCAACGTGCACAAACCTTTATGAACCCTAAATGGTCATGAACGATGAGACCGATAACAGCTCTTGAAATTACAGGAAAAAGAATGGCCAGGACGGAATTCGTTGAACGACGATCTTTTCTGATTTCATCATCGACGCGTTTCAAGAAGTCCTCTGTGATTATCGAGGGCCTCCCCGAACGTTCTTCATCGTCTACATTAATTCTGTTATTTCTAAACCTTTCACACCATTTTCAGACGTTTCTTTCATTCACTACATTATTACCGTACACAGCAGCCAACTGCCTATGAATTTCAGCCGACTTAACGTTTTGATGGTTTAAAAAACGTATGACCACGTATTCCACAGTCGACGGCAACATCAATTTTCCTGTTCATTTTATAACGTAACAACTCACACATAATCAAAGATACTACAACGTGACAACTTATAGACAACAATGCGGTGTGTACATTACTGGCGTGACCATGAACAACACAGATTCGCCGACCTTAAGGAGAGAGATTTATTTCCCAGGGGTCTTTATTTTAGAGATATCCCTCGTATATAACTAACACATAGCAAATTAGGCGTATTAATTATTTAATAAGAATAATTAACATTACTATAACATTATTTACCAACAAAATTTTAATTCCAAAATATGAACTGATAAAATAAATATCTAAATTTATTAAATTATCTTGTAATAATTATATTCATTTTAATGAATTCATTCATAACATAATTGCACTCGTATATTGTAAATAATAAAATAGATTAATCATATGGTATTACGTCAAAATGTCATAGTCAGGATTGGAAACTGAAATTTAGGATTTTCAAGTGATGGTGCTACCAGCTATTAATTATAATCAGTTAGTAAATTAAAATTAATTATTATATTATAAAAAATGTACGTGTAATTTACTTTTTATGAATAAATTATTACCCAAGTACTATCTCTCATTTGCAGTATAGACTGCTGCTAAAGCTTGGCTATATTTTTCAACCATTGTCAAAACTGAATTGGCTTTGCTACAACGAATCTGAAGAAATATGATGAGCAGAACAAATGCACTTTTAAGTACACTTTTCTGAGGATTGAAAAATTGGTACATGAATTAAGTACTAGAGTTATATAAAAGCTTTTATTACCATCAGATGCTTTGGAATGAAACATATATATATATATATATATATATATATATATATATATATATATATAAAAAGCTAAATTTATATATATATAAAAACTAAAAGTAAAACTCAGCAATCCACCACAATACAGAATCTAATAATATTTCTTATTACTTCTTCATTTGTAGAAGTATTCTTCTTCCGTATTATTACTTCTTCATTTGTAAATCAAAAGTGCTTTTGAGGATTTTTCCTTATTTTCAGTTGGTAAAAAAATGAAAAACTTTAAAATTATACATTAATAAATAAAATTATTACATACATAGTGTAAAATATTTAATTAAAGATTAAAATTAAATATTAAAAATTCTTAATAACAAACATTTTTTTAAAATTTCCTATACATGTTTATGGCTAGCTGCTACATACAGTACTGTCCTGTTAATGTTAAAATTACAGGATAGACAGCAATAAAGGAAGAATTGATTTTACTAAATTAATATATACATAGATTTATATAAATTGGGAAGTTTATATTAATCATTAATTTAATATGGTGCAGGTGGTTTTTATTAATTTGATATTATTTTTTTTAATTTTATCATGAATAACACTAGTTTTCATTTAATAATATTCAGATCTAAGAATCCAGTTTGGAAGAGTGAAATACTATGAACATATTCTTACCTAATTGATTAATTCTTTATTTTTCAATTGAGGTACCTAAAAATCAGTTCTTTTAAAAATAACACTGCATTTTTAAAAATTATGTATTATGAAATTAATTGTTTGACTTATAAAGCTGCATTACTTTATTAGTCGAATTTGAAAAAATCTTTTAAATTTACATGCTTCTTTTACTAAAAAATTCATGTTATTTATAAAAGAATTGATGACGGCAGTACCTCTGCAAAGTCATTGAAAAAGGTGAAGCAGATACCTTACTTGTACATTACTGCTTAGTTTGATTCATCAAATTAAATGTTATCTGGTGCGTTTAGATGTTAATATCAGTTGTTAATCTAGTACTGAAAAAGATATTATTTTACAGTTGGGTGATCCTGAAGGTAAAGTAGTATCTGGAATTATATTTCATGTGGTTGATGATGACTTGTATATTGATTTTGGATGGAAATTCTACTGTGTTTGTCCTCGTCCTCAAAAGAATGGAAGGTATTTTGTTACATATAGTTTCCTTTGCTTTAAGTATAAAACAATTTTAACTGACTTATGTTGTCGTTAGTATTATTGATTTTGTTTGATTTACTATAATTATTTATTACTGTTTACACTAGTTGCTAAAATAAAAAAAAATTATACTATTTTGAGTTGAGGAAAAGAGATGAAAATGACTTTTTTGTCTTTGGAAATGTGTTTTAAGTACTTTTATAAATTTTATTTACCTCCCTATTTGATGTTAGTTTATTGTAATAATAATCCAAACTCCCAAAACAATAAAATTGTTGAGGTTTCGGCAAGAGTTTGCTGTCAGTTGAAAACATCAAAAATAAAAAATAAAAATTCAACTATTTATTTATTTATAGTTCTTCAAAAAGACATTGTCTGAATCAAAAGTACAGATGTGTATGAAAGGATAATGAATATTGTAACTACATTAATAATATTAATGTAACTAATATTGTAACTAAATACAATACTAATATTGTAACTAAATGATAGAACTTTTTTAATACAAAACAAATATGAAATCATAGAGAAACAATTGGAGGTAAACAATTTTCTTTATACACTTGTATATATACTTAATAACACAAATCATATAATAAAAAATTCATCAAATTTTCTCAAATATGTTAATTGAAAATGCAGAAGCTCTTGCTGGCTCGATTTCATACTTCAAACTTCATTCCCAATGCAAATCATATGGGTAATCATTCTCTAGTTCTAAATCCTAATTAGTCATTTATAAGAATTTTAGTGGTATAAAATAATTTGATGCAATTTGGGGGAGTATCATGCAAAATAATGTACATCTTAATTTCTACAATTATTTTTTAATTTTTCTTAAAAATATACTTAAAAAAATGGCTTGATCTATTATTTTCAATTGATGACATCAAATGATTCAATGACTGAAAATAATTAATTAATTAGCTGAAAAAATATTAACGGTTCGTAATTTCTTTGTTTCAAAAATTAATTTATTCTAGAAAAAATGTTGCATAATTTAAAAATAGCAAAACAAAACGTAAATTTTGTTCACAAAATTGAAATATGTTTAATAATTTTTTTTATTCACAAAATTAATTTTTTTCAAGGTAATTAATGCACAATTAGAGGCAGTATGATACTAGAGTAGTATGATAATTACTGGTAGTATGATACTAGAGTGTGGGATTAGAAATGATTTTGTCACTTTGAATTATCAAAATATCAAGGAAATATTTTATTAAAGTTAAAGTTACATATGATTAATATTTTGTGACTTTTTAACCATTGGGAACCACTTGATCTGTTCATCAAGTGATATTTTTATTGAAATCAGAAATTGATTTAGATTTTATAGAATTTTTTCAACATAACTGACAAAGTTGAACTTGTTTTTGAGATTTTAATGCATTTGTGTAGAACAATAAATAATAATGTTAAGTGTAAAATATTGAAGTTTCGTTCAAATTCATTCTTAAAAGTATGAAATTGGGCCAGCAAGGGTTTTTGCATTTTCAATCAATATATTTGAGAAAATTGACATTTTTTATTATTTGATTTATTTAGTAGTTGTATAAGTATATAAAAAAATTATTTATCCAATTATTTCTCGATGATTTTGTATGTGGTTTGTATTAAAAACGTTCTGTCATATAGTTACAATATTAGAAGAAGAATAAAATATTTAATATTTATGAATATGTAATATTCATATATGGGAATAAAATATTTAATGGTGTATGTTGTATTTGAGAAAATGAAGAAGGAAAAATATATAACAATAGCCTTTCACAATAGCTTTTCACAAAATATATTACAACAGCCTTTCCTACATATCTGTACTTTATTGATTCGGACAAAGTCTTTTTGAAGAACTATAAATAAATAAATAGTTGAATTTTTATTTTCGATTTTTTATGTTTTCAATTGACAGCAAACTCTTGCCGAAACCTTAACAATTTTTTTGTTTGGAAGTTTGGATATCATATGTTTTTTGTTTTCTGGTCAATCTTTAAATTGAAAGTGTTTTTATTTTTATATTTATAAAAATTCTGTTATCTCTCGTGTGTTTGCTAATAACTTTTCGTCGATTGTATTCACGTATCTAATAAAAAATAAAATTTGTTCTAAAACTAAAACAAACGTTTTTGGAATTTCGTGGCCAACTTTTTTTTGCAATTAATAAATCATTAGCTTCAGTCCAATTTTTCCCAATTTTGATCATGCTACTATAATGTCCTTTTATTGACTGCCCATGATGAAGTATTGCACTTATAACTTTATATTTTTCTGGAATAGTGTGCATGCGTCATTTTTTATTAATCTTATTTGAATGATAACAGTTTTCCTAAAGAATTCTATGTATGAAATCTGTGTTTCCATATTCAGCACATATGAATTAAATCTTGGATACTTAAACTGTTATTTTTCTTTGAACTATCCGTTTTGATATCTATGTGTAAAACTAAATTATTTTGTTTGTGCTCTGAAACATATTTACATTTATCATTTTTCACAAATAATCGTGTATTGGATAATGTAGTGTGTTCTATAATTTTCTTGAAAGGTTCAACTTTGTCAATTAAATATGTGAAAAATTCAACAGAATCTTGTTGTCGTTGAATAATGAAATTCTCATGTACAGATTTTCTTATTTCTATTATGTCTACGTTTGCTCTGTTTGTATAATTTTTAGGTGACGTATGTAATATATGATTTTTCAGTAATTTCAGGATCTCATTCTTCAATAATGCACAATTAAACAAACATTGAATAACTGAATTAGCGTAACACGAAACTGAATCACCATTAGATCATCTGTGCAATTCTCTATCTTTTGCATGGTTTATATCACTTGCATCATTCGATTCTTGGCACTCATTGATATGTTTAGGCATAACTCAAATATCATCCTTGACTTTTTTAAATTCATTTTTCCCTCTTCAAGAACTAGAACATCAGTGAACTAGAAGAAAAAGCGACGTATGCTTGACCAACTGTAAAAATATTATTACCAGCATCTACAAAGGCATTTTTTATTCATTCCTTGTGATTTATATACAGTAATATTATAGCTTAAATATATAGGAAATTGTTTCCGCATGATGAAACTGTCTATAAATTCAAATTTAACACTTATTCTTTCAACTGTACGTTCTTCCTCAGAAAATAAAGTCATCATTACTTGTTGAACATTTTATCATCAAAGTTTTTTCTTATATTTTTTGCAATGCCTATGGTACCATTAACAAATCCTTGAGATGCATCGATATTTCTAGTCAACATGACTTTAGCAAAAATTTTTATAATGACCTTAGGTCATTAAATTTTTAATGACCTTAAGAAGACCTCCAGTCATAGAACAATTTTCATCATCTGATTTTAAAGTTTTATGATTTTTTTCCTCAAATAAGTTGCACAATCTTAACGAATCATCACCTAATTCAATTTCTTCAGAAGAGATGCGTCTTAACATTTCAGATTTAATGTTTCACACATGTAATGGGTTTCTAGAAGACATAACTGTGGTAGTTTATTGATGTAATTGCACAATTCGAGCAAATTGTTATAGTAGTTAGTATTTGTAAAAACAAATTTTCTAGAATTAAGTTGTTTTAGATTGTCATTGTTCAAGTATCCGCCAATTCTAATTTGAGATAGCAATTTTGAATATTCTAAATTGTTTTTTTATTGCACATCGATAATCAAGTCATTGTAATGGAAAGAATCTTCCATAAATCAAAGGAACTCCTAAATATTAGTTAGTTTCATCAAGTAATTTGGATTGTCACACACTGGTTGAAATTACAACAAATCTCCAAATAATAAAATGTGTCATTTTCCAAACCAGTCATCTTGTTCATCAGAAGTGTAGAATATTTCACATAATCTAAGATTTGTATATATGATTTGTATTATGTTAGATATCATCAAAATTTCATCAGTAATGATTAAAGGTGTTTTTCAAGTTTTATTTTATTGATTTCAATGCCATGTCTGACAACGATCTATATTTTGGACTAGCATCATGTTCTACAGGCAGTTGAAAAAGTCTTTAGGTTGTTAGTCCTTTGATGTTATGCACAGCGATACCAGTTACAGAAACACTGTTATTCAATTGTTGTTTAACCCAACACCTTATTGCATGGATAAGAAAACTTTTACTGGTCCCTCCTTCACCAGTAACTGGTTAATAATAAATAAATAATTTTATGTTTATATTGTTTTTGCTAGTGAATTGAATATTTTGGAGGGCTTTTATGGGAAGAAAATAAAAGTTCAAATTGTGTCATTGTTAAGTGACCATGCATTAAACATATATATATATATATATATATATATATATATATATATATATTTTTTTTTTTTTTTTTTTCTTATTGTATGCAATATATAGTACATGCTATTCAACATTATTCACTCCACATGGAATGAAAGTCATTGGTTTTTTTTTGTTTTCTTTTGACTTTGTTTCTTATTATTTGATGTTATTGTGAACAATTAGTTTTATAACAATATAATGATTATGTTTTATACTATTTTATATTTCAGTGACTATGTTAGAGGCTCTAAGGTACGTCTTTCAATAAAAGATTTAGAATTATCTACCAAATTTCTTGGTTCTGACAAAGATTTAACGTTACTTGAAGCAGATGCTATTATTATAGGTCTCATATCTTCACCAGCAAGATCAGCGGCACTGCAGCCATCATCCTTGACTTAATCTATTAATAAGTTTCGTTTGTTGGGCAGAAATTTTGTGAAAATTTTAATTTATTTATGTGTTAGTAATCAATTTTTGTTTTGTAAAATTTAAATAAGATTTTTTATTAAAAATTAATTTAAATAAGATATTCTTGGCAGAGATTAATTATCCATTACCCTTTATAAATCTAGACTCGTGGAGTCATAACCATGAAACAAAAAATATTTGTTAATACAAAGATGTTATTTGTGTAATAGTAATAAACAGTTATTTTTAGGTGTTTAATTTTTAATTATTGATTGGTTAACCTAATTGCTTTAGCCCATCACATGTTCTAAAGCATTACTACTTGGCTGATTACTCATATACATCTCATACTTGTTCAACACTACTTTTCAAGATACAGTTATGAATAATAAACCTTGTAAAAAAAGAGTTTCATTTCTATAAATGAGCTCAAATAACTATGTAGCAGAGAAAAAAAAATTGAACACTTAAATCACAGAGAAATAGAAGGATCAATTCAATCAATGCAGTTACTTTTAATGGTTGCAGTGTAAGAGAGTACTACACTTCATTTACATTCTTACATATCATCATCAGAAGTAATACCTTACGGCGATTCCGGAGGCTAAGTAGAAAAAAGAGAGTTGATCTCATCAGCCATACTTCTTGTCAAGTCATACTTGTTTATGGGTGAATGAAAAGTTACACAAGCCTGAATTCAGAATTGGGAAATTTGCTTTTAGGCTGGTGATAATGGGTGGGTTGGTAATGCTTGACCTTGTAGCAATAATGTAACACCAATCGAGTAATCTCTTCCTATTTTGTCTGTTGGTGGCAAGTGTGCTATAAAAAGACCCCTTTCAAATGTTTTATACAATAAAAAATAATGTGCATTTATTCTTGAGAGTTATATTTAAATCGTAATCATTTTTAAAATGCCAGGAACTTTTGCTGCAAATTTTCCTCTATCAGACATATACAATAATTTTATGAACAGTTGCTCAGTTTAGAGAAACCGATAGTGTAGTTGTATGAAAACAGTACAGCTGGCCAAGAATTTAATAAATTTTTACATGTTCATCTTAAAAATCAATAAGAAGGTTATCTCAGTAAAATGTCAGTGGATCGTTGTATGGAAGTGTCCGCACAGCTAGTTCTAAAGAAATTAAAATTATGTCCTTACCGTATTCATATTACGAATTACGAGAATGTGGTCATAGAAAAAGACTGTTATTGAAAATAATTTGATTTTGTTTGTGACAGTATTTGGATCTTGGATAATACTTTCTTTAGTGACAAGGAATGGTTTCATCTAAATGGATATATAAACATCAGAACAATCAATATTGGAGTGCAGAGGACCCTTACATTTTCCCTGAGTATATTACATTCAGAAAAGGTTGGAGTTTGATGCTCACTTTCTAAGAAGAGAGAATGGGTTCAATATTTCATCAAACTACAGAAATAGTACCTACCATCTGAATGCTACTAGCAGAATATAACTGACTTAATAACATTGCTAAAAGAAGATGAACACAGTTGTTAGCAGTAGAAAAATGGTGCAGCAGACTATCCACACAGCAAATAACACAGTATTGCTGCTTATGTTAATTCTTTGGGGAGAAAGTCATTTCCTATGATCTATGGCAACCTACGTCACCAGATTTATATCCCGTCGATTTTTTCTTTGGGTTATTTAAAAGAAAATGAGTTCATAAATAATCCTTACACAATTGATCAACTCAAACAAAATGTTAAAATTAAAGTACCCCATATCAGAGCTGCAACCATTAAAAGAGTGGTTGCTAACAGGAAGAAAGATGGATGTCTTTGTAGCTGTAAATGGAGGAAATTTTGAACATTTATTGTAACAAAATTACTGTTAAGGTATGAATCTAATTTTTTATCTTAAAATTTAATAGAGATTTCTTTCACACATTGGTTCCCACATATGTTTTTCCTGTAAAGGTTGTGCAATTTTTCAAATTGCCGTGTACTTTCCATCTTAAAATTATGAATAATATATTTTTTCTTACCTAAAAGTATACAAACCTCAAGTATATACGATATAAAACTGTTTTTTTAACAAGATAATGGGAGGAAGAATTAATAAATTTTATTAAAAGAAAATAAAAGTTTAGCATAAATTATGTTAAGAACTTCACATATGCTCTACTGAATGACTCATTTAGTTTGATAATAAAAACTTTCTTGGAATTTTTGTCAAAATTGAAACAGTGTATCAAGCAAGTATTTCATTGACTTAGCACAGCAAACAATTTCATTACTTTTCCAGAATAATTAGTACACAATTCACTGTGTTATCTGCATAGTATGAAAACTAGAGAAGGCTATTTATTCAAACCATCTTTTGTTATACCCTTTTATTTAACTTGCTTGTGCACTGTGTTGTGTGGCAGGATGGTCAGAATTTTGTCAGCAATATTTTATCTACTTCCAGATGAGATAGAAGGCTAAAATTTTGCATACATGGTTGTCAATGACAATGCATTTTGATAACAAATAATTCCATAAAAAAATCTATTTTCATAGAAAATTTGTTTGCAAATAATGGAAATTCAAGTAACTGCGTATCCATATGAAAGACTAATACACAGTGCCAGTCAGCAGTGCTTTCTGCTGCACAAGAAAATGAATAGCTTATAATGTGAAGATTGGTTATATTATATTATATACTGAGTTATATAATTAAGGAGTGAAATTAATTTTATAATAATTTAATCTATTTTTTACCATTAATTTTGTGAAATTGTGTACAACTTAATATTTTTTATAATTTTAAAATTTCAACTTTTAACTTTAAAATGATTTATAAGTACACATGTTTTTTACAATTCTGGATAAGTGGTACATTAACCATTGTACTCATATATTCTTGAACATTCAGAACTGTATTAAACAAATGTAATTTATTATTTATTAATTGACTGTTTACAAGTTAAAAAGTTATACATTAGAGTATCATAGGAAAAATTTAAATCATATTATTAAGTTTAGAATCGATTAAAAAATTTTCTAAAATAAGTTGTAATATATGTAGCATTTTAATTGGATAAAAATATGAAAGTCAGAGAAAATTTTCCTTGTATTATTGAACCCTATTGATATGGATAAGGATTACAAAACTATGAATTTTAAAATAATTTTTGAATGGGTGATGGTCAAACGCAGATAGTGATAAATGATTGTAAGGAACAAGCTTGGGAAAATGATTGTGGGTGGTGGTAATACAATGTTTAGAATGCATCTACAGGATTAAGCTGGCCAAAGTAGCATATGTGTTCTAGGGAATAAATTTGAAGTACCAGTACATGGAAAATTAAGAAATTCTCTGTAGGTATTTTTGTAAATATGCTTACAAAAAATAGAAAGATTATAAAATTTCATTATTGGTAGCACAAGCTGGGCTTTGAAAAGACTCATCCAGTATTATTTAGGTTATAAACAACTGCAGGGATGAAAGTAATCTCAGATTTTACAAAGTTTGTATTTGTACAAAAAGGGATTTTTTTGTGATGCCTTAACATTTGTGTTTTTAAAATTTTCTTATCAAAAAGCATATTAAATAAAATTGCTTTCATATATTTTATGGAAATAGAGTGCACGCTTATGTTGTAGGATGGATCAAGAATGTATGTCGAAAAATTTACCTTTATGTAAATCTATTGTATTAATAAATGTAATATCATATAATGTGACTTGTAATAGACTCATAGAAGACTGAAATAAGACTATGAGGACTGTCTAAAAGAAGTGAGGAGCTTGGTTATGTACTGTGTACAGATCTGCTGAATTGTCAGGAGCCAAGTGTATCTGTACGGAGCTGCTGAATCGTTAGGAGCCAAGTATGAATTCGATTGAAGCCGAAAATCTTTAAATTTTAAAATTCCTAATTTAAATGAAAATTAATGTTTCTCATTAATAGTGAATTTTAAATAATATGAATGAAACCTAGGTCTATACAAAGGTAACCCCCTTCTTTACTAGTACTAGAAAGTACCACATTTAATATAATCTTGCATTGTCACAGTTTTATGTAATAATAATTAGCAGCACTTGAATTCTGATCAATTCTCTACCTTTGAACAACATGATTCCAATTTTATCACAACAGTAATTTGATTAGACGTAATGATTTTGTTCATAAATTAAATTTTTAATGTATCCAAGAATATTATTCTACTAGAATATCTTTACACCATATTGAAATAAAGCAATTCATATGGAATTAATAAGCAGAGTATTAACTACCAAAACATTCATGACTGTGTTTCTCAGTGTAGAGAATGTAAAGGGTTCTGGCAAAAAATGCCAGAACCTATTTTTACGATGATGCATTAAATTCTATTGGTGAACTTTAATTTCTAAATAATCAAGATCTATTGCTAATAGTGACACATTATACCTCACAATTGCCAGATTTTGGTGAGATATAGCTGCTAAGTAGATATAATCTCCACTGAGTTATGAAAATGCCTTTCTCTGACGTGAGTCTTACTAGCAGTCTCCATCCTGACCTGAGAGTTCAAGGGTTGAATTCTTGGCAGCATATTAATAGATAATTCAACATACATTTTATAAATTGTCAGTATATCAAAAGTTCTAAGCAGCAAAAGACAGAACTTTTGAAATGAACAAGCATATTTTTTTTTAGATAAACAAAACTGTTTTATATATCTGAGTATCACTGATTAATTTTCTTTTGTTTAGTTTTAAATGTGTTCATTCATTTACAACAAACTTTCAGATAATGAATGAATTAAATTTTTAATAAAATACATTCATCTGTATTTGAGTCTTACTATTTGTTAAATTCTGTTAATATACTTTATTTAAAAAATGTATAAATATTAGGGTGAGTGAATAATTATCTGGAATGCAGTTAAACTGTAGTCTTTATTTCAATTGAAATGAAGAACATATATTTTTCAACATAGCCCCCTTGATTTTCAACGCACTTCTTTCACTACTGCCAAACTTCTATATACTCTCAGAAGAATTTCTAGTTTCACAACCATAAATGTATTGCTTTCTTTGGCCTGTTAATGTCTGAGTGGACCAGAATAAGTGTAAATAGGTATTTGCAAAAGAATAACATCGTTCAATAGTTTTCCTCAACATTTTCTAAATTGGAGGCTTCAGGTTCTCAATAAGAATTAGTTATTGTTGAACTTCTTTCCTATTAATGTACCAGTACTAAGGCCTGTGAATCCCAAAAATCTTTTGGGTGTTTGGGACAAAAGATAGTTGACTTTTTCTTGAAAATTATGGATATTCTATTATATACTCTGCTCGAAATGGTAGATTGATACAAGGAAAGCATCATCATCCTTATCATAACAGGCCAAAATTTGATGAAAGATGTCCAGGTTCATTTATTTATGCAACATGAGTTTTTTTTTAATTTACTTAGCACAAAAAATTTATGAATTTCAGCTATAATGAATGATTTCATAGGCAGAACCAAGACTAGTAGACCATTTCCCACTTCATCCATATTCCACTCTGTCTTTCAGAACCAAGACATGTTCACACTGAATAATTTTATCAGTTATAACTGATAACATTTCTCTTTGTGTGAAACAGTAGTGTGATCATTTTAAAACTTTTCTATCCACTTATAGGCATTCCAGTTTGCCAACACTGTTCCTGTATTGTGCTAAAAGTCAATAAATTTCAGTCACTGATACACTTTCAGATCACAAAAAACAGATTAATACACACTGGTTTCCTTTGATGCTAGCAGAAAGTGGAGAGGCCATGATTAATACTGCAGTTATAACAACAGAATTAACTTATCAACTTTAAATTTATACACAAATGTTAGTTGGAAATATTTCATAGCACCTACATGCAAAAATGGCAGTATTATCAACAGAAACAAAATGAATATATATTTGGATAATTATAAACTAGTCCATGTGTATTTTTTGTGGTCAACTGTCTGAATGGATGACTATCAGTTACAGTTGAAAATAAAAAAACTTTTTATATACATGAAATAGCATATAGGTTTTCATTGCTAGCCTCTTATAAATGATATTAATATTAAATATCTTAATTTGTATTCATTCAGTAACATTCACAGTATTAATTTTGGTTGAAAATTAAACATTGGATGGGTTTTATTAACGATACACTTTAGTTATAGCACCTGATGGTTAAAGCTTTACTTGAAGCCAACTCGATAATAATGAACAAATAACAGTTAAGATAAACTCAACTGATAATACTGAATTTATCTAAAATACTTTAAGAAGTTTCTGAAAACAAATAAATTAATAGATGAATATTTCTTCTATTATGCTTTATTGATACATACAGGTAATCTTCAAGTTACAATATATTATATGGTTGTCATTTGCATATCTACAAATATAAATAATATACACAATACATGTAAATGTACATATAATAATAAAAATTAAGTATCATTTAATAATAAACAATTAACAAAACAATAAGTTTGTGCGCAACTTTATCAAATATAAGAATATATAAATATGGTACATAATAACAATAATAATGAATAGTTTGATTAAAATCACATTTAAATAAAAAAAAATCAACAAACATATCTGTAACAATTTAACATCATACCCTGAATAACTTTTGAATTACACAATTTTCACAATAGTTTAAGATTGAATATTCCTTATGAAAGACTAAATGCAGTAAAGTGCAAAGAATACTTTGTACTTTGCAAATTTTAATAAAAACGTTGTGCAGGAAGTCAGCCATTATTGCAATTAGTCCATCAAATAGTTAGCATTCACTCTTATGCTAAAAATACTTATTTGTACTAAAAAATGAAAACAAAATAAAGCAATAATGCCAGTAAATAACAATAACAACATTATAACAATAACAATAATTTTAAACTACCCTCACATAGATAAATTGCATTTACCAACCTAACCTAAATTATCTATATAACTAACCTAATCTCTTATCAACAATAAAGCACTTAATTATTTTTTAATTAAAAACAAAAAAAAAAGATTGTTGATAAATACAAATATAACACAGTTACTATTCCCATTATTTCAGTTTAATTATTGCATACTTACTAAAAAATTATATTTAATGTAGAAATAATGCAGTTTGAAGTGATTATGTATTAAGTTCACTTTATTTTGATTTGTCAATGTTTATTTTTTTTTCAAATGTTTCAGTCTCTTGTCTGAACCTGCAACAAAAAATAAAATCAATATGTAAGGATTTTAAATGAAAAATAAATTGACGCAATACTGTATTTTTTTTGTCTTCAGTCATTTGACTGGTTTGATGCAGCTCTCCAAGATTCCCTATCTAGTGCTAGTTGTTTCATTTCAGTATACCCCCTACATCCTACAGCCCTAACAATTTGTTTTACATATTCCAAATGTGGCCTGCCTACACAATTTTTTCCTTCTACCTGTCCTTCCAATATTAAAGCGACTATTCCAGGATGCCTTAGTATGTTGCCTATAAGTCTGTCTCTTCTTTTACCTATATTTTTCCAAATGCTTTTTTCTTCATCTATTTGCCGCAATACCTCTTCTTTGGCACTTTATCCACCCATCTGATTTTTAACATTCTCCTATAGCACCACATTTCAAAAGCTTCTAATCTTTTCTTCTCAGATACTCCGATTGTCGAAGTTTCACTTCCATATAAAGCGACACTCCAAACATATACTTTCAAAAATCTTTTCCTGACATTTAAATTAATTTTTGATGTAAACAAATTATATTTCTTACTGAAGGCTCGTTTCGCTTGTGCTATTCGGCATTTTATATCACTCCTGCTTTGTCCATCTTTAATTCTACTTCCCAAATAACAGAATTCTTCTACCTCCATAATCCTTTCTCCTCCTATTTTCACATTCAGTGGTCCATCATTGTTATTTCTAATACATTTCATTACTTTTGTTTTGTTCTTGTTTATTTTCATGCGATAGTTCTTGCGTAGGACTTCATCTATGCTGTTCATTGTTTCTTCTAAATCCTTTTTACTCTCAACTAGAATTACTATATCATCAGCAAATCGTAGCATCTTTATCTTTTCACCTTGTACTGTTACTCTGAATCTAAATTGTTCTTTAACATCATTAACTGCTAGTTCCATGTAAAGATAAAAAAGTAACGGGGATAGGGAACATCCTTGTCGGACTCCCTTTCTTATTACTGTATGTATAAGGATGATTATCAAATTAAGTATCTATTATGTGTGCTTATATAATTTTTAATGAATAATATCACATCACAAATGACTAAGCAAATATTAAAAATTTGGTTAAATATACAAGAAACATAGAAAGTTACGGTTACAACCTACAAAACTCTTTTCTTTAATTTTGGTGAAATATTCTTACAAAGTTCAGATTTTAAATATGAAAAATTAAAATATCAACAAGTTGGCTCTCACAACTAGATTTCAAAAGGTAAGAGTTAAGAATATAAAATATAACTTGCTCAGGATTATAGTATAGTAATCTGAACAATCATTTTGGAATTATACGATCTCTTTTCTGAAATTAAACTTTACTACATTTTATTTAGTATAATTTTACTTCCTAAGAAAATTAGTAATGCTCTTAATGAAATTAAATTCTCAGGAATGGATTGGTTTTATTACATGAGAAGAATACATAAACATACAGAATAAATTTTATTATGAATTTAGAATTTTTAACTTATTTCTTGTGTATTATAAAATAAAGTTCATCAATTGTAATTATTTTTACTGTGTAATTATTACTACTGATGCTAAAAAACTGTAAGCAATGTATAACTAAAAATCAGCTTGATTTTAACTTCGCCTGCTAATCTTATGAAAAGAACTTTTGTTACTACCAAAGTTTAATTTGACACTTAATGGTTTTAGCATTAATAACTTTGAATAATAATAAAAAAATTAACAATTACTATGTTTTATTTTATCAGGAAAAGAAATGAATGGTATGTTTGTCTATGCCATATGATTAAAAGAACAGCTGTACAAATTTGGGATTACCATTTGATTGTTATTTTGAGAAAATTGTCTCAACCGCATATGCAACAATGAATATCTGATTTTTTGAAGGAAATATGGTGACAGATAGTAAGCAATTTACTTGAATCAGGAAAATGAAATTGTTTTATTACTCTTCAAATGGCATTTAAATTAGTATTGGAAAATAATAAATAGATAACTACACTTGAATTAAAATTACTGAAAATAATTGAAAAACAGAATAAAAAACTACATATTATAAAATAAATTTTATATAGCTGGAATATTGTTTTTTTACAATACTAAAAAATGTTAAAATGGCATCTTAAAATAAGTTCATTCTGTTTGTTTCCAAAAGATCTTTTCACCTGTACTTTTTCAAGTAGGCTGCTGTCTACAGGCCAACTAATCCAATGAGAAAGGATTTGTATGATATACATTACAACTCTAAGTTTAAAAGAGATTCATTTAAAATTCTTTAAAAAATTGTTACCACATTCAATTAAAATGATAAAAGAAATTAATGAATTTTCATGAATTATGTATGAAAATATTTGTGCCATTAGAATGATACTACTTAAAACTTGTGGCATAAAAAATTGTATGGCTTGTCTTTCACTTTTTCAGATAAATATTTATTTACACTTTAAATAAATGTGTGATAATGTAAATATATGCTATAAACCGGGGTTTTCAATTTTAATATTCTACTTGTTAATCTGTATATATATACAAGTAACAACTTGAGAGAGGTTTGAAGTTTACTGGTGTCATCACCTATAAGAAAAAGTCACTGTCACGAGAAGGTTCTTATATTATTAGTCCATATAGTGCTAATATGGCATAAACTTATTCAAGAGTTGCTTCCAGTTCCCTACGATAAATATAATTCATACATTAAATGCATGAAGGTATAAATGATAATATACTTCATAATACATTTGTTAATTTAATAATAATAAGGCAAGCAAGGTAAGACTAGTAATCAGCATTTGATGTTATAACTTTATTGTAGTTATTTCATATAGATCCAAATATGTGCAACAGATATAAAACTGAATATTTTTTTCACTATGAAGTCAGTTTAAGTACACGTGTGTAAAACAAGACCTGAGAAGCAATAAAAATATGATTAGAAAACTGTAAATGCCTAAATGAATAGAATAGAATTGTCCAGTGATGGAGCACCAGCCTGGAGCAGGCTGGTAAAATGAGTGAGATAAAAAAGAGTGGTAAAAAAAGTATTCCATTATTATCATTTCAAAAGTATGGAATCTCCTATCTTAACAACAAATGAAATTTCAATGATATGTTTCTGGTTAGAAAGATATGATAACTAGCTATAAGTATAAGTGGTTCCTCTATCACAGTAATGTTTTCTTCCTATACCAAGAAAATGTTTTTACTTGTAAGAAGTATGGAAGTAAATCAAATGGTTTACTGAGGTCATATAAGACATTGTTATTAAAATATCTGACAGAAATTGGGTTTGCCGATATATTAAATTTTTTATGAAATTTAAATTTTTATTTTGCATTATTTTTAAAAATTCAAATCGGATAATAAATTGAGTCTATGCATATTGAATACCCAAACTTTTTTACACAAAAAAGAACTACAACAGAGACAAATATTAAGTGCAATCTTCCTTTATAATTTTTTTGTTGAAAATAAAACTTATTCAATCTTGTGGTGTATTCGCTTTTGATTTTTTGTACATATTTGTTCAAATTAAATATCTTCATAAGATTTCTAGTAACATGTTTTTTTGACTAGTCAACTTGAAAGCAAAATGCTTTCAGACCCATGTTTACATTTCCTTTTTTCATGACTTCAATCAGAGGAACATGTCTGTGAATTTAAGCTGGAATCTCATAGAACACAGAAATAAATATATACCAGTAAGTATGAGTGTTGTTAAGTTTATATTTGTCTTGTTATTAACCTGGTACAACAAATAAAAAAAAATAAAAAATTGCACAGTCACATTCTTATAAACTAGTTACTACTATAATCAGTACAGTCCACCTTCTTGACCCAACAACAAAACATGGCCAAATAATATCCATCTTTAAACTCAATCCATCCACTCAATTCATTTTACTTTGAATTTGCTATAATTAATATCATGTTAATTAAACATTTGGTTAACATGTGAATCAGAATCTGTGTGAAAAAATATATCAGGGTTTTAAATCTGCGTAACATCTTTTAACTTTGTCTTCCATTAATGAGTCATAAATAAAATGAAAGAGTAGCTCTTACAGTCTTTCCCTACAGGCTTCAACGCAAGCATCTTTAGCCATGTGACACATCCAACCAATAGAAGAATTCATCTTATACTTTAACCAGCATGTCTGGTTATTGCATACACGAAAGCGACAGCTGGTTCAAAATTGTAACTCAAATTAGGTACATCAGTAGATAGTGGAAGTATCCACAAACAAGATCCTTTATAAAACATTTAGGCAACTCCAAAACATAATCCTTTTTGTTCATGAGTTGTCATCTTTACTAGTGGTGCTATCAAGCATTAAGAAAATCAATTTATGGCCATGTGCACAACTAAAACCTGTGCCACAACTAAAACCTATTCTTCCATTCTAGCGTTAAATAAAAAATTTAAACCTCATCCAAGGGATATAACAAATTATCCCCCCTTATTATATTCTTTTTTTATATACCCAGTATAATATTACTAAAATAAACATAACTTTAAATGTAAAGTGAAGTGATGAATATAGAAAATGATACAAATTATTGTCCAACAACAAATTAGAAACAATCAGCAGTCAAAAATAACATCAGTTTTCTGATGACGAAGTATTGTTTTGACTGTTTAACAAGTTTTAGATAAGAAAATATGCAAATTATTTGGTGTTTATTGCATGTTACAAAAAAGTCATTTTAAACCTATAACCAAATTTTACTCCACGCTTTATAACAGTTTCAATCCTTTTAAGATCCTATCTTAAGTGCTTAGATGCTTTTTAAATGCTTATTGAAAAATATTCTGAATTATGTGTAATATATATATATATATATATATAATCACAAAATACTTTAAATATCTATGAACTGAAAAATATTTCAATAATAATTTAAAGGAAAACACCCAACTTAACAATATTTCAAAAAACATAATTGAACTGTATTAAAAAAGAGGTATGGTCAATTTACAGATACAGTCAGCTTCTTTTTGTAGTTATACCAATTTAAGTTCTTAAGCAGAGACTGGAATGTAATTCATATATAAGCTGTTTAAAGTTTTTATTTCAAAATGACCTACGTAAAAAACTGATATATCTTTTCTATATAGCTCTAAACTGTGATACTGATTAACTGCTATTTTCTTCACATTTTCATGAATAAAACTTATATTTTTATATTATCTGGGGTTCAATGTAATTAAATTTGATGTGTACACTTTTAAAAAATTAATGTAAATAAACCAAACAAGTTTTCCCAGCAATGTCTGGTACTCCGTCTTTTCATAGTAACAGGAAAATAAAAATAAAAAATATTTAACTGGCATAAGGTTAATGTACAAGACTACACCTCAACTGGATGTCATCCTCATCTCACTGAGCTGTGGCAGGTTGATTATTGTTTAATTAATACTGTATGTGCTTTTAGTTTTATAATAAAATTGTTATTGCTATTACATCAGCAAATGCAAGGATCTATTCCGTTAATAAGCAAAATTTTCTATTACACTAAAAGTGTAGATTTAGTACGAATTCTTAGAATTATGTACCGTAATATTTCCAATACTTCATACCTAACTAATATTTTAATATGTGTAAATTCACTGAGGAAGCATACATCATTCAAGCAGTTAGGAGAAACCATTTGTTGCTGTGTGCCAATGAATTAGTGAACTATATATGATTTTACAGAAAAAAATTGTGATAAGTAAAACTAGATTTACAGCAGAGCAGGAATTAAAAATGTGCGATAAATTTCAAATTGGTGATTATATGGATGAACAGGAAGTTTATATAGTTTTGTATGGTCTTAATGTAATTTTAAGAATGCTGCTTGTTAACAGAAAAAAAAAATATATATATATATTCGTATGAATGCAATGAAAAAAATCTGTAATTCTACCAATTAACGAACTAGTCAGCTGATAGTTTGAGTATTTGTGAAGTCGACTAATCACATCCATTTCTGTCAAAAAAAAAAATATATATATACATATATACATAAAAAGTCAACCAGGTATAAAAAATATGCTTGTAATATTTAAAGAAAGTAAGCTTTCTTGAATTCTTTCATTAAGATTTAATTAGGCATTAACCCATAAACTGACTACTAACAAACATCTATTATTTTACCAGAATAATCAGCATACATTTTATCACAAAAAAAAAATTATTTTACTTCTGAAATTAAAATTAATCAAAATATTAACATAATTAGTTTATTGAATTGCTTCATTCAGATATTCGTAACAGATAAAAGTATATTGGTTATCAACAATCACTTTTGTACTTCAAGAAAACAAGACTAATATATATTGCATATATAACTTAATGAAGTAAATGTACTTTAAAATGTAAAAATCAGAAATTTATATTTTCACATATACTTTGGCTTTTTCAATTAAAATGAGGTATACAATTACATACAATGAAATTTTATAGTAATAAAACAGACGCTTCAAAATGATTGTTAGCAAATTATGTTGACAAAAATACTTATTGATGACTTAGGTACAATGTAGTATATCAAAAATACTGTAACTCTTAAGATATAAATGGACTCATGATTAGTTACAGCTCCAGTTTTTATTCCAAAAGTAAAATACTAACAGTTAATGTAAATTCTGTTCAAAGTGTCAAGTTATGTTCTAATTAGAGAAATAACTGATCAAATTTATTTATAAAACAATGAAATAATACTGATCCAATAAATTCAAAATCATGAAAATGTAATTAAAAAGGTTGTTATGAAATATAAAACTTTAAATAAAATATTTTTATAAAATACATAACGTTGTGTACCTCAATCCACACTATTAATTTCATTCAGTGATTTATAAAACAATTTAAAAAAATTTATTGCTTACTTTATCAATTCTAAAAATTTCAATTTTTTATAGTTAGCCCAAATTATAACTGACCGACTACCACCAACTTATTAACTGTTAACTTGAAGCCAACTTCAAAAAGTGTGTGCTTTTTAAAAAATCAATTTTATTTTAAACTTTTTATAACTCTGTTTTTCTTAAAATATGAACTAATTTAGAAAAAAAGAAACTGCTAGCAAGAAAAAGAGTAATCCACAAGAAACATTAAAGTAGAAAAATCTTGACTAAGAAAAGAAAAACGAATAGGAAAAGAAACAAAGATAAACACTGTAATGTAAAGAGACTGTTACCCAGCATAAGTTAAGGCAGCTCTCTTGAAAGTTTAATATTTATTTCTCTATTTTTGAATAGAGATTTCATTTCAGGCTTGATAAAATTATGTTACAAAAATCTATCCAATCTAACTGAGAAATGACAATGAAAAACAAAAAAAAAATCTTCAACTCATTAACATGACCACCAAAGAAATATCAAAAAAAAAGATCATCAAAATCGGTGAATATGATAAGAGATAAGGCTTGAATAGATATAAAAAATATATACAAAGTAAAAATGCCTTCTTTTTCTGAAGTCAGTTAATAATTAATTAACAATTTTACAAATCATTAGTAGTTTTATTGAAAAATAATAAAATACAGTACGCATGCAGTTCAAAATGTAATTAAACAGGTTGTTATGAAAATACTGCTTTACCAAGTAATTACATTCCTTCAACATTGTAATCAGTATTATTTTTACAAATTTTTACAACATTGTAATCAGGGGTTGAACACTGCGTGCGGCCAGTGGGACAAGCTTCCTAGTCAGAAAAAAAAACTAAAAACTTATGGAATAAAAAACAGTTCTATAAAAACATACTTGTTGAAATTAAGAGTAATTTTTAACTCACCACCTTATCCATTTTAATTCAAAGCCTATATAATCTTTTCTTGTCTACATGTCAATTTTTATAAAATAATTAAAAAAAGGTGAACTTTTTAATAACATCTTATAAATTTGATAAAAGAAATACTGTACTCTTAAGAACTGACAGATTTTATATAATATTTTATCATAAATTTTGGGTAAATTAAATATGTCTTTCTCTGTAGCATGTTATTAAATCACAAATCCATCTATTTAACCATAAAAGGAAGCAGCAATATTTCTGGTCATGTCTGAGAAGGAAAAATCACCTGACTAATGTAATATTGACAACCTGTGGAGGACACACATATAAAAATTGAATTATTTATAATATTTCATGTTAATATACATAAAAGCATATTTATCAGTACTAAGAAGGTTCAATTGATATGTGTGGTGGGGATAGACTGCTGCAGTTTCTTTCAACCTACCTTATACAATATACTATCGAATTATTAAGAAAAAGAATTCTGAATCTACAGTAATAAACATTGTGAACAAGTTTTCTAATTTTTAGGCTTTATACATGTTAGATTTATTGAATGAAATGAGTAGTGGATTGAGGTACACATTATGTATTTTGTAAAAATATTTTATTTAAAGTGAATATTTTATAAAAAGTGACAATGTAATGCAAGTTTAGCATGTCCTAAAAAAGTGTTTAAATCATTAAAAAGCACATATTACCCATATTTCTTTCACTCTTCAATGTGATAAACTGAATTCTAATTTTCAACAAATTTCAAACTAAACAATTTTACTACTATAACATAGGAAACTTTAATTAATTACTTTATGAAACTTGAGTAATTGGTACTACTATTTTCTTTTGGTAAAATAAAAATGTTCAGACCCTTAATGAATCCTTGTTCATATAATACTAATGAGAATGTTGAAAAAAGTAAAATATTAGTATATGGTAATAAATAATAAAATAAGAATAAGCAAAATGCTCTTGGTAGGAACGCAATATAAATAAAGATTAAATTGAAATATAATTCACTATATCGATTGCTAGTAAGCAAAATAAATTATTATTACTACACTTTATTTTTACTACATTTTAACATCCATTTTTTAATTGCTAAAACAATCATAACCAAATTACTGTGAGAATGCAATACTATTATGCTTTAACTCTGTATACTGTTAGTCTTGTAATTATTCCAAGAAAAAATTAATTATCAAACAAAATTACATGACACATCCTAGAATTGAGTGTCATAATTTAATGGTTGGAGGTGAATTAATACACGGCAGGAAATTCATGAAATTGACATAGCTATTCCCAAAAATAACAAAATATCATGCCAGGTTTATTAGGCAAATTGAAGAGACAAGTGATTTCCTACTGCCTTCTTCACATAGCCAAAAATACTGCTGTTTATCAGCATGCTAAGCTCCCAAAACATAGGAAGATTTTTTCTCTATAAGCAATCCCTTTACACTGTTTACCACAGGGACTGGCTGTAAAATGAAGATTACTGTCAAACAAAGAAATCCTGACCAATGTCACTTGTCCCTCAGATCCTTAACACGCATCACAATCATAAGAAAAACTGGGACAGATAGTGTAAGTGAACAAATTTCCTTTATGTTGGAAAAATTTACATGACTTCTTATCAAATTATACTCAACCAAATTTGGTAAGTTGAATTTTCAAATTATGAATTTTGCTTTAATTATCTAAATCAATTAAATCACTATTGTACAGAATGGTGCAAATTATCAAAATGTTTGTTCTTTTGAATCATAATATCTAAAAAAAAACAAGTGTTCTACACATTATTCATAATTTTCAGATGAAAAGTGCAGCTGTAAAGAGATTAATTAGCAGAAGCCTCTTCACATTTGCATGTATCTATATATCTTATTTTTTGTCAAAGTCTTAACAGATTAAAGTGTTTTTTATTTCTCCATCTTAATTTTTGAAAACTTATACAGATGTTAACATATGAATTAATTATTGAAGAAACAAAAACAAAGAGAGGAAAGTAAGGATAAATAACTAAAAGCCTTCTGGAAACATGTGAGAGCTGTTTTTTTTTCAACCTCCGATGGGCTATAAAAAAATCACATTGACATAACAAAATGATTTTATTACTAAAAGTTGGGTGGTATCTAACTTATTTTTCTACATAATCGCCAGAACAATTGAGGCATTTGTCATATGGTGACACCAGCTTTCTGAGCCCTCTTCAAACAAGCTTGCTGCCAGTGAAGTAAGAGGCACGTCTTGACATCCTCCTGAAGTTCTTTGTTGATGGCAAGGTGTTGTTCACCCAACAATGACTTCAATTCTTGAAAGAAGTGAAAATTGCTAGGTGCTAGATCTGGACTATGCGGTGGATGGTTGAAAACTTCCCACTTGAATTGTTTGACGTCTTGTGTCATGTTGTCACAGTGCGGTTGTGGATCAAAACCATGCTGGATGAGAGCATGCCTCTTTGTTTGTTCTGCATCACTCTGTGGAGGCGACAAAGATTCAAAATAAACTTCATTTGTTATTGTTGTCTTCTGCTCCATAAAGTCCACCAAAAAGACACCTTTATGGTCCCAAAAAACTGTAGGCATTGTTTTCCTGTTGTTCAGTGTCTGAATTTTTTCGACTTGCTTGGAGAAGAAATGTACATCCATTGCTTAGACTGTTCTTTGGTTTCTGGATTGTCATACTTGATCCAAGTCTCATCGCCAATAATGATAGACTTCAAAAACTTCTCCCCCTCGTTATCGAAATGCATGAGACACATTAAGGCTGATGCCATTGGCTGCGTTTTGTGATAGTCACTCATCATTTTTGGGATCCAACGTGCAAATAGTTTCTGGTATCCTAGGTCTTTAGTCACAGTTGTGTTCAGAGAAGACCTCAAAATTTCTCGGATTTCTGCAGAAAGTTCACTTATCATAAACCACTGTTAGTCACAGATAAAATCATCAACATGCTCAACCAGGTGTACAGTAGTGAGTAGTGACAGATTTGCTTCCTAGCCCACTTTTATTATGGACATCTACGTTCACACTTCTTTAAATTTCCTACACCATTTCCCATACAATATCATCACTCATAAAGTTTTCACCATATATTAGGCTCATTCTGCAATGGATTTCAGCAGTGCTACATACTTCTGCTTGCAGAAAACGTATCACACTTGGCGGGAGCATTGATCGTAGCAGCCATGTTTAATTGCCCGTAGCTTGGTACAGACTGAAGAAATGAAACCAGCAATGGCAGAGGTTGGCGGTGGAGGATGTCGCAATCGCACGATGTGCAGACCTGGCTTTATTACTTATCTCTTTGTTTACTTAGATGCATAATTGAAGGTTGATAAAAAAATGGCCCTGTATAATTTCCTACTTCATTTGTTCCTCTAGAGTATGGGAACTATACTTAATCCACTAAAAACGGGTTAATGATTTAGACCTATTTTCAGTTTTAACTTGATAAACAGTTACACAATTCTGGTTTCATCAAAGTGCTAAAACTACAAAAATGAGCATGACATAATTCTCTATGAAAGGCTAATGAATTTCGTTAACTCTCAGGTTAATTTTGCAATTGGCTAGCAAGATAACTTCTAATTGGTGGCTTCTAATTAACTCATGCTAACTTTTTCTTGTGAGTTTTACATGCCTTAACATAGTACACCCTAGTGCTTCACAATAGTTGAAGAGTTATCATTCTAATAGTAGAAATTTTGAAGCATATCAGAAATGAAAAAGTTTTAAAAAATGTATCAAGGACAAGAGTCCATAGAAAGAAGATTGTTTAGTTTTCCAAAACAAAGTAAACATTCATCTTCATGATCCACATCCAAGTTCCTTATGTAAGGATAATAATCAATGCTTAATTTAAAAAGTTATTTTTCCTAAAATAAAGGAACCTTTTCTGTTCCTTAACCTAAAATAATTAAATTGGCTTATATATGTGATGAACTTAACAGTTAACGATCACGGTTTTATAGTTTTCTTTCTCAAACATGATTAGACTTAATAAATAACTGTAATGCATTTAATTAATCCTAAATTTGTAATAGTATTACTACTGAATTGTATATTTTTTCAGTAAACATAACATTAGTTTTTATAAATTGTATCTGCTGTCTTCAACTGTTAAATCAATTGACATATTTATCTTTTTCATACAGTTTTTAAGATATATAACAGACATTTAGCTGTGTATTTTTTGTGGTAAAATTTATTTACTGCAATATAATTATTAATATAAAAATTAATTATTATTAAAAATAGTTATAAATTTTTAAAAAATTAATTATATAAAAAAAAATTTATGGTAGCTTTAAGCTTTAGTCAATACAAAATCATTAATATAAAAACTATAGCTTTTTCCAGTTTTTTAAAAACTGAAAAAGCATATAAACACAGTATTTTCTAAAAAAACTTAAAATTTATTGGAGACATTATCGTAACGTTTGATGAGTAATTGATATTATATAAAGCATATCACATCAAAAAAAAAATCATATAAATAACATACAACTGACAATAGTAAGCTGATGTCAGAATAGTCGATAAATTTAAATGTTTAAAATAGCTGAGTTCAACTAAAATTTAATACTATCATATTTTCTATCTATATGAAATTTGTAACTATTACAAGTTAAAAAAGTGCACCCTTTCTAAAACTTTCAGTACATGGTCTAAATTTAGAATATTTTTTTTTTTTACACAAATGATATTAATAAATCATAATTTATTATAAACTAGCAACCCTGTCGCAGCTTCACCTGTAGTTATGTGGTAACTTGCATTTTTCATCACAGTCAGGATTCACTTTGATCACACTTCCATCTAACCAGGGAGCTCTGCTCCTTAGATTCACCTGGTCTTCATTAAACTCATGCTTGTGAAAATAATAATGATAAATAAAAATTAAAGCCTATTCAGTTTATAAACAATATCAGTGTATTGTAATTTCTTAAAAATACTGGTTATTGCTAGTTATCTTCCTTTGTAAGGGAAAAATGTATTTTGTCCAATTCTTAGTGTTATCCTACAAACACCATTAGGAGAAGGTGACACCATACTTTGTTTCTCTTCTTTTTTTTAATTTTATGTTTTTTAGTCAGGCAGATGCAGCCAGTTATGTTGCACATACAGTAACAAAAGGGCTGTGTTGCTGACATCACGGTGTGCCATACACCATCACACCTCTTATAAAATTGATATTCAAGAAACCTAAAAATGGTTTTTAGATATTTATTTGAAGAGAATTTGCTAGCCCAAATTTACTTAATATCTTGTTTAAATAGTCAGAAATGGTAAAATTTGAAATTCTTCAACATTTTTACCTTTCTTCACCTCTTTCAAGTTTGAATTCAAACAAAATCTAGACATTGGTTAGTTCACATGAAGATAACTCACCAAAAGTCAAATTGATACTTCAATTTGTTATCAAGAAATTAAAACAATTCAAAAATACTTTAAAGTGTGGATTTTAAAAAATTTAGAAATTGATTTTTAAATATTCACATGTGGATCAAACACATCAAAAATCAAGTTGATACTTCATGTGCTATAGAGAAATAAAAAAAAATAATAAATTTCATTGTAACTCCATTTTAAACCTTTAAACTAGTAATTTCAAAAAATCCTTTTGCAGCATGCACTTACACCATTAGAAGAACTTGTATTCAAATTTTCACCAACTTATCTTCAGTATTTTTTGCTGGGCATTGATTATGAATCACTCACGACATGTTGTTTTATATACTATATATATGTCATAGGCGAATTGAAATATAAGGCTTATTGTAAAGAGTGTCGTCATTTTGCAATGTGCCCGGCAAATTGGAAAACTACTTAGCAATTTCTAATCAGCCTGATTTTTTCAGGCTTATTATAATGAGTCCAAGGCTAATTAAAAAATGTGCAGTTTGCTCAAACAGCCGGGTTTCATCCAAGCTTTTTACAATAAACCCACGGTAGTGAAGGCTTATTAAAAGTAAGAAGGTAAAAAAACTATGCTAACTAGTGCTTACTTCAGTGAACTTTTGAATTAGATGTCAATTACTAAGGTAAGAAAGAGGTAATTTAAAAACTACGAAACAATAATTTTTTAAAGGAATTATCCTTATTATTAAACAAAATTTATGTAATAACTTATTATTGTTCTCATAAACAGGTTGTTAAAATGAATAGTAAACCAAACTATACTTAAATTATAAAACAATAATGTTTTTAAGGAATTATCATCATTATTAATTAGTAATCTGTAGCTGTCAACTTTAGCTTTATTCTCATTTATTTTCACATGGTGAACCCTTACAACAGTTCTATGAATACAGTTGATTGGCCTTCTTACATCCATCCTTTTTTGTTTGACACTTAGTTTTTGTTACTGAGCATTTACAACTGCTATACCCCTGGCCACCAAACTTCGATTCATTCGCTGCAGCTTCATGAACAGATATATATTTTTCTGGGATGTCTTCAAGGATTTGTGCACAGGAAATCTGGAAGTTACATCTAGCAAACCATGTTTTAATAATGCCACTTTTTGTTTCAATCTGGTAAAAATTATTTTCCACCTTAAGAATTTTTCCAATTAAATTTGGACAATCTAAAGGACCATGGTGAACGTTTGGAACATTTAACAAAACAGCCTCCAACTACAACAGGTTTCAATTTATTCCCAGTATTTCAATCATTTTTTCTACTGCTCTCTTCTGCCTTTGTGTGCTTTTTGATGCTCATTTATTATTTTTTCTTGTCTTTTGCAAACATCACAGTGATAATCGGCATTATTCTCCTCAACGCTTGAGGCAACGCTTTGACAAGTTGCATGAATTTTCATAGAACATGAAGAGCACGATGCAGATGATGTTTCATTCAAACTGTGTGAACAAATAGAACACATCTCTTTTTCCAAGTTAGCGACTTGATTTTCTTCCCCTTCCTGTGTGATTTCTGTTTCCTTATCATCCTCTCTAAACCGTTCCAAAATACCGTTTTCTAATACTGTTGGAAATTCATTGAACCTATTCCTAACTTTGGTCTGTCTCAAAAAGTGCTGTGTACAGACTTCATCCTATGACTCTATGTTTTGAGGAGATTTTTTGCCACTGAACAAAATGACACCATGCAATCTAATCTAAACTTCCACTGTCATCCATCCAAGGTAGTAACATTTTCACTATCCTAGTTGCAACGCTTTACGCTCCCTTGTGACTGTGGATGCCATGGTCTTCCGTGGACTGTTTTCCAATTAGGCCACATAGCTGAAAATTCCTTGATCACATTGGCAGTAATTCATGCCCATTGTTGTTCTGCAAAATGTGAGGTGCAGCAAAGTAGAAATATTTTCAACAGTTCAAGTGCAACTTCAGCAGCACGCTTTGTTTTCAAAGGGCCAAGAAGACAAAATTTTGTTGCATGATCTTGGTAGTTCATTAACAATTTGTATTATTCACAGGGAGTTGACTGAAAATCAACCAAATCAAGTGTTTGTGACAAGTCAAATTGTAGTGATTTGTCATACAACAATGTTACAGTGTTGTTACACATTCTACAAAGTGATGCAAAAATTTCAACTGCTGGTCTGGGAACATAAAATTTATTTTTTAACACCAACAGCATTTTATCTCTTGCACCATGTCCAGTGGCATGATGATACTGAAGATGTGTCAAAATATTCTTCAAGAGGAATTATTACTACAACAGGATTCTAATTATATTTCCTTTTTTAATTAAAACTCTTTTCATCCACCTCCATTTTGGTGTATTTTCTATTTAATGCATATTGCCTACTGGTCTTCTTTTTTCTGGGATTGCTTGATTCTAAAATTTCACGTATGACTTCTACGATTGCATTAGTTCATGGCTTTTTAACTACATTGTCACTCTTGTTACTATATTCATTCACTTTTTTATTAAAGTTCATGTAATAAAGTTTTTGTCTTGGGGATCACTCCCACCATTGTTCTGTCCTGCCCTTAGTGTTTTTAAAAATATTTTTTTTTTACATTTGTTCAGTCTTGGTAACGACACAAACCAAGATGAGATAAAAAACATAAAATGTAAAATCTAGGCTTACTGACAAATAAAAACCACGACATCACTAAGCAGAACATTGTATACACAGTATGACTGAAAAGTTCCCTAACTAAATTAAATAAAAATACAGATTTAAAGATAAACAAATTTAACAGCACCTTTCTCTACTTATACAGTCATTGCAGCGCTGGTAGAGCACATCAAACACTCTGGAGAAATCACTTTGTGGGATCGCCTTCAACTACTCAGTGTAAGCCCTTTGGATGGTCAGAATATTATTGAAAAAGCGGCTTTTCATCTTCAACTTGAGTTTTGGGAACAGAAAGTAGTCTGCTGGAGCCAAGTTGGGTGAATAGAGTGAGTGGGATACGATGGTGATTTGATTCGCGGTGTAATAATATGTTAAAACTGTTGCCATATGTGCCAGGGTATTGTTGTTCAAGAGAGTCAAACTGCCTGGATCCCAGTACTCAGCCAGATTCGATAAATGCAACACATCAGGTGTTTCATTGCTTCCAAATAGAATTTAAAATTCTCAGTTTGATGAGTTGGGCCAAATTCATGATGAATCAGGTCCTTTGAGTTGAAGAATGTAATCAACATTGTTTTCACTCTTGATATTTGCTGTCTGACTTTTGCTGATCTTCTGCTCTAGGACTCAACCAAGCAGTGGACTGGTGCTTCGTTCGCAGATCATACATGAATCACCAGGTTTCATCCCCAGCTACAATTGTTTGCAAAAAATTTGGGTCGCTATCGGCAGTTTCAACAAAGTTTTGAGCGCAAGAAAGACGCACCTGTTTTTGTTCTTCGGTCAAAAAGTGTGGAATGAAACAAGAGCGCACCTTTTGGTGGTTTATTTTTTCTGTTAGAATTGTACATACCGTGTCTTTACCGATGTTTAGCTTCATTCAACGTCATCCAACAACTCTCTACCGTCTTTTAACCGCATCCACCACGTGTATATTGTAGTATGAGATGCAGCTTCATTACCGAATGCTTGCTGTATCATAGAATAAGTTTCAACTAAAGATTTTTGAAGTTGAACACAAGATTTTATCGCGCTTCTCTGTTCCATGCCGCGGGCTCGCACAAAGTCACATGAACACAACATACGTGGCCGAATATAACTTAAAACTGGAGTGATGAAGTTTTGCACTCGTGATGATATCTGACACTCATCAGACATCGTACTACATAGTTCCTTGGTTGTCCGAGAGATGGCGCTACTTGTATGACTCCCAACCCAAGTAGGAGAAGACACCCGCCATGTGACGATTGCAGTCGCCACATCAACCTCCCCCCCCCTGTTCATAGCCCTAATGGGCTTTAATGAAGGTCATTTTTTGACCCTCTATCTTTTTAAATCTTACAGTAAGTAATAAGCCAGGCCTCGTTCGGATGCCACTGATGTAAATGCCTCAGTAGACATTTACATCAGTGAATTATGACAGCCTTTGCCCTCGCTGTAGGCTTCTTTCAGACATCTTGACTGTCCTATCTACTTCGTTGCCCTCTGAACTAGCTAACCGAGTAACAGAAGCACAAACCTCATGCCTAGTTCTACATTTAAATTGAGCTATTGTGAGTAAAATATCTCGTAATATTTGAGGCAAAACAGTAAATAACATAACATAAGAAATGTTGTTTGCAATAATGGAATTTATTCCTAGTTCTCTTAGTGGACTCGACTTATAGTTCAAACCCCTAGTTTGATTTCAACTACAGTACTTGTATTGACTACAGAAATTTGGATCAGGAACTTTCAGACCTACTGTATAGAATGAAAATGCGAGTACACTGAGACAATTCAGCTGCTACTGAGCACTGCTGAAAGAGAATTCTTGTTGTCTATTGCAATGTATATTTCCACAGGTTTCTATCTATTGCTATGCATGTTTCAACAGGCTTCTCATGACTGAGCTGTGCTGTTCTTTTCAATACACCTGAATGGGATAAGGCTAATTGCAATAATACTGGATGAAACCAGGCTACTTGAGCAAACAACTGCATATCTTCTAATTAGCCTAAAGTTGTATGGGCTGATTACAATAAGCCTGAAAAATATCAGGCTGAATAGAAACTGCTAAATATTTTACAATTTCCCAGGTGCATTGCAAAATAATGGTTCTCTTTACAATAAGCCTGATTTTTCAATTTGTCTATATATAAATTTATTAAATTACTTTTTACAAAAACTTGATTTTTTTTTATAAATATTAGCATTAGATTTGTTATTTTACTAATTTCTTGTTGTTATAAAATACAGTTTTATAATTAGTTAAATGGTTTTTGAAAAATTTATAAGCACTGGTATTAAAGAATTTAAAAAAATCTTATTTTATGCCTTTTAAAGTCAAATTTTTATTTTTAAGTTTAAATAAACTTTAATTAATTAATGTCCTTCATATTATAACTATAATAATCATAATAGAATATAAAAAAAAGAATTTTATTTACAAGAAGTCTAATCATTAAATATAAAATAATTTTGACTTCAGTAAGTTTTAATAATTATACTTCTTCAATTGTTATTGATTTGCTTATGCAATTTTTAATTTCTCATTTTACATTTAGAGAGTATCCTGTGTGGTATTTTTATGTATATAATTTTTTTCTTCAGTCATTTGACTGGTTTGATGCAGCTCTCCAATATTCCTGATATACTGCCAGTCGTTTCATTTCGGTATACCTCCTACATCCTACATCCGTAACAATTTGTTTTACGTATTCGAAACGTTGCCTGCCAGCACAATTTTTTTCTTCTCCCTGACCCTCTAATATTAAAGTGACTATTCCACGATGCCTTAATATGTGGCCTACAAGTCTGTCTCTTCTTTTAGCTATATTTTTCCAAATACTTCTTTCTTCATCAATTTGCCACACCTCTTTATTTGTCACTTTATCCATCCAACTGATCTTAGCATTCTCCTATAACACCACACTTCAAAAACTTCTGATCTTTTCTTCTCAGGTACTCCAATCATCCAAGTTTCACTTTCACAGAAAGCTACACTCCAAATAAATACTTTCAAAAATGTTTTCCTGATGTTTAAATTAATTTTTGATGTAAGCAAATTCCTCCTCTATGAATCATGAGACCTTGCCGTTGGTGAGGGGGCTTGAGTGCTCAGGGATACAGAGTAGCTGGACCGAAGGTGCAACCATATCGGAGAGGTATCTGTTGAGAGCCAGACTAAGGAATGATTCCTGAAAGAGGGCAGCAGCTCTTTCAGTAGTTGTTAGGGGCGTGAGTCAGGACGACTTAAACGGCCGTATCAACATCACTCAGTCCTCTGAGTACTGCGCAGCTGAAAGCAATGGAAAACTACAGCTGCTTTTTTTCCAAGAAAATGTGGCTCTCTGCATTTTCACATAGCAATAATGGAGGCGCCTTCCTTGGTAAAATATTCCGGAGGTAAAATAGTCCCCCGTTCGGATCTCCGGGTGGGGACTACTAAGGAAGGGGTCACCAGAAAATTAAAAACTAACATTCTACGAGTTGGAGCGTGGAATGTTAGAAGCTTGAAAAAGGTTGGTAGGCTAGAAAATTTAAAAAGGGAAATGGGTAGGACAAATGTGGATATAGTAGGAATTAGTGAGGTTCGGTGGGAAGAGGAAGGCGACTTTTGGTCAGGTGATTTTAGAGTAATTAACTCAGCGTCAAATAATGGGCAGGCAGGAGTAGGTTTCGTGATGAACAAGAAGATAGGGAGGAGAGTGGAGTATTTCAAAACGCATAGCGATAGAATCATTGTAATAAGGATAAAATCAAAACCTAAACCGACAACGATTGTTAACGTCTATATGCCTACAAGCGCCCATGATGATGATGAGGTAGAGTGTGTATACGAAGAGATTGATGAAGCAATTAAACACGTAAAAGGAGATGAAAATTTAATAATAGTTGGAGATTGGAATGCAAGCATTGGAAAAGGCAAGGAAGGAAATATAGTGGGTGAATACGGGCTGGGCAAAAGGAATGAAAGAGGGGACCGACTTATAGAATTTTGCACGAAGTATAATTTAGTAATTGCCAACACCCAATTTAAAAATCATAATAGAAGAATATACACTTGGAAAAAGCCAGGCGATACTGGAAGGTATCAGATAGATTATATCATGGTTAAGCAAAGATTTAGAAATCAACTCGTTGACTGCAAAACTTACCCTGGAGCAGACATTGATAGCGACCATAATTTGGTGATAATGAAATGTATATTGGGGTTTAAAAACCTGAAGAAAAGGTGTCAGATGAATCGGTGGAATTTAGAGAAGCTTGAGGAAGAGGAGGTAAAGAAGATTTTTGAGGAGGACATCGCAAGAGGTCTGAGTAAAAAAGATAAGGTAGAAAATGTAGAAGAAGAATGGGAGAATGTTGAAAAAGGAAATTCTTAAATCAGCAGAAGCAAACTTCGGCGGAATAAAGAGAACCGGTAGAAAACCTTGGGTTTCAGACGATATATTGCAGCTGATGGATGAACGTAGAAAATATAAGAATGCTAGTGATGAAGAAAGTAAAAGGAACTATCGGAAATTAAGAAATGCTATAAACAGGAAGTGCAAACTGGTGAAAGAAGAGTGGATTAAAGAAAAGTGTTCAGAAGTGGAAAGAGAAATGAACATTGGTAAAATAGACGGAGCATACAGGAAAGTTAAGGAAAATTTTGGGGTACATAAATTAAAATCTAATAATGTGTTAAACAAAGATGGTACACTAATATATAATACGAAAGGTAAAGTCGATAGATGGGTGGAATATATTGAAGAGTTATACGGAGGAAATGAATTAGAAAATGGTTTTATAGAGGAAGAAGAGAAAGTTGAGGAGGATGAAATGGGAGAAACAATACTGAGATCTGAATTTAAGAGAGCATTAAAAGATTTAAATGGCAGAAAGGCTCCTGGAATAGACGGAATACCTGTAGAATTACTGCGCAGTGCAGGGGAGTAGGCGATTGATAGATTATACAAACTGGTGTGTAATATTTATGAAAAAGGGGAATTTCCATCAGACTTTAAAAAAAGTGTTATAGTAATGATACCAAAGAAATCAGGGGCAGATAAATGTGAAGAATACAGAACAATTAGTTTAACTAGTCATGCATCAAAAATCTTAACTAGAATTCTATACAGAAGAATTGAGAGGAGAGTGGGGGAAGTGTTAGGAGAAGACCAATTTGGTTTCAGGAAAAGTATAGGGACAAGGGAAGCAATTTTAGGCCTCAGATTAATAGTAGAAGGAAGATTAAAGAAAAACAAACCAACATACTTGGCGTTTATAGACCTAGAAAAGGCATTCGATAACGTAGACTGGAATAAAATGTTCAGCATTTTAAAAAAATTAGGGTTCAAATACAGAGATAGAAGAACAATTGCTAACATGTACAGGAACCAAACAGCAACAGTAATAATTGAAGAACATAAGAAAGAAGCCGTAATAAGAAAGGGAGTCCGACAAGGATGTTCCCTATCTCCGTTACTTTTTAATCTTTACATGGAACTAGCAGTTAATGATGTTAAAGAACAATTTAGATTCGGAGTAACAGTACAAGGTGAAAAGATAAAGATGCTACGATTTGCTGATGATATAGTAATTCTAGCCGAGAATAAAAAGGATTTAGAAGAAACAATGAACGGCATAGATGAAGTCCTACGCAAGAACTATCGCATGAAAATAAACAAGAACAAAACAAAAGTAATGAAATGTAGTAGAAATAACAAAGATGGACCACTGAATGTGAAAATAGGAGGAGAAAAGATTATGGAGGTAGAAGAATTTTGTTATTTGGGAAGTAGAATTACTAAAGATGGACGAAGCAGGAGCGATATAAAATCCCGAATAGCACAAGCTAAACGAGCCTTCAGTAAGAAATATAAGTTGTTTACATCAAAAATTAATTTAAATGTCAGGAAAAGATTTTTGAAAGTGTATGTTTGGAGTGTCGCATTATATGGAAGTGAAACTTGGACAATCGGAGTATCTGAGAAGGAAAGGTTAGAAGCTTTTGAAATGTGGTGCTATAGGAGAATGTTAAAAATCAGATGGGTGGATAAAGTGACAAATGAGGAGGTATTGCGGCAAATAGATGAAGAAAGAAGCATTTGGAAAAATATAGTTAAAAGAAGAGACAGACTTATAGGCCACTTACTAAGGCATCCTGGAATAGTCGCTTTAATTTTAGAAGGACAGGTAGAAGGGAAAAATTGTGTAGGCAGGCCACGTTTGGAATATGTAAAACAAATTGTTAGGGATGTAGGATGTAGAGGGTATACTGAAATGAAACGACTAGCACTAGATAGGGAATCTTGGAGAGCTGCATCAAACCAGTCAAATGACTGAAGACAAAAAAAAAAAAAAAAAAATACGGAGGAAATGAATTAGAAAATGGTTTTATAGAGGAAGAAGAGGAAGTTGAGGAGGATGAAATGGGAGAAACAATACTGAGATCTGAATTTAAGAGAGCATTAAAAGATTTAAATGGCAGAAAGGCTCCTGGAATAGACGGAATACCTGTAGAATTACTGCGCAGTGCAGGTGAGGAAGCGATTGATAGATTATACAAACTGGTGTGTAATATTTATGAAAAAGGGGAATTTCCGTCAGACTTCAAAAAAAGTGTTATAGTTATGATACCAAAGAAAGCAGGGGCAGATAAATGTGAAGAATATAGAACAATTAGTTTAACTAGTCATGCATCAAAAATCTTAACTAGAATTCTATACAGAAGAATTGAGAGGAGAGTGGAGGAAGTGTTAGGAGAAGACCAATTTGGTTTCAGGAAAAGTATAGGGACAAGGGAAGCAATTTTAGGCCTCAGATTAATAGTAGAAGGAAGATTAAAGAAAAACAAACCAACATACTTGGCGTTTATAGACCTAGAAAAGGCTTTTGATAACGTAGACTGGAATAAAATGTTCAGCATTTTAAAAAAATTAGGGTTCAAATACAGAGATAGAAGAACAATTGCTAACATGTACAGGAACCAAACAGCAACAATAACAATTGAAGAACATAAGAAAGAAGCCCTAATAAGAAAGGGAGTCTGACAAGGATGTTCCCTATCTCCGTTACTTTTTAATCTTTACATGGAACTAGCAGTTAATGATGTTAAAGAACAATTTAGATTCGGAGTAACAGTACAAGGTGAAAAGATAAAGATGCTACGATTTGCTGATGATATAGTAATTCTAGCCGAGAGTAAAAAGGATTTAGAAGAAACAATGAACGGCATAGATGAAGTCCTACGCAAGAACTATCGCATGAAAATAAACAAGAACAAAACAAAAGTAATGAAATGTAGTAGAAATAACAAAGATGGACCGCTGAATGTGAAAATAGGAGGAGAAAAGATTATGGAGGTAGAAGAATTTTGTTATTTGGGAAGTAAAATTACTAAAGATGGACGAAGCAGGAGCGATATAAAATGCCGAATAGCACAAGCTAAACGAGCCTTCAGTAAGAAATATAATTTGTTTACATCAAAAATGAATTTAAATGTCAGGAAAAGATTTTTGAAAGTGTATGTTTGGAGTGTCGCTTTATATGGAAGTGAAACTTGGACGATCGGAGTATCTGAGAAGAAAAGATTAGAAGCTTTTGAAATGTGGTGCTATAGGAGAATGTTAAAAATCAGATGGGTGGATAAAGTGACAAATGAAGAGGTATTGCGGCAAATAGATGAAGAAAGAAGCATTTGGAAAAATATAGTTAAAAGAAGAGACAGACTTATAGGCCACATACTAAGGCATCCTGGAATAGTCGCCTTAATATTGGAAGGACAGGTAGAAGGGAAAAATTGTGTAGGCAGGCCACGTTTGTAGTATGTAAAACAAATTGTTGGGGATGTAGGATGTAGAGGGTATACTGAAATGAAACGACTAGCACTAGATAGGGAATCTTGGAGAGCTGCATCAAACCAGTCAAATGACTGAAGACAAAAAAAAAAAAAAAAAAAAAGTAAGCAAATTATATCTCTGACTGAAAGATCATTTCGGCTGTGCTATTCGGCTTTACCAAGGAAGGCGCCTCTATCTTTGTTAAATGAAAATGCAGACAGCTACATTTTCTTGGAAAAAAAAACAGCTGTAGTTTTCCATTGTTTTCAGCTGCGCAGTACTCAGAAGATTGAATGATGTTGATATGGGCACTAAAGTCCTCCTAATCTACGCCCTTAACAACTACTGAAAGAAAGCAGCTCTTTAAGAGGGAAGAGGGCAGCAAGCCCTCTTTCAGGAATCATCCCTTAGTCTGGATCTCAACAGATACCGTTCTGATATGGTTCACCTTGTCCAATATCTTTAATTTCATACAAAGTAAAAATGTCTTTATGATTTATTTTTGTTTTATATTAATTGTTTAAGATGAAAGCATTCAGCTAACTGAATGCTATAAATAAGCTTTACATTATTTTTTAAAAAGTTAGATGGATTTTGATTTCATAACAAGGTAAGCCCATACAATTAACTAAAGGTAAAATAAGTAAGTTTTCTTTGTGAATTTTTGTGAAAAGTCTAGAGAATATGTGAGAGAAGATAATTTAATTATGCTCTAAAAATTAAATTAAAAAAAAATTCTTCTTAAAAGTACAAAAATAATAAATAAATTCAGTTAACAGTTAAATGATGCAAATTAATTGTCAAACAAACAAACAAACAAACAAACACACACACACACACACACACACACAGAGAGAGAGAGAGAGAGAGAGAGAGAGAGAGAGAGAGAGAGAGAGAGAGAATCATGAAAATCAAGAAGAATTTCAGTACATGTTATTAAGTGAAAATAAAGAAAAACAATAAAGAAAAAGGGTCCAGAAATGCTTCATTTCAGAGATATAGCTCGCTAAAAATTTCACCTGTCTTTTGCTCCAAGGATAAAATGAAGTAATACTGAAATTCTTAATTTAAGGGGTACATTATAAAGGTTTCATATGAAAAGTGAATAAAACAAATTTCAGAATTGTATTTAGAAATTTTTGGGAAAATTATTGCAAAAACACAAAAAGCGATGTCACAAAACGTAATTTTTTAAGTTTGATGAAAAATAACTTTGTTAAATTACAAGTAAAAATTTGTAAAGTTTAATCCTGAGACACATGTGTAAGTAACATCAACTGAATATTAAGAAGGGTTTAAGAAATTTAACTTGTTTTTATAAAATAAAACTGATCAAAATGTAACAAAAATACTGACTATTTGTTCAGGTAAGAATGTTTAAAAAGAGTAAATTAAATTAATTAAGTGGACTGTAAATCGCTAGTTAATCCTGACCGAATCTACAGGGTAAGATATTGGTACACAATGAAAAGAGAATGTGAAATTCACAATGTTTAATTACACAAAAAAGAAAACACCTTAACTTATTGAAGAATGAAAAAAACTCCCTCGTGGAGTGCATACATCTGATCTCTGTGAAACATTAACCCGCACTCGAGAAATGGTAATTAGAGAGTTGCTTATCAGCAGCTGCATTGCCAAAGCCACAGCACAGTGACTCACACACAAAAAATGTGTAGGCCCAGACAACCCAGCTGCCGACAACAAGCTTAATGCAATTACGTAATCTAATTACTAAACACTATTAAAATAACTTTATAAATATTTATAATATTATAAAGAAATATATTAATATAAAATTACGACACTATAATTACTGTTAGAAGCTTTGAAAGGAATTAGGTAAGACCACTTGCCATTTCTGCTCATATATGCCTATAGAACCATTCATAATTTTAATTAAATAAACATGAATATTATCATGACGTGAAATTTAACACAGAAACCTATAAAGAATGTTAAACCAATATTACCATTCAGTGAACCACTCTTAAGTAACAATTTTAGTGATTAGCAATTTCCACTTCCTCCATGCAGTTACATCCCAATTATATGAAACACTTTGGTCTTTCTCATTAAAGAAATTAAACTAATTGAAGTACAGTTAAACAATTCCTTTCACAAAAAAAAACGAACAAGGTAACTCTGACAACTGTCCTACTACTATAAATATAGACGATATAACATGAAACGCAAGTTATTCTAGCACTTAAATAATAATCTCATTATCAAGAACTTGATAATAATCTCACTGCTTATGAGCATTACTGTGCTCATAAGAAACATGTATCCAAGCAAAATATGTTAGGTATAGAATAATGAGCTTATGCATAAAAATCATTAAAGAGAAGTAACTAAATCATTGCATCTTACAAATTAGACACCTTTGATGAAGTACAGAATTATAAGCTGAAAATTTTAGTATTATAAGAAATATTTTTAATTAGATGCTTAGTACTCCAAACAGAAGCAGATTTATAACTACATGATCACTGAAGACTTCAGTTTCAAATCCGATCACAATGAAGTTAATTTCATACAAATTTATATTTAATGTGGCCTGGAGGGTCAATAAATCTGTGACAGATCCCAATACAGTATAAGGGGTGATTTTTTAAAATTAACATGGGAATTAGAAGTAGCTGAATGTGGTGATAGCTACATATCTCCTATACCTACCATTAAAATAAAAAATAAATGACACGGAGAAGAATGTATATCTTCTCCTATAGTCCCTTCTAATTTTAACAGAAGAGAATTTGGTTCTGGAAATAAATTTAAATTTACTGATTCCTTAACATAATACATATTCTTTTCAAATCAGATCCTTCAGTACCAAAAAGTAAAATAAACATGATAAAAATAATTCGTTTTAAAAAACTGAAGTAATGAGGTAATTTAAAATATGAAAATTTTACATTAAATTTGATCTTGCAGTTAAACAAATTTTTTTTTCAAGATTTATGTAATTCAGATGATTAATCATTTACTTCATTCAAAGTTTCTAATTAAAAAATAAATAAAAGCAATTAGTTTAATTTCTGTGTTATTATTCTTAGCTACATTACAAAAACCGTAAATATTTGTTATAAAATTCATAACAGCAAACAAGCTTTCAATCATAAAATAACAACAGATGGATTATGCGATAATATAAATACCATTAAAAAATACTCCATACTTATATTATATTGCATAGTATAAAAATGCAATAAAATAACAGTAATATAGAGCAGGTGAAGTGTGTTACATAGAGTGCCACCGAGTTGTCATCATGAATTCAATTGGCCCAACATTTTCAGGTTTTGCTACAACATATAATATATATAACTTTTAAAACCAAACATTAAAAAAAAAAAACATTCAGAAAATTTGTAGAAAAATCATGATGTTTTACATGACTCATATAATAATGAAAATAAAAATAACATGTATTTTTACCTATGGTTGTTTTTTTACAATTCATTAATAGACTACTTACTTCTTGAGTAATCTGATAATTTAAGGAAAATAAGAATTCAGAACTAACTTGTTTAACAAACACTTTAAATTTATATAATTTTAATCTGATTCTTCAGAATCAATATTTACAAAGGCTGTTTACAGATCATAAAAAAATATTCTTTAACCAAAATATAATCTTCAGAAGCAGAGCACTAAGAAAATTCACACACAATCCCACATTTTAATCATTCCAAATCAGTAACGTTAACAAAAGTAAAAGAATAAATACCATAACCCAGATGAACAAAAGTTCAGTATATATAAAAAATCTGTGATGATCAAATTGCAACTTCCATCTGTTAATTATTAAAGACTAGAGTAATAATATTCTTAAATATAAATCCCCTTATCAAGTAAAGCTTTGGAATAATAATCAGTATTTTACCCTGTTAACATTATAATATAAAAGCTTTGAAAAAAGGTTATAACCAACTGATGATGAAAAGATAATGTTTGCTTATAAAAAGAGAATTTTATTGTAATGACCTTGTGCAAAATACATTTCCATAAAAAATGTCTTTAAATAAGTGAATACACACACATATGTAATTCATGAGCATGAGTGTAAATCTATTACAACTGTTTTCAACCCAAAAATTATAAAATACTAATGTTACTTTTATAATTTATGATTATTATGATAAGTAATATAATAATAAATAAATATAAAAAAATCACATGAGAAAATACACAGACATAAAATAATTAAATTATAGTGAAGACAAATCACACAACTGATTTTATTACCTCCAGCTATTTATGGCATACACAAACACACTCGACAAATGTTTACAACAGTGAGGTAAAAAATTGAATTGAGCATAAAAAAATGTTTCACACAATTATTTAGAGAAGTAGTACAAACATTGTCATCACATAATCACGCTCTTTCAAATTCATATGAGTTAAATTATTCATTGAATGCTGCAATTAGGCAAGATGTTGACTATTATTATTATATGAAAGACCTATACTAGATAATAAATGGTAATAAGAATATGAAGTACTATATATCACATTCTGTGTATTTTTTCTTGTCTGCGTACTGAATCATGTACACTTATTGACTCTCTGATGTTTGTATCTAGTTAAGTTACAGCAGAGCCAGCAAGGAACAGGTCTGCACACAAAAAAAGTTACACTTGGTTTGACACATTTATCTACACCATTCACCTTTAACTTAGGTGCCTGTGCAATCAGTCATTTCCTATTTATGATGATTAGTGAGAAAGCATCTGCTTTAATAATTTATCATGAAATATTCTTTTGCCAACAAAGCTACATTTTTGTACATAAAATAACTACAAAATATTTTATTGAAACTTCTACACAAAACAACATGTTTCATTTATAATATGCTTCTGGGTTAATTTTTATCTCTCAGTCGGCAAATACAATGATAATTATGTTGATAAACATACTACCAGATTTAATTTTTTATTGGATCTTTACAAACAATAATAATAGAAAAAAAGAACAGCAAAATTCAAAAATAATCATTATTAAATTTGTAAACAATAATTTATTATTAAACTTCAATCTATTTAAAAAAAAATTTACACAAAAACATATAAATTATTTAAATTTGAAATGCATTGATCTTCCATTTGCCTTTAATAAATATGATCAGTCTTCTTCTAACTTAAAAGTTCTTAATATTTATGTATAAAAAATAGTTTTGTTTGAAGTTCCTTTGAGGTTTGTATACATGTAAAACATTTTTAAGAAAAAGAAAATTTGTTTTAATTTTTAAATGCGAAACATTATAAGCTATACATAAATGTTAATAATAATTTACTACATTACAAAAAGTAAATTAAATAAATAATTTAAAAGATATAAATTTAAAATTAGACAAATCTATATATTTTTTTCTATATTTACATTAAAATCATTTCCACCATGGCTGTTGCCATATTCATGATCCCCTTCTCTCAATTTGAACATATGAAATCAATTACAAAAAACTTACAATATGTTAACTAATATTACGAAAGAACAAGACCACAATTAATAACTGTAAGAAGAGTGAAAAACCTCAACGAGCCACAACATCTAAAAATAAAAGAAAAAGATCACCTAGCATATTTATTGAAGAAAATATGGAGCATTTATTTAAGAAAAGATAAAACTATTATGTAAAAAATTTGAGTTGAAAACACTTGCAGAAAGAACAAATGGAAAGATGAAAAATTTGAATGAAGAGCATCTACTGAAAAAAATCTGAATGATGAATGTCTTTTGAGAAAAAAGTGAATATTTTTTACAAAGGCTAATAACTAGATGGGTTATAACAGCACCAAGTTATAAATAACAAAATGCTACACTGTAGATGAACTACAATGCTATTCAAATTTTCAAAACAGATTAAATGTAATGAAAATTCAAGTCAAATTTTTTAAATATGAACATAATACAATGTTTTAAAGAAACTGAACAGAGATAGTGAATATAATTCAGCAATCAGAAGTAATAATACAAGAATGAAATGTAAATCTTAAAAGATGAAAAATACAAAAAAGATAGTAATATGTACATAAATACACTTACAAACATATAACTTGTAATGCGTGCATGCGCGCGCGCGCGCGCGCGCGCACACACACACACACACACACACACACAGACACACACAGACAGAGAGAGAGACAGAGAGAGAGAGACAGAGAGAGAGAGAGAGACAGAGAGGGAGAGAGAGAGAGAGAGAGAGAGAGAGAGAGAGAGAGAGAGAGAGAGGGAGAGAGAGAGGGAGAGAGAGAGAGAGAGAGAGAGAGAGAGAGAGAGAGAGAGAGAGAGACACAGAGAGAGAGACAGAGAGAGAGAGACAGAGAGAGAGAGACAGAGAGAGAGAGACAGAGAGAGAGAGACAGAGAGAGAGAGAGACAGAGAGAGAGAGACAGAGAGAGAGAGAGACAGAGAGAGAGAGAGACAGAGAGAGAGAGAGAGACAGAGAGAGAGAGAGAGAGAGAGACAGAGAGAGAGATGTTGACGTAGTCTGTTGTAAGTCATATTTCTTGTTATGACTGATAGGCAATTGATGAAGAAATGCTGGTCATGATTCCTCAGTTGTCATCAGACATACCTTTATAACTCAAAATTTAGTAATTTGTTTGTTTAAAAATGTAGACATTAGATAAGATTTCTCCAATTTAAATTACCTTAATTAAGGTGTTTCTAAAATTTTCATACAAGGCCCTTGTAACAATTTTAAAAGACTGGATTTTTACAAAAAAAAAAAAAACTTACAATATAGTTGTAGGACTCCTGCCACATGATTTTTTTATGATGCACAGCTTACACACACAACTTAATTAAAAATATTTATAATTTTATTTAATTCAATGATTCTAATTAAAGTGCACATGCATACCATATTTCATCTTTGTGGGTGTGGCGGTACTACCAGCCCCTTTAAATACTTTTTTTAACACTTTAAATACATTTGTTTAATTCTACCACTTGGCACCTATACGTCAGTGCAACACCAGCACTGACGTGGTGAGAGGAGGTACTAATGACACACTACACCCATTTAGTTACAAGTTTATTTAGAGCATTTTTTGGGGTGGGGGTGCAGTTTTACAAAAATTTTTTCTGTAAATATTATTTTTTAATTGTTAACAAACGTGCTTAAGAAATATAAGACCTTAATTAGGCAAAATCTTGATATACTGAGAGTGACCTTGCTCTACAGTCTCACCCCTTGACCTTTTAAGTTGAAATTTAATGGTATCAATGCTCCATATATAGAGTAATTTTCCCAAGTTTGTTCAAAACCGGTCAAGTAATTCTGGAAATATAAGGTGATTAACCCTGAAAACACACACACACATAATGCACACAATACATACATACATGGAAAATTTCCATATGGTTTTTGGGTCTCTTAGGTATCAAAACGTAGAAATCCAGTGAAAATTGCACATGCCCTAATTGGAACGATTACCATACTTTCTCTTCTACAGCTATAGCAATAGACGGGAAAGTAAAAATGTCTACATCTGTTACAAATACTAAAAAATTGACAAAATAAAGTTAAACTTATTCTAAGAAAAAATTTCTGTCAATAATTCAACTGAATTTTCATTATTTATCTTCACAAAAATATTTTTTTGGCGTTTAATTTTTTGAATACATTATATTTAAAAAAAAAAATGAAAAACTAAGTTACAATCTCTTGTAACTCTTATGAGAAAACATTTTTTCTATAACATTTTTCCTTATAAGCTAAAATCCAGAATACGGGCAATTTGGAAGATAAATTTCTGAACCTTCACAAAATGTTGCAAATCTTGTATATTTAGTATGAGAATTGAGGAAATGTAACTCTTGTCAGGTAGTGACAATTATGCCAGGGTCTAATCAGAGACAAAAACTTCTAAAAGAACTGCTCAAAATGTTATAAGAGACCAAAGGTCACTAACGCCAAGAGGTCCACTGAAGGGGAGATAAATCAATATAAGTATCTCATTATTGTGAAAAATTAGTTGAAAAGTGGCCTAACAATAAAAACATTTAAAATAAATAAACAATAATACTCGTAAGATATATAATATACACATTAACAGAAATTAATGAATGAAGAAAAGATAATATTGCAAAACTAATTTCAAATTGTAACCAAATAAGAAATAAAGAAGTGGAAATGTCTGGAAATATTTCTTTAAAACTAAAATGGTTATCAGTCATCAATGGTATGACGATTTATCTGTTTGTAGGTATTCTCTTAAATTTAAATTATTTCCATTTTTATGAATGAGCAGGTCTTACATACAATTATAAAAAACACATCTTTATCTTATTCTGGTACACATAACTGTTAAAAAAAGGGTTTAAAAATTTGTGGGGTTCTTAGAACATTAAAATAATGTTTTCCTGCATTATGAATATAACTGAACTATGAGGGTCATTTAAATATAAACCAGAATTTGTTTACATAGCTTTATTGATATTAAATAAAACTGCAAATAAATAAACTTATTTTTCTACATAGTCTTCAACAGAAATACATTTTCCCCACCAGATAGGTAGCTTTCTGTTCCCCTCATCAAAAAAAACAAGATGCTACCCCAACAACCAACTGTACACATAATGCTTAACTGCGACATTGTCTTCAAATCTTTCCTCTTTTAAAACTTCTTTCAGCAAAACAAACATGTGGAAATCACACATTGATAAATCTGGTGGTGTTCAAGGTGTCCAATGAGCTGTAGAGTGTTTACTGAAAGTCTGAGCTGTTTATGTGGCTATGCATTGTCATGGAGAAGGAGGACATTGCAAATCGGTTGCCAGGCTCACTTATTGTGATAAGCAGCCAGACCTCATCCAGCAACTGGCAGTAGTATGCCACATTTACTGTCTTTTGTTTGTACAAGAAATCAACCAGCAGCACAACTTTTGAGTCCCAAAACACAGTTACCAGAACTTTTCCAGCTAAACATTTCTTGTTCTTGATCAGTGCCCCTCTCCACTTTTCCACTATTCCATACTTGTTCTCTTGCTTTCTGGGCTGCAGTGGTGGACCCAAATTTTGTTGCAGGTCACAATACGATCCAAAAATGCCTCTCCTTTTCCTCAAAGCGATTCAAAAGCTGCTGACAGATGTCTTTCTGGACATTTCTTTGTGCCTCAGTGAGAAAACATGAAACCTACCTTGCTGACAGTTTGCTGTATCCAAGATAGATAGACAATTGTCAGAGAGCAACATTGTATGTTGCTCTCTGAAAATTGTCTATCTATCTTGGATACAGCAAACTTTTGTTTTGTCAGCAAACAATTTGTTTTTGTTTGTCTTGTTGTTTTTGCTGTTTGACTTGCTGTCTGAATTTGTTTGTTTGCTGACAACATTGTATGCACACTCCCAACACTTATGTTCACCTCTGATGCAATAGTTAACTTCCTGATGCAGTCACCTTCCACAACGTCACAAATGTCGTCACAGTGATGCTGGTCTGTGAATGACATTTATGACTTTTGCTCTCCACTACATCACAGCCAAAATTTTTTGGCCCAATCAAAAACTTGAGTTTTTGACAGGGTAACATCTCTGAACTGTACCTGGAGTTGAGTCAAAATTTCAGAGGATTTGACACCTTCATTGGCGAGAAATCGGATTATAATTTTTTGTGCAATGGACGATTTGTTGTACCTCCTGCTCAGACAATTTGCTACTGATATGGAAATATGACCTACAGATGTGGCTGGCTGACTGCTCCTCTACTCATATTCCAACTAACTAACTACCTGCAGCTCCCCACCATATTCATCGCTCTTCCTCAATCCACATGGCAAATTTGGTTTTATATTTGAATGACCTTCATACATTTGGCATTTCTGATTCAAATTTATTCAAAAAATGTAAGGTTCAATGTTGAAAGAATCACTGAAAACATATTTTCAGCAAGATAAAAAAAACAGATGGGTGAAGAATCAAAACTAAAAACAAATATACTATAGCACTTGATAAAGTAACAACAACTAGCTTTTTTAATGTACAAATTTGCATAGATATTTAAAGATATTTTTTTTAAAAAAAGCAATAACATAGGTTATGCTACAAGACATTTTTGACAATCATCATCCGTGTCAATAAATTATATCTCTCATAAGTTCCTAACTAAATTAGCATCCACTTTTAAAAAAATGGTTACCACTATAATTCCTAAAGGTTTTTATGGGTCATGATCTAAAGTACTTTCTGTACGTGTAATACGTGTTGTGCAAAAATGCACCTTGTAAATCTATACGTCCTTTCCCCTTTAAAGCACTAAATACTTCCTAAATTACTTTTATGATCTCATTAACATAAATGGACTTTATGGCAGCTGCTTTTCTAATTTAACTGAAAAAAAAACTGGGTGATTAAAAACATGTGTACTAATTACTGTTATACAAAGATTAGAAAATTTTGGTTTTGTGCTAGTTTGTGTTAGAAAACAAATGGCTTCTGAAAACAGAAAATCATTTTAAGCGAAATTTATTTAGTTAACTAATCTTTGTACTACTGTCATTATTTTCATAGTTTATCACTATTATCAACTGGCTTGATATATGAAACAACTTTGTTAATAATTTTTAAAGCAAAGCTTTTAATACTCAAATGAAACTTTTATATAACTTTTTATCATTTTTATCAGATATTAAACATAAGATCTCATCAGAAATAATTCAAATAAAAATAATTATAAATTACTGTAAATCCAAATATTCTAAAGTTAAGTTCTAAAGCTACACAAATTGTTCATTCTTACTATTAAACTATTGGCTTTCATACAACAATTTAATGCCCAGACTAACTAGTTAAAAAATCCAACCTAATTAAAGTTATTAGGATTCCTACTTACTGGAAACTTATATGTATTTTAAGAAAATCCGTGAAAAGGGATTTCTGTATCGCTTTACATACTGAAATTTTAATATATATGAAGCACAATTACTGCTATAAAAAAAAAAACTCTTAAAAACATCATAAGCTGGAAACTATAGACATTTGAACCCTACTGGATTAACCTTGAAAAAACTACAGAATGTGTTACTGCAGTAATTTATTAACAAAAAGAATTAGTTTTCATAGGTATAAACTTACAGCTGTGCTGGTTTTTCTGCAGAAATTCAGATTAATATGATGGTAAACTGATAGAAAGAAATTAACTTGGTTTGAAGAAAATCAGTTGCCACTTGTCTCACAAAGACTGATTGTCATAAAGGAGCACCAATGAGTTAATTCCCCACCCCTCCAGCCTCAATTGCTCTCCCCACCTCTTTCAAACTCTGCATTATCATAGAAATTCATAAAAATTTGTTATTCTTTGTTTGATTTTGCACTTATTTTTATGCTTTTTATTCTTTGTTTGTTTTATGAACACTTGAAGAACAATAACCTTATAATTAAAGAATACAACTGACACGATACAGACATTGGAACATCTTCATTTTGTATTTGTAAGTTGAAGACCTGACCTTTTTTTTCAACTACCTACTGAGATGATTATAGTTTAGTTTCAATCTATCTACAATTGTGCATCTATGTCTCATCACCTGCAATGACAATTTTCATAAAGTTTTCATCATAATTTGACCAACTACTAGCAAAACTATTTTTTCCCTTTGTCAGAAAGATGTACATTTTACAGTTGTATTTTTCTTTTTCATCAAATACCAGTAAGATCTTTGGTTTGGTTTAAAATTATATTGTTTTTCTTCCAAATTTTGTTTTAAATAGAAGTAACTATTTATTTTCAGTTGATTTTATGCATGTCAATTTTCTCAGAATATGTTTTTTATGAATTGTTTTTATCTTTTTTATGAATTCTGTTACAGTTTATTTGGTTATTAGAAATTTAGTAGATTAATACCAAACCCAAAGAAGTGCATTTTCAAACTATAAACAATTTTCTTGGTAGCAAATGGAGTGATAGTTCAGATTTTTTTTCAAATTTTCAGCTGAAATAACAAATAAAACCATCCATTTGCCTGTAACTTGTGTCCAATAATTTCAATGCAACTTAATCTTACTGCTGAAGCAGAAACAGGTGCAAAATTGTTTTGCTAATATTAAATTGAAAAACATAATCCATGAGACAAGATAAAGAAAAGTTCTCATCAGCACTATTTCATAAAAATGATTCCCCATAATTTTGTAACTGTCATTATAGAACATATTAAAATATGATAAATTGAGTTTTTTAAATCTAAAAAAAACCATATGTGTGACTGCAAAATTCAGAAATAATAGCATCTGATCAAGAGTACTCTTGCTTAGTCTTCTATTGTGTACAGCCAAATAAGAATGTCTCCTTGGAGCAGTACACCAATCACACTCTTAAGATTACAATAATGTCTAAGAAAATACTGTCAAACGATATATATAACCATGAGTAATTTGAATGTTACCAATGCAATCTTGAAATCAATAAATGATCCTGTCTCTATCAGAAGAGTGGCATGGGAAACAGATCTTTTAATTTCTTAAACCAGAAACTATGGATTGTTTTTCTAGAAAATCAAAAAAAATTAACCACAGCTAACACAGTTGAGATATGCTTGCACTTTATTTGATTAGGGGATATAGTCATCAAAAAAATAAATAGGGGATATAGTCATGAAAAATATGAAATTATAAAAAAAAATTGAGAATATACCAAATAAACAAACTTGGGAAACCCAGCAAAAGATGAAACGTAGTTTGATGGTATTAACAAATACTTTTAAATTGATACTTAATTGGCAGAGGATATTGAAACATTCAACAGAAATTAGTAGTCCGAGTAAAAAATGATTGCGGCTACTTATTATTTTCAAGCAGTTTTTCTACCTAGATCATTCTAGCAGATAATGCTGACCATAAACTATTTAATAAAGATAAAATACGTACATAAATAAATAATATGACTCAGTAAATATATAAATAAATGTATATAAGTAAATAAGAATTAAAATGCAATAAAAAATTCATCTTACCCCATATGATTGAATTAAGTTTATCTCCTAGAAGATAAAATAAAAATCCGACAGCAATAGATGTAAACAGAAATGCAATTCGTTGAGGTACATTTAAAACATTAAATATGTTATAAACCCATAAACCACTCTGAGAATATACAATGTGCATCCTGAAAAATAATGAAAAAAACAGTGATAATGCTAAATTTACATATAATTAAAATACCATCACTACTGTGTGTGTGTGTGTGTGTGTGTGTGTGTGTATACATATATATATATATAATATTATTATTATCTATGTAACTAGCATCCCCGTCGTGGCTTCATAGCACTACATGGTTACTTGCATTTCTGGTCACAGTCAATTTATTTTAATTTTATGTTTTTTAGTCAAATATCTGGAGGTAGGTGCTGCGGGTTGTGTTACATATACAGTAATAGTGACAATGGCTGTGTTGGTTGATCCCTGCTGATACACTGTTGCACCCCTTAAAAAATCAAAATTCAAAAAACCCAAAAATGGTTTTTAGATTATTATATGAAAAGAATTTTCAAGCTCAAATCTACTGAATATCCCATTTAGTATAGTCTGAAATGGGGGAAGTTTGCAATCATTGTTAAAAACATTTTTACCTTTCTTCACCCCTTTCAAGGTTGAATTCTGAAAAATCTAGAAATTGATTTTTAGATATTCAAATAAAGAATACACAAATCAAAAATCAAGTTGATAATTTCATTCATTACCAAGAAATTAATAAAATAGCCGGGTGTCAATAAATACTCAAAAACCCATTTTAAACCTTTAAACTCAGAATTTCAAAAAAATCTAGAAATTACTTTTTAGATATTCACATGATGATTACACACACCAAAAATCAAGTTGATTGATATCTACATTTGTTACAGAAAATTAAAAAAATAGAAAATTTCATTTTTTACTCAATTTTAACCCTTTCAAAACATCCTTTCTTAGTGTGCATTTGCACAATACGGAAAACACATATACAAATTTTCATAAATTTATCAGTCTTTATGAGGCACTGATTATGAATGACTTACGACATGTTATTTTTCTATCTATCTATATATTATACATATATTTCATTTTATTAATTTTTTATTAATCAAGTTATCTAGTGTATTGCAATCTAATTATTAACAAAATATCACATATGAACACACCAAAATAGCAAGCTTAATTTAAACTTGCCTTACTTTTTATTTAAATAAAAAATTCATTAAAAATATAATACAAAAAAGATTCCCTAATTTAACTTGAAAAAACAAGAAATATAAACTTCCAAATAAATTATTTAACAAAACTTCACCATATGATAAATTTAATAGTAATATAATTTATAAAATTAATTACAAGTATAGTAAACAAATACACTATGGTAAAACTAACAGATCCTTTTAGAATATTTAGGAGCATTCAAAAATAAATAAGAGAATTTTTTAAACATTGCTGATCAACTCATTCTTTACTCAAGGACAAACAATAACAAATAAACACAAAAATATTTTTTTCTGTTCTGTAAATAATATATGATATTCATTTATTATAATCATGTGGATCCATGTAGTATCCAACTACACATGGATGTATAGTTCATATCAGGAATAGAGTGTTAAGCCACTCTATGGATAAACAAAGGAGCTGCTACCGAATCCACCTGGATGTTCAAAGGAAACTTGTGTAAAACCTTCATAAGAACAGCATTAAAAATTCAAAATTAATTATACAATAAATTTGGAAGTGGTAAATAAAGAAATACATTTTTTATTCCGATCAGTATACATTACATTAGATCACATAAAAAATGGATAAATATGTTGAATCATGGATAATAAAGGAACAGCCCCAGCATTTTCCTGAATATGGATGAAGGGAAACTGTGATAAAAAAATCATAAATCAGAACAACATCATAAAATACACAATTAATTAAAAATAAATAATAGATGTGATTAAAGCCCGTGTTAATTATTTAAAACATATGAAAAAATATTAAACTCATTACTTATTTAAAAATTCATCAACAGTAATATTGTTGGTGTAAAAGAAAATGTTTTAATTGAATTTTAAATAAATTAGTGAGACAATTTTTTACATAATTATTTGGTAATTTATTAAAAATGATAATGGAAACATAATAAGCTCCCTTCTCATAATTTTTAAGTATTATGATGTGATGTCACCCAAAAATAGTTCTGTTGCCTAGTTGGATATTATTATTTTTTTAAAATAGGTGACAATTTTTTTTATGTTTAGCAAATGTGTTGCATTCATAAATGCATAGATAAGCTAATATTTTTAATTTATTAAACGTCCACACTAATAGGTATCAAAAAATTATCTGAACCTGACTTAATAAAAAAAAATAATAATTCTGAATCAAATTTGCCATCTATTAAAACATGAAGAAATTTCATTTTATGGGCAACATAAATGCAATAGTTATCATTAATGATAATTCTATCAATGCAGTTAACTATGTTACATCTACCTGAGAAATACACTGCAGCAGTTTATTCCTTATTTAAAGTCAGATGATTATGATCCCTCCGGTGAATAACTTTTTTGAATTGTTAATGTAGAATTTTCAGCAACAGCTGTACATAAGTACTATTCAAAATGCTGGCTATTGGGGCTCTGAGTGTTTTCGTCAGAGATAGAATTTTCTTTGGCCTGATTCCACCTATAGACCGTTCTACAGGGGCTAGATTTTTCGGCCACCTGCAGATATAAAAATTAAAACGATTAAGGAAATGGATTCACACCATCTTTAGAACTGGCGATGTGGTGGCCAGGGTTGAAGTGATTGCTGGTGTAATGGAAGCCCTTCCACTGTCCACATGCCCCTCACAATGGCAAGCATGTAGCTAAGGTGCTCATGTATGTCGGTGCATAGGAGCCCTGAAAACTTCAGAGTGAGGGGCCAGGAGTCAGTGCATAAATTGCGCATCCACTCTCTGTCAAGACATATGTCGGTTCCACCAAAGTACTGGACTGGACCTCCAGGGTTGATAGCCCTGGAGTTGGGGTGTACCGCAGCAGCTAGCCTTGCTACAAAGGGGATAAAATATTATGCAAATTGAATAATTACCAAATGTGACAGATTTCACATAAATATCCTCATTTAGAATCAGCAGTTTCATTTGAGGTGAAACGGAGAAAGAGTCCAGAAGAATGGAGAAGGAGGGTAAGAGTATATAAAGAGCTCTGTACAAGAACAGTTTTTGTAAACCAAAATATCTGTTTATTAGTAGAGAGGGAGTAATTTTTTTTTAAGACCTTTCCTCATCGCTCGAGAGGTAAATAATTGTGCTGGAGGACCAGTAAAGGAAATCCATAAAACTTAAAATGGACTTCATGTAAAGATGACTAATGAAGCCAGTCGCAGAAGATTCTTGGGCTACAGAAGATAGGTGAGTTTGCTGTACAAGTCTATCAACACAGCACCCTCAATACCTCAAAGGGTGTTGTGGTTTGTCAGGATCTACTCAATTGTATGGAACAGGAAATTTTTGAAGAGTTGACACCTCAATGAATGATATAATGCTGAAGGCTGAACATGAAAAGGAATGACGAAGTTCTTCCATCTGCCTCTCATGTCCTTACTTTTAACAAACCAACCCTGCTGGATAAAATGCATGCAGGAATACACAGATTGGATGTGCAGGCTTTTGTGCTGCAACCATTGAGATGTTTCAGATGTCAATGTTTTGGCCACACCGCTGCTCGGTGTGAAAGGGCACAAATATGCATGTGTGGTGAGGAAATTCATGAAGGAGAATCATGCAAGGATCCTCCTTGTGTAAGCTGAAAAGGACAGCATTCATGTAGACAAATAAACTGTCGTGTTTAGAAGGACGAGGTAGCTGCTATACAGGAAGTCAAAACCCTGCAGAAGGTGAGCTAATTTGAAGCAAAAAAGATTGTAAGCGCCTGAAAGCCTAAAGCAACAATAATTTATGCTCAGGGTGCAGCTGCTGTTCCTGCTCCAACTGCTGTTGATACAGATCAGTTTCTTGGCAAACTTGTGCCCATAGTAGCTACTATGATTCAGAGAATAACTGACAATAGAATGAAGTCTCTCACTCATAAGGAATTTATAAAACCTGTGATAAAGATTCAGCCTACAGCTAATACATCGACCATGAGCAAAAGCGCATCTGAACAGAAAAAGACAGCTGCTAAATCATAGGTTCTAGTGTGTCTGCACAACATTCTAGATGATGGTTCGACAAAAGTGGTTGCTTTGGAGTTTTCTATGGAGGCTCCCAAGCCTCCTCCAACTGAGGTGGTCTCCAAACCACAGAGATCACAAACACCACAGAGGGTGGGGCTGATTCCCCCTGCCCAAGGAGGCAACTGGTGCGACTCCTGTTGCAGGGGTCTCCCAGGTTCCCACCTCTCAATCTCGGTGCCTAAACCACATGCCGATCCATGCCCGTCATGTTTGTTGTGCTTCCATGGTCTACAATTCGGAGACTGGGAGTTACACAGGCAATGACATACTTATCGAACATGAAGCTGTTTGAAAAATGGAGAAGAAGAGGAAAAAAGGATGTACACTTTCCAAGTTTTAGAAGATCTGCATGGAAGTGATCATTTGCCGTTACAACAAAAATATATCCCATATCCAAAAAATGGATGTCTGATAAGGATGAGCTTCACAGCTAGTACGATACTACCTGAAAAAACTGGAGTTATCAAAGCTGATGTTGATATTATAACTAACACCATATTTGACTCGGCATCAAGATATATTCTTAGAACACCTAGGAAAATCAAGAAGCGACCCATTCCTTGGTGGAACAATGAAGTGAAATATTAAAAGAAAGGAAAAAGCTTATAATGCTCTCTCAAGAAACGTCCAACATTAGAATCTAATTGCCTTTAAAAAATACAGGGCATATGCAAAAAGATTTATGATAAATTCTGAAAAACGATCCTGGCAGCAATAAGTGTCATCCATTAACATAAACATAACTGCATCAGACATTTGTACGGAACTTGAAGGTCTGCTAAAGTTCAGAACTGAAATGAACTACAATGTACCTTTCACAATAGAAGGACTTGTGAAAGTATTGGAGAAAGCCGGCAACACACTTGCTGATCCGGATAAAATTCATTATGTCATGATCAGGCAGCTGAATGTTCCTGCAAAATGTAGATTGTTAGAACTATATAATCAGATGTGGCTGGATGGAATGTACCCGCAGCAGTGGAAAAAAGGAAATATTGTTCCAGTTCCAAATAAAATTAAAATTTGGACAAATCCCAATAGTTACTATCCTATTTCTTTGATGTGTGCTATGGGAAAAATTCTTGAAAAAATGATAAATAATAGACTCGTTTGGATAGTAGAAAAAGAAAATCTTCTATCCTCACATCAAGCAGATTTTCGGCAATACAAATCAGCTACTGATCAAATGATTAATTTGGAGACTATCATATATAACAGCTTCACCACAAGAAAACACTGTGTTGGAGTATTCTTTGACTTGCAGAAGGCATTCAATATGACCTGTCATCATGGAATAATGCTTCAATTACATGAATGGGGCATTCACGGCAATCTGACAGTGTTACTCAGCAACTATAGCCGTACTCTTCAAGTATGTGTCAACAATGAAGACTCATCAGAAAAGAGAATGGAAAATGGCTTACTACAAGGTTCGCTGTTGAGTGGTACATTGTTCACGATTGCCATCAATAAACTGATTTTAGCCATTCCAGCAGAAATCAGCAAAAGTGTTTATGCTGATGATCTGGCAATTGTGTATGCCAGAAACACTACAGCTATGGTGAAATACAAATTGCAATGTATGATAAACACCCTCAATGAAGTTATGAAGAATAATGGTTACAAATTTTCATCAGAGAAAACGTACTGTGTACACTTCTGTACACAGTACGTTTGCAGAATTCCTCACTGAAGTCCTGTTTTGACAATTGATGACCATTCAATAGAATACAAGTATAATGTATGACTTTTAGGTTTATTACTAGATAAATCCCTTATGGGGATTAGATATATATATATATCAAGTCCTTTATATATATATGTATAGGACTTGAATGATAGATGCAAAAAGCCCTAAACATTATTAAATGTTTATCCAACATCAATTGGGGCTCAGATAAAGAAATACTATTGAGGCTGTATAAAGCATTGGTTCAATTGAAACTTGACTGCGGAAGGCTGTAAACACAAGATTAGATCTCTCTATGGAAAAATAAAAGAGAAACCAGCAGTAAACAAACCAACAGGAATTTTTATCAATCGTCAGTGGTTATGAAGAATACATTAAAATTTATACTGACGGTTCTAAAACCAAACACAGTGTAGGATGCTCCATATATGTAAATGGAGAAGCCCATTCTTGGAAACTGGCAGATATGACAAGCATTTATATGGCAGAACTTATTGCCATACAGCACTGTCCATTTAAAATGGACACTTGTCCAGTAAAATGGACAAATTTTGAATATGATGAAAATTATTAAATTGCCTGGCTTAACTAAACCAACATGCATTCAATTTAGATGGCTATGACGTTATCTGTTTTTGGTAGTAATACATTTACTCAACACAATGTTTTATAACCGATAGTCTTCTTATTAAATTGATAATTAGAGATAATTGATATTAATTCCATTAAATTTAAATTTAAAAATTTAATTTAATTAATTAAATTGATAATTAGTTTCATGGATTTGAAAAGGTTTTTATATAAATTGGTAAATTTATATAAGCATGCTATTTTTGTTTGTATGTTCAAAAATAATCTTTACTAATTATTATAAATATTTTACATATACTATTAAACTGCATAAAATTCTCATCATGATATGGACAGTAAATTACCTATCACACCCTAATCCAAGACAACCTTGAGTGCATTGATTATCCCCTTCCTCTATCCCCCCTAATTTCCTTAATCATCATTCCTTTTTTGCTAAAATAGTTACCATGAAGAACTGTCAGTCGCTAAGCTGGAATTTTGGTTAAATTAACTTGAAGCTTTGGTGCTGGCACCTTGAGACTTTTTTCTGGCTCAGCAAATAGGCATGCTGGCATGGAGGCATGTGGGAAAATTGTCCAGGTGTTGGAAAAATAGCAAACTGATGGCTGAAGTAAACTGATGCCTATTAGGTAAAACCAGACAGACATTCAGTCTAATATGTCACTGAAAAGTGAGCTCAAGTCCCTCCAAAAAGCAATAAATTTTCAGTTCTCTTGAAACTGATGGGACATCTAACAAACAAAAGGACAGCAAATTCTATTACTTAAAATGATGTTATATCCAAACCTTTATTTACTATAAAAAGTAAACTTACAGATAACAAATATAAAAATGCTACCTTTCAAACTTACAAAATCTACCAACTTTTAGTTTATTATGTGAACTTTGAATTTTTTTCAGTATAAACTTATAATTAAAATATTTTATCGTTTGATGAACGTTAGTAATAACATATAAACATAAATATTACAGGTTTTTGTTAATACATACCAAGTAAGATAAACGCTTTGGAATATTAAGAGTCCGAGGAGTCCTTTCCATTTTTCAGGATATACATGAAATGATGTTAACATTTCCAGAATCACCCATACTCCAACACAGGTGTGCATAACATGATTTAGCCATTTTGGGAAATATGGATCTAGCACTGCAGGCAGTACAAGCTCTCGATTGACTGCATACAATCCCCAAAATGTGACACTGACAAACTAACAAATAAAATTATAATTAATAATGCAGCATATTAGAAAAGCATAAGATATACAAATCCATGTGCAGTGCGTAAAATGAAAATAAAAGCTTCTGTTGGAGAAGGTATTACTATCGATCCTGAAATCATTTACATCCATCTAAGAGGACAATAATAATAATAATCCTACTTTTATTTATGCACATTTAATCTATTACTGTTTTCATGTTTTAGTAGTTATAATTCATTATTATATAATTAGTATGACTAAGGTATTAATAAATTATTATAATTTGTTAAGGTATATGCCAATTATTAATGATGATATGTATTACTACAAACATGTATTACATCAACAATGCTAATACCCGTTACAAAAAGTGCATATAAATATATCTCAAATGAAATATTTTGATAACCTTCATTCGCATAAAGTGGTCATTCATTTTACGACTCGCTTGATGGAGTGTAATCTTTTAATACATGTATAAACTATTTGTTTTTGTATTGTACACAGTAAGAAATATTTATAAGTACGCTAAATATTTTTAAAGAAATTATTGTCTGAAATTAAACAGTGATAATAAATTTTAATTGTGAAAAGAATTTTTCCTATTCATGAAAATAGTTAAACACACTGTATAGCAGAATTCTTGGTTTCTAAATGAGCCTAATGTTATGAGAAATGAGTAATATAATGTCTTGCACAGCAGCTGTATGCCTCATGAAAGCAAGCTTTTATTTTCATCGTAGGCACGATATATGTAAATATATAGTATCAAATCATATCTCAGTTTCATTTTTAATAACTTGGTTGATTTACACTAATCTTATAAAATAAACAAACAAAATGAAAAAAAAACTTAAAATTCATTCCCACACCAAATTTTTTCTAACTGAACTTTTTTTTATAAAGTTCCTTTGGAAATATTCTTTAAATTAGTCTACATCTATTTGATCGACAATGGTTGCTTAAACATTTAATAAGAAAAATGTGATATACTGTAAATATATATTTAAACAATTACTGGAAATTCAGTAAACCGTTATTTACATTTTTAAACTATTATTCTTAGTTTTGTGAAATGTAAATCGCAAATTTCTGTAAATTTAAGTGTATATGGAAATACAAATATTTTACGTTCTGCTTTATCTTTCAACATTGAGGAAAACAATCTATTAAGAAAGTAAAGGTGAACAAGTTAGATTATATGTAGAGTTTTTTCTTAAACTAATATCTTAGGGGTGAAATTAAAGAAAAAATGTTTAGAAATTTTCCTCTCACATTTTTTTTAGAAGTTTTTTTTTGAGAAGGAACAGACTCCACAAGAGGCAATTTTTATACAAACAGTGGGAAGTATATTTATAAACCAAGTTTCAGCTCTTGAGATTTGCTTCTTACTTAATAAATGAGATATGACAAAAAACACTTGAAAAAATACATTGTGGCTGGTGTTCATATGTGTACTATTAAGTAAATAACATGCATTACTCTGTTTCATATTTTAAGCCACGCACAAAAATGCAGTCTTGATTAAAATACTATCTTTATTACCATCTAAATATCCATTCTTTAAACAAAAGTAGTCACCCACAAAAATAAAAAAACAACAGACTTAAAACATGTTAAAATGGAGAAATTTTGAGCTCCCAAAATGTTGTATAAGAATTTTTTTTAAATTAACATTCAGTATAATATTAAGAGAATTTCTTCAAATGGAACCTTTGGATGAAAATATATTATAAAATGAGGTGAGTTGAAAGTTCATAAAATGCCAAGTCAATGTATGGGGTATTGAAATATGTAACTAAAAATAAATAAATACATTATGTATTTATGAAAAATTAGATTGAAACAAGGTTGGTAAACTGTTACTGAAGGCATTTACACATGCAAGTAGATTTAATTTGTTATTTATGATCTCACTTTACTCATAGTTACAGTTGCTAGATTTTTCCACAGATGGGTAAGGAACTCCTCAAAAATTTAAAGAATTTTTAGGCAAGCATTTTTTGTAATTAAAAAAAAATGCAGATTTTTATTGTAAATGTTTTGTTTGATGTTTAAACAAGTTCTTCTCCACACCACTTCATGGTGTACAAGTTTCTCAACCTCAGGGGCTGGAACTGGGAAAAGTGATCAGTTTTTCATCTAGTTTTTTTTTATCTTTCTTTCTTACAGTTGTAATTAAAAAAATTCTTGCTACACTAGTAAAAAATTATCATTTCCTTCATGTTTGTTCTTTATCCACTGAATCATATCCCATTACTAATTGTACAATATTCCATTTTCTTTATAACATGTAATCTGCTTCACACTTATTATCTTATCTGTTTTGGGCTTACAACCTTTGCAATTATACAACCTAATCCTTTGACTGTTCTCTTAGCTAACCAATCTTTTATTTCCAATTGGCAGATATCTATGAAACAGATTGGGTATTCTGCCATCATTCATTCTTACCACAAGATTAATGATGTACTTCCATATACTCTTCATTTAATTTCTAATTCTTTCACTTTAACTGAAAATATTTACATCATTTCTAATTTGTATATTTTTCTTCCTGTCTGCCAACAGTAACCCATAACACATTTCAGAAATGCATCTCTACCTCCTGAATTCTCTCATTCTGATTAATAACAAATTAGGTCTCAGCATCCACACCGAAAAGCAGAAGCTGATGTAATCCTACAAAATTTTACTCAAATTTCCTTTGTTTTTTTATTTTTCATGTGTTTTCTTGTTACCATTTAAATAATTAATTTGTTTATTTTTAGTTTGAACATCTAACTCATTCCAAATTCAATTTCCATATCTTAAATATTTAACATGTTCTACTATCTTATTACCAAGCAAAATTTTTTATCATATTCTTCCACTACAAGTCTTTACTTTTATTGGTGGCATTCCCATATCATATTCTCTTACGATACTAATAAATTTAAATAAAGCTTTTTATAACTGATTTTCTGAATCGGCTAAGTAATCATGTCATCTGCAAAGAGTATAAATTAAAAAAAAAAAACTAGTGGAACTGAAGACAGCTTTACGACCATATAATTGTAAAATTAATCAAACCTGGCAAAACTCGCATGCTTTTGAAGTTGATATATCATTGAGTATTTCTTGAAAGGTTATGGTTGTATTAGTTTATTTATTCAAAAGTTAGTGTTTCAAAAATGAATGAAAGTAAAGAAAAAATTCAATATTTTTGAAATGTTACTACAAATAAGGAAAGGATGCGACTCAGGCTGCTAAAAAAATTTGTGACGAAATCACAGATTTGCGTGACAATATATTCACGAGACTTACATTGGCCAACCAAAATAAGAAATTTACTTTTAATTTAGATGAAGAAATGAAAAAAATTTAATGAAAATTGAATAGCTTTGTGCCAAATGTACTGATATCACACAATGTCCATTAACATTACAGATTTTTTTAGCAGCCTGAGTCGCATTGTTTTATTATTTGTAATAGAATTTAAAAAATATATATTTTTATATTATCACAAATTTACAAACCAGATTGTTTTTTTTTTGTGGTGTAAATAATGATTGTAAGCAATTGTGGTGTAAATAATGAATTAAACATTGACTACAAAACAGTTTTAACCCATCTGAAGAAGGTTGGATACAAATAAAGAAACTTGAAGTATGGGTGCCAGATGATTTAACAGAGAGAAATGTAATGGAATGAAATGAAATTTAATCTGCGAATTCTTGCTGAAATGGAAAGAGATCAAACCATTTTTGAAATGGCTCATTACAGGTGATGAAAAACAGATCATATACAACAATGATGTATGGAAAAGATTATGGTCAAAGCAAGACAAAGCTCTGCAAACAATGGCAAAGCCAGGATTGATGCCAAGAAATGTGATGTTGTGTGTGTGTGCGCGGTGGGATTGGGAAGCAATTAAATTATTCACCACGAACTGCTGTCACTCAGTCAAACGATTGATTCTAACCTGTACTGTCAACAATTGTAAAGATTACACCGAATAATCAAGATAAAGTGACCATAATATTGGTCAATAGGAAAAGTGTTATCTTCCAACAAGGCAACATCAGAGTCCACACATCTTTGGTGAGCTGTTGAAAATTGAGAGAGAAACTTAGCTGGGATTATATACTGACGCATCCACTGTACACTCCTGACCTTGCACCATCAGACTACCATTTGTTTCAAATGGTATGCTCTCTTAATGGTATAAAGCTGGCTTAAAAAGAGGCCTGTAAAAATCATTTATCAAAGTTTTTCATCCAGAAAACAAAAAAATTTCGACAGTGACAGGATTATAGTTTTAATTTAAAAATGAAATATGTTTGGTTTAGTAAACATCATTTGAAATACAAAGGAACTTTTTTCCCTAACCTTTTATAATCAGGAACTTCATTTATCCATTTCCACATAAGATCATACATATATGAAATAAATAAAAGCAGCAATATAACAAATCTTGTCTTGTCTATTGTTCTTTTTTCTATACTTTGAGTATCTCAGTACAGTTGTAATATTATTTTTGTTTAGGATTTATCTTATTGAAAGTTTTCAATTAATCAAAACATCTATATTATTTATGTGTCTAGCCTGCTTCTGCTCCTCTAAAAACCACTGAACCTCTAAGGAGTTCTGCTGTCTTCTGGTTAGCCATGATATAATCAAGTATTGAGGGTTGCCTCCTCCTCCCAGCTGACTCCATAATTTTAAACATTTTCCTAAGAAAGAGTTCGTTATTGTCATACAACTGAAACTTCCCATCAACTGGATTTTATGTTTTATAATACCTCTTAGTTAATAGCAACTACCACTTTCAACAAGATACTTTATGTTCATTCATGTTGCCTGCTATTACAATATTATTTTTATTACATTTCCTAAAGTTTGATCGACTGCTGTTCTGATTACAGAATTCTATTACTTCATCTACCATGCCCTATTCTAAATGCGTTGAATTACATAAATTCACTTACACTACCTTTTGGTATTGTAATCCTCACAATTATCCATTTATTGCATTTAATCTACTTCTCCATTAAAAATATTAATTAATTAGACTAAGTACAGTAGTACATAAATAGACTTACTTCGCATTCCCACTTTATCTCTTTCACTTCATGAAACTATACAGAATGTTGGGATTTAAAATTATAATAATTATATAGTTATAATTATCATAATTTTAAATCCCAACCAATTTCTTTTTGATTTCATGTTAATGAAACTATTATCTAACATGAGTTAATACTGATTTGAATTTATAAATAAATAAATATATATATATATATATATATATATATAAATTAATAAGATGCATAATCAAACATAGTGTAAATAGTAACTCACCAGTGCTATTGGGAAAGCCAAAGCAGTAAAAATATAGTCCCTGAGTTTACATATTGCATGCTGCGGTTGTTTATTTGATGTCTTCTGTCTTTCAAAACCACCAATGTCAATAATTACACAAAGTGTAAAATAAAGTGCTTGCATTACCTACAACAGAAAATAAAAATATAATAATAAAAATTATTATTATAATAAAATAAATTAAACTATATGAAAGAATTTACCTACCCTTTGAGTAAAAATTTTGAGATACAAAACCCATAAGGTCAATATTTTCCTGTCCCCATGATCATATGTGACCAAAGTTAAATGGCATCAATACTCTGTATACAGAAATCATTGTATAAAATTTCATTTAATCTGTATAAAATTTCCATCTAATCTGTAGATATAAAACAAAAAACAGAGGGCAACACATTTTTTTTTTTAATTTTTCAATGATAAAATTAAGTTTTTGATTGGAGAAGGTAGAAACATCAAGATCCCCAGAAACCCTGACATGCAAAATCTGACCTGATTTGCGTACTTCCCAAATACAGTATAATTATATGGGCCAGGAAAGTAAAACTATTATTACACAATTTATATATTTACTACATAGATATTAAAATGATCAAAACAACTAAACTGTCAAAATACAATATGTAATCATTCAAAAATTACAACTGCTACATTAAAACAATGAAATTTTAATCTAGTCTTAAAAGTGAAGAAGCCATATGTTTTTGATATTTCTATGAAAGCCAGATAGACAGTACCAAGAATTAAGAGATAATTTGGCAATGGTTATCCTTCTGAGTTTTATCAGATATCATAAACAATACTCTAAGTAAAAAGTAATGGAATAAAGATGCAACAAAAATCAAAAGACATTAAAATAAACAATATCCAATAAAAGAAAAACCTACCTCCATAACCACATTGATAATGACTATTTCAGGAGATCAATAATCCAAATGTGAAGTTTCAATTTAAAGGAGTTACTTTTATACTATGTCATCATAAATGTATCTAAAATCATGTCATTTGTTTTTTAAAATTAATAAATTAAATTGAATTTTGGCAAAAAATTTTATGAGACAAGAATTAAGGAAATAGGACTTAAAAAAATTGTATGATTTTTTCAAAATTCAACTGCTTTACTTTCTGGGTAATAAATAGGAACTAGTACCAAAAGAAAGCTTGCTAATTCAGTTAATATTGCATAATCATGACAATTATACATATATTTTTTATATAATCTAATGTATCAAACAAGAACCTTGCATTTAAGATAGTTAAATGAACAACATCAATCTATCAAGGTTACAATAGCATTTTATTTCAGTATAATTAAAAAAAACCTTGCCATAACTTGCTCTTGCAGAAAAAAATACATTAAACTCTAAAAATCACTATTACGCTTGCATTTTAGTAAATATTCCCAATTTTATATAAATTAACACATTTATTGTTAGCTACAACAAACTTTACAAGCACAACTGAATAAATTCTTGAAAGAATTTAACATTGTTGTACATACAGGAAGCAGATGTAAAGTACTACTGCATTACATAATTTAATTTACACACTAAGACAGTGAACAAAAAACAACTAAAAATATTTTCATTAAAAATTAATAATTAATAAGCTACAAATAATTAATAATTAAAAATTTTAATTGTAATAAAAACTGGTTTAACCTGACTTCACTGATAAGTACACAAGTGAAATGTCCTTCACATGGATGATGAAGTTTTCTGCCTTTTTGTTAATTAATTTTATGAAGGCCACCATTTTTTTATCAAATTTATTATTCTGAATACTAGCTACATTGCAAAAATAATATAGTTTCATAACTTAAATAAAAGTTAATATCTGTTATACTTTTAACTTAAATAAAATTATACATTATTATAGAAATTAATTTCATACCATATTAATTCTACAATGGGAAGAAATAATAAATATTAGATTCATATAAATTACTAAAAAATATTAAGTTCACATAATTTTTAATTCTGAAATTATACACTTCCTTCCATGCATCTTTATACATGTCTTTTTTTTATATGATTACGTATCATACTTGAATAACACAAGAAATTTTGTGTTTTACATTAAACATTTTTGGCAAAAAAACAAAAAAAAAAAAAAAAACTAGACCAACATGGGTTGACTCATGGCATATCATCACATTCTATGCAACAAACATTTCCTACTCAAATATTTATTTAGAGAAGTGATACCAATTTAACATTATTTTTTATTCTAATTTCCTCAAGACGCTCTGTCCCTTCATACTGAAACTATTTATTTATTATTATTTTTAAATATCCTTTTACTTTCCTGGCATCATAGCTCTAGAGCTGTGCTGCAAGACGGAAAGTATGGTAATCAGTCATGACCCAGGGACCCTAAAAAACCCCAAAAAAGTGGGGAGGGGGTAACGATCAAACATACAATACAGTACATGCATGTGGCATGTTAGTAGTAACTTTTGACTGGACAAACCAATTCTGATGAAATTTTATACAGATACTCATGCGCGTGGGGAAATTTGTAGGTAAAATTTTGGGGTCAATATCTCCTGTTTTAAGGGATCAATTTTCTCAAAATTTTGCAAACATAACCGCAGTTTATATAAAGCCCAGTAAAGTTTATATAAAGCTTATCTTATCATTTAAAAAAAAAATCCCCTCTTCAAAAAAAAACAAAAAAAACAGCTATCTTTTATTTATTGCATATTTTATAACCAAACTTTTTAAATGTCTTCCTAGGCATATAAGTAGTGTAAGCGAATCCCCCCCCCCCAAAAAAAAAATAGTACTTCGGGAGCAATATTGGGGGTCGAGAACCCAACAACTTTAAAAATATTGATTTTTTGTATATTTTCTTAACTATTTTTGGGTTCATTATTAAATCTTTTAATAGTATTAAAAGTTTAAAAATTAAACGGTTAGTGATAATATTCAATAACATTTCATCATAATTCATTCCCACCCCAAAAAAATAAATCTTAGCTAACTTTATATTGGTTGTACATTTTTTGGAGAGATTTTTTTTAGTTACTTCCATTTAACATAGTAAACATAGCAAAATAAAAAAAAAATCTTTTAAGATGATTTTGGAAGTGAGGAGCAGAAAAATATAGATTTTTTTTGAATTTTTAAAACATTTTTTGTTTATTTAAACATAAAATGATAATTTTAAAACAAAACTTCATATAAATTACTCCACTCACAAAAGAAATCTTATGTAACTTTTTTCCATGTATAATTATTTTTCTACTAAATAAGAATAAATAACAAATGCCAGGAAATTATTATAACTTTTTTGTCCGAATTTTTTTATTATTTATTCTTCAAAACATTAATCAAGAATGGTGCATTTTAAGAAAATTTGAAAACTGTAAGTTTTTTTCAGAATGAGTGGAAAGTTCAGTATCCCAAGCTGAGGAATGATTATTATTTGAAGTGGCAAGACTCTGTTAACACTATAAAAGTAAACATTTTATTTGGTTTTAGATTACAGGTTGAATATAAATTATTCAGCGCATTTTAGGTGTTAATAAAAAATGAAAACACAGCAAAGTAAAGCGCTTGATTTTTTTTTTCACATTAGTGTAGGTACTAGAGTTACTGAAATGTAACTTGAATGAACACGCCGGCGCGGTAGGGGATAATCAGTTGAGTTTTGGCTACCATGTAGGAGAAAGCTATGTGCGTACTATGGTTTCATGAAAACGGATCCGTTACTACTGTTCGTAGACGTTTTTGTTTAGAGTATGGCTGTGATCCTCCTAATAAAGGGCTTTACTAAACTAAACATTAGTATGCAGTTTAAGTATAAGCTGTAAGTGTAATACATAAAAAAAAGTGCTGGCAGACCTACTGTCTACGAGGAAGTTGTGGAACGAGTAAGAGAAACGTTTTAGAGAAACCCGGGTAAACAGACTCGTCGTGCGAATTTAGAAATGGGAACACCGCAATCGACAATTGTGGAGGTTCTACACAAGGCCTAAAACTTCACGCATACAAAATTCAGTCGGTGTATGCAATTGAAGATAACGATAAACCACGACGTTTCTATTTTTCCGTGGACATTCTCGATAAAGTGAACGAAGATGATGCGTTTAGAAAAAATAATAATCTCTGACGAAGCTACCTTCAAAGTTTCTGATCACGTTAGCCGTCATAATTGACGGATTTGGGTAGAGAGAACCCTCATGTCAATGAACAAGTACAACGTTATAGCCCGAAAATTAACGTTTGATGTGCGCTGACTTATGAAGTGATCGGATCATTCTCTTCGCTAAGCCAACGATTACTAGCGCTAGTTATATAGACATGTTACAAGAATTTGCAGTACTACAGATTGAATATCGGCAACCCAACGTTTATTTCCAAAAAGATGGCACACCACCACACTGGGATTTACATGTTAGGGACTACCAATATGAATAATTTCCTCAACAACGGATCGGCCATGACGGACCGATTCCCTGGCCACCTCGATCCCCTGAAGTAATCCCACTCGATTTCTTTCTTTGGGGTTCAGATAGGGTGTACGCATCGAAGGTTTTCAGCATCGATGAACATTGTTAGGTTGTCGCTATTAAAGAAGAATCGAAGGTGTAATTAATGGAATAACTCCAGATATTCTTCGCATTTTTCGTATGTGTAGCATGAAATTGAATATCGTCTAGACATCAAGCGCCACAAAAGGTACTATATGGAATTTATTTGAAGTTAATAAACATTGTAAACAGAGCTATTTGAAATGCTTTGTTCGACAATAAAACATGCATGTAAGTACATTGGTTAGTTATTTATGCGCTGAATAATTTTATTATCACTTGTATACATAATGTATATCTAATAATAAAATAATAAGTTATTAAAATTAATTTTATAACAAAATTTACTATCAACTGTAACCCAGATTGCCAGAATAGAAAAAAATTTAAAAACTCCTCACATTAAAAAAAACAACTGATTGAACTCGACACATCATTAAGAAACAATAATAGTTAGATAAAATTTTTAGCAATTGAACCCAGAGGAAATAAATTAGTTTTGCTGTTTAATTTGGAATAATGACAAAGCAGATAAATTAACACAGTGCTGAATAGTTTGAGATCAGCTATTTTTTACGGATCTCTAACCCTCTCCTCTTTCTTATAAGAATTCTTATACCTTATATTATTATACACATGATTTCCAAATGTAGTTATTTTTATTTCACTGTAGATGAAATAATATGTTGCACATTTAACGCCATCTGATATATGGATCTATCGACTGAAAATTCAAATATTTTAATACTTGTTAACAAAATTTATAACAGTCCATTATGCATTTGCTTATGCAATATTTTTTTTAATCGGACCAGGAATATAAATTAGGCAGCAGTATACTCATTAATACTTAGAAGTATTAGTTATCGAATGTAATACTTAAAAATTAGATGCATTTTAATTTTGACAAACAAGCGCATAAGCTTTAAGGGTAATTAATTACCCTGTTACTTGCATATAAAAACTGCTACGTAATTCTTGACGTATTTATAGAATTAGAACGTAACACAAAATCCAAATTATGAAACGTACCTCGAATGTAACAATTTACACAGTTACGATGTAAATTATTGACAATACACTCTCGTCAATTTTGCTTCCTCTGTTTTTATATTGCGTAAGCATTTGAGGAGCCACGCCCCTTGTCTGAAAAAGTAAGCAAAGCACGAACCCACACTTCCTAACACTACGCGATCCTTAAACGATCCTCACATTTTATCTACCGATTTAAAACTACAGAATAGTTGTGTAAAGTAAAAGTTTTACTGGTACCTCAACGTTCAACGTTGACCGCGGAAGTCGGATTGTTAACGGTACACAAACGGAAACCGACAACCAGATAGGAAATGTCACTTTCATTTTTATTTGACTTACGATCAAGCGTCCTTCTTCGGACCAGATCTATAACTTTTTGGCTTTCAAATTCAAGCTACTACAATTCTTAAAGTAAAGACTAAACATTCGTGACATAAAAAAAAATATTATTAAAATAACGGCATGAAAATTTTCCTTTATTCTGCCGAAAGAAGTACAATGACAGACACCGAATACAAATGACACTGTCCTAATAGTAAAAATCCGGCAGCTGATTTCTGCAGGTATGTTTTTTTTTTTTTTTTTTTTTTTTTTTTTAATAAAACTCGATTTAAATGATCGATAAATGATAATTTAATACATTACTGCCGGGTTGCCTAGCAAAAATTAGCCGCAATTACCTTTAATTAAATATATTTTATTAATTTATTTTAACGAATTGCAACTATATTTTTGTTTAAATGAATTAAACATCATTTGAAAGAAAATGATATGAAGAAGGTAAAAAAAGTGGTTGCCAGCTCTCAGTCAGCCGCAACCTCGAAGTTGCCAGGTGTAAACAGTATGTTATTGTTATTTATTTACGCTCATCGTGTTTTTCAAAAGCATTATATATTAAATTGAAGTTTAATTTTTTTTTCTGTACACGATAATAAATGGATGATTGTAGAGAGAGAAGGAATGCGCGCGCTAGCGCGACTGCCGTGTACAGAAGAAATTAAACTTCAATTTTTTTGAAAAACACGATGAGGGTAAATAATTAACAATAACATACCTGTTTACACCTGGCAACTTCGAGGTTGCGGATGACTGAGAGCTGGCAACCACTTTTTTTACCTTCTTCATATCATTTTCTTTCAAATGATGTTTAGTTCATTTAAACAAAAATATAGTTGCAATTCGTTAAAATAAATTAATTAAAGGTATTTGCGGCTAATTTTTGCTAGGTAACCCGGCAGTAATGTATTAGATTATCATTAATCAATCATTTAAATAGAGTTTCATTAAAAAAACAGATATCTGCAGAAATCAGCTGCCGGATCTTAGACTACAATCGTTTTCCTTCAACTCACGTTTTAACGAAGAGATTTGAGACCAATTTATTTTAACTTACGTACACTTTTTACAATTTCACACCTTTTAACTTTTAAGTAATTTTTTAACAACTACCCTTGAAATTTCGATCCAAATTGTAACAAAAATAACACTGATAAACATAATTTTTCTTTCCTAACATGCGATACATGATTTTAATCTGTTTTTTGATGCTGAAAACGAATATGAAACACCCACCATTTATAATATAAAAAAATAAGAAATAGAAATAAAAAAAAAAAAAAAAAAAAAAAAAAACCCACTAAACAAACAAGTTTTAAATTTTAATATAAAGATTTTTTTCATTTTTCAACGTATAGTTAGCGTTTTAAGTTCCTATATTGTATTTTGCTAGCTAATTTTCTATTTTTTAACTTTGTTAACATAATTTGTAAGCTATAAATAAACAATACTTGACAAAGAATTAAATCATATCATAGTTACATCTTATGACATCATATAAAGTACTGAAGAGTGAGCCTTCATGGACAAGATTAATCATGTCTGTGCAGGTCAAAATATGTAATTGAAAACACAGCTGTGTTGTTTGTATTAAGCATTGGATTTAGGGATGAATTAATTTTGTTCAGTTTTATTGTTTTAAGCTTTTTAACAGTGCAGTGCTATAATGCCTCGAAACTGTGCAAATTATGTGGATACCTTTTGTTATGTATGTAGTGAGTTTACCGCAAAACCAACAGAAAAAACATTACACCTTTAATTAAAAAGCATATCATTTGTACTTCAGTGTAAAATTGGTGATCAGGATAAGACGTGGGCTCCTCATATAGTTTGCACTAATTGTTCTGTATATTTAAGAGGATGGCTGAAAGGTACACTGAAGGCTTTGCCATTTGGTGTACCTACGGTTTGGCGTGAACCAAAGGATAATGTAACCGATTGTTACTTTTGATTAACAAGTGCGTGTCTGGAATTTCTAAAAAATGTAAACATACTGTAAAATATCCTTCACTGCAATCTGCAGTCAGGCCTGTACCTCACAGTGAAATTATTTCAGTTCCTGAACCACCTGTAAATGTATGTTTCGAAAGAAGCGATGAAGGCAGTACTGAAGAACAAAACAACGATTTTGATTTTGAATTATCTTCCAATAAATCACATCTTATATCATAAGGTGAATTAAATGACTTGGTTAGAGATTAAAATTTATCAAAAGATCAAGCTGAACGGTTAGGATAAAGACTGCAAGGTTGGAATTTACTTCAAAAAATACAAAAATTTTGGGCTTTCGAAGCCGACAAAAAGAACTTTCTCCGCACTTTATTAATGAAAATAATTTGGTTTATTGCACAAATACTGATGAGCTTATGTTGCACTTAGGATAAGTTCATAACGCTGAGGACTGGCGCCTTTTCATAGATTTGTCCAAGTATAGTTTAAAAGTGGTTCTACTACATAACGGAAACAAATATTCTTCAATACCAATCGCATATGGTATTAATTTGAAAGAGTCATACGATGTGATGAAAGATGTTCTTGAAAAAATAAATTATAAAAAACATAGCTGGAACATGTGGCTACACTACATACATGTGTTTTCTTTGCGAATGGGACAGCCGAGCTAGGGATAAACATTATGTTACTTAAGAGTGGAAGAAACGAGACAACTCCAAATGGTAAAAATACTATTCATGAGCCCTTAGTTGAACCCAAAAAAATATTTTACTTCTTTTCCATATTAAACTATAACTATTGAAAAATTTTGTAAAAGCAATCAAGAAGGATAGTCCCGGATTTTTTTAATCAGGCAGAAATTTCGGAATGTAAGTGAAGGGAAAATTAAAGAAGGAATATTTACTGGTTACTTACTTCATACAGAGCTATGGGATGTAATATGTCTTTGAAAATACATTTCCTTCACTCACATCTGGATTTTTTCCCGGACAACCTCGGGGACGTAAGTAACGGACACGGTGAACATTTCCACCAAGACATTTCGGTGATGGAAAGCCGCTATAAAGCGAAATGGAATACTAACATGCAAGCCGATTACTATTGGACATTAATTCGGCATGTGTCTGAGGCTATTTATAAAAGAAAAGCATCAGCGAAATCATTCTAACACAGGTATGACCATGCAAAATTATAAATTTTAACTATATTTTCCTTTAATTTTTTTTGAAGCATAAATTATTTAAAACTAAGGGCGATAGAAAAATCGTATTTACAGATCTGTAAATGTACGCAAAAAAGCAATTCAAGAAATTGTATCACACTTAGAGAAACATTAAAAACCGTTTTTTTGTCTATCGGCATAATTAAGCCACATACATAATTAACCGATACAAGTATCAAACGCGTACTGTCAGCTTAAACATATTTCAAATTTATTGTTAGCATAAAAGCCACATTCGTCGTAAACAGAATTTGTAATATCAGAAATAAACACCCGAAAGAAAACTGTGCTACTAGGCAATAAAATTGTACGGAATTGTGCGCAATACGTTTATTAGCAAATATGCGTTTGTCAAAATACGTTTTAAGCAAATCGACTGCCGTAACTATGCGTAGGTAATGGAAATTCGTAAATACTCGTGTAAAAGCTAGCGCCAAGTTAACACCAGACTGAAGAAGTATTACTGTATTTCAAACGTTCAAGAGTTTAAGTTTAAAATTTTGCTCGTAAACTGTAAAGATGTAGTCATATAAGAAAGAGATGAGTCAAACCAAAAACACCAATTATGTCGGATTCAATTACGTACAAGTTTGCTGTAGGCGAGTTTCCTACTTGCAAAGTAAAAATTTTAAGAAAACAAATTTCTACAGTTAAGTTATTAACTCTTTGATAAATAATTAAAAATTAAAAAGTGTTTGTTGTTCACGTAGCGACTTCCAAAAATCTTTTAGACAACTGGTAATTAATTTAAGGCACAAGGAATTTATTCATCATTAAAATACAATTCTACTGCCCCTTTACTCACAAGAATATTCAATTATATAACAGCTTAACACTGAAAAATCTTTATGACTTTTACAAGTATGAATATATATATATATCTTCACACACACATATTTTGGTAATAAACAACAATGCGATGAAGTTATTCTTGTATCCTAGAAAGAAAGAGGCTGACCATAAAATAAACAAGATAAAACTTTTCCGACTAGTCAATAAAAATATAAAGAACACCTAACTTATTTTCATTATAATCATTCACAATTATGTCATTATGTAAGTAACTGCTAATTTAGAAAAGTAACTGGAAACGAATCTTGTGACTTCTCCAATTTATATTATGCAAAATAACTCCTAAATCGTAAAGGATTCGTAGCGTACAGGTTAACTCTTAAGTAGTCGCGCGGCGTATTGTAAACGCCATATGAACTTTATGAATGGAATGATTGGCAACCCCGCTATACTGCGTGCTGCCCGTCCATGTAACCTTTCATTATTAGGTTTTCAATTTTTCTGTGTAGATGGAAGTAGCGTGGATTCGTTGAATTTGGTCACAGTAGAGATATTGTATTTTCCTACATTTTTAGCGTACTCTATACGCCACGCGACCAATTATGAAACTACAATAAAATTATTGAAACAATCATATTAGATACTTTTTACGTCTATAATAACATTTACTTTCAGATAAATCTGTAGTTTCCAAAAAAAATCATCATATGTGGTTAGCTATCATATAAAAGCTTATTTCTAAGACGCCATTATTTTTTAATATATTTTTATAGGTTTATAAAAATGATGACTTTAGAACTCTATTTTTTTTTTTTTCAATTTAAAAGGCTTAAAAGAATACATTTAAATTTAATTTTTTAAATTATAATATAGAAGAATGAAAACTAAAAGAGATTTTGTTTGATAAAGATCGGGAAACTGTAAAAGATGACCAGGTGGCCGTTGTATTACAAGAAATATCCGACAATGAGAAAGACAATGAATTTGATGCTGCCAGTGATTCGGAAGTGGAAAATATTGAAGAAAGTGATCATGATATTGATTTAGAGATTGACGAATTAGACGTTCATACGAACAAAGATGAGTAAAATGAAATTTGGTACGATGAAAATGAAGAATTTTTCACAAAAATTATATATACAAAAAATTGCCGATGAAAAAGAACAAAAAACCACAGAAAGCAGTAGATAAAATTTACAAATGGAAGAAAATGCCAATAGTAAGTAAATATGCGAAAACATCTTCAAAAGATACTTTGAAAAAAAACGATTCCCAGCAGTTATTGGCATTGTCTTAGTAAAGAATAGGGTGAATGGAGAAGTAGAATCACTTTTGAAGATTGTAGACGATATATGTTGTTAGAAATTGTCGATTGTACAGATAGAAATATAAAAAGTGTACGTGATTCCCGAGTTTACACAGAGGAAAGAGATGCCAACGACAGCAGTAAGGTAAAGATTATGGCTTTTATTGGACTCTTATACCTATTAGTTTCAAAGAAATCAAATCGAACCAATTTAGAAGAAATTTGGACTTCGATGGTAATGGCATAGAAATTTGCCGTGGCGTAATGTCACTGAAACGATTTTTTCTTGCTTACAGCCATCGGATTTGACGATAAAAGTAAGATCGAAAAGGAAGAAAGTTGATAAATTGGTTCCATTAAGAACATTCTTGGATCAATTCACGACCAGCTGCAAAATTTCCTATTCACTCCGGGATTTTATAACAATTGACGAAAAATTAGAACCATTTCGAGGAAGCTGCAGTTGTATACAGTACTCTAGCCGTCAAATACGGAATAAACATTTTTCGCTTTAGTCGATTCAAAAACATTTTATACGATTAATATTGAACTTTATTGCGGATTAAAGCTAGAAGATCAATATAGAGTAGACAATTCTTCGTGTAGCATTGTGCATAGATTATTAAATCATCTTAAAAATTTATTTAGAAATCTGACGTGGGACAACTGGTATTCCATTTATCCATTTATAAAGTCTTACTTGAAGATGGCATTACTTTTGTAGAAACTCTTAGAAGCAAAAAAATTAAATTCCAATAGAATTTCTACCGACTAAGGATCATGATGTCCGAACATCCTTATTCGGATTTCAAAGAAATACAACTTTGTGTCATACGTTCCCAAAGAAAGTAAGGCGGTTATTTTGATTTCAACAATGTACAATGACGCAGCCATAAATGAAGCAACTGGTAAATCAGACATTTTTCGTTGGCTTGGAGCAGAAGTATTCTAAGTCAAAAATTTTCGATTTTGAGATATTCCGTGTAAATATTCTTTGGGTGCATACCTTTTGAGTGCAGAACTATTATAAGTCCAATATTCAACAAAGAAGCAATTTTTCTAAAAAAACAAGTATTCTATAAAAAACATTCTAATTTCCTTCGTATAGAAGTAGCCTAATTGAGCTCTCCTGAAAAAATGAGTTGACTTAGCATAGTTCTAATCTACGAAATACAGTGTAGATACTGTGGATCAAATGTACGGGTCCTAATCAACATTGCGTAGATCACGAAGATGGACACTCGCATTGTTCTTTGCATTACTAAATAATGCACTGCTAAATAAATTTCTGAATATTATAATGCAGAAAAACCGGATAAAATCACTGTTGGGAGAATTTTCTTAAATTTAACAATTGGTTCAGTAAAACCACATATCCAACGAAGACAAATCGTCAAAACATTACCGTTGCACATCAAATCAATCATGGAAAGCATAGTAAGGACAAGAGCCGTTAAACGCGAGGAACCCAGTGAGGCCCCTAAGTGCAAAGGTGTGATTTGTTGACGCTCAAAAAACAATTACACCACGATTCTTTAAACAAATTGCAATCAGTTTGCTTGTAAAAAAGACATCACAATAACTAATTACACTTGCAAGACTTGTGCAGATTCAGATGATTCAGAATAAAATTTTCGATACAAATACTTATATTTTTATTGAAATAGAACTAATCAAGAATAATTCAGATAAATCATTACAAAAATTTGGTATCACGGAATTCAAAATGTTAGGCTTTATATTTTTAGTGAAATTTATATTTTTAAGTGAAATTAATAATGTATACATTAAGTAATTCAAAAAAAAGAATAATTTGTATTGTTTATTTAGTAATATCAGTTGTAAAATACAGAAATAAAGTAATATTACGATAAAAAAAGAACTGTAGTCATAGAATGAAAAAAAAAATCAACAAAATAATAAAAATATTACAACAAAAAATTATGTAATATAAAAAACCTACCGTTAAAAAATATACAATACACGCATGTTAATACTGATAAAAGTAGGCCGTGTTGTGTTGGCGTGTCAGTATACGCCACGCGACCAGTTAACGTGACTTTTCGCAGCGCGACTACTTAAGGGTTAAGCGGCTGCCTTGTCTTACTAAATTTCAACATAACACGCAGTACGGATCGCAGATAGGATGGCATAGCCTAAAGTTACGTTTTAACACCGTAGGATTTCCTGAACTTTCTTTCTAGGTAGTGACCTGGATTCATTGTTGCATTGTCGATGTAATCCTTTCTGATCTGTTAGAACCTAAAAACAATATATCTCTAGGTTTTATTACCTCAGGTGATTATACGAGATTACCTCTAAGATGGAGGCAAACTTCCTCGGTAAAATATTCCGAAGGTAAACTAGTCCGCCGTTCGGATCTTCGGGTGGAAAATACTAAGAAAGAGGTCACCAGAAAATTAAAAAACAACACTCTACAACTCGAAGCGTGGAATGTTAGAAGTCTTAAAAAGGATTGGTAGATTAGAAAATTTAAAGAGGGAAATGGATAGATTAAATATAGGTGTAGAAGGAATTAGCGAGGTTCGGTAGGAAGAGGAAAACGACTTTTGGTCAGGTAATTTTAGAATAATTAATTCAGCTTCAATAAAGAGCAGGCAGGAGTAGTTTTCGTAATGAACAAGAAGATAGGGAAGAGAGTATAGTATTTCAAAATGTATAGCGATAGAATCACTGTAATAAGGATAAAATCAAAACCTAAGCCGACATCGATTTTAACGTCTATATGCTTACGGTGCCCATGATGATGAGGAAGAGTGCGTATACGAAGAGATTGACAAAGCAATTAAACACAAGAGGATGAAAATTTAATAATAGTTGGAGACTGGAATGCAAGCATTGAAAAAGGCAAGGAAGGAAATATTGTAGGTGAATATGGGCTGGGCAAAAGGAATGAAAAAGGGGACCGATTTATAGAGTTTTGCACGAAGTATAATTTAATAATTGCCAACACCCAGTTTAAAAATCATAATAGAAGAATATACACGTGGAAAAGGCAAGGTGATACTGCAAGGTATCAGGTAGATTATACACGGTTACGCAAATATTTAGAAATCAACTCGTCGACTGCAGAGCTTACCCTGGAACAGACATTGATAGCGACCATAATTTAGTGATAATGAAAAGTAGATTGGGATTTAAAAACCTGAATAAAAGGTGTCAGAAGAATCGGTGAAATTTAGAGAAGCTTGAGGAAGCGGAGTTAAAGAAGATTTTTTAGAACATCGCAAGAGGTCTGAGTAAAAAAGATAGTATAGAAAATGCTGAAGGTGAATAGAAGGATGTTAAAAGGAAATTCTTAAATCATCAGTAGCGAACTTAGGCGGAACAAAGAGAACTGGTAGAATACCTTGGATTTCGGAGGATATATTGCAGCTGATGGATGACAGAAAATATAAGAGTGCTAGTGATGGAGAAAGTAAAAGAAACGATCGACAATTAAGAAATACTATAAACAGGAAATACAAAGTAGCGAAAGAAAAGTGTTCAGAAAAGGAAAGAGAAATAAATAATCATAAGTAAAATTGACGGAGGATAAAGGAAAGTTAAGGAAAATTTTTGTGGTACGTAATTTAAAATCTAATGATGTGTTAACAAAGATCGTACACCGATTTATAATACCAAAGGCAAAGTCGATAGGTGGGTGGAACATATAAGAGTAAATATAAGAATATAAATAATATATTATAAGAGTTATACGGAGGGAATTAGAAAATGGTGTTATAGAGGAAGATGAGGAGGTCGAAGAGGATGAAAGGGGAGAAACAATACTGAGATCTGAATTTAAGAGAACATTAAAAGATTTGAATGGCAGAAAGACTCCTGGAATAGACGGAATACCTGCAGAATTACTGCGCAGTGCAGGTGAAGAAACGATAGATAGATTATACAAACTGGTGTGTAATATTTACGAAAAAGGGGAAGTTCCGTCAGACTACAAAAAGAATGTTTTAATCATGATACCAAAGAAAGCAGGAGCAGATAAATGTGAAGAATGCAGAACAATTAGCTTAACTAGCCATGCATCAAAAATCTTAACTACAATTCTGTACAGAAGAATTGAGATGAGAGTGGAAGAAGTGTTAGGAGAAGACCAATTTGGTTTCAGGAAAAGTAGAGGGACAAGGGAAGCAATTTTAGCGCTCAGATTAATAGTAGAAGGAAGATTAAAGAAAAACATTTCTTTAATCAACATATTTGGCATTAATATACCTAGAAAATGCATTCGATAACGTAAACCGAAATAAAAAGTTCAGCATTTAAAAAAAATATGGTTCAAGTACTGAGAATGAACAATTGCAACATCTACAGGAACCAAACAGCAACAGTAATAATTGAAGAACATAAGAAAGAAGCCGCAATAAAAAATAGAGTCCGACAAGGATGTTCCATATCCCCGTTACTTTTTAATCGTTACATAGAACAAGCAGTTAATGATGTTAAAGAACAATTTAGAGCCTGAGTAACGATACAAGATGAAAGGATAAAGATGCTACGATTTGCTGATGATATAGTAATTCTAGCTGAGAGTAAAAAAGATTTAGAAGAAAAAATGGCGGCATGGATGAAGTCCTTCGCAAGAACTACCGCATGAAAATAAACAAGAACAAAACTAAATCAATGAAATGTAGTAGAAATAATATAGATGGACCACTAATATAAAAATAGGGAGGGAAAAGATTACGGAGGTAGAAGAATTCTGTTATTTGGGAAGTAGAATTACTAAAGATGGACGAAGCAGGAGCGATATAAAATGCCGAACAGTACAGGCGAAACGAGCCTTCAGTCAGATATATAATTTGTTTACATCAAAAATTAATTTAAATGTCAGGAAAAGATTTTTGAAAGAATATGTTTGGAGCGTAGCTTTATATGGAAGTGAAACTTGGACGATCGGAGTACCTGAGAAGAAAAGATTAAAAGCTTTTGAAACGCGATACTGTAGGAGAATGTTAAAAATCAGATGGGTGGATAAAGTGACAAATGAAGAGATGTTGCGGCAAATTGATAAAGAAAGAAGCATTTGTAAAAATATAGTTAAAAGAAGAGACAGACTTATAGGCCACATATTAAATAATTCTGGAATAGTTGCCTTTATAATGGAGGGACAAGTAGAAGGAAAAATTGTGCAGGCAGGCAACGTTTGGAATACGATGTAGGGGGTATACTGAAATGAAACGACTGGCACTAGATAGGGAATCTTGGAGAGCTGCATCAAACCAGTCAAATGACTGAAGACAAAAAATCAAAAACTATCAAAAAAGTAAAGGAACTCATCAACGGAGTTGTTTTACTATATCCTGGTAAACGAATGAAGACTCGTTCAGTCGAACGATTTAATATTTTATTTAACAAATAATTAAAAAATTAAAAGCTATCAGATTATAACCAAATAACCCTGTTACATTTTAGAAAACACAGATTTTATATATGCAATTTCTGAGCTATACAATCTAAAAAAAATTTTTTTGTAAAATATGACGTTAACGTAGCATAAAAAAATTCCTGCCTCTTTTCATGTGACAGATCGTTTCGTAATTATTTTGGCAATAATAACAAAATATTTCCATAATAATACAAAGTAAGTAACCCGAAAAAAATATTTTTAACAGGAATAAATAGTTCTATAAGAGAAATAAAAGTCATCGATTGTAAATTTGGAAGGCAGTTGAAACGAAAAAATTAAATTAATTTAAAAGTTGTTGAATCAGTCGGTCGCTACGCAGAGCCGACGTAGCCTGCCTACGTGCGGTGTGCAGTTTCTCGTAAAGATAATCACTTCCCGTTAATAAAACTATACAACCAGTCTTTTTTATTATTTAATCACAGAATGATTTTATTGCGTAAAATAATTTTAAATCTTTTGCTATTAATAATATACTTATAATTTATTTTTTGCATTATATGTAAAAAATAAATTGGATAAGCGCAACGAATTTACGTGCTTTAATTTTTTACATAAATATACTATTAAAAAAATGTGTAACTAACTAGCTATTCATTTTCTGATTCTAGTATCATATTTAATAAAAAATGGCGATTTCTCCTTTGTTTTTGTTTTTCTTTTATCCTCTATTTTGTTAAAAAAAAAACATATTTATGAATACTAGAATGAGTCTAATTGACTCATATTATAATATTTACTATACATGTGTACTCCAACTTTCACTAATACATAAAAAAATTATGTAAATACGTTCAGGTATCTTAAAATATATTTTATTAGCTAACAAGTTACGCCTTTCGTAGCAAACAAAATATTTCTTATTTCTGAAAATCGGTCGATAAACAATCGACTAACAACAAATCCGAAGAAATATTGGTAACAATTTTCTGCCTTATTTTATTTCCAATAATAAAAGAAAACCTCATTCAAGTGATTAAAATAATACATTAATAATTAGATAATTAAATACTAATTAATTAATACAAATAATTTATTAATTTTTTAATAAATAATATAAATTAAATTTAGTATAGCATTAACACAGATATCGCATTAACACAGATGTACAGTTGTAATAAAAATTGTATTACAGTTGAACTGAGTACAGTATTGCAGTATTACTGTTAACAATAGTCGGTTATTTTCATTCTAATAATTTGATTAATTTTTACTTTCATCGTAGTCTTTTTTTTTCAATTTTTGAAAATCGATTATTAGTTAAATTGCACTGATGTCAGTTCTTCTTTATTTTTTTCATAGTGAAATGGCAAACATGAATCTTATGTACAGACTGGCAGATTGCAATCTAGCCGAAGTGCGCCGTCTACTTGCACAACGTTTTTCCTAATCGCCGTTTTTAATAAGAAAAGTTTTTGTAATTGTCTACGAAATGTTAAGAGAAACTGGAAACGTTTCTTCTAGGACTCATAATCGAGGAAGAACGCGAAGCATAAAACACCGAAGTCGAAAGGATGGGAATCGTAACATATTGGGAAACTTCAGAGGAGAGTACAACAAGGGTTGCGTTACGTAAATAAGTGATGTTTGGTGTTCGGAGAATTTTGCGAATCGTAAACAGAGTGTAAGCGGTTAATGAAAACGATCCCCTATAGAGAAAAGCAATTTTTCAAAAACCGGCAATAATCCGCAATAATTTTCACTGGTGAAGTTGGATTAAACCAAAATAGAATCGTCAATTATCACAACAACCATCTTTGTATAAATGAATCTTCTCATACCATCATTCGGTCAAATTTTGAATAAATTGTCGGGCTTGTATTATCGGCGATTGACTGATGGACCAGTGGTTTTCTGTCAGCACAACTGAACAGCGAGAATAATTACAATTTCTTAAAAAACCTCTAACCGTTATAATCCTAGTACAGGCATATTACTTTTAAACGGATTTGAATACTAGATCGTGGATACCGGTGCTCTTTGGTGGTCGGGTTTCAATTAACCACACACCTCAGGAATGGTCGACCCGAGAACGTACAAGACTACACTTCATTTAAATTCAAACATGTCATCCTCATTCATCCTCTGAAGTAATACCTTGCGGTGGTTTCGGAGGCTAAATAGACAAAGAAAGAAAGAAAACCGGATTTTTTGGATGAAATCCTCCGGTCAATAGAAATATAACCTGTAGTTCATGTGTGATGGTGCCTTACTGCACTTCAGTATCAATGACCGCCAGCATTTGAACGATTATTTACCTGAAAGGTGAAGCGATTGTGGATGTCCAATAGATCACGAGGGCTAAGACCAGTGACTCTGGGCCCGCAAGATCTATACGCAATGGATTTCTACCTTTGGAGACGCCTAAAAATGTAGTTTGTAGTACATCAGTGCCCAATGTTGAAGATCTTCTACAGACAATTGAAGGACATTTACAATGTATCAGAGCTACCTAGGGTTTTTTAAAAACGTAAGACAATTACTATTTCATTTCAAAAATCGTTGGCTACTACAATGCATTGCCACCAATGCAGGTCACTGAACATTTGCTCCAGGGAAAATGAAAGAAAGATTGGTAAGCAATTATTCATACCTATTTAATATTTATGTTTAAATTCTGTTCAAATTTACATAAATCTGCTGTTTATTGAAATTGCACAATTTTTTTTAAAATCTATAGTTTTCCAGAAATTATGAATAATCTTCACTGAGTCACTGTTAGAGCGGATCGTATAAAATTACAAAAAAAAATCTATTTTAATTTATTTAATTATTTTTAAATAAATAAGCCGCATTATACAATATAAATAATATAATATAAATACTAATTAGCTTTAATATAAATCACAGTTTTATTAGCCATTCCCTATCAGGCTGGTCTACTGGTAAACTCGTCGTCGCAAATCACTTAACAGCTAATTTTCGAAGTCGAAAGTTGAAATCCTAGTAAACGTTAATCGCTTTTAAAGGATCTGAATACTAGACAATGGATACCGGTGTACTTGGGAGGTTGGGGTTCAATTAACCACATATCTCAGAAATGGTCGGCCTGAGTATGTACAAGACTACACTTCATTTACATGTCGTACATATTATTTTCATCTCATTGGGCTGCGCTTATAGTTTACTACTTGAACAGATTACAACGTACACATTAGGAATAATAATTATCTACCGGCAAAAGTATGAAAAATTTCAAACTTATTCAAATTAGTTAATTTAATAGTTATTTATATAATGCAGATGAATCCAGCAGAAAATTATGTAATCAATTTTTTTGAAATCGTTTAAAATGAAAGGCTTAAGATATACGAGTAATAATATGTCGTATCTTGATAAAACCAGCGATTGTGTAGGGATAAAACATAAAAAAGTTGATGTGGCTGCCATTTTGAATTTGAGAACGTAATCTTTTTTTGATACACAGTTATATTTGAGAAAGTTTGTATCAATGATTCCTCAATCCTATCTTGCGATATACAATTTTCTTTTACAAAATACAAAATGGTGGACAGATGGAAAACGAAGGGGAAATCGCCATTTTTCATAGAACATTTTTTGAAACACAACCTGAAAATTCAAAGCTATTTTTTGCTAGCCCATTTTTTGTTACAACTGTATATATTTACAGAAATTTAATTCTTTGTTGGGCTTTATATAAAACTTTTCATCATTATTTAAAAGTTTTTTTTTTTACATACTCTTTCTCTTATTTTATTCTGTTGGCATAAATTCACGCATTGAGATTTTCTAATAGAGAAAGGCTTTCCATGTCAATATATTCACATATTCTGTTATACCACTCCAATCCGAATTCTTCTTCTCTTTATCACCAAATTTGTATATATTTTATTTGGGGTAAAATTATTAAATTTGAAAAAATGTTGACAATTTGAAATGAGAATATCGCAATTTTGTGTACGCCGTCTGCAGCTCGGCAGACAAAGTAAAATTAATCTTATCCGGTATCCAATTCAAAACTGTTTTGGTATAAAGTTATCCGCACATACGGGGATGGTAATGAATAATCTACAACGAAATATCCTATATACAAACCTCTCGCATAAGGATTCTCTCATAACCGTAAAAAATACTTTTTTGTAATATGTCCGAATCTAAATTTTCAATTAATGATATCTTTTGACAATAAATATTAACAAAACGTAAACAAAGTGCTTACAAACTTAACTATGCAGGAGGCCAGAAAACGGCAATGTCACGTAAATTTGTTTCGAACAGGTTAACGTCATTTACCAAAGAAATTCATTCGAGTATCTGCTTAACATGGCAGTAGTTGCGATTCCTTTTGAAATGCTCTTAACTCGAATCCCAAAACCGCTCTATATTCTACGTGTGTTCCGTGGTAAAAGGTTCAGCATTTCACCGTAAAACTCTTTTACGGTGAAATGCTGACGTGGCTTGGAATTAGAGATGCTCTTATATTCTCGACGGATACAATTATTGTACTCGGGGCTATATACCGGTAAATAATTGTTATTTTCTGAAGTGTTATAATTTATATAATTTTTTTTCTGTAACTGCGAATGTTAAGTTGTTAAAGAATGAAATTAAACAGACTTAAAATAATGAAGCACCGTCGATCCCAGCTCATTACGATCTGTTTTAACGAAAGAAGGCTCATTATAAGTTTTAACTAAACTACAATTTGAGAATTAGAATCAAATTTAAAGATAAGTAGTAAACCATCTACGAAAGATGCGTTATAATTGTTATTAAGCATCTGTAATTTTTTCATTATATTCACCTTGTTAACATTCAACATAAAATTACGTAATAATAGTATTATTTTCTCTATTGTTCAGTTTGTTATTTACGTTTTTGTGTTACTATTTGTGTTAATAGTTCATGTTTTCTTTAAAAACAACGTAACAAGATATTTTTCACTCTGTAAACTGTTAACCATCGATAAAATCTTACTACACAGTCTATAACAGACGACAGGATATTTAAAATTATGCATTCTCACAATTAAACGATGTGAAGAAATGGATAATTACGAATATTTTATAGCTAAGAATAATTATAATTATTCTTAGCAATTGCAGAAAATAATCCTTCAGATTTATCAAATCATTGGCAAAGAGTTTAATACGAACTAAAAATAATCAGTTATTTAATTACGGAATTATCTGAAAATACCGTACAAATAAGAAGGTATTGAGTAATACAACAGATATTGCGTTAATTGTAAAACGGTAGGATTTGTTCTCTACGGTAGCATTTTGTTATAAACAAAATTAAATATCATTTGAGCGGTACATAATGAAGACTTCTGTTACACCCTCTCCCCACGACTTCACTTGTGCAAGAGTAACTGTACATCCGTCGCAATGAGGCAAAATATCTAATCATTTTTAATTTTCAAATACCACTCCGATCATGACGTAATAATGATTATTTGCAATTACTACGCAAACTTTCTTACTCCGTTTAAAAACGAAGAAATTAATTTTTAATTTTTTAAAACTACCATTCCAGGCTCAAATACCTTAACTCAGAAAATTCCAGATAATTCGAAAATCATTGATCCAAAAGCGCCAGAAAATGAGAAAATATCATAAATTAACCGGTTTACAAGGCATATGTTTCAGATTTTTTGCGTGCTTCAAACGGATATAAAGTCGATGTAATATAAGTAGTAAAAAGGATTGCCGTCCTTTAATTTTCTGAACAAACTTTCAGTTATGAAATTAAGAAGGTTAGTAGATTCTTAAATTTCGATTTTAAAATGTCATTCTGAAGCGGGCTATTCTGCCAAAGAAATATCGCAATTCAATCGGTATCAGCCGATATGCAATGATAAAAAAAACACGTTTATTAACGCCTTACGTTATCCATCGTTTGTACGTTAAATAGGGGTAATCAGTAAAAGACAACAACCGTGGTGTTTTTACACGGAAGAAAGTTCTAAGAGGTATGAAAGACCTTGGATAGGGCTATACCAACCTGGAGTATTCAAGTGATGTTACGCATCTCGGCGTCATCCTGGATGAGAAACCCGTATGGAATGCTCGCTTAAATAAAATCGGTAAAAAAGAAGAAAGAAGGTCACATATTATTTAAAGAAACCTGTCAAAAGTAGAGATTAATTCTTCTACTATACCGGATGTATGAGTTTGTGTCTGGAGCTTTGGTGTGACGGAGGAAAGCCCAGGCATCAACTCCGAGCCCTCCAGAGAATTGACTGCCGCTGCATCTCTGAAGCGTTTAGGCGAATTCTCACAGTCGTACAACAGGTTGCTCTGTTTATTGCCGCTGGACCTATGCATTATAGCCCTCACCAGATTAGCGGTATATAGAATTGCCAGTGATGAGTGATGAAATCTGTTACTAATGTAGAAACTTCTGCTACTAACAACCGCTACTGAAAGATAAACGTTGGACATGAAATCTGACAAGAGACATGGTCAACGTTTAATGAGACATGGTCTTCTATTAATGGTTCATTGCTCACTGTCCAGATTGGAGAGAATGATTGGGAAGGATATGTTTACATCAGCTATTTGCTGTTTGTTTAAGTTCGGCCATAGAAAATATTTCGATCTTGAGAATTTTTGGTCTTTCTGGTGCGCTTTAGACACATTTTGTTCTGTTTTACTAGTTTTTACATTTCTTCGTGCTTTTAGGGACCTATTTCCTGGTAATTGCATTTTTTGATTGCTTTACGAACTTCTGCTATTTATTTTGTATTTTTGTTTTGTTTTGAGATATCTGGTTCTGGCGGTGATCGTACTCGACCCCCGACCGTGGATGGGAAATCTACTCGGGATAGGAAGTCCAAGAGTGGATCTTCACGCGGCAATAAATCTGTGTCGGTTGGGAAAGCAGGAGGAGCTCGCGCTGCTCGGTCTCAGGTGGAGCCGGCTGTTGATGGGCGACTGAAAGATTCCTCGGAAGGTGATGGCTGCGAGGACACTTTGGAGGAGGACCTTCCGTCTCTGTCTCGGTAATCATGGATGGGTTATAGGATGAGTGCTAGCACGGAGTGGTCACAGGAGAAGTCTTCTGTGAAGAGGCGGTTGTGTATCTCTCCCAATGAGGGGGTAAACTCGAAGAAGTTGCCGGCTGGATCCGGGGATTCTGAATCGCTTGCTACGGCTGCTGTGGAGGGGATGTCTGTCCGGGTCGGCGACGGATCAACCGGGATGGAAGTTGGTGATGGAAAGGCTGATCCGAATGGATTAGGGCCGGACGAGGCGACCTTTACTCGTCGGGAACTCTTCCGGAGTTTGGAAGATGTTGTGCCTGATGCGGTGAATGCGTGTACATTTGAGGAAATTACTCAGGCCATACGCCGGGTGGTTGGTGAGACAGCTGATTTTCGAGTGTCTTCACTTCGTCCAGCTTACGAGGAACAGAACGCCACTATTGTGACTACGTACGGTGTTGCGAGGAAGCTGATTGAACACCGAGTTAGGATCGACTGGGTGAATTGTGCTTCCGTGAGGGATGCTGATGATAGGTGTTATCGCTGTTGGGGCCGAGACCACATGTCCTCACCTTGTCGCGGGACTGATCGCTCGGCAATGTGTTACAATTGCGGATAGCGTGGTTGTCAGCGGACCAATTGTGGGAACCTGCGGGTATGCATTATTTGTGGGAAAGCGGATCATCACAGATGAGTACGCTGCTCGCGGTTGAGTTGCTGTCCTGGTGTCTACAGGCTTTATAGAGAGTGGTTGCTATTCAATGTCTGGCTTTCTGGTTTCTCCTGTATGGGAGCGTTCTGGTTTATTTCAGTATCGTGGAGTCGGAGTCTGGTCACGTTTGTGAGGGTAGTCGTCGGCGATGAAGCATGTGGACTCTGGTGCCCCGGAGCTGATAAGACCGAGTCCCGGCAAGTGCGGCTTGTTAGAGAGGGGCACTTGAAGAACCGAGTCCCAGCGGAGGAGACTTTTGGGTTGCCTCCGTCTGAGGTAGGCAATGCAAGACCGAGTCCCGGCTCCCTGGGTGGGTCGCTGGACACGACTTCGTCGGACCTGGTGATTTCACACTGGGAGTTACAGCCACGCAAGGAAATCAAGATCCTACCGGCGGGTCTGCCTGTCATGCCAGACTTACAGCCGGTAGACGGGTAATCTCGTTAGAGTAAAGGACACTCCCCCAGGCCATGCTTATGCTTTACGTGGATCCGGCTTGGGGGAGAAGGTGAAAAAAAAGCTTTCCAAGCCAATGAAAACCCCCAAGGCTTCCCGATGCTTTGCCGAAGAATCTCGCCAAGAATGTTTTACGGTAAGATTTACGCCATTTTACGGTACGTTAACCGATGTAATGAAATGAAATAGCCTGAAATAGGCGTGTGAATTTTCAACTACACCAGTTGGTAGCACTTATCACGTACCGTAAATTCTGAATCAGAATAAGTAAGCTATTAAGCCTTATTTTATACCCACAATAAGATAATTTGCCAAGGCGACAAGGCACTTTCAGTGCCTTGTCACCTTGGCAACAGAGTGATAGCTCTGATAGAGCTGCAAAGAAGAGAACAATTCTTTTGTTTATAGGACCTGTCTCCTTATGGTAAAAACTAACCAAGAGACTTTGAAGCGGATCAATAATGAGCGCACTAATAATTGACGCAGGAAAAATGCTGAATTCAGAATTATATTTATGAGAAAGGTGCTAATCCATAAACCAAATAGATCCTTCACGAATTTCATTATTCGGTTAGGCGGGCAGTTTGAAGAAAATCCATTTTTCAGCACTGAAAATGGATCGTTCCGGATATATCTGTCTACGACGAATTTACTCCAGAAAGATTCCTATCACGTGTGCTTGCAGTCTACAAAAATTACAAAACACGGCATCCAAAAACTGAAGACCTTTGAGAGGAAACATTCCCAAATTGTCGGACGTCGGAACCGGTCTAACGGGATGTGCTACTTGACTTAATTGATAAGGTTTTGGGCTTCATAAGACACAGAGCTGGGTAGTCCAAGTTAGGGTTTCTGGAAGCACAATAAGAATTTAAGCTGAAGCGCACTGGGATATTTCCGATCACCACTTAAATGAATAACAAACATGTTCGGGTCTTATTTGAAAAATAAAATTATATTTTTCATCTTTTGCAAATAAACATCGCATACGAAAATACGTGTCTATTCGCTACTAGGAATGTCTTAATTAAAGGTCTGATCAAGATTATGAATCTAGTTTCAACTCTCCGGTACCGAGAGAATGTAATTACTACTAATAAAAAAGTACAACATAAAAATAAGAAACTGTATGAAATACAGTTTCTTTTCCTGATCATACATTGTGATCTTAATCGTAGTTATCGTAATTGGTTAAAAAAAAGGCCCATAAGAGCGCAAGAAAGAATTGTCTTAAAAAAGCCTCATCGTTTTCAATTTAAAAATTGCTAAAGCTGTGTTAATAAAAGTTCTTGCAACTTAATCCACATCACAACCCCGTAAGGAAAGACACCCGCCTTGTAACGCTGCCGGTCGCAACACCACTCCCCCCCGTTCCTAAAACGTAATCAACAATAGGCATAGTATCTATAAAGCTGCCCTTCAACCTTTGCAGAGTAAAACCACCTCTTCAAATGTCTTCCAATAATTTTTTCTTTCGCCATTAAATTCTCACTGCCGAAGGTAACTGAACGACGGATTTTAAGGTGAATGAAAAGGACATTACAACGGCAAAAAGCCCAGCAGTTAAGTCTTTGAAAGTCTTTTGGAGAAAGTCCAAAGGCTCTGAAGTGACAGTTCCCGACTACACAGCCACTGATTCTAATAATTTTCTTCAAACAAGTAATATTCTGTAATCAGGAAGAGAAATACGGATTTAATAGCCATAAAAATTACGTATGACGGATAAACTTCAATTCTGGCCTGGAGTGCATGTAATTCGCGAGGAATCGGTTGATATTACGAAGAGACGCAACTTCATGTGCTATCATAGTATTACCTTAAACAACAAAATAATTAAGAGAATTAGGAACCTCTGGATTGCAATGAAAAGTCCTTCATTTTTTCACGTACACTTTCGGGGTTAATGGACAAGCAGGATCTGGAAAATATGTTATCTACCCGAGGACTTTCCTTAGGTTTTATCAACAGTGAAATGAGCTGGCGATCCTTGAAGCATTGAATCACATCGATTTAATTCTGAGCCGTCATGTGAACGACTGTAGTTGTATTTGCGTCAAGCCAATAAAACGTAAATTCAAAAATGGAGACTTTCCCTAGTAAAAAAAACAAGAAAAGCTTGAATTCTCTACCTCCAATAGAGAATACAATTCTAATATGCAAACACAAAATATACGGCACACATAATTTTGAAATATTATGAAATCATCTTTCAGGATTTTCCTTTAAACAATCCTTAAAAGAGTGATACTGAATAAAGGGATTACAAATTTCCAGTCAAAATTCCACGACTTTGAATCGTTTAAAAAAGGCATCATGTGAAGGACAGAAATTTAACATCAAATAACGTCTCATACATTCCGTTCAGAGATCGAATTTCAAATTGAAAAGGCTTTATAAAATTCGAATAGACTTGCAGATACAAAATTTGTCTTGGGGCAAAGATAAATTAAAGAGGAGTTTAAAAATTCAGTACTTGTCCGTGCGAGGAACATATGATCGGAACAAGTGCAGGTCCGGCTCAAAATAAATAAGGCGGTTGGAACATTAATAATAATCATCGTTACATCAAATAATTCAGAAAGTTGCACATCTCATTTTGTAACATCGTTTGCGACTAAGTTTGAGGAAACTTGTTATTTGTTACTGTATTATTTTTGTTAGCCAAACCAATATACGTACGTCTAAGCAAATTATAAATAAAATAAAAACAAGACAAAAATAAACACTATCGAGTAAAAAATTCACTACATAAAGAATAAGTAAATATTTATTTAATGCTTAAAATTTAATGAACGAGACAAAAAATAATTAATCGATGATAGAATTAAAAAAAAAAATAATAATTTCAATGATACTCATCATCAGTTATCTCTGTTACTATTACTCATTTGTTTATTGTAATTTTGGCCTTCAAAACCTGAAAAACGTTTTTTTTTTAATCATAGTTGTTAGTTAGACAATACAACTTTTTATAAATATATTTTTTTTATGCAAAAAATACTATTTTTTTAATATGTATATTTTTTCAATTAACACAATCTATTTTTTTCATACAATAGATGTACTCTATATACGGAGTGTGAACGGACCTCTACACTCCGTCTGCAATATAATTTATTAATTCATTTCCATCAAGTCTCCAGATTTATAAAAAAAAAAAAAAAATCAGTTCGTAAAACTCACACAAAACCGTTTAAGTAATGAACAAAAATTAAACCTTTAACCTATTTCACTTTCTTTAACTTTAAAAAAAGTTCAACAAACGTGAACGATTATAATTCTCATTCATTAACATTTATTTGAGCTCACACGTCAAATAGAAAATTAAAATACATCACAAATTCTAACGTTGAAATATAGATAATATTTAAATAAGGGATACATTAATAAGTTCATAAAGAAGAAAATAAGACTCCCATGATCTAAAGTTAATTCGCCAAGAAAAATAAGTTTTTCTAAAAACAGGACAATAAGTGGAAACTGAAGTAATCCAATAACAGAGTTAATGATACATAAAGTTCAAAACTTTCATTTAACACTATCAGAACTGATAATTATACTCTAATATAACGAGATAGTAATTTTTTTTCGAATTATAAGCGTGCGCTGTCTGTACAATATCTACTCAGAACGAAAATCTTGCTTTATTTAATAACACCCATTAGTAAAGACCAGATAAAAGGGTAAAGGTTGGAATCAAAGGGTATGATCATTACGATCGTTCATAGTCCTCACGGTCAACGTAATCGAACACTAATACTGATAACCGTTCACGGACATTTTCTAAACAGGTCACCGAACGCTGCACACTAAGTAAACTACCGCATCCGTAAGCAAGATAAATTATTCCTCGGATGATTTCAAAACACACAAAAAGGGCTTATAAGTTATGCTGAGAATTAGTTTAACTGAAATTAACTTTGAAATTTTTAATTTTAATTTTTATTAAATCACCCACAGCAAATTTCATGCGGATCGACCAAACAATACATAGACGGCAGGAAAGTTACATTACCGGACCATAACTACAGTTGCATTGATTTTCAATTCTCAGAAATACGCGCGTACACACCCCACATATATATATGTGTGAGTGTATGTATGTATGTGTGTGTGTGTGTGTGTGTAACATCGATCATAAGTTTCTGTTAATTGATTGTAGGTCAATAAAAATTATTTTTTCCAATAAATTATCATTTCCAGATGCGCACTTATCCTTGTAACCGGCAATAGCACACAAGCGTAGCAGGGGGAAGGATAAGCACATTCTTTAAAAAAAACTAATCTGTTAAGTTGCAGATAATCAGAGTACAGATAGAGCGTAAAAATATCGTACGGTAGGAGTAACGGACTTCATGATAGTAAGAACTCTGTTGCGCAGTGTAACGTTCATCATAACGTTCACTGTAACAATCGGTCAATACACGTATAATTATTTTGTATACCGCAAATCATTTAAAACCACAACACTAACGGTTTACGCTTACCGATTCCATTATTCAACTTGCATTAAAATATTCAGATCATTCGATGTACTATTAAAATAACTTAACAAATTACTACAATAAATATTTGGAAAAAACCGGTGAGGAAATCGGTAAAAAGATATTAAAAGTTTTAATTGCGTTCACTGAACTAAACAAACGATAAGCAGTTATAAAAATAATCCTACGAAGATTAATTTAAATAATGATCACTTATAACATATCGAATAAAATTAACTCGTAGAAAAGGTGTGCGCGGCATGACTTGATAATGACTAATATACAGGGGTCTGATCTCATGCATACAAATAATAGTATTTCTAGTAGTATTATTAGGCTCACGTTAGAATAAAATATATAATGCACGATTCAAGTGAAACTTAACAATGTAGATCAGATTTATATACAAATGTGAATGTTAAGACGTAGCTCATACAAATTTAAAACATTTTATGAAATAGCCCCGTGTAGGGGGATACCCTAATGCACGACTCGCTCGTCTAGTTATCTTCTAAAAATAATTTTTTTTGTCACTGGGGTCCCATTTTTCTCCATTTCGACGAAGAACTTTCTTATTTCGAACACAATTAAATTTTCATCATACACATTTAAACACACCGTTTCAAGTCTCCAACTTTGCTGCTGATCATATTTCGCCCATATTTCGTTTCATATTACGCTATGAAACGCTACAAAAAATTAATTAAAAAAGAATTCTTTTGAATTCCTTAACCTATATATCGCCAAATCCTTTCCGCCATAATGTAAACTTATTTTCCTCGGACTAACTTACTTTTAATGTTTTTGTAACTTCGTCCATCGGTCACGTTTCATCGTATTTGTTTCTTTTGTTACAATCGCCTAGCAACAAGTCTGCACCGCCCAATTTTTATTTTAAATTTCTCGTTTTTGCCAAATTTATAACAATATCGTCATCGAAATAATACTACGATAATAAGATTATGTTCATTACGAACACAATGGTCACGCAATTTTTGTAGTTATAATCTAATAGTGTTCTACTAAAATTTACGTACATATCTTATCTAACTCTTTTAATATCTAATGGTATAATCGAATATCTAAATATTTGCATCGATTTCAACAATACTAAGAACCGCGATTAAACTGTAATTCACCAAATATTAGAATTAACTTGAAAGAATAAATTGACTATTAAGATTCTACATAACCAGAAACGTAATATTATGCTGATATAATCATCAATTAAAAATCTGGGGATAATATTATTCACAGGCTAATAAATCTGTTTTAAGTCATTACTGTGAAAAAATCATTTCGATACGACTAAGGAATGGAGTGGTGTGTGTGTGTGTGTGTGTGTGTGTGTGTGTGTGTGTGTGTGTGTGTGTGTATGTGTGTGTACACATACGTGCCAACATGTATGTTTAAGTATATATCTATATCTATATATATATACACACCTCTTGCTAAATTAATAGTCAGAACGAGTTAACATTTAATGAAGATGATATAGGACCATATTTTAAATTAACGAATTAAAATTATTTCATAATGTACACGTTACGGTATAGTTTAACCACAACAATCTGTTAGCTTAACAAAAAAAAGAAGATAAAGCTCGTTTTCCATGTAAAAGGAAACGGCAAGAAATATTTTGAAATAAGTTTTTATCAGTTTGTGTAGCTTATTTTAGCGTATAAGTAATCTACATATATTTTTGACATAAAAATCCATTTCTGGAGAACTTTTACCATAAACAATACAGGTCACGAAATTCGTAGCCCAATTTACGACTTATTTTCCGATAAACGCACACAAGAAATTTCCGACAGCACGAATTTAAAAATTTCAGCCTTTTTTTTTAAGATACGGTGACCAAACTACAAAAATTCTTTCGCTTTCTGCAGGACGGTATAATCTTTATCTTCCCAGACGTTTTGAGTTTTAACGAGTATTTCGCTCCAATCAAAATTAACAATTTAGATATTTACCGACACGATCACTCAAAAGAAGAAGATAAATTCATACAATTAAAGATAACTCGAGGTAGTCTCCGAAAAGAAGCTATAATGACCAGATGTCTATCTTCATGGAGAAAGGTAAACCGAAAGTAAATTGTTATATAAGGATAAGACTGGAAGAACCTGCAAGTGAAAGTCGTTAAGGTGATCGTAGGACAAAATAAAATACAATAAAGAATGCTTTACAGAACTGTTGTTCAATACAAAATAGTAAAATTTTGACATTCAACATGTGATTGAGAAATCCGCATTAAAGGGATCCAATATATAACTTACCTTAATCAAAAATACAAAATTTCCTTAAACAAGAAATTTGAACACGTAGAATTAAAGTAAGCACATGTAATGTGCTATTAAAAATATTTATTTATTTATTTTTAAATTAATGAATAAAGATTCGTATAAATTAAACGTTTATATTTTATTACAAATAGTAATAAAATTACAAAAATATTTTACAAGCTCGGACTTGGAGCTTTTTGTATGCTTCCTTTTTCACTCGCAGACTTAGCACTCGCTGTACTCCCGTTTCGAGTTTCAAAAAAAAAGAATTTTATTAATAGAACTAACATTATATTTAATAGTACACAAGCTTACCTTCCTTGATTTTTCAACGATGAAAACACAGTTATCAAATTACAAAAATGTTAATCATAAAAAAATGCTGGTGATCGTAAAGATTTAAGCACAATAGATCGTAAATTTGTTTACGAGATGCATTAGTCATCTAGATGTGAAATAACAATTTTGACGGATTTCAAGAAAAGGATATTCTTAATTCGATTCAAATTTTTAAATCTAAATGCAAGGCACACTTTCACCAAACGAATAGGTATCTATTTCTGCGATTCCTTTAATAAATTCCTCTGGTGTACAGTTAAATTTTTTTTATAAATTAAGTCGACAAATTTTAAAAAAATTGAAGTAGTCTACAAAGCCGATATGAAGATATACAATAATTTTTATTCGTCACCGTCGATTTTTTTTGGCTTTACATTAAGAAAAAATTATATACAAAGTAACCACACACGTGTGTTACTTAATATACATTTACTTTATATACAATTACTTTGTGTGTTACTTTACGTGTGTGTGTGGGTGTACGCGCGTTTTAATAACGGTTTTCAAAATATGTTCACATAAAAATTCAAGAAATTATTATAATTGTCAGAAAACCTAGAAAAAAGCAATTCTGCATTTCTTAAGCTCATGCTGGGTAGTGTTTTTTCTTCGCCATTCAATATGTCATTACTTCTTTTTCAATTATTTTTATCACGTTTTTATTACACAATATTTTTTTATCTTGCACACAATATTTCGTGTGCAAGAGAAAAAAAATAAAATAAATAAATGATAATATACAGTAAAATAATATATAGAATTTAATTCTTCTTTTTAAACATAGTTCCCTAAAAATAAAAAACTATTACAAGATACAATTCTGCACTAAAATGTTATTAAAATTAATTTTTCAGATTCCAATGAAAAAAAGGTCTGCAAAACAAATATAGAGAAATGTCTGGTGACATTTTCTTAGTATCCTGTATCATTATTTCTTCAAATTATCCAAATGTCCACATCTGTTTAATAATATTAATTGCAAATCTTCAACCCAAATTGCTTTAGATGAGTCTTTGGATAATTTAGTTAAAAGATTAATAACATACATTTTAAAATCGGATGCAACATGTTAAAAATTCAGTATAATATGTAATAAAAATTCAGCAAGTTTACATATTTCTTTCAGATTACATACTGTAGTCACACATTAAACATGTTAACTTGCAAGTATCATGAAGGCAAGGCATTTCTGAATTTTCTTTCTGATGCAGCATAAAAAAAATATATATTATACAAGACACTCTAGGCTTATTCCTTTTTCTTTTATGAAAATGATTGACCAATAAAAATTTAATAACTTAAAATTAAACTTCTAATTAATTTAAAAAAGTAAAATTTAAATGTAATATTTTAAATGAAAACCAACGCTAAGAAAACTATACCATTAAGAAGAAATAACATAAAATAGTTCGGCAAATAATTTTTTCCACAATTTTCATAGTCTGTTTTATAAAACTGAAGTTGGACAGAGCAGCCTACTAAAATAAAAAATAGTCCTAAACAATCGATTGTTTTAAAGGTTAGATGTCATAGAGTAATCTGTAACAATTTTACAGAGATGGCAAATAATATATTTTTGTAAAAGATTATTACGCATTTCTTAAAGGCATTAAAATAAGCTTCCAAAATTTTTTTAAAAAAGATATAACAGTAGAACAGCTTCTCCCTCATAGTGTTCTTAATGGGACTTTCTTGATGCAATCTAAAACCCTTTTAGTATGTAGTAAAACAATATAGTAACTGATTTGTGTTATAATATTCATTTACTGAATTAATAAAATTTGGTATTTTAAAATTTTTCAAGAATATTGAGTTTTTTGGGGTTTTATGTGGTGTATGTAAAATTAAAATGTTAATTTATTTATACCACTATAACAATGTTGTCAAGGGAATAGTACAATGCCACTAAAAACATATAGTGTAAGTAGGAAGTATACTTACTAGTATTTTATTTGTGTATTTAATACAAACTTACATAAAGTGCACATTTATTACTTTACATGCACTGTAGTTTTTTTAATTAAATGAATACATTTTTTAATTATAAAAATAAATGAAAAAAGACTTCATGAATACTTAAATAAATGGTATCCTTTGCAATAGTTAATTCATCTTTTCTATTATGTTATTAATAATGCATTTAAACACATGTAACTCTGCTAACATCAAAATCTTCTTCCTCTACCTTCTTTCCTTTATGTACATCCTGTTTCTTATTAAATAAAGAATCTTAATGTGCAGAAATGTATTTACGTGATTAATCAACTTGTAAGAATTCTGCCAAAATGATTCTCTATAACTCTGTAATTCACATAGTTTGTGATGAATTAATTTTTTTATTTGCTACCTTGTACAATACATTTCAGATCTTCTCTGTCAACAGCCAATGCTTTAATGAACTGAACATGCATGTATACACTTTTTATGTACGTTTAGAAATATACATAAGAGAAAAAATCTAATTTTTGTTGCAAATCAATAAACGTAACATAATTTAACTAACAAATAAATATTGACAAAAAAGAAACTTTTACTAAACCATATATTCAATTTTCACAACGAGTCATCAAACGTCAACTGAAAGATCAGTCTACTGTTAATCAATAAAAATTGAAACTTAACGGATAATGATGACATGAAACTGAACCGATCAGCTACTAGGTAAATTCACTTATTAGGTACCAAATTTATCGATATTAGTAAAAAATTCCTGCCTCTTCCTTATGATTTTATTATATACAAAAAAAAGTTATATGAAACACATAATTTTACACTTAATTTGGTAAAAAGAAGGTTTTTCAAAATAACATGCTGGAATAAATACAGCGTTACTATGCAAAATAATAACAATGCAAAATAATAACATAACCTAAAATCTACATACATCTTATTCACATAGACTAGGTAAAGAACAGATGGTTAGTGAAATTACTTACTGCATCCCAAAATGTTAAGAACTTAAATTTTCCTCCATAGGCCGACATAATCGGAGCAACGCTTTTAGGAACGATAACATGATACCAATCATAATAGCAACCAAAAGTAAACTGTAACGCGCCCAAAATGTGAATCACGTAATTCAACATAGCTGAAATTAGAGTCCACTTTTAACTAAATTAAACGAGCACAAACTAATTAAAGAAATGCATTTAATTACTAATAGGTCGCTAACCGTGTATTTGTACTTTAACCAAGATCACGGAAGAACGTTATCTTAACAGTTCTTACGCAAAGGATCTATAAGGCAATAAAAGGTACTAGGCACGGTAGAAAACTTACAATAAGCAATCTAATAAATACTTAAAACACCCAAACCTTTTGTTCACAACTGCCCGACTGGGACACACACTCGACTCAAACAACGAGATCATCTACACCAGCTGAGTGATAACGACCAGCTGAGCGTTGGAGCTAGAAACAATTTATTAAAAAAACACCTCCAACAGCGCTACCTGTTAGTATAATAAGTAAACAGTAAATTGAAATTGAACAAAACGAGCGTTACGCTATGGTAATGGGTGCCTGTTATAAGAACGAGTAAAACGCAAATGCATATTTCCTTATTGTTAACAAAAAAGCAGATAAAAGCTAAACAATTTTTGGGTCAATTTCTATCTCAAAGTAAGTATTGATTCAATACGAAACATGTTTCATTTTACTTCTGTGTTTTAGATTTGAATCCTAGTCTGGCTTGGCATATCTATTAATAGAAGTAATTAAAAAATGTTGGTGTTTAAATATAGGGTTCTCTGCAGTTATTTTCTCAAATACTAATTTAATTTTGCAAAATTGTGATGCTCATCAGATTTTCATAATTGAAACATGCTGATGAGAATTGAGAAAGGCCCAGGCATAACTGAAATTTTTATTTGTCCTCCTGAAAATAGAATTTTGAAAATGAAATGTTAGCATATAAAAATTTTTTTTTTTCATAATTTAAAAGTGAGAAATAATTTCAGTTTTAGTTAAATGAAAGCTTTGGTTGCAAGGGGTCATCCCTTGAAACTTCTATCTATCCTTGAAGAATGACGTACTTTGAAAATATTTGAATGTCAAATTTTTTTCTAATTAATGAAGGGATTAAGTTTCTCGGAAGCTCAGTTCTGTTGATACTGAATGTTTGAAACATTCAGTATCAACATTTTTTACTGGCCCACAAGAACCATGATACGAAATAAGAAATTGAATATTTCAAACTTTCAGTTTTGAAGAAAGAGATGTAGAGATCTTTGGAGCTCAAGAAAGACCTCTAGATCTCTTGGATGACATTATCTTCATTATTTCAAAAGATAAAAGACATTTTTAAAAAGAATGGTTCCAGTATTATAATATTTTTTTTTTTTTTTGATCATGGGGGACTTGGGAGCATGAACTCTTTAGAGAAGAAGAAATTTTAAACCTCATTTTCTCTTACAAATTATTTTTTTAAAGGTAGAATTTTGAAAAAAGAAAAACTTGAATATCAAAACGCTTAATTTTTTGGGAGGAGGGGGTTGAAGGATGGTTGAGATTTTCTGGGAGGGGAAGATATTTTTTTCTGAAGATAGTACACATTTAAAAAAATAAAAGTTAAAATATTACAATACTTCAACTTTTATCTATTTTTAGAGCTGGGAGATAGAAGTCTGTGGGGGCAACTATTGATGAAGTGGTACATCGTCTGCAAATTAGTCACGGTTCTGCCTACGAAATCATCCACAACAGACTTGGGTTTCATAAAGTCTGTGCAAGATGGGTCCCAAAACAACTCACACGTTGCATTCAAAAACGCGCTTGGACATCTACCTAAAACATTTGGATCGCTATGGTAACGAACGAGACATCTTAGACAGAATCATCACCGGTGACGAAACATGGATCCATCATTACGAGCCGGAGAGTAAACGGCAAAGTATGGAATGGAAACATCCAAATTCGCCCTACAAAAAAAAGTTCAAGACCCAACCGTCCGCAGCAAAACTGATGCTTACGGTTTTTTGAGACTCACAAGGTTCAGTACTAGAACAATATGAGGAAAGGGGCGCGACAATAAACAGTACACGTTACAGTGAGATGCTTACTGCCAAGCAGAAGCCTGCAATTCGAAGCAAACGCCGAGGACTGCTGACGAAAGGTGTTGTGTTGTTGCACGACAATGCCCGTCCACATACTGCTTCCCACACTGCTGAAACGCTCCAGAAACTCAACTTTGAAGTGCCGGCTCATCCTCTGTATGGTACTGATCTTGGCCCTTCTAACTACCACTTGTTTGGTCCACTCAAAGAGACATTAAGAGGCCGTCAATTTATCTCGGACGAAACGGTGAAAGAAGCGGTGCATTCCTGGCTCGCAGCTCAACCAAAAACCTTCTTTTATGAGGGCATATCAGGAAGCTTGTGCAACGATGGACCAAGTGCGTTGAAATGCAAGGGGACTATGTTGAAAAATGATGTACACGTAAGTTTCCTATTTGTATTGCAATCAAATTTATAAGTACATTGCGGATAATAATTGACATACCCTCGTAACTTTAAAAGTCAATTGGAGGGACACTTTTCCTCAATCTTTGTTTTTGAGGGACTTATCTGTTAAGCCCTGTAAATTACTTAATGCAATTAATCATAAAAAAATAAAGGAAAAAATAAGAAAAGTTCCCTGTTTGTCTACTTTAATCTAATTTGAAATTAAGTTAATGACAGATGAGTGAAAAACATAAGTTTTAAATGCAATATTATACTGTTAATGTTTGATGATGTCTTATAGTCATTTAAAAAATTGTTGTATATCCCATAACATAACTTCCTTCCTTGTACGTCTGTTAAATTACATATACACATTTTTAAATGAAAAGTACATAATATTTTAATTCATTAAAAACTTCTGATATATTTTCATATTTTTCTTTTATTGTTATTATTGAATTATTATTTATCGTAAAATTTTTTTTACAGAGTTAATAAATCAATATTAGCCGGCCTCCGTGGCGCGAGTGGTAGCGTCTCGGCCTTTCATCCGGAGGTCCCGGATTCGAATCCCGACATTTTCACACACTACAAATCATTCATCTCATCCTCTGAAGCAATACCTAACGGTGATCCCGGAGGTTAAAAAAAAGAAGAAAAAAAGTAGATGAAGTCTGATTCGAATCGATGTGCCTTCCCCCTTGTAAGATCCAAATATTTCATTAACTAAAATTTTACATGGCTATAACTGTGGAACCGATGAAATAAGTACCTCTTATGATATATCGTCGAAAAGCCTCGATGGTAGCTTATTGCTGCAGTTAAGAAAAGTCCAAAATCCAAATTTTTTGTTTTTTGGGCTAATCGTTTTTGTGTTGTGCGAGATGCATACGTACGTACAGACGTCACGCCGAAACTAGTAAAAATGTATATTTCCGTTGAAATCTGAATATCAACATTTTTCACGACCATAATACTTGTACAAGGAAGTAAAAAACAGATTTATTATGAAAGTATATGCTTTTTTGTTGTTTATTAGTGACATTACTGATAATTTCATTTTGTTTAATTATATATTGATGTGTATCGCCCTTCAAAGTAATATTATTATTTAGAACTTCCATGACATATTTAAAAATTAAAAAAGTAATAAAAGATTAGTAACGTGTATGTATAAATTTATTCAATTTAACGATGATTAATTGCATCTCAGAAAATAAACTTCATAATTATGAAATTTGTGTATTTAAAATTATAAAAAAATATATTTATCTGTTACATGCATATTTATTTTTATTTTATTTGTAATATTGAGGAAAAACTTCAGGTTAGATAAACCAGAGCAAGATTATTCGTCCGGTCGGATAACTTTATTATTAAAAACTACTCGGAATTAACTTTTTTATTTATGGGATTCATATATTTACTTTACTTACACGTATTTTAAGAGTATTAAGTTTATGCGCAGATTTTTGTTTACAAATAAATTATTTTAATTGTTTACGCATTTATTAACATGTTAAAACAATTGTATAAATATGGATAGTACATGTAATGTGCCAATGTGCTATGTGTTTTGAAGCTGTTATTTATTTTAGTGAATATTTTTATTTTAATAAATTATTATATTATTGAAAAATAAATTTCTAGGTTGATAAAAACGGTTAAGCTTTTGCCCGGTTAAATTATTTTCAGTTTTGAAAATTATTAGTGTAACTATAAGTTAAAATTTTCGGAATTATATCACTGAAGTTTGTTAACATTTTGAAGGTAAGTATAGTAGACCGTGATTATGTCGATTGTAGTATATTTCTTATAATACTTATAATTCTAATTCTTATAATACTTAAAATCTTTCCTTTTAATTTTGCATATCATTGTTACAAAGTAATAAATTAATTTAAGCCAACTATCAGAAAAGAAATCAAGTTATTTGAATTTGAAATTTGAAAAGTACGCTTTTCATTCTGAGATTCAACCCGAGTTTTCTTAATTTTCATTCCTTTTAGGTAGATTTCATAAGAAAGATACCTATTGTACCATGATTCGTCTTCCGGAAAATTTCGACATATCTTCGCGTTTCACATCCTCCAGACCCCAAAACCACCGTCAGTTCAAAAGTTTATATATATATCTATATCTATGTATATATATATATATATATATATATATATATATATATATATATATTTATTTATTTATTTCACTTTCTCGTGTACACGATAACTGGTGTAATTTTCCGCCAATCACTTTCGAATTGATACATAAAATATAAGGACCCAAAATCTCGGTCGAGTTCGTTAATGGGCAAAATTGGACCGTGGGGGTGGAAATGGGAGTGCTTTTTCGAAAAAACAGAATATCGCTGTAACTTTCTTATTAAGTAAAATATTGAATTCGTTTAAAGTTACTACTAGTCTTTCGATAAGGGCCTAAAACTTATCTAAGTAAAGTTTTTTGATATCACCAACCACTGGCCCAGGGGGTAGAAAAAGTGGGATTTCGAAGACAAAAAAAAATCATACTCCCCTTAATAGGCGCAGTATCGAATCGGTTTAAAGTGGTCGTTAATCCTCTAAACATTACCTAAAACTTTTATCTGAAACAAATTTTTATATGACCAACCTTTACGGCAAGGTATGACCAATATGTTGCTGGAATTGTAAGAAGATGGGGCTTGTCGTATGCTAGACATGAGAAACTTTTTCACACGCAACCGTTGTCGTATTGAGTAAATTTGAAGTTTTTCTTAACTTTAAGGTAGAGATCTTTTTTATCCCCTACTTAGCACTGGTGAAATCTACCTCCTCCGCCTTCGGCGTGCCGAAAGGAATTTTTTTAAACATCTAACATTGTTATGACTAATTAATCTTTCACTGTAATATATATTAATTATATTCGTACTTAATAATGGGAAGTAAATAAATTTTATCCGGTTGATTGGTAAAAATATTGCTTATCTTAACAATTTTAGAAAGAAAATGCCGTCTATGAAAAATATAAATATTATTGAATTCGATAAACTGTCCTTATACTAATTTACCGGTTTTAATGAATCAGGACGAAGTTGTTGTTCGCTTTGCGGCTTCTGCCGATATAGATGCTATAAACATCGAATATTCAAGCAACCCGGCTACCGAAACGCGTTTTTAACACTGAAAAATAATTACAGTAATTTAATTACAAATACCATCAAATAAATATATACAAGAATCTACAGCGTGCAGCAGCTATGAGTTTATGAATATGAAATGGGAGCAGAATAAAAATACTGCTCATCAAATAATCTTTATTACGAAAAGAATGCAAAAACATTAATTAAATCAAAAGAAGGTTATTACATAAAATTAATATACCCTTAAAAAAACAACGAACAAGAAATTCTCAAGTATAATCAGAAACTGAGTTTGATACCACATATACAATTAAATTGTTTTCGTTTGAGCGATTAACTGGACACCTTTCCCAAGGTTTTTTTCATAGTAGCATCATAAAATCATCTTGGCAAAACGCTCGTTAGTATGGAGTAGACACTGTTTACAATATTAAAGAATTTTTACAAAATGATGCAATTAGATTATTGATATTGTTATTAATTATTATTTTTTAAATGTATGGGCATCGCCTTCTACCGTTAGCCCTCGTCACATAGTTTAAAAATAAATAAAAATGGCCATAGGATCGTCAAAAAAAAGGATGTGTAAGGCTCTGAGATTTAAATAAAACAGAGAATTAAACTAACGTTAAATACATCTAAATAAAATACAAAAATTTCTAGACTGTATCAAACTTAAAAGAAACCCTATGCTCAGGTGTAAAGGGCATTCACAAGTGAATCCGCTGGCATGAAGGTAAGCGATTATTCTTTTTTCTTTACCGTTTTCCAAATCAGCAGCAATATCATTTCTTAATCCACGTCTATTTCTGAGGTTTACATATATTGCATACTCTAGGCTTTTCTACCGTCATAGATCGACGGTTTAAGCGTCATAGATCTAGACGCTTAACAGTAAGTGGTTTATCACGTACAGTGCACATTGGTCTTTCATCGCCGGTTTACAAATATGAATTTTTATTCGTGTGTGATCGATTCTGAGTCTTCCCACTTGTTTTCGGCGAGTCGGTTCGCGTCGCTTCATTTATTACTCCACCTGATAATGTCAGACGATTTTTACCTCTGCCAGGCGAGTAGGGATTATATCCGCATTCTCACAAATTGTTGCCATTCTGGCAGCTTCGTCTGCGCTTTCATTTCTTGAGATACTAGCATGCCCTGGAGTCCATCTGAATATACATCGCTGTCGCGGTGGATTTAATACATACAGAAGTGGCAGGATGTTTGCGATAAGAACATTTTCAATGTTCTTGTTCCGTATAGCAATTGGTGCGCTTAAATAATCCTAACATATATCGGCAAGCACTCTCTGCCATTTCGCAGAAATGTTCTGTATAGTGAAGAACTTGCTATATAAATTAGTTATACCTTATTAACACTGGTCATATCTGGCAGTTTCTACGAATGGAGTTCTCCGATTATGTTTATAGAGAATCCAACACCATGTACAGTTTTAGAACCGTTAGTTTTATATATATTTTATAACTGTTGATGACTGACGAAATTTCCTGTTGTATGATCACTGCTGGTTTCTCTTTTATTTTTCCATAACAGAGATTAAATCTTGTACTTACGTTGGTAAAAGATATGAAGGTATTTCTCTCGTAGAAATTGCTAATGAATTCGGTAAAGCAATTCCATGCTTCGTTGATAATTCACGATATCGTTTTCCGACCTGTCTGGAGTCTGGAATAGGTAGCACGATGTTCATATAATGCAGCCAAAGGATTGTTAGTAAAGGTTTTATGGTTTATATGGGTAGGAAAGGCCCATATATTTACTGCATGTATTAGTAATAAGATCTATTTATGTAACGTAATAGCATTATGCCGGCTTCAGACATTAGACTAATCACCGGGCTTGTATGGAAAGTGCTTGTGGCAGATCTGATTTCGTTGTTATGTATTGTCTAACTTTCTTAGATGCGACTTTATAGTGGATGAATATACAGTACACCTGCAATCGAGCTACGATTGAACCAGTGATTTATATAATAACAGAAATGTCTATTTTTGAGCCCAATTGAAGTCTGATAAACATATAATAATGATCAGGGCTTTCTTGCATCTAAACTCAGATTCTGTATGTGTAGACACATACAAAATCTGTTAAAGATCTTGATCTGCTCATCGATCAGAAGTTTTCATTTGTTCCTCACAGTGAGAATATTATCAGTAGAGCTAGGTGAAATTTGGGATTGATTAGGTGGATGGGACGTTTCTTCTCTGTACTGGATACTTGATATGTTCTTTATAAACCGATGGTTAGATCATATCATGAGTACTGTAGCTTGATATGGAATAGTTCTCGAGATTTTACAACTAATAATACTGAACAAGTGCAGCGTACATTTATTTAATTTCTTGCATCTAAATTTCCAGAAATTGCATATCTAAACGAATAAGAAATGAGATGAGTTTTCTCAAAATTCTGCCTCTGGCCGATCGCCGATTTACCTCGACTTGCTGTTTTTTCACAAATATCTTCACGGTTGATTTCTTCCAGCCAATTTCAAGAACCAAATCCGAGATTTCTTCGCTGTTAGGCCCGGGGTAGTGTTGGCAATCTTGATTTGGATTGAGTAGCATCGGGCCTGTCGGCGCTGCTTCTGGGTCTTCACCATGGTACTAGTTGGATTGTGACCTTAGCGACGAGACTGCTGTGAAGAGGAATTCTGAATCTGTTATGTGTATGTTATACGAGGTCTATAAATAAAGTAATGAGACTAGCCAAAGTGGCAACACTGTAAAGAAACTAGTAAACATATGGTTATATGAACAGCTGATTTATATTAGATATTAATATTTTTAGTCTGTTGTTGCCACGTGAGACAAATAAACTTTTCGTGAAATGAGTTTTTATTGTGCGTTACAAAAATGAGTGATACTAATTATGAGCAACGTTTTGCAATCAAGTTTTGTGTTAAATTCGGTGAGAATGCTTCTCAAACTTTATCAAAATTGAAAAGAGCGTATGGAGATGACACTGTCACGAGCCCAAGTTTTTAGATGGTTGAAAGCATTTTCAGATAGACGGGAATCAGTTGCGGACGATCCACACTCTGGAAGATCGTTAACGTCAAAAAGTGACGACAATGTTGAGCGAATCAGAGACTTGATACGGTACGACCGGAAATTAACTGTCAGAATGATTGCAGAACAATTGAATTTGAACCATACCACAGTCCATCAAACTTTGACAAACGAATTGGAGATGAAAACATTTGTGCAAAATTGGCCCAAAAAACCTCACTGTTGAACAGAAAAACAGCAGGGTAAGCTGCAATCTTCTAGGGTGAATTGAAACTGATCCTGATTTTCTAAAAAATGTTACTACTGGTGATGAATCTTGGATATTTGAGTATGACCCAGAAACAGAATGCCATAGAAAGGAAATGCACACTTCAAACTCACCACATCCCAAAAAAGTAAAAATGAGCAAATCAAAAAACAAAACCATGCTAATTTGTTTCTTCTATAGTACTGGCATTGTCAATAAGGCATTTTTGCACAGGACAGACTGTAAATCAATATGTTTATCAAGAAATTCTTGAAAGACTGTGGAAAAGTGTTGCCTGCATGAGACCAACCATCTAAGACAACTGGTTGCTGTATCATGACAATGCACCTTGTCACACTGCACTCTCAATTAATGAGTTTTTGGCAAAGAAAAACATTCCTGTAGTTCCTCAACCACCTTATTCACCTGACTTGAGTCCCTCTGACTTTTTCCTGTTCCCGAAAAAAAAAAAAAAACACCTTAAAGGACACCATTTTGGAACAGTAGAAAACATTTTTAAAAATGTAACTGATCATCTGAAGGATATTCCGGTTTCTGAGATCCAACACTGCTATGAAGAGTGGGAAAACCGTTTGAAGCATTGCGTGGCTTCCTAAGGGAATTATTTTGTATGTGACAGAGTCCATTTACCATTTATAATTTGATTGTAAATAAAAAGTTTTTCTGAACCAGTCTCATTGCTTTATTTACAGACCTTGTATATGGATTTGCTTGTTCCTCTTCAATCTTGTGACATCAATAATATTATTTTACTTATTTAATTACTTATCCTTCCTGCTGGATGACATAGTTTCTCTTCTTTTTGCTCGTTACTATCAGTTTTTATTTTTGACATAGGGTGACATCCATTTTTATTTTTATTTTATTATTCTGTTATGCTTTCATAGTTAAATTTTTATATTAGTTTATTTTATATTTCATATTATGTTATTCTTTTGGGAGCTATGATTTACATCATGTTGGCCCTTTAAAATTCATCATCTTTGTAACATAAGATGTAGGTTAAAGTAGCACAGTCTAGTTTATTTTTTCTCATCCATGAGTTTTTTTATAAATTTTCTAATACATGACTATGTGAAATACAGTTTTTTTTCTGTTGTGTTGCACACTCTCATTGACCTGCCTTCTCCTCCCTGGTGGAAAATGGGTTGGCTGGAAGGGGAGATATTTCGAAACTATGAAGTTTCATCAAACTCACAGGGCAATGGTTCCCAGCTTGCCATTAAGAACTTTATTTCATGTGCTTCAAGAAGTGATTTAAAGCTTGTTCTGGAATGTATTTGAGAAGACTCCTCTTGCTGGAAAGCAGAGTTTATTCACCAGTAATCATTATTTTGCCTCGTATTTGCTGCCATATGAGCTGGAAAATTATTTTAATATCGTGATCAACAAGCTTGATCCTTCAAGTATGATCTGCGGATTCTCAGGAACTTTAATGAATTTGGTGTGCAGTGGAAATCTCACACCTTCTTGTCTAATATAAATTATTATTCAAAATGTACAGTGAAATTGATTTTTGACTTCATTGAAGATGTTAATTTGCCATGTTTTTTGATTCTGATTCTTTCCTTGGTTGCACTTCACAATGCCAGTTGGACCTTATTTTATCTAATTGTTTTGTTGAAGCTGTTTGCACTGTTGGGCTTATTCAACTTGACAAATTTCACCTGCTGTTTAATGTTATTATTATTAATACTGCAGGTATCTGCAATATGGCAATTCTTCCATTAAGCTTAATTTTAGAAGGAGCGATTTCTGCGTTTATATGGCATTATTAATGATATAGACTAGTCTGAATCCTAATATTTTCTTCTGAGTCCTAGTCTGGATAAATGTGTGAGTGCATTGCACTATGTTTTTTATGATGCTATAAAGAAAAGTGTTTCAGTTGGAATGCAAGCTTCTCCTAAATTTCCTGCATGGTTTCCCTGCTGTTTGTTGAGTTGATAAGGAAGAAAAAGATAGCTCATTGATGATGTTTTAAGAAAACCTATGCTGTCATTGATTATAAGATATTTTCTGATCTGCAAGTTAAAGTATCTCTTAGGTGAATTAAAGAATAATATGCCAGAGAATGAGAGATGGATCTTGCTTGTTGTCCTGGAAGATTTTGACATGTGTTATGAAGCTTCCTTGGAACTATCCCATTTTATGATTTTTCATTGTAGTAATCAATCTACTTTCATTAATGGCGTACAACATTTATTACTGATTTTCTACATTAACAACTTGAAAAATACATTGATCAGAAGTGGTTGTGCGTTCAATGAAGTCTTTGGGATGTGAATGTTTGATCTCGAGAGGATTCTCTCAGTCCCAAACTTCAATTTCAAGTTTTTGAACTTCCAGTTCAAATGTTTTCTTTTTAAGAATAAGAAGCTCCTTGCTGTTTTGTTATTTCTGCTATTTGGCCTTTTAAATAATTTATTCCTGTAAAATAATAGAAATTATTAATCTAGATTATTTAGCTCAGAGTTTTACTACATCATTTGCTGTGGAGACCTAAGGGCCTATGAAATTAAAACTGGTTATCAATTGATCTCCCAAATGTAAACAAAATTTATGCAATTAATTGGTAATTTAACCATTAAATTGCAAATTTTTACCTTTTCCTGAATAACTTGAGCCATATAATGTTCATAAATTTTGATTCTCTGACTCATTTCAGTTATCTTCTGTTTTTTTTTTCATCAGCATAACTTAGTGTAATTGAAGTTCCATGATTTATAATAGCTTCTGTACCATCTTGATGTCAAGCTAGTTCATTGAATCACTTATGCCATTGCTTTTTAGAGTGATAGGATTCTTGCTGTGTAATTAATAGTTATGTCATAGTAATGTCACACCAGTCACATAATTTGCATTGTATTAAAATAATTCAAACTGGTCTTAAGTCTTCATATCATCATGCCTCTTTTTTACAATTTCATCTTGATGTTGCTACTCTAGAAGGTTACATTTTTATTGTCACCTAATTATTTAATTGAAACTATTCTCTCAATGAATATGGACATCAAATGATAACTGTATGAAAAAATTCAGAAAAGGCACACCAAGATGCTGTTTATTACCACATCGTTTTACTGATAATCCACAATATGTTATTGAGAAGCCTTGAAGCAGATAACTTTTACATACTTTGATGTTACACCAAATCAAATGATAAAGTGGCATTCAATCGGTGCTAACAGCAATCTTTAATGAATGTTTGAAATGACTTCAAGATTGTAATCTAAAAGCAAAAGAACTGTGATGCAACAGTTATGTGCTGAATAGTATTAGTATACTGAATTGTTCCAAAGATATTTTAAAGCAGTCAAATATTTCATATAATCCTGAGTTTGATACTTTAAGTCTAATATTCTCATATTAAGTTATATCTCTGATATGATGGCTAATCCAATAAATACAGCATAATCATCTTTTACCTTGCTCCAAGCTTTTTGGTATGTCTACTTGTATATAATTGGCCAAAATGTTCAAAAAATTAGGTTAATTTTTCTGAAATAATTTGGAGGAATTTTATAGTTTTAATGTTATTTCCTTCCTTTTAGACATCAGTAACATAAATTAAATAAGAAATGTAAAATCTGTGAAAAAAGGGGTTTCAGCTAAGCAAGCGCTTCATTGTAAAATTAAAGTAATTTTCTGTGGTTCTATTTTAATGGAAATGTAATATTATTTTGTTAAATAGATAAAGTCAAATTCTTAGCTGTACAGGAGTCATGGAAGATTTTTAATACGACGTGTAGGTAAAAGCCGACATGTCCAGTAGAGCTGGACAGGAGAGATACGAGGCCGCTCAGGGTCGAAAAAATACCGCGCAAACAAATAAATCCGCCATGTCCAATGATACTGGATAGGAGGTGCAAAGAGTTAAACTGTGCTTACATCCATCCATACCATCTCCATATCATTTCTTTACTGCGAACAGAGACGATAAGATATATTTTAGACTTAGGATAATAAGATATATTATTAGACTTAGTTTTGATATTTTTTATTCTGTCTCATTATTATCAATTTCAGTCAAATAATATTTTTATATGAAATGCAATACTAAATTTATTTAGAATGATAAATGTAATTTCGTAAAGTAAGCTGAACATGTTCAATATCGTTTTTACTTTGTGTCATTTTGTAAATCACAAAATCTCGTGCGATTAAATATGAGTACAATATTTTTTTGAAAAATGTTTATTTCAAAACAGAAACGCCAAAGTTTTATTTTTTAAAACTATATTCAATTTCGATGATTGCAACTCAAAATGTAGTAATTATGTTTGAATGATTTTGGACAAGCCCGTTGTACTGTTTGTGTAATTTCTTTGTGATTTACATTTTTCTTTCGCTGCCTGTTTATACTAAGATCCAAAGTTAACATTTTGAACCATGTATAAAATTGGAAGTTACAGGTTGGTAGATCATGTCATAATAGCTAGTGAGATAAAATTCGGTTTACTGATTAAAGTTTACGCGGTTATTTGTTTTATAATTTTCGTTTCAGTTTTCTGTTTTTCATTTAATTTTTAATGAATTATAAAATATTTTGATCATTGTTTGAAGAAAAAAAGTTTATTTTGTCTCTGTAAGTTATCCTTTTTTGTAATTTTAATTAATATGATTAATTTTAATTCTACCCTGCTGTTTTCTAGGTTAAGTTTGTTATTTTCTGTTTAGACGTGTTTACGACTTTTTAACAAACTTCAAAAAAGGAGGTTATGTATTCGACCTGTTATAATTGTTTATGTTATTAGCGCATAACGTTTTACCTATTAATCCGATTGAAATAAATCTTGTTGCAGTCGGCGCAGCTGCTTTTCGTGGTGGTACCATTATGTTTAAAAAACGTTTTATAAAAAAAATCGGTCTGAAAATTGACAGATACATTTTTTCGCCGTCCGGTGGGTAGGTAGAGACAGTGAGAATCTTGTTATTCTATATGCTTGCGTCACTTTAGATGATTTAATATGGTATTCTGTAGGGCAGTTATGTGAGTTTCTGCACAAGATATGTAGCACCTTTAATAAAATCATCAAAAATCGAGATATCTCATCTTAAAACTTTCAGTCCCAATATACATCGTCTGTAATATACAACTTCCTTAGGGACAGTGGAAATCTTATAATTATATACTTGCTTCACATTACATGGTCTTTATGTTGGTTCATTTTTTTTTTTTTGTAATTCATTTTATTGTTGTTTATTTCTGAAAATTTCATTAAGTTTTCATGATTTAATGAAATGGCCGTAATGCCATAATGTGTATTTGGATTTTCTGAGATTGAGAAATAATTACATCACTTCAATGTGATAAGATTTGATTGACGAATTAGCATAAGTTAAATCTTCAGTAAAAGATTTTGCATTAAGTCTAGTATAAATAAAATTTATATATATTAAATAAATTAACTATAAATAAGCCAAACTTAATCCTATAAATTAATTTCTTATTTTCCAATTATTTGTTCATGAACTTGTAAAAGACATTTTCAGAACTATAATTTGTTTATATTTTCAGCAAGTAGAGAATTCTATTTTTCTGAGGTGATTACTGATAAAAATGAAGTTTATTTGTTAAATTTCCCATATTTAATTTTATTTTATGGTTGATTTGGATGATTTATGCAGTAACATTTTTGAAATTGCTGATTTTGTCTGTGATAAATAACTTCTTAAAAAGTTTTTCATTTCAGAGTGGATTATTTCCAGCAGTTCTCATATTATTCATATTTCTTGTTACAATACAAGTATAAATCAAGTATATAATCAAATACTGCATTATTTTTCAGTAGTTGTGATATCAGTCTCCATATTTTTAAACAGCCTGAACTGCCCTGGTCTCATGTCTAAAGTAGTAGTAGAAGAATTAAATTTACACCCATAAAAATTTTAGATTAAAATAATATTGTTGAAAACCAATGAAGAAGCCTAAATACAAAGAAAACCATAATTGAATTACTTTAATAAATAATTTTATCAGTTGTAATGAAAAGGTTTTAATTGGTCTGCAGAAGTTGTTTATATTGTTTATAATTCTTTATTTCCATATTAAATGGCTAAAATTGGTGTAAGAGGAAATAGTAAATATTTGAAACATAGAAATCAAAGAGGTATACTGGATAAGTTTTGAGTGAGCTAGGTTTAATAAAACTTGGGGATTCCTAAATCTGTTCTTATCCCAGTGTTTTTCTTGTGTATACAAATGATTTGTGCAGTAATATTTCCAGGGGAAAGTATTTGCTTTTGTAGGTGATGCAGTCCTATGCTCTATGACAAGTAATAACCAGATATATTCATACATTGAACGTAACTTAGGGCAATTAAGTTTGTGGTTGTATATAAATGGAATTTCCCAGAACATTCAAAAAATTAATTCTATAGAGTTGATAAGAGCTACAGAAAAAATGAAAAAGTTGCAACATATAAGGTACTTTATTTGGGAGGGGTGTACCATGATTATTTAATGGTTAAAGTTGGAGTCTCGTATTGTAAAAAAAATCAGGTAGTCAGTGGAAAAACCCAAATGAGTAAATATTTTTTTTTTAGATATTGTCTGGAGAATGTAGAACCTAGCTCATAACACTTTTTCAGATTGGTTGTGCGATAATTTTCTAGGAAGGTGCATACAAATCTATTACTTAGTAATTAATAGCACAAGAACTTTTAATAGGTGTAATTGCTAGAAATTCTAGATTAGCATTATCTTTTGTTCTTTAAAGAAAATTAAGTATATTACTATTTACATTTATTAGATTCTGGATTTTTAAAAATTTTAAAAACTGTTTATCTGCAAATGGAAGTCGCTCTGGTAAGCTCTAATAAAAACAAAAGGAAAATTTTTTTTTTTCAAAGAGAATTCCTTAAAAGAATGTATAATCACACTAACAAAAAAAAAAGTTACCTTATTTACTTAAACATAGTAAAACATGTGGAAGGAATGAGGAATAAAAGCACTATTGAGGAACCAGTGCCTTGTTTTTTACTAGTCAGATGTGTAAGAGTAATATATAATGGAGACTACAAATAATAATATTGGTAAATTAAAATGATAGTTCATGTTATTAATCTGAGCATGATATCAATTCAAAATCAAGTATGACATCAGTTCAAGAAAAAAATCAAGTTGAGATCAAAATAAATGTACATTTTACATTGTGGTAATTAGTTATATTTGTGTATAATGATAAAAAAATTACTTATTACACAACCTTTTTTTTATTAAAAACATAATGCATGCGTTACTGTAGACCCAGTAAGAAGAGAACAAAGAATAAAGAAATACCCATACTTTAACTTAAGTGACTCAGCTTCTACAAGTGTTGAACTTAAAAGAGGCCCCATCACTTAATTTAGTTTATAAATAATAGTTTACATGCAAACACTTATGTAATAATTTACAGGTGTTGAATGTGATATCTGTACACTTATTTGACTATGTTCCTGGCTACTCTTGTTAGCTATATTTTTTTAATTTCCTGGATGGTATTGATAATGTTTGTCTTCAATTCCTGCAGGATGTGTGGATTGCTACTACAAACAATTTCTTTTAAATAACCCACAGAAAGAAGTCTGTACTAGTCATAAGGGGATCTTGGTGACCAAGATTCTTTAGAAATTTTTCTTCTTGTAGCATCTTCATAGTAGAGCGAGTTGTATGGTAAAAGTGGCACTGTCCTGTTTCAACCAGCAATCATGCTCATCCTCTTGCAGTAAGGCTATGAAATGTTGGATAATTTCTTTATAAACAGCAGCATCCACAGCTTTTTCAAGAAGTAAGGGTCCTATTATTCATTGCCTTGAAAACATTCTCTATATACCTATTTTTTGTGGGTGTAGGGGAAATTCAAAGAAAATGTATGGGTTTTCAGTACCTCAGGTTCTGAATATATTAGTTCTGACTATTAACATAGTTACCAAGGTGAAACCATGCTTCATCTGTGAAAAACACTTGATCTAAAATGCCAATGTTGCCTCTAATGAAGTTCTTGAATTTGGTGAACCCTTTTAACATTATCAGCATTAGTTAGCTCATGGTAAACTTGCATTTGATAGCGATAACATTTCAGCATTCTTCTCACAGCAGTGTGGGCTGAACCTAGTGAAAGATTTATTAGATCTTGTAACTTCCAGTTTAATGCCCTGTTTAACTTGTGTCACTGAAACTGATATGTGTGGTACATTTCTGGTCTAACACTCAACCTGTTTCACAAAATTTTTTAACTAATTAAAGAATGACACTTTTCATTGGTACTTCCTTTTCAAAATTTTCCCTGAACTTTTGCTAACACACAACATGAGATCTAAATAAGTTTCTATCATGAATACACGTTCTTCAAAAGTTAATCACATTTTAACAAACAATACACTATTACACAAACTTGTTCAAAAGCCAATGCTCGACACAGACTGGCAATAAACAGCCCTCCCCACTTCAGCTCCAGTTGTACTAACATCTTCCACATTATTTTACCCATCTCACACCAATATATGCATTTTAACAAAAGTATGCATTTAGTACAAACTTCTGAGTAATGGGGTCTCTTTTAATTTGAATACTCTGTAATACATTCTTTGTCTGGTATGTCCCTTTTGAGTAACAGATGTAGTAACAAGATATCGGGCCATAACCCATTAATCTCTACATAGTAAAAATATTATTAATGAATTTCTCATCAATAGAGGTGCTACTAATCCATCTAGTGAAATACCAATTTTATCGCTATACCAAATTTTAGATTGCATATTTTGCCTGATGACTAATACCAAGAGCTGTAAATGCATCTCTTTACCTCTGAATTATATTGCTCGCAGTCATATTGAAAAAAATGTGCTGACATCGTCTGAGATCTTAAAGTAAGTGTAGTTGCTCAGAGAGATGGAGACATGTAAGAATTTAATTGTGGTAAAATATTTTTATCTTTGCTCTCTAAAATTTAATTTTAACTTTAATCTTCTGAACTTCAACCTACAATTTAAAAAATATATATATTGCAAATACAGCCATATTGCCAAGTTGTTGAGTTGTATTTATGGGTTCATTTTAATATTTGATTTCCAAGTTCTTTATCTAATCATATTATTAGATATATTTTAGAAAAGAATATTAATTATAATGTAAACAATAAAAACCATCATGTATACCGGCATTTAAGTATTTATGTAAGTATTTGAATATTTTCTATTAAGTGTTCTTTTTATGTCTGATCAGTTTAGTGTTATTAGAAATTGAAAGGTTATTGATTTTTATTTTCTTTGCAGTTATATTCTGTGACTGATCTGCTCTCAAATTTCTTAAAAGAAAAATCTGATTTTTCTTTAAATGTTAGGATTATGGCCAAATAGTGTTCCAGATTTTTTTATGGAGGGTTAAATAATTTACTACTCTAGAGTATTTCATTGGGCTAAGTTAATCAGCATGTCTGCCGATGGAGAAGGAGCTTTGGAAGTTACCCAAAATGAGTGAGTACTCGTTAAGGTGTAATAGTTTTCTAAAATAAGCAGAATATTTTTTTTATTTTTAAATATGCTTTTGTGTAGGTGCAACAGATGAAATCAATTTACTTATGGATTAACTAAAGTGACTTATTAATTTGAATAAATGTGTTTAAATATACTGCACTACACTACAATTAAGATAATGAAAATGGTAATTAAAAGAATAGGTATGAAAAATAAACATTGCTAATTTATTGATTGTAAAGACTATTCAACAAATTTATCAAATTAGTATCATTCTCATTTGCATTTTTTCACTGTCATCTTTCTAAAAAGTTGCAAATTTATTTTTGTTTTATATCATTTATTTCTGTTACTTATAATTATTTTGTGTTTTAAAACTTTTTCACAATACTGTTTCTTGTCTGATTTATTCACTTCCAGTATTAAATATTTGCACATGTTGAGTATATATTAATTCTAGTCTCTTTTTTATACCAGTCTTGATTTCTTTTATTTCAGGGCAAATTTCACTAATTTAAATGTAGCTGATACTGAGTAGTTGTAAAATGTCATGTTCATTTTTCTTTCAGACAAGTACAGTGTATAACTTTCTGTATTTTTAAACTTAAATCATATAATTGTGGTTTCAACGTGATGAAAACGGGGTAATATTCTTTTAGAAGAATTATCTACTTCTTTATATTTCTTGAAATGTATATCACTATTTTTCAGTTAATAATATGATTCATTAATGATTTCAGTGATAATTGCTAATTATTTGCCAAGGTTTGGAAAAATAATGTATGTTCATTTGAAAAATTATAGGATGTTTCCATATTAGGAAAAAGGACCTATTTTTACATAATTCTCTGAAGTTCCTACAATTTTTTTTAAATAAATTCCAATTCACAAAAATAATGCAGGAAAGTAGTAAGTTTTAATATCATTATAAAACTCATCTAGTGTTTATTACATGTTACTCTTCAATTGTAAAGTTTTTTTGTTATCCGTGTCAATATTTTTCTTAAGATTTATTGACTATGTTAATTAGCCATTAAGAAATGCCGTAGCAAGCTGAGAAGTGCAACTACTGTTGTTAACTTATTTGAACCACAGGAACTGGTTCATTGAAAATGGCTTTGGCCTTTTACTTATTTTGCACTCTTCATTTTCCAGGGTGCTACCCTTGAGGTGTTCTGGGCGTTGGGGAAATAGGATGTGTAATAATATAACTTACTTCTTACACAGGACTTTTTTTTATTTGAGTTATACGATGTGTGACAATAGTAATGAGACTGATTTTTCTTTGCAAGATGTGGCAACCCTGCAGCTTGCATAAGCACACCATCTTTGAACTTGGTCTATAAGCTACTTCTAGTCCAAGCGGCACATTGATGCAACTGCTCAGTCGTGAGTTGTGCTGTAATAAGTGAATACGTGTTTGTGTCCCTCGTCACAGCTTTTTGGACATCTTGTGTTGTTTGAAAATGGTGTCCCTTGACCGCCATTTTGACTCTTGGAAATAGAAAAAACTCGCACGGAGCGATATCTGGTGAATAAGGTGGCTGTGGTAGTACTGAAATTGTTTTGAGGTTAAAAATTGCTGTACTGACAGAGCAGTATGGGATGGGGCGTTATCGTGATGCAGAATCCAATTATCAGCAATGTTGGCACGGACACGAAGAACTCATTTACGAAGTCTTCCTAAAATTTCTTTGTAGAAATATTGGTTAACTGTTTGTCCAGGAGGCACTCACTCGTTATGAACAATTCCCTTGGAACCGAAGAAGCACACAAGCATGCATTTCACTTTTGACTTTGACATGCGAGCTTTTTTTGGTCTGGATGATCCCTTTGAGCACCATTGCGAACTTTGGCATTTTGTCTCTGGATCGTATTGAAAAAACCAACCTTCATCACCAGTGATAACACGGCTCAACAAATTTGGATTGATTTCCGTTTGCTCTAACAGATCTACTGCCACATTTTTCCGTGTTTCTCGCTGTTGTGTGAGATTTTTGGGGACCATTTTTGCACAAATCTTTCTCATACCAAGATCTTCAGTTAATATTAGACGAACCATTTCTCGATTGATGTTGAGTTCTTCTGCAATCATTTTCACGGATAATCTTTGATCAGATCGTATGATTTCACGCACCCTGGTCAAGTTGACATTTGTCCGTGAGGTTGATGGTCATCCACTGCGGTCTTCATCTTCAACATTCGTTCTGCCTTCACTAAAAATGTTATGCCACCGAAAAACTTGAGCTCTTGACATAACCTACTCTCCAAAAGCCTTCTGAAGCTTACCATAAGTTGTCATCGGGTGTTCACCCAATTTAACGCAAAAAGAAATGGCATACCGTTGTGCAATATTTTACGGTTTCATTTCTGTGACGAGAGACAAACACGTGTTCACTTATTACAGCACAACTCACGACTGAGCAGTTGCATCAATGTGCTGCTTGGACTAGAAGTAGCTTATAGACCAAGGTCAAAGATGGTGTGCCTACACAAGCTGCAGGGTTGCCGCATCCTGCAAAGAAAAATCAGTCTCATTACTTTATTGTCGCACCTCGTAATGTTTAACAAGGTATGTATTACATATCATTTTGGATTGAACACACACACACACACACCTGCATGCACACCTTACCCTTAGATTATTAGTATTATGCTACTTTATTGTCATTGTTATTGTATTATTTTTATTATAACCGCCATTTTCAGGAATAAGAATTGTAATGAAGAATTTAAAGAACCAAACTTATGGAAAGAATTTAGATTATCAATACCTAACTTCTTTAGTGATGAAAAAATTAGTAAGAAGCATATCGAAGAATTTTTACACAATATTGTTAATAATAAAGACACTGTTACAGTTCTTTTTGTTCCACATTCAACAGCTGGCTGTGAGTCTCAACACTACGAACAGCTTAAATCATACACTGGTATGTAAGACAATTTATAGATTTATAAACTATGATTTTTTTTGTTGAAATAATAAAATGTATGAAATATGTTACTTTTTATCTTTCTCATAGTATTAAGTAACTGTATAAGTTTTGTTACCTATATTGAAAAAAATATTTATGGGTATTGTTTGTGCCGTGGGAGACAGCAAAAGTACATTCTTTTTCTCTATTCACATTTGCTAAACCATTTCTAGCTTGATCATTGTAGCAGAGGCATCCACTGTCCTTATATGCAAGAGATTAAAAATCATCAGTGAATGATGTTCTTTATATGCCCATAGAAAAAAATTCAGTTGTGTGAGATCTGGACTTGTGGTTACCAAGAAATAATGTCCTCTTTGATCAATCCACTAATTAAGAAACCTGTTTTGAGAAAATTTCTGACCTCTGCTAGAGTTGGTTGTTGCCCTTGTCCATCTTGTACATACAACCTGACTTAGATTGCAAAATATCAAATATTTGTAGCATATCTAGTTAATTGGCACTCATGATGGTTTTTTTCTATACAAAGAAAGAAATACAGAAGCCGTACAAGTTTTTTTATAACTGAATCCACATCAAATTTGTGCTTTTGGAAGATCTTGAAGAAATTAAACTACCTCATATGGTTTCTCTGACTCAGATTCAACAGTTATGCTGATTCATGTAACCATTGATGTAAAAAGTTGCCTCATTTGTGAACATACATTCTAAGAAGTTTTCATTATCTTCTGTCTTGCTAGTGGGTCAATCCATTTGAAGTAACCCAAGGGTGGTTGCTTGACCAATTCAAAAATAATTGAAACTTACCTACTTGTTTCCTACATGTCTCAGGACCTTAAAACTATATTTTTTTTTATTTTTTTTTTTTTATTTAAGCAGTTTACTTGTGGCAGCCGTTTTTGTTGTGGTGTGTGCACCTATTCTTGTGATTGTAAGGATTTACAGAAAAAGTCGTAACTAAAAAACTATTTGTCCTGGAAGGATGAAACAAAAAGCTATTTAATCATATTTTCTCAAGGTAAAAGATTGGTCTAGTGGCTTATTTACCTATCTCTTTCTTTCTATGTGAAAATTACCAATAAAGTTGAACATGAAAAACTGCAAAATTTCGCTTTTGGCAATTTTTTTCAAGAGGCAGGGATGGCATACACAGTTTGAATTATTTTTTGAGATGTAGGCATATGTTAGTATTGTATGGTGTTATACTTACCCCTAAATTTTTATGAATTTTTAAAAATAATTTTTTTTTAAATTCAAATTTTGGCTTCAAATTACTCCTGTTTGGTGACTCAAATTTTACTCTTTCTGATGACTCTATTTGGTGATAAAAATCTCAAATTTGCACAACTTGTGAATGAATGCGTGTGTGGAAGATTGTGTGTTTGTGTGCATGCACATACGTTTAAGCAGAATTTTTCAGTGCCCCTCTAGGTATGATGCTATTTCCTGAAAGCAACCCTCAGTCAAAGTTTCAAAATTTTTTTTTGTCTTCAGTCATTTGACTGGTTTGATGCAGCTCTCTAAGATTCCCTATCTAGTGCTAGTCGTTTCATTTCAGTATACGTCTACATCCTACATCCCTAACAATTTGTTTTACATATTCCAAACATGGCCTGCCTACACAATTTTTCCCTTCTACCTGTCCTTCCAATATTGAAGCGACTATTCCAGGATGCCTTAGTATGTGGCCTATAAGTTTGTCTCTTCTTTTAACTATATTTTTCCAAATGCTTCTTTCTTCATCTATTTGCCGCAATACTTCTTCATTTGTCACTTTATCCACCCATCTGATTTTTAACATTCTCCTATAGCACCACATTTCAAAAGCTTCTAATCTTTTCTTCTCAGATATTCCGATTGTCCAAGTTTCACTTCCATATAAAGCAACACTCCAAACATACACTTTCAAAAATCTTTTCCTGACATTTAAATTAATTTTTGATGTAAACAAATTATATTTCTTACTGAAGGCTCGTTTAGCTTGTGCTATTCGGCATTTTATATCGCTCCTGCTTCGTCCATCTTTAGTAATTCTACTTCCCAAATAACAAAATTCTTCTACCTCCATAATCTTTTCTCCTCCTATTTTCACATTTAGTGGACCATCTCTGTTATTTCTACTACATTTCATTACTTTTGTTTTGTTCTTGTTTATTTTCATGCGATAGTTCTTGCGTAGGACTTCATCTATACCGTTCATTGTTTCTTCTAAATCCTTTTTACTCTCGGCTAGAATTACTATATCATCAGCAAATCGTAGCATCATTATCTTTTCACCTTGTACTGTTACTCCGAATCTAAATTGTTTTTTAACATCATTAACTGCTAGTTCCATGTAAAGATTAAAAAGTAACGGAGACAGGGAACATCCTTGTCGGACTCCCTTTCTTATTACGGCTTCTTTCTTATGTTCTTCAATTTTTACTGTTGCTGTTTGGTTCCTGTACATGTTAGCAATTGTTCTTCTATCTCTGTATTTGAACCCTAATTTTTTTAAAATGGTGAACATTTTATTCCAGTCTACGTTATCGAATGCCTTTTCTAGGTCTATAAACGCCAAGTATGTTGGTTTGTTTTTCTTTAATCTTCCTTTTACTATTAATCTGAATCCTAAAATTGCTTTCCTTGTCCCTATACTTTTCCTGAAACCAAATTGGTCTTCTCCTAACACTTCCTCCACTCTCCTCTCAATTCTTCTGTATAGAATTCTAGTTAAGATTTTTGATGCATGACTAGTTAATTAAACTAATTGTTCTGTATTCTTCACATTTATCTGCCCCTGCTTTCTTTGGTATCATTACTATAACACTTTTTTTGAAGTCTGATGGAAATTCCCCTTTTTCATAAATATTACACACCAGTTTGTATAATCTATCAATCGCTTCCTCACCTGCACTGCGCAGTAATTCTACAGGTATTCCGTCTATTCCAGGAGCCTTTCTGCCATTTAAATCTTTTAATGTTCTCTTAAATTCAGATCTCAGTATTGTTTCTCCCATTTCATCCTCCTCAACTTCCTCTTCTTCCTGTATAACACCATTTTCTAATTCATTTCCTTCGTATAACTCTTCAATATATTCCACCCATCTATCGACTTTACCTTTCGTATTATATATTGGTACCATCTTTGTTTAACACATTATTAGATTTTAATTTATGTACCCCAAAATTTTCCTTAACTTTCCTGTATGCTCCGTCTATTTTACCAATGTTCATTTTTCTTTCCACTTCTGAACACTTTTCTTTAATCCACTCTTCTTTCGCCAGTTTGAACTTCCTGTTTATAGCAATCATTAATTGCCGATAGTTCCTTTTACTTTCTTCATCACTAGCATTCTTATATTTTCTACGTTCATCCATCAGCTGCAATATATCGTCTGAAACCCAAGGTTTTCTACCAGTTCTCTTTATTGCGCCTAAGTTTGCTTCTGCTGATTTAAGAATTTCCTTTTTAACATTCTCCCATTCTTCTTCTACATTTTCTACCTTATCTTTTTTATTCAGACATCTTGCGATGTCCTCCTCGAAATATACTTTTACTGTATAGTTTCAAAATATACTTTTGAAATTTTTAAAAAAGGTAAATGTTCAAAATATTTATTAATTCTTGTTTCCTTGAAATACTTAAAAATTTAAAATTATTAAATATTCTAAGTTCATCTACAGGATGTGAATCACAAAAATCTCTTCAAAACCTGTCTCTGCATAATGGAGAAGGAGTTTTCATTTGAAAGTACGGGGAACAAATCTGTTTGAAAGTTTGAGAAATTAGTCTTCATTTGAAAGTTTTATATATATATATTCAAATAAAATTATTTTAGTTAAAATTATTATTACTTTCCAAGCAATATTCATTGCTTGGAACTTGGCAAACTGCATCTTGAGTGTGGAAATCAAAAGGTTTACCAAAAGAGAAATTGGTTTTAACGTTTTCACATTACACTACTTTTTATTTTTACAAGAAGGTGGCTAGCTGGTGACTGTTTAAGTGAAGAGATAGCTGATATTTTTATAAGTTCATTTTTTAAGTTTTATTAAAACAGGATGTTGCTTGCGCATATCCCTCTACAAACAGTAAAACACGCAAGATGAGATAGTAGGCATAGATTGCATCTTAGGAATTATTTGTAAATGTAACTTAATAATATATTAATATAATGTAACTTAGTAATACATTCTGTAAGACTTGCTACAAAAAATTATATTTAATTCAAAATAAGAAAATTGTGATAAACTTTGAGTTTTTGTATTTGCAAGCAGTCTATCCAGTTACAATAAATGAAGTAATAAAATAAAACTAAGGTTTTGCTTTATAGATTTCTCTCGCCAGACCATATTCTGTCTTACAGAATGTGGATTAATCGTAACTCAAAATTTCACTAAATCAAAAATTATACTATAAAATATGCTATAAATGATCTCTTTTAAGCTTTATTGCTCACCCAGTAATGGAGTTATCTTGTTATATCTATACTTAAAACTGACTTCACAGTTCAGTAGAAAGATTGGTGAATCATTCAGATTGGCTCAGCAGTTTGTTAGTTCTGAGTCATTGGTAGAAACTGTCAGCCAACTGCCATTTTAAAATTTTTAAGTTTTGATTAATTATTGTTGTATTATTATTATTTATATTATTATTAATAATAATGATTTTATTACAAGTAATTTTTCAAGAACATGGGATTTGAGTTCATTATTAATTTATAAATTGAAAGTTGTATTTATTTTTTAAATATTATCAGTATAATTAGAGTCTTGTTTATTATGTGAAAGTGTGTATGCTTTTGGAAATGTTTTTTAAGATTTTTGTCTTGATGTAGTTTTATCTGTATGTTTTGTGTATTAAATTAAATTTGTATGTTTATTCATTGCTTTTACAGATTTTACTGTGTGGTTTATTGGCCAGTTACTGAGAATGTTATGTACTGACAAACTGTCTTATGCCCATAAATTGTCACTGGCTGCTCAGTCAACTTTATTAAGCATATTTGCTGATAAGAGTATAGAAATGTTAAGAAGAGTAATGCTGGAATATACAAAGTATGTTACTGGTAAGTCATTTCCATTAAAAATAAACAGAAAAAAGGTTAGGTAAGACAAAACTTTTGATTGAGATTATGTTCTTGTAAACGAATTTATATGAAAAAAAAAAATCAATATAAATGAATACATATTATCAGTTATTTCAGTAGTTACATGTTAATTGAGGTTTGTTCAAAAAGCATCTGACTGTAAGAATTGACCAACAAAAGTTTTTCATGTTTAATAGGTAGTTCTTATTTCTTTTAGTATGTGTTTTGTGTGAGAACATAAAATTAGTGTAGCACTTTTCCCATTGTGCAAAATATTTTTGGAAAACTCGTTTCCAAATGACATTCAAATGTCTTACTCTTTTTATTATGTAATTCTAGTTCTTAAATTTTGACCATGTAAGTTGCATTTTCATGTTGTAAAATAATTAGGCATCACAGAGAGGCTTATTTAGTGAATAAATTATAATTATTGGTGAACTTATGGATTCGCATGTTAAGTAGAAAAATTTCAGATTAGGTACAAAGTGGGAAGATTGTCATGAGTTGTATGATTTCCTCAGGTGTGATGATTTGCAACAAATAACATTTCAAAGATGATGGGTAACTTATTAATAATATTTTATTAACTATTTGACTTTCTGATGTGTACTCATGATTCTTATTCTACTGAAGTAAATAACATTTTGGCACTAATTTGATGCTTTCTTCGGATTAAATAATTTAAGGCTTACATATTAGTGATTAGCTATGGTACTTTGTATATCCTTTCACCAAACTTTCATACCATTATTATAGTCATAAAGAGCTCAAGTCAAACTTGCTGTTGCTACAATCCAGTTGTTGATTTAATAGACTAATGATATAACTGGGATATAATGTTTGTAACTGGGATATACTGTGAGATGAGGTTATGTTTTATTTATTGAGTTGTACAAAAGGCAAAACAGTCTATCTAGAGGCTTAAAAGTTGTACCCATTGGTTTTCCAACTTACTAATGTTGCTGAATTAACTTAGCTGATTGGTTCTTCCATATTTTTTAATCTATTGAGGTTAAAGATTCATGGTGTAATCATGGATGCATTCATAGTGTAATCTGTAGTGTGATGTTTTATACAGAGTGATTCATGAAGAATGTAACAAACTTTCGGAGCATGTTCTATTGGTGGAAATAAAGAAAAATGTTCATGTAAACATAGATTCAGAGATTCTTTGTTAGCAAGTGTTGGCTGGTAAAAGATTTTGCCCCAATTTCTAAGCAAGACTAATTCTTGAGATCCAAATTGAGGGGTAAATTTAGTGGTTTTATATGAAACCGATCTTAAAAAGTTAAAAAAAAATATATATACAGTTGCCAAAACTGTATTTTTCTAGTTTTTGATAAATCTGGGGTAAAAGACAAAACTGGGGATTATGGTCGAAAAACACACTATTTTATGTTTGGCATAAAATAACTTTGTTAAATGAATAATAAACAAATAAAAGTTTTAAAAAGAACTTGTAGAGGATTTAATTCTGAGTAAAATTGTATGAATAAAGTCCACAGAAACTAAAATAAAACATACAAATTTTGAATTTAATTAAAAAAAACATATTCAAAATGTGGCTGATTTTAACTAGGTATTAAATAAAATAATATTTTCAATATTTTGAAACAAAAAAATTAAATATTTTAGAAAAATAAAGAATCAAAATTAAAAAGAAAACTCAAATAAAACAAATACATCAATTCTATTAATAAGTATTTGATTTAACATTCTAGTAATTAACAGTTTTTTCATTTTCATAGTTTTTATAATCTTTTAAAATTGTTACAAAAATAACAATTGCAAGTGGTTCATTCAAGAATTTGTCTTTTTTTTCTGTTTATACAATGATCATTTTTATTAACATTTTGTACCTATAGCTAAATTAATAAAAATTATACCTGATTTTTATTTATTTGTTTAAATGTGTACCTTTAGTATTATCCCTCAGCCTGAAAATGAGTGTGTGTGTGTGTGTGCACTCTCTCTCTCCATCCCCCCTCTTACCCGCTCCCTCTCACCAATTCCCTCTCCCTCCCCTCTCACCATCCTTCCCCCCTCTCACTCTCTCTCTCTCTCACTCTCCTTCTCCCTCTCTCACCCCTCCCCGTCTCTCTTTTGCAGAGTTTTGTTAATGTTCATAAATTATATTTTAAATTATTATATGGAACTCTTTCCTCTTTTTACAAATTTTGAGTGGGATCTACCTTTTGTTGCCATTACCTACAAATGAGTTCTTTCATTGTAAAATTTTGGAGTCCAGTTTAACAATAATGGACATAATGCTATATTTCAACATTTTGAAATTCACATCAATATATCTAAATTCTATCTCACATTAAAACTATCTTCTCCGCTGTGTACAGCAATATTCAATAATATTCCTATACGTAATTCTCAGTATTTTGTATCAAATAAATTCTTAACAACTACTTGTGTAATTGAAAAATTATAAATTCTTGAGGTAACAGAAATAAAAGACTGTAATTTAAAATTATTATACAAAACATTTTATTTACATGAACTTTGCTGGAATAAATTTGAATACAATTTAAGAGCCACCACAGGTATTGTTGATAGGGAATAAAATTAAAAGAACAAATTTATTTTGTTCTTTTTATTAGAATTTTGTTCTATTAAAAGAAATTTTATTTTTAAAAAACAGAGGTTTAAATTTGAAAATTTTATTTTCAATTTTTCAGATCAGGTTTCATATAAGCCACTAAATTTACCTCTTAATTTGGGTTCCAAGAATTGGGGTCTTGCTTAATTTTACCAAATCTCAGAAATTAGGGCAAAATATTTTACTAGCTGTCACTCGCTAACAAAGCACTTCTGAACCTCTGTTTATATGAACTTCTTTTTTTTATTTTTCACTAGTAGAACATGTCCTGAAAGTTTGTTACATTCTTTGTGAATCACTATATAAAATTGAATTCTTATTATAGACAGAAGTATTTTTTTTTACATTTACAGCTTTATATTATTCCTCTTTGATGTCATGGGGGTAAAAAAAAGTTTATTCGCTTTAATTCTTGCCCTGTGAAATATATCTTTAAATACATACCCTGCAAACAAATAGCAAAGAAAAAATTTCTAAGGTGATGTAGAAGGGATCCAATTAGAGGTTTCAAATTTGAGTAATGTTTTTAAAGTAAGGTTAATTTTAAAATAAAAACAAAATGAAAAGAATATGAAAAAACTTTATTTACTAAAAATTTATTTACTTTTCTATATAAGCTACCTTGAAATTCAACACATTTTTGATTGTGTGTTATCAGCTTCTTCATTCCTCTTCAAGAAATTCCACCACCGGTGACTTAAATCACACATTTTTTAATTCCTAGACAGCATCAACATTTTGTGTTGCAAACTACTGCTTATAAGGTGAAGAAAAAGAAAATAATTATTGGGAGTTAAATCAGGGCTATAGGATGGATGATTGAAAATCTTCCAACAGAATTTTTCCAATTGCCTCACTGTCTGATTTGCTGTATGTGGACAGGCATTTTCATAGAAAATAAAATCTTGTGAGATAGCATCCCACATTGTTTGTTTTTTTTAATAGCTGTTCTAAGATTTTCTAATATTTTACGATATGTATTGGCATCACAGAAGTTCCGTGATTAGTAAATTTGACAAGCAAGACATCCCTTTTATCCCAAAAACAGTAGTCATAAGGTTCTTTACTGAATATTCTTGTTTGAAATTCTTTGGTTTGAGAGAGGAGTGGGCAGTCTGTGGTCCACGAGCATGTTCAAAGTATGTAATATATAGTAATCTAGCCTTGTATCCAACACTATGCACGGTGTAAATCACAACTACATATCCAGTTTGAGCTTATGAGAGCAAAGACAATAGCTACAGTGTGTGCTATTAATATTAAAATAGTGATAACCACTAGTTTATTTCTTTGGATTTTGCTTTGTGAATATAATAAACTTTTATAGAATTTTTATCAGGACTCAAAAAGTAATCTCGATTTTTTACTATTATCATTATCTTCATAACCTTAAATTTTTGTACTAGATGGTTACTTCCAGTTAATTAAGAAATGTTGATATGCGAAATTGTAGATTTCAAGAAAACTGGATCAAGTAATATTTTGCGATAGAACAAAGTAAGCTATTGTACCTAATTTGCATGAATAGTATGTCTGTTAATAAGGAATGTACTATTCAGAAACATTATTCAACTAATGATTCTGATTATGATAAGTTTATTGGAGAAGAGAGAACTGCCAAAGTATAAAATCTAAAAATGTTAATTAAGGATCAGAAATATTTGATAAAATGTAAATGAATCAGAAAATTTTTTCTGTGAAGGTAAACTATATTGCAAAAAAAAAATTGCAGAAATTCGAAACCATTTTCAGCAGGGGAATTCATTAAAGATTGTATACTTGTTCAATTATCCATTTTCCTACAAGATATTAACAAAAACTTCAATGTAACAGAGGGACCTTTACCCCTTACCAAGATTGAAACAAAGACAACTGGAAACGGTATATTTAATGCAATAAAAACCGATGCAACAGTCCATTCTAGATTACCATAATATCTCTGGAATATGCATGGGTAGGACAAAGTTGATGACAGGAAAAAATAAAGGTGGCCTTACAAATGTGCATGATGAAGAGTGGAGTGGCAGGTCCAATATTCAGACCGTCAAAATCGTTTAACAACTGAACCAAAAATTGCAATGTGATTGGTGATTGATGATTAGTGCTCTGGCAGATAAATTTCTACATGTTGGATGCACCTCTATCTAGACTATCGTCACAGAAAATTTTGGATATCACAATTGTGTGCAAGGTGGGTACCAAAAATGCTCACCGACCAACACAAAGAGCAAAGAATGTGCATTGGATGAGCGTTTTTGGACTGCTATCAACAAGGTGGAGATGATTTGTTTTCCCACATTGTTATGGGTGACGAAATGTGGATATCCTACTCCAACGCAGAATCGAAACAACAATCAATCCAGTGGCGCCATTCAAGTTCCCCAAAACCGAAAAAGTTTAAGCAATCTCTGTAGTCAAGTCAAAAAATGTTGGCTAACATTTTTTGGGAGGAAAAGGGTATAATTTTGGTTGATTTCATGGAACATGGATCAACAATTGCAGCTGATGTGTACTGTGAAATGCTCACCAAACTGAGACGTGTGATCCAAAATCGATGATGTGGGAAACTGTCTTCCGGTGTAATCCTCCTTCATGACAATATATCCTCACACCACTGCCTTAATCAAAAAGAAGATTGAAGATTTTTGTTGGGAACTTTTTGACCATCCTCCATATAGTCCTGATCTTGCACCTAGCGACTACCTCTTCTTGGATTTGAAAAAGTGGCTTGGTGGACATTGGTTTGAAAACGACGAGGAACTCAAGACTGCTGTTGTCAACTGATTTAATTCCCAGGTGGCAAACTTCTATGCAGAGGGGTTAAAGAAACTGGTGCAGCATTATGAAAAGTGCTTAGAACTGAATGACAATTATGTAGAAAAGTGGACGTAGATATGTAGTAAACTAAAACTGTAAATAAAAATGTTTTCTCACAAGTTAATTTTTTTTAATGACCAAACAGCTTTAAGAATATGCCTTGTATTTTTAGTTTTATTCATGATAACAGACAAATAAAATTTCTAAAAATTTTCAGGTAGAAGTAATTGCAAGAAAATAAGGACCATAAAATTAAATTTATGGAATTAGCAAAAATCAGTTTCTACAAAAATTTAGATCAAGAGTTTCTGCAGTTAATGCAAAAAAATTTCATTTTTGGAAGTACCTATAAATGTGAACATTTTTTCAAAAAAATGTCAGTGAACAATTTTGTTTGTGAACATGAAAATGGTCTGAGATGATGAATGCCACCATGGCATTGACTGCTGCTTTGTTTCGATGTTCAAATAAGAAATCCAGGTTTAATTTTTGGTAACAATGTGATCAAACCTTCATTTCATCGCTTTGTCTTAACCACAACCTTGTGTTCATCACCTTCATTTTCATAACATTGCAAAAATTCATCCTCTGCAGCAAGGTGTTTTTCATTAAATATGTCAAATAATGTCTTCAGCATAATTTAGCTCACAATTTCTTATAGCCCAATTTTTCAGTCAAAACATCATAAATCAAACATTATGAAATATCAAAGACAAGTGTGATATGGTGAAGTGCCAGTTTTGTTGAATTTTTTTGTCAAATTTTCCAGTCAAATTGTCCAGTATCACCAATCGCTGCCCCTGCATTCTTCATTATGAATAGTCATTTGCCCTTCTTCGAGTGAACAGTATTACACTGCCTTACTTTAGCATTACTCATAATATTCAGTGCATACACATTGCAAATTTTCCATTGAGTTTCAGCTGCAAAATTGTTTTTTACCATCAAAAATTGGGTTCTCAAACTTCACAGCTGGCAGGATCCAAATTGTAGCATTGGATGAATTTTATATATATATATAATTGCCAACAAAATGACTAAATAATTATTGCTAACAGCTGACTACTGAAATAACTGGGCTATGTAAGCGCTATCTGTTTACTTCACTTATGTAGGTGGCAAATTCAAAACGGATCTTACCTAAAAACACACCTTTTATTTCTGTGAAAGTTTTTAAAATTATGTTTTTATTGCTAAAATTCTGTCATTAAAAGTGCATTCTTAGCTAGTAAATCATAAAAAAATTAATAAAGCAAACAGAATCCTGATTCTTGTTTGATATGAAAAAGTAAATTTCTAAGGAAAGTTGTTTTAAATAATATTTTTGTCTGTTAAAATTAAAAAAAGCCCATTCTGACATTGTAAACTGAAAAAACAGTTACCAAAAATAAGAGCATTTTAAAACATTTTTTTAGGAAGGCTTTTTCTTCACCCAGGTTTTGCAGTTCCTAAATTCTGTAATGTTATAATCCTGTACAAGCAGAAAAATAGTAACAAAATTGAGTAAACATGATTTAGGTCACAAATTTAGGTTTTAGTTTTCTATGGCATTTAAATATGAATATAAAATAATTGTAATAGTTTGTAGACATATCTATCTTTATTAGTATAATATGAAGGTTAGTATATTTTAGTAGCTCTTACTATGTAAAATACATAATTTGCCTATTATGAAAATGAAGAAACTATACAAATTCTCTGTTAAACCATTGATATCTTGAGAAAAGCTTGCCTTATTCATTAATTCTTTTATTCTGTTAATTTTAAAAAAGGTATTTTCTTTGTGGTTGTGCAGAAAATTGTGTTTAATTTTACAAAATGTAATTTAGTAAGTAACACAAAATATTATTATATGAAAAACTAAACTGTAAAATGTTGTAGACCCTATTTAAGCCTTGCTGCTTGCCCAATAATGGAGTTAGCTAGATTAATTTATACCCAAAACCTTGTTGCTCAACATTCAATTAATTTCATTTGTAAAAGAATCATTTATTTATATCAGTCCAAAGGCTTCTATGTTTTAAGTGAATATTGGTTGAAATAAACTAACACATGGATATTCTGATTTCTATATAATGGTGTTCTTGTTAAGAGATTTGTAGGAGATTATTGCCATTCATAACATAATGACTACATCAGTATTATTTACTTTTAATTTTTATTTTGTAATATTATTTTTTGAAGAAAAACCTCTGTTTACTGATTTATAGATAGTAATTCTAGTTTATTGAAAATTTGTTTTTTTTGTTTTTTTTTCAGTCATTTGACTGGTTTGATGAAGCTCTCCAAGATTCCCTTTCTAGTGCCAGTCGTTTCATTTTGGTATACTCCCTACATCTACATCCCTAACACTTTGTTTTACATATTCCAAATTTTGCCTGCCTGGACAATTTTTCCCCATCTCCCTGTTCCTCCAATATCAAAGCAACTATTCCAGGATGCCTTAAGATGTGGTCTATAAGTTTGTCTCTTCTTTTATCTATATTTTTTCAAATGCTTTCATAATCAGTTTGCTGCAACACCTCTTCATTTGTCACTTCATCCACCCGTTGATTTTTAACATTCTGCTGTAGCACCACATTTCAAAAGCCTCTAATCTTTTCTTCCAGGTACTCCAATCATCCAAGTTTCACTTCCATGTAAAGCTACGCTCCAAACGTATACTTTCAAAAATGTTTTTCTGATGTTTAAATTAATTTTTGGTATAAGTAAATTAATTTCTGACTGGAAGCTCATTTCATCTGTGCTATTCAGCATTTTATATCACTCCTGCTTATCCATCTTTAGTAATTCTACTTTCCAAATAACAAAATTCTTCTATCTCCGTAGTCTTTTCTTGTCCTTTTTTTTATATTCAGTGGTCCATCAACTTTACTTCTACTACATTTCACAAATTAGTGGAAAGATTATGTTATGATTTGTATATGTATGTGTAGGTGCACTGAAAGTGGATTTGTTTTGTAGTGTACCAATGAATAAATAAATCTTTACATATTGACATTGTTTAGAAGATAAATAGATTAATTAATTAAAAAATACTAAATATTTAGCATATCAAAAGATATTATCATAAAAAATAACAAAAGAAATACTGTTGAAAATTCTTTGAAAAAAAAAAAAAAGTACGTAAAACTCTGTTTTTCTATAGCTTTTTCAATTTTTTGCTGATTTAGCCTTTCAAATTGAAAATTAAAAATTTTCACTTGGGTAAAAAAGATATGGAGATGGGAAATATTCTTAATCCTTATCAGAGGATTAAGAGGTAATGCACACCATTTTTAAAAATTGGAGTTCTGTTATTTTTATGTTGTCCTTCATATTGATTTCATTTTTTTTTTATATAAATGAGTTGTCATCAGAGTTGAACAGTTTTCAGGTGTCGAAGTTTGAATGTAACAAAATTATCACTTGAAAAGTAAGTTTTATAGATTTTTGAAAATTATACTGGTTACTAACTATCAGGAGTAAACATTTCCTCGCAGTTGACTAACTAAAAAAAGAAATTTTTTAGAATTCAGTTATATAATACTTTTCTGGATGGAAAAAATATTATACTTAAGCTCTGGAAATTAGGAAAAATTAAGCAACATTACTGCCACCTTTATATGAATCTAGATTGTTTGCTTGTTTTATGTTTGTGATACATTTATATGAGGCAGTTGGTGATTACTTCTTGTAGTCTTATGTGAATAAAAATCTCTTATTTTAAGTTTGATTTGACTGTAAAAATAATCATTTGCAATAACTTTAATTGCAAGTTGTTGTGGATATCAAAGTTTAGGAACCAAATAGTTTCAAATTTACAATTTGTTTGTTACCACAAAGATCTGCCAACCTCTGACAGAGTGTTATTATCTCTGTCTCATTTGGAGGATCTGGATTTGAGTCCCAGTTAGATATAACATTTTTATATGCTAATGCTACAAGATTCATTTTCATCTGTCATAATAACTATTGTTGGTCATAATCTTATTACTATCTGAATAAAAAAATAATTAAATTTAGTATTTGAATATCTCTTAATTAGTCATTAAAAGAAGCTGAACTTTTTATTGAGGCTATGCAATCTCAAAATAAAAAGTTAAATAATCAGAAAAATATTTGCTAATTTGATGTTTAAACACCTTGAAATTTACTGTATAAAATGTAGTTATTATTTAATTGCAAGAATGTTTTTAGCTGTGCTACAATATTTTTGCAGTGAATTGAATATAATACAGTAATTGCTTTGTCTTTTGTTTGTTATAATTACGTATGGTTTTGCTTACAGAGTTGTTAAATGCAATTAATGGTTTCTATATTAATAAAAGTAAAAGTGAATACAATATTGATTGTTTTATGTATAATTTTATTGTTACATCAAGGGGAAAATGTTGGATACTGTTGGAAAAAATTCTTGTTGTAAGTATGGCTGTCTAGTAATATTTTATTTCTGTTGTGCAGTAAATCCTTTAGTTCTATATAATTCACTCCTTAACACTTAAATTGCTATATAAATATGTAATATTGGTATATATAAATTAAGCCTCAGTTCTGAATTTTCTTTTGCATTTTCTAACTCAGACAATTTTGTATTATATTCATACATCATCTTTCATGAAAAAAGTATTTTGTGGCTGGAAATGGTGTACAAGTGTCTGCTGTAATCAACACAAAAAAAGTAATAAATGGAGTATACTGTAGTGTTCAAGTACCACTCTGGAGTAACTGCCAGTTCTCTCTGCCTATGTGTGAGTGCACGCATGCATGTTTGTGTTCTGCTTTTGAGTTTCAATACTATTGTCAAAGCAGGTACAATGCAGTAAGTATTATCCTGTGTTCTGCTGTTGTGGTATAAACATTAATTACAAAGTAAGCTTCTCTTTTATGCTTTTACGGCACAGTAACATAAGTGTTTGCAAGTATTTGCTGGCATCAGGGTTTGATTGTTCTAGTACACTGTGAGACTCATTTGTGTTTACATTAGTAATGTTGATGTGAGTTAAAATTTTTGTTTTCTTAGTATAATAGAATTTCTCTAAAGGTGATTTCTTTTCAACATTACTCAGTTTTGGTAGATATATTTTAATTTAATTTTTAAATTAGAATACCGCTAAAAAAAAACCTAGGTTGAAAATATACAATATCAGTAAAAAATGTTTTCATACTTAGAAAAATATTTCCTATCCATGCAGTATTAGAGAAACACCTATGTTTATCTTCTATACATAAAGAAATGTTCACATTATTTCATTTTGTTGGCTTTTAATGTTTTACTTTTTTTATTTTCAGTAAAAAAAATATCCTTTATCAGTGTACTTAAAAAATAATTAAAAATAATCCAGATATAAAAATATGACTTGGACACCACATGACTTCCTTGTACGCCTATTTAAATTACATATATTCTTTATATATTTATATTTTTTATTACATATATTTTTTTCTATTTTTTTCTTATTGAATTATTTATTGTAAAATGTTTTTACAATCACAGGTTAATAATTATTAGTATTTCAATATATTTAAATTAAAAAAAAAAAAAGAAATGAAGTCCGACTCTTGCTGATGTGCCTTCCCCTTATAAGATCCAAATATTTCATTAATAAAATTTTATTGGGCTATAATCCTGGAACCAATGAAAGTCAATATCACTTATGATATATCATTGAAAAGCTCTCAATGAGAGCTTATTGCTGCAGTTAAGAAAAAGTGTTCTTTTTTTGGACACTTTTGGTCCAGTCAATTGCAATCAAAAGGGGAGGTGCACAACTAGATGTTACAACAGTTTTAACTCTTAAATTGCAACATTCTGTGGCTAATCTTTTTTGAGTTATGTGAGATACATACGTACAGGCATAATGCCGCAACTAGTCAAACAGTCAATCAATTTGAAGGGATCCAAGGGTGGTTGCTTAACCAATTCAAAAAAATTTGAAGCCTATCCACTTGTTTCCTACATGACTCAGGACCTTAAAACTATTTAAAAAAAAAATTTTTTTTAAGCAGTTTACCTGTGGTGATTATTGTTACGGTGCGCACACCTATTTTTGTGATTATAAGGGTTTATGGAAAAAGTCATAACTAAAAAACTATTGTTCCTGGAAGGATGAAACAGAAAGGAATTTATTCATATTTTCTCAACTAAAAGATTGATCCAGTGGTTTATTTATCTACATATTTTCTTTCTATGAGAAAATTACCAATAAAGTTGAACATGAAAAACTGTGAAATTTCACTTATGGTATTTTTTTTCAAGAGGCAGGGATGGCATACACAATTTGCGTTATTTTTTTTATATTTAGGTATATGTTAATAGTTTTACCATAAATAATATTAATGGTGTTATACTTACCCCTAAATTTTTGAAAACTAATTTAAAAAAAAAAAATTCAATTTTGTCTTCAAATAACTCTGATGGGGCTGGTGATAAAATCTCAAATTTGCACAACTTTCAGTGTTTTTGTAAATGTTTATGGCAAATAAAAAAGTTTTGTGTATTGCACTAACAAAAATCATGAAAAACCTGTTAAAAGCGATACCATTTTGACTCACTAAATAAATGCTCCAAGGGGGTTTCTTGTCTTCTTGGCACTTTAATATTTTTATACTTATTACTATAGTTGAAATAGACTTGGTTGAACCATTCAACTGCAGTGTTCATGTTACAACAGGCGGTTGAAGTCATTTCCAGTTGTCAGAAAAATTCATATTGCAAGATACTCATTTATGCTTGTTGCATCATTTAGCTTTGCAGTTACAGACTGGTCAGTTTGAGATTAGTCAGTGACCTGTTCACATCTTTACCGAGTGTCTCAAATTTCATCCTGTGTTTGGAAGTGCTTACTAAATAAATAAGTTTTACTTAATAATATTATATTTTGCAAATTTTAAAATCAGTTAAATTTTTACATTATTTTCAAGAAATTTCACTTAAAATAATGGAAGAACAATGTTCCATAGGAATTTATGTGAATGAAGAGTCATAAAACTGTATGATAAAGTGCCAAAAGGAGTCATTAAAATTTGTGAATTTAATGATGAAAACCAACAACTTATTTTTTACGTGTTAATTCAGATGTCACTGTTTGTAATTATCATGAAAAAAGATTTTGTAAAAATTCAGTCACCTGTATGGAGAATTCTATTTTGATCATTGAGAACTCATAAAAAAACAGTTAAGAAAAACTTAAGACAAATTAATATTAGAGCAAGCTTTTAAAGAACACATTTTTCCAAATTTAAATTTAGTTCTTGGAAAGTCTCTTTGTGTTAACTGTTTCAAAAGTAATTTTTTTCTCAGCAGATCAAAGAACTATATAAATGCGAAGACCAAGAGCAATACATTGTCCCACACAATATTGAACTGTCATTGCTACAAAAACAGGCTGTTTAATTGAAGAATAATTAAAATTTTGTTACAATTTATTTTTTCTTCGATAGTGTTTACGAAAATAAACCAATATAAAAATAAAAAAGAATTCTTGAAAAAAGATGTAGTCTACTCATAGAAATCTCAGTTGGGGTAAGTTTTACAAGCATTTTGGATCAAAATTGCATTACATTACTGGTATTGGTTATCAATTAATTATGACCTGTCATTAATGATTTAAAAAACTATTTTAAAAATATTGAAAACATCAATTTCAACAACATAGGGGCTAAATATAAAAAATGTAAAGTGCAAAGACGACAAGAAACCCCCTTGGAGCACTTATTTAGCAAATAAGAAAATGGAATCACTTTTAACAGGGTTTTTTCATGATTTTTGAGAGGTTATAACTTTTTTATTAGTACAATACACAAGAAACTTTTTTATTTGCCATAAACATCTACAAAAACACTGCAAATTATACATATTTTAAATTTATATCACCAGCCCCATCAGAGTTATTTGAAGCCAGAGATTTGAATTTAAAAAAAAAATTAGTTTTCAAAAATTCATAAAAATTTAGGGATAAGTATATCACCATTAATAGTATTTATGTTAAAACTACTAACATATATCTACGTATAAAAAATAATTCAAACTGTGTATGCCATTCCTGCCTCTTGAAAAAAATTACCAAAAGTGAAATTTTATTGTTTTTCATGTTCAACTTTATTGGTAATTTTCTCATAGAAAGAAGAAGAGAGGTAGGTAAATAAATCACTGGATTAATTACATTGAGAAAATATGAACAAATTGCTTTTTATTTCATCCTTCTAGGACCAATAGTTTTTTAGTTATGATTTTTTCCATAAACCCTTAACAATCACAAAAATAGGTATGTGTGTCATAACAAAAATGGCCGCCACATGTAAACTGCTTAAATAAAAATTAAAAAAAAAAAATAGTTTTAAGGTCCTGAAACATCTAGGAAACAAGTGGGTAATTAAAAATTTTGTTTGAATTGGTCAAGCGACCAGCTGATGTTTTTTGGGACACTTCAGATGAATTGACTCCAAAATGGATTCAGGGATGGTCAAAATGGATATTTCTTTTGAAATCAGAAAACTGAAATTTTTCACAATTACTTTGTACTTTGTACAAGGAAGTAAAAAATAATACAGGACATTTGAAATATTACTGGAGAAAACTTAAAAAATTTTTTTCTTCAAATTCTGTGAAATGTCATATGCAGTATGCGATGACCATTGTAATCAGAAAATCTTAGAGAATAAACCATTAGATTATAAATAACATTTTTTTCAGTTGTGGTTGAAGGAAAAAGGAAGTACTCCTACTACTTGAATTGCTACTGATTCTGATTTGAATACAGATCGACCTTCAATTTTTTTCTTCTTTTATTGGTGAACAATTAATAACTTGATGTTCTAAATCCTAATTTTATTTTTATCTTTATAACTGATTTTTAAAAATTATTTTGTTATTATTCTTATTAGTATTACTACAATCAAAGTGCAATTGTGAACTTTGTGCAATCTGCAATTATGGCAAATAATTAATTGTTTTTTTCTGTTTTATCTTTATTGTCAGTACAGTATGCTCACATTTGTTAATTATCTTTTTTTAAATAGCAATTAAATTTTCTTCATTTATTTTCTAAAATATTGTTTAATAGAAAATAAATAAAGTAGTGTTTTCACAAAAGTATTGCACCTAAACATGAGCATAAGTTTACTAGTAAAGTAAATGTTTACATATACAACAGTTATTGGAATGATAATTTCTAAACCAGAAATAAAACTTGTATTTATTTGGTAAAAGAAAAGTCATAAGTTTGAAACATTTATCAGGAAAAATGAATTAATTCTTAAATAAAGAGATTGCTGTAGTGTATTTGATAGTGGCACATAACAAACCACTAAATGTAATGTGTGACTTAAACTTACTACGTCACCGCCATTTTTTAAAAGTAGTATTTCTGATTATTTCAGACAAAGAATTATCTCCAGTATTATAGTATAAATAAAACTATAAAAAAAATTCAGTGATTTGAGGTATCAGTTTTCAGCTGATATGCTGGCAATGAAAGTTTTAAGGAGTTAACCTCCCTTTTAAGATAGCTGACTAGATATTTAAAAGATTGGTTTAAGACAAATACATATTAACTGTGAAGGATTATCTTATGTATTCTTGAGCAGCATGACAAAATGTGATAAATTAACAACATTGTTCCTGGTAATTCCATTACCAACTTTATTTTGAATAGTTCATTTTTGTAGTATTGTATTAATTTTGTGTGGAATGAATTTTTATATTTTGTTTTATTTGCATTATTATTTTTAAATTATTTTTATCTATTAGCAAATTGAGTTGTATCAAACTGTAAATGAGACTTTTTTGTTGTCTTACTGTAAAGCATAGCCAGTACTTGGTTATATTTTGTTTAATATTAAAAAATCCATGATCTATGGTCACTGCTTATTTTAGTGTGCTTTACCTTAATTCACTATAAATTAAGGTAATTCATACTGAAAAAGTTCTTAGTGATAAGACCTTCACTGTAGCAAGACCTTAATTCTGTATGATTTAATGTGATTAATATGCATACAACACATTATTTGCATTTTTTGTAGTCTTCTAGTTTTGTTACACTTGTTCATTGCTGTTTAGCCACAGTCAGTAGAATTGACAAGATTTGATAGTTTTTAATATAAGTTCATATAAATGTGTGAAAAATCACTAATATTAATTTTTTCAGTGTTTTATTTATCCTGTGCATATTTTTTCAGTGCAAGTTGCACTGCATTATTTGCATATTTGTAATATTTAAAAATTGTTTTATTTTTTTGCAGCTAATTAAAAGTCAGTGTTGCATTTTATCAGAATGTTCACTGGATCTCATATCTACTATATGGTCAATTGTTCTTAAAGTACTATCTAATATTAATTCAATAACAATTACTACAGCTGTGCAGTTAGCTGCTACACTAATTAAAAATGGTGAATTGCCTAGTATATGTGATGTAAGTTTTGTTTAAAAAAAAAAATAAATTAAATAAAATTTTTAATTACTTTATTAAGAACATGCAACATGCACTTATACATAGTAGACACATGAATGTACATATCCTGTGTGCATATGCTTACATAACATATGTATGCATTTTAGTAGTCAAACATCTAAATGCTTGACCATTAAAGTTCTTAACCTTTGGTTTTTTATTATTGCCTTTAGCACAGGGTAGAACTTTTAGAATTTTTAGGTAGAATTTTTGCTTGACTTAGAAGTAAGCATTATTTAGTTATCAAAATTTTAATATCTTAGAAATAATTTTAGTATAAGTCTAGTTCAAGTAAAAGTTCATGTCTATTCTAAATTAAAATCTTTTCACAGTGAAAACCTTATGGTAAGTACATTTACATCTCATATTATTTTACAGCATGTCCGAGAAGTTCCCTTACTCGTAGAAAATATATGTCATGGACTTAGTATATATTTTGAACATTCGTATATACTTTCAAATATACTTTTCCTTCCTTTCAAATATACGTTTTTACCTTCGTATATACTTTTTTGAACATTCGTTCATACTTTCAAATTATTTTTCTAGTGGATCTGTTTGTGCAGTATTGTTCTGAATGCATAAGCTATGTGTCTCCATGTCCTTGACGTGTTATGAAGCATTTCTTTATGGTTCAAAAGGCTTCCTCCACACTGTTAAATAGTTCTTCATTTATTGTGTGTCCCCATTGTGATAGTTAGACATAAGGTTATTCCCTACAATGAGTTATTGGGTGTGGTAAAGTAACTACAAGTGTAAGGGCTTTGTAGTGGCCATTGCAATGGTGCTGATGATAGATGTAAACCACGGCCAATACAGCGATCTGGAAATTGTTCATTTAGGAATTAGCACACTCAAAACATAAAGTGACCTGAAGTCCAATCTTACTACAACAAGACACTTTCTATGATAACCTTCTTTTGAAGTTGACATATTAACATCTTTCCAACATTTACAAATAATAATCACTATTTATGAACTTTTAAAAAAAATGTATGGTCCAAATAATTGTCATGATATCAACCTAGCTGTATCATGATATGTAGGATATGTAGCAGATTCCTTTCCATCTTATGTACAAAATGAAAATTCTTCTTTTGATGATGAGGTAGGTTCTTGTTAAAACATTTTCAAAATTGCATTCATTATTTGTAGCATTCTTTGCTCTATGTGTCATTATTTATGCACCCAAGCACATATCACCAACCTCTCCTAAAGACTAACTGTGTTTCCATACGTTAAGCAGGGATACTGTCATGATAAAGAAATTATTTGTTAGGAACTGTTTTCTAAAACATTTTTTTTTTTGCTTGATGTTATCACCCCGTAAGGTTAAATCTTGTGTGTGGTATATGCCATGCTGACCGGGATTCAAACCTGGGACCTCCATATGAAAGACTGAGATGCTACCACACCACCATGGAGATCAGCAGTTCTTGTTTACATTTCTGTTATTTCTCCTCTGTCATGTATTGTAAAATATCAGTACATTCTTTTTTGTCAGCATGTCTGATAAATTAATATTTGTTTGACTATTACAAGTTAGTTTAATAAATTAAGGAATATGTGAAATACAGAAGAATTGTAGGTGATTGATCTAAATTCTTTTGCTAACCGAAGAATATAAAAAAGACAGTTTGCAAATTTTATTTCAGTGGAAGTACGTCACTGAATTTTTCACTTTTTAAATTTGGAGGAAACTTAACACAATTGATGTTTTATGAAATTTTGTTATTCACATGTGATGTAGTGTCACATGTTGCTAGCTCAATAACTTGCTTCCATTTTACTGTGATATTCAATTTTGTGCCTATGAATGTCAACATAGTGCTACACCATTTCAAAAAGATTTAAATATTATACATTGTTCCTTAATTATTAGATCCATTGCAGAATTGGTTGAAGTCATTCTTTTAGCTTCCTGCATGTGCTCTGAATTAGCTGTAATTTCTTGAAGAGAAACATTTTTTGTTGTAGTATATATTTATTGGGGTTAATGCAAAGTTGTTGATAATTTTTTTTCTTTTTGTTATCGTGGTAAAACTTACTGGGGGTAGTGCGTCTACCAGGAAGAGAGGTTTTGAGCTCTCCTTTGAGTGGAATTTTTTTATTCATGTTATGGTAAACCATCCAATTTTTCACTACCTACTCATTTCCCTTATCTTTGATGTTTTCTTCCATACTTTCGGCTTTGTGAGTGCTAAGTCTAATTATACTAGTTCCTGCCAAGACTTGTAGACTGAGTTCATACTTGCTGTTATTTGCTAGTAGGGGATTGACTTGTCCTGTGTATTATTTCGTGTTTGGGTGTGCCCAATAAGCCTTATAATTAAAAGAACATGTGGGTTAGAGTCAAGCCTATTAATTTCTCTTCATGTTTGTAAATAAATTATATAAAGAAATAAACTGAACTTAACAAGAATTTTGTCATTTACTTGCAATAATTTAATCATACGTGTATTCAGAAGAAAAAAACAAACTTTGCAATTAGAGTACCACTTTCCCATTGCAGTATTTTCTTTGTGATTGGGTTAGTTAGCAATTTCTAAAAGGTTTTTTCTTTCATTAAGCCTAGTTTTTGTTAAGTCATGAGCTGGAATGGTTATCTTTCACTGTATTGCAGAAATTATTTGGAATTTTCAATTTGTCTGAGGTTTCCCAAACTATAAAATTAATAAAAAAAGAATACAGGGAAGAAAGTATGATTTTTGATATTATTAATTGAATAGATTATATTTTTGATTGTCCTGGATATGAGCTTGAGCTGTTAACATATCCTTCATGAAATGTTTGTATCACTCGCTTCACAGTTCTAATAATTATTTTCACTAATCCTGCTGAATTGATGAATATGATGTTGCTGAATACGATGTGAAAACAATATAAAGTCACATGATTTGGGTGGAAAATTCATGAAGGTCATTTAAAGCTGTTCGGATCTCCGGGTGGGGACTACTAAGGAAGGGGTCACCAGAAAAGTAAAAAATAACATTCTACGAGTCGGAGCGTGGAATGTTAGAAGCTTAAAAAAGGTTGGTAGGCTAGAGAATTTAAAAAGGGAAATGGATAGAGTAAACGTGGATATAGTAGGAATTAGTGAGGTTCGGTGGGAAGAGGAAGGCGACTTTTGGTCGGGTGACTTTAGAGTAATTAACTCAGCGTCAAATAATGGGCAGGCAGGAGTAGGTTTCGTGATGAACAAGAAAATAGGGAGGAGAGTGGAGTATTTCAAGACGCATAGCGATAGAGTCATTGTAATAAGGATAAATTCAAAACCTAAACCGACAACGATTGTTAACGTCTATATGCCTACAAGCGCCCATGATGATGATGAGATAGAATGTGTATACGAAGAGATTGATGAAGCAATTAAACACGTAAAAGGAGATGAAAATTTAATAATAGTTGGAGATTGGAATGCAAGCATTGGAAAAGGCAAGGAAGGAAATATAGTGGGTGAATACGGGCTGGGCAAAAGGAATGAAAGAGGGGACCGACTTATAGAGTTTTGCACGAAGTATAATTTAGTAATTGCCAACACCCAATTTAAAAATCATAATAGAAGAATATACACTTGGAAAAAGCCAGGCGATACTGCAAGGTATCAGATAGATTATGTCATGGTTAAGCAAAGATTTAGAAATCAACTCGTGGACTGCAAAACTTACCCTGGAGCAGACATTGATAGCGACCATAATTTGGTGATAATGAAATGTAGATTGGGGTTTAAAAACCTGAAGAAAAGGTGTCAGATGAATCGGTGGAATTTAGAGAAGCTTGAGGAAGAGGAGGTAAAGAAGATTTTTGAGGAGGACATCGCAAGAGGTCTGAGTAAAAAAGATAAGGTAGAAAATGTAGAAGAAGAATGGGAGAATGTTAAAAAGGAAATTCTTAAATCAGCAGAAGCAAACTTAGGCGGAATAAAGAGAACTGGTAGAAAACCTTGGGTTTCAGACGATATATTGCAGCTGATGGATGAACGTAGAAAATATAAGAATGCTAGTGATGAAGAAAGTAAAAGGAACTATCGGCAATTAAGAAATGCTATAAACAGGAAGTGCAAACTGGCGAAAGAAGAGTGGATTAAAGAAAAGTGTTCAGAAGTGGAAAGAGAAATGAACATTGGTAAAATAGACGGAGCATACAGGAAAGTTAAGGAAAATTTTGGGGTACATAAATTAAAATCTAATAATGTGTTAAACAAAGATGGTACACCTATATATAATACGAAAGGTAAAGTCGATAGATGGGTGGAATATATTGAAGAGTTATACGGAGGAAATGAATTAGAAAATGGTTTTATAGAGGAAGAAGAGGAAGTTGAGGAGGATGAAATGGGAGAAACAGTACTGAGATCTGAATTTAAGAGAGCATTAAAAGATTTAAATGGCAGAAAGGCTCCTGGAATAGACGGAATACCTGTAGAATTACTGCGTAGTGCAGGGGAGGAGGCGATTGATAGATTATACAAACTGGTGTGTAATATTTATGAAAAAGGGGAATTTCCGTCAGACTTCAAAAAAAGTGTTATAGTAATGATACCAAAGAAATCAGGGGCAGATAAATGTGAAGAATACAGAACAATTAGTTTAACTAGTCATGCATCAAAAATCTTAACTAGAATTCTATACAGAAGAATTGAGAGGAGAGTGGAGGAAGTGTTAGGAGAAGACCAATTTGGTTTCAGGAAAAGTATAGGGACAAGGGAAGCAATTTTAGGCCTCAGATTAATAGTAGAAGGAAGATTAAAGAAAAACAAACCAACATACTTGGCGTTTATAGACCTAGAAAAGGCATTCGATAACGTAGACTGGAATAAAATGTTCAGCATTTTAAAAAAATTAGGGTTCAAATACAGAGATAGAAGAACAATTGCTAACATGTACAGGAACCAAACAGCAACAGTAGCAATTGAAGAACATAAGAAAGAAGCCATAATAAGAAAGGGAGTCCGACAAGGATGTTCCCTATCTCCGTTACTTTTTAATGTTTACATGGAACTAGCAGTTAATGATGTTAAAGAACAATTTAGATTCGGAGTAACAGTACAAGGTGAAAAGATAAAGATGCTACGATTTGCTGATGATATAGTAATTCTAGCCGAGAATAAAAAGGATTTAGAAGAAACAATGAACGGCATAGATGAAGTCCTACGCAAGAACTATCGCATGAAAATAAACAAGAACAAAACAAAAGTAATGAAATGTAGTAGAAATAACAAAGATGGACCACTGAATGTGAAAATAGGAGGAGAAAAGATTATGGAAGTAGAAGAATTTTGTTATTTGGGAAGTAGAATTACTAAAGATGGACGAAGCAGGAGCGATATAAAATGCCGAATAGCACAAGCTAAACGAGCCTTCAGTAAGAAATATAAGTTGTTTACATCAAAAATTAATTTAAATGTCAGGAAAAGATTTTTGAAAGTGTATGTTTGGAGTGTCGCTTTATATGGAAGTGAAACTTGGACAATCGGAGTATCTGAGAAGAAAAGGTTAGAAGCTTTTGAAATGTGGTGCTATAGGAGAATGTTAAAAATCAGATGGGTGGATAAAGTGACAAATGAGGAGGTATTGCGGCAAATAGATGAAGAAAGAAGCATTTGGAAAAATGTACTTAAAAGAAGAGACAGACTTATAGGCCACATACTAAGGCATCCTGGAATAGTCGCTTTAATTTTGGAAGGACAGGTAGAAGGGAAAAATTGTGTAGGCAGGCCACGTTTGGAATATGTAAAACAAATTGTTAGGGATGTAGGATGTAGAGGGTATACTGAAATGAAACGACTAGCACTAGATAGGGAATCTTGGAGAGCTGCATCAAACCAGTCAAATGACTGAAGACAAAAAAAAAAAAAAAAAAAAAAAAATTTAAAGCTGAACAAGTGTTGCTGTTTTTGAAATTCAATTATTTTTAGAATGAACTTTATATAAGGTACTAAAAGATTAGGATTAAAGTGTACATTGATAATACTTTAAAATGATTTATTTATTTGTGATTGGTTTTTTAATTATTCTTTTACTAAAAAAAATGTTTATTGTTTTCAGGTAGCAGTCCTGTGTGAAAAAATTAGTTTACTTTTTCAGTTTGTAACAAATGCTTTTTATAAAAATAAAAAGGTTTCACAAGCTAATAGTTTAATCAGTCACTTGTTAATTGCATTCAGTGATTTGTTTAATGCATTTTCTTCATTAAGTTATCACAGTTTAAAAAAAATAGCCAATTTTTTATTAAAGATGTTGTCATCATTGTTAAAACAAAAAAGTCCATTCATAACATCAGGTAATAATGTTATAACAGAATAATTACTAATCTTACTTTTGTTCATTTTAAATATTATTTAATGTGCTTGTTAAAGGTTAAGTAGTTAATAAGGTACTTGAAAGGTCACTCACTAACCAGAACCAAAGGTTGTAGACCCTTTTAGCTTGTTGAAGTTCTTCACATTAGTGTCTCATAAGGACACATTTAACTTCACTAATTTCCAGAAGACTTAAATTGAAGGTGGATGGACTGGAAAGCCACTAATGATGAAGAAATTGTTATTATGCTACAATTTTTCTCTTAATTAAAAATTAAATTTCTGTTTAGTTGTCAGGAACTATACTCAACTTTTATTTAGAAACTGTGGCAGATCATAGTGAGAATTGAAAAAAGTGAGAAAATATTCTCCTACTCCTGCCAGATTTCTCTTTCTGTGTTCAAAGTTTTCACATTTTAAAAATTTTACTTCATCATAATCCTTGAAATTAAAAAATATATATTTTTAACTGATGCGTTTCTCGTTCATTTAACGCACAGTTCATCTCTCTACAGTGTGTTGTTTTGAAGCTATTTAAACTATTTAAAACCCCACTATTATTTTACAGACCCACTGCATATTGAGTCCCTCTAATATATAAGCTACCTCACCAAGATTTATGACTAGGCTAAACCATCTCTCAGAACCATCTCTTAAAACAAATTAGATGCCAATACACTTAGGTAAAAAAGCAGTTAAAATTTATTAACTCTTAATATGCATGGCAAGAAATTGCCTGTTGGCTGGATATTCTTTGTGTGACTGGTGAGGGCACATGTGGAAGTGACATATCACTTGCAAAAAATCACATTATATCATAATATAATGTGATTTTTTGTTATAACTTGATAAGATAGGCTTTAATTTAATTTTTGTTTCATGTCAATATGTGTAATACTTTGGGAGATATAGTCAAATAAAAATAGGACATTTCAAATGGGTCACTCTGTATAATAAAACTTAGAAAATGCCATATAAAGTAAAATTTTTTTCAGAATCTTACTGAACACCTCCGCATAAGAATATGCTATGAACTGAACAAATAAGCTACAAATTGTTTTCATTTTTTTAGCTGTCAGGGATAATATCAGCATGATGTCCAAATTTGCTTATTATTAAACATGTTTAAGCATATAAGAAGACAGTTAAATTTTTCTTATAATTTTTTTACATCAGCAAAATTAATAAAGCTTGTAGAGAAAGTTTTAGTCTACAGACTTTTTTAAAAATCACATGATAGGTAATGATTCACATTATTATAAAAGGTATTGTGAATAGAGTAATAAAATAAACTACTTGAACAGTAAATTATAAATTAAATTTAATGGATTGCTAACCTTGTAGCATTTTTCCAGGATGTGATGTAATCTTTTTACCTTCTAGTATGAAGTAAAGGAAGTATTGTGATTGTGAAAAAATGTCAGTTTTCAATAGAAAAATCCATTTTGACCATTCTTGAATCCGTTTTGACTAGTTCAGCATGACATCTGTATGTATGTATATATCTTGCACAACTCAAAAATGATTAGCCGTAGAATGTTGAAATTTTGGATTTAGGACTGTTGTAACATCTAGTTGTGCAATCGACTAGATGCAATCAACTAGACCAAAAGTGTCCAAAAAAGCCCAAAATCCAAAAAACATGGATTTTGGAATTTTTCTTAACTGTAGTATCAGCCCTCATTGAGAGCTCTACAGCGATGTATGATAAGTGGTACTTATTTTCATTGGTTCCAGAGTTATAGCCAATAAATTTTAATTAATGAAATATTTGAATCTTAGAGGAAGGCACATCGATTTGAGTCAAACTTCATCTCCTTTTTTTAACTTTTTCTTTTTTTAATTTAAATATATTTATTTATTAATAATTATTAACCTCATTGTAAAAAGTTTTACAGTAAATAATTCATTAACAAAAAAAAAAAAATATGAAAAAAATATCAGAAGTTATTAATGAAATAAAATTTTATGTACTTTTCATTTAAAAAAATGTGTATATGTAATTTAATATGTGTACAAGGAAGTCATGTGGTGTCCACATCAGATTTTTTATATATTTTTCTTTTAACTATTTCATATTTTAGAAATAAAACCTTTGTTGTAGAATTATGTTCAAGAAATTATGCCTATTACTAAAATGAAATAGGACAGCACCTTACAATGCTTCATCTTTGTTTAAACAAACATGATCAAACAGTGATTATTAACTATATGTAGATGGTATTCCAGGAAAAGACACGAACATGACAAACAGAAACAGGAGCACACCACTGCTACTGACCAACAGCTTTCTAGGTTAACTACCATATTTGGAAACAGAAAAAAGGAATTTGAGATTTATAAAAGCTTGTAGGTTGGATATGCTGAGCATATGTAGAAAAAATTAAGGAAAGCTATCTTCAATGCACACATTAGTGATTGTGGATTACACATCAAAGCAGTTGACCATGCAAGAAAATATAAGTACAATATTATATAATAGTCTCATGTGACCTGTTTATTGACTTTTCTTGTGTAGATATTTTTAGCTGTATTGGTGTAGATGTTTAAGCTGAGTAGATGTTTTTAGATGTATTAATTGTATTTATAGTTATTTTAAATCGGTATCAAGGATGCAATTACAAATAACAGAGATGTAAATTAAATATTAAAAATTTATTAAAAATAAATATTTAAATATTTATTTAAATATTTATTAAAAATTTTACTATTTTATGAAATAAGATTTTAAACAGTTATTCAAGTCAGTACCTGATATTTTAAAATCATAATTTACATGGTTCTCAAACAGAGCATTTCCCTCACTCATATTTTCAAAATATGAAGTACATTTCAGGAAAGTACCTACCTGTAATAGATTTAAATTTTGATTTTTGATGAATTAAAAAATTATAGAATTTTACCTTTTCTGAATTTTTGATATGGTCTTTTCCTATTTATTGATGCTTCTTACCATTTTTTAACATAAAAACCTGCTTTATTGGTTGACTTGTCAGTTACGTTTACTAGACTCAGAGAAAAAATATAAGGAGTGTGTCAAAGTCTGCTTGTGTATAGTATATGCTTTGATTTTGGTACAGATATTTATAGAATCCCTTACAGTCAGTTGATTTTATATGTATATATATATATATATATGTACGTATATTTCATTTTTTTAATATTTTTTTTAGCCATGATTATTGATACATGTTTCAGAATTGGTTGCTTCAAGTACCTGTCAACTTTTGTGCACTTTATTGACTGTTCATCCAGTAGAGGATCTCATTATTGATGTTAAAGATTTAAATCAATTAATGAATGATATACAGTGTTGCCAGGTAATGAAATATCCAAATTTGCATATTGCAAGCATTTAGATATTACATTTACATTCAAATTGTGTAATGTGCTAATGGTGTAAATTGTGTTCTTCATAAATTAACTGAAGCAGGGCATGCATACAGACCTGAAAGTCACTTTTATAATTTCATTTATATTTTAGGTATTGGGTATTAATAAATTAATCATAGTTCATATTCAGTATATATTGAATTTTTTTGTTTATTTACTTGATTTTTGCTTAGAAATAATCACTTATGGTGGCTAAATCAATCACTAAAAGATCTATTAAAATTACAAGGGTAAGTCAAATATAAATGGGATTTTATTTTTAAAAAAAATTATTTATTGAAAAATAAAAGTAAAATATAATTAATTTTTCTATATAGTTAACTGCTTTTTAGAAAGACATTTTTCCCAGTGAGAAGGAAGGTTTTTTGTCGCTGCATCGTAGAATGAAGCTGATTGCGTCAGGAGCCATTTGCACATGAATCCCTCCACACCCTTGTCATCTTCAAATCGTTCCCTCCTAGAGCTTCTTTAAGCAGCCCAATCAAATGAAAATCACAGGGCAATAGGTCTGGGCTGTAGGGAGGATGTTCAAGTTGAGCCCAATGCATTTCTTCTAGTTTTGAGACTGTTAGAGCTGCAGTATGGATCTGGTGTTGTCATGGAGGAGGATGGCCTCTCGAATTGGGTTGGTTTTGTCTTTTGCAACGATATGCAGCCCTCACCTCGTTCAACAGCTCGCAGTAGTAAGCAGCATTGATTGTGCGTTGCGCATGCAAAAAATCAATGAGCAAAATACCTAGCCGTTTGAAAGGAATGGTTGAAAGAATCTTGTCTGCTGATAGTTGAGTCTTGGCTTTCACTGGGGCTGCCTCCCTTTCCTCTGCCACCCCATACTGCCTTGTTTCGACTGGAGAGTGTAGTGGTGGATCCACATTTTGTTGCAGATGATGATCTGATTCAAAAATGCATTACCTTCTTTCGCATACCTTGCTGTAAGCCTATGACAAACCTCCAAACATCTCAACTTCTGATCTGCGGTCAAAAGGTGATGGACCCATCTGGCAAACACTTTACGGAACTTTTGGACATTTGTGATGATTACTTGACAGTTCCCATAACTTATTCCAATCTATTCTGCAATTTTGGATACTCTCACCCATCGATTGTCTTCAAGAATGTTTCAAACTGCATGAATGTTTTCGTCTGTAATGCTGGTGTGAGGATAGTGATCATGTTCCTGATCTTTCACTCATTCTCATCCTTCCTTAAACTCTTTATGCCAGGCAAACATACGAGTCCTTGATAGTGTTTGGTCCCTGAACTGTGCAGTCAATCTCTGGAAAATTTCCTTCATGAACAAGAAATGTTATAATTATGCATTGCGCAGTGGAGGGCTGCACCTGTTGCTTCGACATCGTGAGCGTTACTGACAGATTGGTTGGGAGTGTGGAATGGCTGACTCTCCCCACTCCTAATAACTCTACCCAAGCATACTAGAAGTGCGGGTCCAGTCCTACCAACTGTAGATGCTCAGGAACAAAAATCCCGTTTATATTTGATTTACTCTCGTATAAACAAAACATGTAAAATATAACTCAGTATAGCTTACTAAAGGATTTGTATAATTTTAAATGAAATTATGGAAAAAAATAAAAATCTGTTTGTCGTCAAACATAATTTATTACATAAAATCACTTGCTGCCTGTAAGTAGCCTGGCTGAGGAGGAATTTAATGTATAGATTTAAAAATATTTAATGATTTCAAAAAATAATCTATAAGAATTATTTTTGTTTGTTTTTTAATACAATATTGTATTTATACTGTGGTTGGTTTTTTCACCCAAAGTACAAAAACATACACATTGATGTTTCTCTATGACAAAATCATGATCGTGTCGTCTTTTTATAGGGATTCATTTATAAATAGGAAAAATATTGATATATTAGTAATCTTTAATTTCATTTTTATACATAAAGGGATCTTTTGTTATGAGCCTTAAAAGGTTTTATAAAGGCATTTTTTTACTATAACCTTATCAATACTCACTCATTAACGAGTGTTGGGAAGAAAATGATAAATTTGCCACCTAACGAACTGATACCGAGGAGAATGTAGACATTAGTTTCAAAACAAAATAGAAGTTACTTAAATGAAGAAGTTCAAAGCTCTCTTAATGACTAAAGTTTGCAAACCTTTTTATAGTTTGATATTGTCTTTTTAGCATTCCATGCAATATTAAAAAAACAAAAAACTAGTAATATTTTTGCCCATGAAATTAAAAATTTTCTCTCATATTACTTTGAATCATAGGTAATTTTGTAGTTATATGGTAAAAGAGTATTTGCAAATTGAGATAATTTTAACCTTTCTGAATTTAATTTTGGTCATTTAATTTTTTTTTAATCTTTATCTGTATGACAGTATTTATTTTTGTAAAAAATACTTTATTTTATTATTATTATTATTATTATGATTGATTATTATGGCTATTAATTGTTATCTGCTTTATTTTGTGGTCAGTATCCTATTTCTTATTTGTTAGTTATTTATTCTTTTCTACATGTATATTCCAAATAATAAATAAAAAAAACCCAGTTAAAAAAATGCTATCAATAAAAAATGTTTACATCCTTGGTAAAATATTTTCTGTCCATACAATATTACAGAAATATTTAATTTTTAATCTTTTGAATAAAGAAATTACACATTATTCCATTTTATTGGCTACATTAATTGTAGCAGTAATCTTCAAACCAGAAAACCGGAAATAATACCTTTTTACTTATTAAAAATAATGTCTTTAGTTTGAAAGATTAATGAAGAAAATTGAATTGATTGATTCAAATAGTAAATTAAGAGATAGGTGTTTTGTTTTGATGGTGGCACATAGCAAACTTAGCAAATGTAGTATGCAATTGTTGAAATATTGTGATTTTAGTATTTCTGATTATTTCAGACAAAAAACTATCTGTAAGTAATTATTGTAATATAAAAATTTCATAGAGTAAAAAGGTTCACTGAATGAGAGTAGTTTTCGATTGAAACAGCAGCAGTAAATGATAATGGTTTTCAATAACACCATTAAAATTTTAAAAGCATATGGTGAAAGTTGTTTGTAAACTTTTAGAATTTATGAAATATGTTTTAAGAATAATATGAAATATTTTTTGTTTCTGTAGCATAGTAGCAAAGTAAACTTTATCAGTAGTTTTTGGTTGCAGAATATTATGCCTGTTGTGAAAATATTCTGTCAAAATGAAATAATTAAACACTTTAAAGATTCCAAAGAACACTGTAGACAAACTGGAGAGAGGTAACAATTATAAAGTTGCTTTTTTATTCATTTATTTTGTAATACTCTAATTATATAAATAAACTAGCCGGTCAGAGTGCATGAAGCAAAGCTTGAAGACAGTGGCTTCAAGTGAAGACAGGCTTGAAGTAAGTGTATGAAGACAGGAAGCATCCCTTCCTGTCTAATATAGACTTCCATATTGTATTCATTATCCTCATTGTTGTGAAAATAATACTGATTAAGAATTAAAGCCTGAAAAACTCTTTTTACCGTAGTTTCCCTTGTTCCTTGAATAGAAGCTCTGATACGCTGCTGCTGTAAAAGAACATATTTCTTTTGGTTCTTCTTTTCATTACCCGAGAATACCATATATCTCGGGAAGGGGTCAAGGTAGAGAGCTGAAAATTGGATATGTGATAAAATTCATAGTCTATTATTTTTGTCAAAAAACGAAATCAAAAATGGTATTAACTCCAAGAGGAAAAATTCACAAGTTCACCACCAAGCAGACTGGGGCCTCAAACTATGTCGTAAAACCTTGCCTGGGGGTAACACAAATTTATCCTGAAAATTTAAAAGCAATTTATTGGTTGGTTCTTGTGTAATGCTGTTACAAACGTACAGAACCACCACAAACTTTCGCATTTATATATTAGATTTATATCGTTCTATACATCTCTTTTCAGAACATTCTGCTTGTTACATGGTGAGATTTTGATTGAAAAGCATTAATGAATCTGATGTCAAAAGAAAGGTATTCACATGTTGTTTGATTTTATGGTGTTAGGGGGGATAAAGATCTGCCCAAACTTTACATTACTGTCCAAAAATTAAAAAAAAAATTATTCTAAGTTTTTATGAATCAGAATAATGCATCAGAAGTTTGGAATTGAGTCGTCATTTTAAAAAAGGTCATCTTCTGGAAAACTGTTCTCTAGTAAAGAAAGTTAGAAAAAATTCAAAAGAATACAATATTAAAGTATAATATGTATGATAATAGTTAATTGTGTAGGTATAATAGAACAGTATTAAAAACTATGTGTATTATCAATTAAATCATATTAAAAAATTTATACTTTTTCCATATGATATTTTATAGAAATGCAAAAATTATATCAAACAGTTATTAGATAACTACTATACTGTCAGTATTAACAATAATATTAAATTAACATCTTTAGCGATCTGAAGTAAATTATTTTCCTCAGCACATTAGTAATAAGAAAAATGAATAATTATTCATATCTTCTAGTCATTAGTATATCTATTTTAGTATAGCTTTTCAGGTAGTATTATTTTTAGTAGTATTATGTTTTTTACAGTGTAACATTATTTGACAGTATAAGTATTTTACATGTAAGCAGTTGGTACTATTTATATGTGTGTTTTATTTATGTCAACTGTTGTGCTGGCAACAATGTAGATTGCAATAAAAAGTTATATTTTACGGTATTATCTTTAATTAAATAAAAAATAGAATACATCACTAAGGCACATGGCTGATAAACGTTATACTAGATATAAATCTGTTATATAATAAATTTATTGTAAACAAGTAACAAGAAGATTATTTTGCTTATAAAAAATTAAACCAAAATATTTTAAATTGGTGTATGAATAATTTTGAAGCTTAATTATATATGTTAATTATGTTTTTGTAGTGCTTATTAGTTTTACAGATTAAACTAAATTATAGGAATGTTATGTTTGTCAGGAAAGAGTATTTTTCTTTCCGAGTGCGCTGTTTATGTGTTGTTCCAAGTTGGCTGACAAAGGGAAACTGATTGTTGAACAGTCTGTAAAGACTGTTTTAATGAAATGAAAATGAAAAGTGTGGTGCATACACAAAGATGGTTTTGTGCACATTTTCAAACTCTGTGGTCATACTCATTTAAAAAAATATGCAGACTTTACGAAAAATTTAATAGTGATTGTTCAGTTTTTGAGAGTAAGCATGAATGCCAATGTTCATTCTCCATATAATGTCGAAGCTGTCAGACCAGTGTTGCTAGGAGCCCACGCAAATCAACAAGAAAAGCTGCAGCGCAACTTGGAATTTCTAAGTAATCTTTGCAGTGAATTTTAAAAACTGATTTGCATTTGTGTCCATAAAAAATAGCAGTATAACAGTGTTGCCTAGAATAACAGTTGACAACAAACATCAAAGAAAATGGCATTTGCTGAATGGGCTGTGAACCAAGATGTATTGTTGAACAATATTTGGGTTTCAGATGAGGCATATTTTCACCTAGATGGGGTTGTTAATAAACAAAATGTGCATTTCTAGGCTTCCAAAAATCCACATGTGCTTCATGAAAAGGCGCATCACACTCCAAGAATTATGGTATGGGCCGCTATCGCAAGTTTTGGGGTAATAGGATCCTTTTTTTTTTGGAACAGACAGTGAACAGTGAACATTATCTAAACATGCTGTGCATTTTTAAACTGTATAAAATAAAAAAATATTTAATTTAATATAAGTGTTATTTATTGAAACTTTTATTCGTGGTATTTAATGTTGTCTATCGATCGTTTGACTCAGTTCAGATTTGTTTGAATGTGTAAAAAAATTATTTTTAAGGAAGAAAGGAGAATCTCCTCAAGAAGGAGATTCTCCTTTCTTTCTAAATGACAGTACAACTAAATATAAATTACAAATAATTTATACAAATTAAAAATAAAACAGAATTTAGCAATTATAAAAACAAACACATTGAATTCTAAAATTTATGAAATAAATTAAGAATTAAATTTATTATAATACAGTGGAACATAAGATTAAAGTTATTAAAATTTCATTAAAACGTCAGGTAATCACATAACCTAATGTAGTACCAATGTTCCAGCAAACACTGACTTTGAAAATTTCAATAACTGCTTCTCTTTTACACATAACTCCTTTACTAATTTGATAAAGTAAAAGTTATGGATTATTTTAATCATGAAATTACAAATTTATTTATAATAAAATATAAGTTAATTGCAAAATTTACAATTATGTATAACAATGTTAGCTGTATGAAGTATATCTTCAGATACCAAAAAAATTGTCTTTTAAATAACACTTTTTGATATTTCTCTTACAGAAGATGAAATGAGTTTAAGGATATTCATTCTCCTTAGACATTTAGCCTTGGTGTACTTAATGCAGCTCAAAAAGGTCAGTTTCTCATCAAAAGTTACACCAAGAAGCCTAATCTCGTTTGTTACCTTTATCTTGTCTTCACCTAAGTGTAGTCACACTAAGTCTTTGCATCCGACTGGTTGCCCAGAGAAAATAATTAATTAAGACTTGGTTTCCGTCAGTTCGAAACCACTACATTGTGCCCATCTGTGCACCGAGTTCAACGAATTCTGCATTATTTTCCTCGTAGTTCCAATTTCCTTATCTCTGCAGATGATAGTGACATCATCAGTGAAGATACATTTCTTCTTAACTGGCAGAGTGATAACATCAGCCACCCCATTGATAGCAACCAAGAAGAGCAATACACTTAGGACAGATCCCTGTGGGACTCCGTTTTCAATTTTGAAGATCTTTGAAAGGACTCCATTAGCTCTAACATGGATTGTCCGTGTACTCAGAAAATTAGCTATAAACCGCAAACATATTCCCATTAACATCGTTCTGTAACAAGGTAGCAATTAAGCAATTATCCTCTCTCTCCAAGCCATTTCATAGGCCTTTTCAGTATCTAAGGTCACAGCAAGGAGATGTTGCTTGGAGACAAATTCCTCACACACATCTGTCTGTGTAGATATTAGGTGGTTGATGGTAGATTTAAGACATGGTTGAATAAAAACAGAATAAAGATTCTGTTTTTCAACCTTACTTAATAATTCTTCTTAACATCCATTTCTGTACTTTGGATGCAGACTTCAAACTTTTCATACAGCCCCATACTGAATTTATTCCCATACTGTCTGTATATAAATATTCCATTTCTATTAGGGGGGGGGGGGTGTATATAAACCTTGATTCTCTATTTGAATTCAGTTTGTGCTCCTTAATCTGTTGATAAAAAACTGTTTGGTGGTTGGCCTGACTAATGAATGAACTGGACATTCTTAACATTTTAACTTGTACACATGTGATTTAGAAAATTTATTTTGCATTTGCCGTCTTTATAACTTTACTGATTATAATGTAATCTACAAATGCAACATTCAGAAATAAATCATTCTTGAATGTTGAATTTGTTTTTAGATGTGATATGTGTTTCTTCATAAAAGTTTGACTTAAAAATTTATCATTATTATTTGATTGTAGATGTTTCTGTTAACATGTTATTTCATCTATCATCTCTGTTTAGTAAGCATTTTCCATTGCTGTTTTGTTTAATCTCTACTACCTTGTTATATAATGCCATAGTCTGGATTACTTATTAATCTCTATACATTGTTTAAATGATTGGATATAGTTTTTATGATATTGTTAAAACGGGCAAGTGATTTATAAAACCACTTTGTGCCAAAACAAATTTTTTTATATTATTTTTTTTTAAATGTGGTTGATGGTGACACGGTTAAAAAATATTTGATGGAAATTACAAAAAAATGTAATAACTGTTTTAATTTATATATTATTCACTAACTGTTGATGATCATCCAGTTAATTTTTTTTTTACAATCATTTAGTTGAAGATTTTGATGCCTAGGGATTCTTGCATGTGACCTTACAGAAAACAGTATTTTTTATATTGATCTGATTACTTTCTAAAATTTATAATTTCATTATTATAGATATCAGTAATCTTAAAAAAGCTTGTGTGTACTTATGTGTTCACATGTAGGAAATTATACTTTGGTGTGAATAAAAAAATTATTTTTTTATGCATTCAAACAAATTTGAACTGAGTCAAACGATTGATAGACAAAATTAAATACCATGAATAAAAGTTGGAATTTTTTTTTTTTGTCTTCAGTCATTTGACTGGTTTGATGCAGCTCTCCAAGATTCCCTATCTAGTGCTAGTCGTTTCATTTCAGTATACCCTCTACATCCTACATCCCTAACAATTTGTTTTACATATTCCAAATGTGGCCTGCCTACACAATTTTTTCCTTCTACCTGTCCTTCCAATATTAAAGCGACTATTCCAGGATGCCTTAGTATGTGGCCTATAAGTCTGTCTCTTCTTTTAACAATATTTTTCCAAATGCTTCTTTCTTCATCTATTTGCCGCAATACCTCTTCATTTGTCACTTTATCCACCCATCTGATTTTTAACGTTCTCCTACAGCACCACATTTCAAAAGCTTCTAATCTTTTCTTCTCAGATACTCCGATTGTCCAAGTTTCACTTCCATATAAAGCGACGCTCCAAACATATACTTTCAAAAATCTTTTCCTGACATTTAAATTAATTTTTGATGTAAACAAATTATATTTCTTACTGAAGGCTCGTTTCGCTTGTGCTATATTGGGAATTTTATATCGCTCCTGCTTCGTCCATGTTTAGTAATTCTACTTCCCAAATAACAAAATTCTTCTACCTCCATAATCTTTTCTCCTCCTATTTTCACATTAAGTGGTCCATATTTGTTATTTCTACTACATTTTATTACTTTTGTTTTGTTCTTGTTTATTTTCATGCGATAGTTCTTGCTTAGGACTTCATCTATGCCGTTCATTGTTTCTTCTAAGTCCTTTTTACTCTCTGCTGGAATTACTATATCATCAGCAAATCGTAGCATCTTTATCTTTTCACCTTGTACTGTTACTCCGAATCTAAATTGTTCTTTAACATCATTAACTGCTAGTTCCATGTAAAGATTAAAAAGTAACGGAGATAGGGAACATCCTTGTCGGACTCCCTTTCTTATTACGGCTTCTTTCTTATGTTCTTCAATTATTACTGTTGCTGTTTGGTTCCTGTACATGTTAGCAATTGTTCTTCTATCTCTGTATCTGAACCCTAATTTTTTTAAAATGCTGAACATTTTATTCCAGTCTACATTATCGAATGCCCTTTCTAGGTCTATAAACGCCAAGTATGTTGGTTTGTTTTTCTTTAATCTTCCTTCTACTATTAATCTGAGGCCTAAAATTGCTTCCCTTATCCCTATACTTTTTCTGAAACCAAATTGGTCTTCTCCTAACACTTTTTCCACTCTCCTCTCAATTCTTCTGTATAGAATTCTAGTTAAGATTTTTTATGCATGACTAGTTAAACTAATTGTTCTGTATTCTTCACATTTATCTGCCCCTGCTTTCTTTGGTATCATGACTATAACACTTTTTTTGAAGTCTGACGGAAATTCCCCTTTTTCAGAAATATTGCACACCAGTTTGTATAATCTATCAATCGCTTCCTCACCTGTTTATTTGTTTCACTTGTTTAAAAAGTTTGAATAAATAACACTTATATTAAATTAAATAATTTTTATTTTATACAGTTTAAAAAGTATTGAAGTATTTGTTCTCATATAAAACAAAGTTCATCAAATGTATTTCAATCAGTTTGGTTTTATTAATTCTTTGGATGATGATTGAATAGGTGTGGGGGTTATCAGCGGCTTATGATATGAAAAATATGATACAAATAGTTTTATTTTATAATAGTGTATTTTATCAAAAATTTTGTTTTTGGTAAATTTAAAATTATTTATGCAAAATCAAAAATTTATCTCATGTATGCTATTATCTGTGTCATTAAAAAATATAATTTTATTCATAAAAAATAATATTTACATAAATATAACCTGAAATCTTGATACATAATTTAAAAAAAAAAAAAATTATGCTGCACTGTAAATAAAGTTTTATGAATATGAACAACAATATTCACAGATTTGAAATAAAAGTCTTCAGAAATCCGTGTATATAATTATGTATTTATTACGACTCAATATCTGTTATGTTTACATCACATGCTAATCACTTAATTGCATTGAACGACTGACCAAATTAGACACTACATGCATGTGCTTGCAAACTGATCTGCTTGGGCCTGTGCAAATCTTGATGGTGTGTTGCATCGGTGTGTGCTTCTTCCATTACTTGCTGAAAATACACTCAGTTTCAATCAGTTTCTCGTAATGCACCAAAAGAAGTATAACTTCAAAATCCGTACTATCTTCTAAAGTGAGGTGCTTCATAGAGTATAAATCATGTTCCTTGTGATCCTGCTTTTCTGTGCCAGAACCCAGTTTTAGGAAGAAATGAACATTCTTGTGTGGAAAAATGGAGAGCTATTTCTTAAATACCCACTAAAAATTCTTGGCAGCAAAATTACTTTTTGTTTTCTGCTTGAATAACTATCTGGAAAAATATTTTATCTGTTTTATAAGGATCCATTGGATAGTATTTGTTCAGAAATAATATTTCATTATATATTTTTATAATTTAACTTTCATGGAATAAAAGGAATTGTTTGGTTCCTGTTTTGCTAATGTATTATAAAATTCAGTAATTCACTATTGCTGTTAATAAAGTAGTAGTTCCTTTACTAAAACACTTGTTTTACGTTGTGAATCCAACATATTAAACAGCTTGAACACGTTTTTCATTTATCATTATTTTCTAAGTTTTTCAGTTTCTTGTGAAATTTGTATGCTGTGTTTTTATTAACCGTAAGTTATTAGTTTGTTATTTATTTGTCATTTGGTATGAAGTAAAAGTAACAAAGGCAGAACAGTTTTAGTTCAACGTAGAAAACAATTTCTATCATTGTAAATGACAAGTGAACTGCTTGAAAGATTAATGTATTTTCTAGGAAATATATTATTAGTTAATCGAATGCATAATATAATAAATAGGTTTTTTGAGTATTTGGAGGTCCAATATCCTTTTCAAGTTTACTGTTTCAGTTTAAAAATATGCCTAATAAAAGTTTTCAATTTTGAATTGTGGATTGTTAGAGACAATCATTTGCCCCATTCATTTTTTCTTTCTCTTTTAAAGGGAAATTAGTGAATATTTTATTACTGTATAATTACAATTTGCCAGTTTGCATGGAGAGGAAGTGGATGAAAAGAATGAACAAGAGACAGGAATTGAAGAAACTTGGCACCAGCTAAAGTTACGAAAAAGAGGCAGCAAAGAAAATATGATTGGAAAAAAAGAGTCAGAAACCCTTAGTTTTTCAGAGGAATACAAAGAAAAAGTAGAGAAAAGAAAAAAAAACTTCTACAAAATCAGTTTGCGGGTGGGAAGGAAACATATTGATGATATAACAAAGTGGTAGAAGTAAATTGAAAGGCACATAATGCTTGGAATTTTTTTTCAGCAGTGAGATTTTTTAAAAAGGGGTTGTTTGTTGCTGTGTATATGAATTAAGGATGATGAATGGATTGGTGTTACAGATTGACTGAGTCTTGAGGATATGGAAAGATTATTCTGAAAAGGTACTGAATGCAGTGGAAACCTAAAAAGGATGGACCAGTAATATTCCAAAATGTTGAATTGTATAGAGAAGCCTTACTGGAATGATAACAGGAGCAAACTGTTATAAAATCAGAAGTCCACAGAAATAGATGCTTAACCAGAAAAATTAAAAATGAAGATAAAATTGCCGTATCCTGCTTGATTTCAGAAATGTGGAGGAAGGAGAGAATACTAGATGAATGGAAAGAGGCTGTTATCGTATCTATGTATAAGAAATGTTACAACCAAAACCAAACAACTGCAGAGGGGTAGAATATCACTGCTAAGTATGACTTAAAAGGTTTTTTCTAAAATAATCTAGAAGCTTTTAGAATTGTATAAGGAATCTATAGTTTGAAAAGAAGCTGGCTGCATTAGAGGAAAATGCACAAAAAGATGAGATTTCTATCCTAAGGGAAACATTAACAATAAATAACAGTTAGGAGTAAAACAAAAGCATATGTATACTATTCATTATTTCAAAAAAGCATGTTACCATTAACATATGTTTACCGTATTCTGGGAAAAGATGGCTAAATTTGGGGTGCCCAATAAATTTATTAGATTGACAAAAGTGAACCAAAAACCATAGTGAGAGTATTTCTTTGCTGTTTGGAGTATTATTGGAAATAAAATCCAGAGTGAGACAATATTGTCTGTTACCCTTGATTATTAATATAGCTGTTGAAGAGGAATATTGAAGTATGGATTGGAAGAAAAATTAACATTTTAATTTTTCTAGATGATGTGGCTGTGATCACAAGGACCTAAAGAAACCTGAAAAAATTTGCAGTAATACTTTTTAAGAAGACTTTTGTGGAACAGTAAGTGAGCTTTGAAAAAACAAAATGTAAGCAAGTAGGAAGAAATTCAGGTGTAAGGATACAACAATAAGTATTAAAATTGAAGGTAACAAAATAGGAAAAATTGGATGAAAATGGCAACTTGAATAACTAAAAATAAGAGTATAACACAATAATTAAACCTACTTTATTATATGAAACAGAGGTGTAGGTACGGAGCAAGAATGAAAGAAAACTGGAATATTTAGAAAATAAAGCACAGAGGAAGATTTATAATCCAGTTTTTAATAATAGTGTGTTGAGGAAAAAGTATAGATCTATGAGAATTATACAAAGAATCTGATATAGTGGTTAAAACATGAAGACTAAAAAAGCATGTAGTTTGAAGGCAAGAGAAGAGCATTCATGATTGAATGAATTGTGGAGTGACAAGTCAGAAGGATGAAGACTACTGGGAGGATCTAGGCTGAAATGAAAAGACAGAATCCTTAAATATCTGAGTTAAGGACAGCAGACGATGAGATACTTGATATAGTTGTCTTGTTGGGGAGTCTTACTCTTTAAGACTTTGAGGGTTGGCATCCCCATGACCCTAGCCTCTGCATTTTTATTTCCTACTACACACTGAGCTGCTAAACATTTTACATTATACATATACACCACACCATATACAACACTATACAAATTACAACATAGCAACACAATAACATTTGACACTCTCTCTTTTTACATTTAAACTCTGTGATGTGTGACATCTTACGAAACACACCGTAACTCAAGGTGGAAACTATCATGTCAGTGGGTGGATGGTTCTACATATTGGGTCTCAAATGATGTCCTTTGGGCACCAAAGAACATGTTTAAAACTGTAGTTCCAGTACACAGCTCTCTTCTGGAGTGGTACATTATATCGGCAGTACTTATAGGAACCTGATGTCAATTCCAAAAAATATTCCTTCGGTGGTTGTTGGTTCACTTGAAAAAACCAACAGACCTAGGAATTAGAAGAGACTTTGACCAACTTTTGTCAGCCAAAGGTTTAACTTTGAAAAAACGAAATGTTTCAGAGGGGGTGAACTTTTCCTGTGTAAGGTTTCTTTTGGTGAGAATGGCGAGGAAGGTAAATTGTTTGGTAAGGTTTCTTTCTTCCTGATAAATAAGTGCATTGTAATCTCCAAAATCTGTTAAAAAGCTAAGGAGTGGTGCCCTGTTTATTGAAGTGAACAGTGAAGAACGGTGTCAGAAACTGCTAACCTTTAAATATATAGGGAAAGATGGAGTGTTAGTGGAGCTCCATAAGATGCTGAATTTCAGCAAGGGAATGATCTTTTGCCGTAACTTGGCTGATGTAGAATTACCTGAAATAAAAGAATAGTTGTCTCCACGATCAGTCATGAAGTGCAAAGAATTATGAGAAAGGAGAATGGTGTATCGTTAGTTCTAACTTTTTCAAGTGTTATTGTTCTTGACAGAATAAAAGTAGGTTACATTTCTATCCATGTATGACCATATATACCTAACCCAAGACAATGCTTCCAGTGTCAGGGTTTTGGTCACAACAAAGATGATTGCACAAAAGAACTAGTTTGTGCACATTACAGTTGTATGGGACACGATGACATCACATATGTTGAAATGTAAAGTGCAAAATGTAAAGGTCCAAACTTTGCAAGATCTTGAGAATGTCCAAACTTTGCAAGATTGAGAATGTTCCATTTACAAAGAAGAAAAAGCTATTTTAAAGATCTGTATTGAACTGAAAGTTCCCTTTACTGTGGCTTGTCAGGAATACAGAAAATTCCTCAGAATGAAGAATCCTGTACAATCTGGTGTAAGTTTTGAACATTCTCCCCCATTTAACAATATACAAAAAGAGAATGAATGCGGATCTTGCAAAGAACTAACCAAGTGGATAGAAGCTTTATCAGATCAAGTAAAGTTCCTCATGGTTGCTATTACAGCATTGAATACTGGCAAGAAGGTAACTTCTGCTAGAAAGACCGATAGTAGTTTATCTAAATTCACTATAGTTGTTTCACTATCACATGAAGTTTCTGCTGCACCAATTATACAGCAAATAACTAAGATACCTGTGAACGGATCTATTAAAACATCATCGCCTGGTACGGCATCTCCGTTCTTCTAGGGTTCCAAGTCCCCTCCACCATCTCAAAATTTTTATGAGAATATGGTGGCAGATGAAGTGTCTGAAGAAGCAAAGCACTTCTAAAGGTCAAAAAAGAAAAACCGGGTAGTATTTGATAAGTAATCTGCGCGCAGAGTTTTTATATATAACAGGAAAAAGTATTTCTTATGGCTACAAATATTATTTAGTGGAATGTTTGTGGTTTTCGTTCTTGCCATGAAGATACCGAAATCCTACTAAAAGAAGAAACTCCTTTAATACTATGTCTGCAGGAGACTCACCTTCAACCGTGGAATGTATCCTTTCGTAGTTACGTCTAAGAAAGATGCGGCCATCAAACTGAGGGCAAAGGAGGTGTAGGTGTGGCTGTTTTCCTGAGGGAAATCTTATTAGCTGCACGTATTCTGCTAGTGACAAACATCCTTGGCGTCTCAGTGAAGATATTGTTGCCATTTAAAATGAATATCTGCAACTTATATCTTCCACCAAATTTTGATATCAGTGAGGATGATCTGCCCAGTTTGTTTCCACAGATCCTTTACCTTGCCTAATAACTGGCAATTTCAATGCCCATCACCATTCATGGGGTTCATCATCATGTTCTTCCTGAGGCACTGTAGTTTATCGACTGATGCAGGACTTAGATCTTTGCTTTTTGAACAATAGGTCACACACATTTGTATCATCTTCATCAGGTAGATTTTCATGGATTGATCTGCCCTTGTGTTGAGAACTCTATTCCCACGTCTTACCTGGTGGATTTCGAAAAACTTCTTTGGAAGCAATCGCAGATCATTTGTTATCAGTCAGTAATAGTGACTTGCCTCAGAGTCAGCCACGGAGATGGTTGGTTTGAAAAGTGGACTGGATTGAATACAAGTATTCCTTTGGCCAATACGACATGAGTGGTAGCGCAGTCACCAACTTGCCAAGTTTACACACCTGATAATGATAACATAAATGAATTTATTCCTGTAACAGGTAGAAAGTCAAGGCAGCCTGCTGTTCCTTGGTGGGATGAATGCAGTAAGGGATTGATGCAGTAAGTGCAGGAATGCAGTAAGGGATTGGCGCAGGGCTTTACACAATTTCAATTGAAGACGTATGACTGAATTACTCTGCCCCTTCCACAATGTGAGGGCTGTTATCGTAGAGTATTTCAATGTGCTAAATGGAAATCATGGATTAATAATGTTGATAGCAATTCTCGGACAACTCCATCATCGGCTCTGTGAAGAAAGGTTCAAACCATGTGTGGATCAGGACAGTCACTGCAGCCAATTGGATTGGAAAATAATGGCATCCTTGTCACCATGTCAATTGATCTAGTGAATATGTTTGGAAACTTGTTTAGGTTAGTTTCACTTGCATCATCATACTGTCCTGAGTTTATGAGGTATAAGTTGCAGTAGAAAATATCATGTTTGTAATTGGAAATTTGCGAAATGAATTAAACTTATCTTTGTATAATATTAGGAAATAATAATATTAGGTTCAGTATGTTATCACACATCTTGGGTACTGCATTACAACGTCTTTTGTATATCTACAATAGAATATTTTCTGATCAGGTTCTTGTTCAGAAGCACTGGTGTTTCCCATACTGAACCTGTTAAAGATAAATCATGCCCCCAAGTTACCCACCTTTCTTCTTAACCAGTACCATGTGCAAATTAATGGAATGAGTGAATAGTAGGTAAACCGTCATCTAGTGTGGTATCTTGAGACAAATGACATAATTGCTCCGGAATAATGTGGTTTCCACCAAGGTAGATAGTCCATCAGTCATGTAGTAGCTCTTGAATCTGTCACTCAAAACACCTTCCTACTTTGCCAACACCTTGTTGCTGTATTTTTTGATACGAAAAAGTGTATGATAAAGTTTGGAGGAGAGGAATCCTGAATAAACTACATGAATGGGGTACACAAGGAAATATTGCATTTATCAGAGGTTTCTTCAGTAGTCGGGCTTTTTGAATTTGAGTTGGAACAACGGTATCTGAAAATTTTACACTAGAAAACCGAATACCATAGGGAATTTCGTAATTGTTACTTTGCCGTAGCCATAAATACTATAACAAACTGCGTGCAAATGTCTGTTATGTGTTCTTTATTTGTAGATGATTTTTCAGTTTATGTAGCATGTTGAACTTTAGCTACTGTTGAGAGACTGCTCCAATACACAATAACCCGTTTAGAATCTTGGTGTAAAACGACTGGATTCATGTTTTCTGTGGAGAAAATGAAATGCATAAGCTTTCACGCGTGAGGAAACATGTTGACCTTCAACTGTTTTTACTTGGTGAACTGATTAAACCATGTACACAGATCTTGAATATAATTATATTTTTAATAATATAGTTTTATAATTAAATTATATTTTTAGGATTGTGGTTTGATCAATGACGTACTTGGGTAACACATTTAAATGAGCTGAAGGTAAAATGTTTAAAAATGCTAGAAATGCTGAAAAATTTTTTGTTTTCTACCAAGCTCTGGTTTATTCCTGTTTAGGTTGTGTGGCTTATTCGTCTGCTCGGTTCACCGTTCTTAGAATGCTCAAAGTAGTCCATCATTCATTCATTCATCTTGCTATAGGTGCATTTTGTTCAAGCCCTGTGAAAAGTCTACTGGTGGACAGTGGTGAACCATCCCTTTGCAATAGATGAAACCAAATGATCTGCTATTACGTAGCTCATATTAAAGTACAACCAAATCATCCAACCTTTGATGCAGTGTTCTCTAACCGACATCTTAATCAATATCAGGAACAGCTGAGGTCTACCACTTCACTAGGCATCAGAGCTTAGCGCCTTTTCTTTGTTCTAAATATACAGTTATTTTCAGTTCTTACTTTTGCTCCATGTTATTACCCCCATTGGCAGCGTTTGTCAGTGCTCCAGGAAAAAAGAAGATATAATTATTTAATTATTCAGAGAAGGTTAGTTGTTAAGGTCAAAATAGTAAAGATTTTTTGCATGGACAGGAGAATTACAATTTACATAATGATATGAAAACAAATCTTAGAAAAATATATCCTTTAATGTTTGTTTGGAGCAAAGTAGAGTGATCTATGTATGAGGTTTGTTTGATCAATGTTTCACAGTTCTTTCTACCTTAAATGATTGTATAATTTTGTTTGAAAATCTTGAATTGCGTATGAATCGAGGGATTATCAATTAATACAGAAACTAAAAGTGTGTTATTTATTTGTTTTTATGATGATTTTCATAATTTATCTTTATGATGATTTCCTTCATCATATGTACGTTTTATTAATATTTTGATTATTAACATAGGCCAGCATTTTTTTATTTTTGAATAACTATTTTATGTAAAATAATAAAAATTTTATGTCTTTTTTTCAGAGTGACTGTTGTACAAGCAAATGAAATGAGTATTACTTTGAATAATATCTTAAATCTATTAGCCAATAATACAAATTCAGTAAATCATCTTAGTAAAGAAAACTTTTATAATTTGTTAAAATTAATGAATGCTGTTGCAAAATTGGTTTCCGATTTGAGTAGTGTTTGTGATGAATATCAGAATTGTACTGGAAATGATGAAAAGCCTATTTTAAGCTTCTTTGGTGAAAATTTCTATAAAGGTATTTACCCAATTTATAAAATTATAAGTGTTTGGTATTTCCTTCAGTTATTACATATATGAATTTTTTATTTAGTAGGAAATCTTTGTCAATGCAGTTATAAAATTTCTTTTATGATTGGGAAAGGAATAAGTTCCTTGATAAATAGAATACATCTACATGTATGTGATCTTTAAGGAAGGTAAACTTTGCTTGTATGGACTTATTGCATTTAATATTATTTTTTACAGTAACGCTTCCTCCTAAATCTGGGTCATTTTTCACAAAAAAATTTAATGTTATCTACATCTTTCAAACATATTTTCAGAGATCTTTTGTTGTTAATATTTTTTCAGTAGGAACTTCGTCTACTGGACAAATTTCATTATTTTTTTGACTTTGTTATTCACAAGATTTTCAAAATTTTCAACTCTTGAGTGACATTAATAGTTGATTTATGTTTCTTAATACATATGAAGTTTGAAGTTTTAATATTTTTGATTATGTTCATAAGTTTATATTTTCAACTCATACATAATGTGTTTGATTCTATAAAAGTTTGTTTGTCTGCAGTGTTTTATTTTTATTTATCCTTTAGAAACATTTTCATAAAATAAGATTTTAAAAAATAATCAAAAAAGTTTACAGATTATGAATTTTATTACATTGAGGTTTCATTATCAGAGGTAACATTAAATAAGTTATGAGTATATGAATGTGTTGTGTGATGAGAAATTTCTTTTTTCTGATTGCAAAATTTCATAATTTCTGCTGTTCATAGCATATATTTTATTGTTAAATATTAGTTTCTGAAATTTTTATGGATATGAAAAATTTTTTTTTTGTACATTCATAATTGAAATAATTGTGAATAGAGAGCCTCTTTTAATTGTAATTATATAATATGACAGAATCTTATCCCTTCACTTTATTTTGAATGCTTAACATTATGAATCTTATACCTTATTCCTATGTACAGACCTCTTAATACCTCTACTTTAAAAATTTCTATAAAATTTTGAGTTTCTGAAATTGATTTTGTTATACATTTAGTGGAGCATGGCGTTCATCTTTAGTACTAATGACATCCTAGATGTTATTTCCATGTCAATTACAGTTCTGATCTTGGTTACTAACAGCATTAATTTCCTTAATCTTAATTGCAAATTCATTTAACAAGTTTCATAGTTACAGTTATGATCTATAGGCCATTATTTTCTTTCTTCCTTGTCAGAGGTGTTACAACTTGTAAGTACATCAAAGCTCTTGGATTTACTTAATGCTGCTTTTTACATAGCATTATAAACATTGGTATAATAAATTTTTTAAGTAAAATCTGGCCCAATTTTTATTAAATACAAAAAATAGCACTGTTATCCGATTACCAGTGAACTTAGTAAGTGGCTCTTAACATTTTTGAAAAAGCTATTAGTATATTTTCATCTGATGATGTAAAATGTGAAAACATCTGTTATCACATTTGTGTTTTTGAAATTGAGTAAACCATTTTCTTAAAAAAAATCTTGTAGAAGGGAGGTGTATTTTTGTACTTCTTGACAGGCTTTTTTTCTTAGTCCAACGCATGCTGTTTTTTTGTCATTTTAGTTGAAAACAAGTTGTATCAAAACTGATTAGTAAGCGGATATTTCAAGAACTGTTTTGCAAATTACTTAAAATTTAGGTTACCTACCGGTTTCAGAAAATGATTTTTGAAAAAATTAATAATTATTTGAAAAGTGTAATAGAATGTGTAGTAATTTGTAGAGAATTATCGAGTTGATCATCAACTGGCTGGCTGTTGAGATGGTGTAGTATTCTGTATGATTGTTTCTAGAACATTAGAACAGTTAGTGTCCTGATTGGATTGTTCGCTGGTTGCTTTTTTGACCATAATTTTATCCATCTCATTTTCCTTGTTAATGCACACGCAGAAGCATATGTAAAGTCAATAAAAATAGGATCAATTTGAAAATAGATTTCAAAGAATAACTAATGTTAATGACTTGAAAAAAAAATAGAGGAGGATAAATGTAACTGCTTAATATGGTATATAAAGCATACAGTATTCATTAGAAGAATATGCAATTGTTACTTACTCATTTGTTAAACACAGCAGTAAAGATAAAGAAAAAATAAATACAATCTTAAAATATTTTGTTATCCACAAGTGATTGCAAGTGATGCAGCCTTACCTACCATTATTATGATTGTTTTACAATTTGTTTTTTAATTATCTCTTATTTTGCTATTATATTTGGCCATTTAAAGCTCGTCCATTATCAACAGAATGGGGTGGGGCCTACTCTGTTATTATTTTCATGTATCCCTAAGCTGTGACTCATTAATTCCAATATGTCATCCAATGCAGTATTGAAGTACCCAATTTATTCCAGTGTGGAATTTTTCTTTTGGTTTAGTCTCTATTCAATATCACGGTTGCAGTCTACCCTTCAGTGAGGTTTGGCTGTGTAGTTGATACTTTAGTAGGATACTTCCTCTCTTCTTCATTCCATTCTCAACTCTAAAGATCCCAGTTCTTTTCCTTCACTCTTATCTGCCATACATATTTTTATGAGACAGTTCACATTTGTTGGTATTCCTGCTTCCATTACTTCCTACAACACCTTTATTTTGTTTATACTAAGCTTTTCTGAAGTCTACAAACTTACATTTTGTTAATGAAATTGTCTGTGAATTTAATGAAGGAAACTGTAATTATCTGTGAAATTGTAAGATTTTAGAAAATAAAAGTATGTACAAAAGTATGTACGGTAGAATGGTAACAGTCAAAGCCACTGTGGTTATTAAACTATCAAAATTGATCAATGTCAAATGTGAGTTCCCTGTGGATGGACAACTACATGTTCTTGGCATTTAGTGGCTGATGGCTGCCACCATTAATTTGATTTCACTTAAGATAAAAAATTATGATTTTTAATGAGTGTTAAATTTAATATTAGCTGCAACTATTTCAGTTGTAGTAATTGTTCTACATACATGTGTAAAATTGCTGTTTCACATTTATAGTTTCATAAGCTGGTATGCTTTATATTCTTATTTATTTCTACATATTTTGAAATAAGCAGAAATTTTTATTGAAAATAGAAGCTTGTTCTACTAGAGTGTTTGTTACCAAATACACTGTTGATTTTCTGTAGCATAAAGTTTACATTTTATTTGTAATACTTGTGTTAAAATATACTGAATAAGTAATTTCTTTTAGAAAGAATATTGTTACTTACGTGGTTCAAACTAATTTGATTGTAGTATTAGTCTTGTAGCTAAAATAAACCTCTTAACCCGTTTTGTTTCTTATATGTACCCTTGTGGTATGTTAATATACTTGTCTTTACAAAATAAAATTTACAATATATTACTTGCAACATTGAAGAGAGAAGTAATTAGTTGAGTACAATAAATTATAAACAGAAAAATAAATGTGTATAACATTGCTGAATTTTTATTATACCTGAATCCAGCAATGCTATCCTATAATCTGCATGAGAATCTTTATTGACTGTAATGTTCATTTCTAAAGTTTAACTACTAAGCCAGCTGTGGTCATCGATTTCATGGATTTAGCTTTTTATCTTTCTTTCTCTTAAATTAATTTTTCAATGAAATACTAGTTTTTATGTAATCGTGGCTTTTCCTATGTTTATGTTTGTAATTTTATTTGGGGTGAAGTGTATGACCGCTCCTTTCTTGTTATTTAAAGTTTCTTTTTTATTGAAATTATATAAATTTTATATTAACTTTGTTGGTAAGTTAACAATCATCAACTTTTACCTGAATTTTAATTATTTGTATTTACTTATTTTATTATAATATTGTTTTTTTTTTAATTTCTTTGTGTTTTAGATTTTATATCTATGACAGCTGCATTCACAGATAAACTTGTGATGGCTGATTTTGAAGGAGTTAATTATTTATTTGAAATATCATCAGTGCTGTTAACTTTACCTGAAATAAATATCATTTCAGTTACCATTGTTAAACAATTAATTGCTTTTCAATCATTGCCTTGGTGGAAATACAGCTTTTTATTTGAACTAGATTTATGTGGAACTTCATTTCAAGATACTATTGAGGCATTTATTAATCATCAGGACTCTGTTTTTCAAGGTGAATTAAATAAAATAATTCAGGTACCTATTAACAATTGAATAAAATAGCTAGTAGATTTATTTGATTTTTGTGGGCTGTTTTGTTATAATTTAGTTAATTGCTTACATTCTTTTCTATAGTTAGGATTTTAGTTTATTTATGGAAAAGCCCTCACTGAGTCACTTACACTAATTCTTCTTAATGGAAGGCTAGAAGCTGAAATTTGCCATTGCTATTTCTAAGGGGTGTCTAGGAAGAGTAAAGAAATATTAGTTTGAGTAACAACCCTAAACTATTGTTATATTAATTAATTGTTAGTGATTTGAATTGAAGTATATTGAATTTATTTTATATTAAGTTATCTAAATCGAGTTTGCCAGAAGAAGCAAAAATGGAGTCCAAGTTTACTTCTCAACAAGGTTGACAGCTAGGTCACCTAGGTCGATGCTGGGGTCCAGTATGATGGATCTAACAATAAACACTGAAAATACAGTGGTTAGGATCCCCAAGAGGAAGGTGGAGATCATTGAAACTAGTAGTGAAGGGGATCTCACAGGAGGGACAGATATGGACCACCTTCTGGAGGCCACTACCAAAGTGGTAGATCTTTGTTGCTGGTACATAAACACCAAAAAAGAAATTAAGGAGTGTGCGGTTCTGGTTAGTGAGAGAGCGAGGGGTGTGGAAATTGTGATGAAAGCTGTATGCATTATTGCATCCCAATCTTATAGGGATACACAGTAGTGGTGAACCGTTGAAAGATGCGGCCACACAAACTACAAGAGCCATCAACAGATAGTTGTTGTCACAGATAGAGGAGGCTGTGCCAGACAAGTAAGTCCCGGATGTGGTTATCAGGAGGTGGTCAGAGGAGCTTTAAAAATTGTGAGGAGGTAAAGGGGTCCTTCTTTGAGGCCAGTGGTGATGTTTTAGCCACATATGACTTAGTGGAGGATGGCAGGACAAGCCACGGTAGGAAATTGCTGGACATGGTTGCCACCATGTGTAGGCTGGTGAGACAATCTAGGCTGAGGAGGGGTTAGCTGGTAGTGTAGCAAGGCCTAGCAGAAGTGTTGATAGGTGACATCGAAGAAGATATCCAGGGCAGGGTGTACATGTTGATAGTGGACACTAGGGCTGGGGAGAGAGTAGTTGCAGAGAACTTACACAGAGCTGTAAAGAAAATTCAGGAGATTAATGCTGAGGTTAGATATGGCTCAGTGGCAAACAAACAAGGTAGGCGTACTTCTTAAGAAAATGCTAGAGTACCATGGTAGAAGCAGTGCTGGTAGGGTTGTGTATCTGGATGAAGTGATAGCAGACGAAGCGGTGAGTAAATGGCCTCAGCAGCTGATGGAGCCCACCAATACACTTGTAATTAAGGCAACGGGGGCTACATGTGCGGACCTCCTCAAAAAAGTCAGAAATAGTGTGACCAAGGATTGGGGACAACTGTCCATCAACAGAGGTGGTGGGGAGTCCTTACATATGAAAGTGAGGGCCAACAAAGAAGAAGCTGTAGAGGTTCAGAAGAAGTCGAGTAAACTAGAGGGTGTGAGTATCTCAAGTGGATCGTGTAGGAGAGGCCTCATTATCATTAAGGATCTTGAGGAGGAAGTGACAGAAGTGGAGCTTCTAAAGTATTACTATGTCTAGGAGTATTACTATTTTAGCTAGGTCTTGTTGCAAATCACTATAAGTTTGTCCTTGAGGCGTTATCATAGACAACACATTTTCAGCATTGGGGGTATGCATTCATTCAGTTGCTTCTTCACTGTCGTAGTTTGTTATTGTATCTGTATGAGCGTGTGTCTGTATAAATGTATTATATTAGTTTAGTGAAAACACCATGTTGTGTTTTGTGTACAAAAATTATCAGAGTACAATTTTTTAATATTTACATTTTGTACTTGTTAATGGATTCTGTTTCTTTAGATTACAATAAGGGTAACATAGGGTAGGATTAAAATTCCTTTTTATTATAATGGAAGGTGGAAAGTAGTCGGATATACAAGAAAAAAATTGGGGGGGCGTAAACTTATCTATAGCCAGACAAGAGAAATCTTGTTCAATGTTTTTAACTTTATGACAAAGTAGGCACAAGGTGGACTGATGCTTCTTAAACAACTTCAGAAAGTGTTGCCGAAGCTACGGGAATTTCACTCAATAGTGTTCAAAAAGTTTTACACGAAGCAAAAACTACTCCCAATAAAGGCTTTAGCACTCTTAAAAAGCTCTTAACACTAAGAAAACTAAAACATCTGTGGATAACTTTGATAAAAGTGTCATTCATGAAACTATGTATAATTTTTTACATTGATAAAGTGATAAAAAGTTGAATGCATACTCTTCAATTGCTACCACTGGTTAAAAAAAAGAGAAAATCAATTTTGAAGGAAACATTTGATCTTTATCGCACATTATCAGAGAATAGGGTTCAAATGGAAAAAACTGTAGATAATAGAAACATTTTACTAGAAAAATTAAAAAATCAGGAACTGAAACTACATTACTTAAGAGCTATAAAAAATTACCATAACCAGAACAGACCTATAATTTATGCAGATGAATCCTGCAGTTATACCAAACCAATATCATGGAGTGACGGCTGTGACCACAACCTTGCTGCTCTGATTCCCTAATGTAAGCGTGCTTGCATTGTTTATGCCGATTCTGAAAATTGTTTTGTCAAGAACGTGCTTCTTATATTTAAATCTGATACCGAAACAGGAGATTACCATGACAATTTGAATGGTGTTAATTACAAGTTTGGGTAAAACGACAATTAATTCCTAATCTTCTCTATAACTCAGTCATTGTCATAGATAATACTTTGTACCATAATGTGTATCTGAACCATGCTCTGAATTCAAACATGTGAAAAGCAGACAAGATAGATTGGCTTATGTAAAATAACGTGTCACTTACAAGTACAATTTTGAATCAGAACTGTACGGTTTAATAAACTGCATAAGCTGCATTTTGTTATTTTAAAATTGATTCAGTTTTAACTGAGAAAGGTTCCAGTGTTTGAGATGGCCTCCTTATTCTCTGGAATTTAAATCAGTTGAAAAAATTTGTGTAGTTTTAAAAAAAATACGTTAAAAAAATATTAATTTTAAATTAGATGTGCTATTGCATTAATTGAAGAATAAGCAAATTCAATTACAAATGCCAAATGGAAATAAAGATTTGACCATGTCAAGAAACATCTTATTTGTCTCGGGAACCTTAATTGATAAGCCATTAAAATTGTTATTATTAACGTACCTGGTGACAGCGATAATAGTGATGATTGTGATTTAAATATCAGCGGTGACAATATAAATTATAAAGCAATTATGAGTTATCAGGAATTGAAACATTATGACTTGATTTGGTAATTAGCAGTTCAGATCAATGTTTGTATATAGTATAGTACTTCCCACTCCACTTCTCCTCCTTTGTCTTTTCTTCCTTCTCTTATGTCAATTATCAGTCACTTCCCCTTGAAACTTATTGTGGTTTGCAACAAGCGCTATCAAGATATTTAGAACTTGAAAATGACAAATGAATATAGTACAGTTACTTGAGATGCTGACAAACCTAAAATGAGTTCAAGAATGTATCTCATTTTATGTAGCAAATATAAAGCCATAGAGCTCCTTTTGATAACTTAAAATGGAATCATTTAAAAAATTTAGAAATTTTAAGTTTAAGGGATGATTTATATATAATCATTAATTATTTATGTTTATATAAAGTGATTTTTATATATAAGAACACTTAAAGGGACAAGATACACATAATTAAAGTACGTATATGTACTAAGATAGAGAATATCAAAATACTCATACATTTGTAGCAAAATTATCAGATACTAAATGTAATGCAGCTTGATTGGTTTTATGTAATTAACAGCCATAAAAAAATGTGTGGAAGAAAAATGACAAACAAAATGTTTGGAAAAGAAGACAAACTAACTGGTAATTAGTTGTGTCTGTACATGATTATTTGATACACAACCTGAAACAAAAGAGAAGTAGGATAAGCATCAATTAACTAATTACTGTAGATGTTTTAACACATTAAACAAAAAATATAAATTTGGATATAATATTAAGTGCAACATTCTCTGAAAAAGTATTTTGAAATTTCACTTTAATGTATAGTGAATGAAAATGGAAACAGTGATTCATATTTTCAACTTTTTAAAAGTATTGGAAATATTTACGAAGTATCATATGGATAAACTCGTCAACAGATAGTCATTCATACACTTCGTTTGTTGATTGACTTTTAACTTCATTCTATAAGTTACACATTGATTCACAGATAAAGTTTCTTTTTTTTGAGTTTGAGAGGGCAAAAAAATATATAGAGTCCAAAAATTTAGTATTCGACTGCTCTAAGGATTCCATTATTTCAAATAGTCTGTGAATACAATTGTATCATAGCAATGTTTTCAGACTACTTATGTACAGCTGTTCAACTTAAAAGAGGCTCCATCACTCAGTATTTTTTACTAAATGCATATGTTGTTCTGAGACAGGTAAAATAATATGGAAGCTGTTGGTACAACTGGAGCTGGAGTGTGGAGGACTGTTTATTGTCTACATTTTTGAGTATTGCTAGTCTGTGTCGAGGATTGGCTTTTGAACAAGGTTGTGTATCATGTGTTGTTTGTTAAAATGCAGTTAACTGTTTTTATGTTTTAAATTGCAGAACGTGTTTTTATGTTTTAGTGATGGAAACTTATTTAGATGAAATCTCATGTTATGTGTCTATGAAAGTTCAGGGAGAAAACTGAAAAGGAAGCATGAGTAAAAAGTGTTATTCAGAAATTTAAACATTTTCATGAAATAGGTTTGGTGTTAAACCAGAAATGTACTCGACAGGTTAGTTTTAATTATGCAAGTCATACAGGACATTAAACTGGCAGTTACAAGATCTCCTCATCGACATTTGTGGAAACTAAGCCAGGAAAAGAACATTTTACAAGTTTTACTCCACTCTGCAATAAGGAGAATGCTGAAATTTTATCTGTATTGAATGCAGGTTTTTCATGAGCTAACTAATGCTGATTATGCTAAAAGGATTGTCAGTCTTTCGAGAATTTCACTAGAGACAAGGTTATCATTTAGATCAAAATCTAACACCACAAAATGTTTGTATTTTTCACACATGAAGCATGTTTTCACTTTAGGGGGTTTGTTAATCGTTAGAACTGCTGGACCTGGGGTACTGAAAACTTATACATTTTCTTTGAATCATGAAACCGAAACATGAAAAACCGGCTCAGACTTGGAAATCCATGAATTCCCCCTGGCTCTTAGTTCCTGTAAATTTGTATGATAAATAACTGAATTCATAACTCTGGCTCTCTTACCTGATAGTTGACGGTGTTTTGTGAATTCACTGGATGAAAAGTTCAGTAACTTTTAGATTAGTAGCAACAGATGGGTTATGGTTTGTTCAAAATGCATTACTTGAATTACAAAAAAGAACTTGATTCATATAATGATTTGAAGATTAAAACCTAATCTCATCATTTTCTTAAGATAAAATTACAATTTATTAAATCAGTTACAAATTAAATCTTTTCATTATAATTCTGGACAGAATCTATTAAACTAATTTTTTTTTTATTAAAAAGGGTACATTTTCTCATATATTAATAAAACTAAATAATTGTTGAGTATAACTAAATAGTTAAATTAACATGAATTTTCTCAGTATTGCACTGTTTAAAATGTTGAGCTCTTTGTTTTGATTGAGTTTATTGAGTCTGTTAGGTAACTCCAAATCAGTTTAATAATTTCCGATATGTTACCTGAAATTGGTTAATAACAATAATTGTAGAGTATAGAGGATCTGTATGTTTAAATTCTATTGACCCATTATAAGATCTCTGATTTTTTTCATTCTTATAAGGTCAGTGATTTACTCCTCCTCTAAATGAATGGTTCTTAGAATGTTTTATCCCAACCATATCAACTTTTTTCCATCTGCTGTAAATTATTTATCCTTATTGTAAATGCTTTAGCAGAACAGTCAAAGTTCTCTTTGATAATGGTGGGATCAGAGGTAACTTGCATAGGAGGGATAAAGATATGATCTCAGTTCCAGTTGTATGTTTCTGTTTATAGGAGTAATCTTCAATGACTGTTTTACTCACCATCACCACTTATAGTTTCAGTGGTTATTTGAGCTGTTCACAATTATTTTCTAACTTTGTATCAAACTACCTGCTGTGTTTACTATCCATCAATGTAATTTTTTCTTTTGAACACCTCCACCAATTTATTCTCAGTTTCAATTTAATAATTGTAAATTAATACTAATTACTTATCATTCTCAGGAGTTTCACATACTTCTTTCCAGGTGATCCTAGATATAGCGATTTTCATGATGTTTCTCAGCAGGTGAATTGTATGGTGTGCTGTGGGTGGTCTAAATAATTAACATTTGGTTGTCGCGTTGAAGCGATATGTTTACTGGTTAAATATGTTGAATTCATAGGTATTCATCACATTGCAGATGGATTCTGTTAAATTGTGATATGCTGTGATTTGTAAGGGTGCTCAAAGTACCATTTTTTTTTTAATACATTTGCACATCCAGTATTTGTGTAATTCATTTATCTTCCTGTTCTCAGCAACCCTTACGTGTGAGTTTCTGCTGGGTTTCCTGCCAAATAGAAATTATCGTTGTGAGGCGTTTTGCCAAGGTAGAGTTCTTTGTTGTTTGTGCTTGAGGAACATCTTCCCGGTTGTTTGTTTCCCTTGAAAAAAAGCAGTAACTTTGGAGGTAGGTGGAACTAAATATGTCTTTCTCTTTTGTCTCTCTCATTTATTTCACATTAGGGTAACTTTTGTTTTTGTTCTTTGTAGGCTGTCTTTCGATATCTATAGTGCATAATTCTAGAAACTTCTCCATTTTACTGCCTTTTTTTAAAACTCCCTTAAAATTTTATTTTTTGAAAACAAAATTATACTTTGTTTCAAGATCAGTTTTTGCATATTGATAAAGAAATTTTTCATTTTCTTTTATATAGGGTATATTCTACTTTGGAGACCAGACTGTCTGGTATAAGCAGTAAGGTTTCATGTCTGTATATACTGATCCTGAAAAATTAGTTCTTGTTGCTTACTTTGTCAGAGTTTTGTATATGTATACAGGTAATAACATTTTTTGCTAGTATTTAATCAGTTTTTTATTATGACAGTTAAAATTTTTATTGTTGCAGTCGATAGAGTTAAAAAATTGTGTTTACGCACTCTGGGTCAAATACCATGTGACATCGATATTGGTTGGAGATTACAGCTGCTTTCACGATACTTTAATGATAATGAAAGTGATGGTGCTGATGTATTGAGATGTGTACCATTTATGTTATATAATTGTCGTTCAATAGTTTCTTCTTTAGTAGATAGCTTATTGCAGCCTGCATTGTCTTCCAGTAATCCATGTGTTCAGTCAGCTGTACCTGATGTAATTTCTCTCGTCTTATGTGTGCTCTCTGGATCAGCTCATCTTGTGAGGTATATACAATAGAGAATAACATTTAATCTGTGTACAAAGTAGTTAAATTGTACAGTAATTTGAACTGGTAAATATGTCTTATTATAAAAATTCTTACAGATATGAAAAAATAGACAGAAAACCATTTTATATAATATATAAATAATAATTTGTTTATGTATATAAACATTATAATTTGTATATATATCTATATATATATTTAGTTGTTTATATATATAAATGTATAATTTGTTTATATTTACATGAATATGAGTACTGATGATTGAAATTATGAAAATTATTTTTAGATTTATTGGACTGAATACTGAATTTATTGTACTTTCTGAAATAATCTTGTATTTTCCATAAATGGTAGTATAAATCTGATTAAAATCATGATAAATTTTCTCCACTGTACCAAAAGAGAGAAATAATTTTCAAGAAGGTTGGAGAAATACTTTTCTATTTCTCCAAAAAAAGAGTAAAAGAGGGGAGGACATATCTATCCACCTGATTCTATACAGACTTATTTATACAGATTTATTCTATACAGATAAAATTTATTCTTATTTATAAAAAAACAGTAAATAATCGATTTATACATTTATTTACGGTAGTGAATAAACTTATTTATAAATTATTCAACCTATTTATAAACAGATCCACCACAAGATTTGCTAGTGATACAGCATTGAACTATTGTGCTGTCAATGAGGAATTATTAGTTGAAATAATTAATAGCGATCTCTAAGACCTTAACCTTTCGTTTCAAGTTAACACTTTAAGTATAGATGTAAATAAAACTAAAATAATTATACTTAATTTAAGAACTAATTCAGTTCAACCATTATTGTATCAAATGCACACCATAAAATGCAAACCATTGACTGCAAGATGATACAGGAAGCAGATAGTGCAAAATATTTAGACATAGTGATTGATTCCATATGTCTTGACCAGACCTTACAGTGAAATTAAAGAAATAACTAAATTATGCTGGTAGAAAACTTTATTTGTAATCTCTGCCCAGAATATATTATAAAACCAATATTATACTTTAATTGAAAGTAGACTTTCAGTATGGGGATGAGCATGTAACTTTGTATTAAAACTTCTTATAATAGGATAAAAGTATAGCATGAGAACTATTTCCAAAAGATTTCAAACATTTAATTCTTTACCCATTTTCAGGGAATGGGACCTTCTACCCTTCTCATACTTGTACTTTTATAAGATTCTGGTAATATTTTATGTAAAAAGAGTCCAGCAGGAACAAAATTACATTCGCACTGCGTACAACATGCAAACATGCAGCATTAAATTGCCCAAACCAAACGGAGATTGTATCTTTTTATTGCACCTTGAATTTTCAAGGCAATCTTTGCAGACATCTAACAACTAAAAGTAATTACTAATTTTAATATGGCATTAAAAAAATGGATACTCAATGAGGATTATGTCAAAAGTTTCTTTTCAAAAATAAACTTTATTGAAGAATTAGATGTATTATAAGTATGAATAAGATAAGTATAATAAAATCAACTACATTAAAATAAAGTAACTAAATACATATTCGGATGTCCAAATCATTCTCCATACCAAGAGTCGTTTTATACTACTAATATTTCTACGTTTTCCTTTCTTTTTAATAGTTGGATATTAATATAATAGCATCCAGTGTAAACAAACAGTTCAATTATAAAGTAATTTTAATTTTTCATAAGTTACAAAGATGGTAACTCTCATATAGGATTTCATTGGGAGTATCTAGTTCTCAGTCTTTTATGATCTAAAAATTCATAATATATCAAAAATATGTTAGGTAATTTTCTTTCATTGTTATTATGATAGTATTATATTTATTATTATAATGTATATATCCATATAGCTGTGTGTATTTTATTTATGTCTATATAAGTGTGTTTATTTTATTTTAAGTTTGCAGGAATTGTTACAACGTTAAATGCTATTTTGTAAGAAATAAGTACTGTATAAAAAATGAGAATAAAACTGTTATTATTTAATGATTGATTAATCAATCTAACTTATTAAGTTTATTGTCTAACAAATCTTTCAAACATTTTTCCACTTAATGTTGAGATTTAAATTACAGAGAAGTTACATTTGTGTTAGGCCATTATTTATTTAACTGATAGCTTCTTTTATTCTACTAATTTGTGGGAATGACAAAACATTATTGTAACTAAAATTGAATTCATTAATTTGGTGCTTTATTCTGTCACATTCTTTCTTGTGAGCAACACATGTAAAGCATTTCATATGTAAGTAACGTTAGTTATGATTTCTTTCTCTGTGTAATGATGTTCATTGTTCAGCTAGTCCCTATGGTGAACAGAATGAAGGTACCTCTTGGGCTGAGTATGAATGACCTACATTTTGATGATATTGGTGTGCTGATTTGCTACCAAGTATTTGACCCTGAAGAGGCAGTGGGAATTCCTCGCTTTCTTTAGTTAGCTTGGCGTGGTACTTTTTATTCTTGAGATTGGCTATGTAATTTTTCATAATGTTTTTGTCTTTTATCAGGTCATCTTCAACCATTACATTAGCATGATCAGAATAATTTTTCACTATCGATTGTTTTACAGTATAGACTTAATAGAACTCTTTTTTGAAATGTCATTAGATTTCTTAAAACATACCATTAATATGAGTTACTTGATTTACCATCACTTTTACTCCAATTTAAATTGCTGTAAATTGGATTTACTTGCTGTAAATAGTTGATTTATAATAGTTGATTTATTTGCTGTAATTTGGATTTATTTGGAGTAAATTGCATTTACTCCACTGTCATACGTGATACGTTTTTATCACTAATTTATGATAGTTCATTAGGTGGTATATAATAAAGATACAAAAATAAATCTCACTATGTATTTTTGTGTCATAACGTTTGACTTTCCAGGGCGGAAACCAAATTGATTTTATAAAAGAAGATTGCAATTACAGGATTAGTCTGTAATTTGTTTTTGTGTTTAATTACCATCATTCTTGCAAGTACAGAACAAGGTTAATACAATGATATAGATTGAATTAATATTTTGCTTATATCTCATAAATAGGTATAAAGTTATTCAAAGAAAGAAGTCTTTAAATCAATTTTTTTTGAAGATATTTTTGTTTTTAAAAAATAATTTAAAAACTTATAAAATCAAAATCTTTTGAGAAACTAATTTTTTTTATATCACATTTACTTATAATAGTCAAAGCAAAGCACAAGTTGCTTTTTCTGATCTGTATTTTTTATAGCTAGAATGCTGCTGATGGTCTGGTAAATATTATTAATATGTGAGACAGCATTCACAGTGTATATAAAATAATTTATAAAACTTTTAATGAATTAATATTTCAGACTCTATTTCAATGATATTGTTATTGCTTTATATTGATATTTCTAATATTGTTATTCATTATTTTGTTATTTCAATGTTGTATTGCTTTCTTTCTTAATAATTTGTCACCAAATTATTGTATATATTGATCTGATAATCAAATTTTTGGACACTGCTTTCTGTAAATTTTTTATTAAAGTTTCTAAATCAAATGTTTTTTATGGGGAAATTTTAAGTAGATCCTAAAATGAAAGGAGGTGTAGTTCAGAGTACAACTGGAGTTGAAGTCTTTATTAATTGTTGTTTTTATTTAAAGTAAGAAAAATAACGATTTTTAACTTTTGAATCTGATTATTTTATAAAACTTATCAAGAATCACATTGTTGTTGTTACTCTTTCTCAAATTTATATATTAAACTAATCAAGAATCACATTATTCTTGGTACACTTTCTCAAATTTATGTTTATTCTTTCATGTTTATTTACGTTGACATTTTTGAATTGATTTAATTAAAAATCTATAATGATATTTGTTAAATAATTACATTGCAAAAAAAAATAACACTGATCAACTATGAATTTGTTGAGTGAGAGTGAATAATTGATTCTTATAGTACGAGGTCTATTAAAAAAATATGTAGACTAACGTCATAAAACAAAATGTACTTTATTTAGAAGTTACTTGTCTGGGTTCCCTTCAAAGTACTCTCCTCCCCGACGCACACACTTATCCCAACGGTGTTTCCACTTTTGGAAACAGTCCTGGAACGCTTCTTTTGTGATGTTCTTCAGTTCCTTAATCACATTTGCCTCAATCTCGGGAATTGTCTCAAATCTTCTTTCTTTCAAAGGTCTTTTGAGTTTGGGGGACAAGAAGAAGTCACAAGGAGCGAGGTCAGGTGAGTAGGGTGGGTGAGGAAGAACAGTGATCGAGCGTTGGACAAAAAGTCATGAGTTCTGAGGGGTGAATGGGCTGGAACATTGTTGTGATGAAAAAACCAGTCACCACTCTTGTAAAATGATCTCGAAATCTTATAACATGATCCAGCTGATATCCCGCACTCTTCAGCAAGCTCTCTGATGGTCAGACGTCAATTTAACTGAACCAGGGTGTTGACTTTGTCTACATGTGAATCAGTTGACGTGGAAGGACGTCCAGGTCACTCATCGTCTTCAATCGACTGACGACCATCTTTAAAATGTCCATACCACTTAAAACATGTCACACGTTTCATAGCAACGTCACAGTAAGCTGTCTTGAGCATATCAAAAGTTTCACTTGCAGATTTTCCGAGTTTAACACAAAATTTCACAGCAACTCTTTGCTCATTCAAGTCACTCATTCTAAAATCCACCAAATGAAAAAAAAAACACACTTCACAAACAACTGCGTAGCTAAACAACCAGTAATGATATTTGCAATTAAAAAACTGCATTGCAATCAGCTGATCTGTACAAACCTGGTGACGCCCAGCGGATTTGATTGGAACCAACTGGAGCAGAGCAATTCAAACAGTCTAAGTATTTCTTGAACAGACCTCGTATTTTTCATGCCAATTTCAAATATGAAATCAGTATTCTTCTATCAGGATTAGTTTTTTGTAACTACCATTCTTATTTTCAGGTATTATCATACTTGAACTCCATAAGCATAGCATTTTGTGAGCATATTTTATTATGTTATTTATCAACTAAATAGCATTTGTTTATTTATTACAGTCCCTTAATTGTTGTCAAATTGATTTGTTAGAACTTGTCATCATGTTTATTATTTACACACTAATTAAAATGAACAAGAATGTGACTCATTCTTTCTATTTTCATCTTACTATAAACTTATCATCCAGTCATTAATTATTTCTGTCGTTATTATATTTACTTATAAACTGTTGTGCAGACTAAGAAAAATATTTTTAATTCTCATTCGAGTGTGAGTTTTCATGTGTGTAACATTCAGTTTTGTAGCTACATTCATATTGGCGGGTGTATGTTGTTCGGTAAAATGAGTTTATGTTTATTAAATTAGTGTGTTTATAAAGTGTTTCTTTTTAAATAATATTAGTTTATTGTAATGTATTAATAACTTGCAGTTGCATTAATTATCATAAATGCTTTTCTGAGGTAACGTTGAAGTCTCAGAAAAGAAATATAATGCCACTTATAAAAAAGTTATATGAACTGTATTTTGGATGTAAATTAATTGATCAGGACAAATCTTGGGCTTCTCATATTTGCTGTGCTTCTTGTGTAACATTGTTGACTGGTTGGCTAAATGGATCTCATCACATGCCATCTGCAATTCTAATGTTTTGGAGAGAACCGAAGGATCACACCATAGACTATTATTTTTGTGTAATAAAGGTAACTGGGACTACAGCTAAAACTAGACATACTGTTAAATACCCTGGTATTCCCTCTGCCATGCAGCCACTTCCACATAGCCAAGAGCTTCCAATTCCAGTACCACCAGAAACATGGAACTTAGATGAAGATGAAAATGTCAAATCTTGTGCTGACTTGTCAGGCGATGAAGAAAGAGATGCATACTTTTTAGAAAAGAGATATACTGAACCCCATTTAATTAATCAGTCAGGGTTAAATGATCTGGTTCATGATCTAAATTTATCAAAGAATCAAACAGAAACACTGGAATCAGGACTGAAAGGATGTTATCTTTTACAACCAAACATTAAAATAAGTGCTTTCTGTGACTGACAGTCTGAATTTGAACATTTCTTCTCTCAGTACGAAAACTTAATGATATGGATACTTATCTCTCAGTACTGTAATGATATGGACTCTTTACTGGAAGCTTTGGGACATATGCATCATCCTGATGAATGGTGACTTTTTATTGTCTTGTCAAAGCTTAGTTTGAAAGTTGTTCTACTTCACATTGGAAATAAATACCCATCAATACCATTAGCATATGCTGTTCACATGAAGGAGTCTTATGAAAATATGAAGCTTGTATTGAGCAGGATTCAGTGTGAGAAATATTTGTGGCATATTTGTAGAGATCTGAAAGGAATAGCACTTTTACTTGAATTACAACTTGGATACAATAAGTTCTGTTGCTTTTTGTGCAAGTGGGTCAGCAGAGATAGCAAAAACCCATTATATAAATGAGCAGTGCCAGAGAGAGGTACTGACTGTAGGAGAGAAGAATGCTGTTAGTCAGGCAGTAATAAAACCAGAAAAAGTTTATCTTGCACCACTATACATTAAGCTATGTTTATTCAAAAATTTTGTTGAAGCAATGGATTGTAATAGTACAGGATTTCAGTTTCTAAAAAACAAATTTCCTAATATAAACGATGCTAAAATAAAGGAAGGTTTATTTGTTGGACCACAAACAAGAAAACTAATGAGTGATCCGGTGTTCAAAGAATGTTTGAATGATTTGGAGGTTGCTGCATGGAAATCATTTCAAAATGTAGTAAACAACTTCCTTGGAAACCATAAGGTCAGTAACTTCAGGGAACTTGTGAGTGAATTCCTTCAAAACCACAAAGAACTTGGATGTAACTCAAAAATTCATTTCTTACATTTGTATATTTTCCCTAACAATCTCGGCGCTATCAGCGATGAACATGGAGAACGATTTTACCAGGAGATATATACAATGGAAACACAGTACCAGGAAAATGGAACCCAAAAATGTTAGACGAGTGCTATTGTAATCTAAAGTGGGATCTACCTACAACAAATTACAGCAGAAAATCCAAAAGAAATAGATTTTAGATGAATACAAAATGTATGTAATATAGTGTCATATTACATTCACCAAACATTTTTTGTTTCAAAAGAAATTTCAGTTACAAAAATTGAGCCCGATAGAAAAAATCTATTAACATATATAAAATCAGCATAAAACATATATAAGAATCAAGAAGAGGGAGAAGATGAAGAAGAAGGAAGACCAGCCACTCGTCTCAACATCACGGACTGGAGTCCGGAACAGAGCCCAGCAGAGATGCGTCCTGAAGGGCAGCCATACCAGAAGCGGATGAAGAGCTTCTTTACAACCTCTCCTAATTCAAACTTACAATCAGACAAAATATCCCAGCAATTGCGACTCCTCCGGAAAAGGGGACGCATTGCTCCCTCCTTACAGATAGTGCCCCGTTGTGGCGTATTCCTGCTAGCCTATTAAAGAGTTAGCACCGAAAGGACTTCAGTGGACGGTCTGAAGGGGAATTACGTCGGGAGGACAGGCTTTATAAGCCTAGCCTTCCGCGGTCGGCCCATAAAATGGGTTCGATAACGCTGGTTCAACAACGGATTGGAATGCAATTAAATCCGTCTTAAATTCAGTATAATAATAATATACAAAAATTGAAAAATTAGATCCGAGATTAAAAATAACCCTTGTAAAAACAAGCCCGATTAGAAAGATCCAGCAGCAAGGGACTCTGTCCAGGCTCTGCGATAAAGTAGGGAGTAATAGACTCCTGCCACCTTTGCATTCCATTCCATTCCATAAGAATCAGCCATTCACTCTCATTTAACAAAAAAAAATTAAATTTTGTTGACCAGTGTAATTAATACAGCTGTCTAAAGAGGATAAAATATTATGCAGTTGGAATTGATGTCAGTAAAGGAAAAAAATAACTGAAAAAATGACCTTTGGAGCAGTTTCAAATGAAGTATACTTCTGGAATGTATGCGAAGTGGTGTAATATCAATGTTCTGAGTTTCTGGCTTTTACCATCAGTCCACCTGTGAAAGCTACAAAAGATGTTAATGAAGATCTTTGAATTAATGCCTCTAACGTTAACTATCCTAAAGCAGATCTTACAGTCTTGAGGGTTTTCTGACAAGTTATTCCCAAAATTGTCTACCAAATGTATTTAAACATGATGAAAGTTTAACCTTAAATAAACATTTTATTCTGATAGGAAAACATTATATAAATCAGGGTCAGGAGTGGGTAGGTATGCTACTCCAGAGATAAAAACAGATAAAGCCTCAGAATTAGCCTGATTGGATCAAGGGAAACTGTGATAAAAACTTGATTAGAGCAGTGCTAAAAAATGCTCAATTAATTATAAAAAAAAATAAAAAGTATTTAAAGTTCATCTTAATAATTAAATTTATAAATGCATGAAATAATACTAATTTATAGATATAAAGATACTAAATAAAAGTAAATTGAACATAAAATAAATAACGTACAAGGCATAATAACTCTAACTTAAATGTACATTTATGTACATGATAAACAGAAATACAAATTCAGATTTTAAAAAAGTGTTTTAGTTAGTGTTATTTAAAAACTCATCTGTAGAGTAATATTGTTTGTGTAAAAGAAGATTGCTTAATTTTATTTTAAATTAATTGATGGGAAGTTCTTATACATTGGTCAGTATTTAATTTAAAAATGAGAGTGGAAGCATAATAAATTCCTTTCTCATAAGCTGAAGTATTGTGTTGAGTTGAATCTCCAAAAAGTTTTATTTATGTTTATGTATACTTTCAGATAAATAACAATTTAATTTATGTTAATAAAGTACTTAAAATTTTATTGTGTAAACATTATGCTATTTTAATTGTCTCGGTTAATCTCATGTTAACACATGTAACTCATATTAGTAAGCTTAGAACACGTAACTCCAAATCAGTGGATTTCTTGATTTTGCGTATCTTTAAACTGTAATCAGATTACTAATTACTGATTTGAATGTGTATTAGAGTGATTTATTTGTAATTTAAAGAGTGATTTGAGTATAATGGGCTTTCATCTTCATAGATAGTAACTGTTTAAAAAACATTGCAAATAACTAGAAAATGAGATAAGCCAAAATAGAAGTTTACAAAAAGAGAATGAGTGATATCGATTTGATGAGAAATTCAGATACGTATATTAAATTCTAAATCTTCAGTTATACATCATTTGTTTCTTTTTGCAGGTTGTTAAATTGTGAAGGTTTTAATGTTAAATGTAAAGAATGTGATTTATCAGAAGAACAAGATGCTGCTGTGTCATGTAATCAAATAAGACCATTGTTGAATGGCTTTCTGAATTTATTTACAGCAGCCTCTCCACAGGTTCTTTGTAAGGTTATAACTGTGCTACCTAAGTTAGCTAATCATTTGCCTTTTATACACACACCTGATTGTGTCAAAAGGTAATTTATTTATATTGCTAATTAAGTTGTGTTTTTTAATCATAGAATTAAGTAGAAAAGTTGGTACTTTCTTATTTTGAAAGTAAGATAATGCTTGGTAATAGCTTTGTATTGACTTTATAATTTTAAATGTATTTATTTATTTTTTTGTTTCATTATAATCACTCATAACTGGCTGTAAGCCGAATTAGTTTGGCAGTCTTTCTTTGTTACATTCAGGTTGTTTCATAAACTTTTATTCAGTTTATGAGAAATAGCTGATAATTAACACTAGTGACCAAAGTACAGCTATTGTAATTTAAAAAAAATTTATTCAGTCTTTCTTTAAAAGACCCTTAATTTGGAGGATTTGTGTTTATTTTAGAATCATTTTTCTGTCATCATATTTTATTGTAGAATATTATATAAATTTTAAGTATTTTGTGAAGTGAAGAGAACCTTTATGATACAATAAATGAAGAGGCATATATAAAATAAAACAAAATTATAATAATAGAGCTATTTTTGACTACTGTTTTAACGTATGCTGATAAATGTTAATATATTTCACGCAGTCTTTTACTTTATTATCGATATTTAATATAAATGAAAAATCTGTATCGTAGTTTGGAGAACCAGTTTAAAAAATTTTCTAAAGAAAAGTTTAAAAACAATTTAGAAAATTGTGAGTCAACTTAACAAAGATAACCTGCCATTGTTTTCTTTATCCAATGATTAAGGTAAATAATAAATACTTCTAGATGACCAAAAAATCAGAGTAGTTGTTTTCAGAAAATCAGGTTACTCCTGTCAGCTTAAAAAATGATGTATTGAAGTTTTGGTCTATTAATGTTATAGTAATAGCATTTGGAGTTTTATTTCTTTCGGTAGAGCAGTTTTTCTTTCTTTATTCTAATGGAAGGAAATCATTAAACATAGCATTAATCATCGTACTGCCAGCAAGTGGTATTCAAAATTTAACTCTACAATGTAAGCCTCTTTGCTTTTTTAACTTGTCCTATATTATATTACCAACAGACTTCAGCAGTTCTCACCTTGTATTTACAGGGTGTAAAGTTATAATGTATTTATAATTCATAATATTTATTGAATGAATATTTATTCACTACATTACAATGTTTTACTGTTGTGTTGTGTAGTACGCTCATGTTGGTATCATTCATACTCTATTAATTTATTATATTAACTTAGTTTGAATATTTTATTTTGATTTGTACTTTTGTTGCAAGAGTTATGTTTTTATTTTTTATTGACAATTTTTTTTGTAGAATACAACGTTACTTCTTATATACACATTGTAGCATCAGTATTATAGCAATACCAAATTATTTTACTGATCAAATATAATCCAATAATTTCTTTTTGCATCTACTGTATTCAGTGTAATATTGTGTATTAAGAAGTGTTTTTTTTCATTATAGGCAGTTATTACTATAGGCAGCTTTATTTTGTGTGGCACTAAAACTGTTAAAAATCTTGGTAATTAATAATCTGTTTTGAAGTTTTTTAATTGAAATTATTATTAATATAACAGATTCTTTAAAACAAACATCAGGTTGGTTTAGAACCAAACAGCCAAAGTCAGACTTTAGAATGAGTCAACAGAAAGAATATTTACCAAGGAGTTTTGCGTGAATATATTTTTATTGACCTTACCACTCCACATATAAAGTGAAACTATTTGTCAAGAGGTTTGCCAGAGGAAATGTTTGAAGTAGTAATAATGACAAAATAGTTAATGAGATGCTTTGTACCTGACACAGTCATATTGGCGAAAAACCTGATGAATGTTACCTTCAGAAGTTTAAATATTCATACAAAAAGTTTTTTATTTTTACATGTTTAATATTAATCAGAGGAGGTGGGTCTGACATTGCTTGTTTTTATATTAAATGAATTCATCATCAGTTTGTATAACCTTTCACAGTTTTTACGAGTATGTCTAATAATTGATTAAGCAAATAATTGAGCACACTTCAAAGGAAGTGTCATCCTTTTGCCCTTATACATTTTTGCCAGCATTTTACCATTAAGTTACACAATTTCTCTAATAAAGTTTTGTTCCAAATTATAAAATCAACTTAGTTTTTGATCAGCAGCTTGAGGCAGCTGAAGAAAATTACATGCCTGTGATGACTACCCAGAAAAATCAACTGAATGTGTTGGCCATTCTGGAAAAATTTTGGAAAAAATTGATTGACATTGTCTCTTACTTGACGAGATTTGCTGATGACATCTGTATAGATGCCCGATGTCAAATATAGGGTTGTTTTACAGCTCGGAAATATAATATCTCAAGAAATAAATTGCCTGTTTCATCTTTGCTGAAGAAATAAGATCTCAACAGTCAGTACTTTTTTTGTGATCCATACTGAATATGAACTCCAGTTAAATTAAATTCTTTCTTCATAATCAGATGAGGGTTTTCATCAGAGTAATAAATATGATGATGGTTTTTCTTGGCTATTCAGTTTGGAGCATTTCGTTGAAGTAGAGAAATAAGGGTCTGCTTCAAAAGTATAATGAATTCCTCATAACATTCTACCCTTCTGCCAAAATCATCTTTACAAAGTGGATGAAGTAATCTTGGCCAATAACACTTAAACTTCCATTCCTTTAGAACCTTTCGTAAACTTGTTCAGGGTATTTCCAGCATACTGAAAGCCTTTCAGATTGACGTTTGAGGGTTCTTTACTAATGTCTCTGTACAGATTGTTTGTTTTCTGTAGTAAAACTAGTTTTCTAGGTATACCTGATCATAAATCATTTAATCATAAAGGTCAATAGAGAAGAATTAGGAAATTATTCATGGAATTCTTCATTAACAGCAGCAGTATTATTATTTTTCCAGTGACTGAAGAAAAAGAAGTTCTTCTTTGGAGTACTTAAATATCATTATTCTGCATGCAGATATAAAGATACATTAAACAAAAGCTGAACAGTAATTGTATCAACTGATTACTATTAACTGCAAAAACAGAATTTCCCACTTGTTACAGAGTTTAAATTTTTATGGAAGGGAAACTGACATTTAGTCCACGAAGAATGTTAAAAAAACATAGTAAAGTCATGTTAATAACAAAAATCTCAAAATTATAATTATATCATATTTTTTGAAGCTTGTTAATTGAATTATTAACATCTTAAAAATATTTAGGATATGGCTATATGAAGTTTTGACTTTATGAGAAAATGAGTCACATTTAATTGACAAGAGTGAAGTAAGAAGATTGTTTGTATCCATATTATAACTGTGCTTCTGATTTATTATGGCTGTTTCTACTGTGTTATTATATGCTGTTGAGGACCTTCCTGTAATAATAAAGTTATGCCAGTGAGGGGGCACAACATCTTATTGCCAAATAAAATTCTCTAGTCTATCTTGCAGTTGAGGAATCCAAATAAGCAATTCCTGTTATGCTTGCATCAGCAAAAAAAAAAAAATTGTCTGTAAACTTGCCATCAGAATATTGTACAGAAAACATTAATTATAAGGAGTCTCTTTCACATTGTAAAAGTTCACGGGGATTTTCTGACCTCCAGTTATGAACATGATGTGTGTAAACTTTTCCACTAAGCTGAAATGTTGACTCATCAGTAAATACAATACAGTGAAGATCATCATAAAGATATTCAGTGAAGATCATCATCTTATGTTGCAACATTTCAATTATGAAGTTGGAATTTACAGCACAGTTGGTAAGCTTCAAAGCCTGTAGCAGCTGTAAACTGTATAGACGTCAATGTGATAGTTTCTTTAAAATATTCTATACTGTCATCAGCATTGGTAATTCATGGCTTGCCTTTCTAACAGTCTCTTTAGGATTAAACAGGAAAGAGTATCTAAGATGTTCACAATTTTCTTCAGGCACCCTTGTTCATTCAAGACACACATCCGATCATATCAAACTGATTTTGGCATAGACGAATGTTACTGTTACTTGGAGGGTCACAATTAAACTTTCTACAGGTTGCATGTTGAACTGTAACTACAGAGTTGCATGTAGCAAACTGTAAACACAGAGGAGTCACCATCTTTGCTAAACGCCCTGTCAAGTGGAAAGATAGGGAATCAATCTATGGACATGTGTACTGTCATTTTTGCTCTTTGATTCCAATCCGAAGTCAACACTGTATACCTCATTCAATAGCTATTGTAACAAATTAAAACCCTGATATTCTTTTTTTGAACACCTGTTATATGTATGTATTTTTTTTTAACGTAAGATGACTGATGTTCCTCCAGATATTAGGTCTTATTTATTATCTGATAGATATAAATGTATATAAACATTTCTTAAAATAAGATGAATACTTGATGTTTCTCCAGATATTAGATCTTATTTATTATCTGGTAGAGAACCTCAGTCAAATTAAAAAACTATTTGTAAAAAAAATTATTTAAAATGTTATTTGCTTTAGTTCTTGTCCCTTGAATCCTTTTCTGATATGCATCCACAGCTTGTAAATCAGAAAAAATTTGCTCCTAAAAGATGTGGAAAGAATTTCTAATGGAATCTTCAAAAACATTTCTGTCCATGTTGTATACAATACTGTTTACTTTAATTTCAATTACTTGGAATTTTTTCTGAGTACATAAATTTAAAGTTTTATAAAAAGGGAGGGGGTATTCTTGGGGAGGGGAATGCACAGAATATTTTTTCATCAAAGTGAGAGTCCAGTGACAATATTTGAAGTTAAAGCACAGTAGACATTGTTAATATTTCAGCTATCTAAATTGCTACTGCTAGTTAATTAAAATAAGTCCATTATTCAAGTAATGTTAAAATAGTTTTTGTGCTTAATCCAAGTGTAACAAGACAGGTTTAAAAAATAATAGGCATAAATTGAAACAAGCAAAACCATTGAAACAAAAGCTCTTTTGCTCTAGTTTTGTATAAAATGTAAATATAACATGAAAATAAATGCTATCTGGAGTTTGCAGATGTATGTTGTATATACATAACAAACATAAACTGTTTGTTATGAAAAATTAAGTCATTGACATACCTGTGAAAATCACAGTAAAATATTTTTTTTAATCGCTGATGTCTTGAAAATAGTTCACTTCATTTTAATGCATGAAAGACTAAAATTTAGTCATTTTTATAACTTTTAATCAGATAATATACTACTTCTAACAGAATTTGATTATGTCAATGACGCAAAAATGTTACTAATTTAAAAATTATGCCAAAGATATGTTATGATTTCTGTTATCATAACTTTTACTACCATCGGATAATGGAGTTATTTGGATACTAAATATTCCTTAAGTCCTCAAATTTCATTTAAATTACTGTAACTATTCTAGAATTTTAAGCAAACATTGTTATACGTACAGTGGTCCAAAAAAGAATGTGCCCTTTTCAAAAAAATATTCTTGGCTCCCTGATGTGATATTAGAATCCTTTATATACCAAAAGTAAGGTAATATATTAAAGTTTTTTCCTACCTTACAAAGATTCAATTTGGGCACCCTTCATGATGGCAAGTATCTAGTCGATAATCCCATTTCTTCCCATACTCAAATCAATATGTCTCTTGTAATGGCAGCAAAGGATTCTGTGATCTGCTCTTGCAGCCCCATCAGATCTCGAGGCAGTGGTGGGACAAAGACTCTGCCTTTGACAAAGCCCTGCAAAAAGAAGTCGCATGGTGTCATGTCTGGATACCTTGGAGGCCATCTCAACAATTCTTCACCATCAGGACCAGTGCGACCTATCCAGCACTGTGGGAAATGTTCATCCAGTATATTCCGATATACCCTCACATCATTATGGAAGTGGGGTGGAGCTCCATCCTGTTGGAAAATGAATTTGTGGGAGTCCAAGTTGTGGTATGAACCAAATCTGGATCAAGTTGAGATACGAGTATCCCTTTACAATTCTTTAGAATTCAAATCTGCAAAGAAAAATGCCCCATAAAGCTTCCTTTGGCATATGGCGGCAAAGAGATTCAACTTTGGAGAATCTCTGACATGCTCAATGACTTATCAAGGGTGTTTTGAACCCCAGATTCAAACATTATGCTTGTTGACTTTGCTGTTGATATGGGAGGTTGCCTCAACACTGAAGACTATCCTCCCCCAAAATCATCATTTTCCAGGAATTCCAACATGTCTATACTGAAGACAGTGCAAAGTTGTTTGTCATCTTCAGAGAGTGCCTGCAAAAGTTTCAGCTTGTAAGCCTTGAATTTCAAATGCTTACGAAGAACATCCCAAACTGTTCAGTGGGCCAATGCTAACTCACAACTCACTTTCTGAACTGACTTCATGAGGCTGCGATAGAAGGATTGCCGAACTCTATCCACTGTCTCCTCTGAATGAAAAGGACAGCTGGTTCTTTTGCCTTTGCATAGGCAACCTATCTGCATGAGTTATGCATGCCAACACTTAATGGAGTTCTTGTCAGATAGATTGATCCCAAACTGTTGTCGAAAGTTGTGTTGAACTGTTTTGAATAGACGTTGTCTTTGTGTATTCCACAGCACAAAATGCCTTCTGTTGTTTAGTGGGCATTATTTTGAAAAATTTGTGCTCATGGGAATGGCGGGTATTTTAATCAAAACTTGAAGTATCTAATAGCAATCATTGTAATTTACACCGCTCTCCATACACTGGGCACCTAGAAAAAAAAAATAAAGAGAAGGGTACAATATTTTTTGGATACGCCGTATATAGACAGTGTGATTTGTATACAGTTTTTGTATTTAATAAATTCTATATACTGTATGTCACATTTATATTAAATTGAAATTTTTATTATAGTAATTTTTATTTGTCTTTCGTTGCAGATGGATATTATTTGTTAAAAATCCTAATGTTCATGTTAGAGATGTATTTTCAAAAGTTGTAGTAGATTTGGTGTTCAGAAGAAAGTGGGTTGAGAGAAAGAAATTACACTGTGAAGAGGATTTGCCTCTCAGTCAGGCAGATCGTTTGGAATTAGTACATTCAGAACCTCTACTAGAGTCATTTAATAAGCAAGTTATGTCTGCTGTACAGCTTAGTCTTATAAATAAAGATACAAGTTTACAGTTAACTATTATGAGTACCATTAGAAGTATGGGATGGTACGTATATAACTTTCAGTGTGTGTTATCTTTTATTGATTCATGTCCATGGTAAACTAGTACTGACTGCCAAGTGACATTGTAGCTTGCTTCTCTCCTTTTAAATGGATCATACTGTTGTTAAACTACATTACAACAAGAAACGCTTTCTGAAGATGTGGCTTTTACCATCCGCATTTTATCCTTAATATAGTGTGTGCTATCCAATTTTCATGTTTGTCGATTAGTAAAAAATACTGCAGGGCATCTCAGAATGGAATGAAATGCAAGTGTGTTTTATATCCCTGTTTATTGCAGAGCCTGGACATCTGCCCCCTGTTGCTGAGTTGTTTTACTTAGCTGGCAGGTATTTACTTTTACTGGCAGTTGTATAGTTTATTGTAACTGTTTTTAAAGTGAACAGAGTTTGGAGTTTTAGATTATCCTTTAGTTTTAGTTTTTCCTTTTTAGATTATGGCTGTATAATACATTACTGGAGTTATTTCTCAGAAGATTAGCAAAATATTTGCATCCTTCTCCTGATGCGGTTTCCCTTTCACCAGTCTACTAAATCCTTTTGGTCTAGCAGGAATGCACCTGACAGGGCCCTAGTTTTGTGGAGAGTGTAATGCACCCCCAGTGTGTAGAAGTCACTTTGGAGGCTGGAGGTTATTTAATCCATTTCACATTGGCAGATATGAAGGAGGATGACTTAAAGGCAGGCTAATGTTTTGAATTATTTATTGTAAGCAGATTCTTTATTATAATTCATATATAAGGCACATGTGTTTTACAAGACTTAACGTATTACTTATCATCATCTAATGAAATACAACATTTAGGCAATCTGTTTTTTATAATTTTGTAGCAGTTTGTTTGCAGGATAACTTTATTATGAATGGAATATAAATCAGCAAACATACAAAAAATATGTTTGTATGTTAAAATAGTGTTCAAAACAATTTTTACAGATTTATTAATCTGTTTTAGTTTGTGGTTTTTTTACAATGAAAATGAATGCTGGTCGTCCCAGCATTCATGTGCATGGCACAAATGATCTTTTGCAATTTTTGAATTAAAAATACTTTTATTTAGTTTATGTTGGTGGACATTATTACAGCAATTATCCTTTTGTTATTTTGCTTAATTTAAAAAAAAATGTCATCTTCATTTTTATATTACTGTATTATAAATGTACAATTAATAAAGAAATATTTTATATTTATTAGTTTGTTTATTTTTTGTGTTTTTTTATTTCAGTGCACCTGTTGATTGTGTGATATATCCATGTGTTAGGATGTTACTTATATTTATATCACATCCGTATTCGGTAAAGCCATCAATAGCTCAGGTGCATTTACAAGCAATTGCTGAAGCTCATAACAAAAGAGTATTAGATATTTTTGAAAAATATAGAGGTGAATTTTGTAAACTTATAATTGATATATTAATGTTGTATTCACCTGAGGATAAAAAGGATTTGATGTGTTTTGTGCAACAGTTAGCATATGGGTTAACATATTACAGCTGTCGTTCATTTTTGGCCCACAATACAAGTGATTATCTTTTAAAATATTTGTTAGCATCACTTATAAATAAACCACAGTTAGACTGGATGTTAGAATATTTTGCTGAATTTACAGGTACTACAGTATCTGTTCTTTTAAGTGAAGGATTTCAAGTAAGTGCCGTAACTGCAGTTTCTTTTAACCTTAAATTAAATATAAGTTATAATAATTATCTGTTATTGCTAACTATATTACTATTATTAACCATAATATCAGGCATGCACATATACAGGTAAGTTACCATGAATTTTTCATATTAATCAAATATTAGTGTAAGTCATCTATTCTTTATCATCCTGTTATGGTTACAACTTTAATTCAGATTGCTAAAAATAACAATTTTGTCCTTAAACATAGTCAGCGAAACATTTTTTTTTAATATTTGAAAATCATTCAAGAAGTCATTAAGTACAGTAGATCAATGTAAATGTTTTTATAATCCCTTAAAGCATTCTGTTAAGAGTAAGTGGTTGGCTCTGCTGGCAAAGAAGCTCAGTTTTCCTTTTACAGTATTCGTATAGAATTCATCTGTGTGAGATAATTTTCATGTAGAAGTGATCATTAGTTTCCATCTGAGGCAGACCAGATAAATTATTGAATTATAAAAGTCAATGTTGATGGCTTAAATGCTTTTTATTATCTTGTTTTAGTAGTTACACTTTCTGATAAGTTGTTTTTGGTTATATAACATTTTTCAATTTTTTTTACAGAATTTGTGTTTTATTAACATAAAAGCAAGTTTTTTAAAATCTAACACTAAAACTGTTGCCTTTTTACAGAATTTTATTTCTTATTCAGATTGGTGCTATAACTTGTACTAAGCTGTCAAAAATATTTTTTGTTATTTATGTATATGTTTTTTATTTTTATTTTCTGCTAAACTTTCTTATTATTTAGGAGGTAATAATTGTTCAGTAGGTGTCTTTATTTATAATATAATCCATAATATACTAGTATTTAGATGTGTGTGTGTGAGACTATGTAGTAAACAAACATGATACAGTAAACAAGTTCAACACGTGTGCAGTGTTGAACTTGTTGTCATATTAGCTTTTGTGCAGATACATATTTCATTATGTATATGTATTAAGCATAACAATAGAGTTCAGTACTGAAAATAGCTATCAGCTGTTATTTTTGTGGGTACACTACATGAGCTGAAAGTTTGCCCCAGACCAACTGCTGTGTCTGGTGTACTAATCCTTTTCGTGTACTAGTCTGTTGTGTTTGCATTTTATATACAAATGTGTTATGTTATTAGTAATTGGATAATGTCAACTGGTTAGATAGTACAACAAACCTTGCTCCCCCATCCCACCTAAGCCAGTTGACAGTTTGGTTGACAGAAACAGGGGCAAACCTTCAGCTCACTTAATGTAGCAGTGTTTATTTTTAGTGCTGTTTACTTAATATATTTGTAAAATAAAAGGTTGTGTACCAGATTACTGTAGGTCTTGTAGTAGAATTTGGGTGGGAAAAATATATTGTACAAGGTATTTTTATTTATCATTTAACTTTCTGTTTAATCATTTAGATGGGTTAACCTATAGGCGGTAGTGGAGTGTAAACATGGATCAGCTGTCAACTGATCCAAATGATAAGTTATCAGCTTGTGGAAGTTGTTTACAGACCTCTTGGAAATGTAGGTTTCTGGTGTCCTCGAGCAGGGACCCCAGAAAATCTTATAGAAAGCTGTTTATAGACATCATTGTTGTCAATTTAGTCGTGGACTAAGAAAGTGATAATGAAGGTGATGTTATGGAGTCTCAACCGAATTACTAGTCTTTCCATGAGAGACAGTGCCTGTACCTCGTAAACCTAGGGTGCCACATACCTTGAACAATGCCTCTGACGACTCCTTTGTCGAATAAATTTGATAATCTTCTGATAGAGGATACAAGTGTTAATGCTAGCAGCAAGAATACTATCAGACTCCTGCCAATCGTCTTGTATGGGATCACGATGTAATACAACTATATGAACTGTTTGAAATGGTGGTAGTTAAGAATTATTATAGCATGCGACTGGTCGATATGAAACAGCTTTTCCAAAAGGACGTTGGAGTATAAAGAAAATTGTAGACTTGGTTCGTGAGAAAAATCTAATTGGACATACATTTACTAGGAGGAATGAAAGGGCTTATCGGGTAATGATTCAAAATTTACACTACTCAGTTCCGTAAGACATGATCAAAGAGGAAATCAAGGGACATGATCGTAGGGTGTAGAGCATAGTGAATGCCTGTCATAGAGTAACAAAGGATCTGATAGCGACGTTCTTTGTCAACCTCAAACCCCAAGAGAATAATAGAAGTATTTTTAGTTTAAAATATTTCGCTAACTGCAGTATTAATGTTGAAACTCTGAGAAAGCCTCCCAGTCTAGTACAATGCATTCATTGCCAGCAATACGGCCACATAAAGAACAACTATATGCAACTGTTTCACAGTGTCAAATATCTGGAGGGCCACAGGATCATGGATTGCCCAAGGAAGGACAAAAGAACTCCTGCCATTTGTGTACTGTCAGTCAGACCAGCCAACAAACTACAAGGTTTGCAGAGTGTGTAGGGAATTCCTGAAAAGGAAATAGAAAAAAAGGACGCATCATGCTTCCCAGAATAGTGCTCGGCTCAAGTCTAAGGATCGACGATCATCTTGCTTCTACTTAAGTAGTGCCAATTTCCCCGCACTAGGATGAAGAGCAACCAGGAATCTTGATACTGATTCCAGTAGTCTCTCCTGATCATATGCTGCAGCGGTTTGGTGTAACTATCGGGATTCTGAGGATACACTGGGAAAGCTGTCCTCCATCATAGAATTCCTTGTTCAACAAATAGGGAGCCCATTAGGCTTACTTCCCTAAGTGATTGCCAAAATCTGCTGACGGCTATATTTCTTAAAGTTGTTACATGGAACATCAATGGCCTAACTAATTGATAAGAGGTGTTAGAGCCTCTGGTCCTAACTGAATCCTTGGATGTCATCTTTAGCTCAGATATATACTTCAGTGATTGGGACTATCTTCAGCTTCAAGGATGCTCTGTAAATATGACAAGTCATCCGGATGGTAGGGTACATGAAGGTACTGCAGTGCTTATTAAAAGTTCCTTAAGACATCACTATCTCCCTGAATCATGGATGAATTATTTTCAGTGTACCTTGCAATCCTAGGTTCCGGATTTATTGCAGGGGAACTGAAATACTAAGTATTCTTTATGGGCTCTCAACTTGCAATCACTTGGTAAAGAATGTTGAAAGAGTTATGTTATCAACTTGCATCTCAATGCAATCTCATGGTTGCAGCCTGCATACTAGCCATCAGATCCCATGAAGGTACCAGATTGGTCAGACAACTACATCACTTCAGGCATACCATCTGTATACATATCAAATAAGATAGTTATGACTCACCATCCAACCACTTATCTTTTCTGCTCACCTTAAGTATGCCAGTGATAAGAAAGAAACGGTTGCCTGTCCTTTACAGTAACAGGATAGACTGGGACTTGTATTGAACTAGGGTTGAGTATGAGTGTGCTAGTACCTATCCTATTGAAATATGCTGATGACATCAATTATACAACATATATTTATCCTCAGTCATGCAGGAAGGAACCAATCAATTATTAATTATCAATTAAGCAAATTTTTATCCAATAAATTAAAAGAATCCATTAAAACTGAAAAACAAATACAGTTTAAAGAATAGTTACAAATTAATAGATAAATATAAACAATAATATTATCAGTAATATAAATAATACAAATAAATTTATAACATTAGATATAAAAGATATGTACACAAACATTGATACTAATAAAAACATAAATATAATTAATAATACTCTAATTAAATCAAAAATAAATAATAATTAATATTTTTAATTTAATAATAAATATTATAAACAAGAAAAGGGAGTAAGTAAGGATCTCCACTTTCTGCTATTTTAGCCAGTATCTTTATAAATGAACTAGAAAACACCCTGCTATCTAATATAATAAATAAACGTTAAATTATTTTATATAAAAGGTATGTAGATGACGTTTTAATAATATATAACCAACAATTTAATAATGAAATAAAAACATAATAATTGAAGAAATGGATTCTTTAAATAATAATATCAAATTCACTTTAAATAGGGAAAATAATATCAGCATTGACTAAAATTTAACAAAAATATTATTACTAATAAAATCGATATAAACATATACAGAAAGCCAACCAAGCAGGAAACTATAATACATTTCAGATCTTTTCATTCTTGTAGTCAAAAAATGGCACCCTTAATTCACTAATTTACAGAGCAATAAAATACTTAAAATACAATAATATAAAATTAAATAACATTAGACATGTAGCTTTAAATAATTGATATGATAGTAATCTACTGAATAAATTATATACTAGAATAAAAAATAAATTGTACATAAAGGACAGAATAAAACTAACAGATAGCAATACAGTAAATGAATATACTAAAATCGAATACATATAAATTATAATAATTAACAAAATATTTAAAACATTTAAATTAAAAACAGCATATACAGCAGATAATGAAATACTTAAATAATGAAGATCCTTCTATAACAATAAATCATGAAAACAACTTAAAAAACAAGAAGTGTATAGTCTCAAGTGTGAAAACCCCAACTTAAAATATATCGTAATGACAGATCGTCCATTCTCCATAAGAATTAAAGAACCTATTAATTGTATAATTAAAAATAATAAAGAAAGATCTAATTTTGCTAGACACATTTTAGAAACTGGACATAATTATTACCTTAATGAATTTATTAAAATATTAGAAATATATATGAAAAAAAAATTTCATATATATTTGAATAACAATAAATAATGAACGAACAAGTCAAATTCGATAATGATATCCTATATAAATAAATTTGGAATGCAATTAAATCCGTCCTTAAAATACTAAATAAACAAAACAAAACTTGAAAAATTAGACCCACCATTTAAAAATAAACCTTTAAAAAAAAACATCCCGATTAGAATCATCCAGCAGCAAGGGACTCTGTCCAGGTTTTGCGATAAGTAGGGAGAAATAAACTGCCAACTTTGCATTCCATTCCTATAAATAAATTATACAATAATTATTGATTAGTAGGTTGGTACTGTTTCATTTCTTAGCTCGTAATAGTTGTAAACATTTTACTGACATGACGTTACATTTTTATTAACTTATAACTTATTTTGTTATTTGACAATCAACTGTTATGAATATAACAATTTAAACTTCAATTTAATTATAATTATACATAAAAAATTATGTACATGACTATATAATAACTTCATATAATCCCTGATGATGGAGAAGTGACTCCGAAAGCGCTCAGATTCTTACATTAAAAATTGTTGGTAAGTATTATTTTATATAAATTATATTAATACTAATGGTGCCATATACTTGGGAAATTATATCTAATTAAACTATTTGGCTTGTATCTTATTCTGTTCACTGCATAAGTAATGGGATTCTAACTGGAATTAAAATAATTATTAAAAGATGTGGTCAAGGATTTAAAAAATGAAGGAGAGAAGTTATTAAAGTGGTTATGAAATATCATTTATAACAGTACTAGCAGTTGGTATAAATTAAAATGTAAGTAAGATTACTAAATTAGAAAGTGAAAATAAAAAGTTGAGGGCTACAGAAGCAGGAAATTTTTATACATAAAACACAAAAAAAGATATTTTGCAAAAGCGATGAGTTGCAAGAAGAAAGTGTTTTTGATATAAAGTCAGAAGTAAAATTTAAACAATTTATATTTTGTTTAACATGAATATCTTCTGTATTTTTAAAATATTTATAAATGAAAAACTGAAAGTTCAATGCAGGGTTGTAATATAACTTATGTATTTAGATTAAGTAGGAGCAGAGGAAAATAGCAGGAATTGTTAAAAACAATATTAATATGGTTAATAAATGTATTCGGTGGAGAAAGTTGTGGATTAATTAGCCACTCGTGATTGTAAAAATGATTCAGAAAAGAGTTTACCATCCCCTGAAACTATCAGAGGATTAAGGTAAGTTGAAGCAATAAATAACTCAGTACAGAATTAATCGTTTTTGAGTGAGGTTGTAGGTACGATTGCTCTCTCATCTATTTTCCTTATTACATTCTTCTTCTTTTTTTTTAATTTTTAAATGTGATTTGTAAATGTCAAATTTTATATATCAATAATGCAATAATTTGTTCAATTTGTATATTGAAATTTTTTTTGAGTTTCTGGTTTAAGTGAAGCAAATTTTAAAAAAATTAAAAGAAATTGCAAAATGTGTAAATATATGTCCTAAAGGGGATCCATTTCTTCTTCAAAAATGATGGAACTAACCATTGAATTTAGGAAGCAGTTACTGAGGGAGGTTTGAAAAATGTAAAATTTTTACTTCTGAATTACAAGTTGTTAAAAATGAGGTTACACAGAACAACCATGATATTAGTGAGCATCATAAGTTTGTTGATCAATTTTTCTTTTTTTTAATTGATGAATTTACTGTAAAGATATATAAATTTCAAAATGAGTGAGTATTGCGAGATAAAAAAGGAAAACTCAAATTTAAAATTGAAAATTGCCGAGCTTGAAACAGGTTGTGAAGTTCAGCAGTATAGCCATTCAAATAATTTAGAAATCCATGTGATTCCTTTATTCTGAAATCAAACACTTCTCGAATATACTGAAGGATACTGCTAAATGTTTAAATCTCCAATATTAATGGGGTCATTAACACTGCTGATAGAATAAATACTAAAAATAAGATAAACCTCCTGTCATAGTTAGCTTTGTTTTTAGATTTGCTAAAGAGAAGTGGTGGCTAGGTTTTAAAGAATATAGAAAGAAAAATGATAACTTTTTGATGACACATATGAATAGAAAGATTAATGTTTGAATGTAAAGTTTTTCTAAAAAAATAATTTCAAGTATTGATGGGTTAGTAATGGAAGAATTTACATCAAAAGAGATGATAATGACAAAGCCTACAAAATAGTCGATAGTATTGGACTGTCTGAAGTTAAAATAAATTTAATTAAATTTTTATTATTTCATTGGTTTACTTTTATGTTTTAATGTTCCGTGTTATGGTAGATGTTGGTAATTATAACACTGAGACTATCCATATTAAGGAATAATTGCTCTTTCTTTGGATTGGATGATCTGAAATTTATTTGTTGTAATGTTAAAAAGCAATAAATTATCATTTAGACTAGTTTATTGCTTTGTTAGACAATATTAAAATTAATTTTGACATTATAATTTTTGTTGAGAATGGAATCATTGTGTTATCTGAATCTGGGTTATTGTGAGTATTTTTGAAAAGAGTGAATAAATGTGATTGCATCAATGTATCATGTATCAATGTGATATGCATCAATTAGAAACAATTTACATTGTTTTTCTTTTGATACAGATGTTATTCAAGGTTGTAATTCTGTACTATTTATTATATTCAGTTGTTATGGTAATACCATAGGTTTGACAATTATCTAATGATTTACCCTTGAACTAGGAAAATTTTTATTTCATCTATATTTCCATTTAAAATCTATTGGTTGTTTAAAAGTACACATTCTGTGTGGTGATATTAATATTAATTTATTAGGTAATGATTAAAAATGAGGGTCATTTGTAAATGAAAAACTGAAAGTTCAATGCAGAGTTGTAATATAACTAATCTATTGAATATTTAAATATCACTGCTGGTTTTTCTTATATATCCTCTATTGTTAGACCTACTAGGATCATAGACTACATGAATTTGTGTATTGATCACGTTTTTATAAGAGATCATGCTTTTATGTAAGCCCAATGGATATAGATGAGGCACTGGATAATTTTCTTAGTGTTTTGGAAAAATACGAGGGATAACTCTATAGCGGTCTAAAGACCGCTGGGAAATTTCCCTCCTTAAGGTTGGTAAACCTGTATCGTTCATGGCCATGCTAGTATATACACACTTCATTGTTGTCTGTAAGTTGCCATGTTGAATTATCTTTGATTACGTTTGAGTTATTACGTTTTAAAATGAATAGGAAAGTCAATGTTGCCGCTAACTGTGAAATATGTGGAATAATATGTTTTTTAAACCATCAGAACATTAAGCCATCTGAAATTCATAGGCAGTTTGATTGCTGGGTACAGCGATAATGTGATGATGAAAGAATCATCTGAAAACGCTGTCATCCTCAATCGCCTACCAGACCGACAAAGGTCAAGCCACAGCTATTTGGATGCAAACTGATGGCCAGTCTTTTGAGATCGATTTGGTATACTGCTGATCGATTTCATGCCATGTAGAATGACTGTGAATGCAGAAGTCTACTGCAGAACTATATAAGTTATGGGCGCCATTCAAAATTGGCAACATGAGCGGCTGACTGATGGCGTCGTCCTGCTACTTGATAATGCACATCCACATGTGCATTAAACTGATTTAATGCACATCATTAAACTGATAATTTAACATCATTAACTGCTAGTTCTATGTAAAGATTAAAAAGTAATGGGAATATGGAACATCCTTGTCGGACTCCCTTTTTTATTACGGCTTCTTTCTTATGTTCATCAATTATTACTGTTGCTGTTTGGTTCCTGTAAATGTTAGCAATCATTCTCTCTGTATTTGAGCCCTAATTTTTTTAAAATGCTGAACATTTTATTCCAGTCTACATTATCGAATGCCTTATCTAGGTCTATAAATGCCAAGTATGTTGGTTTGTTTTTCTTTAATCTTCCTTCTACTATTAATCTGAGCCCTAAAATTGCTTCCCTTGTCCTTATACTTTTCCTGAAACCAAATTGGTCTTCTAATACTTCTTCCAGTCTCCTCTCAATTCTTCTGTACAGAATTCTAGTTAGGATTTTTTATGCATGGTTACTTAAGCTAATTGTTCTGATTCTTCATATTTATCTGTGCCTGCTTTCTTTGGTATCATGACTATAACACTTGACAAGACACTGTCAAATGTCATGACTTGGGCATAACAGAACTTACCCTTTTTCGTAAATATTATACACTAGTTTGTATAATCTATCAATCACTTCCTCACCTGCACTGCGCAGTAATTCTACAGGTATTCCTTCTATTCCAGGAGCCTTTCTGCCATTCAAATCTTTTAATGCTCCCTTAAATTCAGATCTCACTATTGTTTCTCCCCTTTCATCCTCTTCAATTTCTTCTTCTTCCTCTATAACACCATTTTCTAATTAATTTCCTCCATATAACTCTTCAATATATTCCACCCACCTATCGACTTTGCCTTTTGTACTATAAATCGGTGTACCATCTTTGTTTAACACATTACTAGGTTTTAATTTATGTATCCCAAAAATTTCCTGTATACTTCGTCTATTTTACCAATGTTCATTTTTCTTTCCACTTCTGAACACTTTTCTTTAATCCACTCTTCTTTCGCTAGTTTGCAAATCCTGTTTATGGTATTTCTTAATTGTCTATAGTTCCTTTTCTTTTCTTCATCACTAGCATTGTTATATTTTCTACATTCATCCAGCAGCTTCAATATAACGTCTGAAATCCAAGGTTTACTACCAGTTCTCTTTGTTCTGCCTAAATTCATTCCTGCTCAATTAAGAATGTCCTTTTTAATATTCTCCCACTCTTCTGTTGTATTTTACCTTTTTTACTCAGACCTCTTGCGATGTCCTCCTCAAAAATCTTCTTTACCTCCTCTTCATCAAGCTTCTCTAAATTCTACTGATTCATCTGACATCTTTTCTTCAGATTTTTAAACCCCAATCTACATTTCATTATCACTAAATTATGGTCGCTATCAATATCTGCTCCATGGTAAGTTTTGCAGTTGACGAATTGATTTCAAAATCTTTGCTTAACCATGATATAATATATCTGATACCTTGCAGTATCACCTGGCTTTTTCCATGTGTATATTCTTCCATTATGATTCTTAAACTGGGTGTTGGCAATTACTAAATTATACTTTGTGCAAAACTCTTTAAGTCAATCCCCTCTTTCATTCCTTTTGCCCAGCTCATATTCACCCACTATATTTCCTTCCTTGCCTTTTTCAATGCTTGCATTCCAATCTCCAAATATTGTTAAATTTTCATCTCCTTTTATGTGTTTAATTGCTTCGTCAATTTCTTCGTACACACACTCTACCTCATCATCATTATGGGCGCTTGTAGGCATATAGACGTTAACAATCGATGTCAGTTTAGGTTTTGATTTTATCCTTATTACAATGATTCTATTGCTATGCATTTTGAAATACTCTACTCTCCTCCCTATCTTCTTGTTCATTACAAAACCTACTACTGCCTACCCATTATTTGAAGCTGAGTTAATCACCTGACCAAAAATCATTTTCCTCTTCCTACCGAACCGTACTAATTCCTACTACATCTACATTTATCCTATCCATTTACCTCTTTAAATTTTCTAACCTACCAACCTTTTTTAGACTTCAAAAAGTCCACACTCCAACTCATAGAATGTTGTTTTTTAATTTTCTGGTGACCCCTTCCTTAGTAGTTCCCACCCAGAGATCCGAACAGGGGACTAGTTTACCTCCAGAATATTTTACCAAGGAAGGCGCCTCCATCATTGCTATATGAAAATGCAGAGAGCTACATTTTCTTGGATAAAAAACAGCTGTAGTTTTCTATTGCTTTCAGCTGCGCACTATTCAGAGGACTGAGTGATGTTGATATGGCTGTTTAAGTCGTATCCTACGCTCTTAACAACTACTGAAAGAGCTACTGCCATCTTTCAGGAATCATTCCTTAGTCTGGCTCTCAACAGATACTTCTCCGATATGGTTGCATCTTCGCTCCAGCTACTCTGTATCACTGAGCACTCAAGCTCCCTCACCAACGGCAAGGTCTCATGATTCATAGAGGGAGGAATAGTATATGGAGTATGGAAAAGGTCTAACAATTGATTCTTTTTGTATGGCAAATATTTTCAGTTCTTTTTTGTTAATGTTGGTAGCTCTGTTACTAGTTACCTGTTTCACAAATTGTGAAGAAAGCAGGGCCTTAGATGGTAAGATAAATCATAATGAGCCTTATTGTTCTATTTTTTTTTTTTTTTCAGCTGGTTACATCTAATGAAATTTTTAAACTAATGAATTAAAAGGATAATTATACTTTTTTAACTCATGGGTTATCTACTTACACACTAAAGGTGCTTAATTAATTCTTTTATTTGTTTGCCTCTTGTTCATATTTTTAACTTATGTTTGTTAATGGCATTTTCCCTAAATTTTTTAAACTGGCAGTTAATTTCATATAAAAATGGTGATAAAGGAACCCAACAAATTATAGACCTATAGCTCTGACCTTGTCTTTGTCTAAAATTCTGGAAAAGTGTATTAAATTTAGATTGGTTGCATTGTTTTAAAATATAATCTATTTAGCCAAAATCAATTTGGATTCAGATCAGGCATAGAATTGATAATGTCTTGCTTACTCTCACAAATCTGATTCTGGAAAGTTGGATGATGGTGACCATGTCATTGGGATTTTTCTAGATATACAAAACGCCTTTGATTCTGTTGATCATCTATCTACTTTTCTTGAATAAACTGCATAATATTGGTATTAGGGTGGATTATTTTGAATTTATTAAAGTTATATTTATCTCACAGAACACAATGTGTTAAACTAAATGGTGTATTTATTGATGATCTTCCTGTGATTTCTGGGGTTTCACAAGGTACTATTTGGTCTCAGTTTGATTCCTGTTTTATATGAATGATATTTTCAACTTAAATATTGAGGGTAAATTTGTTTGTTTTGCTGATGACATGGCCATTGTTTTTGGTGATTGTTCTTTGGATAAGATTGTAATGAAAGCCAATCTGAGTTTGAAATTGGTTAAAGATTGGTTGTATAAAAATCTTTTTTGCATTAATGCAACTAAAACTAAAGTAGTTTATTTATCTAACAGAGAAAAATTATTAATAATTATAATAAAGTAATTTACATAAATTTAATTTCTGTCGGCTTAGTATAAGTACTTGTAATTAACTTTTGTTAATTTTGTTAAGTATCTTGAGATAGATTTTGATTATAATCTGAAGTTTAATTTCCATATAAATAATTTGGTTAAGACAGTTTTTAGGCTCTTTTATAATAGGATTCTCAGGCATACTTTGTTTTATTCCCAGCTTAGACTGGTTTATTGTGCACTTATTCAGGCGTTATGGTTATATAACATTTTGGTTTGGAGGAATATGTTTGACTCCAGCCGTTATTAGTTACTGTTAACTCCTTATTAAAAATTTGTTTGGTTAAACAAATTTAATTTTAAACTGTAAATTTAAATAAATTTACACAGTTTAATCAAAAAATAATTTGCCTTATTCTATGTTTAAAGTTTATAATCTTAAAAATTTGTTTTAAAAAGTATTATTATTGTTGTTTGTTTATAAATATTAAAATTTATTTAAGTTCTATTATAATTACTCCTATATAACTAGAAATCTTTTAATAAGTAATTTTTGTATACCTTTTGCTAACAGAGTTCCTTTTAGAAGTTTATATAATGTAGTTTGTCAGTTATTGTTAATGCTAGATATTGATTTTGGTAATTTTGTTTCTATTCACTTCCTGAAGGATTTTTCTCTAAATGATGACTATCATTTTACATTAATTATTTTAATTTGCGTTATTTTTGTTTTTATTCCTCTAAGTGATGTTTTTATGAAAAATATATTGTTTATTATGTGGTATATAAGTTATATTTTGTTTGTGTTTGATTTATTGTATATTTTGGTTTCCTGTGAATTATTTCCTTTATGCTTTGAGTGGTCTTTAAGTATTTAGGTAATATTTAGATGTAAATTATAATTTTGATAAGATTTTTTGTTTCGTTACTCTATGTTTATCATTACTTTTGCTCTCAGCTCAAATATTTATTTTTGAGAGCATGCTTGATAGGTATTATTAGAAATGATTTATTGTATTTATATTTTTAGTTTTTTTTTTATATTTGTATTTGTATATTTGGGTATTTGTATATTGCATATTCAAGTGAATTTTAAATCAGATAAATAAGTATATTAAAAAGAAAAGGGAAATCCTTGCTTTGTAGGACTGAACATTTGGTTCTTTTTTATATTCAAGAAATAATGTCTAAGGAATTATTCTCAAACTTAAGTGTCTTATTTTGGAATGTAGGTGGAACAGAAAATTTGAGATACTTGGATGATGATCAAACTTATATAATACTACTGCAAGAAAGTCAACTGGACACTTATTGAAGTTAGGTTGTTACAAATTATTCCCTGCAGGCCTGAAGGATTATAATGTTTTTTTGCTCCAGTCTCCAGAAATCTAGCAGAAGGAAGAGAAAGTGAAGGATTAATAGTATTGGTGTGCAAGAGCAAATAGTTAAATGTGTCACTTGTGGATTCTTCAAATTTGTGATTATTGGTTTAGATTAGTTTTAATGATGTTGATCTGATAATATATTATATTTATTCAAAATTTGAAATGGATACAGACTTGCATAGAGGTGTGGAAAAATTAGGAGAGAGCAATCTGAGGGTCAGTTAGTGGGAGATGAGTGCGACAATACCTTTTGATTGCTGCTCTTTAGTTGTGGGAGAGACCAGTAAGTGATAATGTTATAAGTACAAGGGGCTGAAAGTTAATGGAAAGCAAGGAAGTGAATGGATGAACACAAGGAGACACTAAAAATCTGTAGACCTGGCAAGATACTTTTTTTAAATCACATATTGTATTTATTTATAGTTTAATACAGTTATATTAACTTTGCTGATAATTTATTTATCGATGAAAAGGGAAAGATGAAAAACGCATGAATTTACGTTAAATAATATTAAAAGTAAAGAACATGGGAACTGTTGGAATAAATAAATTGTAATATTGTAAGTGAAATGACTTGCAGTTGTAATACTTAATTATATATTAAGCTTCTTTGTTGTTACTGTTCTGTAATAAACTATTTTTCATTATTATTTTTTTTTTTATAAGTTTTTGGTAAAGCTGGACATATAAAAAAAAGACTTAGATTGACTCTACAATAGAGTGCAACGAGAAAGTATTTTTTATGGAGATTAGGATAACACTAGGGGGAAGGTGAAAAGGCTGGTTTATTGGACTGTGAAAAGATTTTTACCATTAGGATTATGGGGTCTCTTGAGTTTGGCTAAACACATGCATACCAAAAGTGATAGGAAATGCATTTTTTGGATGGTTTTCAATGTTTTTTTTCTGATAAGTTAAACCAGGAAATATGATTGTAATGGATAATATTTTTTACCTTTGTAAGGATGGAAAAATTCCTACCAAAGTTTCAAGAAAAATCAAGTAATTGCGTATAAATATATGTGTCAGATAAAATTAGAGTTTTTAAGAATTATTGAAAAAACGAAACATAAAATATTTTGAGCAAATGAGTTAGAAAAAAGTAATATAATTGTGCAACAGTGCTTCATTTATTTCTCAATCATTACAATTTAAAATCTGTTGAATTGGGATGGCTTCAGGTAAAACTTTATTTTGAATTAAGTAGTATGATATTTAAAATTAAAAAAAAATTTTTTTTGGGTGGGGTTTCTGAGCAAAAAACACTTTTGTGTTATCATTGCTCGAACAAAAAATATTTGTTGAAATAAAAAGGGACATATCACATATATCTAAATTTATAAAATTACTCTGTGTTTTCACGGCAAATGGCATGAATAACTGAAACACACTACAGTAATATAAATACTTGAATATAAACGGACAGTACTAAGAAATCGTAAAACATAAGAAAGCAACATTTCATTATCCCCTAAAATAGTTTGCATATTTGGCCCTAGATGAAATTTGCGATTCAGGGCCTCATAACAGATTTTTTTTTTAAATCTGTGTTCTAAGTAGAGCTGTCTTCCAAAAAAACAGTAGAGCTGTTTTCATATAGCTGTCTTTATCTTGTTAAAGAAGAAAAAAAATGTGAGAATTAGATTTTTTGAATGAAAATGTTACCAAAAATTTGTAGTGATGACTTGAGCAGATGTGAGATTTTATCATAATTGTGAGTAAATACTGAAATAATTGTAATAACATGTGTTATTATAGTTATTAGTGGTTACAGATAGTAGTTCTTTATTATTTATGTTCTAAAATATGATAGTTTTCTATGTATATTTAAGAATATACAAGGCAAATTAAAAAATTGTCTTGCATAATTCATAATCAAAATATGCATATGATATTATGGTGAAGTATATTAGAATTTATGGAAAGAAAAAGAAAGGAAGCTATATGTGTTAGCTATATGGAAAGGATTACCAAGATAGTAATTAAAAATATGCAAGGCAATAATAATACTGATTTAATTATAGTATACATTAGTGTTTTTAGTAAAAACATTTTTGAACGTATTTATTCCAAGGCAAACAGATATATTACAGTTACAATATAGTATACATATATACATAGGCTTAGTTTTGAAACCTGTTGTAGTAAAATGTAGGAAAATGAAACTGAATGTTCTAGAATTAATATAAATATGGATTTCTATTTACACATTTAAAATAACGGGGGCATTAATTCCTAGAATTCAGATTAATATTCAGGCTAAAGTCATAAAACCACATTGTGAGAAACCTTTGCCTAAGAAATTTCTATTTACATCTGCATGTGAAATTTATTAAAAAGATAAAATTACTCTTTGTGAAAGAATTTTTTAAATCTAGTGATCAGTTAACAGATAGCATAAATTATACAAATATTGATAACTAATCCATTAAAAAATGTTTTGAATACTGTTGGAAAGAAGTTTGAATCTCTGGTCAAATGTAGAGGATATCTACAGCCTGTTGTCAAGGGCTCAGCTTTCATGTTTACTCTCTTGGAGAAAAATTATCATGGCTCAGAATCATTTCATTTTTATGTAGTAAAAACTAGATGATAATGCACAATGCATAAATTATGTTTTGCAACAAGTAAAATAATTAAAATCCTAATTAAAAGAAATAGGAGTCTTCTTTTAAGATCGACCATTAATTGCTGAGTGTCTTTTCAAATTCCGTATTTTATCAGGGATTTTTATGTTCGATTGAAGTAAGCAGTTACCTGCTAACTCAAAATAATTAATCTAACATACTGGGATAGTCCATATATCTTAATGTTTAAAGCTAATATCCATTGTTTGTCATACAAATATATATATATATATATATATATATATATACACATACACACTCACACACACAGAGTATTTCATTTTAATTGCCCCAGGCGAATTTCTTGTAAATTACGTACAATACAAAAAATTACCTTAATAAAAGTTACTCAGATTGGAGGGGGACACCCTTTTGACCTTCACACATATGACCTTGGAACTTTTTTGTAGGTCATAGCTAACCATCAGAGGTAGTGTTGTACAATAGTATAAAGTCATTTTTATGCTCATTTCCATAGTTTGTGATGAATGACCTGGAATATAAATATTCCAAGAATATTGTATGATCTTCAAAAACATGAAACTCTTATAGCATTTCTTCTTCTTTGGTTGACAGCAGCTCTCCACTCTACTCACTTATCAGTTTTCTCTTTAGCTCTCAGTAAAAATCACAGTTCATATCATCCATTATCTGTTTTATGAACTCCAACTGAGGTCTTCCCCTACAATTTTTCCCTTCCATCACTCCCTTAACCAAACCCTGGTGCCTAAGAATGTATCGTATTAGCTGAGCGCTTCTTCTTTTTAATTGTTTTAAAAAGCTTTTCTCTTTGTTAACTCTCTTAAGTACTTCCTTGTTTGATAATTTTTCCATCCAACTTATCTTCGTCATTCTTCTATAACACCACACTTCAAAGCCAAAAGTCTCCTCCTTTCCTCTTCACCAATTGTCCATAATTTTCTCCCATACAATGCAACATTCAACACAAATGTTCTCAGTAATTGTTTTTTCTACTTGAGGCTTATATTATTTGCTACAAAAAGGTTTTTCTTTATTTTAAAGCGTTCTTTGCCTGGTGTATTCTACTCACTATTTCGTTGTTGCTTCCATCACCTGCTATTTTACTTCCTAAATATTTAAACTCTTCTACTTCCTGAATAGTTTCATCCCTCAGTTTTATTGTTGTTCTATTCGTCCTGTTCTTAGTGCATACCAGTATTTTGTTTTTATGACTTAATACACACGTGAAATTCTTCTTTCAGTACCTTATCCATAACAGTTGAAATTTGTTGCAAGTCCTCTTCACTTTCTGCAACTACACTTATATCTTCTGCAAATCTTAACATGTCAACTCTTTCTCCCTGGATCTTTACACCGACACTCACTTCCTCTCTAATTCTATTGATGGCCTCTTTTATATATAAGTTGAACAAGTATGGAGGGAGACAATGTACAGTCCTGTCGCACCCCTTTTTTAATGATTGCTTCTTCTTTTTTGTTTCCACAGAAAGTTATTCCCATTTCATGCTGATAAATACTGTAAATAATTCTTCATTTCCTGTAGCTAATATCTATCCAGTTCAATAGAGGAGCAAGCAAGATGTTCCAATTTACACTAACGAATACTTTTTCCAGATCTACAAATGATATGAAAGTAGTTTTACCTTTCTTTAATTTTTTCTGTACTACTTGCCTTAGTGCTAAAATTGCTTCTTTTTTCCTATCCTTTTTCTAAAACCAAATTGGTCTTCTGTAGCAGCCCTTCTATTTTCTGAATAATTTTAGTTATTGTCTTGGATGCATGACATACTAGGCTCAATGTTCTATATTGCTCACATGATTGGGCATTTGTTTTCTTTGGTAATGGTACTATAATGCATTTTGAAAATCACAGAGTAATTCTCTCCAGTTTCATAAATGTTACAGAGCAACTTATATAATTCCTTTTTTCATTCTGTCTTCAAGAGTTTTGCTGGTATGCTGTCCATTCCTGGCACCTTTCCATCCCTCAGTTTGTGTAATGCCTTTGAACTCTTTCTCCATTATAGATTCCTCCAGTTTCTCTGGTAGTACTTACAATTCCTCTTCTATTGTTAAAATCTGATTGTCACCTCTATTTAATCATTCCAAATACTCTTTCCATCGTTTTGCAATTTTTTCTTCATCATATATTGTTTTTTCCTCTTTATCCATATACTGAAGAACTTTTTAATGTCTCCATAGGCTTTATCAATCTGTTCCACTTTCATACAGTTATTTATATTCACAGTTATTTTTTAGGAATTTTTCTTTATCTTGTCTCGTTTTCTTGTTTATCTTATTCCTCAATTCCTTGAACCTTTCTCTTCATTCCTCATCTACAGCATTTTTGTACTTTCTTCTTTTATTGATCAACTCAACAACTTCAATTATCCTTTCCTTCCTCTTTTCATGCGTTTTATTCCCAAATAGTTTTCTGTTGTATTCAGAATAGCCTTTTTTATTCTGTTCCATTTCTGTGCAACATCCACTCTCTCTTGTTTCTATGGCTTTAGTGACTTCATTTCTGCCATGTACATATTATGAACTGCTTCATTTTTTAATTTCTTAACATTCTAATGATTCTTTTCTACTCTCTCACAACTTTTGAATTTTAAAACGGAGCACATTATGACTAAATTATGGTTACTATTTGCATCTGCAAATAGTGATTTCTGTTATCCTTTACTTGATTTCTGTATCTTCCCACAATAAAGTATAATCTATTTGTGCTCTCTTTATGTCTCCAGGAGCTTTCCACATATATCTCCACCTTGGATGGTGCTTAAATAGTGTGTTTGAAATTATTAAGTTGTGTTTTGTGCAAAATTCTATGAGTCCTTTTGGTCTCTTGTTCCTGTTACCAAGTCCATAATTCTCAACAACCCTCTCTTCACGTACTTCCCCAACATTAGAATTCCATCTCCCAGTATGATCTGATTTTCTTTCCCTCTGATATTCTGTATTAAATTACTTAACTCTTCATACACTTTCTCTACTTCTTCTGGTTGTTGGCATGTATTCCTGCACCATCACGGTGCCCTTTGGTTTTCTGACCAGTTCTGACTAGAATAATTCACTCATTGTATTACACATACCCCTTTAGATTATTTCCTAATTTTTTGTTTAGAATTTTGCCTACTCCTCCATATCCTGGTGTGTATTCGGCGGTTACCATGTCTATTATTCTATTCTTCACTCCAAAAGTATCCATGATTAGGCCATTTCATCTCTGCAATTCCCAAGATATCCATTCTTAATCTCTCAATTTCCAACTTAACATTCTCCCATTTCCCTTCCTGTAGCATCGTTTTCACATTCCAAATTCCTATTGTCTTCTGATATTTGTACTTTATCAAAGCCGAAGCCTCCCTAGTTGCCCCCCTCTGGAGATCTGATTGGGGGACTATTTTAGCTCTAGACAATTTAATTAAAAAAGTATCCATCATGAGTTACTGATACTACAGATATCTAATGGGATCTTTGATAGGATGGTTTCCCATTGCCTTCCCCATCCTGTGCCTTGACCACCTAGGTGGTTCTTCCACCTGTGGGGATAGTTTCCATATAACTTATCTAGTTTTACTAGATTATTGTATAACTATCTCTGATGGTTAGCCGTATGACCTTCAGAAAAGATCTGAGGTCATATGTGTAACTAGATATTCCAATGTAAAATTTTCTGCTCTTTTCATTGGTGGGTCAAAAATAAGTCATTCCATTTGAAAAAATTGTATTAACCTTGAAATTACAGTCAAGTTCAAGGTCACCACAAGGCGTCCCTCTTCAAGCTGAGTAACATTTGTTTATGTAATTTTTTTGTATTGTGTGTAGAAATTCACGTGGGGCGATTAAAATGAAACACTAAATACAAAACACTAATACGAAACACTAAATATATACACACACAGAATTAATGATTTCTTATGGTTTTTGACCTGAAAAATCAAATAAAATTGATCCAGAACTGTACTTGCAGTAGTTTTTGAGAAATCTTAGGTGAAAACCAGTGGACTATTATTTTACCCCCATTGTTAATGTCCTCAAAATTTCAGTACGACCTCATTTCACCATGGTAGCTGAAATCAATGTGAAATCTTTCACTAGCTTGCAAATGAAGCATTTTAAGACATGTTTATATGAATGTTTTCCATTATTTTCACAAGTAGAATAGGTTATGAAAGTCCCAGGAGAACTTCATGATACACTCCTGTTTATATAATACTGTTATATTTCATTAATATTTTTTACTATTATACTTAACTAGCATTCTAAATTTTTGAATGGACTTACTTGTTATTTGCTTGTTTCTTGTTACCTTTGCTAATAGTGTTGTGTTCATGAAAACTGCCATGTCTGACAGATTCAAATTCAGGACCTACTGAATGAAAGACAGAGGTCTTCTTATTTAAAAAAAAATTGAAATAACATTCTTCAATTTCCCTGCCTGTAGCATCATTTTCACATTCCAAGTTCCTACATATAAAAGATGTAAAATCTTTTTCATCACGGAACAAGAAATCTCATTTTTACATAAGAAAATAATTTTGTAATTATATAATAATATTTTTTTTTTACATATATAAAAAAAAAATACCAAAACCATCAATAAATTTGTACTTAATGATTATATGTATAATTTAATACAATCATTTCTATTATAATGAAATCATGTATCTATTTTGATTGCATTTTGTTAAATCCATATATTTGTTAAGTATATGTTCTTTTGAATTAATTTAATTTGTTGATTTTTACTGTTCTGTATACGATTTAAGTGATGAACAGTACATTATTTTATTTTTATAATTATGCTGCTTTTGTAATAAGAGATATTGTAATTAGGCTTATATTTTACGAATTATGTATGAGTAGCATATTAGGAAAAATTGCATTCCCTTATACACTCATGGGTTATGCTTATCAGAATGTCTGTTGGTAGTTTCTGGTATGAATTTTTGCATTGTGTTTGTGTTGTAAATAAAACACTTAACTATGTGTTTGTAGCAGTAACATGTGATGTTTAATTATGTAGAGTTTTTTTATTATAGTGCCATCTAATGTAGATGATGCAGCTTGTGTGAAGAAGCTGCATGTTGTATTCTATGGGTTAACAGGGTGAATTTGAATAAGTGTCACTTGTGATTGGTTCTGTGCGTATTTTGAAAATGTTATGTTTGGTAACATATGATATGTTAAGATGTCTTGATAATTAATATTTTATGTTTGTATTCTGCTGTCAATAGGAAACTTTTACTTAACCAGAAATATATTGTCATTAACAACATGTTTAACATTAGTAAAAAAAAATAAAGTTTAATCCAGGACTTTTAATGTATTATATTCTAATACATCAATAATACTATTATTATTAAAATATATAATTAATTGTGTTATAATTAGTTATAAGCAGTTGAGAGAGTGTAAATCAATATATCTTTGTTGTATGGTAGTATTGGTCAGTAAATCTTTATCAGTAATAAAAACTTTGTTATTTTAATCAAATTTCAGTGTTGTATTTAATTAATTGTATATTTCTAATTCATTTTATTATAATTTATATTTATGAAGGATTGCATTTTATTCTTTGTTTATTTTCTTTTCTTTTTAAGCATATTTACCCATATTTGTACATGGAAGCTGATGAAGCAGTACTGAAAGATTGTTGTAAATATATGGAGTCAATTACTGGTCTCAAAATTCAAACATTAATTTGTTTGTCATTTAAAAGAATAACTATTGAAATATTGTTATATTACAACACTAACAAAGATAAAGTAATGCAAGGTTTAAACTTTTTAATGCAACTGGCTGATGAAGGGCAGTCTTCCTCTGATGGAGATGTTGTAAGTTTTTTTAATGTTATTGTTCTAAATTTGTTTAAAGTTAGGTATTAAATACACTAGGGAACTCTAAAATATTATTGACTATTTAAATGAAGATAGATTTGCTCTAGCTGCTGGCCACACCATACTGTTATTTTTCATAAACTGTTTATATACTGTTTCATATACAGAAACAGTTTATTCATAATGGCCGTGAGATATGTTATGAAGATATTTAAATTTTATATAGAAAGTTTGTGCTCTAAAACACTATTTTGAAGATATTTTAGAGTGAATGCAATTTTGAATATGTTATTTTTTTAATTATTTCATTCAGATGAGATCTGTGCTGTTGCCAGTTTTTCTGAATAATTTATTTTTATGAATTTGTACTATTTACTTATTCATTCACTTTTGTGGAAAATAGCTTGCAGAAAATTATAGTTACGCAAGTAAAATTGTTTTTATCAAAGTGACGTGTTTTATATGAATTTTAAATTAATAAATTTATGAAAATATGTAAAAAAGAATGTAATTTTAACCTAAATTCATATACATTTTTGTAAAATCTGGTTTAGGCACTTCCCTTCTTTTCAGAGACTGAGCTCTCATTATTTTCAGGGTCATGAATGGTTGTTGGTGTTACATAGTGGAGGGATTTATTCTGTAATGTACATTTTTATCTGACTAAAAAAAAAGCACTTAAGTTTAATTAGATGTATCTTACATAATAACATAGTATACTTGTCATGTCAACAGTCAATAAAGTATATATTTTGATGTCATAAAATTCATAATAATGGAATTTATATCTTCTATTCAAAAAGTATCTGACAGTATTCTTTTTCTTAAAAAGTATTTGAATGTTAGTGGTAAAACTTTGTAGAAAGTGCAGCACTAATACATAATGCATATGTATGTTCTTTTTGTAAATAGAGAACAATAGTTGTGCTGCAATCACCCTGTGCTAGTGTAATATGTGTTTGTTTCTTCTTTATTATGTGCATAATGAAGGGGGGCTCATTGAAAAACATTTCTATTTCAAGTTCTGCCTTAAGCTTGGTGACCATAGCAAAACAACTCATAAAATTAACAGTCTTTTGAAAATCAAGCTATTGGGTTACACAAATTACAGAGTTTACCAAACTATTTTCAAGTGCGTACTGGATAATGAGTAACAATACATGCAATTTTATGGCTAGTTTGTGTGTACACAAAATTACTGCAAAATTTATCGCAGAGTTGCTTTTATTGAAACAGAAAGAAATTTGTTTTGGTGTTGTATCGGTGATGCTGGAATATGTCAGTGGTAGTTTATCACTGAGTGATAACTGGCAATGAATAATCTTGGATGTATGATTAATTCTTAGAAACTAGAGATCAGTCATCGTAGTGGATGACTGATACCATCATTTCCACGGGCAAAGAATATAAGCGAAGTGAGGAGCAAAATGGAACTGATGCTGACTATTTTTTTTTTTTTGGCTATTGCAGAGTTATGGAACATGAATACATATCAGAAGACCAGTTGTCAACAAACAGTACTATCTGGAGGTTCTATATCCTTGTCATGATACAATTTAGTACAAGAGACAAGATCTGTGGGAATCACACAAACGGCAGTTGCCATTTGTGATCGTGATAACAAATCCATTCATTTTCATATCTAACCCAGGATTTCTTGGTCAAGCACAGAATTCCTCGGATTCACCAGGCTCCTTACTCACTCGCATGACTCTGTGATTTTCAGTTGTCCCAGAAGTTGCTAAGGAATTTCATCTTTTATCTGATAACAAATTAATCTATTTGATATTTTTTTGACTGATATGCCTACTGTTGCGACCATTACACATTGTCAAAAAATGTAAAGCTCACTTCCTAAATGCATACCATACTTATTTATCTGTGTTACCTTTGTTCAAATTTATGTGCTTTATGTATAAGGGTTAAAATTAATAAATCTGTATGGCTTTACTCAATACTTAACTGGGGAATTAATATATATTTTAATTAAAATAAGGTTAAGTAGTAGATTTGTAGTAAATGATTGCATTTATATTTTCTTGTATTTACCTGAATATATTCTTCATGATCTAGGTTTTCCTTTGGCCATCCTATCTTATTTTCTGTATTAACTTCCATTCCCTCATTATAAATATCTCTGACCCAGTTGGACTACTGGCTTCGCTTCTATCACTAAAAAATATTTCCAGAGTTGAAACATTTGATGACAGTGTTGTAGATATTTTAGCAAGAAGATTCATTGATGTTACTTGATTAGTTTTCAGTTGTTGCTCCTTCAATAGAACTATTAGATAATCCTAACTAGGAACATTTTCTTTTTAAAAAAATCTTTAAAGATTTTTTTAATATTTTATTTTTTGATTTATAATATGGTCTTCAAATTTATTTAATTTTTGTTTGTGTGTCTATGTTTTAAATACATTTTAAAAATAATGAATATTTCAACTTTTCTAAATATATGCTATGCTTAAACTGTTAAGAAATCCTATAATATACATATTTTGGGAATCTGAATTCTTTTCACTTAAACATTTTTTTAATATCGTTAATTGCTGAATTTTGAATAATTTTGTCTTGTAGGCTTGTAGGAATGACATTTTTTGCTGTCTATTTAGTTGGCGTCTGTTTAGATAATGGGAAAAAAAGGATCAGGGATAAGAAAAAGGAATGGGTTGTATAGGTGATCTACTGGTGAGTAGGTTGGGATAGTTTAACAGATTACATAGGTTTCTGTTTTATTATTAATCTTATTACATAATGTAAGTTATCACTCTGAACTTATAATTTTTACAAAGACCTTCACTTGTTCATTGTGGACTTGTACAATTTTTTGCACCCATGTAATTATGGCTGTTACTTAGTAGCAAAGTGCATCTCTTTCACCAAGAAACTGAGAAAGTTTTCTTTATGCTTAGAAAAATATTACTACACTTGTTGTCTCCTATACGTCAGCAACATGATAATCAAAAATCATTCTTGCTAACTCATGATGGACAGGTGGACAGCACTAATATGTTAAGATATTTATTGTTTTTAATCTTGTGTATGATGTTTTGTTTGCAGGTGAAATTTCTGGCAAATCGTTTTCTTGGAGTTTTAAATTTTATGGAAGGTGTATTGGTATCAAAACATGTATCAGATACAGATAAAAGGAATATATTGTTGACATTGCCAGATATCATACGTTTGTTGGGACCTACTCACAATACACCAGTAAGATTGAAAGTTCTGGCAATGTTACGAGCTGCCCTAACAGTATGTCATGGTTTTTTTCCTGATTTAACATGTGCTGCTTGGGAAGCTTTTATATACAAGTATGTTATTACACATAAGTTGCTTTTTAAATTCATCATCTTTAAATTTTTTTATTGTGTATTTTGGCAGATGGTACCCTATAACATTTCAAGATTTTGTTTTCCATGTCTAGAGTTTTTATAATTTTCTTGTTTATTATTTATAAGTTTGTTATTGCGGTATTAGAAAAAAGATTTACTTAAACAATCCATCAGAAAAAAATCATTTATTTGAAAAGCTACCTCTGTATGAGGTGGTATTGGAAAGTTCCTGCATTAAGCCTAAAAAATAAATTTGCTTAGCTGTTTTACAAATTCCGCCACCCGTTCAAAATAGTTTCCTTGGGAATATATATATATATATATATATATATATATATACTTGCAGGTCTGTACATGTGAGTGGTTTGAAAAGTGCATGCAAAAATAAAAACCACTTAATTTTTTGAGATAAATTTTTTTTATTTCTCAATGTAATCTTTTAAGATTATACATTTCATCCAGTGCCGCTCCAGTTTTTTGATCCCTTCTAAATAATAGGATTGTTCTCACTGTAAAATAGGTATTTGTTCCTACAATCACCTTCCAATATGAATAAATTATCTTCCTGCCAGCCATTTTTTCATGTTAACGAACAAGTACTAATCTGAAAGAGCCAAATCTGGGGAATGGGGGGCATGTGGAATGAGTTTAACCCTAACTCTATCAATTTCGTGGTCACTGCAGAGGAGTGAGTAGTTGCATTATTGTGATGGAAAAAGACATTTTCTTAGACCAATCGTGGATGTTTTTCTTGCTGCTCGATTTTTCAAACGGTCCAATAATGGTACATAGTATTTGCCTGTAATCACTGAACCTTATTCTAAATAGTCAATGAGGATTATCCCTTGTGAATCCCAAAAGACAGTTATAATCTTCACAGTTGAAGGAATGGTACTTCTTTGGTGCAGACTTCCCATTGTACAGATTGTTCCTTGGTCTCAGGCATGTACTGGTGTTTCCATGTTTTGTCTACATTAATGAAACAATTAAAATTCTGTAAATTTCACTGAAACAGTAGCTAAATGCTCAAGGAATACTCACGCAATTTCATTTTTGGTCAATTGTGAGCAATCACAACACCTATTTGCAGACAGTTTTTTCATGTACAAGTATTGGTGCAAAATATTATGCACCCATTCATTCAAGATGCCCACATTACTAACAATTTGACGCACCTTCACTCTTCTGTCATCCAACACCATATGAATTTTATCAATCATTTCTGGAGTAGTGACCTCAGCAGGGCATCCAGAATGTTTGACGTCAGTTTTGCTCATATGACCACTTCAAAAATTTTGAAACCGCTTTTAAACTGTTCTGATTGTAGGTACAGATCCATCATAATATTTATCAAGTTTTTCTTTAGTCTGCTGAGGCAATTTGGTCTTCATAAAGCAATGTTTAGTCAACACACGAATCTTTCATCCATTTTTTAGAAATCACTTGACTTTCTCGATTAAATGGATGCCAAATACAAGAAAAATCGTGATCCAAAATTTGGATGCCAAATTTATGAAAAATTAACTGATCAGACTTGTGTGTTCTTCCAAAAGAGTTTGCTAACTGAAAATCGTCTTGATAAGCACCAAGGGTGCTCTCAGACTTTGCACGAACTTTTCAAACTACCCTCTTACTTAAAATTTATTGGCCGTTGCAAATGAGTAATAACACAAATGTTATATAATTGTATCTCTAGACTAAGTTCATGCACCCAGTACAACGCTTGACAAATTGATAGAGTAAGCTTGGGAGTTATGACTTCCAGCATCTCATACAGTATAGTCACTGCAAGTACAGTTCTGAGACATTCTGATATCATCACCTTTTATACATTTAATGTAAGTGACAAGTGTACAAAGTGTTTTGCCTGTAGTGTTTTGGCAAGACAAAAATTCAAGGTGCATTTGATTTTGAATGAAGAAGGTTTTTTGATGCATTTAATTATTTCTTATGAAGTAAAACAAAATATTTTAGTTTGATCCCATTTTGGACAGTAATTTTTTCCAAAATTTTAAATATTAATTTGATAAAATTGTAGTATTTTTTAAAGTGTAGAATGTTATATATTCGCTCTTGTTTTTAAACTTCTGTGGATTTTAGAAAATCCAGTTTAATGTTCAAAACTCAAGTTATGTGCTTTATTTTAAAAATATTGCTCACATTGTCATATTGATGAATGGCATTCATCAAATGGTATTTATTATTAAAAAAAAAAACAAAATTAAAATTATCAGAATTTGTTTAAATGTGCAAAATTAGTGGATACATCCCGCACTTGCACTCATAGATGGGCTCTAAATAGAATTCCCAAGCAGGTATTTGGATCACCCAAAATTACATATTTTTTTAAAAATTACTATCGTTTAAGAAAGTAGTTTAAAATAATGCAGTGTATTAAATCATATTACATCTAATATAATTTTTTTATTAACCTCTTATATTTATCAGTATCATACTATTACAAAATAGGCTGAATTTGCGTATTTGACTAGGAAAATCATAGGCTCATGTAATTTAAAAAAAATTCTTTCCCCATTTGAAAGGTTACTTATCCCAAATGTCATAGGCTTTGTAGGAATTATGTTGTCTACCTGTACTCTTTATTTCATTCTTCCTTGATACTCTTATGTGAGAATAATGTATTCCGTATTTACTTGTTTATTAAACCCACTTTTTTCTATGACTTTTTATCCTCCTCCCAAATTCATGACTTGGGCAGATAATCAAACATTGTGTCAATCTTGTATAACCTGAAAAGTGTTTCCTTGTTGTTTAGACCTCTTGATTTCCTGGCTCTTTTAATTAACAATAAATGAAATTCTGCCATGCTCCAATATTATTCTTTTAAAATATTTATTTTTCTTGCTTCATTAATAAAAAGATATATAATCATTAGATTTTATTTTGACTTTCTGTAACTACTTTTGCATCAGAAAGTGCCACATAGCATATTTCTAAGAATTATTAAATAAATTTAAAAGAAATAAGTAAACATATGAGCCTGTCTTAGGTTTTTCATTTAAAAATTTGGAAAATTAATCTTCTTAAACTGGTAAGCAAAGCTTCTCAAGGTGGTACACAAACAGACACAAAAATACAAAAGAAACCTATTATAATTAAAAAATTTTGTGTTATAATAATTACTGAAATAGAAAATTATTAATACAACGATATTTGTTAGTATTTATTTATTATGATTATTAATACAGTGGATCAGTGGTTCTCAAATCTCTTTTGATATATTATAATACAAAATTATTTTATCATTTATTTCCTTTTCCCTTAATTTGAGGATATTATTTGTGTTAGCAACAGTAAGAATATCAGTTATTTGGCCAGCAAGAATGAATGTGCAACACCACCAGTTTCTTATATGCCACAGCACACATGTCCTGTCCCATGCAAGCACTGCATTGCATATGTAAGAACAAGTTTCTTAATAGACATTCTAAAAGGATTGCTGTTCTTTCCTCCTGTAGTTAAGCGAGTTAGTCATGACTATCCTTCAGACAGGTAGATACAGTTGCTTCTGTTGTTGTACATATTCTTTTACAATCTAATTTAAAAATATTATGTTTTTGCATTTGATAAAATTGAAGTGCTAGTATTGGCTTATCTCGAAAGAGGCTTTTTTTCTTGATATATATACTTATTTTCATACTTTGCTTGAATTAATTTGGTTTAGTTATAGTAGATATAAAATATAAATCAACATGGGTAAGTGGCTTAACCCTAGAAGCAGTAGGGGAATTTTCCTTAAATGGTAGGAAAAATGTGTCAAAACAAGACTTTATTAAATCGTTCATATGTGTTCTACATGGTGGATTCTTATGTTTTAGGTATCAATTAAAATACAAATTATGCTCTTTTTATATATTAAAATAAGAGTACATTTGATGGATGTAATAATTAATTCTGTATTGACAAATTTTAGATGTTTTTTTTATTAGTAAGGCTGCCTTACTAGGTTTTTAACATTTTAAGAACAAATGTATAAGACTTTCTTACACTATAAAAAAGCAGCATTTTCTAAAAACAATGGTGGTTTAACTTTTAATTTGTATGCAGTAGTTTTTAAGCTATATTAAAATAACGATTGTAATGGAGATTACCTTTTTGGATGATCTAGTTTTGCTGTCTTGGCAGGGATGTGATGATGGCTTATATTGATTACTGCTTTGATTATTGTCACAACACTATTATATTGTTTTTATCACAAGAAGTTAGAAGTCTGATTAATTATATTTTTACTATTTACAATTGTTAACTCAGCTGGTCAAGAATTTGAAAAGTTAGGAGTCTGATTATTTGAATTTGCTACCTCAGCATTTGAAGAATTTAATAAATTTATAGAAATATTATTCACAGAGATTTTCTCAATATCACTATCAGATTCACTTTCAGTTACCAGAAAATCAGAATCAATTTCAGGATTATCAACTTCAATGTCAGATTCATCACTGCCCAACATTAACAATTTTTGAATATTTTCATCTGAAATTTGATGATTGTTTGCCATATAAAGTAATATTTATGTTTCAGTTATTTATGGAAAGAACTAAATAAATAAACAAATTCTTAAAAAAAACATTCCCATAGTATATGTAAACATATTAAAAAAATCACAAAACAGTAAAATAAAAACTTAAATTTGATAAATCACAGCATTTTTATTTATTAGACTGGAATAAAATCACTAAACTAACACGATATATTTCAGTAAACATGAAGGAACACTCCTAACCTATCGCCATAAACAAGACAAAAATCACAGAACTAAAGCCGTGATGTATCGATATTATCAACAACAATCAAAAGTAAAATCATGCTATCAGGTAGCTCATGATTTCTTCTTTCCAATGATATATAATATAGCGTATGTTGGTAGCCTGAAAATTTAAAATGAACCCGCTAAGAAGAGTCAATGAGATTGACATATCACTTTAGCAAGTAGCTATGCGACAATGATATTGACCCATACCGCTTCTAGGGTTAATAGAACAATGACAGACAAAACAACATCAAGCAAATATTCTGTACTATTGAACTCTACTTCAGAATCAGAATTAGTGGCAAGTCAAGACTTTTCTTACTAAAATGTGCATGCACCGCATTGCACATGTATGAACAAATTTCTTAATGGCCACTACAAAAGGAATTCCATACTTTCCTCTAGCAATTAAGCTACTTGGTTGTAGTTATCCTACAAACAGACAGATACAATTGCTTCCATTGTTTTACATACTTTTCAATAATCTGATTTGAAAGTATTGTTATTGTATTTTTTTATTTAATAAAATTGAAGTGTTAGTGTTGGCATATATATTTTGAAAGGGGCTTTTTTTTCTTATACACATACTTTTTTATACACGAGGGTGATTCGATAAGTCCTTAGAAAATCCAAGAGATGGCAATCGTAGTATTGAAAATGGTTTGCTTTCAGTAAGCGTCATTTGTCGCTAGAGTGCAGTTAAAGTTTTAGCTGTAACCATCACGTGGTTTCATTGTCATAGTCGATTGAAGCAACAAGCTATTGTTTATTTAGAAAAATGGAAAAAGTGAGTTTCGAGTGGTGATTAAACACTTATATTTTAAAGGCTTAACACCTAAAGAGATCAAAGCTGAGTTGGATGAAGTTAATGGTACATCTGCTCCTGTGTTTGCAACTGTTTACAATTGGGTAAATGAGTTTAAATGTGGCTGTACATCCACAAAAGGTGAACATCATTCAGGATGTTCAGTGGAAGTGACCACCCTCAAAATAATTGGCAAAATTCACGATATGGTTTTGGGTGATCAACGAATCAAAGTACGCAAAATAGTTGAGGCCACAGGCATATTGCAAGGTACAGTGTTTTCAAATTTGCACGAAAAATTGGTTGTGAAAAAATTTCAGCAAGATGGATGCATTTGCTCTCAGTGGAGAATAAACATAATCGTGTGGTCAACTTGGAGGCTGTTTTGGCACTTTTCTGTCGCAATCCTGACGAGTTTCTGCGTCAATACATAATTGTGGACAAAACATGGATACACTCCAGAGAAAAAGAAACAATGGGTTTTTGAAGGAAAATGGGCTCTGAAGAAGGTGAAGATGCTGAAATCAGCTGGCAAGGTGATTGCCACGGTTCTTTTGGATGCACATGGTATCATCTATATTGCTTACTTGGAAAAAGGACAAACAATAACTGGTATTATGCGTCGTTATTTCACTGGTTGAGTGAAGAAATCAATAAAAAAGTCATTTAAAAAAGAAAAAGATCCTCTTCCATCAAGACAATGCATGGGTGCATACCTGTGCAGTTCCGATGGCCAAAATTAAGAATTAAAGTTCAAATTATTACAAAATCCAGTGTATTCAACGGATTTGGCCCCCAGTGATTTTTTTTTTTTATTTCAAAACTTGAATAAACAGCTCAGCAGGCAATGGTTGACGTCAAACAAGGAGGCATTGCCCAAACAGATGCTTATTTTGACTTAAAATGGTTGGAGAAACGCTTGGAAAAGTGTAACGAGTTAAAAGGAAATTATGTTGAAATAAAAAAAATCTATATAAAATAATTTGTTTTTCTATCCTTTTCTAAGGACTTATTGAAAGACCGTCGTACTTTGCTAGAATTAATTTGGTGTAGATTAGTTCATATAAGTGGCTTCATAGAGCAACAACAAACAAAATATTCTCAGTTAAAAACCCTGTGCCATCGAGCTCTACTTCAAAATCAGAATTTTCAATGAGTCAAATTCTTTTTCCAGCTTAAATAAGAAAAGTTGTAAGAAAATATAATTCTGATTACATTAATTTACTGTCGTGGATTTAACCTCAGTGAGTAATCCACTATGAAATCCTTTCAAATCAAAGTATGAAACCTTCATTGATACGGCATCTTGGTAGTAATGATTTAATGTTGCAAAAAAAAACCTCAGGATTATTTTGTACAGAAATTGTTAGAGATAAATTACACAAAGAAAATTATGTTGTCTTTTACAGCCAGTACTTAAAAAGCAGGCACCTTTCTTAGTTAGCTGAAAAATAGCAAAAAGTATGAAAAAGCTCATATAATCAGTGAAGAACTATTACCTGTTGCAGAAGATATGATGATTTCTATGTTGGATAAATCATCTGCTAGAAGCTAGATACAATATCACTGTCAAATAATATCACGCACCACAGAATTGAAACCATAGCAATAAATGTTAAAGAGAACTTAATAGCTCAAGTCAAAAATAGTACTGTTTTTTCATTATATAACTAAATCAGAGCATAGATGTAAGAAATTATGTGTATTTTATGGTTTATGTACTGTATTTTAAAGTACAATTAAAGAGGATTATTTATTTTGTGATGAGCTATCAAGACAAACTAACCACTGATGAAACATTCGAAACACTGACTGACATATTTGCAGAAAATGTTCTGTACTGGAAGGAGTCATTAGCTTCTGTTCTAATGGTGCTTGTGGTATGACAAGAAAACGTGAATGTTTTGCCATCAAGGTAAAACTGGTTACAGAGAATTGTACCTTCACTTATTGTAGCATTCACAGAGAAGCTTTAGCAGTAAAATGGGTGCTTGAACAATTTAAACTTCTAGGAGATGCCAAAGTGATCATGTTGATTAAAATTTCAGGCCTTAAACTCATTTGTTTTTGAAACTGTGTTCTGAAATGGGCAGACACCACATTTATTTATTGTTACACACAGAGGTGAGATGGCTTTCTAAAGGAAAATGCTAATCAGGTTATATGAGCTACATTCAGAGTTACACGTGTCCCTATGAATGCAAATTTTGAACTGCGTGATCAATTGATCAATGAGCTGTGGATCATAACACTGCCTACTTATCAGATATTTTAAACGTCTCAATGACTTAAATTTAAGTTTCCAAGGTGAATAACAAATTAATTTTCAGTAGGCAATAAAATAAAGGCATTTATAAAAAAATATCAAATGATAGATTATAGTATTTTGAATAAAAACTTGCAGTATTTTCCAAATTTTGAAAATTTTTTGACAGTACACAAAATTGAAATGATAGATAATCTCATCAGTAATATAAAACACCATTGCCTTATGCTCACTGAACCTTTTGAAGAATATTCCAAATTCCTATGGGTACAAAGCCCTTTCATACTGAATATAATTTCTGAAACCCTAACTAACAATAAAACAGAATCTTTGATAGAAATATTGTGCGGCAGAGGTTTGAAATGGAATTTACTACATTTGTCATGTGAAATTGGCTAAAGGTTAAAAATTAATATCCATCACTGTCCAGAAAAGCATTATTATTTCTAATTCCATTTCCAACCACATATTTTAATATACATATTTAACACATACAATACATATTTATTTTTAATATATACATTTTTATTGAAAAAACAATTTCTAAGAGAGTGATATTGAAGCAAGACAAGGCATTTATTCTCATGAATTTTGATATCCTGAATCTGAGCCCCTTAAGCTTGACCAACATTTCCTGGACACCTACATATCAAACAGTTTTAAATAAAATAAACATATTAGAAATTTAGAGCCTTGAAGAAAAAGATAAATTTAGAGACTATGAAGCGTACTAGACAAAAATTGCATTTAAAAAATGTTACAAATAGAAAAAATAGTTAAAAATAAATTATTTAAACAAATAAATTGTTATAAATTGTTTGAGAGGGTTAAACTAGTTCTCTGTATATTGGTAGTTTCCTATGTTTTAGATAAGACATTCTGTTGCATGTTTAGGCAATCAAGACTTTCTTTTATTTATTATCATTACGTTAGTAATACAAAAACAAATACCGTTAATTAGTGACAATTTTAAAAATATGAACTACTTCATCTTTCATTATAGGATATAATGACGTTTACTCACCTACATTTATCCTCTCTATGTTTATTTTTTCTGTTACAGTGTCGAGGTAGCAGCACTCGGTTCATTGCTCAGTACTATTTTTGTTTCATTGCTGCCATTATTGAACAATTTTCCAGATGAAATTAAAAGAATGTTGCACTATCTTGTTATTGAAAATGAAGACACATTAAATGATTATTTTGATGAATTATTTTTTGTACCCGATTTAGATTCAATACATGACATTTACAACATTATACAAACAAAAATCAAACAGAAGATTAACAACATGTCATTTATTGAACAATTACAATCTACACTGAATGTTGCAAAACATGAAAATGTTGAAGTAAGATTACATGGTTTAAAAAAGTTAAGATTACAGGTAATAACAAATTGGACTGCAATATCAGATTTAATTATCAATAACGATTCATTACATCCTGTTATTATTGATTTCCTTGATACATTAATTACTGGAACTCGTGATGAAGAAGAAAGAATTCGTATTGCATGTGGTGAGTGTCTCGGTGAGTTAGGTGCTTTAGACCCTGGTAGATTACCTAACAATTTATTAGTGAAAAACGTTTATCATAAGGGTCATTTACAGCTAAATACAAGTGACTTTGCCTATTCTGCATTAATGGTGTTAGTTAAGGGTTTTCAAGAAGCCAGATATACTGTATCTATGGATGAAATTGCTTTTGCTATACAAGAGTTGTTGAAAATATATAAAATTTCACCAGTATCTAAGGATATTTGGAACCGCTTTCCAGTTAGTGTACAGGAACGTATGTTACCATTTTTGAATTCATGGTACATGCATAATACTAGTGTTGATAAAAGTATTACGGATCTGTTACCTCATCCTGTATTTGGCTCATACAGAGGAAAAACTATGATGAGTTGGGCTTATAATTGGGCGTGCTTTTTAATACCTCTTGTATTGCAAGATTTTGCTCAACAAGTTTTTAGGGCATGTCAGTTCAGTTTTAAAAAAGATACAAGCATTATGATGTTTTTTCTACCTTATATTTTGCTGTACGCATTACTTAGTTGTTCTGAAAATCATAAGAAAATGATAGAAGAAGAAATAAAAGCTGTAATTTGTTACTCAGATGAGGACAGTCAGCGTGAAGTCGATGGAAGGAAAGCAACTTTATACAAAGTGAGGAAAGATTGTGTTACTAATGATAAATTTAGCGATAAGGAAGATGGCACCACACAAATGATGTGCATTAAGATCATATATTCTTTGCTGGATTTTTTATACCAATGGTTGCGTGAAACAAAAAAACATTTTTCTATCACAAAAAAAGTTAGTGCTGATTTTAGTAGTACTAACTATGACACTGTGTCAGGTACGTCAATATATTTATTTATTCTATTTTCTTAGGTAAATATTTAAATATTACAGTGTTTAATCAATCACAGCAGTTGTGATAAAATCATCTCCATGCAAATATAAATTAAATATTATATTAATATAATTAGGTTTTATAATTAAATAAAATCTAAAAATAAAATGTAATAAAAAATGTATAAATTATAAATTAAATAGCATAAATGGGATTTTTTTTAATTTTAATGAAAACATGTACAGGGTCATTCACAGGAACCGGATGTTTTTGAGGTGGGTTGTACTCTGGCGTTCGTGGTGGGAGGGGCACGTGGCTGGTGTCTGGCGTTTCCTTTGTTCATAGCATTTACATTTTAGTCGTTGAGATGGAGCCGTGGACGCTAGACCAATGCCTGTACGCGTATGACAGTTTTGTGCGAAATGACGAATCCGTAACTGCTGTTCAGCGAGATTTCTGCCGTCAGTTTAATATCCATCGTAATGCAAGTGTCCCTTCTTGTAACACAATATTGCGATGGGTAAACAACCTTCGAACAAGTGGTTCAATATTGAAGAAAAAACCACCGGGTCCCGACGAACTGCTAGCACTCCGAAGAACATCGAACGAGTAAGGGAAGCCATTGTCAGAAGCCCACGCCGTTCTATTCAGAGGCATTCAGCAGCGCTTCAAATGAGCACAAGTACGGTAAGACGAATTCTGCATACAGACCTGCATTTCCATCCTTACAAGATAGCCATCGTGCAGCAGTTAAACGAGCAAGATTTCACGCAGCGATTACAATTTTGTCGACAAATGCTTACCATTTTTGAAGAAAATGAAAATTTGTTATTGCTAATGAGTGACGAAGCCCATTTTCATCTGAATGGCTTCGTCAACAAACAGAATTGCCAATATTGGGCAGAAAGAAACCCACATCAGCTTCACGAGAGAACACTTCATAGCCCAAAGGTGACAGTCTGGTGTGCAATAGGAAAGGTCGGTGTTATTGGACCATATTTTTTTGAAGAAAATGACGCTGCCGTAACTGTAACAGCTGGTCGTTACATTGCGATGTTGAATACGTTTTTCATCCCTGAGTTTCGAAACCAGGGAATCGATTTTCAAAATGTGTTATTCCAGCAGGATGGAGCTACAGCGCACACAGCAAGGGCAACAATGGCTGTTCTCCATAACTTGTTTCTGGGACGGATCGTTTCCAGATTCGGCGACATTCCTTGTTGGCCCCTCGGTCACCCGACTTGAGTAGTTGTGATTTTTTGTGTGGGGGTTTCTGAAATCGTGTATGTACGGCAATAAACCGCGTACATTGGAGGACCTAAAGATCGCAATTCGTCTTCACGTCACCCAGATTGATGTAGACATGCTGCAAAGAATTGAGGCCAGTTACCGTGAAAGGCTACAACAATATATTGCCCAAAATGGACATCACTTGCCGGACATAATTTTTCGTTCATGAGTAAGTAACAAATGCTTTGATTTAACAAGTGTTTCAGTACCAATAAAACTTTTTTAAAGTAAATATTAAATTTTTTATGATTATTTTAAAAACATCCGGTTCCTGTGAATGACCCTGTATTTTAAGAGTATAGAATTTAACTATGCAGATATTTTTGTAGTAAGGTTCTTTTATGTATTGACAAAAAAAAAATAAAAGATAAGGAAATGGACAACAACCCTACAAAAGAGATGTTTCAATTTAAGGTATTTAAATACTTGATAAGTTTGTCGGTGGTTTTTAAAAGTAAAATTTAAAGAACTGAAAAAAAAACTTTTTAGTGCATTATTAGTCTCTTTCATTTGTGTAAAAAAAAATATATACTTTACAATTTCTGTATTTTTCACAGGATTTTTTTTATATTCTAGTTATGATGTTCTGTGATATAAATTCAATAATTTTTCGTATCATGATTCTTATTACTTATTAAAATTTTTTCATTGTAAAAAAAAGATTTACCTATAAATTTTTGTTTCACAAAACTGTTTCATAAAACATACAGTATGATGATTCTAATTTAATGTAGCACAGTTCATCCCAAGAAAAAAACACTTCTCTTTATTCTTAACATAAACATGAAGTAAAAATAACTTGTAATAAAAAAATTATAAACTGTAATAAAATGATATATTTACCTAAAAAATAAAAAATTTAAGGAAGTACAGTACCACTTTATTAAAATTTCATAAATTAAAACAGAAAAAATATCTGTTTCCTCAATGTATTTCTTCAATAATATTTTTTATAAGCTGCTGTTTGTTGAATTATTCATTGTTTCCCAAAGATATCATAATATCTTCAATAATTTTTTTACATAAATAGTCCACTTCCCATGCGTTTTTTCTTCTTTAATTAAATGTTAAATACAATTTTTGTAAGCATTTGCATCTACTCTATTAACACTTCAATATCTATTAAATTTTAAGTTAAATTAAATGTTGTGTTATTACTAGCAATGTAGCCTTTGACTTGTACTCTTATCAATTCTATCAAGTTAAAATTGTAGCAGTATGGAGGAAGATGCAGCACGACACAATTTTGTGATTTCATCTACTTCATAATGAATAAGATATGTTTTTGTTTGATTTTACTATTTTTAAAATCCCACTTTTTACATATCTTCAGTGTATGCAATAATAACCATTCAGTAATTTCCATTTTTCGAATCAAAGTATTGAATTTTTCAGGTCATGGTACAGCGCATTATCCATTACCTTCAACAACAACAATTTTGACAAGTTTTTTAAACCACGGCATACAATTGTCACCATTCATTTCATTGTGATATCCTTGGGAAAATATGGATGCAAATATCCATAAACCACTGTTCAAAAACTTATTTTCACTTCCTAGGTGCATTACTATTAATTGTTTACCTTTTCCAGCCGGGGCTTTCAGCCCAGTTGATAAACCTTTCATAAAAGCATCTTTCACGCTGATCATTCTTTACCTACCTTATACCTTTACATGTCCTGCATTAACCCAAGTTTCATCTATATAATAAATTGTGTTACCCTGTTCATGAAATCGCTTAATTTTTCTTAAATATTTTCTACTCATGAAATAAAGTATTTGTGTTCAATCAATAAAGAATTATTTTTTCTGGACTTCAAATGAAAATTCATTGATTTAAACACAATGTAATGTACTTCCAGCAATATTTGGTAGTTCATAATCAGTATTCATGGCATTTAATACTTTGTTCAAGCCAGGAAGCTTGTTATTGAAATATCATGAATGAACTTTTTTCTTATAGAAGTTTTAGTAAAATCGTCCAACTTTTCAATCATTTTCACATGCTTTCAAGTCATTTTAGAGCTAAGATTTTATCATCAGTTTTGTGTTTCATTATTGTATGAAAAATTGTCCTTTTGCTAATGCCTGTTGCACTATTCTCTGTTTTTTTTTTGAGCTACTTAAGGGTTTTCCCGGTTTATGTTTCATGATAGAATTACTCATTGTTAAAACCCAAGTGAAACAAAAGCCAGGGTAAATTAAGATTAAAGAAAAAACTGAATAAAAATGTTATGAAAATGAACTACAAATGTGTATCATATTGTACAGAGTAATATGATCATTTACTGAAATACTTTCTTTTACTAAATAATGGCATGAACCATTGCAAATCATGCTATCGTTATTAAACATCCAAACAGACTCAACAAAATTTTTAATTGCTTATCATCAGCACCAGAACAAGTGACAGTTTACAAAACATTATTTACAATAAATGGACTTGCATGTGGGAGTGGCAAAATGCCTCAGTCTCAACTAATGAGATATTTCTCATACATGCTGAATTCATATTTATATCTGTTGCACGGTTTCAGGACACAAGGATTACTCCCATGATTGCTTGTCATTTTATGTATTGTAATTCAATTAAATATTAAGGGTTGTGGAGATAAAAATAGTACCATATACCCAGTAAGTGGGAGAAAATTATTTTTATTTTTTTTTATAAATAAGCTAACTGACATTGGTGTAATATACAGTAAGATTAATAGGTTATTTGTAAGATGTGACATAAGGCATGTTGTGTTGCCTTTAAATAGATTGGAAACAAGAAAGGAAATGCTAAAAAACTGAAAATTTTACTTGCTGAAAATATAAACTGGGTGGCCATTACTCACTATTAAACAGACAATTAAATTGATTAAAATTAACAAGTATTTCTGATAAAAGTAAAAGAAATACAGATGCCTGCTTTGGTTTTAGCCAATCCTCAAAAATATAAATTTAATTAAAAATTCCTAAACATCTAAAACCTCTTACTCAGATTGCCCATCAAGATGTAATGCTATCTGTTTGTAGGTTGGGTAGATAAAAGTTTGTCTATAAAATTTGTCAGACAAATTTTTATTTATTTAAGACCAATCAAACAGATATGCCCATGAACTTTAAGGGAGGTTAACTCCTCTGTTATGATGTTTTAATATTGTTAAAGAAAAATGTTCAGAATTAGATTGTTTAAATATAATGCCGAGTAATTCAAAAAAGGACTTAAATTTAAAAGCATATAAAAATTATATAACATACAGATTTGGTTGAGGTTTCATTTCATAGCAACATTCATCAAGTTTTGATTCAGGTAGTTCATTAGTACCGAATTCGACAACTAGTGTTGTTAAAAATGGATACATTTACTGGTGTGGAATGTGCTTATTGTGCGTTTTGGTTTCATGATTTGTAGTCAGCAACTGCAGTTCAACATAATTTTCAAGATAGTACAGTAGGTAGCCTTGTAGTAGGCATACAATTTATTCTTGGCACCAAACCTTCACTGAGATAGTTTGCTCAGTTAAACATAAAAATTCTCACTAGGATGCCCACACATTCCTGAAGCTGCTGTGGAACAGCTCAGAGAAAGTTTTGCTTGTGGTCTGAAGAAATCAGCTTTACATGTGTCACATGAGACTAGCATTCTGCAAACAACTATTTGGCACATATTACTTAAACGATTGCACTTGAAGCTACAAATTGACCATTGACCGTGGTTCAACACATTACAGATGATGACAAAAGTTGCTCTGCTGCAGTTTTGTATGGAAATAATGGATAAAATTGCAGATGATACGTTTTTAGACAATGTAATTTTTAGTGATGAGTCAACATTTCACATCAGTGACACAGTGAACACCCATAACTGTCAAGTATGGGGTAGCAAAAACTCTTAAAACTTTGCAGCAAATTTGTGATACCCATAAGGTCAGTAAAGACTGTACGGCCCATTCTTCCAGGAGACAATGGTATTATTTACCTGGACATTTTTCAAAATTTTCTAATTCCTCAGTTAAATGATGATGACATAATGGATGCCATTGCTATCAGCAAGATGGGCACCATGTAGAAGTCTGAGATTTTCATGATACTTGATTCCCAGGTTGGTGGATTGATCATAAAGATCCAGTTGCACAGTCACCTTCCTTCTAGATTTGACACTATTAGATTTTTTCTAGTGGGGTTTCGTTAAAGATCAGGTTATATACCACCTTTGCCTGCTGATCTTATTGTGCTAAGACTTTGAATTAAGCCGCAGCTGCAGAGGTAATGCCTAACTTGCTGGCTACAGTCTGGAATGAAATCAACTACAGGTGGGATGTATATCGCATTAAAAATGGAGCCATATCGAACCAAAGTGAATGTTGGGTGACAAACTTGATGTGTTTTTCTATCAAATGAGACCTCAGCCGAATCTGTGATTTATCCCAATAAATTTTTATATGCTTTTAAAGTTGTGAAGTCCTTTTTAAATCATCTGGTATTCTAAAAGGTACTAAATATTAGTCCTCTATTTTTATTCACCAGTGAAGTTTCTGTTTCATTATTGATAAAGAAAGTTCCCAATTACCTAATACTCTTATTGTATTTACAAATCAATGTATAAATACTTTTTATGGGTTTATTTTACCATTAGCATTTTCAAGAACAGAAGCCATATTTTTTAGATTTATCTGCAGTGTTATTAAATTGTGATTTTTTAAAATATATTTTTAATCTTTCTTCTGTTTAAAAAAATTCTTAATAATTTGTGGGAATTTCATCCTAGCATTTAAATATAACTATCATATTACAACTTATTTTGGTGATCGATCTGTGCTTTATTAAGTGATAGTAAATAGTATAAAATTATTATAAAACTTATTTTTAAATTTGAAAATGATGATTCTTTTCTTTGTTATTTAGAAGAGTTTTAAGTTAAAACTATTATCATAAAGGTAAATTTATTATCTGCTTAATGCTCTTACAAAGATGAATGTAATTAGAAAATTTAAAAAAAATCTTGATCTTAAAGTAATTTCATTCCATTTACTCCCACCTGATGAAATTGTGATCTCTGTTTCAGAAGAAAAACAATAGAAATTAGTAAAAGTATGAATTTTAATAAAAGGGTTACTTTGTGTCATTTTATCTTTCTTCAACTATTTAGTTTAGTTTATTTATTTATTTTTCAAATTGTTGACACAACTTATTAATACTTAAGACAGATCTTAATTAATTAGGTATGTACTTGAATCTATGTTAAGGAATTGTAACATTGAATGTAGAAAAAGTACTTTTAAAGATTTCAATGGTAATCCGTTTCTTGATATGTGGTATTCTCTTTCCTGATGTATAATGCGGATTGATGGCTGCTGATGAAGGAATTTGAGCCAAAGTTACTAGTGTTGGAAAAGAAGTTGTTCCAATAGGCTATTGGATTATGTTTCAGGACTGTGTACTAGTAATTAAAGGATTGCTGAAAAGTTGCAGAGTGCTGATTTAATTCATAGCTGTACATAATGTGTAGACTAGCAGTCCCTATAATTTGTGAGTAAATTTATTTAAGAATGATATGAAGGTGTTCATATAAGTATATGAAGACTAAGATCATAAAACTTCAATTCTTGGATAAAGAGAGCTGACCATAGAACTAATTTGACTAAGAACGTGAGAAATGTATTTATTGTATCCTCAATCTGTTAGTGGAACTGATTGATGATTATCTTCATAATGATTTTTTTATTTTCTAGTTTTTTTTAAAAATAGTACTTCATATTATTTTATTTAGATGTGTGTAAAGTATGTATGTATTTTATCCTTTGATTAGGTCATACTTAACCCTTCCTGTGTGTGGCAATCATGCCTACCCTAAGTGTTTCATTTCTTCACTGGTAATTTTTTTTTATTGGAACTTATTTTTTGTTTTAGAATTTTTAGAAAGATTTTCACTTATGGATATCGCTAAGGGCTCATTTAATTGCCAAGAATACAGTAGATCATTGTTATACATGGAAGAATATGTAGTGAAGAACCCAGATAAATTAGAGGAATTGTTACCATCAATCGGAAAGATTTATTCTCAGTTGAATGAACCAGATGGATTAAGAGGTGTCATTGCTTCTCATCAACATGAGCCTACTCCAAATGAAATACTATTGTATCATGAGATAACAGGAAGATTACATGATGCTGCTACTTGTTATGAACATCTAGCTGCCCTGGAAGCACAGCAATCGGCCCAGTGTGACAAAAATGTTGTCAAAGGAATGGTCGGTTGTTACCTCAGTATGGATCAGCCATTCACTGCCTTACATTTGTCTGAATCATTATTGGCTAGAATGTAAGTATCTAAAACCTTCACATAAAGTCTATTAAGTAATATATGTTGAACCATTTTTTTTTGCTCCTACAAGTTTGGAAAATTATATTTTTACATTTTCATAAAATTATACATTAAACATAATTCTGAAGCAGACTTTTATTGCCCTGTCTATAAAAAGCAGTTATAGAAGGAAGTACCACCCAATATTACTTATGTACAATGATAAATTATAATTATATGCATATATTTTAAAAATAAAATAATTATTTGCACGTGATGAGTAGAATAATGAATTTTTATTAATTTTATTTTAGTCCTCAATACAAAATCACTTTTGTTTACTTTAGACACACTTTTTTTCATTTTAAGTAATATATTTTTTTTCTCTCTTTTTTTTCTTTTTTCATTTTAAGCAATATATTTTAAGCTGTTAACTGCAATGAAATTTTGTAGGCTAACATTTTTTTCTTTTTTTAAATGGTTTTAATGTTAACTAACTCCAAAATTGTTATTTGTGTGTTTAATTAGTTGAATTTTTGTGGCTCTTTATTAATCCCATGATTATGGAACCATTTCCTTTAGCAATCATGATGACTGGGAGAGGAATAGAGGATAGAGGAAATATGTAATGGAGTTGAGATAACATTTTCTTAATTGTCTATAAACTTATTTCATCTCTAAAGCAAATATATTTCTTCTTTAATACATTTATAATTAGCCTCCAACTATCCAAATTTTAACTGTAATATTGCCCCTAGTATTTAGTTATCAGTTGCCTTAAACTATAATATTAATTATTATAATTCATCTGTAATCTACAGTCCCTGTCACTGAACTTAGTTTTAAAAGATGAATCCTAATGTAAAGTGATACATAATTTCATTAAAATTAAGTAATACCCAAAATTATCAAATGATGTATAGAATGATACTTCTAAAATTAACTTTTGATTAATAATTGAAAATGCTTTATAATAATAAATCATTTGTAGACACATCCATAATGCATATAGACATTTAGATTGATTTATTTCAGTATTAAGTAATGTGGCTAGACCTGTTCTGTGTGAGCTCTAGCAGTAGTAGTTATATACGAAGCCCATTCAGTCAAGTTATGACTGTATTCAGTAAATGTTTAAAGCCAATAAACAGGTTCTCTGAAGAAAAACACAGTGTGACAAATTTTAACCTTATTTTCATTTTTTGTGTATAAATCAGAGTCCAATGTGATTTTCCTTAAATCTAGCAATAAAGTTTAGTACTGTGATAAGTGTATTAGCAAATAATCATCTAAGATTAAGTGTGGGTGATGTCACCCTTATCAACCCCTACAAGGTCAGAGTTTGGAGATTATAATAATGATGTTGCAGATTTGTCTATAATAAAATCTTTAATGGATAACTTCAAACACAAATAATCCTAGAACAAAAGCAGATTGCAATAAGTCCCTGAATTTCATGAAAAATTTGGTAAAATAGCTCAGTTATAAAAAACATTTGCTATACGAACGAAATTAACGTTTGCTAAACAAAATGAAATTAATGAGTCTGCACATTGAAAATCTCACTTCAAATAAAAATGGTAACAATCTTATGATCAGGTGACTTTGACTAGTACTCTGCAACCAATATATATACTTGGAATCCATGGAATTCCAACATTGCCTTTTGAAAATGTTTCTCCTACTTTATGAGGGTAGGGAATTAAGACTGGTATGAGTGGATTTGTTGTTAAGGAATAAATGATTAATACCTGTCACTAATTGATTAAAGAGTGGGATGAACAAATAGAACACTGGGATTATTGTTTAGTTTAGACATTTCAATAAGGATAAGGTGCTGTAAAGACGGAAAATTTAAAGAAATTTGTCCACACAATAGCTAAACTTGAATATTACTATTCATTTTATATTAATCAATCCTTATTTTGTGGGAAAAAAATACTGTTTGGAAAAGCTTGAACATTCAAGAAGGATCTGAGATTTAAGTTTCTATGGTTAACAGGGCCAGAAAAATGTTTATGAGGAGGGGTGAAAACAATCCATTTTATCCAATCTCCTTCAATAGTGATTTAGTGAAATTGATTCACAAATGTTTTTGTTAATGTTTTCTGATATATAATTCTTTATTTTAAAATGTTTTAATGGTTGGAGGAAGGTATTTTTCGTAATTAATTGTTCAATAATAGATATAATGTGTTTAGATGTGACTCAGGAATAAGCTGCAGTTGGAGGATATTGATAGCATGTAATACAAAGCTATTAATACATTGGTACAATTTGATTCTAGGTATGAGCTGTTACAATTTAAACAAAACATTAGTCTTATTCTATGTCACTAGTATTCTTATCTCCAAATGCAGGCTTAAATGATTATAAGGATTTCTTGGAAGTTTTTAATGACGTTAATGCTTTTTTATAATCTATTCTTGGATGATTTTAATTTAAATGAAGTTCACAATATTAATTTTAATTTTTCTTTAGGATCCAACCAAGATAGATTTTTAAGTAAATTTATTCTGTTTCTGAATCTAAAACTGTAAAATTACACTCCAAATGACAACAATAGATTTTTTTATTTAATACTGAAGTATAATGTAGAATACTGAAAGAAACCAAATGCATATTATTTCCGTTACTTCCTGAAGACAGTTATCATCCTGCTGTTATAATTGAGTTGTGCTTGTTGATGAATTGATCTACAATTTGGTAGTTAATCAATTAAATGTTAGCTTTAAGAAGACTAATTTTTATTTAAGTTTTGTAATTTAAGGTTATGATTTGGATGATTTTATGGATACAATTGTTTATATATTGATTATGCATTGAATCATTACTATATGTTGTACCAAGCAAGTTATGGCTGTATACAAGCATGTAGTAGAGCTATTAAATCCAACTACTCTCTTTAGTTTAATTTTTACTCTGGTAATTTTTTTTATTTTTTTAATTAATTAATTTTGGGAAATCTTATGGAAATGTATGGGATTAAATATTCACATTAAGAAAACCACTACTTTTTTTATTATAAGAATCAAAAACTAGCCAAATTTATTTCTTGAGATTTTTGCTATAATTCATATTTAAACAAATATGATATTATGTTTATAATAAAATATTTCAGAATTTATGTAATAAAAAACATAATTTGATAACACTGATGTTTATCAAGCTATTAATGATTTAAAAATTGACATAGTTATTTTGAAATTTGAAAACATTATGCCACTATTTGTTCATTTTATTAAGAATGATTTTTTTGACTTGTGCACATTATATTAATATAGTCTCTTTTAAAGATAACAATTTCTAAGGAAAAAACAATCTGACTAAAAATAAAGTATTATTGGACAAATTGTGCTCATTTTTTTATATGAATACCAACACCTTTTTTTTAACTAGTTAGAAACTGCCTGTGCGTATAAAATTCATCTTGAATTTAAAAGAGTGTACGTGTGGTACGTTATAATTTTTCAGTTTGATGGTTCTTTTTCTTTCTGTAATTTTCATTTATTTTTTATGTACATGCCATTATAGCAGTATTATAACATTCTTCTCTTTTATATTTTTACTTTTTATAGTCTGATTTTTAAAATTGGGCTTTTGATGAAAATATATCCACCAAAAGTGAATACACCTTCAGCTATAAGTTAATATTTTATTATTAGTATCTAAAAGTAAGTTTTTCATTTTATTTTTGCTAATCGTTGTAAAATTTCTTTTTCTATGATTCCTCACTATATATCAGTAGATAAAATGTGATTTTCTAATAGGTTTTTTTTGCGTTTAGTTCACAGTTTCTTATCACTCATGATTTACATGGTGAACAAGCAGAAGCATTGTGGAGCTTGGGTAGGATGGACCAACTAGAGGCTATGTTTCAAGATCATTCTGAATTGAATTACAATGATAGTTGGGGCATCAATATTGCGCAAGCAATGGTACATCTTAAACAACATAACGAGTCATTAATGTTAAGTAAACTTAATATTTTACGGAAAAGTCTTGTAGAAAGGTTATTAAGTAGATCAGCAATGTCTTCTGGTGGTTATAAACAAGGATATGATTATATAGTCAGGTAATCTTTTAATGCTTCCATATCTTAGTGATGTATGTAATAATCTTGCATGTCATCTTAATTTGCTTATTAGCTAATTACTGTTGGCCATAGTATAATGCTGGTCTTACCCATGAGGGCTGCTTATTAAAATGTCATACTTGTCATTAAAATGTAAAATTAACTTTTAAAAGGCTCTAATAAAATACTTTCAAAAAAGTAAAGAAAGAAAAATATTTGGAGAAAAATTGTATAATGAATAAATATAGTCTTATTGTAGACAATTACTGCTGATAAACTTCATAATATATTATGAAAATAAAAAATGTTCACTCCTAAACTAGTAAAATAAAGATGTATTGTTTTTTTTTTTTTTCAGCAGGACAGATAGATTCTTTTAATAATATTATTACATGTTTTATATTCATTTTTTGAAGGTGTCATGTAATCATTTGCCAAGCTGTGTTTTATATTCTGCTTTAACACTGAACTGTACACTGTGCTCTACGGTGCTACTCAGTTAAAACGTTTCACATTCTTATGGAAGTCAAGCTTGTTACTAAAGTCTAGGCTTTATAATCTTGAGTTTAATGTAGTTGAAGCACAAAATGACTAAGCCATCAAAATTTGCTTAAAAAACAATTTAGTTTTTTTCTGTAAAAGATTAGGAAGAGATTATTTTGAAAGAAAATAATAAAGTTTTCCAGAACCATGAAAAAATTTTTTTTTTACTTTTTTAAAGCATAATTAGTAATTTTTTTTTATATCTGGATTTTATTGTTTTAAAAATAAATTCAAAACCTAAAACAAGTAGTGATTGTAGCTGTTTCATTTATGTATATTGTGAACTTTCATTTTATTACTTCTAATCTTTTTCTGATCCACCTAAATAAGAAAATATATTTGTTCATTAATAATTCTTAACAGTAATTATGATTGAAAAAAGTTGTTTACAGAAAAAGTTGACTAGTGTATTATTGCGGTAATGTCTTTTATTGCAGGTTGCATATATTAAATGAATTTGAGAAAATTGGAAAGCTTGTTCTGAATTTGCCATCTGACATGGATAATTGTGATAGCTTTGATAATGAGGACATTAAAAATGGAGGTCTGTATCTTGAGAAACAGTTTAAAAAGTTGGTAGCGATGGAGTTTGACCAAAGACTAAAACTTTTACAACCATCCAGTCGGGTTCTACAGCCTGTATTAGGTATGCGCAGAGTTTTGTTATCTCTGGCCGAGAATATGGTTCCAGCAAATAATCCTAGTGTACATTCTTGTCTGAAACAGGAAATAGGTAAAAGCTGGCTTAAAAGTATTGCTGTAGCTAGAAAGTAAGTATTAATTTAATTTTTAACAATTAGTGAAAGAACCACATTTCAGATTTTAGATTTTTCTTTTAAATGTATATTAAAAAAATTTCTTATTCAGCTTTATTATTCTCTCTTCAAAAAATGTTTCCACCAGTGATTAATTATTTTGCCTTTCAGTTTCTCATCATTTTAAAATTGCATTGCATGCCAGTGTCTTAAACAGAAAAAAAAGAAACGATCACTAGGTGCGCGGTCAGGGGTTTGTATGATGAATGTCCAAAACTCTCCCTGTGAATGAAGTCACTTCAATTCTTGTACTATTTTTGTTGCAGTGGGTGGTTAAGTATTTATCATCTTTACTTCTGAATAACATATCAGAGAGTGAAAAATGTAGAAAACTACATTTTTCACAGTACATATTATCATTTACAATATATACACAATTAATGAACTCGATAAGCAATAATTCTTTGTTGTCCTAAAAGGCAGTCGCCATAAGTTTCCTATCAGAACAATCTTGCTTAAACTTGTTGGACTTCGGAGACGATAAATGCTGCTACTGCTTTGATTGCTGTTCTGTTTCAATTCTAGTATATGAATTTCAAAATCTCATCTCTAGAACAGGGTTAAACAGTTTATCTCCTTTGTTTTGGTAGTGCTGCAAAAATGTTTCAGCTACTCCAAGGTGTTTCTCTTTGTGTCCATCTGACAATATTTTTGGCACCCACCTGGTGCATAACATTCTATAACCCACTTTTCCCATTAAAATTTTGTAAATTACTGAACGCAAAACATTTTAAAATTCATTAGATAGTTTTGAAACGGATTTTGTGAATTTTTTCATTTACTTTTTCCAGCAAATCATTCCTGACCACAGATGGGCAAATTCTATTTTTTTTTGCCTTAAAGATTCACTCTGTCTTCTTAAAACAAAAGACATCATTTTCAAATTTCAGCTTCATACATAAAATTTGGTCCATTAACATGGGCAAATTTCTGTGTGGATTTTAGTAGCAGATTGTTTTTTTCCATTAAATGTGGACAAATGTGAGGTTCAGATTATTGTTCAAACCTGATACTTTGTGGTACTTATTTTAACACTCTTGTCAATTAGATTATGCATCAATATGATTAGAATATTATTGACCACTGATACAAATAAATGCGCTTCGAAAGTAGTATTTGTTTCCAAACTATTAATCAATGGGAAAGTTGAAACAGCCCTTATGTTTTGGAAGATTCTTAATGCCTTTAAAGCATTCAAATTGATAAGTTTGATAACTGTCAGTTTTGTACCTTTCGATGGGTCTTGGTTATTCCTATCTAAGACTGATATATTGATTGTTCAGATTATGCTGTTTACATATATATATTTATTTATTATCTTTGGTTCTAAACTCCAGATTAGCTATCATCCAGAGCACCATCTCTGTGCCATAACAATTATGTTGAACCCTACATAATCATTTTCTAGAGGTCAAAAATAAAGTCATATAATGAGTAGAGACATAATCTATATACTACACTATAATATATGTATTACAACCTGTATTTCTCTCATTTCATTTATTACATAATTATTTCAAAGGAAAATTACTACGTAACACATTATTAACCCATGTCCAACTAAATAAATTAAGTACTAGTAATATAGAAATAAAATTTGAAAATAGTAATACTATTATTTTGATTTAGTTTATTCCATTGTGTCAAAAAAAAATCACAAATAATAATTATACACCAATTAATTACATCACACAGTATTGGAAACAAAATTAGCATGCCGAACAATCGAGTTTCCTTCATTACCGATGGCTTTAATGGGAGTTGTCTTCAGATCCTCTAACTGATTACACCTCACTGTAATAAGCCAGGTCTCAGTTGGGGTGCCACCGATGTAAATGCCTTGGTAGACATTTACATCAGTGATTTTTAACTCAGCTTTTGTCTTTGCTGCAGGCCTCTTCTGGACATCTTGATTGTCCTACATTGTTGCCTTCTGAACTAGCTAACCAAGTTCGCAGAAACACGAACCCCACGCCTAGTTCTACATTTAAATAAGCTACTTTTGATTGTAAATGCCTTATATCATACAAGTCTATTTAGTAAATATAATGCATACCACCAGCAATGTTGATCGCAACAATGGAATTTATTACTATTTCCCTTAATGTGTTCATCTCTTTCTGATCTAAGCTGTCAATTAGACTACAACTACGAACTCCAGTCTTGTCTACCAGGGAGAGGTGGACAGACCGCCGATTCCCACTCAGCTCTATCTCAGAGTCCTGCGTGACATTTACTTCATCACCTAAAACAATCATTGTCGAAATGGCACTACAACCAATGGCTGCATGGATACCCATGCCCTCAGCAGTGCAGTCACCATCTCTCCGATAGCTATATTGTTTGTCATTTATTAACCACCCTCATCAAGACTGCACCACACCTCACGGCTGCACGGCTAACAATGCCCTCGGCAGTGCAGTCACTGTCCTGCTGACAGCTTATTCTTTACGTAATTACCAATATACTTCTAACTTACCAATGCACCTACTTACATGCATATACTTTCGTGATACCAATGCACCTATTTCCAGCCAATCTAACTGTCCAGGCAGTACCCTAGCCACCCGGGGTACTACTCTACTCATACCCCCTTAGCTGATCTGCTCAGTGCGAGATACTTCAGGAAGCCAGCCACTATTGTCCATTCTCTACAGGTCTTCTAATTGACCCACAGATCCAAAAAGGAATTTACTCTCTCAAGTTCCCTAGCGACTCTGGTATGTTCAGCCTCATACCGGGGACAGACATAAAAGACATGGTCCGCAGTGTCATCAGCTCCACAACTGGGCAAAGGCTCGAGTCAACCAAACCAAACCTAAGCAAACTGTCCCTAAATCCACCATGTCCCGATAGAAATTGTGTTATGTTCTGATTGGAGGAAACCCACTTAACTACTCCCAGTTCTCTGACATCTGGAAATATACCAAGCATATATTGACCAGTAGAAGATTCATTCTACCTAATTTGCCAAGAGTCAAAACCTTCAATTTCTTGCATAAGCCCTGGGAATAGAGGCCTTCCTTCTTCAACACACCTCTTGCTATGTTCCGTAGTCAGAATATCTATGGGTTTATTGCCAGAAATTACAGAGATTGCCTTTCGCGAGACAGTTCTGAGCCCCCGACAACAGCTAGCAATAGAAGATGCTGGGCTCGCAATAAAATATCCCTATAACACTGAAATTGCATACAATGAGCCAAGATGGGCACAGCGTTCAACATTATGGCCTCACAGACACCTTTATAAAGAATCCGCATGGTACGGAAATTCAACCTCCAGTCAGGGTGGACTACCCTACAAACACCAAAGAAAGCATCTATTGCCTTATGACATACTGTAGGTGCTCCTTGAATTGAAGTTTCTCATCATGGAGTACACCCAGATATTTCTGAATGGTGACATACCTTATGGGAAGGCTGCCCATTATGACAAGTCACAGCTAGGCGACCTTTCAGAATCATCATAGTGGTCTTTTCTGGGCTAAAGACTATCTTACGCTGAAGACTCCACAACCTTAGTACCTTGCATGCCTCTGTTGCTCAGCATTCTTTCTCATTCTTCGAGTTTCCTTTGAACAGCAGCAACCCATCATCGGCTTAAGCGATAATGCAGCAGTCACTGGGCAGTCCCAACCACATTAGAGAGTAGAGTTCAACAATCTACATGAGGATTCCCTCTTTGACAGAGGGATCCTACCCTAGAGGGTATTTCCTACTTTCGAACTGCCGTCGCAAAGAATGACGGTTTGGTTCCTGAAGTAGCTCAAGAGAGTTTCCACCTCATTTTGTGTGCAACCATGCCTCTGCAGTTGAAACAAGAGGTCCACCACAGATTATTGAAGACCTCAGATATATCCAAGAAGACATCATTAACATATTTGTAAACACTAGACGGATGCTATGTCTAATACCTTGAGAATTGCTTTCTCTGTGCCCTTGTCCTGGCGAAAACCATACTGGTCGTCCATTAACTAATGATCGGAAGTTAACCTACTATTTATTCGGAGGTGCAAGACCTCGAAGACCTTACCTATTACAGGCTAGAGTGTCAAAGGCCGGTAAGATGAGCTTACAATGGGATCCTTGTCGCCAACTTTGAAAAGTAACTAAAGTACACCACGTTTCCAACAAATGGAAAATATCCAGCAAAGAACATTCTATTGAAAACCCTAGTAAGGGGACTAAATGATTATGGGATATATGCGAACAAGGAGCTCCACCATGATACAATCATATCCGGGGGGCTTTATTCCTAGCTAGACTGCAGATTATCTGACGGACCTCCATCTCAGTGATCTCAGAACCAAAACTTGCGACTTCCCTTCAGACTCGGCGATGATACGAGGTTTTACCAACCTCAGTATCATCTGGAAGTAGATTGTTCATCAGTAGACTGAGAACACGATCCTTATATATTACAATGCCGTCCTGTGTTAAGAGAGCCAACAGTAAAACGTCTTTTTTCTTTTTATGCCCGATAACTCTATAAACTATCTTATTTCCCTGCTCTTTCACAAAAGAGCGACAGGAATCTTGCTTAGAGGACCTAATCTTATGAAAATACTCGGTCCTTGTTTAGCAATAGTCCGCAAGCAGAGCTGCATGCCATTCAGGCTCACCCTCACATTGTGCGGCTCTCCTTAGCCGGCCCACAGTCTGCTTCATTACTGTCAAGTCTCGAGTTCACCAACCAGCTACTCTCTCTCGACCTGTACCTCGAGGAATGGATTGATCAGCAGCTTCAATAACCACCGAAGAAAGACCCTCCGCCAGGTACTCTAATGGGAGCTTCTCCAAGCTCCGAGTAAACATCCGAAGCTTGACTGCAAGAAGATTAGAAAATTTAGGGCAGTCCACTTTGCTGTGCAGGCAGCTTCCCTATAGACTTCACGCACCCCTCTCACTAAGTCAAAAACTGTTCGCCGATGATTGCTCATGCAGTCACCAACTGCAGACCAGTTCTGAATCCTACCAGGGATATCCTTGCCAATGGTAACATCAATTTTTGTATCATGGAAGGCTCTCCGTCCATTAACCATCCCGGCATAGGTATCCAACTTGCCTGCTATATTGAAAACTTTGAAATTGTGCCACACAGTGAAACCTTCGACCAATTAATTCACCGCTTTCATCTGTGATCCCACTCTGCCAAAGAGGCGAATTGATGCTCACATCAACACTTATCAGAATTGAACAACCTCGTACCAATGTAAGCTTCCTATCCCATTTTTCCAAATGTTGTTCAATGGGATCCATGTACTGGAAGTATGAACTAATAACTACTAGGTCCAAACCATTCATGGCAAGTTTGACGACATGATGCGTGTCAGAGGCCTGCCATACAAAAACAGTATCTAAAGACTTCCTGTACAGAATTGTGGCTTTACTGTCTTGTCCAATGAAAAATTTTTTCCATTCTTAGAAACCTGGTAGATAACCCTTGACCATGTATGGGTGCTGTAGAAGTACAATATCGAGAATCCGCAGTTTGACAACCTCACCTAACTCTACTTGGACAACATAGGTGCCCTGGGCATTTAATTGACTGAATCTAACCATCCAAAGAGTTGAAATACATCTCAACTGCTCTTAGACAGCAACCACACTCCCTATTATTGACAGAGTGCCTATGGTTCTTGTGCAATCTTTTACAGTTGACACAAGACAGAGTCTCTTTCTTCTGCAGACAGTTGTCATGCTTGTGGCTTTCCTCATCACAATGCGTGCATACTGATGCATATTTGCAGAATTTGGCCCTAGGACCGAACCTGTAGCACTGAAAACATTGTTGCACATCAAGGTATTCCTTGATGTGGCGAAATGTTAAATCGACATAATCCTTCCCTCAGCCAAGAATTTCTGGAAGAGATCAGCACCTACTTCAAAAACTCCATGATACTGCTGGGCATCACATTTGCCAGTCTTGAAGACCATCCTACATTCCTTCTCAAAAGCAGCCCTTGTTCAAATCGGTGTTCTGCTCTCGTATGAGAGTCAGCACCTCCTCATCGGACAAACTGTGGTCAGTGTCATAGACAATGACCCGGGGCCTACGCTTTATTTTGAGATCAACTTTAACCTCAAATTTCTTGATGGTCGGAGAGTCTGTGATGACTTGGACTGTCTCCTTATTGTCTACAACTACAACCAACACATTGCTGGTCCCTTTAATGTCTCAAATCTTCAGACCCTTTTGGCTGTCACGAAGGACAGCCTAAAAGTCCTTATTTAGGTCTGTGCTGGACTTGGTGGACCCCTCCACTTTGTTCATGAAAAGTACGTCCGGCTTTTTTGCCGTCTGACTGGCTTGCCGCTTATTTTTGACAGTATCAGTGTAGCACCTAGGCTGTGCTTGGGGTGGGACCGAGACCGGCTTTTGAATAACTTTGACCTTCTTGGGCAGGGAGGCCAATTTTTCATAACCTTCCACCAATGCAGACAGAACCTCTTTGAAATGCCAGAACTGTAGAATCAATTTCGCTCACACCTTACCTGATGCTGCAAAAACTAGAAAATTATCTAGCTCCTGCATTGCTCTTACCATCGAGAGAGAACTGCCTAGTGTACCCTTCTCGCTCTGAAACTTTTCCACCAGTGGATTCGCCTTAACTGCCCAGGTGGGCGCGTCTGTGTCCATTGTGAACCCTTCATCTTCTGACATCAAGGAGGTTGAAGAAAAAGGCTCCAGCCTCCTCTTCCACCTGGACTTTTTAACTTCCTGGAAGTCTGCCATGACCGGAGATTCCCTAAAAATGATCAACTGACACTTGTCTTCCTCCTCCAACTCTGTTGGGCAACCCCACAAATGCTACGACTTCTAGGTTGGTACCGTAGAATATACTAGGAAATTCACCAGACTTATACTAATATTTAACTTTTTTGCTGAGAAGCTTTCCAAGAGAAAATTGGTGCACAGCAGAAGTTAACCTAAATTGCTGAGGACATGGCAATTTTTAGGTTAAATGCTTGTTTTTAACAAATCTTATTCACTTTTAATTAAAATACTACTTAATTTATCTGCTTATAATTTACAAAATGTTTTATGTTAGTAGATTTGTAATATAAACACTAATTATCACTAATGAAATTATTTAAATTGTATTTTTATACTCTACCACACTTGTCACCATGTGGTTGTGGGACTAATTTAGAACTCTGTTAATATCTAAAAAACTGTTTTTTCGATCACTTTCCAATCTATTACACTTATTCTACCTCACTAATAAACCTTTTAAGATATCACTCACTGTATTTAGATACTTTTATCCACTTGAAATCTATATTTTCTAGTAGTGCCAAAATGGCTGCTCTACACTCACAAAGCTTACAGCCAAGATGTTGACTATGGGGCAGTGAATGTTGGTGGTTTAAATTATATGGTGGCAGTAGATTCTTCTGAAGGAGAGGAATGGTTGGTTACCCATCTAGTGGAGTCAACCCTGTTAATACTGGGCAAGTATCCCCCGATGCTTGTTTTTGTGGGCCTTGTGGAAAAGTGGGGTTCCATCTTCACCAGGTGGCCAAATATTTGGTGCACAGATCATTAGACAAGCTTTGAGTATCAACGCAAGGAGTATCGCGAGGATGCATCATCGTTGGTTACTGCGGGAAGTCGAGTCCTGTTGAAGAAGCTGGTGGGGCCCCCAACCATGTAGTGGTGAAGGTGGCGGGTCAGTCATATGTAGACCTTCTCTGCACAGTTAAGGATACTGTGTCACCGTGAGAGGTGAAAATTCTTTCGGCACGTAGGGGTCAGGGAGCGGACTTCCATGTAGGAGTTCATGACAAGGGAACACAGCTACCAATGTATGGCAACAAATCATGGATAAAGTGGAGGGTACCACTATCACAGCTGGTAGTGATGTTTGTAGCTGGTAGCGGTCCATTTGTTGATAAAGGATGTCAACACCCTTATCATGGAGGAGGAACTGCAGCGTGAGATGCGGAAGATTGCTGGGGACTCTGTAACAACAGATGTTCTCTCTCTGAGATTGTTGTATGGAGAGACAAATGAAAGGTGGTGACGGTGGCAGTTCCGCCTCTGCTGGCTGAAGAACTGGTGAAGGTTAGGCAAATTTGCATCAGGTATGCGAATCATCCTACATGAATGATCCTCCATGATACTTGCCCTGTCAAGTATCATGTCCACCGAAGAACGATGTTATCGGTACTGGAGGGTGGGGCACTAGGCTGGGTCCTGACACATATTGCTTTATTTGTGGGGTCGAGGCACATCTGCAGAAAGATTTTCAAACTGAGGCCAAATGTTCTTTATCCAATGTTCAAGGACATTCACTAGGGGTGGTGTGGCTGTAAGACCAACAACAAGAAATGAGACCTGTGCACCTTCACTTTTGGGGATGGCCTAGGGTTGGAACAGCTCCGTCCTCGAGGGTTGGGATGCTCATGTGTCTCACTTTTGAAGATTGGGTGGAGATTTCCTTGGGACTTTACAACTGAGGGGTAAAGTAAGACCGTAGTCCCAGTGGGGATTCCTTTTGGGGTTCCTCATTAGAGGCATGGCGTGCAAATAAAAGGACGAGTCCTGGCTATCTGTGGGGGGGGGGTTACCTTAGTTACTATCAAGGTAGTTTGAGGTGATGGCACCCTGTGGAGCTGTGTAAATGCTTAATTGTGGGTCCATCTCCAAGGGTGGATAAACAAAGGAGAACTCAAAGAAGAAGTTTGTCTGGGTTGAAGCCACTGAAGAGTGTAAACTCAAATTGGTTGTTTTGAGTGCTAATATTTAAGATATTTTTGCAGCATTAATAAAAAATAGATTCACAATTGAAATTAGAACATGCATTAAAAAAGTATTATGAACAGAAAAGAGCTGTATTTTTATTACATGCTGTAAAATGTTGACATCTGGATCTCCCATCATTATTTAAAAAAATTTTAAAACTATTTAATATTGTTTAAATTAATAAAATACCCTTTAAGTTAACCTGTTTCTAAAATTACATTAATTACCTAAATATCATTAAGTTTTCTGGCAACTATTATTATTTAGTATTGGTACATTCAAATAAATGAATGACTTGTTATTTGACATTGTTACATTCATATAAGTTTTAACTACTCTAATTATTCTAATTACTAAAATAAAAAAACCTTTAAAAATTTTAACTCCAGACATATATTGTTCATATGCTTATAAATGCTAAGAACAGAACTATGAGTTTTGTATTAATTTTTTTTTCTATTTTAAATTGATTTTATTGCAATTGTAGATGTACATATATTTTTGCAGTCACAAATAAAGATTCTTATCTTTTAAGCCTTGGAAACAAACACCTAACTAATGCTATTATAATTGATCTTTCTAAATACTGATGCAAAAATTCCAAATTCTTGTTTTATTTTTAGATGAGCTGTTAGCACTTTCCAACAAAACTTTTTTTCAATCAATGTATACATTATCACCATTATCTTTGTTTAAATTTGTTATCAGAACTCTGGTATTTATTAAGTAAATTGCATGTTGAAGAGGATATCCATTGTTTATGAAGATATTTCTCCTTCAATGTAGGTTGAATTTCTTTTCCCAGAGTTGAATGCTCAGTACTGCCAACTAAGGCATAGTGATTCTATGTAGTTCATATGTAGAATGGTGGCATGTGCTTAATATTGATTCAATAATACTCATACCTTGTATTAATTTAAAAACACTTCACTTTTGATTTTTTTTTAATACGAATTATTTCGGTTTGTCGTTAAAAATTAAAAATTGATTTTCATTTTATTTTTAATGGGTTTTTTCTGTTTATTTGTGTTTACAGATCTAACAACTTTCAACAAGCCTATTCCAATATATTGTCAGCTGAACAGTTAAAACCAAATGGTTTATTTATTGAAAAGGCAAAATTACATTGGGCAAAACTTGAAAAAGATACAGCTCTAACCGCTCTTAAAAGAGGAATTGAACAAACTTTCCCTTTGCTTGTAGCATCGGCTGATATTAATTCTTCAATTGCACAATTGAGCATTGATGATCGTAAATTATTAGCCAAGGTATTTATTTCTTTTGAAATTTTTTATTTATTATTTCTACATTTTTTATTTATTTTCTATTATTATTAGTATTATTACGAGGGTAAATCAAATATAAACAGGATTTTATTTTTTTTTAAATTAAAGGCAAATATAATTTATTTTTTTACATAGTTTCCTGATTTAGAAATACATTTTTCCCAGCGAGCAGGATGGTTTTTTATTGCAACATTGTAGAATGAAGCTGGTTGTGTCAGGAGCCAATTGCGCACAAATCCCTCTACACCCTCATCATCTTTAAATTATTGCCTTCCTTGAGCTTCTTTAAGCGGCCCAAACAAATGAAAATCACAGGGCAATAGGTCTGGGCTGTAAGGAGGATGATGAAGTTGAATCCAGTGCATTTCTTCTAGTTTTGAGACTGTTACAGCTGCAGTATAGGGCCTGATGTTCCATGGAGGAGGATGGCTTCTCAAAATTGGGTGGTCTCGTCTTTTGCGGCAATATGCAGCCCTCACCTTGTTCAACAGCCCACAGTAGTAAGCAGCATTGATTGTGCATTGCTTGTGCAAAAAAATCAATGAGCAAAAGTGCCTCATCGGTCGAAAAAAACGGTTGAAAGAACCTTGCCAGCTGACAGTTGAGACTTCGCTTTCACTGGGGCTGCCTCCCTTTCCTCTGCCACCCCATACTGCCTTATTTTGACTGGGGAGTGTAGTGGTGGATCCACATTTTGTTGCAGATGATGATTTGATTCAAAAATGCATTACCTTCTTTCGCATACCTTGCTATAAGCCTATGACAAACCTCCAAACATCTCAACTTCTGATCTGCGGTCAAAAGGCGATGAACCCAACTGGCAAACACTTTATGGAACTGTAGGACATTTGTGATGATCACTTGACAGTTCCCATAACTTATTCCAATCTGTTCTGCAATTTTCACCCATCGATTGTCTTCAAGAATGTTTCAAACTGCTTGAATGTTTTCATCTGTAATGCTGGTGTGAGGATAGTAATCATGTTCCTGATCTTTCACTCATTCTCATCGTTCCTTAAACTCTTTATGCCAGGCAAACATATGAGTCCTTGACGGTATTTGGTCCCTGAACTGTGCAGTCAATCTCTGGAAAATTTCCTTCATGAACAAGAGCAGTGGAGGGCTGCACTTGTTGCTTTGACATCGTGAGCGTTACTGACAGATTGGTTGGGAGTGTGGAATGGCTGGCTCTCCCCACTCCTAATAACTCTACCCAAGCATACTGGAAGTGCGGGTCCAGTCCTACCAACTGTAGATGCTCAGGAACAAAAATCCCTTTTATATTTGATTTACTCTCGTACAAACAAAACATGTAAAATATAACTAAGTATAGCTTACTAAAGGATTTGTATAATTTTAAGTGAAATTATGGAAAAAAATAAAAATCTGTTTGTCGTCAAACATAATTTATTACATAAAATAATTTGCTGCCTGTAAGTAGCCTGGCTAAGGAATTTAATGTATAGATTTAAAAATATTTAATGATTTCAATAAATAATCTATAAGAATTATTTTTTTTGTTTTTTAATACAAAATTGTATTTCTACTGTGGTTAATCTCTGGTAAATTTCCATCACTTGAACTCCTTCATAAGCAAGAAATTTTATAATTATGCATTGCACAATGGAGGGGTGCACCTGTTGTTACAACATTGTGAGCATTACTGACGAATTGGTTGGGAGTGTGGAATGGCCGGCTCTCCTCATTCCTAATGACCCCACCCAAGCATACTAGAAGAATCCGCCTAGTCCTGCCAACCGTAGATGCTCAGGAACAAAAATCTCATTTATATTTGATGTACGCTTGTATTATTATCTTTTATTACTGCATAGGATCCCTTTAGTCAGTCTATTACCCAAGTCTCTTTAATGGGAATGTTTGGGCCTTGCAGTCCTTCTAGTACTTTTTGATCCGTTCTATCTTTTTTGCTCTTTCTAGTTTTGAAAATGTTCAAGTTTTTTTATTATGAGTGTGAAGCAAGTGTTTTTGTTCTTGATTTTCTTCTTTAATTTTATCTTATCTGTGGTGTCTTTTGATCTAAGGCCAGTTTCCTTCAGATCCTCTCTTATTTCTCTGATCCATCTGCATCCTGTCTTGGTATTTTTCGAGTCAAGATTGTATTGTACTAGCTGTATCGGAAGTCTTGAATCTTCCATTCTCTTGATATGTCCAAAGAATTCTTTCCTTTTTTTGTCATTGGAAGAAGAAAAAGCTCTCCCAGCCACCGTCTGCCCACAACAGACGGCAGTGTTGGGATCTCACTGCAACTGGACCTAGCCATGAGGCATGGTTCCCATGCTGTTATTACAGGCATCTAGCATTTAGGCAGCACCTGAGCAGAAGGATTCATTTCTCCTTGCGAGTCATTGGCAGACAGCGACCCAAGGGAGCCCCTCCTGTCCACTTATGAGGACTGACAAACCCCCACTACTCATCTGCCAGTCTTCATTTGATGATCACCGTGACTATGCCCTCAATACATGCAGCAATCAGACTGCTCGCATAAATCTTTTCAGATATCCTCAGAAACAGCCATGCCTGGTCAGGAACTGGGTCAGTTCATACTCAGCCTCCCCAAATTCCTCAACCCATGGCTATATTTTCAAGATCAACCTCCTTGTTCAAGCTCCTCCTCTAGGGGACTCCTCCCATCTGTGTTGCCATCTCTCCATCAGTATGGTATAGGCCTCTTCCCTTTCCAGCCCCTCTCTCATCTCTACAAATTGTCTTGCAATAAGATCTATCGGCGGAATAGCTATGATGACCACCAGCACCTTGTTCATAGATATTGTTCTGTAACCACAACAGGTCCGTAGTACCAGCCTCCTCTTGACACTGCCCAACTTGGCTTGCGAACACTTTACTGTCAACCCATGCAACCAGACTGATACTGCATAAAGTATGATTGAATGTAAAACGTGACAAAGCCAAACAGTGTTGTGCTAGCCAAACAAATGTTTGGTCCATAGGCAATCACTGCTAACCTGAATTTTACCTGTATGTACTGAAGAATTACACTTATTTTATGATTCATTAGTCGCATGGTATATAAATCATTAGTATAATCTTTAATGTTCTGATAATCTTAAAAATTGATTTTATTTTAAGCAAAATGTTAGTTCCTTCTGACAGTATTTTTATTTAGAAAAATTTAGCATAACAAAGATTTTTTATTTAGCATAACAAAGATTTTTGTGATGTGAAATTCCCAATTATATTTGTTGCTGGTTAATAAAATTAAACGATTTCTGATATTTTTGCAAATTAATTAATATTGCTCTCTTTCATTCATTGAAAGAGAACTTATATTTTTTTTATATTATTTTTTAAATTTGTATAAAAATCCATCTACAACCCATCCTTTTTATAAAGATTATTAAAATAATATCAATTATTTTTGGCCAGTGTTATATGCTGAGAAAACATTTTTTTTTACCTGAAGATAATAAAAAATGAAAGAAAGGAGAAAAAAATTAAATCACTACTGAAAAAGGATTAAACAGTCACATATGTATTACATACATTACTTTATAGTAAATAATTCTGGAAAGTATTTACTATAGATAGGTTTTATTTACCTTATAAATTGTAATAAAATTACTGTGTAAATTGATATAAATTTTCCTGCTCATATTCTATCTGATGGAATTCATCATTTTATGTTTGATTGTAAACATATAAATATATTACACTTTTCTATAACATCAAATCTGTTGTTATTATCATTAACTATGTAAAGTGTTTCTAAATTACTCTCCGTATTTGTTATTTTATGCTTATTAAAAGTGAAATATTCTGGTTCAGTAAACTACTTGGAATTTTAATTATTTAGGTTATTATACATTTTGAGAAATGTTGCTTGAATGATAGATTTGTTTTACCATTGTAGGTATTATATCGTGTAATTAATACGGTATGTTTTATCGTATTGGTTGGTATATTATATGGCAGTCAAAATATTTTATTTTTTATATTAGCTTGTATTAATTTGTTTTTTCCTTATTGTTGAAATATATTACTTTTTTATTTATTTTATATTTTACTCTTCTTTACTCTACAAATCTAAATTTTATTTATTGCCATTAATTCGATAATTATACGTTAATTTTTATTTGTGTAGTTTTTACTATCATTTAGTTGTTTCTTAATAATATTCTTTCTTATTCATAATTTTTATATTGTGAGACATTGACATCTCATATAAATTCAAAATTAAAACATCAGTTCATGGTGTGTGGAGAAATTCAAACATTAGCTGCAATTTCTTGGAACTTTTTTTTTTTGACAGACAGACAGGTTTTAATTTTTAGATTCTTACAAAAAGGCAGAATCATAAGTTCTGTCTCTTACTCAGAACAGACAATGGGAATAGTTTTGTCTCATGTCAGTGCTCTGCTGTACACTGCTACCCAAACACAGAAATTCAGTTTGACTGGGATACATCCTGGCCAAACATCATCCCCATACACAATGACTTATTGCCTAGTGATGATTACTTGTTTCTACACCTAAAGGATTCCCTTCCTACCAGCATTTCAACAAAACTTTGAAACTAGCTGTTCTCTGTCATAAATCTATTGATTTAGGGTGTATTTTGTTTTACATCACTCAAAGTAAAACCTACACTTTCCTAGCTTTTTTTATCTTGTAGACTATCATACTCAAAATTTATCAAATCGTTTTATAATCTCTGAGACTGTCTGTAGTTGTAAAATGAATAATTCAGAAATATTAATATCACATTTTAATCTCTTGTCACTACTGCTTGTCATCTGAGGCAACTTAACAAAAAATTATGATTGATTGGCAAGTTGCAAATATGTAGTTAAAAATATAGTTTAAAAACATATATATATATATAGTTAAAAAAACAGTTTCAATAGCTGTTCCATTTATTCTGTAAGTATCCTCTATATTATAACTAGCAGATTTGGAAATACCTACCAGGTTAATTTTGTGAAAACAAAAAAATGGTGGAATGCAGGTACATTATTATGTTGTGAATATTCTCAATACAAGTTAACTATGAAATATTTATTTATTTTTTATACATAATTTTTCTAATTTTATTTAATTACAAATTGAGCCATTGTTATTATATTTGCTACACAGTATTGAAATATACCATCACATATTATTGAATTTTTTATGAATATTATTTTAAATTATCTTTTAACTTAAAAAAATTACTTTAATTGTTATTGTCATTTGTTAAGGGTGTTTAGATCTTGTGTTTATCTTTTGTGGTTGGCAGTTTATTATGTTTTAAAATTTTTATTGACTTCATTATTGCTTTTTTCTTTAAATATATGCACATTCAAAAATTTCATAATTTTCTATTTTAGATTAATTGTAGGAGTGTTTTTATTTTTTAAACCTTCTGATTTTCTCTATGTATTTATTTTTACTTATTCAAAATGGTTAATTTTAATGGCACTCAAAACCAGTGTGTTGTTACTGCTTTCAAGTCAACAAAGATATATAACACCAATAACTAATCAAAATAGTTGTGATATTAATCTTGGCTTACTTAAAAGAAAAAAAACTGTATCTTGATAGAGGATAATACTCCCTTGTGGCCTGATTTAATTTTCTTTGATCTCATCGTTAATAAAGTACCTAATTGCCCTTTTTAATAACAATCTGTAGTGAAATAGTAATGTGATCTGGTTTTTGCTATAATGATTTGTTTTGTTTTTAGGCTAGACTGTTAATTGCAACCTACAATGATCAAAATGTTGAAATGGAGACAAATCTAAGTTGTTACATCGAGGCAGTTGAAGCACGAAGAGATTGGGAAAAGAGTATAATTTGCCTTGCACAATTTCAATACAAAATATTCATTTCATATGATGATATCCAGAAGCAATCAGTGGAAGGCCTGGAGTGTCAAGAAAAACTTGTTAAATATTTTGGTAAATCTCTGCAGTATGGTTGTAAATACATATATCAATCTATGCCACGCATGTTGAGTATATGGCTAGAGTTCGGTGCACAGCTTGCCAATAATTCCTCAAAATCTTCATCAGCAGCTTCATCATCAAATCAGATCGCCAATATTATTGAACAGAAAAAGACAATGATTAAGTTAAATAAACTGATAGAGGGGTTTATCGATAAGCTACCGTTGTTCATGTTTATGACTTCTTATTCTCAGTTGCTGTCAAGAATTTGTCACCCGCAAAATGACTGCTATAATCTTTTAAAAAAAATACTGGCAAGAATTATTAAAAGTTATCCAGAACAGAGTTTGTGGTTATTCATTGCGGCATCTAAATCTAAGCACGCATTAAGAGTCAAAAGGTGTGAAGAATTATTAAACGAACAACTTATTCAAAGCGATAAAAAATTATTGAATTTTATTTCTTGCATGAATCAGTTACATAATTGCTTAATTGAATTTAGTAATAGGGAATGTAGTGCCAAGGAAACAGTTTCATTCAGTAGCTTGAATAAAAAATTACCTCGTTTATTAAAAGAGTCATCTTTTTGCCAAATTTTGCTTCCTCTTCAAAAATTTATGACAGTGTCCTTACCTAGATCAGTTGATTATAGCGATCATAATCCTTATCCTCTGAAGATGGTATACATACATAGTGTTAAAGAGGAAGTAACTGTACTAAGATCATTGCAAAAACCTAAAAAGTTTACCGTTGTCGGTTCTGATGGTTTAGAATATTTCATGATGGTTAAAGCAAATGATGATTTGCGATTTGATGCCCGACTTATGGACTTTTTTAATATTATAAATATGTATTTGCAGTGTGATGCGGAGGGAAGAGACCGTCGTTTACATATACGCACTTACTCAGTTTTAGCTTTAAATGAAAATTCTGGTCTTATTGAATGGATATCAAATTTGTCAACTTATCGTAATGTAATACAAAATTTGTATCAACAAATGAATATTAAAGTTAATGATCTTCAAAATAACTACTACAATATAAACGTACCTTTGCAACAGAAAAGGCAACATTTTGCTAATAATTTGCTGAAGAAATATCCTCCAGTTTTAAGAAAATGGTTTTTACAAGAGTTTCCTCATCCAGTTTCCTGGTATCAAGCGAGAACTGCATATGTTAGAACAGCAGCAGTAATGTCAATAGTAGGCTATATGGTTGGGCTGGGTGATCGTCATAATGATAATATACTGTTGGATATTTGCAGTGGAGAAGTTATGCATGTTGATTTTAATTGTTGCTGTAACATTGGTGAAGAATTTCAATGGCCTGAGCGAGTTCCATTTCGATTAACTCATAATATGGTGGATGCAATGGGTCCTACTGGCTATGAAGGTATGTTTATACAATCATGTGAAATCACTAATCATGTTATGAGACAACAAAGGGAACAACTGATTTCAGTTTTAAAACCACTAATATATGATTCGCTTATTAAAAGAGATGAAAATAAGTTGAGAAAAAAAATTAAGTCAGGACAAGAAAATTGTGAAATGACTAACGAGTTAAATGTGAAACGTCTTAAAGATATTAAATTAAGATTAGAAGGAAGTCTTAGAATCATACCAAAAAATAAATACCCTGCTATCGGTAAACAGTCACAATCGTTGTCAGTGGAAGGTCAGACAAGAAGTTTAATACACCAAGCGACTGATATTGATAACCTGTGTCAGATGTATGTGGGCTGGACACCATTTTTTTAATTTGGTATTTTTTAAGTTAATTTGTATAAAATGTTAGAGAAATGAACTTGAAATGCATTTTATTAAGAGCAGGTCATATCAGACATTATATTTTTTTAGTTTTTGTATTGATTTGTGGTTTTTGATTTTATTGGTTGTGTATATAGCAATTCCTTGCTCAAAAGACATATTTATTGAACACTAATTTCATAAAAAATGTTTTCTGGTCACTATATATATTTTCTAGTGTTTCATTACAGTACAATTTTAAGCAATACTGACATAACGTTGCTCGATATATTGTGATCACATGAATGTAAGGGATTTTATTAGTGATTTTCGAGTTACATTTAGTCTCTAACCTAAATCACAGAAATAAGATTTTTTTTAAATTTCTACCACAATTGTGAAAATTTGTTTTTACATTCAATTCAAAAAATTATTATAATCATCGTAGTATATTTGTAACGTTTAAACCGTTATAAACATTCATTAATAATTATTCGATTATTTTGTCTTGTTTTGCACAGCTCAAAAATAAATATTACAGAGTAAAATACTAATTGCATTTTTCCTCAAATAATTTTAATTTAAATAAAATATCTTAAAATACTGAGTTCAAGTTAACTTTGAAATCTTAAATGAGTTAAGATTAATTTATTTAATTAGTTAATTTGTTGATTACTATATCTGTAACTATTGTAAATTATTCATACTGTTGATATATATGTATAAATTTACATGTTATTTGTTATTATGTGATTTACCTGGTTCATATTGTCATCATAGTTTATTAAGGGAATATTAGTAACTATTGAAAAAATGTAAATATAAAATGTAATAATAAAAAGTTTTTTTTCCCCAGAAGGAGGGGATACCAGGGTGGACCTGACATCCCCTCCATCATGTGAATGATGGCTTTGAACTTGTCGGGATCCTTTGTTTTTTAAACTTTTATTTATTATTATTATCATGTGTCTGAGCCCTGGTTCACCTCCCACTTATATATTTTATGTTTGTTGATGATTCTGTCATTTATATCATTTGGTGTGATTCCAGTTTTCTGTAAGTTTTTTGGACTTCTGTGGTCCATGGGATGTTTTTGATTGATACTGTGTATTCTAGGATTCTTCTGGTCAGGCGTGTTGGTGGAAGTGGAAGTCTCTTTATGTGTCTGTAAAATTTCAGCCTTCTCTTCCTCATGTTCTTTAACATGTTAGAAAAATGTTCTCTGGTTTCTTTTCTTGATCTTAGCCCGAAACCCTCCTCTTTCATTTTCAGACCAAGGATTTTCCTTATTATTTTCTGTTCTTGTTTTTGGAGGTTCTGTAGTTCCCCTTTCCTGTTGGTTACCAGTGTTTCACAAGCATATAAGAGTTCATGTTAAATCAGTTGGGTATTATAGTGCTGATCTTTGTTTGTTTAGACATGCATTTTTTGTTATAAATGTTTCCAGTTGCCCAGAATGCTCTCTTTAGTTTCTGCAGTCTGTACTCCTGAGCTTCTTTCTCTGTCCCTGTGACCTGCATGATTTCTCTGTATTTAAACTTGTGCACTCTATTTTTTATCACAGATCATGTTAAACAGCAATGAGGATAGTCCATCCCCTTGACAGATGCCAGTTTTTATCAGAAAAGGTTCAGTAATTTCTACCAAGAATTTCACTTTGGACTTTAAGCTCGTTAATTTGTCTTTCATAATGTGTGTGGTTTCCTGTCCATCCCTCGTTGTTATTAGGGATTTCTGGTATAATGGTTTATTTTTTTTTTTGTTTTTGTTTGTGGGCAAAAAACGCCTGCGCGTTATCATCGCCCAGTAGTTATTATTAAAAGGGTAAAATAACTTCAAAATAATAAACCACACAGGGTGTAAACGTAATATTAACCATATAATAAAAATTTACTAAAACAAGCCAAGAAGGCAAAACAAAACCCAAAACTAATACCACAGACAAAGTTGATATAATATAAAAGCTAAAATAATAGAATAAAGAAAGTATAAAAACTTACCCAACTCTGACGGGTTGCGCAAAAATCCCCCTATATACTAAAATTAAACACATAGAACTAAATAATCAAATTGAAAATAAAGGTTAAAATTATTAAAAATACTCTCCTTACAGAAAAACATATATGAGTATATTAAATCCTTTGCAGTAATCCAGTACCATGTAAAAGGAGAAACATCTGTTCCAAAATCCCGCCATCATTGCACAAGTGCACAAGATATCACGAATGTTGCTGGGTATATTAAACTGACGACACAACGCAGCATAACATACACAGTTTACGAGAATGTGGTGCACAGTCATGCGGCAGTTGCATCGTGTGCACAGGGGTGGGTCTTCTCCTGACATAAGATATTCGTGCGTGATCCTCGTATGCTCGAACCATAACCGGCAGAGGAATACTTCCTCACGACGAGAGTTCCTGCAAGAGGAGCCCCACGACAACACTGAATCTTTAATCCGTCTAAGTTTATTATCGACGGCAGCCGTCCAACCACTTTGCCACCTCGCTCGCAGTGATTGTTTTATATGATTGATAAAATCAAAGGTAGTAACTCGGGTGGTGAAAGGAGGCTGAATACACGCTTCTTTCACAGTAGAATCTGCCCTCTCATTACCTAGAATTCCAACGTTGCTAAGGATCCAGCAAAAACTCACCCCCCTGTTTCGTTCATCTAACTCAGCGATTTTATCATAAATGCCAACGACGACAGGATGTCTGGAATAAAGGTTTTCCAACGCCTGGAGAGCACTGTACGAGTCACTGCAAATAAGAATGCTCCTATATTTAGGGCCAATGATACTTGGAGCCCTATCCACAGCGAGTAGTTCCGCGGTGAACACACTCGTATCACCGGGTAGGACAAACATATAAGTCTGTTCATCGAAAACAAAAGCACAACCAATGTTACCGTCATGTTTTGACCCATCAGTGTATACCACCACGTCTGGGTTCGACTTGGTGAGGAGAAACTGAAACATCTGCTGGAAAACAGTAGGAGGCGCTGATCGTTTATCGTACGTTCTAAGATCAAAATTAAAATCCACATGGTTGATTCTCCACGGGGGATTCGAGCACGGACATGATGGAAGCAACGGGGGAGTGCCAACAGTCATACGCTGCAGCAGACGTCTTGCACGGACACCCACAGGCGCAGTACAACGTGGACGCTCCTCATATTTCCTTAAATTAGGATCCCTATGAACTGGGCCAAAAGCTAGTTGTCCGCTGAGACGGGCAAAATAAGACAACAAAAGCTGGTCACGTCTATCCCAAAGTGATGGCTCGCTACTGTCTACAAGTAAGCTTGCGATAGGGCTCGATATAAACGCACCTGTGGCAAGCCGGAGAAAAGAATGATGCACACCGTCCAGCAACTTAAGTATGGTTTGACGAGCTGAAGAATAGGCGACACAAGCATAATCCAAACGGGAACGAACAAGGGAGTAGTAAAAACGCAACATACATGACCGATCAGCCCCCCAGTTGGTACTAAGGACCCGCATCACATCCAAAATTTTGGAACACTTTGTCCTTAATTCCCTTATATGTTTGACCCAGATAAGACTGCTATCAAACAGCAAACCCAGAAATCTGATGTAAGTAGAGACAGCTCTGTTCAGAAAAAACCCCCGGATTAGAAGGGTTCCGTAGCCGAGAAAAGACTACTACACATTTCGTCTTGTCGGATGAAAATGTAAAACCAGTAGCCCCTGACCAAGCCTCAAGGCGAAATATAGTGTTCTGTATCAGTCGCTCGGCAGTGGGTGTAGAGCGGCTCGCAACGTAAATAACAAAATCATCAACGAAAAGACAACAAGAGACAGGAGCCTTTACACAATCGGTAATGCCGTTTATGGCCACAGAAAACAAGGTGGCAATTAATACACTACCTTGAGGTACCCCATTTTCCGAGACGACACTGTCTGAAAGTGAATCATCTACACGAACACGAAACGTCCGGTGATTCAAGAATCCCCGGATAAAAGCAAGCATATTGCCAGTGATCCCCCACCTCCTAAGGTTGTTAAGAATGCCGTGTCGTACGCCTTTTTTATATCGAAGAAGATAGCAACGAGGTGTTGGCGGTTCAGGAAGGCGTTTTGTACGGCTGCCCCCATCGACCCCAAATGGTCAACGGAAGATCTCCCCTGTCGGAAACCACACTGCTCCGAAGAAAGAAAGCCATGTTTCTCCAAGTACCATGCAAGCCTGCGGTTCACCATCCTCTCCATTACTTTACACAATACGCTTGTTAAAGAAATAGGGCGGTAGCTTAAGGAATGGGTTTTCTCTTTGCCAGGCTTTAGTACTGGTATAATAAATGCTTCTGACCAGTCAGGCAGAAAGACTTGCCTGGAGAATAAACCATTGTAAATACTCAAAAGATGTTGTAGTGCTGAGTCAGGAAGGTGCGAAAGCATACAAAGGCGAACGTTGTCTGGTCCAGGGGAAGTGTCACGTGAGTTCCTAAGTGCGTGTAACAATTCTTTAAGTAAGAATGGAGTGTTCAGTTCACCAACTGAAACACCAATATTCAACGCCATTACTTTCATCCGTGCTTTGTACCTCTGAAAGTCGTTACTATATGACGAGGTAGAGATACCGAATGGAAAGATTTCGCTAAAGCATTTGGTATATTGGTATTACAGTATATGGTATCTCTGTTTTTGTTTAGTTTGATAGGTTAATATGGTTTTTAGATTGAAGATCTTCGCAGCACAGGAACTGTTAGGCTGAAAACCTGCTTGGTATTTACCTATTTTGTGTTCTAATTGAGTTTGTATTCTTTCCAACAGACTCATGGAGAGGATTTTGTAGGTAAATTGCAGCAGAGAAATCCTCTGTAATTGTTCAGTTTGGTCTCCCTTTTTGTGTAACAGGTGGATCAAAGCGCATTTCCTGTCTTCTGGTAATTTTTTTGTTTCCCAGAGGCTCCCAAGAATTTGAGTTAATTCTGATGGTGTGTTTGGTCCAATTTCTTTTAACAGTTCTCCAATAACTTCGTCTTCTCCACCCTGTTGTTTTTCAGTTTTTTGATGTGCATTTTGATTTCCTCTACCATTTTCCTCTACCAGGTGGTGAGGAATCCAGGTTTCTTTTTTGAGGAATTTGTTTGTGCTAGTAGTCTTTCAGTTGGTTCAGGGCAATTTAATAATTCTTTGAAGTACCTTACCAGTTCTTTGCAGTTTTCTTTGTTGTTGAGTGCTAGCCGCCTGTCTTCTTATAGAAACATAGATTTTGTGATGGATATCCTGTTAATATTGTTCGGAATGTCCTGTAACAGTTTCTGAAGTTCTCCTGTATGCTTTCCAATTGGTGTTTTAAATGTTTTCTTTTAGTGTTTCTAATAATTTTAGCAGTTTGTTTTCTTGTCATTTGGAAATGTTCTAGGTTACTTTCTCTTTTATTGCCACTATATTTCTGGAAGGTTTCCTGTTAAGGATTGCGTTTTCACTATCCTCATTTCACTGTGGGTGTTTCTTCTTCTTCTGTAGTGGAATGAGTTCTGCTTTTTGTACTATTTTCTTACGAAACCTTTCCCATGTATCCACTCATTCTTTTTCCCATTCTTCTTGGATTTTGGATGTTTTGACTTGTGTCAAACTTTGAGATTGTTGACGTTCTGATGCACCTCTTTGGTGTGAATCTGATTTTAATTCTTGTCAAGAAGTAGTCAAAGTCTATATTAGCCCCTCTTCTTATTTGTGTATTGTGGATTCGTAGTTTGGATGAAAGATTGCCAGATGATCCAGTTGGAATTCCCCCAGTTCAATTACAGGAGGTTGACAAGGTCTTAGTCTTTTTGGGATATTTGCGGAAGTGTGTAGACAATTTTAAATTGATTTGTAGACAAAGTTCGACTAGTCATTGACCATTTTTGTTGGTCATTTTGTGGCCTGAGAAATTACCTATGGTTTCCCTGTACTTTTTCTCTTTACCTAATTGTGTATTAAAATCCCCTAGTAAGATTTTCACATCATGTTGCGGTATTTTCTCCATAGTCTTCTCCAGTTTGTCCCAGAATTTTTCTGTATTTTTTCTATTGTTTTTATTGGCTTGGTTCACAGGGGGGCATGTACGTTGATTATGGTGTGTCTTATTGTCACATTTAGTGCACATGGTCTGTTTGAGATAGGTTTGACTTGTTTTACTAACGGAATAATTTTTCTGTGGACCATGAAGGCCATTCCCAGGTGTGGTAATCCTCTACAAATTCTCTTATTGGTTTCTCTTTTAAATAATCAGTAGTTCTGAAATCAATGGTGTCTTCATCTGTCAAGTGTGTTTCTTGTAAGGCAAGTATCAGGATTTTTTGTTGATCTAATTTAGTTGTTAGTGTGTGTAATTTTCCTGTTTTTATTAGTGAGTTGCCGTTTAATGTATCCAAATATGTCTCTGTTTTTGTGGGAAGTTTGCCAGGGGACTGTGACTTCCTCTTTTCGTGTGGTAGTCTGGGCTACCACACGAAAAGAATTCAAAAGCCCAGTTGTCGTCATGCAACAAGTGGATTTGTTACCACATGGAGTATTATTTTTTAATTTATGTATATATTTTTTTTAAACTTTGATCTCTTGGGGGCCGGGAACTTGCCTCAGGGAGACTCAGAGGTAGTTATTCACCCCTGGATATCTTTTGCCAACTTGGTGTAGATGATCTTAGCTAGCATTGTGGACTTCGCATGCTATGATTGTTCAGTCTGAAGCATAGTCTCAATGATTTTCTGTGGTATAAGCATGCTGAATTCTCCCCTGCATCCTTCCCTATGCTGTTGAAATTGATCGCACACAAACACCTTTTCCACAATGTTTTCCTTCCCACAGTAATCGCAGTTTGCAGTCTCAGCGTCCACGCACACAAGTATGTCTAGAAACATCCATGACCATAAGAAACTGGATCAACTGGTACCCTGGTTTCCCCATGTTTTCAGCACAGCCATCTCTGGAGGTCCAGGATCGGTCTGTAGGTCCATCTGCCTTTCGTCAATTAATCCCATCATCTCTTCTGCCAGTTGCATACAAGCAATGCCTCTATATCTGGCTTGCCCACTTCCCTGAACATCTCCTCCATCTTCTGAATAAGGAGATCCAGGGACGCAAGTACGGCCTCTACGCCGGCGGCATTGCCTGCGATGACGCTGTACTTGTAGCAGCCCTGTTCTCCTTGTCAAGAAATGCACGGGCTCCTTCTCTGCAGCTAACCAGATTATTAGGGCTCTATACAGTACTTTCAATACCACCACTTGAGACAAGACCCTAAACTTCGATGTGCGAGAACCCACGATGTTGGTCATTATCGACCGATCACGGCAGCTGTTTTTTCGGCTTTGACTGATAATTCTTCTACATGTCCCTGAAGTGGTGTTCTTACCAATCCGCACTCCGGTATTTCACTCCAGGGGTAGGGTGGATTATGGTGGTACCAACCCTAAATGAAATCAGGCCTAGCCTTCTCAAGACTATGACCACTTGGATCTTCTCCGGCGAAAGATAAAGCCCAATCTGCAGGCACAAAACAGTAATGTTTATTGCCTCGTTTCCTGTGTTTATCACAGTTCGTAACGACTTCGTCGCCACCACAAGTGCCAAGTCGTCGGCGAACCTGTTAAGGGCTGCCCCAATGGGAAACGCAATAGATAGGACTTTGTCATACGCGATATTTCACAGTGTTGGCCCTATAACAACCCTGTGGAACACCACAACTCATCCTGATCCGTACCTCTCCCTCTACGGAAATAATCGTTGCTGATCTTTCAGAGAGGTAACACTGAATTATCCTTCTTAGGTATAGACTGACACGACTCTTCAGTGTTTGGAATATTGTGCCCCACGGTAACTCGTTAAAACGCGTTTTTTTTTGTTTTTTTATATGAAACAGGATCAACGCCAAAATCAAATGTGTACGCCTTGAGCCTGATCTGGCCTCCCAGATGTTTGTCGTGACCCTAGATACGGCATCTATAATTGACCTGCCCCTAAGGAAGCCAAATTGGAGGTCACTAAGACTGCCAGTTGCCTCCAGTTCTTGGTTGTGCCTGTTAACCAGCACCCTCTCAAAAAGCTTACTCAGGTAACTGAACAACCAGATCATCATAAAGGATGCTTGCTTGCTGAATTCCTCTCCTACCTGAGGAGCACAAGCCAGGTGAACTTCCAGGAGTCTGGGAACCATTTCCAGGAAATCGCGTAATTGAATGCATAAACCATGCACCACGGAGCAAGTTTTACAAGCTCATCCGCCTCCCAGGACATGCTGTCCAAGCCAGGGCTCTAACTGCTCAGGACATCACAACTGGCCATCATGAGCTTTTCTGGGGTGACAAGTGGGATGTCAATGACAGTTATTTCTTCTAGTGTGTGGTTTGTCACACTGCATCTAGGAAAGAGAGCATCCGCACAACTCAATAGGGTAGCCCTGTCGAGTACAGGAAGATGCCTACCAAACTTTCTGGTAACAGATTTGTAACTTCCCCAGATATCCTCGTCAAGGGCATCACAGAGTTCCTTCCACTTCTGCCATTTGATCCTTAAGATCTTATACTTCCAATACTGCCTAGTCCTTTTGAGCTTGTCCCGCCAATAGGTACAGAGTTTGTTATCATCCTTTCTATAGTCTTCACCTGGCTTTCATGCAAGATGGTCTTAACCTGTCAATCTTGGCAGTCCACCAGTAATAGACATGTTTCCTATGGTGGCCTTTGTGACCACTCGGTTGAGTCTCCTTGAAGGTATCAGCTATGATGCCCGAGATACTCTCAGGGTCCATGAGGTTGATATCACCAAGACACACCAGAAATTTAGCCTGGTAGGAAGCCAAAACCTCTTGACTGACTATAGGACAAGATGCCTTCTGCTGCCTCCTCTTGAAAGGACTGATGGCAAACAGAATAGTGTTGTGTTCTGAAAACTTCTTGTCCAACGGGACTTCCCTTTTGAGGTTAACAGTTGGTCCCCTGTGCTTCAAGAATGTTATATCAGTGTAGGAGGTAGACTCACCTCTGTTGAAAGTAGGGGCATCACCTTGATTAAGGCAGGTGAATCCCGTCCCGGCCTTTGCTTCATAGAGAGCTTGAATAATAAAAATGTTTAGTAAAAACAAAATGACAGTGTTTAAAGAATGATTGTCATAATCTTAAGGAAGGTGATTATGCTCATCAATATTTATATTTTAGTTATATTAACTTTATACCAAGTTAATTAATTTTTTTGCAAAAATATTTAACATTTTATTTGGGTTCTATGCTAAGCTGAAAACTGATATTTTTATGGAATTGTATTTCACTAGTCAACTCATATTTGTGTTAGTGTTTGATATTTGACTAGAAAAATCTGCTTTCCACTATAAAAGACATAGTTACAGATAAACAGATTTGCCATGTAATTTGCTTTTCTTTCTTGACTTATTAATTTTTTTAATTTTATGTTGCATAATTTTTTCATTCCCCCTGACAGATACTTTAATTTTTTTACTATAGAAATGAAATAGAGTAGGTAATATTTTTTGCTTGATAAAAGTTTTTGACATCTTGTGTTAGCAAAATTTTTTAAAAACAAAAAATTAAGACTGTCTTACAGAGTGTAATACAAAGTCTGTGTATTAAAATAAAGTAGAGATATTCAATTATGTTAAAAAATGTTGGATTATGTATAAATATTTATTTTTACAGTGGAAGGTAAAAATAGCTATTATATAAGTAAATTTGCTTGCTATTTATTAAATTTAAGTTATTAACTTTATTTATTTGTAAATATAGAAAATATATGAAGAAATTTGTAACTTAGTGTAATAAGGTGAAGAAAATTTAATAATTATAATTAAAAGAAAAAATTGGATTGGTATTTAGAAGGAAGGAAAAAGTTCTTGTACTTCATCCGAGAAATAAAAAAAACAAGACTAGATTTCTGTACAAAATGTGAAGTAGTGACAGCCAACTCTTTTTAAAAATCTTAGAATGATATTTTCTTTCAAGTCCTTGGTTAGGAATATAGTTTATTCTGAAAGTTATGATTAACTAACTACAAGATGAATAGAAGAAATTGCTGCACTGGCCGATTGATAGTAACACAAATTTTTTGATATGCTTGCCAAAGTATAACAAGGTTGTATAAATTGAGCAAACAATTCCTACCCAGAAATTTATTTCTCATACTGAGTACGGTTTTCTGCTAATCCAGCGAGGGTTTCCACCAGCTTAGTACTAATTATGGCAGACAGTTCTGTTGAATAAAAAAAATTGCTTTATCATTAGAAATTGCAAGCCAAGCAGTTTTTTTTTCAAACAATCAAAAATTTAGACTCTCAGGCTGGTTCTGATATCTTTGCTCCAGGATCTCAAATCTAAAATGCTTTTTTCAGAGCCAACGTATGAAAATGATACCAGCTTTTCTCAGATTTCAGTAATGAAGATTCTCTGAGAAAAGTCTGTAAATAGTCGTGTCTTGTAGCTGTTGCAAAAACACATCATTTTAGTTTTTGCAGAAATATATCTTGCCTTCAAAAAAAAGAACAAAATAGGCATCATAGAAGATATTAAAAATTGTATTTAATAAACTAAAAAAACAATATTTTTTTAATGTATCTGTTACTTTGCTTTAAAAGTTATACTTTCCACATGCCGATCTGCATCATCTGTACAAGTTTGCAAGCTCGCTAAGTTCGCCAAATTCTTCATTACTCACCTCATCATTTCTGGGGATATCAGATATTTATTATTGAATGCTTGGCTTGCATTCTTGCCTCAAAAAAGGAAAATACAGGCTTATCTCTCCTAGCAGTGACACCTTAAAAAACAAAGGATGCTCATGGTACCAATGATAATTTTTCTGTTTAGTATAAAAAAATTTTGTTTTAACCCTGACCATTAAACAAAAATGAGCTTCATACCTGATAGCACAGCAGAGTTCGCAGGAACATTTTGAATGGACTGGCAAGATGCAATGTGGTTCACCAATCTTATGCGTTCCTGTTCGATCATCATGCACAGATGAAATTTCAGGTCCGTTTGTAAAATTCTTCTCAGTTCAATCTGGCAATTCCAAAGCAACAGCGTGTTTTAGAGCTAAGTATTGTGAGAATGCGTAACAACCTGTCTCACTCTTAAGGTGTATTCAGTCATTCAAACTCTGCGAGGCCTTTTGGGTGATTTATTCTTCAAATTCAAAGCTGTCGGCCTACAATTTGATTGCAATAACAATATGGTCTTGATAGGAACTGCAGAATTTTGACATAGCTTAAAGTAAGCGCAAAATAAACATTGCATTGAAATGACAGAATCATCATTTTTTTAAATAAGACTCATTAACTAAAGTAGTTATTCACCACTTCATACCATGATTACAAATGAAATAGTAGGGTTATTCCTAGAACATGACATGACACACCTTGCTCTACTAGCGCTTTAACTGCAGAGGTGAGAAATCATATTTCTGCTGGAACCTTTGGCATATTTAATTCCATACTTTCCAAATTTAATGATAATTCATCTTTATCGATAAGTGTTGCTATCTTTTACAGTAAATTAATGCAATGGTAAGACAGTAGCCATCAAAGAATTGCATAGTAGTTTTATCAGTATAATGTTACACTGGTAAATACTGATATTTATTAATATTTAAAGTTTCAATTCAAATGGTGGTGTAAAATAAAGTGTTAATTATACATTTCATCTAGTTTACTTGGACTAAAATCACTTTATTTGTTTCTATTTATATTTAATAGAAATTTCAGTATTGTAGATTGAAAATTATACAGAACATTGAACATTTTCTGAAAAATATAATTGAATAGCAAAAAAATGTTATCTTCCCAAAATTGAACTCTGTTAAGTTTGTGACATCAGACAGAAAAAATTACTATTAAGAAATGAATAATTAGCTCATAACATTTTTTTTTTTTATTATAACTTCCAGGTCCACCGTTAGGCATGCTTCAGAAGATGAGATGAATGATTTATAGCGTGTGTAAAAATGCCATGCCTGACCGGGATTCGAACTCAGGACCTCCGGATGAAAGGCCGAGCTCATTACATCGGGAACAAAATATATTTTAACTCTGAGGATAAACAGCATAATTTATTTATAAAACATATTTTTAGCACACCCAGATGTTAAAAACGGTAAAGTATAGTTACAAAAACAAATCAAAGCTGAATATCAAAATTGCAAAAACTAACCAGTAAAAAAATAATACTATTTCATAATTTTTTAATTTCAACATTTTGAAGTGACAACCAAATTCAGATGGGTAAATAGTTAGTGGTTTGTTATTTGTTATCGGCTTCAAATACTGAAATTTAAAGTTATTTTGAATGAATACTATTGTTTTTTTGAAGTCTGTTTCAAATCTTGCAGCTTGTCATCTACTATCTAATTCGTTATATGAAATTGCAGCTCTTGAAAAATAAATAAAAATATTTTATTGGGATCAGAAAAAGAAACGGGAATGGTATGTGTGCTCGGGTAAAAAAAAAGCAACCCATCCGGTTAGTCTAGTGGTGAATGGGCCTTCCCAACTCAGCTGATTTGGAAGTCGTGAGTTCCAGCGTTCAAGTCCCAGTAAAGTCGGTTATTTTTACACGGATTTTGAATATTAGCTCGTGGATACCGGTGTTCTTTGGTGAGTGGGTTTCAGTTAACCACACATCTCAGGAACGGTCGAACTGAGACTATACAAGACTACACTTCATTTACAGTCGTACATATCATCCTCTGAAGTATTATCTGAAAGGTAATTACCGGAGGCTAAACAGGAAAAAGAAAAAGTGTAACAAAAAAGCGTTGCTGGAGCATTTGCATGAAGAGATAGAGGGAACCCGTGAAAAAATTAGATCATAACACCGTTTAAAGTACAAAATCGATAAATAACAAAAATCGGTAGGGATACGTATAAATAGAAAATATTATTTTTTGAAATAAAAGTGATGCTATTATGCAAAGATGAATAAAATAATTCTGAAGGCGTTTATTTATGAAGTAAAGTTAAACGATTATGCAAAAAATTAGATTTATCTAATTATTATTTAAAACACTTCAACAGAGTAATACTGAAATTGTTTTAGTCGGAAGTTCGTTTAAATCGGTAATTTAATTAATTAAAAATAGAAGCAAGTATGATAAGAATCCTGTCTTATAGACGCAGTATTTAAGCCGCGTATCATGGAAATTGTGTATTATCTGATTTAATATTTTTATTTATTATGTGTAAATGGATATTCTTGTCGCATTTACAAAAGGTGTGCGTTCGTAAAAATAAATATTTTGGAAACGTTCGAATTTTTAATTTACCAAAAATCGATCAGAGTCAATCTCAATTACCAATATGAAACAAAGATCTAACGACCCGCTTTAAAACTTGTCCTGACATTTTGAAGCGGCCCCAATTTGTAGTACACTCGTATTTTTGAAGGGAGTGTACGTAGCCATAATATATATTTAATATCTAATAATTCATATTAGATGCTTAGAAAGCAAAATATATAGTATAATATTTTTCCAAACGAACTGATTTGATCTCCAAAGAAAATTCATCTATTAACAACAAGACCCTAACACTTTTAGAATAGAATACAGGCAAAACAAATAATAATGTTATTAAAGGGAATACTATCGGTATTAGCAGCGATATGCCAGTTTGAAAAGCACATAGGTAACGATGGTTTTGTCCGTTTTAAAATTTGGTATCTTCATTCAACGAGTGATTTTTTTAAACTGCTAATGTATTATTTTTAACCCTGTGAAATAATTACTTTCTAATGCAGCGTTATCACTTACGAAGAGGGCAACAGCGAAAGGTCTGAGATTTTAAGGAAAAAATTATTAATAAGTCTGAAGATGCATCCATGTTTACGCGTTAAATCTAGTTGCGCCTACATCTTGCAATGGAGATCTACATTTATTTGGAGGTTCTTATCGAAAAATTTAACTTCAACAGCCTGTTTGGTGGTCAGCTTTACTTTAGTCGTCTATTAAAATTTTGTTTACCTTAATATGACGTGTTGATTTACACACACGACAACATAAAAATGTTTTTCTGTTTTTATCAAAAGAAACACTCTTTCAATAAATTTCAAAGTATTGTAAATTTATTTCATTTACTTATTGTATTTCTCCCAGAAATTCAAAGTGTTTATTTCAAACTTATGTAAAATAATGTTGTATTGGACTTTACAGGACTTTAAAACGGTATTAAAAAATAATGTTTATCAACATTTTTTGTATTTATTATTAAAAAATTATCGATAAATGCAATTTACAGAAATCTTGTTACACTGCGGCGTGGTTTGAAGTGCGACACTTTTAAAACCGTGCGTATTTCATGAAATCTTACATACAGCATTACATTTCATTACAATTTATATGACATCGATACGATTACATGTTAATAATTAACAAAAACATCTTATTTTTATCAAATAAAACCCTCACAACCTTTCAGATTAGATGAAAGTGGAAAAAAGCGTGGACCGATTATAAATTTCAGTTTATTTTTTTTGGTAATGTTAAAATTGACATTCTAAAGATTGATAGTTTTTTCTTTTTTCGTTTGAAGTGACTAAACGGAAGACAAACATATATTTTGTGTTTTACGAAGAAGTGACTACAGGTTTCGACGATTTTTTGTTGTTTTTATTTCGCTCATTTTTTGAGAAAGATAAATAGTTCAAACAAAATTCACGTTATTAATTGTGTACACTATGCAGCAATCATTATAAAAATTAGATAAAACTCGTTATTACAGCTCGTTTTCGTTGTACTCATATCGTAGACAATTAACAGTTATTTTCTGTTTCCAGAGCTCTGTATGATCTGTTCGCAAAGAAAAAATCATTCATTCCTTCGCAACTACGAAATTGTACAAGAGTAGTTTATTCATACGTCTACACAAAAGAGTGCGAAACATCATTTCTTAATAGCCGGAAACACCCGGTCGTCACCGAATTCAGCTTCGAGTTCATCTTTGTGTATGGAAAGGCAACACAGTTCTGTTTTCCGGGCCAAATAGCACCTGGTACTGATTTTTTTCAATAGATTTATTTATAATTGAAGTCCTGCTCGTGATTTGTTATCTTCGATAAATGATCAAAGGATTCTAGCCGAACTACTCACACGATCCCTATTTCGAATATTAGCATGGGACGTTTTTTGGATAGCTTCTTATCATTTACTAACTGCATTTAAAATACACGACTAAATTAACTGGCAAATATGGTTTCTTTTAAAGCCATCTCGGTGTTAATGATGTGACTCGGTATGCATGTCTGATTTGGGTTGAATATGATTCTCCCATTCAGGAATCGTAAGTTCGTCGTAACCGGCCGCGTTGACCGCACAAAAGTACGATCTATAAATTTCTATCAGGGCGCATCTAAGTGAAATCCACCAAATACAAGGCTCTTTTCTTTACCACTCGGGTCTGACCATTGCTACTATTTTTTTTTGTGATATCTATAACGTGATAATACCAAATTAATTGTAAAACAGTTAGTATTTCATATAAAATAAGTAGTACAATATCAGTGTCGTTTTTCTCTACCGTTGCTTCTATCTTTGCAAACTTCTCGGCCCACTGATAGACAAAAAAAAGTTTTTTAATGTTTCTCTAAGTGTGATACCATTTCTTGAATTACTTTTTTGCGTATATTACAGATCTGTAAAAAATACAATTTTTCGATCACACTTAGTTTTAAATTATGCTTCAATATATATTAAGGGAAAATATAGTTGTCTGTAAAATTTTTAATTTTGCATGGTCATACCTGTGTTAGAATAATTTGGTTGATGCTTTTCATTTATAAATAGCCTCAAACAAATCCCGAATTAATGTCCAATAGTAATCGGCTAGCATGTTATTATTCCATTTCGCTTTATAGCGGCTTTCCATCACCAAAATGTCTTGGTGGAAACGTTCACCGTTTTCGTCACTCACGTCTCCGAGGTTGTCCGGGAAAAAGTCCAGATCTGAGTGGAGGAAATGTATTTTCAAAGAATATTACATCTCATAGCTCTGTGTGAAGTAAGGAGTTAATTAACAATATCGTGGCAATTGTCGGATTTTTGTTTGCCGAGAAACTTATGCAAACGTTTTTAAATGAAGCCCAAGCTGCACTTTCTACATTATTTAACATCGAGTTAAATACATCATCTTTGACCAACTCTCTTATTTGAGAACCAACAAATATTCCTTCTTCACTTACATTCGGAAATTTTTGCCATATGTACAAAAATCCGGGACTATCCTTCATTGCTTTTACAAAATTTTTAATTAGTCCTAGCTTGATATGGAGAGGGGGCTAAAATATTTTTTGGGTTCAACTAAGGGCTCATGAATAATATTTTTCCCATTTGGAGTTTCTCGTTTCTTCTACTCTGGTAACACAATGTTTATCCCTAGCTCGGCTGTTCCATTTGCAAAGAAAACACATGTACTTAGTATAGTCTAACTGCAATTGATTGATTGATAGATTGTGTCTGGAAGAAAAAATATGTGTATTTTTCTTCCCGACACAAAATAAAAATATTTTTTGTTCCCCAGCGTAATTAGAATTTAATATAACTGAAATGTTTTTTTGGACTAATCATATGATTAGTGTTGAAAAGAGCCTGTGTGATAAGAGGTTACACAGATATACGATGATATATTATAACGACACACACACACACATGTGTGTGTGTGTATCGTGTGTGCGTGTGAATTATATTGTTTCATATTATATACATATATAGTGTTATACAGAATTTACTTTTATTTTGTTAATATCATTCATTTAGTAAGTTTTGTTTTATATATTTTGTTTTAAAACTTTATATTTGAAATTTTTATTGCTTAAAACTTTACAGATATTATATTTATAAAATCCTAAGTGCTATATATCCTGCTCTAGAAAAGGAAAAATTATGAATTCATTGCACTGAAGGTAGGTGTTTGAAGTTACTTCTCTAAAAGTTCTTAATTGGGATTCTAACAATTTCAAAAAGATATCCCTTATTGTACTTTTTCTTTGTAAATAATCGGTCTATTGAAATGCTAAGTAAAACTTGAGTATATCAGGAGTATAGGATTATTTTAAGACAAAATAAATATATTATTTATCAGATTCATAATTTTTTTAAATATAATATTTTTTTTTAAATAGCTACAATTTTACGTCTATATTCTACATTAATTTTCTATAAATATAATCGTCATTGTTTCTACCGGGCTTTTTGCTCTGCGAAAATTTTATAGGAGTATAATTCATGAGAAAACAGTCGAAAAGAACTAAACAGCTAAAAAAAACTTTTTTTAAATATATATATATATATATATATATATATATATAGCCGGGTTCGTCGTAGTAGACTCTGTAGCCTTCTGCTTCAACGGTCGGGGAACTATCTCCTAGAATCGAACCTTATTCTGTCTGGATTAAAGTCTTATCGATAATCAAATTTTTTTCGCGGTAGGAGAAATCGCTAATACCCAGTGAAATACTTGTTGCTAAGTTAATTATGTCGAAGAACATACTTTTCTTTTTTTAAGGTCGTTAATGTTAGAGATAGAATATTTCGGCTTTTGTATTAAACTAGAATATTTATGACAACTTTATTAATTGATTTTTATTAATTATTTTATTATTATTATTAATTATTTTAAACCATATTTCTATTTGCAGTCGCTGACGTAATTGTAAGCACTGATTCATTTTTTTTCTTTTGTAAAAACAATAATACAGAAACAAGAACATTTTTTCGTTTATAATCGGATGCGTAAGTATAAATTAATTTAAGTCAGGTGCCCAGAAAACTGCTATGTTAAAAGTTGCCAGATAAGTAATTCAGATCTAAACCGGTAAAGATTAGGAGAGCGGTGACAAAAATAGAAAAACAAGAGGGGTCTCCCCTCTTTTCGTCGTTGCCAACCGACCGCTGCTCTTTACATTTAAGCTAAATTCCCCTCTCCAACAGTTTGTCGAGTTTTAGACTGCGGTGTCTTTAAAAAAAAATAAAAATAAATAAAACAAAAAACCGACTATCCCGTACGATGATACTAGTGATTTGAATACGAATATAAATCTACAGGGAGTGATTAACAGAGTTCTCTGTGATCGAGTGAGTAGACAGTTTAAGCTTACATGTTCGGTATTTAATTTATGTACTAGTTACTATTTTCATGATCGTGAGAAACTTGGAACGTAATAACCGTAATTACCGTACTCGAGTACGGTAATAAAAAAATACAAATAAGCCGATTAGGAAATGATCTTAATAGATAGCATTCTTTTAACTATATTCCCGTACGCTACTAGTTTAGTTCTAGTTAGTAGACTGGCCTATCGGGCCAGGAGACTGAAAGCACTCTTCTGGATCACCTCGAAAAAGTAACGTGATGTAGTATGATTGGTATTAGGAGTACAAGTTAGAATTAATAAGAATAATGTTAATCTTTAAAAACATAAGTGTCGTTATCAAAAAATATTACATTAAAAAAAATATAGAATTTAAAAAAAACAGTTACTTTATTAGTTCGTAGAATATAATCCTTCTTCAAATAATTACACTCCAAAAAAAATTTTTACAGATTATAGAGCTCATAATAATTTTAAATACACGGAGTTTGCTTGTAAAGATTCTATAAGAATGGTTCATCGTTTAAAAAAATGATTAATTATTTATAAACTAAGTTATTAATGAATAATTATTAATTTATAATTAAAAATCGGTTAGGTTAATTTCAAAGTATTCGAACAGTATAGTTATTAAAAATAAACAAAATTGTCTACTTTTGAAAACAAATTTACATTCTACTACCGCAGATTTACAATGAGCAGAATTGCTTTAACATTTTTACTACCTCTTAATGAAATTTTCAACTGTTGACAGAGACAAATACTTTCGCGGACAAAATTTAAACAGAAATTGTTGCGTAATTAGTTTAAGTATTTTCAGTGCTAGAAGAACAAAACAGTTTGTTTACTCAGTTCTGTTCAGAAACAAACTACCTTTGATTAAGCTAGATACTTCGTTATTCTTGTCACCGTTTTAGCTGTATTTTGCTGAACACCTGACACCGAGAATAGAACGCGCCAATGTTCATGCGCTTCTATATTCCGTCTAATATATTAAATGTTATTTTTGGTGTTTTCATGAAACTTTTTTTACAAATAACCGGTCTCAATTAATCATCTTTGCTACTTTGAATGAATGTAGGGAAAAATAATTGGTAATACGATACAGAATGTAATTAAAAATCGATAAAAAAAGTTCTTAACATTTTTTTAAAATTTATTACACTTCATGTAACAATTTAAGGTTTCTATAAAAATCTGCATGTTACTTTAAAAAATATATATATTAATATTTTAATACATTCTAAACTTCTATGTGTATTTTAACATAAACATACAATAAAACCCAACACATACATACAATCCATCATATGCCTTCGTTCTGTAGCGCCGTTCGTAAAGGATATATTGCATAAGTGTGGGCATTCGTTGCTTCTAATTTGTCCGATCTTCTAATTCATCCCGAAGAATACCTTTAGATTAGTCTCGACTGAAACGCCAGTCACTCAAGGTGCAGAGCAGTTAAATAAAACGCCTGACTGATTACACCATGCTGACACACGCGCATACACACACACACGTGCGCTCGCACGCACACACCTTCTTTTTGGATAACAATAAGCATTTTTAATGTTACACTAATATTTTTATATAGCTCCATATTAAATTACAGTTTATTGTTTTTTTAAGCTGCGTAAAAGTTGGAAAATTTAACACCAGTTAAAAGCATGAAACTGTGCTCGTAAAGAGATACATAAAGTAACAGGACCCACTGCTTTCAGTTTTTTATGTAAGATGTAAAACCATTATTTCTGCTAATAATTTGTGTCCAACAGAAGGGTTAATACTGATCTGTAGAGCTAAAATCTGGTCGAAATGTTTTGTAAGCGTAACTCGAAAACGAAGCGTTCCTATATCTATTATTTTGATGAGAGAAATAATACTACAAAGTACCGTAGAAACTTATTCAAACATTATGGATGTATTGTTTAAGTCGTTACTTATAAGGTACTATTTAGATTACGAAAGATAAAAAAAAAATTAACGAAAGTGCTACTATTTATAAATATTACATGGTAATGGGTGACCATTGTACACTTAGCAGCAGTTTAGAGAGTTCTCTCTTATATGAATAACGCATTATTTTCATATTATTCATATTTACCTACAGTGTTTACAAGTCACACATTCATTCCGTAATAACTAATATAAAAATGCTTAAATATTCAGCCCTTAAAATTATTTTTTTTATTTCAAGAAATACAAATATAAATTCGAGAATACTAAAGCATACTTTTCCTAGTAGATTTTAAATCAAAATTAGGTAATCACGTTTAGAATTCTCTCTATACGCTTCAAATATTGTAATGTTTGGATAAATTTTTTATGAAATTGGCGGCAGAGAGTAGATTAATGAAACAAGGAAATTAAAAATTGTCATCGCAACTTGTTTTTGATTAGTAATTGACACATTCTCAAAAAACTGCTAAATTTTCCGACGCTTCAAGAGAAAGAAAGATAAAAATAATTTTATCTAGATTTTACGCAGAAAACATATTTTCATGTTATCACAGTAATTTAAACCATCGACCTGCACCTTTTTCATTATAATATTTTTAAATTTTTCGACTCGAGTCATTGTTTAATATACAAAAAAAAGAGGGTAATAAATGAAGACTAGGAAAAAGGCCGGCCTTTTTTGTCAGTTGTAACTAAATAACGTTCACAAATTTACTATGCTAACAACAAAAAATTTACAACGAAAAGCTTCAAAACCCTGAACATTTTTAGCTCTTTCTTGGGTTGTGATTTTTTAACACAGCTCTAACCCCATTGTTTTCCTTTTTTATTCCCAAAAAAGATAAAGAAAGCACAGTCGACAAAAATAATTAAGCGCGCAGCCGCCCGGCACACCACCATTGATCCGCTCTGCGCCAATAGCAGCTAAAATAAAAACGTGAGCACATACAACAAACAAACAAACCCACATGCACCATCCTTTTTATATAAATAGAGATGGAGAGGGACATCTTTTTTTCCTGATCGGTACATAATATAATTCACGTCGTAAGTGGATAGATGTGCTACTTCACAGATAAAAAAGGAATCGCTCCAGCATTTGCCAAGATGAATGGTCGTTAATACCTTTATCAGAGCAACAATACAAAATATACAATTATAAAATAAAAAAGTAGATGTGATTAAAGCCCGCTTTAATTATTTAAAACATAAACACATGAAAGGATGTTAAGTTAATCTATATAAAGGTTCTAAATATGAAAAATACAAACAAAAAGATTCACTATTCAAAAGTCATTAATGAAAATTATTTGAGCACCTATTTACGTATACGTTGAACGGGATGAAAAAAATTCAGTTGTATACGCTTTTTTTAATGGTATTATTAAAAACTTCAGCAAAAGAATATTATTTTTTTTTTAAAGAAGAATTTTTATAATAGTATTTTAAATAAATTAGAACATAATATCATCTCAAAGAGATAACGTTATACTTCAGACAAGAATATACGTAATCGTAATAAATATTTAATAAATGATTAAAAACTTAGTGTTTTATAAAGTCGCTTCAAAATAGATCAGTACGGTCTGATTTTGTTGTAAGCTAAATCAGTTTGATTATTCCAAGAGTATTTGTCATCAAAACACTCTGACATTTTTCTTTATGGGCAATCTATTGTAATGTAAATTTTATTTTCCCCTGTAGTAATGTTACGTCCACCAGAGAAACACAATACTACAATTTCACCTATATTTAAAGTTAAATGATAATAATTCATTCAGTGCACAAATTTTTGAACTGTTACATAAAATATTCAAATTCTTCTAACTAATTATCTAAAGATATATATAATAATAATAATAATAATAATAATAATAATAATAACTGTTTATTTGAGGACGATAACAATGAATGGTTAAACATTCTGAGTAAATCTTTAACAAACAATAAGAAAATCAGGCGGCGGAGAAAATTTTCTTTTGCATTTCGCATTCTACATGTTGAAGAAATGTTCTACACCTTATATGTATGTATTATTACAAATATATTCATATCAAAAATTTAGGTTTCAATGCCTATTTACCTATTTCCTTGGTAAGGTATGAATAATCAGTTTAAACAGCTCTTCTGATACCAAAAATTTTTCATCGGTCAAAAATATGAAAGGAAATAGAGTGCTTTTCTGAGATCGAAAATTTAAAATGGAATCTTTAGCTCTCAACGCAATTAAAAATATTTTCTAAACACTCGGAAAAACACAGCAGTACCGGTAGAATTTTTTTCCAAAAATCAAAATGTTTGTCAGTACGTTGTACGTTATCTTTTAGAACAAGATATGTTTCAAGTCTATTTTTTATGATTTTTTTTTCACATACTTTAGAAAATATGGACAATAACAAAACTGGTCGATAATTTTCTAGATTTAATGGTAAATCTTTCTTAAGGAGGACAATGAAAATGGAAATTTTAGGCAGCTGAAACGTACTTCGTTGTTGAACAATTCATATATTTAATTTTTATGAGAAACACCAATTTTTTTTAAAATCGTGGAAGGAATTTCATCAATACCCTTGTTGGACGTTTATTCCCTGTATTTAAATTATAAATACTAGCCGTTCAAAACTGAACGGCTTTGCTTAAGCTCATTATATCACGAGTGAAAGTGAATTTGAAAGTAAAATAGGTCAGTTAATTTCACAAAAAATACAAAAGAACTCGACGTTCGATATTTCATCCGTATTCATGTAGCAGAGAAATTTAATAAATTCTTTTCCGGTTCCTCAAATAACATTAGTCTTGATCAGTTTCAATAATGCCGATTAAAAAAGAAATGTGTTCAACTGAATCTTTTTCATCCCGTTCAACGTGTAATAAATATGTGCTCAAATAATTTTCATTAATGCCTTTTGAATCGTGAATCTTTTTGTTTGTATTTGTTACACTTAGAGCCTTCATATAATTTAACTTAACATCATTTCATGTGTTTATGTTTTAAATAATTAATGCGGGCTTTAATCATATCGACTTTTTTATTTTAAAATTGTATATTTTAAAATGCTGCTCTGACCAATGTTTTAGTGATCATTCATCTCGGCAAATGCTGGAGCGATTCCTTTTAGATAGATTTCATAAGAAAGCTACCTATTGTAGTGGGTACCATGATTCGACTTCCGGAAAATTTAGACTTTATTCGCGTTTCACATCCCCCAGACCTCAAAGCCACCGTCAGCTCAAAAGTTTAAATATACATTTATATGTATATAATGCATATACAATTAATATTAATTATATTATATCATATAATATAATTAATTAATGCATGTATATAATTAATGTGTATTATATACATTTGTATGTGAAATATATATATATATATTTTTTTTTCACCTTCTTGTAGACACGATAACTGCCGTAATTTTGCGCCAATCACTTTCAAATTGTTTCTTAAAAATAAGTCCCAAAATCTCAGTCGAGTTCGTAACTGCCAAAATTGGACCGTGGAGGTGGAAATGGAAGGAGGGCTTTTTCGAAAAAACAAAATATCGCTATAAATTTCTTATTAAGTAAAATATCAAATTCGTTTAAAATTCCCACTATTCTTTGAATAAGAGATAAACTAAGAGATAAGAAATAAGTGATTGAAGTTTTTTGATATCACTAACCATTGGCCCAGGGGATGGAAAAACTGGGTTTTGAAGACAAACAAATTCATACCTCACTTAATAGGCACAGTATTGAATCGGGTAATGTATTCGTTAGTCCTCTAAACATTACCTAAAATTTTTATCTGAAACAATTTTTGATATGACCAACCGCTACGGCAAGGAATAACCAAAACAAAAATACAAATGTAATATCGCTATAATTTTCTTATTAAGTAAAATATCGAATTCGTTTAAAGTTCCTACTATTCATTGGATAAGGGCTTAAAGTCGATGTAAGTAATTTTTTTATATATCACCAACCATTGGCGCAAGGGGTTGAAAAAATGGGGTTTCGAAAACAAAAAAGAATCATACTTCCCTTAATAGATACAGTATTGAATCGGTTTAAAGTGGTCGTTAATCCTCTAAAGATTACCTAAAACTTTTGTCTGTAACAGTTTTTGATTTAACCAACCCTTACGGCAAGGGAGACCAAAATGTTGCTGGAATTGTAAGAAGATGGGGCTTGTATGCTAAACATGTGAAACTTTTTTCACATGCAACCGTTCTCGTATAGAGTAAATTTGAAATTTTTCTTAACTTTAAGGTGGAAATCTTTTTTATCCCTAACTTAGCATTGGTGTAATCTCCCTCCGCCTTTCGGCATGCCGAAAGGGATTTTTTTTACCCGTGAAGTAGCATATCTACCCACTTACGTCGTGAAGTGTATTATTATGTATCGATCAGGAAAAAAGATTTCACTCTCCATCTTTGTTTCCCATAAAAAGTATGGTGCTTGTGAGTTGTTTGTTTGTTTTATGAACTCACATTTTTATTTTATCGGCTACTGGCGCAGACCGGACCAATGGTGGTGCGCCGGACGGCTGCGCGCAACGCACGAACGATTTATATTCTCGATACAAACGATTTATCTTTTTTCCTGTTTATGAATGAAAATGATCTCATTCATCCTCTGAAGTAATATCTGACGGTGATTTCAGGAGGCTAAACAGGAAAAAAAAAGATAAATCGTTTGTATCACGAATATAACTCGTATAATACATATCATTATGTATGAGTAACTGAAGTGTAGTCTCAGGTCGAACAGTGTAGGTCTCAGTGTAGTCTCAGGTTTTTTGCACAGTCTCAGGTCGAACATCACTAAGACGTGTGGTTAATTGAAACCCAACCACCAAAGAACACCGGAATCCACGATCTAGTACTCAAATTCATATAAAAGTAACTGCCTTTACTAGGATTTGACTGCCTTTATAATCGATTTATCTAAAATTATATTAGAGTTTTGGGGATAAAAAAATCTGATGTGGACACCACATGACTTCTTTGTACGCCTATTAAATTACATAAAACATATACAATATATATAATTTTTTCTATTTTTTTTTTTTTTTTTTTTTTTTTTTATTAAATTATTTAATGTAATTTTTTTTACAATCAGATGTTAATAATCACTGATAGAAAAAAAACATTTTTAATGTTTCTCTAAGTGTGATACATTTCTTGAATTACATTTTTGCGTACATTACATATCTGTAAATACAATTTTTCTACCACACTTAATTTTAAATAAATTACGCTTCAAAAAAATTAAGGGAAAATATAGTTAAAATCTGTAAAATTGCTAATTTTGCATGGCCATGTCTGTGTTAGATTAATTTCGCTGATGCTTTTCTTTACTAAATAGCCTCAGGCACATCCCGAATTAATCCCCGACAGTAATCGGTTAGCATGTTAGTATTCCACTTCCCTTTTTAGCGGCTTTCCATCACCAAAATGTCTTAGTGGAAACGTTCACCGTGTTCGTCAGTTACGTCTCCGAGGTTGTCCGGAAAAAAATCCAGATGTGAATGGAGGAAATGTGTTTTCAAAGAATATTACATCCCATAGCTCTGTATGAAGTAAGAAGTTGATTAACTATCTTGGTAATTGATTTTTGTTTGCCGAGAAAATGTTTGCAAACGTCTTTAAATGAAGCCCAAACTGCACTTTGTACATTATTTAACATCGAGTTAAATACATCATTTTTGACCAACTCTCTTATTTGAGTATCAAAAAATATTCCTTCCTTAATTTTTCCTTCACTTATATTTGGAAATTTCTGCCTGATGTACAAAAATCCGGGACTATCCTTCTTCATTGCTTTTACAAAATTTTTCATTAGTCCTAGCTTGATATGGAGAGGAGGTAAAAATATTTTTTCGGTTCAACTAAGGGCTCATGAATAATATTTTTCCCATTTGGAGTTCAGTTGTCTCGTTTCTTCCACTCTTTGGTAACATAATATTTATCCCTAGCTCAGCTGTCCCATTCACAAAGAAAACACATGTACTTAGTATAGCCTAACTGCATGCCTAACAACATTTACCACATATGTTTCAACTATGTTTTTTAAAATTTATTTTTCCAAGAACGTCTTTCATCACATCGTATGTCTCTTTCAAATTAATACCATAAGCGATTGGTATCGAAGGATATTTGTTACCGTTGTGTAGTACAGCCACCTCTAAACTATATTTGGACGAATCTATGAAATATCGCCAGTCCTCAGCTTTATGAACTTGTCTTAAGTGCTACATAAGCTCATCAATATTTGTGCAGTAAACCAAATTATTTTCATCAATAAAGTACTGAGAAACTTCTTTTTGTCAGCTTCGAAAGCCCGAAATCTTTGTATTTTTTGAAGTAAATTCCAACCTTGCAGTCTTTATCCTAACAGTTCACCTTGAAAATTTTGATAAATTTAAATTCCTTACCGAGTCATTTAATTCATCTTGTGTTATATGATGTGGCTTATTGGAAGATAATTCAAAATCAAAATCATTGTTGTCTTCTTCAGTACTGCCTGACTCTTCATAGCTCTTTTGAGACGTACATTCACAGGTGGCTCAGGAACTAGAATAATTTCACTGTGAGATACAGGCCTGATTGCAGACTGCAATGAAGGATATTTTACAGTATGTTTAGATTTTTTAGAAATTGCAGACACTTTTTAAATGAGAGTAACAATCGGTTACATGATCCTTTGGTTCACTCCAGACCATAGGTACACCAAATGACAAAGCCTTCCGTGTACCTTTCAGCCATCCTCTTAAATATACAGAACAGTTAGTGCATACTATATGAGGAGCCTACGTCTTATCCTGATCACCAATTTTACACTGAAAGTTCAAATGATATATTTTTTTAATTAAGGGTGTAATGTTTCTTCTATTTGATTTTACGGTAAACTCACCACATACTAAACAAAAAATACACATCTTTTTCACAGTTTCGAGGTATAATGACACTGCACTGTTAACAAACTTAAGACAGTAATAATACCGAACAAAATTAATTCATTCCTAAATCCATTTCTTAATATAAACAACACAGCTGTGTTTTCATTTACATGTTTTGACCTGCACGGACATGATTAATCTTGTCCACGAAGGCTCACTCTTCAGTATTAGATACGATGCCATATATGACTATGATATAATTTAATTCTTTGTCTAGTATTGTTTATTTATACCTTACAGATTATGTTAACAAATTTAAACAATAAAAAATGAGCTTATAATGCTAACTATACGTTGAAAAATGAAATAAAACCTTTAATTAAAATTTAAAAATTTTTCATAAACGGTGGGTGATAGGAAGATTCTGAGTTCATATTCGTTTTCAGCATCAAAAACCAGATTAGTCATGTATCGCATGTAAGGAAACAAAAATTAATGTTTATCAGTGTTATTAATAAATCAATATGCTTAAAATAAAAAAAAAGTTAGAAAAAAAGGAAATGAAGGTGGATTTGAACCGATGTGCCTGCCCTTGTAAGATCCAAATATTTTATTAATTAAAATTTTATTTTACTATAAATCTGTATCCAATGAAAATAAGTACAGCTTATGATGATATATCGTTGAAAAGCTCTCAACGAGGGCTTATTACTGCAGTTACGAAAAAATCCAAAATCCAGATTGTTTGGATTTTGCGCTTTTTTTGGAAACTTTTGGTCCAGTCGATTGCTATCAAAAGAGAAGGTGCATAACGAGATGTTACAGCAGTCCTAAATCCAAAATTTCAGCATTCTACGGCTAAACGTTTTTGAGTTATGCGAGATATATATGTAAGTACAGACGTTACGGCGAAATTAGTCAAAATGGATTCAGGGATGTCCAAAATGGATATTTCCGTTGAAATCGGAAAACCGACTTTTTCGCGATTACAATACTTTCTTGTATTTCGTACAAGGAAGTAAAAAGGAAAACACTGGGGTTAGAGCTGTGTTAAAAAATCACAACTCAAGACACAACTAAAAATATTCAGGATTTTGATGCTTTTCGCTGAAGCTTTTTCGTCGTTGGATTTTGTACACTAAAAATTCATGAACATTATTTAGTTAAAATTAGCAAAAACCTTTAACAAAATCCTGTGTATTCGGGCCTTTTTCCTAGTATTCATTTATTAACCCTTTTTTTGTATCTTAAACAATGACTGAATCGCAAAAGTTTAAAATAATATAATGAAAAATGGTGCAGGTCAATGGTTTAAATTACTGGCGGGAGAGTTTTTGAAGGCTGTAAGATACAATGTACGCCACTAAGTATATCGCTTGAGATTGAACATTAATTGTATAATTCTAAAAAAAAATATCATTAAGTGATAACATGAAAATATGTTTTCTGCGTAAAATCTACATAAAATTATTTTTATCTTTCTTTCTCTTGAAGCGTCGGAAAATTTAGCAGTTTTTTGAGAATGTGTCAATTACTAATCAAAAACAAGTTGCGATGACAATTTTTAATTTCCTTGTTTCATTAATCTACTCTCTGCCCTCAATTTCATAAAACATTTATCCAAACATTACAATATTTGAAGCGTATAGAGAGAATTCTAAACGTGATTACCTAATTTTGGTTTAAAATCTACTAGGAAAAGTATGCTTTAGTATTCTCGAATTTATATTTGTATTTCTTGAAATAAAAAAAATAATTTTAAGGGCTGAATATTTAAGCATTTTTATATTAGTTATTACGGAATGAATGTGTGACTTGTAAACACTGTAGGTAAATATGAATAATATGAAAATAATTCGTTATTCATATAAGAGAGAACTCTCTAAACTGCTGCTAAGTGTACAATGGTCACCCATTACCATGTAATATTTATAAATAGTAACACTTTCGTTAATTTTTTTTTATCTTTCGTAATCTAAATAGTACCTTATAAGTAACGAATTAAACAATACATCCAGAATGTTTGAATAAGTTTCTACGGTACTTTGTAGTATTATTTCTCTCATCAAAATAATAGATAATAGGAACGCTTCGTTTTCGAGTTACGCTTACAAAACATTTCGACTAGATTTTAGCTCTACAGATCAGTATTAACCCTTCTGTTTGACACAAATTATTGAGCAGAAATAATGGTTTTACATCTTACATAAAAAACTGAAAGCAGTGGGTCCTGTTACTTTATGTATCTCCAGTAGATTCTGAGAAAATTGTTGCAAAACCCAAAAAATTAGATTCGTAAAACCACAGCTTTGTAGGTTTGGCATACATTTACGGTGTAAAATTGCTATTAACCAAATAAAGTTACAAGCAAAATTTTTAGCGAATTTAATTCTAAGAAAATTGATGTAATCAATGTATGATACTAGTTCCCGAATTTTTTGGGATGAACTTATTTTTTATAGATCACGGTGGTTTCTAAAAGGAAGAATATTTTCATCTATAATGATGACAATCTACAAGGATGTTATACCCTTTTTTATTAGTTTAGCTGCAGCAGGTATATCACTTTAAATTTGGCTGGCCTTTAAATTTAATTAATCGATTTGTTTTTGCAGGGGCAATTGTATTTAGCAACTATCTCTGAAATTTTTCGGATTGAATAAATTTTGTAGTTTATAATTCCATGCTGATTCTATGATAGATATTTATCATTACCGGAGGTTATTAAGAAACAAACTAAATATGTTTATAGGCATAAGTGCTGATGAAGGATTTCAAACCTTAAATTCAGCAGACCAGAAATCCTTGAAACTTGAAAAATGTTTTGCTCCTTTAACATTGCCCTTAAATTTTTCATTTCTTTTTTATTATTTGATTTTGGATGGACACCTCCATGGTACTCTCATAAATAATTTCATTTATCAGATAATCGAGAATTAGCCAAAGTACAAGTAGTTTACGTATTGGTATCTCAGTAGGGCTTGAGACAAAGTACATTTTCTTTAAACTATTTTCGCTCTTTTTTGAAGGTTTTTATCCATAAATAAAAATTATTTCCTTCCTAAAAAACAAGTGAATGTCTTCCTCAGATTAGGATCAACGTGTAAAATTGTTGTGGTTCTTCCATTAACAAATAAATTTTATGACGCCAACTAATAGTGTACAATATTAGCTCTTGGAGAGATAAACTTGCAGCTAATTTCATTTAGAAATATATAATACTAATAAAAGCAATTCCTTATGTGCACAGGTGCTGAAAATCTACTATGTTCTATTTGAGTTTGGTGTGAACACAATTTAGAAATAGGAAGAGCTAATAGTCGCACAAATTGTTCCTTGTACAATGAGAAACCATTTGGTCAATAATCAATGTTTCTGTTAATAAACACACACAGTAATCACCAACTATTGACAACTGCTGTACCGATGGGTGTCAAAAAAGCATAACCTCCGTAATTATTAAGAACTAAACGAAATATGTTTACAGGCATAAGTGCTAAAGAAAGTGGTCTCAAAGTTTAGGATCAGCAGACCAAAGATGTCTTAAACTTGGAAAATGCTTTTACTCCCTTAACATATTTGCCAAGTTAGTACTTTTAAAGATGTCCACAACCGATGAGGCGATTTGTCAGTTAGTTTTTAGATGGCGCTACTGAAATGCTATCGCTATTGCTTAGCTAGTAAAGATAAACTTTACTATACTAGATCGTGGATAACGGTGTTCTTTGGTGGTTGGGTTTCAATTAACCAAACGTCAGACTGTACAAGACTACACTTCATTTATATTCATACATATCATCATCCTCTGAAGTAATAACATACGGTGGTTTCAGAGGCTCACTAACCTTAATTAGCGAGCGTAGGTTACGTTTGGTTAGATTATAATTTTATTTCAATATAGTCTTTCAAGACTGACTACAGGTAGCCTTATCGGTTTCGGGCATCTTCTTGAAAAGTACCGCCAAGTTTTTCATTTTTTTTTTTATTAGTTAGGATAGGGTGCACACCTCCATATTATAAATAGCATACACGTTACTCTTCTACATGATTTTATTAATCATATCATTAAGAATTAGCAGGAGTAGTTCCTGTGTTGATATCTCAATAAGGGAAATATGTCAAGAACATTTTCAATAAATCTATCAACTAATTAACAGCCATATATATTTTGTCATTGGAGAGGAAAACCGCATTACCAGTACCTGAAAATCCAAGCTTACCAGAGGTATCTCTCTGAGAACTGCTATTTTGCAGCCTACAGTAACATAACATCCGTAACAAAATCAAAAAAATAATTATTTGATCATATAAATCTTTTTAAAAACGGAATAACTGTGAGGAAAAAGTAAGTAATAATTAAATTAGAGACACGCACAAGAAAAGTTCTCTTAAAAATCATTTTCGTTCTTAATCAGTTATTAATTAAATATGAAAATTTTTTACTTACAATTTTGTCACCTCAATTACTAACCTCAACAACTGCCGCGCTAAAATGTAATAAGCCTAAAAAATAATATAGTACTGAAAATGAATTTCTTAATCTCGTATCGATTAAGCAAACTAAAAAATAAAGTACGAATACCATCCTAAAATTCTCTAATCGGGCTTTTCGTACTCGAAACTTTTTCCAATAAACCAAAGCAGTCTAAAAAACCAAATCGTTGTACTCGATGAAAAAGATAAGTTGCATTCTTTGCAGATCAGTTCTTATGACGTAGTTTCAACTTCCACCGCAAGATTACCACCTAAAGACAGATTTTTAAAATACAGAGCTTATAAGCATCACGATACCAAGCTTTGATTTGTAATATTACTGAATGATTGAAACACAGTTAAATTTTATGTGACGGGTATTTTCATCATTCCAATATGAGTGAAAACTCGGAAGATTAGTAAGTTATTTTATATGTTGCACCATATTTTATAAGTGAGCTACAGTAATTTATTTTCTTATAGTAACTGATTTAATGAAACTGTTACCCAGTTTAACAACTGTCTTCCGGTTACCGAACAACAGTCTCTAGGAAAAAAATAATATTGACGATGAATATGTAGGAAAATATATTAGTAACTATGAATAATACGTAAACAGTTTTATAATGCTTAACAAATTTCGAGAAACAGGGTTTATATTTACAAGAACGAATAACCCTTTTTTATTTTAAAATATGTTTATTTTATTTCAATTGTTGTTTTAAATCTGCGGGTTAAAAAAGTTTATTTTTTTATTTTGACATTTTCTGAAGTTGTTTAAAAAATAAGATAGTACATATATATAAAAAAAGTTCGTTCATTAAAATACTGAATCATTGACTTGGATTATTTTTATCTATTAAAATTTATTTTAAAAATTCATAAGATAAAAATAGTTGAATTGAAAGTTTTCCTTTTATAACATATCACAGTAAATAGAATAAATTATATTACTTCCTTAAGATTGCAAAAATATTATCACTTATTTTAGAAATCTTGGGAAGTAACACAGGCATTTACAGTTCATATTATTTAGAAATACCAACAAAAAAAAAAATGTAACACCAAAAAGCTGCTTTTGATTCCATAGTAACGGTGGCCCAACATTCTAGTAGACATTAAGAGGAGGTGGATAAAATAACCTACTATACTTCGTTCAGTAGGATAGTCTTTTAAATTTAACTTTTATTTCTTTCACACATCCATACATTTATTTCAGAGATTGTGTTCGCTTCCTGGATCTAAATTAATTTTTGAACATCCTAATTAATTTTGAACGTTGCCACTGTTTCACGCAATATATTTACAACGCGAAATATAAATAAGTTACGGGCTGGAGGATTTGAAAAAATGAAATCAAATTAAACCTTCACCAGATGATAAAGAATATATTTATAAATAAGTAATTGGTTTTAGATAGTTGCAAACTCCATCGATATTTCGGTTTTATTTTTCATGCAATTTTTCTTTATTTCTTGAGAAATATAACTACATACATACTATAGTGAAATAAATGAAAATTATTAGGTGAACTGTTACTTTTTAAATAAAAAGATGATTTCAAAAATGTAATAAAAAGAAAAAACTAAAAATAATAATACCGGCTTAGAAAAAGAAATAAAAATTAATATATTTCTTTAAATTGAAACGTATGAAGTCGGCACCAAAATAAACCTTAGTAAATAATAAACAATTAATCGGTTTTCATTTGACAGGGTTTAAAACCTCGATATTAAAATAGAAAATATTATATATTTCTTTTTAGTGTTTTATTTACGTCCAAACTTAATGTTCTTCTTTAGTTTAATTTATATATAAAAAATTATCATGTTTTAAAACACCCCTCGTATACAGCCGATCGAGGAGGACCATATATTCGTAGTACTGATCCTTCATCGGTAGTTGTCATGGTCGAAGGGATGTTCCTAAAAGTTGTTCTGCGTTAGCTGGGAGAAGAAAAATTAGAAAATGAGTTTGAGTTGTTTTACTTTCTTAAAAGTATTTAATCGCTTGAATTTTTTTAATTTTAACATAATGAACGTTTTTTCTGGATACATAACATAATTTGATGATATTTCCATGTTAAAAAAAATGTGTGGGTTGTCTCCAGAAATCCCTCATACGTGAAGATTGTTTGACTGTAACGATTGATATACTACAATTAGAAATTTTTCTTTACTAAAACTGTTAACTTAACCTATTTATTACATAATCGTCACCAACAACGTGGCATTTGTGGTAGCTGAAAACAGCCTTAGAACGTCCTTGTTTTACTCTTTTGACGTCAGGCAACTCTACTACAAATTCGTAAACCCTAATTAATTAAATCCTGTTTAATTCGTAATTATTTGTGAATCTTCTGCACTTGTTCCTCTCCTTCAACCATTTGAACACGTGGAAGTCGCTTATCGTAAATGACTGAAGACATCCCTTTCCGATTTCCTAAAATCAATTTGTCTTTTGCAGCAGAATATCATCGGAAAACGCTATTTTTCCGCTACCCCATTACTTTCAATCTACCGCTTTTAGGTAATGTAGCGCAACTTCTGGAACGTTTCATAGCAGGCTGTGTAGAACCATTGTTTCTTATCGCATGAATGTGTTCAGTAGGACACAAAACCATCCCAAAAGACTTTTGGCATTAAATTGCGAGCACAAAGCTTTTTTAAAAATTTCGTGTTGTTTTTCGGTAAGTAAGTGATGCCACTAAAGCGATTCGCATTTCGCATCGGAAGGTCTTGGTGCTAGACAACAGCCGTGTTTCAGTTTGTCAAATTTTAATCGAATCGAGAACTTCTCTATAACAAATTTCAAAATCCATTACCATTTCCATTACATTTTCATACGCGGTAACCAATACGTACTGATTTTGTAGTCTAAATCTTGGGAAACGGTACCATTTCTCTAGGAAATTTCAGAAATATAAATTTCACATCTAAAATTGCGATTCAATATTTTTTTTAATTTGATCTTTCAAGTTGCTAATGATGATCAAGAATCGACTAGAATACTCTTCCTGCACACTCGTTCTTCCTTTCCAAAGATGTTACACTATTTCTATCCATTTCTTTCATTAATGGCATTAATAGCGTAAATAAATTTCAGTCGAAATCACGTTTCGAAATTCCAAAAAATATATTACCGGTCATTCCTCCGTCTCACTCTTGACAGTAAGTAAATTGTTTAATTTATTTTAAAACTTAAATAACTTCCTTGTAAATGACCATAGAGTGGTCACCTTTAATCACTGATATTTCAAGACGGATTGCCTGATTTTGATTAAAAAAGAATGTAATATAATTTAGGCTTTTTTTAAAAACCTATTTTTTTGAAAAAATAGTTACCTCTTATCGACATTGTTTAGTTTACCACTTAAAATAATACTGCACAAAAATTATGCTTTAAAATACTACATCGGCTTAGTTAAATCCTTTACTATTTACCTAAACTAATAGTTATTTTTAAAAAATTACCATAAAACCGTTTAAAAATTCAAGAAATGTATTGGTAAAAGAGTAAAAGAATCAATCAAATTAGATCAGCGGTATACAGATCACCATAATGTAGTTACCGATTTGCGTTATATAATATAGATTCTTTTGTATAAAATACAATATCTATTTTTCACAATATCTTTTTTTGTTATTTGTGTTGTTTCAGTATGAAGAAAGCTGCCGGAATATTTGAATTATCTATATCTTCAGGCTTCATAGTATTAACTTGTATAATATGTTTTGTATTGAGGAAGATGGTTACAAAGATTTTCCCTTCACCCTCACTTCCAAGACTTTTGCTGCAAGAAGCAATTGCTACTGCTGAACTTTGTGCTTGCTGCTTTGAATTGATTATAGGTAACACATACATACATATAGTTAATATCAGAAATAGGATTGTTTTACAACACCTGGAATCTTAGGAAGTAGTATTTTGAAGAATGAAATAAAAGTGTTTGAAATAAGGATGATTGCAAATGGTTGAGTCCATGTTTAGTAAGAATAAATATATAGATCATGTAAAATAAAGTAGCAATAGGAGCAATTTTGTTTTTAAGAATAATTGCATATTGTTAAGAATTAGTGGCTGTAGTGCGTAAAAATGAAAGCTGAAGCCTGTCTTTGAAGTCACGTATTTTATCAATGAGAAGTAAAAAAAATTGGAATCATGATTCATCTTAAAGCAGTCGTGACTGAACGGTTGTTACAGCACAGAGTGGATTCAGATTTGAAAGCACTATCTTTACTGGATATTGTTTGTATTACCACACATATTAAATAGTGAAACGATTTTTGTTTTTCAACTGCTTTATATTTTGATATTCAAAAGTGAATCGATTACAATTTTATAAAATTATGAATAATCTAGTACATGTTAAAATATTTATCGATAAACCTAATAATTTATAAATATGTCGTAATTATAAGAAAATTTATGCTAAAGGACAACAGATTTATGACGTCCCAAGCAGATCCGAAACTCGTCCCATAATTTTTATGTTTTTTTCCGGGATATGCTAGTCATCCAATAAAGTTCCTGAAATATCGCAAGATATTTAAAAATATATTGAATATCGCAAGGTAAACGACATTGATTTGCCTGGCATTTCTCCCGCCACCACCCCATTCGGTAGCCCTAAACCATAAGACCGAATGTCTGTGCCACAAACGGCTACTGAGCCTCGAAACAGTTCCAGTGTCCTAAATAGCTCCTAGAGCTTACCTGACAGTGTGAACGGACTAAGTGCGGCGCCATACACCACCGGCTTACGTGTCCCAACCGCTCACTTGTCATATATTTACTAAAATGGGTAGGCGCACCCCGTCAACTACTAAAAATATATGACATCCATAAATTAAAATTTACTTCGTCTAGACAGCAATTCGCTGTCACGCCTAGGTCATTGAATACCAGCAAATACCTTTCCCCCATATTAAAGCGCTTGAAGCCTTAATTGGCTGGTGGTCAGCCATGCATCTCTAGGTTAGCTTTGCACTCCAGTGCGGTAGGAGTCTTTCCCTTAAGTAAACTACTGATGTCGATTAAACAAAGCAACCGCATCAAGGAACTCCCACATGGTCCGACAACGCGGCTCTCGCCACATTGACTCGCCGCTTGTGAGTGGCCAATTTTCCCCTTAACCTCTAAGTAGCAGGCTGGCTCAGTCTCTGGCCCTTCCAAGAGCAGGGCAGTCAAACATCAGGTATTCATTTGACTGGACCTCCCCGCAGACGCACAACTCATCAGCTGCCAGGCGGAACCGAAACAGATATTGGTTCAAATTAACATGGTTGGTGAGCAGCACCTGGTCTCCCGTTGCCCTTAAAAACTAACTCAAGGCATACCATCCTCCCAGATCCTATAAACTTGTACAGGGATCTTTCCTTAGTCGTGGTGCCCCATTCCAGCTGCTATCCTTCCATCGCGAGGCTCTGCAGCCTCTTCCGCAGGCGGGATATGAGCAACTGAACGAAATTTAGATCCAATGCATTGTGATTACCGTTCCGGTACTGGCCCGGTCCGAAACCGCATCCCAAATACCTCGGCCTCCCAGCCTCCTCGCAATCTCCACATGGTTGCCCGAACTTTCACCACTAAATCGATTGGGAGAGCCTTTCCCAATACGGTGGTAGCCTCGTAGAAGGTTGTTTTAAAAACACCAGTGCATACAATTAAGGCTCTTCGCTGGGCACTTCTTAAATTTTGAATAAGTGCTGATTTCTTTCCAACCTACGGGCCCAAACAGACGCAGAATAAGAGGGTCATACTTTCGAAGATACCTCGGTACAAATGACGGCCCGACAGTCCGTAATCCTTTCGAGCAATCCTCCTAAGCTTGTGCGTCACAGAGACGGCATCCGCCTACTTGCCTAATTTGGTTTCTAAACAGCAACTTCTCATCAAACAAAACACCGAGGTTCTTATGAACTCGAACTCGGCTGATTACAAAGCCTTTATACTTAATACGAGGGTTACGACTGTACGATAATTTGTCTGCACCCTTGAGAAGCATAAACTTCGTCTTGGGCACAGAAATTCTTAAATTTTGAATGCTCATCCAGCCCTCTGCGGTTGACAAAGCCACCTGCGCTCGGTTTTCTAGCTGCGGTCGTGAATCACCACGAATTAACAGGAGACAATCATCGGCGAAAGTCTGGGCCGTGACCCCTTCTGGGAATGTCAATCCCAGAAACCTGTCAAATACCAGGTTCCACAGCAGGGGACCGAGAACAGAACCCTGCAGGCTTCCCCTGGTGACGGATTTTTCCACAGCTAGGTGCGCATCTTTAAACAGAGCCGTACAATTAGACAAATATTCACATACTACGGCCTGTAGGGCTACAGGAACATTTCAGCGTTCCAAATCATAGAGGACAGAACTCAAGGAATTTTTATAAACATAGCTGCCACTATGTTTATAAAAATTGCTAAAACATATTTATAGCTGGCACTTTCCATCTCGGCAAGAGCATTTAAGATGCAATCCTCGGTGCCAACCCCATTCATGAAGCCATACTAGCCTCGATTTAGAAAACAGTTCACCTCAGTGCTTTCCCAGAGCCATTCCACAACCAGCCTTTCAAGCAACTTGCCAATTACCGTCAAGAGGCTGATGGGTTGATAACTGCCGACCTCACTAGGATCCTTTCCTGGTTTTAAGAGCACCCTCACCAAAGCCACTTTCAAATAAAGGTAAACGACATGTACTAATGTGTAGAACTGATATCGTACATTCTCCTAGTATATGTGAGATACTCACTGGGTTGGTCTAGTGGTAAACTCATGATCACAAATCAACTGATTTCGAAGTCGAGAGTTCTAAAGTTCAAATCCCAGTAAAGGCAGTTACTTTTATATGGAATTAAGTACTAGATCGTGGATATCGGTGTTCTTTGGTGGTTGGGTTTCAATTAACCACATATTTCAGGAATGGTTTACATTCATACATATCATCCTTTTTTCTTTTCTTTTTTCCTGTTTAGTCTCTGGTAATTACCGTTCAGATAATAATCGACATTTGTATCGCATAATTGGTAAGAATACAGAGGGCAAGCTATTGTTACAAGCAGCACAGCAGAAGAATCATTTTTATCAAGGTAGATTCAATACCTGAGCATAAAAGAAAAGATAGAGCAAGTTTAAATTTATTCTTCATCAGATGATGAAGAGCTAGAAAAATTATATGAAGATATAAATAATTTAATCAAATATGTAAAGGAGATGACAATTTGATTATAATGAGATTGGAATACACAGAGCAACAGAAGGAAGAAAAGAAGGGAAAATAGTTGAAGAGCATTAACTGATCAGAGAGTGAGCTACCTTTTTAAAAAGGTGTAGGAACGTTGTGAAAATTACAAAGGTGTAAGATTTATTTTGCATGCAATTTAAATACTGGAGAGAGTTTTAGAAAAAAGAATCTGAAAGTGGTAGAGGAACACAGTGAAGAGATAAATGGTTATTGGCTCAATTTTTTTGGCAAGAACACTGATTGAAAAGATTGAACACTGATTTTATTCAAAACGTTCTTGAATGTACAAAGCATATATGCTAATGTGCCAAAAAAAAATATAGCAGACATTTCAAAGAAAGCATGAGGGAAAAGGGAGTAACACTAAGATAGGAAAAGGAATACATATTGTAAGAAATTTTTATCATGCAGTAAATGGAATTATAGGAACTAAGGAAGCGTCAACAAAATGTAAAAACATCTTCCACATATTTCTGCCAAATCCAACATACAATGTCTGTATATTGCATGTTGTATGTTGGCTCATTTTACAAAGGAGCAAGAAGAAATGAGAACTATGGAATCAAATTTATCAGAAATTTGCTAGTAACTATGAGAGATTATGTGAGGATTGTGGAAGTAAGGTCTCTTATGAATGCAGAAAATGTAACAGATAAGAGAGAAAGAGCAATCGAGTTTGAGAATAAGGAAGAAGAATTCATAATTGAACATTTTGAATTAGGAGGTTAATAGACAAAGATGTAGATAGAAGAAAGCTGAGAATATAAGTTAAAGGAATACTGTAAGTAGGAGAGTGGAAGAAGTAGTAAAGTTTTAATATTGTTTTGAAATATTTTTCTCATTCCAGACTTTTGGATACCCCTATCATTTCAGAAGTTGTTCAGTTATAATCAAGGAAACTATTTTTTTTCAGTTGCTGACAATTATGGAGTGTATACTTATGCAATATTTTTATTTTTATTGACAATTTGGTGGTCACGAGTATGGGAGGATGCTACAGCTTGTCCATACATTCATCTTGAAGATGTTGTTAAAGGAGAAGCAGATATCAGAGATGCTGCACTCAAAATCTGGGCTGAGCTAGCAGGAGGTTTCTTGGTGTACAGGTATATGAAAAACTAAAAGGTAATTTAGTATGTGTATCTAATTTTGGATATAGTATGTATTAAAAAATTTTGCAAAGAATTTATTATTTTAACAAAGAGAATAAAAAAGATAATAAATAAAGTGAAACATGATTTTTAGATATAATGTATTTATGTACAATTAATGTATTTGTTTAGATGTCACCTAATTAACTTTTAGGTAGTACTTGAGCCAAAGTCCAAATTTGTAAAAATTGTACTTTTAAAACAATGTTCGGTTTGACCCAGTTATAACAATATTCTGTCATGTTTCAGTCTGTTTTGTTTTAAATAAAGACTAAATTTCCTAAACCTTTATTTGTTTTCAGTTGATTTTATTGACTATTCATAAATTTTTTAATTTTTTGTCAAAATTTAATTCTCTACAAATTTTATTGAAAAGTTTAATTTGTTTACTGAACAATTTAACAAAGTAAATTTATACTAAATTTAACAAAGTGTGTTTGTTGAATGCAATTTATTGGGCTTTGCAACAACTTTCTTAGAAACTACTGGAGATACACAGTTCCGGGATTCATTTTTTTAGTTATTCGCTTCAAAAGCCATAAAACATACTAATTTTGGCCATCTTGTCCCACCATGAATTTCAGTTGTTTTATTTTACTATTTGTACAGAAATCATGATGAATATTTTTTCTAGCTGTTACTTGAAAGTAAAAGGTTTACTAGACCTGTTTATATGATTTTTTTCTTTATTTTAACCAGTAGGACATGTCTAAAATTACTTCCAATTCTTTATGGAGATATATTATCTTGCATCACGTTTTAGTACACCATCAAGAATTTCAATTATGTTTTATATTAAAATAGGAAACAGATGTTCATATTTTTATATAATATAATTGTTATGAATAGCTCTTTTTTTTATCTGGAGTTTAAAGATACAGATACATACGTTTTTGAATATTTATATCTACATATATTCTCATATAAAGTCATCTCTTGGGGGCTCCTTCAAAAAAAGTCACTAAGTAAAAATTGTGTAAACCTTCATTCAAAAAATTAAATATGTTAACTTACCCTTATGTTTATATTTATGAATGTGCAGTCTTTAAACATGATACATAACACCAAAATACAGTCACAAAAGAACTTCTCTTGGAATCCTTTCATGGAATTCATCAGTAACTTCAGTTAATATAAATTCTACATTTACACATTGTAGTTGAAAAATTAATACATATTATAATTATTATTATTATTTAAGCATGCTTCCACTGTACTTATACAAATTTTTGTTCTTTTCATAAAATTTTCACCAATCTTTTATTAATTTAATGTTGAACTTATTTCAATTCTGAAGAAAATACTTTTAGGCCATGACCCTTCATGCAGTGGTGGGTCATACATTACAATTATATAAAAATTAAAAAGTTATGTTTTTAAAAGGTCAACAATGTTCACATTCTGCTCTTTTTTAGCCACCGGGACCACTATTAAGTATTACTTCAGAGGATGAGACGAATGACAATTTTTGTGGCGGTGTATACACGCTACAAAAATTAGTTGTTTAAATCTCTTTCTAGTTGATTAAATCTTTACCCCTACAAATATGTTATGGGTATCATACTCAGTTCTAAAATGAATTATCTTACTAACATTTTATATGTCCCAATTCAGTGCTGCTAATTTGATAAATTTATCCTGTTCAAAATCAATTTGGTAGTCAATTTACCTAACAAAAGCAAATACACTATTGTATATAAGCGTAAAAATTAGCATTAAAAATGTATTTAATAATAATAATAGTTATAAAAATGTTCATTTAAGTACTTTTGCAAAATAAACTGTGACAAAATGAAAAAATAATGTGGAAAAACCAATCGATCGTTTTACAAAAAAGATTTTAAGACTGTTTCAGGAAATATAAAAATTCAAAAATCTGATATTACAGGATCTTGTAAAAAAAAAACATGCTATAACCAGTACAGAAAACATTTAGATGTAATAAAAATAAACTTTTATATTAAATTAGAACAGTTGGATCTGTTATAAATATGAATATATACATTTATTATAAATGTATATATTTACACAGTTTACATAAATTTTACATTTACACATTGTAGTTGAAAAATTAATACATATTATAATTATTATTATTTGTTAAGCATGTTTCCACTGTACCAATTGTTATGAATAGCAGATTTTAAGATATGTAATTGTATTTTTATGAAAATTTTTAATATGCCACAGCCTAAAAATCTTACCTTCAGAATTGAAATAACTTCACATTTAAATTTATCTGTGCACAGGCTAAATTTTGTTTATAAAAAAAAGTTGCATATATTTATCATATAAATTTCTTAGTTGTATAAATTTTAATGTTTGGTTGTTGATTTAAGTAGTGATGTTGAGTGTAATTAATTTGTGTTGTTACTACTCTCTTCTGAAATTTGGCATCTGTAGTTTGTGTGGTTGTTTCTGAATAAAGAGTAATTATTTAATGTTAATTTTGCTGCATTGGATTGTAAATTACTTATTGTAAGTCTTAGTTTATCATTTTCATTTTGTTATTTGTGAATATGATGTATGTTAAATTTACCAGATTTTGTTTATTTTTTGTGATTAAGTTTTTGTTGTTGAATGTGATTGTTCTTTGGTGAGTTATTTCAGCTCAAATGTTTACAGATAAACCAATTGCTGTTTGTAAGTAAGCAAATGGGATAATTTATTTGTTATCTATAGTACTGAAATTAATAATAAAACTTGATCAATAATAGATAAAAAGAAATGAATACTAAACTTTATGATATTAATAAGGTGATGATAATGATCCTCAATAATAATATTGATGGTGTTACAGATTAATATTGATGGTATTTGTTACAGATATGTTATATTTTTGTGGGGTCTTGAATTAGCATCAACACACAGACGACGTGCGGTCAAGAAATGTACCACTGATCTACAGGTTATTCAATTTTTATAAAGTTGATAATAAATATTATGAATATTTCAGTTATATACCACAGAAGGAATTTAATGACACATGTATTAAATACATAAACATAAGGCTAAAAAGTATGTATATTTTACTCATGGCAAAAATGCTGTCATAATTAAAATATTACTTGTAAATATTAAAACAAACACATATGTCTAACATTTCACCACTAACAATACAGTTTATAAGGAACACTTTATGCTTAGCAAGCACATATGTGCAGTTATCTGACAGTATTTGTCATGGGTGGAGGGCTATTGACATAATATTATCTTGCAGCTTATATGTTTGCTAATGTAATGTAAAATGTAGCTACAGTAGCACTAGTACAAACAGTAGAACTAATTAAAATTTAATAATGTGAATAGTATAACATGCTTATCCACTATAGAGTGGCAGTGACAAATTTTTAAACTCTCATAATCATAATATGTAAATCCCCTTTTTGCAACAGTTCTTTGTTCCATTTACAGGTACTCTTTCAGTTTTATATTAGCCATTTTTACTTCTAAGTAACGAATAGAAACAGTACAAAAATATATATTCTTATTAATTCCATTTGTGAAGAATTATAAAATGACCCAGAAGAATTTGAGGAAATGAAAAGTAAATAAAATATTCCCTCTGAGTAATCAGGACCACTGATTTCAAAATTAGAGTTTGAAAAAACATTAAAAGAGTTGAAAATTAATAAAGCTTATGGTGTAAATGATATTCCAGCTGAAATACTGCAAGCACTGGATGAAAAAGTAAAAGACAATGTATGTTTTATATTTCCCTATTATACTCTGAAGGAATTGTAACTAAAGATTTCAAGAATTGTATAATAGTAATGCTAAAATGTGAAGAGTAAAAGGTTTAAAAGCATGCATAGAACTATACTGCGTTCACAAAATATCGTAGAGAAGAATGTTCAGGTGGGTAAGAAGTGTAATACTGCTTCTGTTGACCTATGGAACTTTTTCAATAATCTGAATTAAAATGTAAAGAAGATACTATGGGATATCAAGATATATTAAAGGAGTAGCAGGATTTTAAGAGTATTATACGGACAATATCAGTTGTAAAAGAAAGTCTTTGAGAAGAGGAAATAAGAAAGGGAGGATGACAGCGCTTTGATCTGTGTCAAATGTGCTATTTGACATATGTATGGTGCAAGGGATAAAAGAATGAAAAGAACACTCCAACAAAATTAAAATAAATGGGTAGAGAATACAAATATTAAGGTTTACAGATGATATTGTGGTTATTTCAGAGCCTGAAAGTGATCTGCAGAAAGCAGTAGAAACCTTGAAGTTTTTTTTGAAAATTAGTAAATAAAAACCTAATTTGGAAATTAATAAATAAAAACCTGAAGTAGTGGTCTATTTCAAGGTAGCTATACGATTAGTATTAAAATTGGTAACTATGTCCTCAAGCAAGAACTGAAGTTAAGTATCTTGACTGTCTTTTCACTAAGGATGGAAGATGTAGAGAGGTGAGAGACAAAGAATTAGGGGAACCAACATCATGTCTCATAATAAGAAACAGTTATTCATTTTGAAGATCATTTGAAAACTTTAAAAACACTAGGCAGCTCACTTAGAACATATATTTAGACACAATGATTTTTTGATTAATATTTTATTTACCTGTATAATGGCTAGAGCAAGGCCTTGATTATAGTTTCATTTTTAAAGAGAGCTACCAAAGATGCTGGAGTTGACAATTATGAGAAAATGAACTGAATTGCTTGAGATAGATGAAGCTGGACAGCTGACCAATCATTAAATTGAACTGATAAAAAGAATACAACATATATTCATAATCTATTGTGATTCGTATGTCAAAAAACAAGAGTTTTGCATTGAATAATTGAAATTTTAATAATTAATACAGAAATGTGACACACATACACTATCCACCCACAGGCACATATATCTCAAAACACATGAATATAATCACTTATGTTCCAAGAGTTCTTACCTTGTTGAATGATTGAAGATAGTTATGTATATTAAAATATTTGTAAATCAGTTGTTTTAAATTGATACAGGATACCAAATTATGATTTTGAAATTATTAAATTTCTTATTTAGGTATATTTTTAATTACAGATGTTTGTCTGTATTAATTGAATGTGTCTCACATTTGACTTTCCTGGCATCATGTTGCAAGAAGGAAAGTATGATAATCAGTCAATAAGTGGGGTATGGGTGTCTTGCATTTCTCGACGTTTCATGACCCAGGGGCCCAAAAACAAAAAAAGTGGGGATAATGTTTGTACATACATATGTTTGTATATGTGTTAGTGTGTTTGAAGCTTAGTAATTTTTGACTCAATAAACCGATTTTGATGAAATTTTGTACAGAGTTGTGTATATGGGACAATTTGTTGGTAAAATTTTGGGATTAATATTTCGAAGGGGTGGGTTAAGATAGTTTTTTGGGACCGATTTTCTCAAAATTTTGCAAACATAACCCCACTAAATTTAATCTTTTATAATGTTATAAGTTTAAATAACCCAAAATTTTTTTTCTAATAATTATTGTAATAAACTTTCATCATAATTCATCCCCATCTCCCTCCCAAAAAAAAAACTTACATAATTTTTTTATTAGTACAATTTTCATCGGATTTTTTTTTTAGTTTCTTCCATTTAACATAGTAAACAGAAAAATCAACAAAATTTCTTGAAAGGTAATTTTGGAGGTGTTGGAGCAGAAAAAAAATATAAAGATAATTTTACAATAAAACTTCATAATAACTACCCCCACTCCAAAAAAATAAATCTTAGGTACTTTTTTCACGTATCATTATTTTTCCACTGTATAAAAATAAGTAAACAATGCCAGGAAAGTAGTACAACTTTTATTTTAGTATAACTGCTATTTTAATATTTTCAAAAACATGCCAAATTAACTACAATATAATCTGATACAAATTTAATATAAGAGTAGAAATAATAATTTGATATTCATACTGCGGTAATTAATTTAATATAAATACTGATAACCTGTTTTCAATAATAATAGTTTTTTCTCCCGCTGAATGTGACCACAGCAAACAGAGAACAGGAACCCTGACATAATAAATCAGCTTTTGTATTTTGCTTTTCATTATATTATAAACAAAAACCAGCAAATATTATGATCAATAGCAATACAATATTGAAGTTTACATACATCATAAGTGATAAATTCAGAAAAATATATACACACATAAACATGTAACAAAAAACATGCAACACAGAATACATATTTACATAAATTTTATATATATATGTGTGTGTGTGTGTGTGTATTCCCAACTTGGACTTTATAAACTAAAATTCATGTCATTATTTTCAAATAAAATTATTTCCTTCTTTTTTTTAAATTTTGTTTTGAGTTAAAGGAAACACCAATACCACCATGAAAAATCTGGTAGAATATATATGTGTTAGCATTTTTTTTTTTTTTAAGCATAATAATTTTTGACTGATACATAATTTTCTAGTTTACATTTAAATAAATTTTTTAAAAAGAAATATAAAAATATCTTATACATACTCTGCTGTGATATAAAAGAATATAAAATATAATTATTTTCTTACATCATACATTCACTGACATACATTTTGTGAAAGTACAGCTCAAATTTTAGATAATTCTTTAATAAATAATTATAATAGTTTTAACTAATAAATTGTATGAAAATCAATAATTGACTGATTCAATTTATTTAATTAAATTAATGAATTCAATCAATTACAAAATAAAATGTATAAATCATAGTTACAGTGATCAATAAAAAATTATTAACTCAATCAAAAATATCCACACCACTTATAAAGGTATGATCTCCAACTCATTGGTCAATTACAAGTACAAATCATTTATTAAATTATGAAATAAATAATTGTATTAACACCTGAAATTAAATAATATCATACCTATTTCTAGCAATTAATGTGTATCTACAAGGTTAAGTCAATAATTATCCTTAACTTCAACTATAGACTTTATTCAATAAAAGTATAATATTATAACTTATAATAATATAATTTTCCAACATAATCTCTTCCTTTTCAATGGACTTCTTTCCAATGCATTTTAGAAAAAAATGAAAAGATTTTTTTTTTGGTTGAGCACCAACACCTGTTGCTTCAGTTTTTGGTTAGAGGTAATCACAGGCTGTTATAGCCTCTTTGAGTGCACAAAACAGATGATAATATGAAAGAGAGAGAGAGATATTAGAACTATATGGAGAATGAGCCAAAACCTCATTCCTGATTTTCAGGAGGGTTTCGATGTTTTGGGCAGAGGTATTCAATGGGCATTATATGCAACAAAACAATATCTTTCAACAATTTTCTTCAGTTTTTTCTTCAAATTGCAGGCTTCAGCATTTCAATAAGAATTTCTCTATAAGAAGTACTGTCTGAGTACCTTTCCTAAATGTATTAGTACTGGACCGTGTGAGTCCCGAAAACTTTTAACCTCAATTTTCCTACTGAAGATTGACTTTTGAAGTATTTACTAGTAAACGATTATGGATGTTTTCATTTTATACTCTGCCATTTGCTCTCTGGCTTGAAATAGTAGATCCACGCCAAGAAAGCATTACCTTTGTTTCTATAGTACGAGTAAGCCAAAATTTGTTGATGAATGTCCAGGCACATTTGTTTATGTAGCAGGTGATTTGTCATGGAAACCACCTCACACAAACTTTATGAAAGTTATATATATTGCAGATGATTTCATAATTATAACCATGACTAATTTGTGGGCTATTTGCTACCTCATCAATAGTCACTCATCTTTTTTCAGCCAACCATGTTAGGCTAAAAAAGCCACATAATTTAAGCGAAGACATATAACATGCACAGTGTTGTCATCAGTTGTAACCATAGGTGGGCACCCAGTTCTTTCTTCATGCATAACACTTGGGCAATCATTTTTTGAATTTTTTAACCCATTCATAAACATCCCATTATGATAAAACACTTAGTGTGCTAAAATACTCTTGCGCTAAAAGTCTTTGATAGATTTTGACTCCTGGTACAGTTTCAGACCATAAAAAGCAGATCACTAAACATTGGTCTTTTTTGGTGCAAATGGAAAGTAGAATGGCTACAATTAACATTACAGTTGCAACAACAGAACAGACTCATATCATACCTAGAGCAGATCAACTTCATATGTAGAAACTTGTGTTCAGGTTGGAAACAGTGCTTAGCATTTACATGCAAAAAAAGAATAATTACAGAAACACAATGCAAAATCATTGTGATAATTATTGACTGACCCTCATTATGCAGTTTTCTACCTGTGAGCTATGAAGATGAGAAATGGTATAAATATTTTTCAGGTTCCACCATTGATTGGAGCTGCAATAGAGTGCTTAGCAACTTGTCTGTGTAGACTAGCTTCAAAGGTAATAGGTGAAATTAATCCACGATTTGCATCTGCTATTGATTCTGCGATTGGCACTATGTTAGTTGTCTTAGGTGAGTTCTTGATATTTAATGTATAAAAGTATATACTGATATTATAGTTTTCAATGATTATTGATCATTAATTATTATAATTATGTTTATGTGTCCTAAATAATAATATTGAAAAAAATATATTTAGTAATAACAAACATGTCATTCTAGCACCAGTTAACTTAAAAAATTTGAAATGAAAACTGATGAAATTAAGATTAGTGATGTTTAGGATGTTGGCTTCCTCTGCACTGTACTCAAAATCGTAAGTAATTATATTAATAATAATGATGATAATAATAAAATAAGTAAGAGAGAATTACAAGAACTATTGTAAATGAGCTGTATATAAAAGAAGATTTACTGAATTCAATGACTGCACTAACTTGAAAGAGTGCACTTAAGAAGGGTTGCAGAATCCTAAAAACACATGGCCATTAAAAAATTAATTTACACTGTTAAAAGTTTAGTTGGGAATGATATATGTAAACTAGACCATGAGATCATCAATCAGATAGTCTTTGGTAATGAAGTGTTTACTTTGCTTACTACTTTCAGATGTGAAATTATAGATCTCTGATTTTATGCTGATGCTGTTGCTAGAAAATCATTATATAATTTTTTTTCAATTATCTTAGAGAATACATATAATATTTATTAAATTAATCAGAACTAACTTATTTAAGGAAATTTTTACATCTCTGATATGATGATATTATGATGGATACAGTTAGATTATTTATATTATTATTGTGAATATATATATGTTATATATAAGATTTTCTATTTACAGATTATAATTAAATGCTTTGTTGTCAGTGTGATGGCTATGCTATTTCATCTAACTAAGATGTAATGTGTCACTGCAGTTGCTATGTAAATCTGGAATCTTTATGATACAACAAAAAACTACACAAAATTTTTCTGTAAAGAATTGTATCTTCAGAAGTTTTTCTTTTTTTAATTTTAATTTTCTCCTTAAAACAATAAGCAGAAATTGGCGAAGAGAAAATAATAATTTATGAGGAAAATACAATATAAGTTATAAATAAGCTCCCTTGATTGGAAGGGGCTGAATGGGGAGGACAATGAAGAGGCTGAGCCATTCACTGATACAGTGGACAAGGTGGCCTGTACAGTAGTCAGCATGCTACAATATGTTGACCACAGTACCAAGAAAGAATTAAGGACCAGTCTTGCTGAACTACAGGCAGTGATGGAAGACCTGAAAAGTGTATCCAGACAAACAGGTGAGTGTGTGATGGCCATCAATGCGGCCACCCAGACTATGTCCAACAAGGGACTTGAGGAGGTGAAGTATCTTCTCGATAAGGGTGTTGGCAGTGAGGATGAGGTGGTGGCATATGCAATAAACATTTATTGCCTATTGCCACCAGTTCACGCAGATCGTCATACCTTCTGACTCAATGGCGGATTTATTCATGTTATAGAGCTGGCGGCAGACAGAAAGAGTGCAGCTGTGAGGTCCATTTTTAGTGCGTTTAAGGTATTCAATCCGATAGAACCTCAGAACAAACTGAAGGCGGGTTTTGTTATTGCTGAGTGTTCCAGACCTGTGGTGATTCTTGGCGAGGGAGTAGAGGTGGTGGAGCGGCAAGCATATGTAGTAGTCGTGGATTCGTCCAAGGGTGAGGAGGCAGCAATGCAGAATTTCTACCATGCATTGCAGCAGAATATCAACGCCATCCTACATCCTTCCTTGTGTGTCAGCGTGCTGGGTAACACGCTGAGTAAGAGCTTAAGCAAGATTGCGGAGTACGTGGCAAGGCAGGTGGAGTGTAAGTACTCCCTTAGAACAGTCAGTGCCGCTGCTAGGGGTGTGGTGAATTCTGCAGGAAAGGAGCAAACGATTACTACAGAGTCTCGATCATTAGTAGTTTGTGCTGAGGGGCGGACATACGCGGATCGGCTGCGTGATGTAAAGGGCAGTATCGCTAACCAGGAGGCAGGAAAGGTGCTCTCTGTTAGAAAGGCATAAATGAAGAGCTACATATTAAGGTTAAAGGAGAGGATTTACATTTTTTCCAAATTCGCATTTGGAGGTAAACAAAAGATTCATCGATGAGGTTGTAGCTGAGGCAGGAAGATGTCCTAGGGTGATAATCACCGGTGACTTCAACGCCAAGTGCGTGTCATGGGGCGGTGGAGTCGCCGATTGGAGGGGTCAGATCCTTGAGGAGGCTGCAAGCGGCGCTGGACTTTCTTCTCTGGATGATGGCTTATGTCCTACATTTGAGAGGGTTGAGTCGTCGTCGTTCACCGATGTTACTTTCGCAAATGAGAGGGCGTGTCGAAGAGTCAGCGATTGGTGTGTGTTGGACGAGGAGACCCTTAGCGACCATAAGATTGTCTCATTCGTATGACGGAGATGTTGGGGATGTGGTTAGCGCACTACCGGGATAGGAAAGTGGGCGAGAGTGCGATGTGGGTTATCCGCCGTACTATCGCTGACGGGCTAAGGCACGCGTTAATGCCTGATGAGGTGTCCTCCATTGTGCAGAAGGCGCTTGACAAGCTCCGCCGGAAATGCTTTGCCAGGAACAGGTGTGTGCGAAGGAGTACGGGAGCTTCGGAGGCTGTAGACGCAACTCAGGGGTAGCAACAGGATGAGCATCCTTCACGCTAGGAAGATGCTCTGTGAAGCTAGGCGAGCTTACAGAACAGGTATAAGTCGCGCTATATATATATATATATATATTTATAATGCCCTAAAATGCCATGTTTGTGAGTTACGACTAGTGAAAGATTTTGCTCAGATTTCACCATCCCGGTGAAATGAGATTTTTACGATGTAAATAGTGAAGAAGAATTTGTGATTCTTATGGTGTGTTTTATCTCAAAAATCTAATAAAATAGGTCCCAGAACCGTATCTGCAGTAGTTTTTGAGAAATCTAGGCTAAAAACCCCCATATTTTATGTTTGATATATAATTTGTTAAATGGGTAATACACACATAAAAGTTTTAAACCAAAATTTAGAGAGTTTAATTCTGAACAAAATTGTGTAAGTTATAAAACAAAGAACACTTAGAAAATTTTGAATTTTATTTAGAAACAGCACATTTACTAAATTTGTCAGAAAAGTATTTATTTCATGTAAACAAACAAAAACCAAATTCTTGTTGATGATGTGAAAAATTTGTAAAAACAAAATTGACTATTAAAAATTGCTGTTACAAAATTTTTTAAAACTGTAAATTACACAACAGTTGTAAAATAAAAGTTATTTAGATAATATTTTTTTTTATTAATGACAGAAATACAATAAATTATATTTGAAAAATTAGTACTTCAGAGCTGGCAAAACAATAGCAACAGCTAATCAACAATGAGCAATATGTATTATTGTTTAAATCATTCTGCAAGGTACAATAAGTATATTGGGTACTGTGAACTGTGCTGTAGTTAAAAAAGCTAAAATATATATATATATATATATATATATATATATATATATATATATATATAACTTCTATTATATTATTAATTATTATTATTGAATATTTCTTTCAATAAGTTATAATAAACATTTAGCGTACTTAGTAATTATTATAAAATGTTACATATACATTGTAACTAGCTGAGATCTATCAGAGATTGATCAGAAAATCAAGACTGGTATACTTCCCTTTCAACGTTATTAGTTTCATTAGCCCTTCTTTCATTATACTCTCTGAAAGACAGTATATACTCCTTCTGAAAGAGGTGTTTCCCATGGCGAGCAATACAATGAGTTACTTGAAAACTAGCAGCTGTAATGTTATTTTTTGGATTCAAAAAAGTTTTTAAAACACTGGTTTGTGAATGATTCTGTTTTTTCTTTTGTAAAAACTACTGTCACCTTTCTTTGTCTGTTGAGAAGCCGCGATTTGAATGCGACTTTTCAAAATGTCTTTTTACATTGTACGTACATGAATTGACTTTATCATCACAAATCTATTTCGTTACAAATTACACACACAGTCGTTTTATTATTTTCAATCACACCATATTTATCAAACCATTCTGTTTGATATGGTCTGGAACTTGCATCATTTGTTTTTATTTTTTTAACTACCGACATAGCAGGGCTACAACTAAAAAATATTTATATTTAGACTATAATAATGGTAGAAGAAATTTCTTAATAACGTACTTGATATATACATATGTAAGATGAGAAAAGTTAATAATAAAAAAATAGTAAAGTTGAATTATTAAACACTGCCAATAAAGTTGAAGTAATAAAAAAAAATAATAAATCTGAAATGTTAAACACTTCTAGGCACGTACGCCAAGCTGCCAGTTAGTTCAACACTGCAAGCTGTTCAACGATGCAATGAATATGCGTGCCAAATTTATGATCGACTATCATGAGCCATACACAGGTGTAGTGATATAGAAAATTAATTAACCAATGTCCACTTGGAAATTTTTTTATAAATTTGACATTAAATATTTATACTTTAATTCTTTAATATTTTCAATGTCATATATACTTGTGTATATATATATCTATCTTTATATATATATTTCTTGTGTGCGTGTGTATGTCACTGAATTCCTCCTAAACGGCTGGACTGATTTTGATGAAATTTTTGTGTGTGTTCAAGGGGATTCGAGAATGGATTCACAATTTGGTCCACTGGAAAATGTTTTTTTAATTAATTATTTATTTATAAGTAGTTGTTGATTTTGGATGTTTTACATTGGATCCGGCAGACTGCGCTACCATCGTAGTATCGAATATTCAATAATATTCTATTTTAATTTTAGTTTGTCCCGACAGTTGGTGCTGCGATCAAATTGAGAAAAATATTTCGTAATTTTGTGTTATTACTGTGTTACAAAAAATCGCGAGAAAACAGTTTTTTAATAAATAAGAGGCTAATAAATCAGATGGAAATGTAAACAAAGGAAAACCAATCAGATCAATGCAAGATGGCCGCTGTCAAACACAACGACCAATCACAAAGAGTCCGTATGGTCGTTGCCAATGTAAACAAAATCGCAACTGATTGAGTAACAAGTAGGCAGCACTGCGATCGCGTTTATAATTGTGCGCGTATTGAGAAATATTATATTATTATTTATTGAAATAACGTTTTAAAGTGCAATTAAAAAATATAAATTGTGAAAATTTGTAAGGTACAGTATTGAAGTGAAAATGTTTTTTTAATTTATTTATGTGTTGTTGATCTTGGGATGGTTAAGGTTCACAATTGGGTCCGGTAGGCAGAGCTGCGATCGCGTTTTAGAAGTTTATTTTTTAATTTTTTGTTTATCATTCAAACCCGGTAGTTGGTGCTGCGATCGGATTCTAGGATTTTTTTTATTTTGTTGCTTTTTCGCATATCAGTTACTTGCGTCGTAGCTTAATGTTGTTCTTACATTAAAATTCGTATTTTTAACGGACTACTGTGTTTAGAGAACAGTTTGAATTAAATCCGATAGATTGTGCTGTTCTGACAATTGAATTTATTTAGACTCTGAATTTTATAAAGTTAAAGGTGAAATTTTATAAGGTTCCGTAATGCTTTGTAAGTTTCTTAATGTTCAGTATTAATTGTAATGATTTTGCAGCCACAACACTTTTCGTTAAAAAATTATTTTCCACCGAATACTGTGATTAGAGAGTGGTGTGAATTAAATCCGATAGGTAGTGCTGTTGTTTTGCCATTTGGATTTATTTACATTCTGACTTTTATAAAGTGAAAGGTTAAATTTTTTTAAATTACTAATGTTCAGTTTTTAAGGTTTTATGAAACTCTCAATTGTTGTCATTCAATCTGTATGTATACTCAGATCTAGCAATAGCGAAGCATTGCCGAGTCTGCTAGAATTGCGCGCTTATTGAGAATATTAGATTATATTATTATTTATTGAAATAGCGTTTTAAAGTTTAATTAAAAAATGTACATTGTGCAAATTTGTAAGGTGCAGTATTGAAGTGAGTATTTTTCATGAATTTTAGTGATTTATACACGTGCATTCAAAAACAATCAACTTAACCTGCAAATTTAAATTGTCAGTTCTCATTTGATTCTATGCAACTTATGAAGTATTGAACAGCTCTTTGAAAATAAAAATTTAAGATTGTAAAATAAATTATAACATTTATAAAATTAAAATATAAGTTACTTATAATATAGTTTAAAGTATATTTAAAAAATTGAATTTATAATGCTTTAGCTGATTAATTTTATAAAAAGTTTTCTAAAACTATGATTAATTTACAGTTATCTAAAATTTGGTAAAATAGATGTTAAAATAAAGAATGAGAAAAATTATAAAAATTTCTACTAAAATTTTAACTACGTTGCTTTTTTACAGTGCTTTAATTTTTTTATTAATTGATTAATTAAGCTGTTACGTGATATGAAACATCAAAATTATTAAATAAAAATAAAATATGTAGGAGGTACATTTTTAGAATGATATTAAGTGAAAATTAGTAGTAATGTGGATGAAAATTTATTAATTACACTAATTATTAATTTTACGACGTTTCGATTTTTTAATTCAATTTTCATCGTACATCTCAATATTTAGTGAAAATAAATATTAACCATACTACACTACACATAATTAATCAATAAACACATTACAATAATACAACAATCACAAACTGATAATATCATACTAATAGTCATTTTAATGAAATTTAGAACACATTCCTGCTAATTTCAACTTAATTAAGTTACTTATATTTATGTGTGTGCATTTATTACAGAATAATGCTGCGTCAGGACAACGTCTGTCGGGTCCGCTAGTATATATATATATATATATATATATATATATATATATTCTTATAAGTGCAAAATTTATGTGTATAAAACATAGAAAATTAAGCAAATAGAATTCTTAATTACTCTCATAAATAACTTTTTTGAAAGTATAAATTGGAGTTTCATCACTCCACTTGTGTTAAAGTTATTTGTCATCTGCTAAAGGAATAGATTTAGTAAATGATTTTTAAAAAATTCATTAAAAAGTAAAATTTAAAACTTCTATTCCATGAAACATTCTTTGAAATGACCTCCCTTCTAAGTTACTTCTTAAAGAAACTCGAGTAATTTATAATTTAGCTTTATTATGATCTAACAAACATTAATCACAGAGTTAATTTCTTTTAATGGGCATTATTCTGAAGGCATTCACTTCTGTAGTAGTGTAGTTAGTGTTTACAAATGAAAATAATTGAATTCCTGGGACCTGTAGAAGACAAACCTGTGTTAGGCCCTACCGTGTTTTAGATGCTTAAATCCAGACCTATAAAGCAATGAAATGAAAACTTTTTAAGTGTTTTATAGTACATCATATAGTATTATATTTATTGTTCCTACTGAGAACACTTTTCATTTTTTTTTTTTTTTTTTTTTTTAGTAAATGTAACCTAACCTAAAATACATTCATTTGATCTTCATTAAATAGTCCCAGACTGGTTCTGGTAGAACCAGAATCCATAGGCCAGTCTACTTTGCTCATTACACTGACTATCATTATTTTTGTAGATAAATAATTCACCTGTTAAACTTGAATCATGTATAAGAGAATATGAAGTAAAGTTTTATTTATAACATGAGAAATGCTATTATTCAAAGCTAAGATTTTTCAGATGAAAGGCCGAGTTATTACCAATATATAATTATTTTGATTACAGTGATTAATAGAAAAAAACATGACTCATGGAATTACCATTTTTAATTTATGATGTTGAAAAAAATAATTATTAAACACAAGCTACCTCTTAATAATATCAGACTATGTGAACATTTTTTTGGTAAGAGGAGGGAAAATCTGCAGCCAGACGCCCAGTAGCTCACAATACTGACTATGTAAGGTTTCCTGGGTTGTGCGGGAACCCACTAAAAATTTCTTCCCGTTATAACAGCATGCCCTGATACCCACCTTACCAGCATTACATGGGACATGCTGTGCTCACCACAGGCTTCAAGAAAGGTAGAGGGAGTCCCGCACGATTCATCAGCAGTAGCAACCTGATTACTAAAGAAGCCACTGTCCACCTCCCCGCACAGGCTGTTCCCACTCCCTTGTGGCTCAGGAGCTCATTCTCCTGTAAATTACTCCTCTGTGACTTTGGTCATAAGATCAGAGTATATGGACTTAAATCCTCGAAGGAGCACCAATAGTTAATTATCATGTTCTTCAGAAGAATTAACAGTTCAAAAGAATTCTTTGCTAAATATGTGGTTGCGTTATTTATCTAATTAGCTTCTTAAATTAGGTACTCTTGCTCTGAGCTAAAGGTTCTGGTTAATAGAAATTATAGAGTGAAAGAAATGTATTAAAAGCACTTATGCCAAAATCACCAATTTTATTGCATTTCTGCTTAGTAATGCTCTACAAGTCTTAATCACTTGAAATGCGTTAAAGTCATAACTTTAACGCATAGTACGTTTGCAATAGAAAGTATTAAAGTAATAGATTTAACTTCATAATGGCAAAATGATAAAATAAGTGAGAATAACTTTTAACTAACAATTTTTCTTATTTATTGTTTCAGCATTTGATTATTCTGGAGGATATTTTAATCCAGCTCTAGCCACAGCTCTGAAGTTTGGTTGTAAAGGTAATACAACCAGTGAACATATCATAGTTTACTGGATCGGTTCCTGTCTCGGCTCCATGATGTCTCTTTTCATATACAGTCATCCAGTTGTGGAAACACTCATTGCAAAAGTAAAGACTGATTAAATCTTCATAATTAAAGAAATGCTATTACTATTGTAAATCATGCCAAAACTATGTGTTCACAAACTAAATTATTTCTGTCAGCAAAGTGTAAATGCCATTTTATTTACTTTTAATTTTCTTGTATTTATTTTTTAAAGGAAAATCTCTACAAGTATAAAAAAAATAAAAAATTATTTTGAATCTTATTCATCTTATTATTGATTTATTTATATGATTGTTAATACTATTTTAAAATATAAAAATATAAATTCATTCAAATGCTTTACAAATACAAACACAACATATTTGTGCCCCTAATGATTTGAGAGATTCAAATCGTTAATGTAGATTCCCATTAAATCTTTTTGCATTATTCATTATAAAAAATATTTATGCACGGAATTAATTTTATGATTTATTTTTATGAATAAAACAAATTTTAAATGTAACAGATATTTAATTAGATCACACCAAAATATTTTCTGCTATCAGATGGACATTGAACTCCATGTCTATGTAATTTAGTACAGCTTTACATATTCATTGTGTTTTTGTGGCTTCATCCTGTTTAAAATATTCTTAAAATAGCATAGTTAGTTGGAACCATTATCAATCAGGTTCTTTATTTTGACTTAATTGATAATGCACAGCTGTTCTTGCTTCTGTCTGGGAGCATATACCAAATTATACCATTAACATTAGATATTTAGATTTACTTTAAAGTTAAACTGAAGGAGCAATTAACACGATATAAACTGTTTTCTGTGCTTTTAATGGTCTTGTATCAAGAAACATTTACTATATATTTATAAAAAATGTGTACTATTTTCTTGTTTACAAGTATATTCATATAATGAATAATATATTAACAGTTTTTATAGTTTTGCAATGCTACCAGATACATATTACATAAAAGGTAAATAAATAAACAAATGATTTAGAAAAATTTTGTTTGCAATTCCACTCCCAACACATACATAAAGTATTACATTAGTTTTCCAGTGCACTGGATATTTGGTCCATTTCAGTGGTCAAAGATCCAATCCACACTGAATTAAGATCCATCGGTCCAGTTTACTGGATATCTTATGTAATGTAGCATGTTTGTGTATCTACCTGGAAAAGTCTTAAGCGAAACTCTGTGCAGGTGATTTCATTTAATTGTAATGCATAGGTAAATTTACAAAACAGTAAACATTTTATTGACTAATATAATATTGTCTGTTCATAATTCATAACACGACTGAGGGAGCCCTTTCTGACTCTCACATAACTATTATCTATGATAGAAATCTGATATCGTAGATATCAGATGTATATCCTCTGCTTCTCATCTTAAATCTTCATCTTGAGTTTTATTGTCCAACCTAACAGTCTCCATCAGTAACACTGTAATTTAAAGGCCTGTATTCTTTTCCTTTCTGTTTTCCTTTTGCCATATTTCATTACTATAAAATGCTACACTCCACTCAGTTACGAGTATTTTAAAGAGTTTCACTGCAATTTTTTTTGTCATTCTCTGGTATTTGCATTACTTCAATAAATCATTTGTAATTTCTCTTCTAAGGTAGCTTCTGTAAACAAGATTCCTAATTATTTTCCTTCTGTCATTTCTTTATCTTTCTTATAATTTTATTATCAAAAAAAGTCTCTCAATAAATTCTTGATAAAAAAATGGTGTTCCGTATTTTTTGTAGCGTATTGTTGGTGTTTGCAATAAGAATATTACCATAAGGAATCATAACATCTTTAGTACTTACCTTGGATAAATACTTCGGCCTCTAATAATTTTTCCTGTTTCTATTTTTATAACTTCAGTCTGATTCTTTTGTAGATTATAAATAATTCTTCTCTCCTACAATTAGGAGAGATAAAAATTTTAATAAAATAAAAATTTTATTCTTTATAAGTTTGTGTTTGTAAAAAATTAATATGAAAGATCTGAACGTGTAGAAAAATATCTGTCTCATGTAAAAATGATCTATGGGTCTTCAAAAAGGCTGTAATATAATAGAGACTTTGCAGGATATTCAATTTAGTTAGTAATCTCCAATTACTTATATCTAAATTCTTTCATTTTCTTGTTTCGTAGACAGAATGTGAAGTAAAAAGAATGTAGAATGTAGATAAGTGTTCTCAGTACCTTGTTTTTTGTTTTAATTGTTTATAAATGACCTACCTCAAAATCTTCATTCATTGTAACCCTTTGGTCTATGACACACCTGTATTTATATCTGAAGATAATTATTTAAAAGAAATGGAAAATTGTTCAATAGTAGCTCAAAAAAATGTTAATTGGATGGATTAATCATCCAACATTAAAAATAGATAAAACCAGAAGCATTCTGCTTTTCAGTTTAACATACATAACATTGTGATCACGTGAATAAAGTTTCTATTAGTCATAACAAGAATTTCTGTATGTTTTCTTAGATGATAAGTTCTCATGGGATGATAAAATGATTAAGTTTGTAACAAAATCAAGCCATATTGTTTTACTTAGAAGTCCCTTAATAAAACGCTGTGATTTTCATCATAATTAAGTATTTATTACGCCTACATATATTCTCAAAGTATAATGTCACCTCTTGAGGCTCCCTTGAAAGTCTGAACAAATTTTTAAGATACAAATGTGGGCTGTCAGATGATCTGGTGTCCATAAGTATGAATCATGCAGACCTATATCTGGAAAATTAAATATGTTGACTTATCCAAGTATAAGTTATAATTATGATTGTATATCAAATTATATTTATGAAAGTAAAATGTTTTCTAAAAGGTATGGTCACTTATTCTAAAAACAAATAACAATATCCAGTTTTCTTCAAATCAGGCAATGGAACCGTTTTCATATATAGGGGCAGCGTATAGCTGTGCACATAGGCTGACGGCTGGCTTACCATGCTATTAACTATGCTGACAACTTTGACAATCTACTGCATACTATGGAAGTATACAGAACTATCCGAGTTGTTTTCATAAAGGAATTACTATCTAAATGTTCACCACCCATCCTATCAGTCTATCTCTCTGGAACGTAATGTGCACGCTACCCGCTACACAATACGTTTGTTTATGACAAAGGACCTCATTATGCTTCTGTTGCCATATTTACTAAATTGGTGAATCATATGAAAAATCTAATAAAAATGCAATAAAGAAAATATTTAATAATATTACCTCAACATCATTTCATATGTTTTATTTAAATAATTAATACGGATTTTAAATCTATTTTTTATCTTATAATTTGTTTTTATGTTTATAATCCATCTTAAGTTTATGTAATCTACATAATTTATTTTTATGTCTACTTTTATGCTGATCAGAACAAAGATTAGTTTATTTAAATTTATTTAAAACAAGAGGAATTTAATTAAGTTATTTTGCAACACTGAAATTTTCAACATTAGCACTCCTAATGTAAAAATCTCTCTTACCGCCATTAAGAAGAATTACAGTAATTAAATTTATACTCAATAATATTTAAAAGGTTTGAGGTATTTAAAAACCGTCATTAATGTACAGGTGGTGCAACCAGTCTTGATACTTGGAGCCTCTTCGAATCATTCTACTGTACTTTTAGCATAAGCTTCATTACCTAACAGCAAATTGGCCTTCGTTAAGATATATTCTGGTGATAGTATTGGATTGTAGAACACATTTTTTTGAAATTTTAATTATCTCAATTCAATATAAGTTGTATTAAATTTAATTGGTTTAATTAATATCTCACCATTTTCTGTGAAAAAAAATTTTATTATGCATTTTTCAAAATTGTAAACATGACAAGAATTGCAGAAGCGCTTATGTGAAGCTGGGAATTGTACAATAGTAGTAGTCCTGCACATAAAATTATATAACATGCAATTCAAAATGAATATACCTTCACTGAGCGTTGGTGTTCCATTTTATTTTCAAACAGATATTCAAAAGATAATGCAAGATAACGATTAAATACACAAAATAATGAAATTGGAAATTACAGCAGAAACTAGTTATTTTTAAATTTCAGAATAAACAAAAACTATTTTAATTATAGATTGTGAACGCCATCCACTTCGCAAGAAATATTACAGTTTCCGTGGTTATTGTCATCAGAATCATCAATGTCACTTTCACTACCTTCTTGTAAAGAAATAAATGATTCCATAGTATTGTTGAGGGTCAATAATGTGTTCTTGTGGCTTATATTCAGCTTCCATTTCCTTAACTTTATCACAATACACCTTCCAATTTTTACTTCCTTGTACAAAGTAAAAGAAGTATTGCAATCAAGAAAAATTACAGTTTTCAGATTTCAACGGAAATATCCATTTTGACCATCCCTGAATCCATTTGACTATTTTCGGTGTGACTTATATACATACGTATGTATATCTCGCATAACTAATAAATGATTAGTCGTAGAGTGTTGAAATTTTGGATTTAGGACTGTTGTAACACCTAGTTGTGCACCTCCCATTTTGATTGTAATCGACTTGACCAAAAATGTTCAAAAAAAAGCCCAAAATCCAAAAAATTTGAATTTTGGACTCTTTCTTAACTGCAGTAATAAGCCCTCATTGAGAGGTTTTCAACGATATATCATAAATGGTACTTATTTTCATTTTTTTCATTGGTATAGCCAATTAAAATGTTAATCAATGAAATATTTGTCTTACACTGGGAAGACATCGGTTCGAATCCGATTTCATTTCCTTTTCTTTTTTAACTTTTTTTTAAAATTTAAATACATTGATTTATTAACCTCTGATTGTAAAAAAATTACAATAAATAATAATAACAATAAAAAATAAAATTAAAAAATCATAAGTTATTAGTAAAATAAAATTTTATATAATTTCATTTTAAAGAAATGTTTATATGTAATTTAATAGGCATGTAAGGAAGTGATGTGGTGTCCACATCAGATTTTTCTCATTCCTGACGACCACTTATTTTCACATAGCTTTTGAACATCTATGATAACAAAAGTTACGTTATGACTTGCTACGTATCCGTTAACTTCTGATCAAACCATCTCGATAGGATTTAAATCCGGGTGGTATGAAGGTAGACGGAAAACGTCATGCCCGATTTTTTAAAAAGGTTCGTCAAACAGACAGTAAACTTTTCATTGTTTACTTTTACAAATTCGTAAATTTGTGGTTTCAGCATCGAGGAAGAATGAGGAACAGATTGCTTCTACCACCACTTTATCACATCTTTTCTTGAATTGGAAATTGGTAATTTTTCTAAAACGGCAAGAGATAGGGTAGGTTGTCAGAAATTACCACAGAATTATCGGAAAGATGAATTAATAACTCTTCTGTCCATTTTAAGTAAGCTTCCGCTTTCATTTGACATCTGTAATCGCCACTTTTGAAAATTGCTTGCCTAGTTAGTAGGATATAAAGCCCATTTCTCCTCCGGCGTGCACAATAACATCTTTTTCACCATCGGCAGTCGTTTATGAATTTCGTGAAATTCGTTTATAGTCCGTCTCACTATACACTTGTAAAAGTCACCTAGTTCCGTTGCAGACGTTTTACGGGATTTGTATGTTATTGGAGTAGAAAAAAATCACCGGATTTTCGGTTAATTTTTCTACCAACCTCATTTTCTTTTTTCTCACTCTTTAGATTTAGGATCACCTTACACGCAACTTCTTTCTTCACATTTTTTTTTAATGTAAATCAAGTCTTTATCTTCCTTTTCCGACTTCGGAAATCGATCACCTTCTTATTTCATAAACTCGTACACGCTATTTGTTATTTCCCAGGTCTGCCGTTTTAGTTTTTTTATTTGTTACGGTAGACTTAAGTTTACTCATAGTCATAAATCACTAAAATTACACAACCGATCATAAAACGTGACTACCTTTTCTCAATCAAAACTCGAATAAAAATTAACTGAATTTGCACAAATGCTCTTACAGGATCAACAAATACAGGACAACTAGTTTATTGGATTATACTCAAGCATTCAATGATGTAGACTTACGGGTAATTACTTATTTTTACATTGGTTGGCTGTATTTGAAAACTAAGAGCACATAGCAGGCAACATAAACATATGTAATTATGTATATAAGCATATGTAAACTATGTTTAAATCAGATAATTATAATGTTAGTTAATTTATCATTTAACGTTTGTCTGCTGACATAATTATAATACTTGTTGAGAATAGGCTTACATTCTTGTAACATTTTTTTAAATATACCATATAACATTTCTTTTTACGGCAAAATATTTAATCATTTATAAAGTGTAAACAACAGAGTTAGAAAATATTAAAAAGTAATCTATAACATCATCCAGTATCATAAAATAGCGCATTTATATGAAATCAATCTGTTTCTGCGCGTGAAAACTAAACTGAGTGTTTTCAGTTTGATTAACAGGCATCATACAAGCCGTGCAAGCTTCAAGATTCATTGCGGCACCTATACTGCTTAATGTACGTAGAAATTTCTAATGGCGACCATAATAATAATAATAATGACAAATCTGCATAGTGTAATTGTCTATTAAGCTAAGTTGGTTCCTTAACAGACTTATTCAGTCGTTTTATGACTAAAAATTATTTAAAAAAATATAAATATGTGAATAATTTCTGCTGTACAAAATTGTTGCATAATTCTAAATCTAAATATTTTATTAATGGAGAAATTTCTTACAGACACATTTATCATTAATTTTTCTATTACCTGAGTAGCTAGAAAGCTGAAATTAGACAGAAATTTCTAAAGGAATCTTGAGGAAATGTAAGTGAAATACTCGTTAATTAATAATTTGTAAAGAGGAGTGTTTCATGTTTGCTCATGCAGAGTGTTTGTAATTCAGTTACTGTATCATAAATGTTATTGGGTGTGACTTCTAGCTTTCGTATATAGTGTTGCAAAAAACTGTATACACACTTAGAACTGTCATAGAAAATTTATTTTCCTACCTACAAGGTTAAATTTCTGGGAAAAGTAAGATTACAGTCCAATTTGAAAAATAAGTGTACTTGCTGGTCAAACTGAATGTTTCAAATGGTGGTTAAAGTAAATGTTCAAAATTCACTCATTCTACATATCATATCTACACACATTAGCCTTCACACATCTACGAGACAAATTTGAAGTCGGTCCATGGAACAGATGTGTGTGATATGCAAAATGACAGATCAGAGCGACCTCGCACGACTACAAGTGGTGAATCCTTAGGTGCGGTGCTGGAACTGTTTCATATCCTTTCAAAAATGTTTCATGCCTTACAAAAATCTGTAAGGCAAGGGCCTCGTGAGAGCGGTGTTAGTGCTATTAGCGTGCGACACATTCTGAAGAAGGGCAAGTTGCGTGTTTACATTCTAAGGCTGAGGCAACAGCTAAGTGTTGACGACCCAAATCGCAGGATACAATTTTGTGAATGGGTTCAGCGGATGGTTGCACGTGAACTGGGATTTACGGGTAGCATTGTTGGTCAGATGAAGCACAATTCAATCTATGTAAATGTCAATATGCGTAAATGTGTGTATTGGGCTGAAGATAATCCTCACATTACTGTCGAAATGACTAAGAATTTGCCTGGTGTGAATGTGTGATTCAGTTTGTCTCCTAGGAGACTCATTAGGCCTTTTCGTTTGAAAGTACTGTAACTGGAGAAAAGTACCTAACAATGCTTGCCGATTACATTTTCTCTTCCATTCGTGCAATGTACGGCAATGGCAGGTGTTATTACCGACAAGGTGGCGCCTCACTGCACTATCATGAGGATGTGCGAGCATACCTGGATCAAAATGTACCAGGCCAGTGAATAAGACGCAGGGAACCAAACGAGTTTCCACCACGCTCACCAGACCTTACGCCAGGCGATTTTTTTTTTATGGGACAGTAAAATATGAAATGTGCAGTCGTAAACCATGTAACCTGGACACACTTTGAGATGAGAATCAAGCGGTGAGCGCAGAAATCTCATCGGGCTCTTTGGTGCGAGCTACGGAATCAGTCGTGACTTGTACTCAGAAATGTATCGATATTAAACGCTTTTGAACATTTACTTTAACCACCATTCTGAACATTCAATTTGACCAGAAAGTACACTTATTTTCCAAACTGGACTGTAGTCTTTACTTTTCCCAGAAATCTAACTTTGTAGGCAGGAAAATAGATTTTCTATGACAGAAAGTCATAGAAAAAGTCACACTTTTTCAAGTGTGTGTACATTTTTTTGAATCACCTGTATAAATATATTCGTATCTATATTTTAAAGGTTTTTGTTCTACGTAATGTTTTGAATTTAATTGAATATAAATTACTAGCGTTCCCCCGTCGCGGCTTCACCTTAGTAGTATGGTTACTTGCGTTTCCCGTCGCAGTCAATTTTTTTTTCAATTTATGTTTTTTATCTAAGTAACCGGAATCAGGTGCAGCCAGTCTCGTCGCACAGACAGTAACAGTGGCGGTGGATTTTTTGGTTGAGCCGCCGCGCCGTACCCTTTAAAAAATCAAAATTCAACAAACATCTAATTCGAAAACATCAACGTTTGTCTTCATTAAAATCATGCTTATAAGAATAATAATAATGATAAATAAAAATTAAAACCCGTCCAGTTTATACAAAATATTAGTGAATTGTAATTTCTTCAAAGTATCGTAACATTTTGGTCAGTACAGGACCTGAAACTTCGAGTGATCTAAAAATGTAGGTTTCAAAACAGTCAGCCTCCATCTTAAAAATATTAGTTATAATTGGTTACCTGTACGAAGTACGGGTAAAAACGTATTTTTCCCGGTTCTTAGCGTTACCCGACAAACACCGCTAGGAGGTGACCGTACTTCGTTTCTATTATTTTTTTTTAAATTCTTTAATTACTTTTATGTTTTTTTTAGTCAAGTAACCGGAAGCAGGTGCAGCCAGTCGAGTCGCACATTCAGTAACAGTGGCTGTGTTGATTGAGCCACCGTCGAAAAAAATTTCGCCTTATAAAATCGAAATTCAAAAAAATCCGAAAATGGTTTTTTGATATTTATCTGAAGAATATTAACAAGCCCCAATGTAGTGAATATCTCATTTAGTGTAGTCCTTTAGTACCTTTATCTCATTTAGTACCATTCTTCACCCCTTCAAGATCGAATTTCGAAAAATGTATAAACTGGTTTTTAGGTATTTACGTGAAAATTACAAAATAATTTTGAAAAATCAAGTTGATATCTTCATTTGTTACAGAGAAATTTAAAAAAGCGGGTTTCAAAAAAATCATAATCCATTTATCCTTTAAACTCGGAATTTCAAAAAATTATAAATCAGTTTTTAAATATTCATACGAAGATTACACAAACCAAAAATCAAATTTGTACGTATCTTCATCTGTTATCGGGAAATTAAAAGAATAGTAAATTTCATTGTTACTCCATTTTAACCCTTTAAACTCGAAATTTCAAAAAACCTTTCTTATTGTGCACTTACACCGTAAGAAGAACATGTATACAAATTTTCATCAATTTATCTTCAGTAGTTTTTGTTAGGCGTTGATGAATCAGTCAATCAGGACAAGTTGCTTTATGAGTACAGATATAATTAAGTGATATTAATAAATCGTAATTGCTTATAAAACATAATTTTATAATTTTAATTTTTACTAAATGTAAAAAATATATTTAGATATTTAATTCTATTTATAATCATGATTGTGATATACGAGTATATAAATAATACTTGAACTAATTTTTAATCATGAAAATGAGAGACCTCTTTTTTATAAAATGGGCTACATTTTCTCGCTGTTAAAGAGACATTATTTCTACCTCACTCTTTATTTTTCCTCTCTTTCTCTCAGTCCTTTCTTCTTTGCATTATTTATCCGTTCCTTAAATTACCCTCATTTTTTCATATTTCTTTTTTTTCTTTAATGGATTTTTAGCTATTTGTAGCTATTTGATATTGGTTTTTAGATTTAACTCTAACCTAGTATACGAAATAAAAAATATTTACACCCTTGCTTATACTCTTAAACTTTTGAACACTTTTAAACTATTTAAAATACTTTTCCGCCGATCTCCATGGCGAAGTGATTGCCATCACTTCGCCAAGGAGATGTAACATCAAATTAATGTTTTTAGAGACCTTTAAATTTCACTCCAAAACTTCCATCATCTAAAAGTAATTTGTAGAAAAACAGATTTTTTCTTTTAAATAAATTTTAACATTTAATTTTATACAGGCATGTTGAATTTTTAAAAATTTTTATGTATAGTTATAAAACAAAAGGCATAGGATAAAGTATGCACAAAAATTGCATCACGTTTGAAAACTCAGCCGGCGTAGGAAGATCACTAATAAAGCTCATCACCAAAAGAGTTAATTGTTTCTATAAAACTTGTGAAATGCGGCTGATTCTTAACCTTAACACTTGACACTTAACCTTAAGAGTTTTGGATGTGGCAACTTGACTCTTTCCCACCACTGCTATCAAAATTAAGTTAATCCTAGTGTTGCATATGTTTATGTATTATCGGTATGTATGTATGAACAGTAATTTGAATGATGGTTTGATTTATTTAATGTAACTTATCGGCTAGCATAAGTAACACTAGAGAGGTATCCATCAAAAGCTATTAGTTAGGGCAGTGGTCGGCAAACCGTGGCTCGCGAGCCGCATGCAACTCTTTGACTCCTTGGCTGCTGCTCTTCCACGAAATCTTTAGTGCAGGCACGGAATATTATTTATTAATTTGCCTTGTAAGAGACGAGTAAACATTTTTGAAACGCAAGCCTACAGAAAAGAGGCACATTTTTAGAAAGCAACAACAGCACGGATAGTCGCTCGCAAACATGTGTTTCATTATCTCCGTCGAATTGCTGCGCGCCGAAATGTATTTTAACTAGTAGTTAAATACTTTTTCGGCGGGCAGCAATCCGACAAACAAAGCAGCATAGGTACAAAATGTTTTTTTCTGAATTTATTGTTTTAATATTATTCGGTCGGTCGGGCGACCGGGGTGACGACGGCGTGGGGGAGGCGCAAGTGATTCTTGCGTGGTTATGCAAGCGAGCCCTGTCAGCACTCAGCCAGCAGTCTCACAGCCCAGTAATTAAATTATAATCCGTAAATCTTTCGGGTGACGTAAAAGCGTATATATTTTAAATTCGTAAAATTATATATATTAGTAGTTGTACATATGTTAACATCTATTTAATACAGTTATATATTTTTTTCCATATAAGATTCCACAGGTATTTAATGATCTTTTTTTAACTTTCGTTATAATTTTGTGTTTAATGCTTTATTTTTACTCAAAATGCAACATTTTTTTATGTGCCCAGCACGGCTACTAATAAAAAGCAAAGAAAAACGGAAGATGAAACCCGTGAATTCAAAGTGGAGTGGACAGAAAACTTTGCGTTTATCCAAAACTTAAATGGTCTTCCGACCTGTTTTTTTGTCAAGAAAAAATGGCACATAACAAAAAATCTAATTTAGAAAGACACTTTACGACTAAACACCAAATCTAACTTTGTAGGCAGGAAAATAGATTTTCTATGGCAATTCAAGTGTGTGTACATTTTTTTGAATCACCTGTATAAATATATTCGCATCTATATTTTAAAGGTTTTTGTTTTACGTAATGTTTTGAATTTAATTGAATATAAATTACTAGCGTTCCCCCGTCGCGGCTTCACCTTAGTAATACGGTTACTTGCGTTTCCCGTCATTTAGTACCAAATATCCGGTTGGTGATGAAAGGAAGAATGCAGTCGAGGAACTCCAGAGGAGACAACAAAGATCAGCTTTTGTTTTTAACCACTGGATGCAATCTTCTAACAATGTTAATCTGGCAAGTTTTGTAGTTAGTCAGGAGATTGCTCATAGAGGAAAGCCATACACGGACGGAGATTATATAAAGAGTTGTTTTATAAGTTCATCCGAAGAACTTTTTCGAGATTTTAAGAATAAAGCAGACATTTAGAAAAAAATACAAGAGATACCTTTGTCTGCTAAAACAGTGAAAGATAGTATAAATGTCTTCAAACATAACAAACCAACAAATTGAAGATCTCAAATCGGCCTCAACTCTATCAATAGCAGTTGACAAGACTTGTGATATAAATGATACAGCGCAAGTTTCTCTTTTTGTGCGATTTATCTCCACTACAGGCCCTAAAGAGGAACTTTTGGGATTATTGCCACTCAAAGGACAAAGGCGTGGAGTAGATATAGCAAATGTAATTGAGTGCTTCGAAGAACATCAAATTCCATTAGAAAAAATTGTCTCGATTTCAACAGACGGAGAGAAAAGTATGACAGGTGCAAGAAATGGGATTGTCGCTATTTTGAAAGAAAAGATGAATCACGACATACTTACTTACCATTGTATTACTCATCAGGAAGCACTATGTGCGCAGACATTTCCTGAAGAAATTTACAAAGTAATGGAATTGGTGATTAAGATTATCAACTCCACTATAGCTAAAGCTCTTTACCATTGCCAATTTAAAGAATTTCTAATCGAGGTAGAGAGTGAGTATGCAGATCTTCTGCTGCATAACAAAGTTTGTTGGTTATCGAGAGGAAACGTTTTAAAACATTTCGCTTCACTGTTTACTTAAATAAAAGCATTTCTTCTTTAGAAGAGTGTTCACTATGCAGAACTAACGAACGATCTGTGGATCCAGAAATTTTATTTCACGGTGGATGTTACTTCTCATCTAAATCAGCTTAATCGTAAGTTACAAGGAAAAGGAAACACAATTTTTTCGATGTTAGAAGTAATTTCATTCGAAAACAAATTGTCGCTTTTTGCCGAAGATTTTGAAAGAGAAACTCTAATTCACTTTCCATGCCTATTGAAATATTGTCGAGAAAATAAGTCTAATATTGACATTTGCTATTTCAGAACAACACTGTTAAATATGAAGGAAGCTTTCTCAGCAGGTTCAAAAACTTTAGAAACAGCAAAGCGACGTTAATCTTTGTTAAAAAATCCTCTGAATGTCACGGTAACAGAAATAAATTTTTCGCCCTTTAATATTGATATTGGCAGCTTTGAAATGCAGTTGCCGGATTTAAAAAATAAAGAATTGTGGAGCTCAAAATTCGAGCGTCTTTGTCCCGATTTAGAGCTATTGGAGAAAAATAAATGTGAATTAAGTTTAGAGCACAAGTGGTCTGCTTTGAAAGATCTGGAGAGGGAAGAGATATGTTGATTTTTAACACCTGGAATAGTATTCCTGACTCGTATGATCAACTGAAGAAAGAAGCGTTTGCTGTTCTTTCCTTGTTTGGATCTACATACTTATGCAAACAATCATTTTCAAGCGTGAACTTTATCAAGAGTAAATTAAGAAATCTGCTTATCGATGAGAACTTGGAACTACTTTCCTTACTTTCCAAGGAAATGCAAGGCCATTGTTCACATTAGTGGAGTATTTGTAATTTTTTTACTGTTCCAGATTAACCGGCACACATCAGCCATTAAAGTAAAGTCACAATTTAATAAATGATCACCTCATATAGATACCATTCACCTTTATCGAAGATCTTTAAGAGAGTTTTAAGAGTTGCTTCTCATTATTATTAATGACAGAATAGTACCAGGAATGACCATCTCTTTCAGATGGATGTAGATCCTGTAGGGCAGCTCATTTCGGGAAATTACGCGCACCAGACTGTTACTCGTACGGCATATTGTAAGTCCGAAAACGGCCTCACATACTCAACATGCAGAAAGTACGTGGAGGTTAGTGACGCATTTACAGACAAGTAGATGACTATTGATTCGAATTCAGTCAAGTTCATGCATCGGCATCGTCACAGCAATAACAATTTATTTGATAAATTCTGGTAAACTTAGCCGATTACTGGCACATGGAATAAGTTAATTGTTTTTTTGTTTGTTTGTTATACCAGTAGACTGCAATATGTAGATGTAAATTAGTCGCGATTTTTTAAATTTTTTTTTGATATGTAACAATAATGATCCAAAATGTACATCGTTATTGTCTTGCTAGTATTACAATTTTGAAACCTATTGTTATACTCATAACCATGCTAACTGATAGAATATGATGATGATCCTGATAAAAATATTTTTTTATTTATAAACGTAATGTTTTAACAATTATTGTTACAACTCATTTTGTTTAACATGTTACTGTAATACACATTATAATTACTTATTATCAATTTGTTTATACGAGTAATATTATTATCAGGTTTTTAATATGCGGATTATTTCTCCTTACAAAAAATTATTCTGAATCTCATTATTTCATCGTTTGAGGGATTAGATATGTTAGAACTCTATCTGTCGTCACTTTTCTACAGAAGGGAACAAGATCTAAAGACTAAACAATTGAATTTTTTATTTATTTTATTAAATGATTTTACCTTAAAACTGATATCAGTAAAAAATAAAATCGATTAAAAGATGTGAGATTTCTTTTATATTTAACGATAATCCAACTTACATAGTTTCCAAGCTTAATGAAACAATCTTGACAAAGTATTTTAAAAATTTATCCGGCTTTATATGTTACTCGATTCGATATACCGGTGGTCACATCCTCGTTATTTATTTTAATTTCTTTAATTCCTTCTGTTCAATAGGACCACGCATAAGCTTGCAATTACGATTCCTTTTTCGTTTCTTCCCGGTATTTTCTCGTTCTAAATTGATGCCCTTTCTTTCTTCGCTCCATTTTAAATTCGGATTTGTTGTTTTCTCTTCGACTTGAGGACCTTTACCTTTATACCTTTCATTATTACTCCATATAATTCCTATTTTCTACATCTTCAATTTTGATATTTTCCTTTCCCACGTCTTCCTTAACTTCTTTAAACCAGTTTGTTGTCGTTTTCGGTTTTTCAAAATAGTCTACTAGCTTTTTCTTAATCTATGTTTACTCTTTATTTTAAAGTGACCGTAGAATATTAACCTTTTCTTCTTAAATGTTGTTAATTTTTTTTTTCAATTTTCTTGTTTATATTTTGATCGCTTCTTAATTTATATTTCCCATTTACTCTAATCAGTCCTAGAATATTCTAAAAATTGTCCTTTCTTTCTTTCTTTTCAATCGTCTCCATTACTAACTTCTTTCTTTACGGTAAACAATCTGCAGCATATAATACTTCTATTTTAACCACAGTTTCAGGTCTTAGCTTGGTACTGATGTACCGAGCTTTGTGCTTTCTTATTATATCTATTTTGTCTCTGACACTCTACTTCCATCTTTCTTACTCTTTCCTTTAAAGATGAAGTAAATTTTCCTGCTGTTGTTGACCGTTTTCAAAGATTTTAAATTAATTAATCAACTCTTCTTATGGTGTTATCAACTCTGGTGTTATCTTTTCTGTCTTTAATCATAACTTCTGTTTATTCAAATTAAATTTTAATCACTCTTTACTTATTACCCGTAATACTTCTATCTGTATTATTTGTTGTCTCCTTGTCTTCTGATAAAAATCGCAATACCATCCGTTATTTATTTAATATATATATATATATATATATATATATATATATATATATATAAAATTTTTTTAATAGTTTTCGTCGCTATTGGGGCACCCAAGTAATTCCATGTCCTTTTGTCTTCAAAGAACGGCTATGAAGTTGAGGTAACCAGCTTGCTGTTACCTTACTTGTTCCCATATTTATTTGTTGTTTGAACTGACAACCCCCAATCTTTTTGTTATGTTGGGTTGTTGTTTTTTGTTAAATGGTAGTTGGGACTTTTTGTCTTTCAAGATCTTTTCTACACTCTTTTGTATAATTTCTTCTGTTATGTTTAGGTCCTTTATGACGGACTTTATTTCGTGGATCCATTTATTTTGGGTCTTGTTCTTTAGTCGGTAATCTATAAATCGTTTAGCGAGTCGTGACTGATGACTCAGTTGTTTAGCGACGTGGAGATGACTGAAAAAGGCCACTCTCCTTTTTCGCATTGCGTCGATTATATTATCGATTAGTTTTCTTTGTAGATTACATTAATGGGGATTATCCACCGCTTACCGTGGATTTGATGTTTGAAATTTACGGCAGTTCTTATCATTCTTCTCTAAATTTTTTAAGAATCGGTGGTTGATTTAATGTTTATTTTGAAGAGGGTTTCGCATGTGTTTGTGGCTTTTAGTACAACACAGCGACTGTGTTGTAGTGACTTATTTCTGCGTTGATTGATACAGACTTCTTTTTATACGTTGGCCAGGTGATTCTTTGGGTTTGTTTGTTTCAGTTTAGTTACGCGATTTTCTACTGTTGATTTCTCGTTGAGATTCCATGTGATTATTTCGCCTATATATTTAAATTTTTGAACGATTTTTATCTTATTACCACTGTGTGTATGCGTATATATATAAAATAGTTAAAATAATTAATTTAATATGTTTACTGAGAAAGATCAAGATTTGACTATATAAATACACATATAAATCAAATAACAATGATAATAGTAAACTGATCTTAATTTAAATTAAGGAATAACAATAAAAGTGTATTTTTAGTTATTTACTTCTTTTTTATATTTTTAGTTCTATACCTGCGATAAGAAAACGCTAGTCGTTCAAATGTGAAACCTATATAATTGCCTTAAAACAATTTATTTATTACACTACAATTTAACCGCATTATTTTCACTTTTTTTAGATTTGTTGTTTAAGAGTGCATTGTATATCGACAAAAAACCGGTCTATCTACTCTATTCCAAGACAAACTACACAACTGAACTATTTTTCAACGATAACATAAAAAATATTTTCTTTCAGAATGGTGGCTCTCCCCCGAATATCACGCAACCGTTTAAAGCACACACATGTTAATGAAGTCTTTAATCTTGGAAAAATGGACGATGCGGCATCACAAATTACTAAAATTTATACCTTCGGGGCATCGTAAAAAAAAAGCATTCGTCATGAAATAAAGAACGTTAACAGAAGAAAAAAGAAGTAATTGAATGGGTTTCAAAAAAGAAAAATTATTTGAAACTATTTCTTTAGTGTTAAATGATGTTTTAATGTTTGAGAAGGTAAGTTTTGGTAAAAATATTGATTTATGTAACGTAAATATTTATTCGTGATTACTTATTTATTGTCAACAATGTATAACGTACAGCCGATTAAATTAATCTAAACCTTGTACGGCTTTATTTTTTGAGTATTTCTCGTTCCCATACTAATTTTATCTCCAATAAATTTTGACATATATAGCCTATCTTAATTCTGGGCAATCCTAATATTCTTATCAGTTTCTCTAGGTTCTTGGTGACGTAAAAATATCAGCAACTAGCAACCGATATAGTCCAAACAGAACAGACAATTCTGAATCGTTTAACAGATTCTCACAAGCATTGTAGCATTAATGGTCGGTTATTTACACAAAATAAAACTTAGGCAACTTGATATGAATTTCAATTTCCAGCAACCAGCACCACCTTTCTCAAGAAAAATAAGCACCCTACTCAGGTACACTAGCAAAAATTAATAGTAATCAATTTAACACACCGCATTTCCATGAAAATCATCAGAGTGAGGTAGTCATCTGGATGAAATGTTTTTAGCCGTTTGAGTATGAAGAACAACGCAGAGAAATCTTGTTATATATGTTACATCACGACATGAAAAATCCATCCTTTTCATATCGTTTTAAGAGTATTTTTCATACAGTATGAGGAAGATACAATACTCTTAGATAAATCGTATTTTGCTTATTCGTTTGGTGGAGTTGTGAAATTTAAGCTAAACGGATTGATGGTGTTCAGATCATTATGTGTTCAAAATAGACGAGGTACTTAAATTTTTAGAGAAGTTTAGTTCGTTTATAGAGTATCACTTTTTAAGCAAGAAATCTCAACACCCCTGCTTGCATTGATTTCAGTTTATCTGTAGAAATTTGTGGTATTGATTTTAGAAACGTTTTTGTTTTTAATTTAACTTTTCCTCGCTACTGTTTTTTGCTTTATTGAATTTTCCTGCGATGGAATTTTAATACCCATCTTGATTTATTGTTGTTACCCTTTACACCTAGTTTTCTTTAACGTTCCTATTTTACTTCTTTTATCGTCGTATTTTTTTATTTTTTTTTACTAATATATTTAGATATTTCTTTTGTGATATTTCTCCAAAATTAATTACCAACGAAAACGCTAATTTCATCCGTTAAAATAATAATATTACTTAATACAGGTTTCAAATTTCTAAATTACGATGTACAGAAATAATAATTAAATTGATAATTAATTGTGAATTTAAAATCATAGAATATCATAAATTAAATATATTTTATTTTTCAGGGTAGCTGATGCAACTATCGTTTATTGCAACTGTCTTCCATCATTTACCGGTCCTCGATATGAAATCATTATAAACGATTTTAAATACTTCAAATTCACTTGGTAAGATAATATTATACTGTACAATCCTCTACGCATACAACCACGCTTTTTCAAAACAGAAATTTGTCTCCGAATTTATTTTCAAAATCAGTGATCATTCTTTTTTTTTACAAATGATTATGTAGGAGCAAGTATGACTTTATTTACACGGAACTTTAAGTACAATTCCATCTTCCAACTCCATGCGAAAATTGAAATCAAAACATATTCTGTCAAGCTTAAACTTTTATTCGATCGTTTTCCTATTACATGAAGTTTCTTTTATATTTCAATGTAATATATTTTCTTCTGCATACAACTCTATGCCTAAACATATTTATGTGAGCTATTGTTTTGTTACAAATCATTTATATACTAAATCTCAAATAAAAGAGATGAAATACGAAGAATAAACGTTATTGAAATAAATGTGAGAATAGAATAGGCTAAACACGTGATAAATACATACACGCTAAAACCATTGTTGTCTAAAAACACATTTTTTTACCTTTATAATACAAAAACTTTGTTAAATGATTAATGCGTAAAATTTATAACAAAATTTGTAGGGAATTTAATTCTGAGAAAATTTATGTAAAATAGACCAATAAAAAACAAAAGTTCAAGCAATTTTATTTTATTACTAACACTTACCGTCTGCAACTGAAGGAATTAAGCGTACAAAGCATGTAATGTTTGCTTTCCTATAGAATGCTATGATAAATTTAGCGTTGTATTAAAGTTAAAAAAAAATTAATAAAATAAAAACAATCCATTTTATGTCATCGGTGCGTTGCATGTTCTGCCGTAATTGCTATGAATTGCTCTCACTACACTGCAGTATGAGAGAGAGAGAGAGAGAGACAGAGAGAGAAAGTGTGTGTGAGAGAGAGTGAGTGTGTATGAGAGTGTGAGATAGAGAGAGTGTAAGTGTGTGTGTGTGTGTGTGAGTGAGAGAGAAAGAGAGAGAGTGAGCGTGAGTGAGTGAGTGAGTGAGTGAGTGAGTGAGTGAGTGAGTGAGTGAGTGAGTGAGTGAGTGAGTGAGTGAGTGAGTGAGTGAGTGAGTGAGTGAGTGAGTGAGTGAGTGAGTGAGTGAGTGAGTGAGTGAGTGAGCGGAGTGAGCGGAGTGAGCGGAGTAAGCGGAGTGAGGGGAGTGAGTGGAGTGAGTGGAGTGAGTGGAGTGAGTGGAGTGAGTGGAGTGAGTGAGTGAGTGAGTGATTGTGAGAGAGAGAGAGAGTGAGAGTGTGTGTGTGAGAGAGAGTGTGAATTCCGACATTTACTTGGAATTCCTTTAGGAAAATTGCCGCTGCTGGAATATGTTCCACTAGCATCAAGATAACTCATGTACTTTCTGCACGAGGTGCGCCTCCCCACTTCTCACGTGCCGTAGCGGTATATTTTAATGAGTAATTTCCAGCGATATATTTGCCGCAGCGGGTCACACTTCTGATCACAAAGATCACCTGATCTAACACTATTAATTTTTTTATGGGTTGGATGAAAAGTATTGTGTACAAGAGGAATGTTCGTACGCGTGAAGATTGGTCTTCGTATAACAGATGTCGTCGTAGAAATTAAGAACATATTTTTGAAAATTTTCCGTAAACTTTATTAACTGTATAAATTCCATTTTTAATCTTTTAACACGGAGTCAAATGTTTGTTAATTTCATTTTCTGTAGTTGATAATAAAAGTTTTCATACGGTTAAGTGTTAGTAATAAAATCAAATTTCTTGAACGTGTATTTGTTTTATTAGACTATTTACATCAATTTTCTCAGAATTAAGTTCTCTACATAATTTATAAATTTAATAATTTAAATTTTATTAATTTTTAATAATTAAATTTTTTAATATTATTAAATTTTATTTAATTTTATTAATAAATTTAATTTATTTTTTATAATAAATTTTATGCATTTATTTAGTTGTTTAAAAAACGTTTTTTATTGCAAACGTAAAAAAACCTGTTTTCTGATAACACGTTTTACTGTTTTTCGTCGGATGTTATGAAAACTACTGGATATATCATTCTGGAACCTGTTTTGTTCAATTTTTCAGGTCAAAAACCATAATAGACCATCGTGTTTACTCCTTAATTTAGGTTCCTAGAATTTCTGTATGGTTTTATTTCACTCTGCCTAGGAATCAGGGCGAAATCTTTTGCTAGCTGTAACTCGCTAACGAAGCGTTTCTGGATCCGTATTTACAAGAACGTTTTTTTTATTATTTCCGCTAATAGAATGGGCTCAGAAACGCCATTAACGTGGCGTGAATACTAAAAATTTTAGTATTTATTTAGATTATTTATTTGGGTATTAGTGTTTGCGTGAATCAGCCTGTATAACAATAAAAAAACCGTCAAAAAAAATAAACCAATTTTATCAATGAAGAAAGAATAAGTAAGATTTGGATAAAAACAGAATATTTCCTTCCATAAATTAGAAAGGAAAAAAATAAAATTCGAAACATTAACATGTCACAGTTAAATCTAAGAAATAGAACTCTATATATATATATATATATATATATAATACATGTAATTTATTTATGAAGTTGTATGTTACCTTACACAATTTCTCCTAACTTTTGTATATATATATATATTTGCTCTTCATAAAAGCAAATTTGTTTATATATATATATATATATAAACCAATAGTAACAATATTTAAAAAAATAAAGGAACATATGCCTCATAAATATGGAAAGTAAGGGAAGCATATGCATGACCTATATATGATTTGACCTACATGTAATTTATTTATGAAGTTGTATGTTACCTTACACAATTTCTCCTAACTTTTGTATATATATATATATATATATATATATATATATATATTTATATTCTTTATAAAAACAAATTCTCTAATTATTTGGATAAATAAGTTATACCTGATTTTTGGTCCTGTTTTAATTGTTAATGAATAATTCATTTTTTTCTATTGACATTTTCCTGGATGTTATCAAAATTTTAAACTTATCCCAGTTAGTAGTATAGATATGCCGATACTGGGACAACTGACGTCATCAACCCCCACACCACCATCTGACGTCACCACCCAAACAAAATCACGTTACTATCACGTGATCCAAAAAAAAATTGTGGTGAAAAAAAATATGGCGGGAAAAAAGCACGCACGGTACACGTGCTCGCTCGCCGACTTTGCTTAAAGTTATCTGGCGATAATTCATATTTGCGTCACCGTTGCTTGTTTGAAAGTTATCTAAATGACAAAATATTTTGTATAAAAGCCCGCCGAATTTTCACGAGTTATCATTAAGTTCTACATATTTACTACTACTAGTGAATATATAATATTTGTTATATACTTATTCAAGTTTATTTTATTAAATTTATCTTCATAATCATCGTCATCATCCACTTATTATCATTATTATTATTATTATTATTATTATTATTATTATTATTATTATTATTATTATTATTATTATTATTATTATTATTATTATTATTATTATTATTATTATTATTATTATTATTATTATTATTATTATTATTATTATTATTATTATTATTATTATTATTATTATTATTATTATTATTATTATTATTATTATTATTATTATTATTATTATTATTATTATTATTATTATTATTATTATTATTATTATTATTATTATTATTATTATTATTATTATTATTATTATTATTATTATTATTATTATTATTATTATTATTATTATTATTATTATTATTATTATTATTATTATTATTATTATTATTATTATTATTATTATTATTATTATTATTATTATTATTATTATTATTATTATTATTATTATTATTATTATTATTATTATTATTATTATTATTATTATTATTATTATTATTATTATTATTATTATTATTATTATTATTATTATTATTATTATTATTATTATTATTATTATTATTATTATTATTATTATTATTATTATTATTATTATTATTATTATTATTATTATTATTATTATTATTATTATTATTATTATTATTATTATTATTATTATTATTATTATTATTATTATTATTATTATTATTATTATTATTATTATTATTATTATTATTATTATTATTATTATTATTATTATTATTATTATTATTATTATTATTATTATTATTATTATTATTATTATTATTATTATTATTATTATTATTATTATTATTATTATTATTATTATTATTATTATTATTATTATTATTATTATTATTATTATTATTATTATTATTATTATTATTATTATTATTATTATTATTATTATTATTATTATTATTATTATTATTATTATTATTATTATTATTATTATTATTATTATTATTATTATTATTATTATTATTATTATTATTATTATTATTATTATTATTATTATTATTATTATTATTATTATTATTATTATTATTATTATTATTATTATTATTATTATTATTATTATTATTATTATTATTATTATTATTATTATTATTATTATTATTATTATTATTATTATTATTATTATTATTATTATTATTATTATTATTATTATTTTTTTTTTTTTTTTTTTTTTTTTTTTTGAGGTTTTTAGGGGCATCGACTACTTTGGTCATTAGCCCCGTCCCACTTCAAAAAAAAACAAAAAAAAAAAGGTTCAAAATTTCACAAAATGATCAAAATTTTGCTTTTCCTTATAATTTCTGGTCCAATTATATCATTTTCTAGGCTTTCCTTTCGGCCAACCCTTTTTACACCGCTTTTCCATTCTGCGAACGGCCTCAACTTCCGACGACAGAGTGTCTGAGGCTTCGGACATGGCGTCGTCTTCTCTTTCTGACGCCAATGACGTTCGCCGGCTTACATCAGGTGATGAAAGCTTCAATGGTGCTGTGAGCATCGTTGCAATTGAGTCTAAACTTGCAACCGATGCACTTTCGGCGGCTGATGAACTCGATTCGATGTCTAAGGCTGTGCTTGGTCCGGCTGATACAGATGCTCTCGCCACAGTTGTTCTCTGAGCTTTTGGGGCCTCTGTAGGTACAGTTTTAATATCGTCTGTGTCTGGTGCTTTTTCGATAGTTACTTGCACCTCCATTTTGGTTGACGCAGATTTTTCCTGTACTCTTGTCACAGTATCCTTAGCTATATGACTCGTCGTCGGGGTGATCTTTAGATCTTTGTTGGATAGATCAAGATTTTTCTTCATTACGTCTATTGCTGGAGTTATAATCGAGGATTTTGCCGGTTTTTTAAACTGCGCTGGTGCGGGTCTTCTGTCGGCGACGTCAGTCCGGGATTGAGCCTTCTCATGTTTACTTTGTTGTATCTGTTGAGTAGACTCGATCTTGGAATCAATGATTCTTTCTATTATTGTCGCGAGACTTGGCGCCATCGTATTAAGCAACTGCTCCACGTTGATTTTAGGTGTGGGGGGAGCAGCAGCTGCTTCTGCGTATGAAGTCGATGGTCTAGGTGTACGTAGGTTAACAATCTTCTTCGCTTCAGGGTAGCTGACTTTTTGAAGCGTTTTAACCTCCTGAATGGCTGTTTCTGATTTGTATACTGGGCAGTTCCTGGATCGACAGTTATGATGCCCTTTACAATTAATGCAGACTGGAGGGTCTTTACATGGATCACCCTCATGTATCTTCAATCCGCATATACAAATTTCCTGCGCTTCACATCTAGCTGCAGTGTGTCCGAAACGTTGACATCTGAAACATCTCATCGGCTGCGGAATAAATGCCCGTACATCAAGCCGATGGATGCCAGCTCGTACCTTTTCAGGAAGACTTGGCCTATTGAATGTCAATACATGAGAGGCCGAAGGAAGAATCTCACCATTTCGTCTCATAGAAAGTCTGCGACAATGTGTCACTCCCTGACTAGACATTTCCTGCACTATTTCTTCTTCAGTACAGTTAAGAAGATCACGGCAAACAACAACTCCTCTAGATGAATTGAGTGTACTATGCGGTTGGACAGTAACCGCAAATTCACCGATCTTCTTCAACGCCTGGACTTTCTGACTTTGCATGTCGTTTATAGTTTCGACATGTAATCCGTTAAACGTCTTACGGATATCCTTGACAGGACCACCAGCACAATTTGTAATCTCTCTAGCAATTAAGAATGGACTTACCTTTTGGAAGTTACCATTCTCTTTTGTAATGACCAAAAATCTTGGTTTGGGAACATTATTACCAAACAAAGCTTTTCTCAAATCTTTACTGATTTTATCAGCATCTTTTCTTAACTTATCACTCTCCTTGCTTTTTTTCCGCTTCGCTTGTGGCGAATCGGCGGTTTCTAAACGAGGGTGTTTACGTGCACCCTCTGCCACGTTAGATTGTTCAGGAAAATTCATGAACATTGATCCCTTCTGTAGCAAGGCTAGCCGCCGGGGTACACCCCCACTCCAGGGCTACTAACCTTGGAGGTCCGATCCGGTACTCCGGTGGAACCGGCATATGTCCTGGCAGAGAGCGGATGCGCAGTCTCTGCACTGACTCCAGGCTCCTACTCACCGAAGCTTTCAGAGCTCCCATGCACCGACATACATGGGCACCATTGCTACATGCTTGCCATCGCAGGGGGCATGTGGACAACGGAAGGGTCTCCGTTACACCTGCAATAACATTGACCCTGGCCGCCACATCGCCAGCTCTAAGAATGGTATGAATCCATTTCCAAAATCATATATTACTCCATTTCCTGCAGGTAGCCAAAAATCCAGTCCGTTTAGTGACCTGAAGTTGGAACCAGGTCAAACTCAACAATGCATAACCGAGGAATTTACTCGGAACCCCGTTAGCCAGCTATATGTGATGTACAAAGGTACAGCTGTTGCCGCCCTGGACGTGGAACATAGATGTTGTGTTCCGGACGTGGGGATTATCTACCTCAGGGCATTATTATTATTATTATTATTATTATTATTATTATTATTATTATTATTATTATTATTATTATTATTATTATTATTATTATTATTATTATTATTATTATTATTATTATTATTATTATTATTATTATTATTATTATTATTATTATTATTATTATTATTATTATTATTATTATTATTATTATTATTATTATTATTATTATTATTATTATTATTATTATTATTATTATTATTATTATTATTATTATTATTATTATTATTATTATTATTATTATTATTATTATTATTATTATTATTATTATTATTATTATTATTATTATTATTATTATTATTATTATTATTATTATTATTATTATTATTATTATTATTATTATTATTATTATTATTATTATTATTATTATTATTATTATTATTATTATTATTATTATTATTATTATTATTATTATTATTATTATTATTATTATTATTTTTTTTTTTTTTTTTTTTTAACTGAATTTTTACGGGCATCGACTGCTAAGGTCATTAGCCCTCGTCACATTCTTTAAAAGAAATTTTTATCTCCATCAGGATCGTCATATGTAAGGGTGTAAAGGGCCCTTACATTTTATTTAAAAACACAAACTTCACAGTAAACATTAAAACATGAAAGACAAGGACAATCACAAACACTTACGGGGTGTAAAGGGCCCCAATATTAAAATTTGAGATAGGTTCTCAAAAGACCATGAACTTAAAATTATAATTAATCTTCTCAATACCATACATTTCCTCTTTCTTCTATATGTATATATATATATATATATAACTACCACTTAGAGTATCTTTTTCCACAGCTTTAAACTTCCATTTTACAGACTTTTAAGAAGTCCACTGGCGTGTAAAAATGCAACTATATTTTCTTCATTTCCATTATCCAGATCAGCACTAATATTATTTGTAAAACAGAACCTCTTTCTGAGGTCCTCATATATGGTACACTCTTCTATTAGATGCTTGGTTGTCAGTGTTTTATTGCAAACACCGCACATTGGTCTCACTTCGCCGGTTAACAAATATAAATTTGTTAATCGCGTGTTGTTAATCGCGTGTGACCGATTCTAAGTCTGGTCACCGCTACTTGTTCACGGCGAGTCAATTTAAAGTCGCTTTTCCATTTATAAGGAGAAGTTTTAACTGAGTTTAATTTTGTATTTAAACTCCTCCATTCAGCGTTCCACTTGTTTCTTACTATATTTGTTAGACGGTTTTTAATATCTGCCACTCTTACAGGAAATGCATCCAAATCATCGCAGACTGTCGCCTTTCTGGCAGCTTCGTCTGCGATTTCATTACCTGTAATACCAGCATGCCCCGGAGTCCATACAAATACGCATCGCTGTCCTCGTTGTTTTAGAACGTATAAAATGGACAGGATGTTTGCAATTAGGACATCCTTAATGTTCTTGTTCCGAATTGCGACAAGTGCACTTAATGAGTCGGAACATATTAGCACTCTCTCTTCGCAATAGTGTTCAGTGTAGCGAAGAGCTTGCTGAATTGCAGTGAGTTCTGCCGTGTAGACACTGGCCACATCTGGCAGTCTCCAAGAGTGGGCTTCTTCATTTACATATATCGAGCATCCAACACCATGTTCGGTTTTAGAACCGTCAGTATAAATTCTAATATGTTCTTCGTAACTACTGACGGTTGCTAAAAATTCCTGCTGGATGATCACTGCTGGTTTCTTTTTTATTTCTCCTTGAGAGAGATCCAAACTTGTATTTACCGCTGGCAAGAGCCATGGCGGTATTTCTCTAGTAGAAATTGCTAGTGTCTCTGGTATAGCAATTTCATATTTCCTTCTTAATTCGTGGTACCTAATTCCGGCTGGTCTGGAATAGGTAGCACGACGTTCGTATAATGCAGCCATGGGATGATTCATAAACAATTTATTATTTATATGGGCAGGGAAAGCCCATATATTTGCTGCATATCTTAACAAGAGGATCTCTCTTCTATAATGTAGTGGCATTATTCCGGCTTCAGACATCAGACTAGCCGCCGGACTCGTGCGGAAAGCACCTGTTGCGTATCTTATTCCGCTATTATGAACTACGTCTAACTTTCTTAAGTGCGACTTTCTAGCGGATGAATATACGATACATCCGTAGTCTAGTTTAGATTGAACCAATGCTTTATACAGTCTCAATAATGTCTCTTTTCCTGAGCCCCAATTTAGGTTCGATAAACATTTTATAATGTTTAGGGCTCTTTTGCATCTATCACTCAAGTCCTGTATATGTAATCCCCATGTGAGGGATTTATCCAATACTAGTCCTAAATACCTTACGCTGTCTTTATATTGTATTGGATTATCATCAATTGTCAGAGCAGGACTTTGATGAGGAATTCTCTTCCTACAAAAGTGTACACAGCACGTTTTTTCTGGTGAGAATTGGAATCCTGTATTCCTTGCAACTTCATTTAGAGCATTGATCGCTCGTTGCAATTTGTACCTCACTATAGCAGTCTTGTTGCTGGCATATACGATTGCCAGATCATCAACATAGACGCTTTTGCTGATTTCTACTGGAATGGCTAATATCAATTTATTAATGGCAATGGTAAACAAGGTACCGCTCAACGGCGAACCTTGCGGTATGCCATTTTCCAAGATTCTTTCACATGAATATTCGTTGTTGACGCGTACTTGGAAGGTACGGTCATTCATGTAGTTGCTGAGCAGTATAGGCAAATTGCCACGAATGCCCCATTCATGTAACTGGAGCATTATACCATGACGCCAGGTCATATCGAAAGCCTTCTGAAGATCAAAGAAGACTCCGACACAATGTTTCCTTGTAATAAAGCTGTTATATATAATGTCCTCTAAGCTGATCATTTGATCAGTGGTAGAATGGTATTGTCGAAAACCTGCTTGATACGATGATATCAGGTTTTCTTTTTCCAAAACCCAGACGAGTCGATTATTAATCATTTTTTCCAATATTTTCCCCATAGCACACGTCAAAGAAATAGGACGGTAGCTATTGGGGTCTCTTAAATTTTTATTTTTCTTCGGTACTGGAACAACATGAGCTTTTTTCCACTGCTGCGGGTACGTTCCATCCCGCCATATTTTATTATAAAGTTCTAATAGTCTACACTTTGCAGTGGTATTCAGCTGCCTGATCATATTATAGTGGATTTCATCCGGACCAGCAGCTGTGTTACCTGATTTTTCCAACGCCTTCGCGAATTCTTCCATTTTAAATGGTACATTATATGAGTAATTATACTCAGTTCCAAAATTTAGTAGACCTTCGTGTTCTTCTTTTTGGGTTCGAAAACCTTCCTCGTAGTTGGCCGTTTTGCTGGCCTTTTCGAAATGATTGGATAACAGCTCTGCAATTTCATATGGAGTATCTTTTATTTCATCTTCATCTTGAAGGCTAGTTATGGGAGTAAAATCATTACGCCCACAAATCGCCTTCACTTTCCTCCAAACATCTGATGCAGTAGTAGTTTTGTCAATGGATGACACGTATTGCTGCCAGGATCGTTTTTTCGAATCTATCATAACACGTTTTGCATACGCCCTGTATTTCTTAAAGGCAACAAGATTTTCTATACTAGGACGCTTCTTAAAGGCATTATACGCCCTTTTCTTTCTTTTTATAGCTTCACTTATTTCATCGTTCCACCATGGAACGGGTTTCTTTGTAAGTTTCCCAGATGTTTTGGGAATATATCTCGATGCCGACTCAATTATTGCATTTGTTATGGCGTCGACATCTTCTCCGATAACTCCAGTTGTTTTCGGGAGCATCGTTCTAGCTGTGAAGCTCGTCCAGTCTGCCTTTTCAAATAACCATCTTTTAGGGATGGGATATATTGTTCTAGTAACATCAGTTACAATTTGCACCGGGAAATGATCGCTTCCATGCAGATCGTCTATAACATGGAAGCTGTACCTCGGTGCTATCGATCCGCTTATGAGTGCAAGATCTATACAGGACGTCGATCCATCTCTGGCATTGAAAAAGGTTCCTGATCCGTCATTTAAAATAATAAGATCAGAATTCATCAGGAACCCTTCCAGTTCTCTTCCACGGGGATCTACTCGATCCGATCCCCAGAGAGAATTATGAGCGTTAAAATCACCCACCAGTAAAACAGGTGGGGGAAGCTCGGAAATTAATCTTTCTATGTCATCCTTATTCCAATCGTAATTCGGTAAGTATATGCTGCACACAGTGATCTTAAGCGGTCGCTTCATTCTAACGGCGACCGCTTGTAGGTTGGTGTTTAGAACAACCGCTTCGGTGGTAGCTCTAGTCGATGTTAATATAGCTACTCCACCTCTAACTCTTACATTTGGCGGTTGATCTCGCCGAAATATATGGAATCCTTTTAATTTAAAATTTTCATTTCGGCGGAAATGCGTTTCTTGCAGACATATACAAATCGGGTCTACGTCATGTACCAAGCGTTGGAGCTCATGGATGTTTGAAAAACATCCATTGATGTTCCATTGTACAATCGACTCGCTAATTTTTAATTTTTAATTAAATTATTGCCTGGGTTTTCCTTTCGGCCATCCCTTTTTCCTTTTCTTCTCCATCCTGCGAACAGCATCGTGTTCGCGGAGAAGGTCGTCGCCTGTAAGGCTTCCGGTCTCCGTATCGGAGACCACCGAAGCCGCCGACGACGACGGGCATGGATCGGCGCCGGTTTCAGGCGCCGATTGAGAGGCGACAACCTGCCCGCTCCCCAACACGGGGGTCGCACCGGTCACCGCCTGTGGGAGGGGGGACACTCGCCCCCCCTGTGTGATTTTTTGTGGCCTCTGAGGCTTAGAGGCCACTTCAGTTACAGGAGGCTTGGGAGCCTCCATAACAGACTCTGTAGGTATCGCCTTTTTCTTTTCATCGAGGATCTCGCTGAGACGGACTTGACATTCAGGTTTATTGTCCGTTTTCTTTTCTGGAGGAGCAACTTTCACTTTTATCGACTTATCTTCAGCAGGCTGTATCACTATCTTTGGCTTAACAAGTTCTTTATTGCCAAGAGGTTTCATCTTGTTTTCGATGATCCTCTCAATCATGTTAGCCAAAGTGGGAGCAAGTTTATTTATAATTTGTACCTCATCTACAGCAATCGGAGCAGGAGCAGGAGCAGGAACAGTAGCCGCAGCCTGAGCATAAGATGTTGCTGCTCTAGGCTTACGGGCGTTAACTATTTTTTTTGCATCGAAGTAGCTGACTTTTTGCAGGGTTTTTACTTCCTGCACAGCTACCTCATCTTTGTAGACAGGACAATTCCTTGATCTACAAGAATGCGCTCCTTTGCAGTTTATGCATGTAGGAGGCTCTTTACATGGCTCTCCCTCATGCACCTCTTCACCGCACACGCATATTTGCGGTCTTTCGCATCTAAGAGCGGTGTGGCCAAAGCGTTGGCACTTGAAGCACCTCATCGGCTGTGGGACAAATGCCCGCACATCCAAACGGTGAATCCCCGCTCTTATCTTTTCTGGCAAAGTAGGCCGGTTGAAAGTAAGGACATGAGAAGCCGAGGGTAAGACCTCACCGTTCCTTCTCATGTTTAACCGACGGCACTCTATTACTCCTTGTGCTGCCAGCTCCTCTACAATCTCTTGCTCCGAACAGTTTAAAAGATCCCGACAGACCACAACACCCCTTGAGGTGTTGAGCGTGCCGTGGGGATCAACGCGTACCGCTAGCTCTCCAATTTTCTTCAGCCCTAAAATCTTCTGAGACTGTATATCATTAACAGTCTCTACATGAAGTCCCGTAAAAGTTTTCCGTATTTCCTTTACAGGGCCTCCAGCACATTTGTTTATTTCCCGAGCGATGAGAAAGGGACTCACCCTCGAGAAATTTCCATCCTCCTTTGTAATGACCAAATATTTAGGTTTCGGTACATTACTACTTTTAAAAAAAGCCTTTTGTAAGCTTTTTCTAGCCTCAATTTCTATCTTCTTACTCTCCGTGCTCTTTCGGCGTTTCGCTTCAGGCGAAACAGCCGGCTCTAAACGAGGGTGTTTACGTGCACCCTCTGCCACGTTGGTTTGTTCAGGAAAATTCATGAACAAGTAATCCCTTCTGTAGTAAGGCTAGCCGCCGGGGTACACCCCCACTCCAGGGCTACCAACCCTGGAGGTCCGTTCCGGTACTCCGGTGGAACCGGCATATGTCCTGGCAGAGAGCGGATGCGCAGTCTCTGCACTGACTCCAGGCCCCTACACACCGAAGCTTTCAGGGCTCCCATGCTCCGAACATGGGCACCTTAACTACATGCTTGCCATCGCAGGGGGCATGTGGACGACGAAAGGTCTCCGTTACACCTGCAAATAACTTTGACCGTGGCCGCCACATCGCCAGCTCTAACGGCGGTATTAATCCATTTCCGTAATCATTAATAATGTCATATCTGCAGGTGGCCGTAAAGTCCAGTCCTGTAATTCGGCCTATAGATGTAAATCGACCGAAAAAAGTATATCCGAGAAACAACACTCGGAACCCCGTTAGCCAGCTATATGTAATGTACTTGAGTACAGCTGTTACCGCCCTGGACGTGGAACGTAGATGTTGTGTTCCGGACGTGGGGAATATCTACCTCAGGGCATTATTATTATTATTATTATTATTATTATTATTATTATTATTATTATTATTATTATTATTATTATTATTATTATTATTATTATTATTATTATTATTATTATTATTATTATTATTATTATTATTATTATTATTATTATTATTATTATTATTATTATTATTATTATTATTATTATTATTATTATTATTATTATTATTATTATTATTATTATTATTATTATTATTATTATTATTATTATTATTATTATTATTATTATTATTATTATTATTATTATTATTATTATTATTATTATTATTATTATTATTATTATTATTATTATTATTATTATTATTATTATTATTATTATTATTATTATTATTATTATTATTATTATTATTATTATTATTATTATTATTATTATTATTATTATTATTATTATTATTATTATTATTATTATTATTATTATTATTATTATTATTATTATTATTATTTTTTTTTTTTTTTTTTTTTTTTTTTTTTTTTTTTTTTGAGGTTTTTAGGGGCATCGACTACTTTGGTCATTAGCCCCATCCCACTTCAAAAAAAATAAAAATAAAAAAAAAAGGTTCAAAATTTCACAAAATGATCAAAATTTTGCTTTTCCTTATAATTTCTGATCCAGTTATACTACTTCCTAGGCTTTCCTTTCGGCCAACCTTTTTTACACCGCTTTTCCATTCTGCGAACGGCCTCAACTTCCGACGACAGAGTGTCTGAGGCTTCGGACATGGCATCGTCTTCTCTTTCTGACGCCAATGACGTTCGCCGGCTTACATCTGGTGATGAAAGCTTCAATGGTGCTGTGAGCATCGTTGCAATTGAGTCTAAACTTGCAACCGATGCACTTTCGGCGGCTGATGAACTCGATTCAATGTCTAAGGCTGTGCTTGGGCCGGCTGATACAGATGCTCTCGCCACAGTTGTTCTCTGAGCTTTTGGGGCCTCTGTAGGTACGGTTTTAATATCGTCTGTGTCTGGTGCTTTCTCGATAGTTACTTGCACCTCCATTTTGGTTGACGCAGATTTTTCCTGTACTCTTGTCACAGTATCCTTAGCTATATGACTCGTCGTCGGGGTGATCTTTAGATCTTTCTCGGATAAATCAAGATTTTTCTTCATTACGTCTATTGCTGGAGTTATAATCGAGGATTTTGCCGGTTTTTTAAACTGCGCTGGTACGGGTCTTCTGTCGGCGACGTCAGTCCGGGATTGAGCCTTCTCATGTTTACTTTGTTGTATCTGATGAGTCGACTCGATCTTGGAATCAATGATTCTTTCTATTATTGTCGCGAGACTTGGCGCCATCGTATTAAGCAACTGCTCCACGTTGATTTAGGTGTGGGGGGAGCAGCAGCTGCTTCTGCGTATGAAGTCGATGGTCTAGGTGCACGTAGGTTTACAATCTTCTTCGCTTCAGGGTAGCTGACTTTTTGAAGCGTTTTAACCTCCTGAATGGCTGTTTCTGATTTGTATACTGGGCAGTTCCTGGATCGACAGTTATGGTGCCCTTTACAATTAATGCAGACTGGAGGGTCTTTACATGGATCACCCTCATGTATCTTCGATCCGCATATACAAATTTCCTGCGCTTCACACCTAGCGGCAGTGTGTCCGAAACGTTGACATCTAAAACATCTCATCGGCTGCGGAATAAATGCCCGTACATCAAGCCGATGGATGCCAGCTCGTACCTTTTCAGGAAGACTTGGCCTATTGAATGTCAAGACATGAGAGGCCGAAGGAAGAATCTGACCATTTCGTCTCATAGAAAGTCTGCGACAATGTGTCACTCCCTGACTAGACATTTCCTGCACTATTTCTTCTTCAGTACAGTTAAGAAGATCACGGCAAACAACAACTCCTCTAGATGAATTAAGTGTACTATGCGGTTGGACCGAAACCGCATATTCACCGATCTTCTTCAACGCCAAAACTTTCTGGCTTTGCATGTCGTTGATGGTTTCGACATGCAATCCATTAAAAGTTTTACGAATATCCTTGACAGGACCACCAGCACAATTTGTAATCTCTCTAGCAATTAAGAATGGACTTACCTTTTGGAAGTTACCATTCTCTTTTGTAATGATCAAAAATCTTGGTTTGGGAAAATTATTTCCAAACAAAGCTTTTCTTAAATCTTTACTGATTTTATCAGCATCTTTTCTTAACTTATCACTCTCCTTGCTTTTTTTCCTCTTCGCTTGTGGCGAATCGGCGGTTTCTAAACGAGGGTGTTTACGTGCACCCTCTGCCACGTTAGTTTGTTCAGAAAAATTCATGAACAGTGGATCCCTTCTGTAGCAAGGCTAGCCGCCGGGGTACACCCCCACTCCAGGGCTACTAACCTTGGAGGTCCTATCCGGTACTCCGGTGGAACCGGCATATGTCCTGGCAGAGAGCGGATGCGCAGTCTCTGCACTGACTCCAGGCCCCTACACACCGAAGCTTTCAGGGCTCCCATGCTCCGAACATGGGCACCTTAACTACATGCTTGCCATCGCAGGGGGCATGTGGACAACGGAAGGGTCTCCGTTACACCTGCAATAACATTGACCCTGGCCGCCACATCGCCAGCTCTAAGAATGGTATGAATCCATTTCCAAAATCATATGTTACTCCATTTCCTGCAGGTAGCCAAAAATCCAGTCCGTTTAGTGACCCGAAGTTGGAACCAGGTCAAACTTAACAATGCATAACCGAGGAATTTACTCGGAACCCCGTTAGCCAGCTATATGTGATGTACAAAGGTACAGCTGTTGCCGCCCTGGACGTGGAACATAGATGTTGTGTTCCGGACGTGGGGATTATCTACCTCAGGGCATTATTATTATTATTATTATTATTATTATTATTATTATTATTATTATTATTATTATTATTATTATTATTATTATTATTATTATTATTATTATTATTATTATTATTATTATTATTATTATTATTATTATTATTATTATTATTATTATTATTATTATTATTATTATTATTATTATTATTATTATTATTATTATTATTATTATTATTATTATTATTATTATTATTATTATTATTATTATTATTATTATTATTATTATTATTATTATTATTATTATTATTATTATTATTATTATTATTATTATTATTATTATTATTATTATTATTATTATTATTATTATTATTATTATTATTATTATTATTATTATTATTATTATTATTATTATTATTATTATTATTATTATTATTATTATTATTATTATTATTATTATTATTATTATTATTATTATTATTATTATTATTATTATTATTATTATTATTATTATTATTATTATTATTTTTTTTTTTTTTTTTTTTGAGGTTTTTAGGGGCATCGACTACTTTGGTCATTAGCCCCGTCCCACTTCAAAAAAAAACAAAAAAAAAAAAAGGTTCAAAATTTCACAAAATGATCAAAATTTTGCTTTTCCTTATAATTTCTGGTCCAATTATATCATTTTCTAGGCTTTCCTTTCGGCCAACCCTTTTTACACCGCTTTTCCATTCTGCGAACGGCCTCAACTTCCGACGACAGAGTGTCTGAGGCTTCGGACATGGCGTCGTCTTCTCTTTCTGACGCCAATGACGTTCGCCGGCTTACATCAGGTGATGAAAGCTTCAATGGTGCTGTGAGCATCGTTGCAATTGAGTCTAAACTTGCAACCGATGCACTTTCGGCGGCTGATGAACTCGATTCGATGTCTAAGGCTGTGCTTGGTCCGGCTGATACAGATGCTCTCGCCACAGTTGTTCTCTGAGCTTTTGGGGCCTCTGTAGGTACAGTTTTAATATCGTCTGTGTCTGGTGCTTTTTCGATAGTTACTTGCACCTCCATTTTGGTTGACGCAGATTTTTCCTGTACTCTTGTCACAGTATCCTTAGCTATATGACTCGTCGTCGGGGTGATCTTTAGATCTTTGTTGGATAGATCAAGATTTTTCTTCATTACGTCTATTGCTGGAGTTATAATCGAGGATTTTGCCGGTTTTTTAAACTGCGCTGGTGCGGGTCTTCTGTCGGCGACGTCAGTCCGGGATTGAGCCTTCTCATGTTTACTTTGTTGTATCTGTTGAGTAGACTCGATCTTGGAATCAATGATTCTTTCTATTATTGTCGCGAGACTTGGCGCCATCGTATTAAGCAACTGCTCCACGTTGATTTTAGGTGTGGGGGGAGCAGCAGCTGCTTCTGCGTATGAAGTCGATGGTCTAGGTGTACGTAGGTTAACAATCTTCTTCGCTTCAGGGTAGCTGACTTTTTGAAGCGTTTTAACCTCCTGAATGGCTGTTTCTGATTTGTATACTGGGCAGTTCCTGGATCGACAGTTATGATGCCCTTTACAATTAATGCAGACTGGAGGGTCTTTACATGGATCACCCTCATGTATCTTCAATCCGCATATACAAATTTCCTGCGCTTCACATCTAGCTGCAGTGTGTCCGAAACGTTGACATCTGAAACATCTCATCGGCTGCGGAATAAATGCCCGTACATCAAGCCGATGGATGCCAGCTCGTACCTTTTCAGGAAGACTTGGCCTATTGAATGTCAATACATGAGAGGCCGAAGGAAGAATCTCACCATTTCGTCTCATAGAAAGTCTGCGACAATGTGTCACTCCCTGACTAGACATTTCCTGCACTATTTCTTCTTCAGTACAGTTAAGAAGATCACGGCAAACAACAACTCCTCTAGATGAATTGAGTGTACTATGCGGTTGGACAGTAACCGCAAATTCACCGATCTTCTTCAACGCCTGGACTTTCTGACTTTGCATGTCGTTTATAGTTTCGACATGTAATCCGTTAAACGTCTTACGGATATCCTTGACAGGACCACCAGCACAATTTGTAATCTCTCTAGCAATTAAGAATGGACTTACCTTTTGGAAGTTACCATTCTCTTTTGTAATGACCAAAAATCTTGGTTTGGGAACATTATTACCAAACAAAGCTTTTCTCAAATCTTTACTGATTTTATCAGCATCTTTTCTAATCTTATCACTCTCCTTGCTTTTTTTCCGCTTCGCTTGTGGCGAATCGGCGGTTTCTAAACGAGGGTGTTTACGTGCACCCTCTGCCACGTGAGTTTGTTCAGGAAAATTCATGAACATTGATCCCTTCTGTAGCAAGGCTAGCCGCCGGGGTACACCCCCACTCCAGGGCTACTAACCTTGGAGGTCCTATCCGGTACTCCGGTGGAACCGGCATATGTCCTGGCAGAGAGCGGATGCGCAGTCTCTGCACTGACTCCAGGCTCCTACTCACCGAAGCTTTCAGAGCTCCCATGCACCGACATACATGGGCACCATTGCTACATGCTTGCCATCGCAGGGGGCATGTGGACAACGGAAGGGTCTCCGTTACACCTGCAATAACATTGACCCTGGCCGCCACATCGCCAGCTCTAAGAATGGTATGAATCCATATCCAAAATCATATGTTACTCCATTTCCTGCAGGTAGCCAAAAATCCAGTCCGTTTAGTGACCTGAAGTTGGAACCAGGTCAAACTTAACAATGCATAACCGAGGAATTTACTCGGAACCCCGTTAGCCAGCTATATGTGATGTACAAAGGTACAGCTGTTGCCGCCCTGGACGTGGAACATAGATGTTGTGTTCCGGACGTGGGGATTATCTACCTCAGGGCATTATTATTATTATTATTATTATTATTATTATTATTATTATTATTATTATTATTATTATTATTATTATTATTATTATTATTATTATTATTATTATTATTATTATTATTATTATTATTATTATTATTATTATTATTATTATTATTATTATTATTATTATTATTATTATTATTATTATTATTATTATTATTATTATTATTATTATTATTATTATTATTATTATTATTATTATTATTATTATTATTATTATTATTATTATTATTATTATTATTATTATTATTATTATTATTATTATTATTATTATTATTATTATTATTATTATTATTATTATTATTATTATTATTATTATTATTATTATTATTATTATTATTATTATTATTATTATTATTATTATTATTATTATTATTATTATTATTATTATTATTATTATTATTATTATTATTATTATTATTATTATTATTATTATTATTATTATTATTATTATTATTATTATTATTATTATTATTATTATTATTATTATTATTATTATTATTATTATTATTATTATTATTATTATTATTATTATTATTATTATTATTATTATTATTATTATTATTATTATTATTATTATTATTATTATTTTTTTTTTTTTTTTTTTTTTTTTTTTTTTTATCTGAATTTTTACGGGCATCGACTGCTAAGGTCATTAGCCCTCGTCACATTCTTTAAAAGAAATTATTATCTCCATCAGGATCGTCATATGTAAGGGTGTAAAGGGCCCTTACATTTTATTTAAAAACACAAACTTCACAATAAACATTTAAACATGAAAGACAAGGACAATCACAAACACTTACGGGGTGTAAAGGGCCCCAATATTAAAATTTGAGATAGGTTCTCAAAAGACCATGAACTTAAAATTATAATTAATCTTCTCAATACCATATCTTTCCTCTTTCTTCTATATGTATATATATATATATAACTACCGCTTAGAGTATCTTTTACCACAGCTTTAAACTCCCATTTTACAGACTTTTAAGAAGTCCACTGGCGTGTAAAAATGCAACTATATTTTCTTCATTTCCATTATCCAGATCAGCACTAATATTTTTTGTAAAACAGAACCTCTTTCTGAGGTCCTCATATATGGTACACTCTTCTATTAGATGCTTGATTGTCAGTGTTTTATTGCAAACACCGCACATTGGTCTCACTTCGCCGGTTAACAAATATAAATTTGTTAATCGCGTGTGACCGATTCTAAGTCTGGTCACCGCTACTTGTTCACGGCGAGTCAATTTAAAGTCGCTTTTCCATTTATAAGGAGAAGTTTTAACTGAGTTTAATTTTGTATTTAAACTCCTCCATTCAGCGTTCCACTTGTTTCTTACTATATTTGTTAGACGGTTTTTAATATCTGCCACTCTTACAGGAAATGCATCCAAATCATCGCAGACTGTTGCCTTTCTGGCAGCTTCGTCTGCGATTTCATTACCTGTAATACCAGCATGCCCTGGAGTCCATACAAATACGCATCGCTGTCCTCGTTGTTTTAGAACGTATAAAATGGACAGGATGTTTGCAATTAGGACATCCTTAATGTTCTTGTTCCGAATTGCGACGAGTGCACTTAATGAATCGGAACATATTAGCACTCTCTCTTCGCAATAGTGTTCAGTGTAGCGAAGAGCTTGCTGAATCGCAGTGAGTTCTGCCGTGTAGACACTGGCCACATCTGGCAGTCTCCAAGAGTGGGCTACTTCATTTACATATATCGAGCATCCAACACCATGTTCAGTTTTAGAACCGTCAGTATAAATTCTAATATGTTCTTCGTAACTACTGACGGTTGCTAAAAAATCTTGCTGGATGATCACTGCTGGTTTCTTTTTTATTTCTCCTTGAGAGAGATCCAAACTTGTATTTACCGCTGGCAAGAGCCATGGCGGTATTTCTCTAGTAGAAATTGCTAGTGTCTCTGGTATAGCAATTTCATATTTCCTTCTTAATTCGTGGTACCTAATTCCGGCTGGTCTGGAATAGGTAGCACGACGTTCGTATAATGCAGCCATGGGATGATTCATAAACAATTTATTATTTATATGGGCAGGGAAAGCCCATATATTTGCTGCATATCTTAACAAGAGGATCTCTCTTCTATAATGTAGTGGCATTATTCCGGCTTCAGACATCAGACTAGCCGCCGGACTTGTGCGGAAAGCACCTGTTGCGTATCTTATTCCGCTATTATGAACTACGTCTAACTTTCTTAAGTGCGACTTTCTAGCGGATGAATATACGATACATCCGTAGTCTAGTTTAGATTGAACCAATGCTTTATACAATCTCAATAATGTCTCTTTTTCTGAGCCCCAATTTAGGTTCGATAAACATTTTATAATGTTTAGGGCTCTTTTGCATCTATCACTCAAGTCCTGTATATGTAATCCCCATGTGAGGGATTTATCCAATACTAGTCCTAAATACCTTACGCTGTCTTTATATTGTATTGGATTATCATCAATTGTCAGAGCAGGACTTTGATGAGGAATTCTCTTCCTACAAAAGTGTACACAGCACGTTTTTTCTGGTGAGAATTGGAATCCTGTATTCCTTGCAACTTCATTTAGAGCATTGATCGCTCGTTGCAATTTGTACCTCACTATAGCAGTCTTGTTGCTGGCATATATGATTGCCAGATCATCAACATAGACGCTTTTGCTGATTTCTACTGGAATGACTAATATCAATTTATTAATGGCAATGGTAAACAAGGTACCGCTCAACGGCGAACCTTGCGGTATGCCATTTTCCATGATTCTTTCACGTGAATATTCGTTGTTGACGCGTACTTGGAAGGTACGGTCATTCATGTAGTTGCTGAGCAGTATAGGCAAATTGCCACGAATGCCCCATTCATGTAACTGGAGCATTATACCATGACGCCAGGTCATATCGAAAGCCTTCTGAAGATCAAAGAAGACTCCGACACAATGTTTCCTTGTAATAAAGCTGTTATATATAATGTCCTCTAAGCTGATCATTTGATCAGTGGTAGAATGGTATTGTCGAAAACCTGCTTGATACGGAGATATCAGGTTTTCTTTTTCCAAAACCCAGACGAGTCGATTATTAATCATTTTTTCCAATATTTTTCCCATAGCACACGTCAAAGAAATAGGACGGTAGCTATTGGGGTCTGTTAAATTTTTATTTTTCTTAGGTACTGGAACAACATAAGCTTTTTTCCACTGCTGCGGGTACGTTCCATCCCGCCATATTTTATTATAAAGTTCTAATAATCTACACTTTGCAGTGGTATTCAGCTGCCTGATCATATTGTAGTGGATTTCATCCGGACCAGCAGCTGTGTTACCTGATTTTTCCAACGCTTTCGTGAATTCTTCCATTTTAAATGGTACATTATATGAGTAATTATACTCAGTTCCAAAATTTAGTAGACCGTCGTGTTCTTCTTTTTTGGTTCGAAAACCTTCCTCGTAGTTGGCCGTTTTGCTGGCCTTTTCGAAATGATTGGATAAGAGCTCTGCAATTTCATATGGAGTATCTTTTATTTCATCTTCATCTTGAAGGCTAGTTATGGGAGCAAAATCATTACGCCCACAAATCGCCTTCACTTTCCTCCAAACATCTGCTGCAGTAGTGGTTTTGTCGATGGATGACACGTATTGCTGCCAGGATCGTTTCTTTGAATCTATCATAAGACGTTTTGCATACGCCCTGTATTTCTTAAAGGCAACAAGATTTTCTATACTAGGACGCTTCTTAAAGGCATTATACGCCCTTTTCTTTCTTTTTATAGCTTCACTTATTTCATCGTTCCACCATGGAACGGGTTTCTTTGTAAGTTTCCCAGATGTTTTGGGAATATATCTCGATGCCGACTCAATTATTGCATTTGTTATGGCGTCGACATCTTCTCCGATAACTCCAGTTGTTTTCGGGAGCATCGTTCTAGCTGTGAAGCTCGTCCAGTCTGCCTTTTCAAATAACCATCTTTTAGGGATGGGATATATTGTTCTAGTAACATCAGTTACAATTTGCACCGGGAAATGATCGCTTCCATGCAGATCGTCTATAACATGGAAGCTGTACCTCGGTGCTATCGATCCGCTTATAAGTGCAAGATCTATACAGGACGTCGATCCATCTCTGGCATTGAAAAAGGTTCCTGATCCGTCATTTAAAATAATAAGTTCAGAATTCATCAGGAACCCTTCCAGTTCTCTTCCACGGGGATCTACTCGATTCGATCCCCAGAGAGAATTATGAGCGTTAAAATCACCCACCAGTAAAACAGGTGGGGGAAGCTCGGAAATTAATCTTTCTATGTCATCCTTAATCCAATCGTAATTCGGTAAGTATATGCTGCACACAGTGATCTTAAGCGGTCGCTTCATTCTGACGGCGACCGCTTGTAGGTTGGTGTTTAGAACAACCGCTTCGGTGGTAGCTCTAGTCGATGTTAATATAGCTACTCCACCTCTAACTCTTACATTTGGCGGTTGATCTCGCCGAAATATATCGAATCCTTTTATTTTAAAATATTCATTTCGGCGGAAATGCGTTTCTTGCAGACATATACAAATCGGGTCTACGTCATGTACCAAGCGTTGGAGCTCATGGATGTTTGAAAAACATCCATTGATGTTCCATTGTACAATCGACTCGCTAATTTTTAATTTTTAATTAAATTATTGCCTGGGTTTTCCTTTCGGCCATCCCTTTTTCCTTTTCTTCTCCATCCTACGAACAGCATCGTGTTCGCGGAGAAGGTCGTCGCCTGTAAGGCTTCCGGTCTCCGTATCGGAGACCACCGAAGCCGCCGACGACGACGGGCATGGATCGGCGCCGGTTTCAGGCGCCGATTGAGAGGCGGCAACCTGGCCGCTCCCCAACACGGGGGTCGCACCGGTCACCGCCTGTGGGAGGGGGGACACTCGCCCCCCCTGTGTGATTTTTTGTGGCCTCTGAGGCTTAGAGGCCACTTCAGTTACAGGAGGCTTGGGAGCCTCCATAACAGACTCTATAGGTATCACCTTTTTCTTTTCATCGAGGATCTCGCTGAGACGGACTTGACAGTCTGGTTTGGTGTCCGTTTTCTTTTCTGGAGGAGCAACTTTCACTTTTATCGTCTTATCTTCAGCAGGCTGTACCACTATCTTTGGCTTAACAAGTTCTTTATTACCAAAAGGTTTCATCTTATTTTCGATGATCCTCTCAATCATGTTAGCCAAAGTGGGAGCAAGTTTATTTATGATTTGTGCCTCATCTACAGCAATCGGAGCAGGAGCAGGAACAGTAGCCGCAGCCTGAGCATAAGATGTTGCTGCTCTAGGCTTACGGGCGTTAACTATTTTTTTTGCATCGAAGTAGCTGACCTTTTGCAGGGTTTTTACTTCCTGCACAGCTACCTCATCTTTGTAGACAGGACAATTCCTTGATCTACAAGAATGCGCTCCTTTGCAGTTTATGCATGTAGGAGGCTCTTTACATGGCTCTCCCTCATGCACCTCTTCACCGCACACGCATATTTGCGGTCTTTCGCATCTAAGAGCGGTGTGGCCAAAGCGTTGGCACTTGAAGCACCTCATCGGCTGTGGGACAAATGCCCGCACATCCAAACGGTGAATCCCCGCTCTTATCTTTTCTGGCAAAGTAGGCCGGTTGAAAGTGAGGACATGAGAAGCTGAGGGTAAGACCTCACCGTTCCTTCTCATGTTCAATCGACGGCACTCTATTACTCCTTGTGCTGCCAGCTCCTCTACAATCTCTTGCTCCGAACAATTCAAAAGATCCCGACAGACCACAACACCCCTTGAGGTGTTGAGCGTGCCGTGGGGATCTACACGTACCGCTAGCTCTCCAATTTTCTTCAGCCCTAAAATCTTCTGAGACTGTATATCATTAACAGTCTCTACATGGAGTCCCGTAAAGGTTTTCCTGATTTCTTTAACAGGGCCTCCAGCACATTTGTTTATTTCTCGAGCGATGAGAAAAGGACTCACCCTCGAGAAATTTCCATCCTCCTTTGTAATGACCAAATATTTAGGTTTCGGTACATTACTACTTTTAAAAAAAGCCTTCTGTAAGCTTTTTCTAGCCTCAATCTCTATCTTCTTACTCTCCGTACTCTTCCTCCGTTTTGCCTCAGGCGAAACGGCTGGTTCTAAACGAGGGTGTTTACGTGCACCCTCTGCCACGTTGGTTTGTTCAGGAAAATTCATGAACAAAAAATCCCTTCTGTAGTAAGGCTAGCCGCCGGGGTACACCCCCACTCCAGGGCTACCAACCCTGGAGGTCCGTTCCGGTACTCCGGTGGAACCGGCATATGTCCTGGCAGAGAGCGGATGCGCAGTCTCTGCACTGACTCCAGGCCCCTACACACCGAAGCTTTCAGGGCTCCCATGCTCCGAACATGGGCACCTTAACTACATGCTTGCCATCGCAGGGGGCATGTGGACGACGAAAGGTCTCCGTTACACCTGCAAATAACTTTGACCGTGGCCGCCACATCGCCAGCTCTAAAGGCGGTATAAATCCATTTCCGTAATCGTTAAAAATGTCATATCTGCAGGTGGCCGTAAAGTCCAGTCCTGTAATTCGGCCTATGGATGTAAATCGACCGAAGAAAGTATATCCGAGAAACAACACTCGGAACCCCGTTAGCCAGCTATATGTAATGTACTTGAGTACAGCTGTTACCGCCCTGGACGTGGAACGTAGATGTTGTGTTCCGGACGTGGGGAATATCTACCTCAGGGCATTATTATTATTATTATTATTATTATTATTATTATTATTATTATTATTATTATTATTATTATTATTATTATTATTATTATTATTATTATTATTATTATTATTATTATTATTATTATTATTATTATTATTATTATTATTATTATTATTATTATTATTATTATTATTATTATTATTATTATTATTATTATTATTATTATTATTATTATTATTATTATTATTATTATTATTATTATTATTATTATTATTATTATTATTATTATTATTATTATTATTATTATTATTATTATTATTATTATTATTATTATTATTATTATTATTATTATTATTATTATTATTATTATTATTATTATTATTATTATTATTATTATTATTATTATTATTATTATTATTATTATTATTATTATTATTATTATTATTATTATTATTATTATTATTATTATTATTATTATTATTATTATTATTATTATTATTATTATTATTATTATTATTATTATTATTATTATTATTATTATTATTATTATTATTATTATTATTATTATTATTATTATTATTATTATTATTATTATTATTATTATTATTATTATTATTATTATTATTATTATTATTATTATTATTATTATTATTATTATTATTATTATTATTATTATTATTATTATTATTATTTTTTTTTTTTTTTTTTTTTTTTTTTTTTTTTTTTTGAGGTTTTTAGGGGCATCGACTACTTTGGTCATTAGCCCCATCCCACTTCAAAAAAAAACAAAAAAAACGTTTCAAAATTAAACATTTTCATGTTCAAAAAAATGATCAAAATTTACTTTTTCTTATAATTTCTGGTCCAATTATATCACTTTCTAGGCTTTCCTTTCGGCCAACCCTTTTTACACCGCTTTTCCATTCTGCGAACGGCCTCAACTTCCGACGACAGAGTGTCTGAGGCTTCGGACATGGCATCGTCTTCTCTTTCTGACGCCAATGACGTTCGCCGGCTTACATCAGGTGATGAAAGCTTCAATGGTGCTGTGAGCATCGTTGCAATTGAGTCTAAACTTGCAACCGATGCACTTTCGGCGGCTGATGAACTCGATTCTATGTCTAAGGCTGTGCTTGGACCGGCTGATACAGATGCTCTCGGCACAGTTGTTCTCTGTGCTTTTGGGGCCTCTGTAGGTACAGTTTTAATATCGTCTGTGTCCGGTGCTTTTTGGATAGTTACTTCAGATTTTTCCTGTACTCTTGTCACAGTATCCTTAGCTATATGACTCGTCGTCGGGATGATCTTTAGATCTTTGTCGGATAAATCAAGATTTTTCTTCATTACGTCTATTGCTGGAGTTATAATCGAAGATTTTACCGGTTTTTTAAACTGAGCTGGTACGGGTCTTCTGTCGGCGACGTCAGTCCGGGAATGAGCCTTCTCATGTTTACTTTGTGGTATCTGATGAGTCGACTCGATCTTGGAATCAATGATTCTTTCTATCATTGTCGCGAGACTTGGCGCCATCGTATTAAGCAACTGCTCCACGTTGATTTTAGGTGTGGGGGGAGCAGCAGCTGCTTCTGCGTATGAAGTCGATGGTCTAGGTGTACGTAGGTTTACAATCTTCCTCGCTTCAGGGTAGCTGACTTTTTGAAGCGTTTTAACCTCCTGAATGGCTGTTTCTGATTTGTATACTGGGCAGTTCCTGGATCGACAGTTATGGTGCCCTTTACAATTAATGCAGACTGGAGGGTCTTTACATGGATCACCCTCATGTATCTTCGATCCGCATATACAAATTTCCTGCGCTTCACATCTAGCGGCAGTGTGTCCGAAACGTTGACATCTAAAACATCTCATCGGCTGCGGAATAAATGCCCGTACATCAAGCCGATGGATGCCAGCTCGTACCTTTTCAGGAAGACTTGGCCTATTGAATGTCAATACATGAGAGGCCGAAGGAAGAATCTCACCGTTTCGTCTCATAGAAAGTCTGCGACAATGTGTCACTCCCTGGCTAGACATTTCCTGCACTATTTCTTCTTCAGTACAGTTAAGAAGATCACGGCAAACAACAACTCCTCTAGATGAATTAAGTGTACTATGCGGTTGGACAGTAACCGCAAATTCACCGATCTTCTTCAACGCCTGGACTTTCTGACTTTGCATGTCGTTTATAGTTTCGACATGTAATCCGTTAAAGGTCTTACGGATATCCTTGACAGGACCACCAGCACAATTTGTAATCTCTCTAGCAATTAAGAATGGACTTACCTTTTGGAAGTTACCATTCTCTTTTGTAATGACCAAAAATCTTGGTTTGGGAACATTATTACCAAACAAAGCTTTTCTCAAATCTTTACTGATTTTATCAGCATCTTTTCTAATTCTATCACTCTCCTTACTTTTTTTCCGCTTCGCTTGTGGCGAATCGGCGGTTTCTAAACGAGGGTGTTTACGTGCACCCTCTGCCACGTGAGTTTGTTCAGGAAAATTCATGAACATTGATCCCTTCTGTAGCAAGGCTAGCCGCCGGGGTACACCCCCACTCCAGGGCTACTAACCTTGGAGGTCCTATCCGGTACTCCGGTGGAACCGGCATATGTCCTGGCAGAGAGCGGATGCGCAGTCTCTGCACTGACTCCAGGCCCCTACACACCGAAGCTTTCAGGGCTCCCATGCACCGACATACATGGGCACCATTGCTACATGCTTGCCATCGCAGGGGGCATGTGGACAACGGAAGGGTCTCCGTTACACCTGCAATAACATTGACCCTGGCCGCCACATCGCCAGCTCTAAGAATGGTATGAATCCATATCCAAAATCATAAGTTACTCCATTTCCTGCAGGTAGCCAAAAATCCAGTCCATTTAGTGACCTGAAGTTGGAACCAGGTCAAACTTAACAATGCATAACCGAGGAATTTACTCGGAACCCCGTTAGCCAGCTATATGTGATGTACAAAGGTACAGCTGTTGCCGCCCTGGACGTGGAACATAGATGTTGTGTTCCGGACGTGGGGATTATCTACCTCAGGGCATTATTATTATTATTATTATTATTATTATTATTATTATTATTATTATTATTATTATTATTATTATTATTATTATTATTATTATTATTATTATTATTATTATTATTATTATTATTATTATTATTATTATTATTATTATTATTATTATTATTATTATTTTTTTTTTTTTTTTTTATCTGAATTTTTACGGGCATCGACTGCTAAGGTCATTAGCCCTCGTCACATTCTTTAAAAGAAATTATTATCTCCATCAGGATCGTCATATGTAAGGGTGTAAAGGGCCCTTACATTTTATTTAAAAACACAAACTTCACAATAAACATTAAAACATGAAAGACAAGGACAATCACAAACACTTACGGGGTGTAAAGGGCCCCAATATTAAAATTTGAGATAGGTTCTCAAAAGACCATGAACTTAAAATTATAATTAATCTTCTCAATACCATATCTTTCCTCTTTCTTCTATATGTATATATATATAACTACCGCTTAGAGTATCTTTTTCCACAGCTTTAAACTTCCATTTTACAGACTTTTAAGAAGTCCACTGGCGTGTAAAAATGCAACTATATTTTCTTCATTTCCATTATCCAGATCAGCACTAATATTATTTGTAAAACAGAACCTCTTTCTGAGGTCCTCATATATGGTACACTCTTCTATTAGATGCTTGATTGTCAGTGTTTTATTGCAAACACCGCACATTGGTCTCACTTCGCCGGTTAACAAATATAAATTTGTTAATCGCGTGTGACCGATTCTAAGTCTGGTCACCGCTACTTGTTCACGGCGAGTCAATTTAAAGTCGCTTTTCCATTTATAAGGAGAAGTTTTAACTGAGTTTAATTTTGTATTTAAACTCCTCCATTCAGCGTTCCACTTGTTTCTTACTATATTTGTTAGACGGTTTTTAATATCTGCCACTCTTACAGGAAATGCATCCAAATCATCGCAGACTGTTGCCTTTCTGGCAGCTTCGTCTGCGATTTCATTACCTGTAATACCAGCATGCCCTGGAGTCCATACAAATACGCATCGCTGTCCTCGTTGTTTTAGAACGTATAAAATGGACAGGATGTTTGCAATTAGGACATCCTTAATGTTCTTGTTCCGAATTGCGATGAGTGCACTTAATGAATCGGAACATATTAGCACTCTCTCTTCGCAATAGTGTTCAGTGTAGCGAAGAGCTTGCTGAATCGCAGTGAGTTCTGCCGTGTAGACACTGGCCACATCTGGCAGTCTCCAAGAGTGGGCTTCTTCATTTACATGTATCGAGCATCCAACACCATGTTCAGTTTTAGAACCGTCAGTATAAATTTTAATATGTTCTTCGTAACTACTGACGGTTGCTAAAAAATCTTGCTGGATGATCACTGCTGGTTTCTTTTTTATTTCTCCTTGAGAAAGATCCAAACTTGTATTTACCGCTGGCAAGAGCCATGGCGGTATTTCTCTAGTAGAAATTGCTAGTGTCTCTGGTATAGCAATTTCATATTTCCTTCTTAATTCGTGGTACCTAATTCCGGCTGGTCTGGAATAGGTAGCACGACGTTCGTATAATGCAGCCATGGGATGATTCATAAACAATTTATTATTTATATGGGCAGGGAAAGCCCATATATTTGCTGCATATCTTAACAAGAGGATCTCTCTTCTATAATGTAGTGGCATTATTCCGGCTTCAGACATCAGACTAGCCGCCGGACTTGTGCGGAAAGCACCTGTTGCGTATCTTATTCCGCTATTATGAACTACGTCTAACTTTCTTAAGTGCGACTTTCTAGCGGATGAATATACGATACATCCGTAGTCTAGTTTAGATTGAACCAATGCTTTATACAATCTCAATAGTGTCTCTTTTTCTGAGCCCCAATTTAGGTTCGATAAACATTTTATAATGTTTAGGGCTCTTTTGCATCTATCACTCAAGTCCTGTATATGTAATCCCCATGTGAGGGATTTATCCAATACTAGTCCTAAATACCTTACGCTGTCTTTATATTGTATTGGATTATCATCAATTGTCAGAGCAGGACTTTGATGAGGAATTCTCTTCCTACAAAAGTGTACACAGCACGTTTTTTCTGGTGAGAATTGAAATCCTGTATTCCTTGCAACTTCATTTAGAGCATTGATCGCTCGTTGCAATTTGTACCTCACTATAGCAGTCTTGTTGCTGGCATATATGATTGCCAGATCATCAACATAGACGCTTTTGCTGATTTCTACTGGAATGGCTAATATCAATTTATTAATGGCAATGGTAAACAAGGTACCGCTCAACGGCGAACCTTGCGGTATGCCATTTTCCAAGATTCTTTCACGTGAATATTCGTTGTTGACGCGTACTTGGAAGGTACGATCATTCATGTAGTTGCTGAGTAGTATAGGCAAATTGCCACGAATGCCCCATTCATGTAACTGGAGCATTATACCATGACGCCAGGTCATATCGAAAGCCTTCTGAAGATCAAAGAAGACTCCGACACAATGTTTCCTTGTAATAAAGCTGTTATATATAATGTCCTCTAAGCTGATCATTTGATCAGTGGTAGAATGGTATTGTCGAAAACCTGCTTGATACGGTGATATCAGGTTTTCTTTTTCCAAAACCCAGACGAGTCGATTATTAATCATTTTTTCCAAAATTTTCCCCATAGCACACGTCAAAGAAATAGGACGGTAGCTATTGGGGTCTGTTAAATTTTTATTTTTCTTTGGTACTGGAACAACATGAGCTTTTTTCCACTGCTGCGGGTACGTTCCATCCCGCCATATTTTATTATAAAGTTCTAATAATCTACACTTTGCAGTGGTATTCAGCTGCCTGATCATATTATAGTGGATTTCATCCGGACCAGCAGCTGTGTTACCTGATTTTTCCAACGCCTTCGCGAATTCTTCCATTTTAAATGGTACATTATATGAGTAATTATACTCAGTTCCAAAATTTAGTAGACCTTCGTGTTCTTCTTTTTTGGTTCGAAAACCTTCCTCGTAGTTGGCCGTTTTGCTGGCCTTTTCGAAATGATTGGATAACAGCTCTGCAATTTCATATGGAGTATCTTTTATTTCATCTTCATCTTGAAGGCTAGTTATGGGAGTAAAATCATTACGCCCACAAATCGCCTTCACTTTCCTCCAAACATCTGATGCAGTAGTAGTTTTGTCAATGGATGACACGTATTGCTGCCAGGATCGTTTTTTCGAATCTATCATAACACGTTTTGCATACGCCCTGTATTTCTTAAAGGCAACAAGATTTTCTATACTAGGACGCTTCTTAAAGGCATTATACGCCCTTTTCTTTCTTTTTATAGCTTCACTTATTTCATCGTTCCACCATGGAACGGGTTTCTTTGTAAGTTTCCCAGATGTTTTGGGAATATATCTCGATGCCGACTCGATTATTGCATTTGTTATGGCGTCGACATCGTCTCCGATAACTCCGGTTGTTTCTGGGAGCATCGTTCTAGCTGTGAAGCTCGTCCAGTCTGCCTTTTCAAATAACCATCTTTTAGGGATGGGATATATTGTTCTAGTAACATCAGTTACAATTTGCACCGGGAAATGATCGCTTCCATGCAGATCGTCTATAACATGGAAGCTGTACCTCGGTGCTATCGATCCGCTTATGAGTGCAAGATCTATACAGGACGTCGATCCATCTCTGGCATTGAAAAAGGTTCCTGATCCGTCATTTAAAATAATAAGTTCAGAATTCATCAGGAACCCTTCCAGTTCTCTTCCACGGGGATCTACTCGATCCGATCCCCAGAGAGAATTATGAGCGTTAAAATCACCCACCAGTAAAACAGGTGGGGGAAGCTCGGAAATTAATCTTTCTATGTCATCCTTATTCCAATCGTAATTCGGTAAGTATATGCTGCACACAGTGATCTTAAGCGGTCGCTTCATTCTAACGGCGACCGCTTGTAGGTTGGTGTTTAGAACAACCGCTTCGGTGGTAGCTCTAGTCGATGTTAATATAGCTACTCCACCTCTAACTCTTACATTTGGCGGTTGATCTCGCCGAAATATATGGAATCCTTTTAATTTAAAATTTTCATTTCGGCGGAAATGCGTTTCTTGCAGACATATACAAATCGGGTCTACGTCATGTACCAAGCGTTGGAGCTCATGGATGTTTGAAAAACATCCATTGATGTTCCATTGTACAATCGACTCGCTAATTTTTAATTTTTAATTAAATTATTGCCTGGGTTTTCCTTTCGGCCATCCCTTTTTTCTTTTCTTCTCCATCCTGCGAACAGCATCGTGTTCGCGGAGAAGGTCGTCGCCTGTAAGGCTTCCGGTCTCCGTATCGGAGACCACCGAAGCCGCCGACGACGACGGGCATGGATCGGCGCCGGTTTCAGGCGCCGATTGAGAGGCGACAACCTGCCCGCTCCCCAACACGGGGGTCGCACCGGTCACCGCCTGTGGGAGGGGGGACACTCGCCCCCCCTGTGTGATTTTTTGTGGCCTCTGAGGCTTAGAGGCCACTTCAGTTACAGGAGGCTTGGGAGCCTCCATAACAGACTCTGTAGGTATCGGCTTTTTCTTTTCATCGAGGATCTCGCTGAGACGGACTTGACATTCAGGTTTGTTGTCCGTTTTCTTTTCTGGAGGAGCAACTTTCACTTTTATCGACTTATCTTCAGCAGGCTGTATCACTATCTTTGGCTTAACAAGTTCTTTATTGCCAAGAGGTTTCATCTTGTTTTCGATGATCCTCTCAATCATGTTAGCCAAAGTGGGAGCAAGTTTATTTATAATTTGTACCTCATCTACAGCAATCGGAGCAGGAGCAGGAACAGTAGCCGCAGCCTGAGCATAAGATGTTGCTGCTCTAGGCTTACGGGCGTTAACTATTTTTTTTGCATCGAAGTAGCTGACTTTTTGCAGGGTTTTTACTTCCTGCACAGCTACCTCATCTTTGTAGACAGGACAATTCCTTGATCTACAAGAATGCGCCCCTTTGCAGTTTATACATGTAGGAGGCTCTTTACATGGCTCTCCCTCATGCACCTCTTCACCGCACACGCATATTTGCGGTCTTTCGCATCTAAGAGCGGTGTGGCCAAAGCGTTGGCACTTGAAGCACCTCATCGGCTGTGGGACAAATGCCCGCACATCCAAACGGTGAATCCCCGCTCTTATCTTTTCTGGCAAAGTAGGCCGGTTGAAAGTAAGGACATGAGAAGCCGAGGGTAAGACCTCACCGTTCCTTCTCATGTTTAACCGACGGCACTCTATTACTCCTTGTGCTGCCAGCTCTTCTACAATCTCTTGCTCCGAACAGTTTAAAAGATCCCGACAGACCACAACACCCCTTGAGGTGTTGAGCGTGCCGTGGGGATCAACGCGTACCGCTAGCTCTCCAATTTTCTTCAGCCCTAAAATCTTCTGAGACTGTATATCATTAACAGTCTCTACATGGAGTCCCGTAAAAGTTTTCCTGATTTCTTTAACAGGGCCTCCAGCACATTTGTTTATTTCTCGAGCGATGAGAAAAGGACTCACCCTCGAGAAATTTCCATCCTCCTTTGTAATGACCAAATATTTGGGTTTCGGTACATTACTACTTTTAAAAAAAGCCTTTTGTAAGCTTTTTCTAGCCTCAATTTCTATCTTCTTACTCTCCGTACTCTTTCGGCGTTTCGCTTCAGGCGAAACAGCCGGCTCTAAACGAGGGTGTTTACGTGCACCCTCTGCCACGTTGGTTTGTTCAGGAAAATTCATGAACAAGTAATCCCTTCTGTAGTAAGGCTAGCCGCCGGGGTACACCCCCACTCCAGGGCTACCAACCCTGGAGGTCCGTTCCGGTACTCCGGTGGAACCGGCATATGTCCTGGCAGAGAGCGGATGCGCAGTCTCTGCACTGACTCCAGGCCCCTACACACCGAAGCTTTCAGGGCTCCCATGCTCCGAACATGGGCACCTTAACTACATGCTTGCCATCGCAGGGGGCATGTGGACGACGAAAGGTCTCCGTTACACCTGCAAATAACTTTGACCGTGGCCGCCACATCGCCAGCTCTAACGGCGGTATTAATCCATTTCCGTAATCGTTAATAATGTCATATCTGCAGGTGGCCGTAAAGTCCAGTCCTGTAATTCGGCCTATAGATGTAAATCGACCGAAAAAAGTATATCCGAGAAACAACACTCGGAAATTATTATTATTATTATTATTATTATTATTATTATTATTATTATTATTATTATTATTATTATTATTATTATTATTATTATTATTATTATTATTATTATTATTATTATTATTATTATTATTATTATTATTATTATTATTATTATTATTATTATTATTATTATTATTATTATTATTATTATTATTATTATTATTATTATTATTATTATTATTATTATTATTATTATTATTATTATTATTATTATTATTATTATTATTATTATTATTATTATTATTATTATTATTATTATTATTATTATTATTATTATTATTATTATTATTATTATTATTATTATTATTATTATTATTATTATTATTATTATTATTATTATTATTATTATTATTATTATTATTATTATTATTATTATTATTATTATTATTATTATTATTATTATTATTATTATTATTATTATTATTATTATTATTATTATTATTATTATTATTATTATTATTATTATTATTATTATTATTATTATTATTATTATTATTATTATTATTATTATTATTATTATTATTATTATTATTATTATTATTATTATTATTATTATTATTATTATTATTATTATTATTATTATTATTATTATTATTATTATTATTATTATTATTATTATTATTATTATTATTATTATTATTATTATTATTATTATTATTATTATTATTATTATTATTATTATTATTATTATTATTATTATTATTATTATTATTATTATTATTATTATTATTATTATTATTATTATTATTATTATTATTATTATTATTATTATTATTATTATTATTATTATTATTATTATTATTATTATTATTATTATTATTATTATTATTATTATTATTATTATTATTATTATTATTATTATTATTATTATTATTATTATTATTATTATTATTATTATTATTATTATTATTATTATTATTATTATTATTATTATTATTATTATTATTATTATTATTATTATTATTATTATTATTTTTTTTTTTTTTTTTTTTTTTTTTTTGAGGTTTTTAGGGGCATCGACTACTTTGGTCATTAGCCCCATCCCACTTCAAAAAAAAAACAAAAAAAAAGGTTCAAAATTTCACATTTTATTGTTCAAAAAAAAAATGATCAAAATTTTGCTTTTTCTTATAATTTCTGATTCAATTATATCACTTTCTAGGCTTTCCTTTCGGCCAACCCTTTGGCCAACCCTTTTTACACCGCTTTTCCATTCTGCGAACGGCCTCAACTTCCGACGACAGAGTGTCTGAGGCTTCGGACATGGCATCGTCTTCTCTTTCTGACGCCAACGACGTTCGCCGGCTTACATCAGGTGATGAAAGCTTGAATGGTGCTGTGAGCATCGTTGCAATTGAGTCTAAACTTGCAACCGATGCACTTTCGGCGGCTGATGAACTCGATTCGATGTCTAAGGCTGTGCTTGGTCCGGCTGATACAGATGCTCTCGCCACAGTTGTTCTCTGAGCTTTTGGGGCCTCTGTAGGTACAGTTTTAATATCGTCTGTGTCTGGTGCTTTTTCGATAGTTACTTGCACCTCCATTTTGGTTGACGCAGATTTTTCCTGTACTCTTGTCACAGTATCCTTAGCTATATGACTCGTCGTCGGGGTGATCTTTAGATCTTTGTTGGATAGATCAAGATTTTTCTTCATTACGTCTATTGCTGGAGTTATAATCGAGGATTTTGCCGGTTTTTTAAACTGCGCTGGTGCGGGTCTTCTGTCGGCGACGTCAGTCCGGGATTGAGCCTTCTCATGTTTACTTTGTTGTATCTGTTGAGTAGACTCGATCTTGGAATCAATGATTCTTTCTATTATTGTCGCGAGACTTGGTGCCATCGTATTAAGCAACTGCTCCACGTTGATTTTAGGTGTGGGGGGAGCAGCAGCTGCTTCTGCGTATGAAGTCGATGGTCTAGGTGTACGTAGGTTAACAATCTTCTTCGCTTCAGGGTAGCTGACTTTTTGAAGCGTTTTAACCTCCTGAATGGCTGTTTCTGATTTGTATACTGGGCAGTTCCTGGATCGACAGTTATGATGCCCTTTACAATTAATGCAGACTGGAGGGTCTTTACATGGATCACCCTCATGTATCTTCAATCCGCATATACAAATTTCCTGCGCTTCACATCTAGCTGCAGTGTGTCCGAAACGTTGACATCTGAAACATCTCATCGGCTGCGGAATAAATGCCCGTACATCAAGCCGATGGATGCCAGCTCGTACCTTTTCAGGAAGACTTGGCCTATTGAATGTCAATACATGAGAGGCCGAAGGAAGAATCTCACCATTTCGTCTCATAGAAAGTCTGCGACAATGTGTCACTCCCTGACTAGACATTTCCTGCACTATTTCTTCTTCAGTACAGTTAAGAAGATCACGGCAAACAACAACTCCTCTAGATGAATTGAGTGTACTATGCGGTTGGACAGTAACCGCAAATTCACCGATCTTCTTCAACGCCTGGACTTTCTGACTTTGCATGTCGTTTATAGTTTCGACATGTAATCCGTTAAACGTCTTACGGATATCCTTGACAGGACCACCAGCACAATTTGTAATCTCTCTAGCAATTAAGAATGGACTTACCTTTTGGAAGTTACCATTCTCTTTTGTAATGACCAAAAATCTTGGTTTGGGAACATTATTACCAAACAAAGCTTTTCTCAAATCTTTACTGATTTTATCAGCATCTTTTCTAATCTTATCACTCTCCTTGCTTTTTTTCCGCTTCGCTTGTGGCGAATCGGCGGTTTCTAAACGAGGGTGTTTACGTGCACCCTCTGCCACGTGAGATTGTTCAGGAAAATTCATGAACATTGATCCCTTCTGTAGCAAGGCTAGCCGCCGGGGTACACCCCCACTCCAGGGCTACTAACCTTGGAGGTCCTATCCGGTACTCCGGTGGAACCGGCATATGTCCTGGCAGAGAGCGGATGCGCAGTCTCTGCACTGACTCCAGGCTCCTACTCACCGAAGCTTTCAGAGCTCCCATGCACCGACATACATGGGCACCATTGCTACATGCTTGCCATCGCAGGGGGCATGTGGACAACGGAAGGGTCTCCGTTACACCTGCAATAACATTGACCCTGGCCGCCACATCGCCAGCTCTAAGAATGGTATGAATCCATATCCAAAATCATATGTTACTCCATTTCCTGCAGGTAGCCAAAAATCCAGTCCGTTTAGTGACCTGAAGTTGGAACCAGGTCAAACTTAACAATGCATAACCGAGGAATTTACTCGGAACCCCGTTAGCCAGCTATATGTGATGTACAAAGGTACAGCTGTTGCCGCCCTGGACGTGGAACATAGATGTTGTGTTCCGGACGTGGGGATTATCTACCTCAGGGCCACATTATTATTATTATTATTATTATTATTATTATTATTATTATTATTATTATTATTATTATTATTATTATTATTATTATTATTAATAATATTATTATTATTATTATAATAATTATTATTATTATTATTATTATTATTATTATTATTATTATTATTATTATTATTATTATTATTATTATTATTATTATTATTATTATTATTATTATTATTATTATTATTATTATTATTATTATTATTATTATTATTATTATTATTATTATTATTATTATTATTATTATTATTATTATTATTATTAATAATATTATTATTATTATTATTATTATTATTATTATTATTATTATTATTATTATTATTATTATTATTATTATTATTATTATTATTATTATTATTATTATTATTTTTTTTTTTTTTTTTTTTTTTTTTTAACTGAAATTTTTACGGGCATCGACTGCTAAGGTCATTAGCCCTCGTCACATTCTTTAAAATAAATTTTTATCTCCATCAGGATCGTTATATGTAAGGGTGTAAAGGGCCCTTACATTTTATTTAAAAACACAAACTTCACAGTAAACATTAAAACATGAAAGACAAGGACAATCACAAACACTTACGGGGTGTAAAGGGCCCCAATATTAAAATTTGAGATAGGTTCTCAAAAGACCATGAACTTAAAATTATAATTAATCTTCTCAATACCATATCTATCCTCTTTCTTCTATATGTATATATATATATAACTACCACTTAGAGTATCTTTTTCCACAGCTTTAAACTTCCATTTTACAGACTTTTAAGAAGTCCACTGGCGTGTAAAAATGCAACTATATTTTCTTCATTTCCATTATCCAGATCAGCACTAATATTATTTGTAAAACAGAACCTCTTTCTGAGGTCCTCATATATGGTACACTCTTCTATTAGATGCTTGGTTGTCAGTGTTTTATTGCAAACACCGCACATTGGTCTCACTTCGCCGGTTAACAAATATAAATTTGTTAATCGCGTGTGACCGATTCTAAGTCTGGTCACCGCTACTTGTTCACGGCGAGTCAATTTAAAGTCGCTTTTCCATTTATAAGGAGAAGTTTTAACTGAGTTTAATTTTGTATTTAAACTCCTCCATTCAGCGTTCCACTTGTTTCTTACTATATTTGTTAGACGGTTTTTAATATCTGCCACTCTTACAGGAAATGCATCCAAATCATCGCAGACTGTTGCCTTTCTGGCAGCTTCGTCTGCGATTTCATTACCTGTAATACCAGCATGCCCCGGAGTCCATACAAATACGCATCGCTGTCCTCGTTGTTTTAGAACGTATAAAATGGACAGGATGTTTGCAATTAGGACATCCTTAATGTTCTTGTTCCGAATTGCGACAAGTGCACTTAATGAGTCGGAACATATTAGCACTCTCTCTTCGCAATAGTGTTCAGTGTAGCGAAGAGCTTGCTGAATTGCAGTGAGTTCTGCCGTGTAGACACTGGCCACATCTGGCAGTCTCCAAGAGTGGGCTTCTTCATTTACATATATCGAGCATCCAACACCATGTTCGGTTTTAGAACCGTCAGTATAAATTCTAATATGTTCTTCGTAACTACTGACGGTTGCTAAAAATTCCTGCTGGATGATCACTGCTGGTTTCTTTTTTATTTCTCCTTGAGAGAGATCCAAACTTGTATTTACCGCTGGCAAGAGCCATGGCGGTATTTCTCTAGTAGAAATTGCTAGTGTCTCTGGTATAGCAATTTCATATTTCCTTCTTAATTCGTGGTACCTAATTCCGGCTGGTCTGGAATAGGTAGCACGACGTTCGTATAATGCAGCCATGGGATGATTCCTAAACAATTTATTATTTATATGGGCAGGGAAAGCCCATATATTTGCTGCATATCTTAACAAGAGGATCTCTCTTCTATAATGTAGTGGCATTATTCCGGCTTCAGACATCAGACTAGCCGCCGGACTCGTGCGGAAAGCACCTGTTGCGTATCTTATTCCGCTATTATGAACTACGTCTAACTTTCTTAAGTGCGACTTTCTAGCGGATGAATATACGATACATCCGTAGTCTAGTTTAGATTGAACCAATGCTTTATACAGTCTCAATAATGTCTCTTTTCCTGAGCCCCAATTTAGGTTCGATAAACATTTTATAATGTTTAGGGCTCTTTTGCATCTATCACTCAAGTCCTGTATATGTAATCCCCATGTGAGGGATTTATCCAATACTAGTCCTAAATACCTTACGCTGTCTTTATATTGTATTGGATTATCATCAATTGTCAGAGCAGGACTTTGAAGGACTTTGATGAGGAATTCTCTTCCTACAAAAGTGTACACAGCACGTTTTTTCTGGTGAGAATTGGAATCCTGTATTCCTTGCAACTTCATTTAGAGCATTGATCGCTCGTTGCAATTTGTACCTCACTATAGCAGTCTTGTTGCTGGCATATACGATTGCCAGATCATCAACATAGACGCTTTTGCTGATTTCTACTGGAATGGCTAATATCAATTTATTAATGGCAATGGTAAACAAGGTACCGCTCAACGGCGAACCTTGCGGTATGCCATTTTCCAAGATTCTTTCACATGAATATTCGTTGTTGACGCGTACTTGGAAGGTACGGTCATTCATGTAGTTGCTGAGCAGTATAGGCAAATTGCCACGAATGCCCCATTCATGTAACTGGAGCATTATACCATGACGCCAGGTCATATCGAAAGCCTTCTGAAGATCAAAGAAGACTCCGACACAATGTTTCCTTGTAATAAAGCTGTTATATATAATGTCCTCTAAGCTGATCATTTGATCAGTGGTAGAATGGTATTGTCGAAAACCTGCTTGATACGATGATATCAGGTTTTCTTTTTCCAAAACCCAGACGAGTCGATTATTAATCATTTTTTCCAATATTTTCCCCATAGCACACGTCAAAGAAATAGGACGGTAGCTATTGGGGTCTCTTAAATTTTTATTTTTCTTCGGTACTGGAACAACATGAGCTTTTTTCCACTGCTGCGGGTACGTTCCATCCCGCCATATTTTATTATAAAGTTCTAATAGTCTACACTTTGCAGTGGTATTCAGCTGCCTGATCATATTATAGTGGATTTCATCCGGACCAGCAGCTGTGTTACCTGATTTTTCCAACGCCTTCGCGAATTCTTCCATTTTAAATGGTACATTATATGAGTAATTATACTCAGTTCCAAAATTTAGTAGACCTTCGTGTTCTTCTTTTTGGGTTCGAAAACCTTCCTCGTAGTTGGCCGTTTTGCTGGCCTTTTCGAAATGATTGGATAACAGCTCTGCAATTTCATATGGAGTATCTTTTATTTCATCTTCATCTTGAAGGCTAGTTATGGGAGTAAAATCATTACGCCCACAAATCGCCTTCACTTTCCTCCAAACATCTGATGCAGTAGTAGTTTTGTCAATGGATGACACGTATTGCTGCCAGGATCGTTTTTTCGAATCTATCATAACACGTTTTGCATACGCCCTGTATTTCTTAAAGGCAACAAGATTTTCTATACTAGGACGCTTCTTAAAGGCATTATACGCCCTTTTCTTTCTTTTTATAGCTTCACTTATTTCATCGTTCCACCATGGAACGGGTTTCTTTGTAAGTTTCCCAGATGTTTTGGGAATATATCTCGATGCCGACTCAATTATTGCATTTGTTATGGCGTCGACATCTTCTCCGATAACTCCAGTTGTTTTCGGGAGCATCGTTCTAGCTGTGAAGCTCGTCCAGTCTGCCTTTTCAAATAACCATCTTTTAGGGATGGGATATATTGTTCTAGTAACATCAGTTACAATTTGCACCGGGAAATGATCGCTTCCATGCAGATCGTCTATAACATGGAAGCTGTACCTCGGTGCTATCGATCCGCTTATGAGTGCAAGATCTATACAGGACGTCGATCCATCTCTGGCATTGAAAAAGGTTCCTGATCCGTCATTTAAAATAATAAGATCAGAATTCATCAGGAACCCTTCCAGTTCTCTTCCACGGGGATCTACTCGATCCGATCCCCAGAGAGAATTATGAGCGTTAAAATCACCCACCAGTAAAACAGGTGGGGGAAGCTCGGAAATTAATCTTTCTATGTCATCCTTATTCCAATCGTAATTCGGTAAGTATATGCTGCACACAGTGATCTTAAGCGGTCGCTTCATTCTAACGGCGACCGCTTGTAGGTTGGTGTTTAGAACAACCGCTTCGGTGGTAGCTCTAGTCGATGTTAATATAGCTACTCCACCTCTAACTCTTACATTTGGCGGTTGATCTCGCCGAAATATATGGAATCCTTTTAATTTAAAATTTTCATTTCGGCGGAAATGCGTTTCTTGCAGACATATACAAATCGGGTCTACGTCATGTACCAAGCGTTGGAGCTCATGGATGTTTGAAAAACATCCATTGATGTTCCATTGTACAATCGACTCGCTAATTTTTAATTTTTAATTAAATTATTGCCTGGGTTTTCCTTTCGGCCATCCCTTTTTCCTTTTCTTCTCCATCCTGCGAACAGCATCGTGTTCGCGGAGAAGGTCGTCGCCTGTAAGGCTTCCGGTCTCCGTATCGGAGACCACCGAAGCCGCCGACGACGACGGGCATGGATCGGCGCCGGTTTCAGGCGCCGATTGAGAGGCGACAACCTGCCCGCTCCCCAACACGGGGGTCGCACCGGTCACCGCCTGTGGGAGGGGGGACACTCGCCCCCCCTGTGTGATTTTTTGTGGCCTCTGAGGCTTAGAGGCCACTTCAGTTACAGGAGGCTTGGGAGCCTCCATAACAGACTCTGTAGGTATCGCCTTTTTCTTTTCATCGAGGATCTCGCTGAGACGGACTTGACATTCAGGTTTATTGTCCGTTTTCTTTTCTGGAGGAGCAACTTTCACTTTTATCGACTTATCTTCAGCAGGCTGTATCACTATCTTTGGCTTAACAAGTTCTTTATTGCCAAGAGGTTTCATCTTGTTTTCGATGATCCTCTCAATCATGTTAGCCAAAGTGGGAGCAAGTTTATTTATAATTTGTACCTCATCTACAGCAATCGGAGCAGGAGCAGGAGCAGGAACAGTAGCCGCAGCCTGAGCATAAGATGTTGCTGCTCTAGGCTTACGGGCGTTAACTATTTTTTTTGCATCGAAGTAGCTGACTTTTTGCAGGGTTTTTACTTCCTGCACAGCTACCTCATCTTTGTAGACAGGACAATTCCTTGATCTACAAGAATGCGCTCCTTTACAGTTTATGCATGTAGGAGGCTCTTTACATGGCTCTCCCTCATGCACCTCTTCACCGCACACGCATATTTGCGGTCTTTCGCATCTAAGAGCGGTGTGGCCAAAGCGTTGGCACTTGAAGCACCTCATCGGCTGTGGGACAAATGCCCGCACATCCAAACGGTGAATCCCCGCTCTTATCTTTTCTGGCAAAGTAGGTCGGTTGAAAGTAAGGACATGAGAAGCCGAGGGTAAGACCTCACCGTTCCTTCTCATGTTTAACCGACGGCACTCTATTACTCCTTGTGCTGCCAGCTCCTCTACAATCTCTTGCTCCGAACAGTTTAAAAGATCCCGACAGACCACAACACCCCTTGAGGTGTTGAGCGTGCCGTGGGGATCAACGCGTACCGCTAGCTCTCCAATTTTCTTCAGCCCTAAAATCTTCTGAGACTGTATATCATTAACAGTCTCTACATGAAGTCCCGTAAAAGTTTTCCGTATTTCCTTTACAGGGCCTCCAGCACATTTGTTTATCTCTCGAGCGATGAGAAAAGGACTCACCCTCGAGAAATTTCCATCCTCCTTTGTAATGACCAAATATTTAGGTTTCGGTACATTACTACTTTTAAAAAAAGCCTTCTGTAAGCTTTTTCTAGCCTCAATCTCTATCTTCTTACTCTCCGTACTCTTCCTCCGTTTTGCCTCAGGCGAAACGGCTGGTTCTAAACGAGGGTGTTTACGTGCACCCTCTGCCACGTTGGTTTGTTCAGGAAAATTCATGAACAAAAAATCCCTTCTGTAGTAAGGCTAGCCGCCGGGGTACACCCCCACTCCAGGGCTACCAACCCTGGAGGTCCGTTCCGGTACTCCGGTGGAACCGGCATATGTCCTGGCAGAGAGCGGATGCGCAGTCTCTGCACTGACTCCAGGCCCCTACACACCGAAGCTTTCAGGGCTCCCATGCTCCGAACATGGGCACCTTAACTACATGCTTGCCATCGCAGGGGGCATGTGGACGACGAAAGGTCTCCGTTACACCTGCAAATAACTTTGACCGTGGCCGCCACATCGCCAGCTCTAAAGGCGGTATAAATCCATTTCCGTAATCGTTAAAAATGTCATATCTGCAGGTGGCCGTAAAGTCCAGTCCTGTAATTCGGCCTATGGATGTAAATCGACCGAAGAAAGTATATCCGAGAAACAACACTCGGAACCCCGTTAGCCAGCTATATGTAATGTACTTGAGTACAGCTGTTACCGCCCTGTTATTATAATAATAATAATAATTATTATTATAATAATAATAATAATTATTATTATTATTATTATTATTATTATTATTATTATTATTATTATAATTATTATTATTATTATTATTATTATTATTATTATTATTATTATTATTATTATTATTATTATTATTATTATTATTATTATTATTATTATTATTATTATTATAATTATTATTATTATTATTATTATTATTATTATTATTATTATTATTATTATTATTATTATTATTATTATTATTATTATTATTATTATTATTATTATTATTATTATTATTATTATTATTATTATTATTATTATTATTATTATTATTATTATTATTATTATTATTATTATTATTATTATTATTATTATTATTATTATTATTATTATTATTATTATTATTATTATTATTATTATTATTATTATTATTATTATTATTATTATTATTATTATTATTATTATTATTATTATTATTATTATTATTATTATTATTATTATTATTATTATTATTATTATTATTATTATTATTATTATTATTATTATTATTATTATTATTATTATTATTATTATTATTATTATTATTATTATTATTATTATTATTATTATTATTATTATTATTATTATTATTATTATTATTATTATTATTATTATTATTATTATTATTATTATTATTATTATTATTATTATTATTATTATTATTATTATTATTATTATTATTATTATTATTATTATTATTATTATTATTATTATTGTTGTTATTATTATTGTTGTTATTATTATTGTTGTTATTGTTATTATTATTATTGTTATTATTATTATTGTTGTTATTGTTATTATTGTTATTATTGTTATTATTGTTATTATTGTTATTATTTTTATTATTAATTATTATTATTATTATTATTATTATTATTAATTATTATTATTATTATTATTATTATTATTATTATTATTATTATTATTATTATTATTATTATTATTATTATTATTTAAGGTAAATGAAACGAAATTTTTAATTAACTTAATATAAAATAATATTTTTTATCTTTGTGTTAATATTATTATTATTATTTATTTATTATATATGTATTTTTACAATAATTATTTAATTATTTGATGTAAAATAATATTTTTTTCCAGCATTAATAGTTATATATATTTATAGAATTAATACGTTGTTACCGTTAATGTTTAAACCTGGTTTAACTTATTATACAGTAATGTTAAATGATATTATTTTCAGTTAATTGTCTATTTTAAATAATATCACTATTTTATTAGATTTAAATATATATAATTTTATTTTAAACTTAATTAGTATTTAGAAAGATAATATTTTGTTTCTTTTTCTAGGGTATAAATTAAAATTTTATTTAATTATTCACTGCAGACGAAAAGTTCTCAGTCGGAACCGATTATAGTAAGTATTTGTTTGAAAAATATTTTATAATAACATATTATTTTTTAGTATTATTTATTACTTATTAGATTATATAATATGGTAAAATGTAATTATTATTATAATTAGAAATTCATTTCGATTTTTTAGGCATGGCAAATTAGAATAGTTGCAAGCGTATCCGATTGGGTCGTACAAGAAGAACGGATCAATTTCATTTAATTGAAAGTGCGTTTGCATGTAATATTCAAACTTACTATTATAAAAACAGTAATAATAATGCAAAAGATATTTGGAAATTTTTTAGAAAATTTAAAAAGCGACATGATTGAATTACTTTCGTAAGCGATAACAATGTCAGGTCCGATTAAATTTAATTTTCTATTAGTGTACATACGGTAAGGAGTTACTCTATGAGACCAATGATATCTGTTTTAAAACAAAAATGTAGAGGCATTCAGCGTAGATAGTGTTCCAGAATTTATTGATAATGCTATTTGGCGTATCCTTTATGAGGAAGACGCTTTTGAAGGAAAAGGGAGCGGCTGGATATTGAAGTTTATTGATGGTATTCTGATAAGAATTAATAAATATCATCCGTTGCGTAGCACCTCTTATCTTCCGTTACCGAAAGAAATATATAATCGAAAAGCAGTTATAAATATTAAAAATAACCATAACTATTGTTTCAAATGGGCTATTCTCTGTAAATATGTGGAAGAACCGCATCGTGAACGTGCAGATGAAAGATACAGGAGAATCGAAGACCGGTACGATTTCAGCATGTTGAGTTTCCCTACACAATTACGCGAGATAAAACGATATGAAATGAAAAACAATGTTTCTGTAAACGTAGATGGCTTAGACGATAAAAAACAAGTGTTTCCTCTCAAGGCGTGTGACAACGAGTTGGCAGATCATTTCGATTTGTTGTTGTTGAAGCAGGATGATACTAGTCACTACTGTTTTATATCAGATTTCTCACGATTAGTTTCTTTTCAACTGAGTAAACACAGACACAGAATAGTCATTTGTAAAAGGCGTTTTAAGTATTATAAATACGACATTGAAAGTGAGCGTAAGATGGCGACTCACTTAGAATTGTGTAAAAACACAGAGTCTATTAAAGCTGTAGTTCCTATAGTAGAAAATGGATTGGCGTCGATTTTAAAATTTTAAAATTATCATAAATTTCCTGCTCCGATTGTTGCGTATGCTGATTTTGAGTGTATTTTAAAACCTGTTCATACTTGTTTTCCCACGCCTAAATGTGCGTTTACTGCAGAATCTGAATTACATATTCCGATGAGTTACTGTATGTATTTTGTATTTGATGAAACTGTACCGCCTGAAGTAAAAGATTTAGTTCCTGTTCCGTGTATCCTTTAAAGAAGTCCTTCTGCAGCCGAAAGATTTATGAAATGTCTTACGGATATAGCTAAGGACATAGCCCATGCGATCGACAGAAATATTCCTCTTAGTATGACTGATGATGATATTAGTGTTTTTAATTCTGCTAAATCTTGTCAAATGTGCGAAAAAGAATTTACATCTCAATTGAAGCCACAGCGCGATCACTGCCACATTACTGGCAAATACCGTTCGGCATTATGTAGTAAATGTAATTTTCAAAGACGTAACCGAATAAGAATTCCTGTGTTCATCCATAATTCCTCAAATTATGCTTCTCACTTTATAATAAGACAATTAAGTTACGATACGATAAGTATTTATGCTATACGAAATTCTGTAGAAAAGTTTACTTCATTTTCTAAACAAATATCGAGAAACCTATCCGTTCAATTTGTGGATTTGTTTCGGTTTATGCCTGATAGTCTTGAGACTTTGGTTTCAAATCTTCCCGTATGTAAACTAAATCATATCAGGAAATATTTTTCCGAAAACGAACTCCCATTAGTGACGCGTAAAGGGGTGTATCCTTATGAATATACCAGCTGTTGGTCTGTGTTAGAGGATACAGAACTACCGTCTAAACAACATTTTTATAGCAGTTTAACCGGTAAGAATATAGATGATAAAAATTATGCTCATGCAAAGATTGTGTGGGATTATTTTAAATCTCGACAGGACGGCAACTTTACCCTCAGAGATTATAGCGACCTTTATCTTAAGTGTGATGTTTTGTTGTTAGCTGACGTCTTTGAAAACTTTAGGTCGTTGTGTCTAACAGAATATGGATTGGATTGTGCACATTATCTTACTGCACCAGGATTTTCGTTTGAGGCTATGCTGTACAAAACGGAAATAAATCTCGAACTACTGACGGACTATGATATGGTTCTTTTCTTAGAGAAAGGTATTCGAGGCGGAATTTCCATGTGTGTCACAAAATATGCTTCTGCAAATAATCCTTATGTAAAAGAAGGTTTCGACTCTCACTCCCCTCGAAAATACTTAACTTATATCGATGCCAACAACTTATAAGGCTGGGCCATGAGTAGATATTTACCGTTCAAAAATGTTATGTGGGTTCGTGACGATTTAACAAATATTATCCTGCAAGATGTATGTAGTATTCCTGCTGAATCTCGGATAGGATTCATCTTAGAGGTAGATGTCGAATATCCGAAGTGTCTGCATTTAGATCACAACGAGTTGCCGTTTCTCCCAGAAAATAAACCTCCTCCTTTTTCTAAACAATGCACGTTATTGGCTACCTTAGAGACGAAGAAAAATTACATCTGTCATTATGAGATTTTGAAACAAGCTATATGTGACGGTTTAAAAGTTATTAAAATTCATAGAATTCTTCAGTTCGAACAAGCAAGATGGCTGAAACCATATATTGATTTAAATACAGCTAACAGACAAGCTGCTTCGAACGAATTTGAAAAAGATTTTTTTAAATTAATGAATAATGCAGTGTTTAGAAAATGCATGGAAAACGTAAGAAAACGAACCAATTTAGAATTGGTTTCATGCTCTCGTCGCCTTTCCAAACTTATATGCAAACCTACATTCTAAGGACAGGATAATTTATGATGAAACTTTATGCGCTGTACAGTGCTCTAAAGAGAAAATATATTTTGATAAACCAATTTATGTAGGTTTAGCCGTTTTAGATTTAAGTAAAACATTAATGTACCAACTTCACTACGACGTTATGAAGGACAAAATATGGTTCCATATAAAATTATTATATATGGATACTGATAGCTTCTTTTATCAAATTGAAACGTTTGATTTTTATCGCGATATGCAAAACGAAAATTTTATTAAATATTTTGACACATCGGATTACCCATTAAATCACCCATGTCATTCGCTCACTAATAAAAAGGTACTTGGCAAATTCAAGGATGAATGTAAAAGTGTACCGATTGTTGAATTTTTAGATTTAAGAGCTAAACTCTATACATTTAGGACAGAAACTGGTAAAGTAGAAAAAAAGCAAAAGGCGTTAAGAAAAATGTTGTAAAAACGAAATTACTTTAGAAGATTATATAGCATGCTTACAAGAACCTGCATCGACTTTATACCGTAAGATGAAAATGTTTCGAAGTAGAAAACATATTATTCATACTGTTACGGTTAATAAAGTAGCAATATGTAATTACGGTGATAAAAGAATAGCAATCGATGAAATTAATACCATAAAATACTCATAAAAATACTCATAAAATAAAAGGTCATAAAAATACTCCTTTAGAATTAAGCATTATGTTTGAAAATGCCATCCCATAAATTTTATTTTCGATAACAAAATTGTTAAATTTTAAATGATGCTTATTTTTTCTTTACAGTTTATTATGGTTTATTTTAAATCAAATTGTAATCGTATCGGCTGGCTATATGAAGCTCTTATCATTAGTTTAATATTCATGTTTTGCGGTAGTGAAGAATATTTTAAATAAAAATTTGATACTAGATGATGAATTAAGACATTTCTTGTCAATATTAGATTTTAGTAAATTACAATTTAAGGTGAACGCGTATTCAGAATATGAATTTAGAAATGATCCGGATCCTTTTATTTGTCATTATTGTCTTTCTACTGTATTTTTTAATTTTGGTCCTTTTTATCTTATGGACATGGTAGATAATTATGTATGCTTCGATCCGATTAAAAGAATTTTATTTAACGAGGAAGACAATACTTTATTTAAGCTTTCTTCAACTGAAGTATTTGCGAATATTTTTTTTTTTTTACTTAATCAAAGACACATAAATTCAGTTAGAATATATTATATAAGTATTAATTCAAAGGACTGGTTTGATTATTTAGCAAGTGATACACACAAAAAAATATTTTAAGTGAACGATTAGAATAATGTATTATAAAAGTAGAATATAAATAATTTCGAATGCGGTATTAGCACAATCCCCCACTTAAATAATTTCGAATGCAGCATTAGCACAATCCCCATTTCTTGTCACCTACTCTCATGAATCGATAATTCTGTAGAATTTTATACTGTATAAATGAATTATTTTTGTAAAAAATTTTATAAAAATCATTATGCTGTTTCAATAAAATAAAGTATTTATTTTAAAATAAAATTGGAAACTATTCCAGTATATCTGTTTCTTTTATTTAGTTTAATAAATTATTATTTGGTATAAAGTAAATATAATGTAAAATATGTATGTATATTAAATAAAGTATAAAACAATGTATATGATATATTTTAAATAAAAGACGTAAAACAATGTATATATTTTCCATAAAAATATGTATGTATTTTAAATAAAACAATGTAATATATTTTAAATAAAAGATGTAAAATTATGTAAAAAATGAAAAAATATGTATTGTAAATATTAAAAGCAGTTTGTGTTAAAACGATGTGTGTTATTTTCTTTTCCTAAAATTAAACATTGAATGGTCCTTAATGATAAGGAAGAGGAATTAAATCTAGAAATGAAAAAAACTATTTTTTTTCTTTTTTCGAAACGATTTATTGATTTTAAAACTGAATACAGAAGGAATGACGTTACGGTTTACATACATATATTTTCTCATACAAAAAACAATTGCATATTACAAATAGATCGGCAAATATACATATGGTAAAGAAAAGCTAAATGTTTAATTTCCACTCCGTTTTCTTCTGGAAACGGTTCTTGAATCTTGATTTATGGATCTTGTTGCAAGTAGACTGGTAGATCTGCGTGCACCTTTGCAGGAACGTATAGACCGTAATGATCGATGATGAATTGTTTGGGGAGGTAGCGGAGAACCTCCCGTCCGGGACTGTTTAAGTAGCACTCCTGGGCTTTTTTCATAGCATTTCCTACTTCTTCCACACTTCCGTGTTACAACACAGAAGAGCGGCTTTATATGTGCTTTAAAATTCTACAGAATTTTAAGTGCTCGCTCTACCACATATAAAGCCATATAGCTTTTTTCATAGCACAGTCATGATTTTCACCAAAGGGGCAAATTTTATCCGTTTTACAGTTGAAAGTGTTGATCGGTGGACAATCATATCCGTCAAGATCTACTCCCTTATACCAATTATCATTTACAATTGCAGATAATGTCTTCGACTTTAACATATATTGTAAAATAAGGCGCTAAACTTTTAAGGATGAACGGTAATCTCGAATACGAAATGAATTCTGAATTCCAACTATGACCTATTTCTTTTTGTAAATTCTGTACTTTAGATTTTGGAGTTTGCGACGATATATCATAGTAATCGAAAGGCGGTTTAAACAAATGATGCTCGATTTTTCGCTCGTCCAGAGAAATGATAGCCAATTCTTTGACGTACGCGACCGTATCAGATATGCGAAAACAACTGAGGTCTGCCATGAAGGAACACATATTGTCGCTCATAGACGACGACGAATTGGACTGGTTAAAAAACGCTTCCAACTGTGTCTGTTAAAGGCAAATATTGCGTCATACAATCGCTTATCATCAAGCGGTAAGCAGTCGTATTGGCAGCGATAGGGTTATTAGTTTGAATCTCGATTTTTATATCGAGAATACAGCGCGATACAGCGCCATTTTTCAAAGAATCGCTCTGCTTTGAACAGTCTATAATTAATAACGGGATTGAAACGTATTTAGACGGAACAATTAGCGCCCCTTCGGATTTCTTGTTATAGTAAGTTCGATAAAAACTTTTAAACATTTCATACATTAAGAGCGAATCTCCTTGAATGTTTTCCTACGGATAGTATATCGAATTCAAATATAAACGGATATTGTTAATTGAAACCGAATCGAAATTAGAGGCGCTTTTAGTCGCATCTCCTCTTCTCGAAGTTTGACATCCGACGATTACATAACGAGGTTTATCCGCTTGCGTGGTTGTTTTCACCGTCCAAATGACATCTTTACTGGTAGGTAAAGAGGGGTATTCGTACAGATTCCACTTTCGAAAACCCATGGAAATTGGTTCGTCTCTATCGACGAGTTTAAGAAGCGATAACCGCCTTTCATCCGATACGTTAACATACGGTATTTTCCATACTATTTTCGTGATACTAAAAGTGAATGTTTTTCCCGGCGGAATAACAACCACATTATTGTTAGTGGACGCCCTAAGCAGGATAATTTCTTGTTTCACGTTTAGCAGTATTCTGTTATAATACTCGAAAAACCCTAAAAGCATTTTCAACGGAAGCAATACGCTAAACGTACCAGATTCGCCGTTGATATACGCGCCACCGGCTTGTTGTATGTCATCTGTGCCAAATGATGACTAACCTGCAGTTGGTCGCCCACCGCATGTTTCAGTTTCAACCTCAGATCTTCGATCTCGTACATTCCAGGAGTTAACTTTATAATTTTACCATCGCCATAATAAAACCTGTTATTTTTCCCTTTTTTCACTTTCGGAATGTTGTTGTAAGACATAAAATCGACGAGACCTACTTCCAAAGCAGCGTCGCCGAGTTCTACCGGTGGAAAAAATCTGCTGAAAAACGGATGATTTTCCATTTAGGCAAAAACCTCGAACACAGATTCTGCAAACAACTGAATCAAAATCTTGTCTGCGGTCTAAATTATACTTAATATTGACTTTCTCTCCGCCGGATTTGAAATAACTGACTAACTCTTTAGGCGGACGTAAATTTCCATAACTGTCGAAATAATCCACGTTCACGCCTCGTTTTTTGTAAGAAACCCAATGCGTGTCCGGATTTAGGACGCTGTCTAGATTTAGTATTCCTGATTCGGATTTTTTTATTCTAGCCGGTAGGGTATCGCGCATGAAAACCCCTCTGAATTGCGGTATTTTCACTTTGCGCGCAAGTCGTATCAGCTCCATAGCTGTTAAAGGTTGAATGGAAACCTTGCGTAACATTTCTATTGTTTTCATTTTCTACGTTGCTGACGTCTGTGCTTGCGGCGTGCGGGTTGTCGTTTTCTTAAGCCGCATCTTTTCTTTGAACTGTAAGGTTCGAGGTAAACACCTTTCCCTTTTTTTCTTATGGTTTTTCTCCGCGTACCTCTGCCTAAAGAAGGTTTCCACAGTTTACCGCCCAATTTGCTTTTTAGTTTCATAACGTTTGTCACAGCCCATGCGGCGGCTTTCTCAGCGATGCTAGAATCTGGAGCCGACACCCTTTGCCAGGCTCTTTCTGCTAATTCTTTATCTGTCTGCGCTCTCCGGCGAGAATCGCTGTATGTACTATATGCGATATCGTGTGCTTGCCAGCTTTATCGAGCGCGTTAATCCCCAGATCTTCTCTTTTCAATCGTTCTTCTAGTTTGGTTCCAGGTCCACAATACTGATAACCTGGTATGTGAGCTTCGAAAGGAAGCAGGTCTACTGCACGATTCAGTACAGTTCCTGCAACACCACTTGCGATGTCGAATGTTTTACCAGGTAGACTTGCAATAGAATTAACAAGCCGCGTTCTGCTTTCTTGCTAACTATTTGCTTATTCGCGAACTCATTTTATACACGACTAAAATTCCTCGGTTAAATCATCTGTTTTTATATCATCAGTTTGGGTTTCTGCATCTTTCCCAATCTCACTTTTCAATCGCGACACCGTTTCATGTAACCGTTGTTCAATAGCGGGATCGTTCGTATTTGTACTTGTTAAAGGATTAACCGCGTCTTTCTTGATCATATTTTCGATTCGGACGATGACTTCGTCAAATTTCTGCTGAATATTATGCTGAGATACCTTGCGTATCTCATGGTTATGAGGTCGTTTTCATCGTCTGGATCGGCTGCGTTTTTAGCATGAGCACCTTTAAAATCGATAACATTAAAATTGCTTTGTTCTTCGGGCGTTAATGCACCTCGATCTTCGAAGTATTGCTCGATAAAGTACAAACAATCATCCATGTTAACAGCATTATCTGGACTTTCAGCACAGGCTAAATTACAAATTCGTTTTTCGCGGGCGTCGATATCGCCTTCATCGGTAATCCCAAACGGAATCCTAGCGCTGAATTCTGACTGACCTAACTGTTGATTGGCATGTTTTCGAATAAATCGGCTACGGCGTGGCCTCTCCTTTTATTAGTCTGCGTTCTTTCAATTCCTCAATTATCGATACTATTTCATTATCGTGAGCCATATTTCCGGCTTTTTTTAGATGTTATCAGCAGTTTCAACCTCTCACATATTTCGTTGGGGTCGTCGAAATAAAACGTAATCGATCTTTCGGTCTTCGTATAAAGTCGTTTTATTAGGTATTAACAGTCCTTCCCCTCGTTTTTTAATTACTCCTGGCGGGAAAAGTTTCATTATTATCTCGACATGTTTGAAACCGGGATTGGTCTTTACTCGTTCCAAAGCGGAGTTGTTCCTTCTGTGTGCGTTTCTCGCGACTAAAATTTTCTTGTACTCTTCCAAGTCCTCTTCTGTGTACAACTGCGGTTTTCTCTTAAAAATCAACTCAAACAACCCTCGAGTCGCAGGATATGTATCCTCTCTAATAAGAATATTACTATCCCTGTCAAAATCTATTTTGCATCGCCAATTTTCAGATCGTTTCCATGAAATTGTATGCCGTACACCTTATCGATGTTATTTTTTACGTCTCTTATAGTATCTAACATATACTCCTTCGCTAAACCTTCTCGAATGCTGGTCCTTACGGTCATAATCGCCTTCATCTTCCCGTCAGGCGTATGCAACAGCTGTTCAATCGTGGGATAGGTTTCAAAAGACTCCTCTAGTTCATGTTGTAATTGCGGTTCGGCTTGTTTTTCAGCCTCTTTTTCAGCACGACGTCGAACCATGTAAAAGATTAATCTTTTTGCAGCGTGTCGTTTTCTTACTCCTTTCATCTCGTCATCAGTCATATCAGACGGTTGAGCCATCTCGAAAGGCAACTAGCTAGACGTATCCATTTTCTGGTGTAACTCGCTAACCGACCGTTTACTTCCTCCGGATGAAAATTTCGTCTATTACGGAACGCTTAGCAAGCTTCATTCTATCTTCTTCGGTCAATATGTCATACATCGAGCCCATACCGAGTCTCTTTTCAAAATTGCGATATTCCTCTTCTTCTTTTGCTTTCTGCTCTTCACCCGATACCGGAGGCGTTGGTCTCGTCTTTGGATTTATTTCTTTTTTTATTCTCTTTACTTCGGCTTCTTTCGAACTAATTTTATCAGCAAGCTTAATCATGGGATCGGTAAGGGGTTTAAAGTCCCTCTGTAGCCTCATGTCCAACTCGAATCTTCCTTTTACCAAGTCATTATGTTTCCTTTTAATACTCTTCCGGATCTCCGCTATCTCTGCAGAGATCCGCTCGCGATCCTCCAAGGTAGCCATTCGTCTTTTGTATGATCCATTCATCGAATCGTTGCGGCTTAAATACGGTCTAGAAAGCTTAGGCGATAGAGCTTGCATGCTTTTTCAGTCTTTTTCACGCTTTTATCAGGCTTTCTAATAAAGGTGTCAAAATTAAATCTATACCGGCCTTTATCGATATCTCTTTCTTTATCAATTACTAAAAACACATTTTTTGACCGGTTCCAAGCCTCGTTACATACTTCTTTAAACTTTACAAATGTCATATAAGACGTCACATTATCGTGATATATATGTCTTAGGTTTCTTTCATCCTGACGAAAAACCATAAGAAAATTTTTATTATCGCGTACAAGCTGTTGAGGGATTTTACTATACGTCTGGCTCATATAAAACACATCAATGTTATTGTGCCGACCCATAGTAAAGTATTTTGTTATATTATTTTGTTTTTGGCATATTACATCGTCAAATACCATTATAGAATTAGACTCTGTTTCTTCAGGTGCTACAATAACATCATTAACGCTGTAAGGATGGTAACCTATTCCTTCAACATCGGCTAATAAACTATTTAAAAGTAAATATTTAGGCTGGTACAAGGATTTTGAAAACACATATATATATTACTGAACCTCAATCCGCTAGGGTCAAACAAAAGGTTAAAAACTGCATTGGTCTTACCAGAATTTGAGGGACCTACAACTAAACATATAATATTGCTTAGGAGAAGAGGACTATGCCTCTTTTTTAATTAAAATCGACTACATCACCAATTAAACGATCGAAATTAATTACAGTCAACTTCCGATCTTGTTCTTCGGCATTCATCTTCGCTACTGAATGTAATTTAACAGCGTAATTTATTTTATAAGATCTTGCTTTTTTATCCACGAATCCTCTTTCTTATCGAAACCCAGCCAATGAACTAACAGTTTATCACCCTTTTTCTTTAACACTTTTTCTACAAAGAAAACATTACCGTACTTGGTTTTACTAAGTTCTTCCGTATAAAAACTTCCCTTTAATATTTCCCCCTTTGTCTTTAAGAACGTACGTTATAGGCCGTGTCATTTTTACCTTACAGATTGTAAACAATTCGTCCAATTCGGAAGATATCCTTTCGCAAATATCTTTTTATACTTACTTATCCTTACCTGCTCACCTACATTAAATTTACTTGCAACCGTACTTCGAAGACGCTTTTTTGCAATTTTTGATAAATTTATCAACACTTGCGTTCGTTTTTATAAGAAACATCTTTAGGTTTAAAACCTGTAGACCTGTGCACCCTATTATTATAATTATTAACAAATTCATCTAATATTCGCGTCCAACGGTAATTTCCCTGCTCGGTAAATTTACGCAACATGTTAGATTTGAGGGTTCTATTGAACCGCTGAACTATTGACGCCTTTTTATCGGAATATGTCGAATAATGATTAATATTAAATTTTTGTAGTAATGATTTCAATTTAGAATTAAACCATTCCCTACAGTCATCGGTTTGAAAATGTTTCATTTTATATTTTTGAAATACCGGCTCAAGCGCATTTACAACATCGTCACCTTTTTTACACTTCAAAGGAAAAGCATATTTCGAAAAACAATTTATAAGTGTAAGAATATATTTATCAATCATTTCGATTAAATCAGCTTGGTACAAATTTTCTATACCCTTAAGTTCGACAGGTCTTGTCAAAAAATTTCTGCGAGCTTGCTTATGAAGTTCTTCCGCAATACCTGCTTTCATGCTCATGGTTCGGCGTCAAATTATTTTTTAGAATGCCGACCATAGTTTATATATGCTAAATGAAATAAATAAAGCATAAATAAAACAAACAATTATATCATATTCATTTATTTTTTTATTTATGTTCAAACAAAAAATATGAAGTTACAAATAATATACAAGATAAAAATTCCACTCTGACAATCTGTTACGTAGATCTTCATATTCAATAACAACTGGTAGATTCAGTTTTAGAACTTCTGTTTTATTACCGAAGTATTTTCCTTTTTTTATAATCTCAATTATCGATAACGGAAATTTTTTAAAAAATAGATAACAAATGTTGCATTGATTTATCTGGTCTCCTGGAACAAAACCAATAATCCACGAATCGCTGGTGATATCGGACTCGGATTCAAGAACAGTTTCTGCGTCGGTAGACTCAACTGTTTTCGCTGCGTCTTGATACTCTGAATCAGAGTCAGAGTTAGACAAAGATGGAGTTGAAGCCGTGAAGCTCATTGTTTGTTTATGCGACTGCGATCAGTAACTCTTTCCTAGAACAAATAACGTAAAACATTAGTGAACCGCTTATATACTACGGTTACAACTATGCGCGCGCATAAATATGCTGAAAAATTACTCGCTTCATACTTGACGTTGGTCAACACGCAGTTCGGCGACGCTTTTTTATGCTCCTCAAACGGAACATCTTCATCCATCCACTCGAATGTTTCAACTCCGCACTCTGCACATGCTACACCATCTAACACGCCGGTAAAATAATATCCCGTTTCTAACATATCATCAATACTAGGACGTTTTCTCGTCCAATCCTCGAATGTATTACGTAATAATATATCAAATACATCACTAATTTTAAAAAACATATAACAGTCATAAATCTCTTTTGCTGTTTCGCATTCAGGTCTACATTCGTAATGAATTAAACAGCCGAAAAGAAAAATAAATTTTAAATCAAAACAAACCCGCATTCGTCACACAAACATTTTTCTTCAAATTGACGAATATGTAATTTTTCAAATCAGATTTCGAAAGAAGGCGGAATCTGCGACTTAGTACCGCAAACGGGACAAACATTTTCCAATTCCATTCTCTTGATACGCTTATTAATTGTATAGATTTCCAATTCGAATTCCAGCTCCTTTAATTTATTTTTAAATGCTGTCAATCTCTCATCATATTCCGCGAGTATATCCTTCTTGGATTGTAGCATCGGTTATAACTAAAAAACAAAAATCGCATTAAAAATTTTAAAAAATTGCCGTATTAAAAAATATGTTTCTATTACTTAATAATTATTAAAATAGATTTTTATGTTGGAATTAATAAACAAATAAAACTAAAAGATAACATGTCAATAGTTTTCAAACAAATACTCGCTATTATCAGTTCCAACTGAACTTTTTCTGCAGCGAATAATAAAATAAAATTTTAATTTATATCCTAGAAAAAAAAAATTATCTTTCTAAATACTAATTAATTTTAAAATAAAATTATATATATTTAAATCTAATTACAATATTAATTATAATTAATTAATAATTAATATTATAATTAATTAATTAATATAATTAATTATTTAATTAATATTATAATTAATTAATTATAATATTAACAAAAAGATAAAAATATTATTTTATATTAAGTTATTTGTGGACGATATGTATGAGTGTGTAAATGAAGTGTGTAGTCTTGTACATTCTCAGTTCGACCATCTCTGAGATGTGTGGTTCATTGAAACCCAACCACCAAAGAACACCGGTATCCACAGCGATCTAGTATTCAAATCTTTGTAAAAACAACTGGCTTTACTACGACTTGAACGCTGAAACTCTCGACTTCTAAATCAGATGATTTACGAAGACGCGTTCACCACTAGACCAACCTGGCGAGTTAGTTATTTATTTACTGGATAAATTTAAATAAACATATTTATTTAATGAATATTTTTACATATTTATTAACATTTAATATATTTTTGGTAATTTTACAATTACATATGTCGTTATTACTTTATGCTGGAATTAATCAAACGCCGATATTATTTTAAAATGTATAAGTACACATTATTTATAAATAATAATAATAATAACACAAAGAAAAAAATATTATTATTTTTATAACACATAAAATATTATTTTATATTAAGTTAATTAAAAATTTTGTTTCACTTACCTTAAATAATAATAATAATAATAAGTTGATGACGATGATTATGAAGATAAATTTAATAAAATAAACTCGAATAAGCAAATAACAAGTATTATATATTCACTAGAAGTAGTATTTAAGAGAGCATTTAAGAGAGAATTTAAGAGAGCATTAAAAGATTTAAATAGCAGAAAGGCTCCTGGAATAGACGGAATACCTGTAGAATTACTGCGCAGTGCAGGTGAGGAAGCAATTGATAGATTATACAAACTGGTGTGTAATATTTATGAAAAAGGGGAATTTCCGTCAGACTTCAAAAAAAGTGCTATAGTCATGATACCAAAGAAAGCAGGGGCAGATAAATGTGAAGAATACAGAACAATTAGTTTAACTAGTCATGCATCAAAAATCCTAACTAGAATTCTATACAGAAGAATTGAGAGGAGAGTGGAGGAAGTGTTAGGAGAAGACCAATTTGGTTTCAGGAAAAGTATAGGGACAAGGGAAGCAATTTTAGGCCTCAGATTAATAGTAGAAGGAAGATTAAAGAAAAACAAACCAACATACTTGGCGTTTATAGACCTAGAAAAGGGATTCGATAACGTAGACTGGAATAAAATGTTAAGCATTTAAAAAAAATTAGGGTTCAAATACAGAGATAGAAGAACAATTGCTAACATGTACAGCAACCAAACAGCAACAGTAACAATTGAAGAACATAAGAATGAAGCTGTTATAAGAAAGGGAGTCCGACAAGGATGTTCCCTATCTCCGTTACTTTTTAATCTTTACATGGAACTAGCAGTTAATGATGTTAAAGAACAATTTAGATTCGGAGTAACAGTACAAGGTGAAAAGATAAAGATGCTACGATTTGCTGATGATATAGTAATTCTAGCCGAGAGTAAAAAGGATTTAGAAGAAACAATGAACGGCATAGATGAAGTCCTACGCAAGAATTATCGCATGAAAATAAACAACAAAACAAAAGTAATGAAATGTAGTAGAAATAACAAAGATGGACCACTGAATGTGAAAATTGGAGGAGAAAAGATTATGGAGGTAGAAGAATTTTGTTATTTGGGAAGTAGAATTACTAAAGATGGACGAAGCAGGAGTGATATAAAATGCCGAATAGCACAAGCGAAACGAGCCTTCAGTAATAAATATAATTTGTTTGCATCAAAAATTAATTTAAATGTCAGGAAAAGATTTTTGAAAGTGTATGTTTGCAGTGTCGCTTTATATGGAAGTGAAACTTGGACAATCGGAGTATCTGAGAAGAAAAGATTAGAAGCTTTTGAAATGTGGTGCTATAGGAGAATGTTAAAATCAGATGGGTGGATGGACAAATGAAGAGGTATTGCGGCAAATAGATGAAGAAAGAAGCATTTGGAAAAATATAGTTAAAAGAAGAGGCAGACTTATAGGCCACATACTAAGGCATCCTGGAATGGTCGCTTTAATATTGGAAGGACAGGTAGAAGGGAAAAATTGTGTAGGCAGGCCACGTTTGGAATATGTAAAACAAATTGTTAGGGATGTAGGATGTAGAGGGTATACTGAAATGAAACGACTAGCACTAGATAGGTAATCTTGGAGAGCTGCATCAAACCAGTCAAATGACTGAAGACAAAAAAAAGTAGTAGTAAATATGTAGAACTTAATGATAACTCGTGAAAATTCGGCAGGCTTTTAAACAAAGCCGTTAGCCTTGCCATTGGGAGAGAGAACTTCGCAAACAAAAACAATGATGTCAGCGAGCGAGCATGTGTTCCGTACGCGGGTTTCCCCCGCCCCAGCGAGCTCTATCTCTGTATTTGAACCCTAATTTTTTAAAATGTTGAACATTTTATTCCAGTTTACATTATCGAACTCCTTTTCTAGGTCTATTAATGCCAAGTATATTGGTTTGTTTTTCTTTAATCTTCCTTCTACTATTAATCTGAGCCCTAAAATTCCTTCCCTTGTCCTTATACTTTTCCTGAAACCAAACTGGTCCTAACACTGGTTCTTCCACTCTCCTCTCAATTCATCTGTACAGAATTCTAGTTAAGATTTTTGATGCATGGCTAGTTAAGCTAATTGTTCTGTATTATTCACATTTATCTGCGCCTGCTTTCTTTGGTATCATGACTATAACACTCTGAAGTCTGAGAGAACTTCCCCTTTTTTGTAAATATTACCACGCTAGTTTGTATAATATATCAATAATAATCTATACGTATTCCATCTATTCCAGGAGCCTTTCTACCATTCAAATTTTTTAATGCTCTCTTAAATTCAGATCTCAGTATTGTTTCTCCCCTTTCATCAACTTCCTCTTCTTCCTTTATAACACCATTCATTTCCTCTGCATAACCCTTCAATGTATTCCACCCAGCTATCGGCTTTGCCTTTCATATTATAAATCGGTGTATCATCTTTGTTAACCACATTATTAGATTTTAATTTATGTACCACAAAATTTTCCTGTATGGTAAGTCTATTTTACCAATGTTCATTTCTCTTGCCACTTCTGAACACTTTTCTTTAATGCATTCTTCTTTCGCTAGTTTGCACTTCCTGTTTATAGTATTTCTTAACTGCTGATCGCTCCTTCTACTTTCTTTATCACTAGCATTCTTATATTTTCTACGTTCATCCATCAGCTGCAATATATCTTCTGTAATCCAAGGTTTTCTACCAGTTCTCTTTGTTCCACCTTAGTTCGCTTCTGCTGATTTAAGAATTTCCTTCTTAACATTCTCCCATTCTTCTTCTACATTCTCTACCTTATCTTTTTTACTCAGACTTCTTGCGATATCCTCCTAAAAAATCTTCTTTACCTCCTTTTCCTCAAGCTTTTCTAAATTCCACCAATTCATCTGACACCTTTTCTTCAGGTTTTTAAACCCCAACCTACATTTCATTATTTCTAAATTATGGTCGCTATCAATGTCTGCTCCAGGGTAAGCTTTGCAGTGGACGAGTTGATTTCTAAATCTTTGCTTAACCATGATATAATCTATCAGGTGATAACCTTGCAGTATCACCTGGCTTTTTCCATGTTATATTTTTCTATTATGATTTTCAAATTTGGTGTTGCCAATTACTAAATTATACTTCGTGCAGAACTCTTAAGTCGGCCCCTTCTTTCATTCCTTTTGCCCAGGCCATATTCACCCACTATATTTCCTTCCTTGCCTTTTCCAATGCTTTCATTCCAATCTCCAACTATTATTATATTTTCATTCCCTTTTATGTTTAATTGCTTCATTAATTTCTTCACATACACACTACCTCATCATCATCATCATGAGCACTTGTAGGCATATAGATGTTAACAGTCATCGGTTTAGGTTTTGATTTTATCCTTATTACAATGATTCTATCGCTATGCATTTTGAAATGCTCTACTCTCTTCTCTATCTTCGTGTTCCTTGTGAAACCTACTCCTGCCTGTCCATTATTTGAAGAAGAGTTATTCTAAAATCACCTGACCAAAAGTCATTTTCCTCTTCCCACCAAACCTCACTAATTCCTATTATATCTACGTTTATCCTATCCATTTCCCTCTTTAAATTTTCTAACCTACCAACATTTTTTAGACTTCCAACATTCCACGCTCCGACTATTTTTTAATTTTCTGGTGACCCTTCCTTAGTAGTTTCTACCCGGAGATCCGAACAGGGGACTAGTTTACCTCCAGAATATTTTACCAAGAAAGGCACCTCCATATCTTTGTTACATGAAAATGCAGAGAGCTACATTTTCTTGGAAAAAAAACAGCTGTAGTTTTCCATTGCTTTCAACTGGGCTGTACTCAGAGGATTGAGTGATGTTGATATGGCCATTTAAATTGTCCTGATCTATGCCCTTTGCAACTACTGAAAGAGCTGCTACCCTCGTTCAGGAATCATTCCTTAGTCTGGCTCTCAACAGATATCTCTCCGATATGGTTGCACCTTCAGTCCAGCTACTCTGTATCACTGAGCCCTCAAGCCCCCTCACCATCAGCAAGGTCTCATGATCATAGAGGAAGATCTCATGAGTCATTATCATGGTGATACAATTCTTAATGTGATGCAATAAGTAACATTCAATGATAATTTTTTTGCACTGGTGCCATTCTGGCTACCTTGTTTGCAGCTTCATTACCAATAATACCACAATGCTCAGGCATCCATATAAACACACATCTTTGCTTTGCATTATTTAGATGAAAAAAAATAAATTTTAATCAGAGCATCCGAAAGAAATACAGTAAGGCTACTATCATACTCACCCACTCAGTGAATCAGAACAAATTAACACTTTCTCTTCTTTATAATGTATGAATCAAAACATTTGTGGGAAGGCCTGAAACTCAGCTGCAAAGAAGCTACACATATTACTTAGGCCTCAGTAATGTTCATCATTATTTCTTATGAATCATCCATTTCCATTTAGTGTTTTTGACCAGTCATTGTAAATACGGGTGTAATTCTGTATTCAGATATTAAATCCATAAATTTAATGTCTGAACAGTATGTCTAGATGTGTTCTCTCTTGCCTATATTTGAGAGATCAACTCTTATCATGAATTTAGTAACTAGTAATGGTGGAACTTCCTTTTTGTATCTAATACTATCCTTTTGCATTTAATAGAAGTCGAAAGACAATGTTATATTCACTGTGGATGGGTCCTAAATACTTCATATGAAATTAGGATTAGTCAACAGTGTAACCATACTCCATTCTGGTCTGTGTTAGCGACTTGTAAAAGTTCAATAGAACTTTTCTGCATAAGCCCCAATTAATATGCGATAGAAATTTGATTTCATTTAGGGCTTTCCTACATTTGGTTGCTATTTCTTCCACATGAGTGCACCACAATACATATTTATCAAACGTGACATTTAAGAATTTCAAATATTTTAATATCTTACTTTATGCCTACTTAAAAAGAGTACTGGATTTTTTGGTAATTTCTTTCTACATGTCCTTCTGGTGAAAATTGAAAACCATTTCTCTTTTAGCTTCATTTACAAGACAATTAATCGCTGATTTCACCACTGCAGTGAGATTGCTAAAGTAAAAATATTGTTAAATCATCAACATAAACTTTCACCTACATCCTCAGGTAAAACTAGGATTAACTTTTTTATGGAAATGGTGAAAATGTACCACTTAAAAGTGAACCTTGCAGGACTCAATTTCTAAACATCAACAAGTGAACATTTGATTCATATTTCATACTTTAAATATTTGACTTCACAAGTACTCATAATTATTATCATTGAAAATGAGTAATTCATTTCTGAATCCATCTGCTTCAATATGTCATATCTAAAAGTCATATCAAAAGCTTTTTCTAGGTCAAAGAAATTGACTACACAATATTTCTTTAATATAAAATTATTTTGTGTATAATTTTCCAGATTCAAAAGTACGTCGTTTGTCAAGTGAAACCTCTGAAATCCCATTTGATGTGATAATAAATATCCATGAGAGTCGATACAATACCATTCGCTCAAATATTTTACCATAGTTTATATTAGTGATATCAGAAGATAACACTGTGGATCTGTAATCTTTTTTCTTTTTTATGCAGCAAGATGATATTTGTCAACATTCATTCTTTCCATTGATTATGGCGTGTAATAATTTTTTTTTTTTTTTTTGTTTGTGAGCAAAAAACGCCTGGGCGTTATCATCGCCCGGTAGTTATTAGTAAAAGGGTAAAATAACTCCGAAATAATAATCTATACAAGGTGTAAACGTAATATCAATCATATAATAAAAATTTACTAAAACAAGCCAAGAAGGCAAAATAAAACTAATACCACAGACAAAGTTGATAAAATATAATAATAAGTTAATATAAGTTAAAATAATAGATTAAAGAAAGTATATAAAACATACCTAACTCCGATGGGTTGTGCAGAAATCCCTTCCCTGGATAGTAAAATTAAAAACATAGAACCAAAAAATCAAATTGAAAATAAAGGTTAGATTATTAAAAAAAACTCTCCTTACAGAAAAACATATATGAGCATATTAAATTCTTTGCAGTAACCCGGTACTATGCAAAAAGATAAACACCCGTTCCAAAATCCCGCTCTCGTCGCACAAGATATCACGGATGTTTCCGGGTATATTAAACTAACGACGCAACGCCGCATAGCATATTCAGTCCACGAGAATGTGGTGCACAGTCATGCGGCAGTTGCATGGTGTGCACAGGGGTGGATCTTCTCCTGACATTAGGTATTCGTGTGTGATCCTCGTATGTCCCAGCCGTAACCGGCAGAGGACCACTTCCTCACGATGAGAGTTCCTGCAAGAGGAGCTCCATGGCAACACTTAATCCTTAATCCGTCGGAGTTTATTATCGGCGGTAGCCGTCTAGTCACGTTGCCACCTTGCTCGCAGTGATTGTTTTATATGATTGATAAAATCAAAGGTACTAACTCGGGTGGTGAAAGGAGACTGAATACACGCTTCCTTGGCAGCAGAATCTGCTCTTTCGTTACCTAGAATTCCAACGTGGCTAGGGATCCAGCAAAAACCTACCTCCATGCGTTTATCTAACTCAGCGATTTTATCATAAATGTCAATGACGACAGGATGTTTGGAATAAAGGTTTTCCAACGCCTGGAGAGCACTGTACGAATCACTGCAAATAAGAATGCTCCTATATTTAGGGCCAACAATACTTAGAGCCCTATCCACAGCGAGTAGTTCCGCGGTGAACACACTCGTAATACCGGGTAGGCCAAACATATAGGTCTGTTCATTGATAACAAAAGCACAACCAACGTTACCGCAATGCTTCAACCCATCAGTATATATCACCACGCCTGGGTTCGACTTGGCGAGGAGAAACTGAAACATCTGCCGGAAAACAATAGGTGGCGTGGAACGTTTATCGTACGTTGTAAGATCAAACGTAAAATTTACATGGTTTATTCTCCACGTGGGGTTCGAGCACGGTCATGATGGAAAGAACGAGGGAGAGTCAACACTCATACGCTGCAGCAGACGTCGTGTACGGACACCCACAGGCGCAGTACAACGTGGACGCTCCTCATATTTCCTTAAATTAGGATCCCTATGAACTGGGCCAAAAGCTGGGTGACTCGGTTGTCCGCTGAGACGGGCAAAATAAGACAACAAAAGCTGGTCACGTCTATCCCAAAGTGATGGCTCGCCACTGTCTACAAGTAAGCTTGCGATAGGGCTCGATCTAAACGCACCTGTTGCAAGCTGAAGAAAAGCATGATGCACACCGTCCAGCATTTTAACTACGGTTTGACGAGCTGAAGAATAGGCGAGACAACCATAATCCAAACGGGAACGAACAAGGGAGTAGTAAAAACGTAACATACCTGACCGATCGGCCTCCCAGTTTGTGTTACTAAGGACCCGCATCATATCTAAAAGTTTTAAACATTTTGTCCTCAATTCCCTTATATGTTTGACCCAGGTAAGATGGCTATCAATAAGCAAACCTAGAAACTTAACATAAGGAGAGACAGCAATAACCTCTCTGCCCAGAAAAACCCGCGGATTAGAAGGATTCCGTAACCGAGAAAAGACTACACATTTCGTCTTGTCAGGTGAAAATGTGAAACCAGTAGTTCTTGACCAAACCTCAAGGCGAAATATAGTGTTCTGTATCAGTCTCTCCGCAGTGGGTGACGAGCGGCTCGCAACGTAAATAACAAAATCATCAACGAAAAGAGAACAAGAGACAGGAGCCTGTACACAATTGGTAATGCTCTTTATGGACACAGAAAACAAGGTGGCACTTAATACACTAGCTTGAGGTACACCATTTACCGAGACGACACTGTCCGAAAGTGAATCGTCTACACGAACACGAAACGTTCGGTGATTTAAGAACCCCCGGATAAAAGCAAGCATATTGCCATTGATTCCCCACCTCCTAAGGTTGTCAAGAATGCCACGTCGCCAGGCCGTGTCGTACGCCTTTTTTATATTGAAGAAGATAGAAACGAGGTGTTGGCGGTTCAGGAAGGCGTTTTGTATGGCTGTCTCCATTGACACCAAATGGTCAATGGAAGATCTTCCTTGTCGGAAACCACACTGTTCCGAAGAAAAAAGCCATGTTTCTCCATGTACCATGCAAGCCTGCGGTTTACCATTCTCTCCATTACTTTACACAACACACTTGTTAAAGAAATAAGGCGGTACCTTGAGGGATCGGTTTTGTCTTTACCAAACTTTAGTACTGGTATAACAAATGCTTCTGACCAGCCAGGCGGAAAGACTTGTTCGGAGAATAAACCATTGTAAATACTCAAAAGATGTTGTAGTGCTGAGTTAGGAAGGTGTGAAAGCATACAAAGGCGAATGTTGTCTGGTCCAGGGGAAGTGTCACATGAGTTCTTAAGTGCGTGCAACAATTTTTTAAGTAAGAATGGAGCGTTCAATTCACCAACCGAAACACCAATATTTAACGCCAACATTTCCATCTGTGCCTTGTATCTCTGAAAGTCGTTACTATATGATGAAGTGAGAGACACCGAGCGGAAAGATTTTGCTAAAGTATTTGCTACAGCCGAAGATGATGTAAGGAGCTCTCCTTCATCGATGAGACCGAGAATAGGCTGCCCTGGCAACCTGAAAATTGAATGGATTTTTTTCCACACACATATATATATATATATAATATACATATACATATATATATATTATATGCCAATCGAAGTGCGGTATATAGATATTACAGATAGTTACACTAAATGGCCCAATGAATGAGGACTTCACTTGCTTGCATATTTGTAATTATGGGAAATACTTCTACAATAAACCCAATCAAAGTTAGCTCTTATTTCAGGTTGATCAAATCTAATTGCATAATACTCTTCTCATTTGAATATTGTTATTTGCTTTTAAATGTTTCTGTTGTATGCAACCACACATTGGGTTCAATTCATCAGTCGGGACTTGTAATTCAGCTGTGTCATTTGCATCCATTCACTCCCCTGCTATATAGATTCATACTCAGTTTCATAAAATTTCATCTTCGAAGGGTTTTTAGGCCAACCTTTCTTCTTACTTGTATGGTAATTCCTCATAGTCTCAAGATCTCAATAAAAATCTGTCGCTATTGAAGAAAGATTGCTATCTCCTCTGGTACCTACAACCACAGAAGGCGAGTTACCAGTTAATGAGCAGGCAGATGCCTCTTTCAGTGCCTGAAAATAGTTTGATATCATTCATACACATGAGGTGAATGTAATTGTATTGGAAGGTGTAGCCTCTGTTGGCTGACTTCAACAAGTTTAAAAGTAGGTTCAGTGCCAGACAAACCCATTGTGTGTGGCAGAAATCCCACAAACACTGGGTTGATCTTGTACAGAACCATCACTTCACCAAGACAGCAGTGCAGCACAGAGTCTAAAGCCTTTCTGTATCTTTTCTTTTTTTTTGGTTTTAAACAACTAAGTGTTAAAAATTTACAATTAAAAACAAGATATAAGACATTTTTAAAAATAATTAAAAGGCATAAATAACTGAAATCTAGTAATTCAAATATTTAAATATAAATGGAGGCCCTAAGGAATCATAAGACATAAGGATAGCTTCGTTCATTACCTCCTAAAATAGTTCACATGTTAGCCCCTAGTTTAAATTTGCAACATAATGCCACATAACAGATACAATTCACAAAAATGTAGTGCACTGTTAGTTGACAGTCACAGCAAGCACAAAGGGGTGAATCTGTTTGAGTCATCAGATTACTTTCCTGATATAGTTTAATACTTTTTAATTTTGATAGGAACTTCATTCAATTTGTTAAAATTCATTGAGGGGATTCCCTTTTTGCAGTTGACAAGGAAAATTAAATCTTCCAGTAGGAATGACTTACAGCTTACTATAGAACATAATTGAGTTGAGATCTGGATGAATGTAATTTCCATCTGCTGGATGGTTGATCTTGCTTTGATCTTGGACCTTGTTTTTCCAATGTTGATGCAAGTGTGGAATGAATATCCATTATCTAGTTTATCCTGATGTCCCTCATGATCCCTTTGCAGTGAATGTGAGGTAGAGAAGATGGTAGATAATAAATTTATCAGACCAGCTTTTAACTACCCTAGAGGTGACTATATCAGTCTGTATAATACCCAAGTAACTGACTGGAATAATCTTCCTTGAATATTAATTCTGCCTATTCATTTTTTGAAATTCTATGTACCAAAATTATGGATTATGTTTATGTGAGGAGAACAAGATCAAATTCCTTTCCTACATGGTTTCCAAAGAACTCATTAAGTGTCGTAAATGTATGAAATTTGCACACTAAAACTTCAAAAGAATCGAGTTGGCTGCTTATTATGAAGAGTTCGCAATGTTAAGAAAAAAGATTAAGAATCTGCTATGAAGGAACACGATTGTGAGAAGCAGGAAGCTAGAAGAAGAGCTTAAAGTAAAACCTGCTAGTGAAGTATGTCCAATTAAAATTCAGACAATGTTATTACAGATGCCAGAAAACTTAAGCAAAGAATTTGGAAAGTATTTCCAGTTTGTTTACAGACTTGTTAATAGTAGGCATAAATGTATTTATATTGAGAACCATTGCATTACAGATATAGTAGGTATTCCTCATGTTAATGAGGAAAAGTTTCAACACATATTTATAATTTTCTTTTCAGATTTTATTGTGCCCATCTTTTATAGACATAAAACAGTATAGTTCTAAAAATACTTTTATGAATCTATTTCTTGTTTTTACATTTGTATTAGGTAAAACTTCTTTTACATAAATTGCTTCCTAATTGTGCTAATCTACCTTTGTTGTTTTCATCATATCATTGATAATTTACTACAGAAAAATAAAAACAAAATCAAAAATTGTGTATATTAAAACTATATTAATATTTAATATTTAGCTTCTCATTACCCTCCTTTTAAACTTACTTCAGTTTCTTTATTTTATTCTTTGTAATGAATTTCTTCATTTTCAATAGATCATTCATTATTTCTACTTTATCTGTAGAAAGTTTTATCAGTTAAAAGTATAATACTATCTTAATATAGTTTCCAAACTGTTATTTAATTTTTTTTCAAATCCCTTCTTGCTTTCTTCATATTGAGATAATTGGAGAGGTTAACTTAAATCTTTTATTTTATTCCTTTCAGTATTGTAATAGATTTTCCTCATTTATTGATGTTATTATAAGTACTTAATTCTTCTATTAATTATTAATATTTCTTCTTTGTTTATATATCAATTCTTCTTTTTCTTAAAATGTTGAAACACTTTATTCACTACACGTAAATAAATATTGTATATAAATTACTAGTTACTTGTAGCCTCTCTCTTTTTCCTGTTTAGCCTCCGGTAACTACCGTTTAGATAATTCTTCAGAGGATGAATGAGGATGATATGTATGAGTGTAAATGAAGTGTAGTCTTGTACATTCTCAGTTCGACCATTCCTGATATGTGTGGTTAATTGAAACCCAACCACCAAAGAACACCGGTATCCACGATCTAATTACTGCTTACTAAAAAATAAACAGAGCTAAAAATCTGGCTTCTTTTTCCTAAAACCAAATAGGCCATATGTAACATTTCTCAGCTTCCCACTCTTTACTTGTAAAAATTTCTTATATTTATTTGTTCCTATTTTATGTTATGATAAAAATAAAGATATGGTATTTTAAATAAAAAATTTAGGCACTATTAACGATAATAACTGAAGAGATACAAAGAGAAAAGTTGAAAAGGGGGAATTATTGTTTCAAATGCATTGCTATCAGATAAACTGAAAAACTGCTGAAAAGGCAGAATACCTAATGATAATACATTACTGAGTTTTGAGAAGTTTGTGGGATATCATAAGACAAAGAAGGAACAAATGGGTTAAGCACCTTGTAAGGCATAAGGACTTTCAAGACAATTCTTAAAGATATTACGTAAGTGAAATACTTCTAGAGGTAGGTGAAGCTAGATTACATATAATGGAGGATACACCAGGTGCAACTCCTACATTTCTCATTTAAATTTAAAACTTCAAGAAGAAAAATGGATTTTTAAAATTTCTTCAAATGAATCACAGAAAAATGAGTACCCTCCCATCAACAGGAAGGCATTATAATAATACTACATCCATTATTAATAATTATCAGAAGAATAAACCCAACAAAAAAAGAAAAAAGAAATAGAAAATATACAAGAAATAAACTAGTTTTAATAGAAGGAATTCACTGTGACTTCAATATGAAAAAAGGTGAGATATTTTCTCTGATTGTAAACACATCAAATTAAAAAAACATTACTGACAATCTCTTAATATTAAAGAATTTTACCTTGTAATACTAATTCCTAAAAAGTGTAACCACCTTAATACATTAGAACTTGAATGGGAAATTTTGTTACTTTCTGTTAAAACAACGATTTAATTAATATTATCAATTATTCTGTTTTTTCTTTTTTATCATATTAATTTTATTACCATTTATTATTAAGAGCAAGAGAATTGCAAATAAAAATCACATACTCTGTCTCTTTATTAGCTTTTATTTATATTTATTTTAAAAATAATCTTGCCTCTATCAATTTTCATGATGGGGTTGTGAAACATTTTCAGCTCTGTTGTGAAACAGCTGTAGTGAAACATTAGCTATACTGTAAAACAGGAAAAATTAAGAAGTAAAAAGCAGAAATTTTATTTTGGAAAAGTTGAAGTTGATGAGAAAGGTAAATGAAAACTAACATTTATTATTAAAACATAAATACAACTGATAAGGAAATAGTAAATTGTAAATTTTATTGTGTGGCTTGAAAATTACAAAATTAACATTTAATTAAAAACTATAAAAAATAATTCTGTATTAGATTTTTATATATGAAATTATAAACTTACAGGAATACTTAAAACATTTTAATAAAATCTAAAAATACAATGTCTTAAAACATATAAATGCCCTATATATATTACATACAACGTTTTCTTTGTGATTCATTGTTAGAATTCATTGTTCGACTTCATTTACTTTCTTACTTTGTTCTGTCATAAATTTAATTAATTCTAAAGAACGTCTTGAACCAGTATAATCAGTCAAATATTTACCGTAATAAAATAATTTTAATGTTGGAAAAACATAAACTTCATACTTTAAAGCCAATTTCTGTGATGATTCAGCGTCACAAATTGCCAAACTTCCGACATCTTTTGGCAATTCTTTTGCTGCTCGGAAAAATCGTGGTTTCATATCAGTACAATATTTGCACCCTAAAATGACAAACAAGAAATATTTTAATGCAGTATATTTATATAATATTATTATGCAATATGACAGTACATTTACATATTTAAGCATTTACAATCACTCATACATATTCAACTGAAAAACAGTCAACATAAATATCTAATCAGAATTTCAATTGTACAGATATTTAATGCATGTTTATTCTGATTTATATAATTCAAAATTTTTTCCCCAAATCTGTGATAAAAAAGTTGTTCTAAGAAAATATCAAGCTTAAGATGTAATATAAAAAATGTAGTCAACCAATTAATTTTTTTTAGTGATCATATTAGCAATATATCTGAGGTTTAATGTTAATTAATGAAATTAGTAGAGTGATGAGGAATGAATTAAGGATTTGTTAGTAGACCTAAATTTAGAATAATGAATTGGGAGTAACATAAAAGTAATCACCAGAAAGTGGTAATCTAGTGGTAAAACTTATTGTAAATCAGTTGATTTTGAAGTCAGAGTTTTCAGGTTTGAATCCTAAAAAAAATAGTCTCTTTTATTCAGATCTGAATACTAGATAATAGATACCAGTTCTTTGGTAGTTGGGTTTCAATTAACCACACATCAAAGATGTTGTCAGACTTATCTATACAAGACTTCACCTTACTCACACATCACAAACAAGGAATGTGGCAGCCTGCAGGCCCTGAATCTAGAAAGCTACATGGGATAATGGAGACTTCTGGAATATTCACATGAAAATAAACATTAAAATTTGATCCAAATTTATTTGCACATACCACATCAATCAAATTGCCATGTTGAATCACAAAGAAAATGCTGCTTTAATAGAATATGTTTTGCTTCATATTAAATCACAAAATTAAAAAAAAAAACTCTATACAGCAAACCATTAAAAATATTACAATTTTGCTAAGTTTTTGTGTAAGGTGCAACAATGAGTATCTTTATGTTGCTCTAAGTGATACTGAACTAGACTTACTTGCTGAACTATTAATGAGGTTAGGGCCTGTTACTCAAATCTGTTCAAATCAATTCTATCAACGTCTGTTTAGTCACAATCTCAAATCAAAAATTAGATACTCTGCGTTGCTATCAGAAGGTATTTAATAAAATATGTGTGCCTTATTATAAAAGCAAAGAGAATCGTGGAAATATTTCTCATTCAACTTCTTTCATTCATTCAGGATAACTAAAAATTTTGTTAACATTATTGTGATGTTGTCTAGAACTAAAATACATATAATAAAATCAAGAATTATCAACCATTCTTACATACATGGAGCATAAAACAAAACAAGCAGTAGTTTATGTTTTGAGATGACACTTTTGAAATTCATATCATTCAATTCTAATATTTTTTCATTACTGCTAAATTTATTAAAATTTTCATTGTTTTCATTAATATTATTAGCAATTTTTTGATTAGCGGATGAAGGAATTTCACTTATACTGTGATACATTGGGCAAAAAATGAAATTATCTGATAACTGTTTATTGTAAACATCAGAGTACATATTTTTTGCTAGAATTTTTTGATACATTTCTTCTGCATATGATGTTCCACATCTTTTGGTTTTTACCTGTAAAGAAAAATGACAAAAGAATTAGTGGTAATTTATTAATCATCAATAAATGTGAATCTCTAAAGAAAAATAATCTCAGTATGTTAAAAATAAAAAAGTACGAGTACAAAATGTATTTCGTCCATTAGTAGATTGAAGGCTAACTTTTGCATGCATCAAGTACACTCTCAAACTAACAAATCAGTTATTCAAAAATTTTGTTATATCTTCGCAATCAATCTTACGATTTTCAAAATTCAAACAGGGTATTCTCTAATATAATACAAAATCATGATGGAACCAAACCAGAACAAAAATTAACTGATATAGTCAGAAAAATTGAATTGGCCTGCGCTACACAGAGACCAGCCTGAGTCCGGCAAGCCCTCACAAACGGTCTTTGTGGAGTTTGATGACAAGAGCAATTAGACGTAATGCTATCTGAATCAGATTGGTAATCAAGCCCACTATTGTTAAATTTGATGCATAGAGGGGCAGGGCAAAGTGGAACAACAGCATTTGCTACCACTAATACTGTGCTGGGCTGTGATGGTGCATAAACTACGTGGGCCTACTCTAGATAGAGTTGTTGGAAATCTGAGCACTCAGATCGTTGCCAAGGGCCAGGCCTATGTAGCACTGAGTCGCCTGTGAGAATAGGAGAGTTTAGCCATTAGTTGTTTGTATTCCAGAAAATTGCTGTATGATCCATACAATAAAAAGTCTCTCGAGGAACTCAATCGCTTGAGAAATCTGTAAGTTTAAATCAGTATATGTCAATTAAATAATTAAACTACAATGTTTACAGTTTCCTCATGGATATGTTATATCCATAAATTTTCATAAATTATTAAAAATTAAAAAATGGCAATAAATCAAACTAAAAAAGGAAAACAAGGTATTCAAATTCAAATTCTTTATTTTCACTAAAATTCATATCATTTGTGCAATTCATAAAAAAAATAAACAATATAATACTAACATTTACAATATAAATACAAAAATCAACTTTTAATCATGCGCATTGGTGAAAAATGTGGCTAGGTACTTCATTAATTAAAAAAATTGTGTTGAAGCACCTACAGAACAATTCAAAGAGGAGGTAGATGACAGGTGAAAAAATACAACTAAAAAATCAATAAAAAAGTGAGTATTACTCCCATAATTTATTAAAAAACTCAGTTCCTGACCACCACATAATGTCCCTCCTGCATTCCTAAATTCAAATCAAGCCTGCTACAAGAAATCTTCAGTATTTTCATTATCAAATAGAAATATAGATTAAAACTTTAAGCTCCTTCAAATTAGTTAAACTTGTAATGTACAGGGGCAGTTCATTGAAAATGTTCAATGCGACATAAAAAATCTTTTATAAGCCTCAAAATTTGTTTGTGATACTACCATATTCCTTGATCGCAACCTGACCAAATAAGTAAGGGAATTTGTAATTGTTTGGCCTACCCTAATGAAGAAAATATGCATAATGCAGAAAATGAAAAGATGTCTAAGGGGAAGTATACCCAGGTTCTTAACGGAGAAAAGTATGTTATCTGCCTAATTATTTTTTTTTTTTTTTAAGCTATAATAACTGGTTTTATCATTGAACAATAGGTACCATTCCTACACACTTATTCCATGTTGCAATTTACTACTTATCAAACTGTAATATACAAATTTCAAAACAGAAACCAGGCAAATAAACTTAAAAAATATATCTTATGCGAAACCTTGTACACACCCTAACCAAATTGATACCTCTTCCTCATACAGTTATCAACATAAACACCCAGATATCTAATAATAGAGACCCCTTTCTATACTTACATATTGAATGCCAATTTCATCAACCCCTCTCTGAAGACAAAGGTTCCTGTTTGTTTCTAAAATCAAAACAAGTAAATTTAGTTTTTGTACTCAGTACCATCCTATTACCCACAAACCATAGTTTTAGATGATTTAAATTACTTTGCATTCTAAATCTAAGTTTATGAATATTTGTAGCTGAATGACAACGCTGAAAGTCCAAATAGATTTCCTAAGCAAAGATTATTTACATATATTACAAACATAATTGGACCGAGAACTGAATCTGTGGCACACCACATGAAATAGCTGAACATGAACTCAAAAAAAATTTTTATCCTTAACACCTGCACTCTACAAAATATATAGCTTTTAAACCAGTCCAGTGCTAGACCCTGATTCCAGAATCCTTAAGTTTTTTGCAGCATTATATTATGATCAACACAGTCAAATGATTTTGCATATCCGCAAAAATTCCAGCAACAGTTGAACCCAAATTTAATCCATCAAAGACAATGGAAAAAAAAATATAACAGAGCATCTTCTGTAGATTTATCTTCAATAAAGCCATACTGGTTTTCACTAAAAAATTATATTTTGTTTAAAAAATGTAATATGTTTCTTTAAAATTTTTTCTATAATTTTTGAAAAGCATGAAAATAATGAAATTGGCCTACAATTATTCATATCTCGTAGCTTCACCTTTCTTAAACAATGGAATCACAACTGTAGTCTTCAATGACTGGAGGAAATTCACCTTTTTCAAAACTAAAATTAATAGTATATGTTAAAATGTGCTGCTTACAGACAACTTACAGGACTTTTATTCGAATTCAATGATTTTATTATGCCAGAAACTTCACTTATATCTGTAGGTGTAAGGAAAAAGAATCCCAGACTCCTACCCTAGGAAAAACGTTTTTGGATTCTTTTGCATCAAATTTTACATCATGATCTTTAATAAAGAGATTACCCTTATAAAAAGTGCATTAAATTTTCAACAATTTTTTCAGTATCATATATAACATCATAGGTCTTCACATAAGCTTGTATCTTATCCAATTACCTAGTCTCAGACTCTAAGCCTAGAATTTTATTAACATTTAACACCATTGTTCCTTAACATCATTTCTATTTTCACTAAATAAATTCAAATAATTTTCTTTATTCATATAAAACATATGCTGCTGAGTTGTGAGTTTATAAAAAAATCCATCCCAAGATTGCAGACTACAGTGTCGTGATCACTTCTGCCAGAAGAAATCACAACAGCACTAGGACTAATCTTATCTCTAACATAAATATAATCTAAGCAATATCAACCTCTGGCTGAACTATTATTCTTTATGCTTTATGCTTAGCACAGCTTATTCTTTACTCTGTACATATTTAATTGTAGCATTATTTTCATAATCATTCATATGGCCATAATCAATCTTGCACCATGTAGCCAGCAAAGAACAATTTTTTTCCATAAATAATTTGTTTAAACCAGTTTCTAGTTGAAATTTTATCCCTCCTCATTGATGAAACCTAGCACGTAAAACAAAAAACTCAGTTTTCAGAAATTTATGAGATAGTTCACCTGGATATAAGGTATCAACAAACAATAATGAAAAAATATGGGCTGCATACCTCAAGCTTCCAAATACAGTTGCAGATTCAATCACAATACATTCCTATGTCTACTCTTAATTCCCATATTTCTTTTACTGCTCAGTTCACTTACAAAAAATTAATAACTTGATTCAAATTTTTACAAAGAACAAGAATCAAAGAGTAATCACAATGTGTTTTTGATTATTACATGTATTTTTATAATTAGTAATAAAAATAAATACCAATAAAACTGAAATACCAATTACTTGGAAATTGTTGATTAATTGAATAATTCAAAGTCTAAAAAACAAAATATCAAATTTAGCAATAACTATAAAAAAAAAAACTAATGACTAGCTGTAGAAAACATTAGAAATTTTAGGTGGGAGATTTTCCTTCCCTCCACAATGGATGTAGAAGTTGTGTGAAAATGGCACTTTTATTTTGTTTTCACTAAATTTACTGATATTGAATCATAACATTGCCATTAAATTGTGTGTCAGAAAAAGCTGACTGAATAATTACATTAGATCTCAGATTGATTTGTCATTTGCAAAATTAATAATTAGATTTAAATCATCAGAAACATGTTTCTTGTTTAATGAATATGGCACAAAAGAGTGAGAGTAAGGTGTCTAATGATTCTTAAGAATGGTTGTGATTTGTATCACATTGAGGTGATATTTATTCAATCTGATATAAGAATATTTTTCCTGTTTGTTTCCCACGGCAAATTTTAGGAAATACTGAGGTTGTTCAATTAAACATTCAACTTTGAAAACCTTGAAATGAGGAGTAATAGTAGAAAAAATGGTAAACAAATATTCAATGGGATAGCTCTCACTCTCTCTTCTTAATAAACTGTTTTCTGCAATTTTCTCACTTTGCATTCCACCAAAATATTTATATCTATTGGAACAGTATGTAAAGCCCTGCACAATTTTCAGTAACTTTTGTATATAATCTTTTTTTGTCTGAAGCCCACACTCTATACCACTCTTAATTAAAGTATAATAACATAAAAAATTACAATGTATTTCACATAATAAATATTTTTTTTTTAAATTACCTCACCTGGATTGCACATTTTGAATTTTTATCCCCAATGTCACTCTTGTATAATGAAATAGGTTGCAAACAGGAAGCTAAAAATCTTGATGTCAATGCCATTGCTTCTGGTTTATAAATAAGTGCCATAGCAAGTTTATAATTAGCTAAACATTCAAGAGCAGTTAACGAGTTAACATTTCCCTTCATTACCCCGTGAACATAGTTAGCAACTGAGTAGTATCTTCTCATCTAAAGAAAAATACAATAAAACAAAAAACAGATTAGTCATTCCATTCTCTATTATTCACACAATTATCCTCACAAAAAATACAAAGTCTGTTTAAAAAGTAAGTTATCTATTTTCTCTTTTGGAGCAGCTCCATTTTCAAGAGATAATGCACAGTACATAAATGAACATTGCTGCAGATATGTGATTTTTACAGTCTTACTGATAAGTCAGTTACTCCTTCCCATAGTCATTTTTTATTAAATATGCTTATGTGCGTGATAATAAAGTTTTGACAACAGCTCATTAATACCAAAGTTGAAATGATATGATCATACTTCAAGAGCATCCACAAGTTAGCTAATATCCTGGGACTAACAGGGTATCCTGGCATATTCCCTGACAAGGCCTGTAATAATATGCGGATATGCCTAAAATACAAAGATCTCCAGCTCTGGTAATACCACGGGGATACACCTACATGAGGATGCAGTGTCATGAGCAGACTATACAGGAACATGACACACAGGAAATTTTCTATTCTTAGTATCTGACATGTGTAGAACATGCATCAGATTTCAAGAATATCCTAAAGATATCATGTAGTATCTGATTAAGATTTCTCAGTTACATCCTCAAGTTATACATTTGGTGTGCTATGAGATGTATGTAACTTATTACCCATAACCCTACACACAATCCCAACATGGGAGTAGTGTACACAGGGATATACAACCCTCATGTTTTGTATGATTTTTGTTGTTTGTTACATTATGTAACAAGTTTGCAACTGTACTTTTAAATCATGTAAATTATACACAACTATAAACTGCTAATTTTATAAATACGGTTGCTTAAATACATGATCACTAATTAAGAACAAAAAAAAATTACAAATTGAATTATCATTACACAAACCAGCAAGACAGACTCAATAAATACAATGGCAGTAATTACTATAAAATGACTGGTTGCAGTGGGAATGAATAACGTGTAACTGGCTACAATTGTAAGGTTGTAGCAGGAAAATAGCACCTGATAATTTCAAATGATTTTTTATATATATATATATATATATACACACATATACACTAACATCCCTGTCTCCAGCTTCGCCTGCACTACATGGTTAGTTGCATTTCCCGTCACAGTCAG